>NW_026535794.1:49552500-50852500 GCF_028551555.1 Melozone crissalis | reverse complement strand
TGGTGGGGGTTCTGATTGAGTTTGGTTCTTGTTTATGAACACACCTTTCTTGATCATTATAATATTTCTTTCACTATTCTGCAGCATAAATTTATTGCACCTGTAAATGTCTTCCTTAGGAATCAAATGTCTACATTAACACTTTTCATTCAAGGGTAAGAACTGTAATGCTTCTTTGTAATTTTAGTCTGGAGGGGTTTTGAGTTTTATTCTCCTTCCCAGTGTGCTGTAATTTAAATGGGAGATAAAGTTTTAGCACCAAAATCTGTTAGTATAAGTAGATGCTCGGTATCAATCTTGGTCCATAACTATCACTTTAAAATTCCACCTTAGGTAGGACAGCCAATAGTTCTCTTGGCTGGACAAGTCTCTTAGCAGAAGTAATGATAGGTTACTGGAATTCTGCAGAGGGATAGAATGTAAGAAACTATAGTGCACAAGGTAATCTCATCCCTGAGCAGTTGCAGCTGCACTAATTATCAAAGATTAGAAACAGGCCTGCCTGCCCTTAACAGGCCACAACTGTGTCTAGTAAGGATGAGTGCTGTAAAAGAGTGGTTTAGCTGGGCGAGAAGGGGGCTGGAGTTTGTTGGCTGTGCTGTGAAGAAGAAGGAGTCAGTGCTGGGAGGAGATACCCATGAGAAATCACCAAGAAGGTGCGAGAGCTTTGTAATAACGTGGTAAGAGAATTCTTGAAATATTTTTCTGAAGCCAGAGGAATAATCTATGTTTACATAACTTTACAAAAACATGAAAGTCACCATTATTTCATAAATGTACATATGGCCTGCTAATATTAGCAAAACTACTGAAATGTGTGGACTTTGTAGTTTCTCATTTTCTCAGTAGAAGCCTTTACTACTTACACATACTTAGCTGTATATCTACCAGTATTCATTTTATTTTGCTAGAAGCATAGTCTTTTTTTAACTTTCATCTTGCAAATTTTTAAGCTCATGCATCCCTATATAGCTTTGACACCAGCTCATTCTTCCTATCCCTATTCCCTAATGACCTAACCACTTGTGTATAAAACTTTAAATTTACTTGTGTCTGTGGTTGCTGCATTTTATGTGATATGCTTTCAGTATACTTTGAGGTTTGCAAAGAGCTAATAGATGTTCTAAAGCAGAGAGGAAAACACGATGTGTTGTTTGCAGCTACTTTTTTTTTTTCTTTTCATTTTTTCCTTCTACTTCAGAGCACTATAAATATCACTGCATTTCTCTGATTCATGCTCGGGCTAACTGAGCTCTGTCTTTCTGAAATTCTTAACTACTCCTCTCCTTTTCAAGCCCTCTTCTGTCTCTCCCTTTTTAAGGTTTCTCAATTTCTTTGTGCTTTCCTATCAATCTCAACAGTTTGTTTTCCCCTTTCATAATTCTTTCTCTAATCATTGCTCTGATTATTTTCCTCCTCAGTCTGTCTTCATAGCCATGTACTCACACACATATGCACACAGGAGTGCCATGCCCAGGAAAGATTTGGAAAGGAATTTAACAAGAAAGCAGAATAGACTGTGCTGATCAGATGCAGGCAAGCATACTTACCACACCACTATTTAGACTTACCCCTCTTTTTATTCTGGATGTTTTTTCCTCTCCAAAATGTGTAGCCCTCTGCTTTTTCCTGCCTTTAGTTCCATCCCTAAATACCCTATAAATCTTGTGCAATTCTGAGCTATGTTTTCCATGCATCCCATGATCCATGGCAGAAACTCCCTTGGTCTGAAAGGTTTTGAGGGAGCCGCTATCGGTGGCTCGTGGTGATCAGCTCCATGCTCACACACTGCAGCTGGGGCTGTGCTGTGACAGCCCCAGACAGGATTTCTGTTACTTGTGTGCATCCTTGATTTGAGTCAGATGGGCTTGAATGGTTTGATAGCTCCTGTGGTGGGCCTGGGAGCAGCCTGGCAGGGTATTATTCTGGCTTCTGCCCTGCCATTGTTTCTCTGAGCTCCTCTGTAGGTGTGCAGATGGGCATTCTTTCTCAGAACCTGACACTTTCTCTATATTCTCATCCCCTCAGTAAATAGTCTAAATTAATACTCTAGTGCTGCGATTGAAACAGATACTGACAAATTAGAGTGTGTGCCAACCAGGGCAGCCCCCAAGGTACCCATCTAACATCTTACTAATCTCACAGCTCATCCATTATGTGAAAAAGATGTAAAAGTGATTTCTAGGAAGTTGCCAGGACACAGTCATTCCCATTTGAAAGCATTGAAGGGAAAGAATGAAAAAAGGGGGACATGGAGCAGATGTTTCTTCTGATATTTTTATGTCAGTTAAAAAGCTTGAATTCTGTTGGCAGTGCAAGTTGCTTAGTGATTAATGGAGATGACAAATATGATGCATTCCCTCTAAATTGGTGTCATGTTGATAGAAGACATTTTGATTGAGATAATGTAAATGCTGATGTGTGGATTTGTTTTCACAATGTTATAGTCCCTTTCTGTTCATTGAAGTTGGTGCTCAGCTCCTCTGGGAAACCCACTATTTGGTTAGGTGTCTGTCAGTCTGTGTGCATAACAGTGGTTTTGTAAGCAAGCTACGGCTCTGTGGTTTAGTTTTTGGGGCTTTTTCAAATATAAGCTTTTAAATTGAGATTTTTAAGAAATTTTATTTAACCAGTTGTTGGTTTGTTTTGGATTTTTTTCCCAATAACTTGTAGTTTCCCTCAAGTAAAACTGGTATTCAGATACAACCAAGAGAGGTACCATAGTTTCCTTCACAGGATTGTTGGTTATGAGAAGGTTGGATACAAAAACATTTAGGGATCTGGGATGGGGAAAAGGAAGAAAAGGGGCAGGAAGTTATGATGATTGCAACTGTTGAGACTGGTAAAAATAAAACTGAATTACAATCCTATAAATTAATATGTGGGTAATGAATTTTGGGAACACTAATATTTGTGAACAGTGAACAAATAAAAATTGACACCACAGTATCTTTCAAAGCTGGGTAATGAGAATAGCTCCATGCTCATCTGAGTATTATTTAACATTGATTAGGATGTTCAGGTCTGAAGAAAGACCAAATGCTCTGATATCCATGGCAGGAAAGAACCAGTATATACTTAGTGAAGGAGAATACTTTAGTTTATTGAGTGTCTTTGCTATTTGTAGCCATTTACAGATAGCTTGTGCTAAAATAAGGTTCCAGATAATCTGTATCTTTGACCTGACTTTACTGGAGTGATCACTCCTGCTTTGGACCTGATATAATTTGCTGAGGTTTCCACTTGTCTGTGTTCACTGTAGAGAGTTGCAAAGGATTTGTATTACACAGATGGGAAATTGTAAAGCCAAGGTTTGACCCTTGTTTCTTCTTTCCATTACCCTGCCAATACGAAGTAAATGAGAACTGGAGTAGAACTCATACTTTTTCTTTAAGGATATGGATTTTTCAAAATTTCTTTTTATACCAACCTTGAAGCTTTTTGCATGGAAGAGAGGGATAGGAGGAAGAAGGGAACAAGATGGTATTGGCAGTGTTCCTGTTAACCACCCAGCTGGAGAGGACTCAATCGAGCTCCAGGCAGCTCTGAAGCTTTCTGTGGCTGGGCCCAGTGTAAGTTCAACACAAGTATGGTGAATATCTGGGTTTCTCTGACATCCTTCCCTCTCAGATGCAGGACTCTGGAATGAAGTATAGCTACACAAATGTGCGACACTATCCAGATTTAGAATGAAACTGTGCCATTTCTATTCTGAGCGGTGTTTTGTTCAGTCCCAAAACTCATGCTTGGTTTTTATTTTTGGGTTGTGTTTTGTTAATTTTTTTGATTGGCTGGGTTTTTTGTGTTTGTGTATCCTTGGATGACTTCATTCACAAAAGTACCTTGTTAAAAATTGGTGTCTAATTATAATTTCTTGTAACCGTGTCAGCCTACAGACATTAAATCTTTGCTAATTGTCTAATCTATGGCTTGTAATTTAAAATCACTGCTAAATTTGTTTAAAAATCCATTTTGGTTCAGCCATTTGTATTTAAATTAATTTCTCTCTTCCTCCCCTCTCCCAGCCCAAAGCAAAGAGCAAAGATGAGAGAGAAACAGAAGCACCTCTCATTTTGCCATTAATGGGTTGACTTTTTCTGTATTTGTAGCTAATTCCTGGGTTGAGCTACTGTGTAGTACCTCAAATTGCAGTTTTCACCCCTATAGCAGTAATTTTCCCTATTATCCCAGTGGCAAATAATCTTGTGCTCTTTCTCACTCTGATGGCAAAGCCTCTATTTTGTTCCCTTTTTTACCATAATGGTAATTGTTGTGTTTATCACTGACATAACTGACCCTAGAGTGAACTTGACAAAAAATCTGCAAATTTCCACATATTTTAGTTTTTACTGCTTTTAATTTCTTTTCTGTTTCTATGGGGCGTATTTGGATGTTGTGCTAATGGTGAGAACACTTTATATGTTCATTAGGTCACAGTTGAAGGCAGAGGGAGCGTGTGAGGAAGATACAGAAGCTTTTAGAAAGCTGAAGCTTAGATCAATGGCAGTGTGAAGAAGGTTTATGCTCAGTCACGAAGGAACTTTGCTTTTGGAAAGTTTTAGTGGCATGAGAGCCAGTGCAGCCATGGACAGAAATGAACAGTAATCCAAATAAAAAGCACTGAAATTGCCTCTCTTGGTTTATCTTCCCTATTAAATAAAAAAATTAAAAACAAAAAAAACCCCTATGCTGTCTATTTATATAATATTTTTTATTTCTATAGTTTATTTTTAGGATTCATGTGTATATAACACTATATGTACACAATTCTGTAAATATACAAAATATAATAATGTTTTTCATTTGGGAAGCTATTTTACGGATTTTGAGTTGCAAAGCTACTCAGCATTGGGAAGGATTATGCCTGGGAGGATTAACCAATTGTAGAAGCAATGGTTGAGGAAAACTGCCGACTTGTTTCATTTTTTTAATTCAGTTTTGTAGAGGTGATGGTTATTGATGGCTGATTTGCCTTGTAGTTCATTGCTTAAGATTCTATGAATAAAGAAAGCAACATTTAGGCTTGAATTAATAGAAGTATATGTTATGGAACGTGCAAATTAATCTGGTTGTGCTGGCCATTTTCCATTTTTATATGCTAAGCTTCATGAAAAAAATGGGGAATCCAGAGAAGATAGAAAATAATATAGAATGCAACCAGTGATCAATGTGAACAAACTTGGCCATTTTAATGTAGAGAAAATATTTATGTCTGCAAATAGACAAAAGATGGTTGCAAGGAGGAGTGCAGTAACTTATCCTCAAAATTCATTGTGAATAAAAAGAGAAATTATAGGTTCAAGTTGCAGCAGAACAGCCCCACTGTGTAGAGAGTTGAACAAATGCTGAAGGGATGGTGCAGGTCTAGGCTGCCTTGGTGTGTCATAGAATTTACATCATTTTAAACCAGACTTTGTCAGGAATGATACATGCATGTAATTGAGGTTTTTTTTTTTTTTTTTTGGGAGATGGATTCGATTATCTTTGATGTCCACCACAGCCATGTGATTCTGTTGTTATACTAATTATGACCACAAAAATTATTCTGGTTTTTATCTCAGCACTTATTTCTTCAAATATTGTTTCAATAATTGAACTATATTTTCCAGGAATAATCTTGTAGAATGATGGAGTATTTATTTAATGGGATATTGAGGGTAATGGAATAAAGTCTTGGGCTTTAGGTTAATTTTGCGTATGAACTGTCATGAGTAAAATAGTTGTGTGGTGTGGAAAAGACTCTTGCTAATGTCATGTGATGATAGTGAAAGGATGAAGCTTTGAGTTCTTAGAACTCATGTTCTTGCCCTCGCAAGCTGTGAGAGTCCAAGGGCCCCTAAAATTATGGTAACTCAGGAAAAACAAATCCCAGTTTCACCGAGCAAGTATTTAAAGATGCCAGGAGTCGTTTTTTCTTTACTTCTGGGACTGCAGTAGCTCAGTTCAGCTTCTGGCTGAGGAGGCAACCTAGCCATGGATGAAAAATAGTGCTTGATCTGAGTTTTACTGCAACTGAAAAATCAGTGGCTAAAGCATGAGCCTTGTCATACACGTGTGATTTGGTGGACTTGTTCGTGATGCTTTCTAATTTTCTTCAATTTTCTTATAGCCAGTGAAAGTTACCAATTGCCTAATGGCACTTATTTGTGAAAATGGCTTTTTTTTTTTTTTGCTGAGTGCTGTTGATCTATAGCAATATTTCTTTAAGGACGGAGTAAATTACTTTTCTTGCAGATGCAACATGAGCACAAAAATTGTAAGTATTACACTCAGGGCTTTAGAGGTTTTAGTTTACTCAAATTTTCAGTTATGCATCAAGTCAGGAAAGGCAGGTTTTCTGTTTTCCACTGTCTTTAATAATGAGGTGATATTACAATGGCAAGGGAGTGCCACATTTGGTCACTTTGTTAGTCCTTGTTTTTTACCTGGAAAGTCATTTGATTGTAACTGAATTAACTGTAACTGCATCTAGAGTAGTTGTATTTCATCAGAAAGAAATTTCTGGAGTTCCCTTAAGCATCACAGTAGATCCATTTCAGATGTCAAAATTCATCTTTTTGTGTACACACCATATTTAGGATGCGCATAAATCTGCAGCTCATTGAGAAGTTGTTTCCTTCCTGCACAGAACTTCACTGCAGTTGCTGGCGCATCCGGGCGTAGTTTCCAAGTGCTCACAGTCTGGGCACAGAAATTCAGTATTGCAGCCAGCTGGGTGTGCTGGCCTGTTCCTACTGCTCTGGCCTGTCCAGGTGAGCACACTGTGAGCAGCCACAGCTGCTTCCTGCACTGTGAGGGCCAGCAGCCTCGAAGGTCTTACAGCTTTGTCCTGCTAGAGCCATGTATTTCGCTGAAAGTGCTGCTTCCTGTGCTTTTCCTCATCAAGGTAACCTAATTTTACAGTGCCATTCTAGCTGCAGCTATCTGACATTTAGTGTATGGCTTGTGGTGACCCACCTTCTGGTCATGCAGAACTTGCTCTCTCTAAGAGTCCATCATAAATTTAATGTGAGGAACTACTGTTGTGTTTGCAAGACAATTTTTTATTCTAGTTAGGATTTTGTCTTTGTATCACTGCCACCTTTTATTTGGAGGAGAGTGTTATTTTACGAAGTATTTTCAAGATACTTTTTAACCAAGAAAGACTTTTTTGAAGGGGTCTTTGGCAGTATGCAGAAAGCAAACCAGGTGTTTCATTACTTTTTTTTTTACATTAATATTATTGTGTAATACATAAAAATGACAAGAAAAGAATCCTAAAACAGAGGTCTTGGTTACCTTAGAACCTTCTCTGTGCAGGATCAGATTGTTTTAGGTCTTTTTAATGTTCTGGAGCTCTTTTTCAGATGAGTGTGCATACACTAAGAATGATAAGTAGAAATGTATTCAAATAACTCAAATAATTTTAGATACATATGCAATTCTAGATCAGAAATGTGATGTTTTCTTCCTTAGCTTTCATTTCCTCCTTCTGTCGCTGTTTGACTAATGAGTTTTTTTGGTTTTTTGATTGTCCTTGGGTTTGATGGTCCTTTTGATTTGTAATTAATTTTTTACTTCAGCTGAAGGGGTTGTGAGCTTCTGTAAACTGGCAGCCTAAAAATGTGGAGAGGGCAAAGCCAGGAATGGTCAGCTGAAGTTTCGACCAAATTTTCTTTTCCAATAGCAAATGAACAAAGGCCCCCCTAATATTTGAGAACCTGGTAAACACTACATCAGAAAACATTTCATCTCAAAGTCATATCTGAAAAGGTGACTTCTCACAGTGTGAGATGTAAAAGTAAATACTTATTCACCCTTATTTTTGTCTGACTTTAACAGTACGTATGCTTATTTTAAGTTGGCTATAACTGGAGAACTAATTTTAAAATGTATTTTACTTTTCCTGTTCTTAGACGTTAGAAATGTTGAGTTCCAAACTACAGAATTTTTATATCCAGACTTGAAAAAACTATCAGACATAAGGCCTGGTTCCTACCATTGCAGATGTTGTCCTACAGAATAGCAAGAACATTGAAGTAGTGTTGCGTCATGTTGGCTTTTTGTGGAGCTTTTTAAAAACTTTTTAATATACTTGAGGTAGTAGAGCAACGCAGCAGCTGTGTGTCAGAATACAGAAGGATATTTTTCTTTCATATACATCTTGTTTTGACTATGATGAAATATCTAGTTCTTTTAACTTGCCTTAAAAGAATTGTAAGACATAATTTCTCCGCTACATAGAATTGCAATGTGTAAAGGGTGAGTATAGGTTTAATGTAGATAAGCGCAGAGAAAATTCTGCTGACAGAGCATGAACTTACAATGTACATGTATTGATGTATAAAAATTTATTTTTTAACATTTTCCATTTTCCAGTTATCTTCTGAATATATGTTGTAATAAAGCAACAAATCTTATTTTATTATTTTAAAATAAATTTTGGGTATGACATTTCAGTGAGTGTGCAGCTATTTTTTTAGTAAGCTTGGAGTTTTTTGCCCTTCATTTTATGGTTGTGCTTTTAGGGCTCTAGAGTTGAAACCATTTTAAGTTACAGAAACCCAAGCACCTCACAGTCTATTTAGCTTTTAGTATTTTTCCAAGAATTTGAAAGTGCTGGAGAGACACAGCTAGACTTTGTGGATCTGATGCATTGCCTATTTTTGTCACTTTTGCTGTCATTTAATTCCATCCATTTTTCTGTATCTACTCCTTTGCTACATTCCTATAAAGCTGAGATTTACTCCTATATTAGTAGATGTTTAAAGGAGTGTATTCCCTGCAGCAACCACATTCACTGACAGAAACAAAACATATTGCAACACATTCATTGAGCCACATAGTGCAGACTGTCATGCCAGGTAATCTATTTATAATGAGCTTTGCACTTATAAAAGGAGGCTGTTTGTCAGCCCTAAAATTAAAGCTGCCTTTTCCCAGAGTGATGGAAAAACTGTAGTTCACCATGGTGCTAATGAAATTTTGTGGGAACATCATATAGGGCCACAGAGTTTCTAAATCCTTTATGTCATTCAGCCGTTCTGCTTTTTGGAGATAGCCAGCAGCTGTGCCACCTGTGCAGGATGACTATCCCTTGATTTTTACACCAGTCAGAAAGTAAAACAGGAGTGAGAACATCTGCTTCCCTCAATCACTTAAGAGCCACTGAAATCTAAGAGGTGTCAATTCTTTCCAACTTCTGACTAACATTCTTGAGCTGGAAAAAACTATGCTGTAAACTCTTCATTTAACTATTTTCTTTTCCTCTAATTTTTAAAATAGAGGGTCCTGAAAACTGAGAAATGAGTGTTGACTTCCCCATGCATCACCACATTCTCTTTGGTGTCTAGAACCCATAAAGAAAGACAGCAATGAAAATGCTCTTAAAGTCTGTGCAGCTACAAGGTTTGTTGTTAGTATTTGTTTCACTCTAGACTGCTCACCCTTAGCCTAGTTACCTAATCAAGCTTTTCTGAGAGAATATATTTTTCCCCTCAAGCCACATTCATTCAAATCCACTGTTGCAAATGTTAGCTTAGTTAATGGTGAACTTCAAAATGCATTCATGGTAGCATTTATTAGCTAATTTAAAAGACTAGATTTTCTGCCTAGACCAAGAAGCTTAGATAAACTTGATGCTTCACACAGAAAAATACAGTGATTTTTGATTTTTTTTTTAGTGTTTATGGTTTTAAAACTTTTTATCTTCATGTTGTAACAGAGAAAACCCTTTCAAATTTTATCATTAAATGGGTTTGGCGGTCTCAGTTTGATCTGTATTATTCAGGAGATTAAACTTTAAAAAGGCTATTGCATTTTCTGGTGCTCTTCTTTTTCTAGTTGTGATTCTTTTTGTGCATACTTTTTTCCTCATTCTAAGAGCTTCTATCACTGTTTTGACCAGGTTTTCACCTCTTGCAGCTTGTAGACAGTTTTTGATGCAATGCGAAAGCATGTAAAATGTGAAGAAGTGGTTTGCAGGGAGGGTTTTTTTTCCCCTATTCTCCTCAGAAAGAATAGAAGTGACCTTTGAGAAACCCTAACAAACTGACAGCTGGATTTATTATGCAAGAAGTAGCTTTTTCAGACATCAGGGTTCTTGTGAGTTTTTACATTCAGCTTGGAAGATTTTGAGGTTTACTACTATTCTGAAGTCCCTTAAGACTACATATGTTGTGTATTTGGACCAGGTACCAAGAAAGCAAATATACATTTTTGGCATTTCACTTCTACTGGCTTGAAAAGCAAAAATCTGTTACCCTTGTGTCCTTAGTTCTCCCACATTTTTGTTTGTTTATTTTTCTTTCCTATCTTCCAGATGGAATCAGCACTACAAAGCCCTTCCCTCTCTCCCTCTGCCTCCTCTCTATGTGGATATATATAACCATTTCTGCTAATTTGCAAGTGAACACTGTAAAGTTTATATCCAAATCTTGCATTTTGCTTCCTTGTCTTTTCTTAGCTCAGTTAGGTCTTTTGCTTTTTTATTGTCACCTTTACCAGTTTTCTCATTTAAGCTATTTTGAATCTGCCGTGGTCCCTTCCTTTCATTCTGTGTTCCTTTTCTTCTCTGTTTTAGCATGCTTGGGTGACTTCTAAAACAGCAGTCCTTAAATGTTCATCCTTTCATCTACTCTAGGTTTTCTTTGAGTTTCCTAATTTCTATTTTCACCTGTTCTGTCTTACTGATCTTTCTGTGTAACATTTACAAAAGCAAGTAGTGGCTGATAAAATGTGCTGTCTTCCTTTCTTTGTCATCATCCACTTCAACATCTTGGTATCATGTCTTTCTTTCCTCTGCTTCAGAGTTGTCTTCTGCCCGATGCTTGCTGCTATTGTTCTTTTCTTTATTCTTTTTTCTTTTCAAGTGGCTACCTTTTGCCATCCAAAGTCAACAGTATCTCTTTCTGTCATCAATTGTTTTCATACACTGGAACATAACTGCAGTTTCCTATTGCACCTTTAATTACTGGTTATTTTGTCAGTATGTGAAATTCACCTGTCCCTTCACTTTGTTCCTATGTGCCTGTGAAGTGATTTTTGTTACTGCTCACTGCACTGGTGCCTACCTTTACATTTTTATTGTTTCCCATTTTTAAGATATGTATGCATCTACGTAAGTGGCCTCAAGTTGTGTCAGAGGGGTTCAGAGTCCCAGAATGGGTTGCAAAGCATTGGAACATACTGCCAGGGGAGTGGTGAAGTCATCATCCCTAGAACTCTTCAACAAAACCTGTAGATTCAGCACTTTGAGGACATGGTTTAGTAGTGAACATGGTGGTGGTGATAGGTTGATGGTTGGACATGGTGATCTTAAAGGTCTTTTCCAACCTTAATTTTAGGTTTCCATACACAGGCATAATACCTCCCAGAAGGCTCCCCCACACTCATAACACTTTTCACAAGTTGAATTTGTTAAAAATATCCCATTCTTTTACCTTCATTTGAAGAACAATCTTAATTTTTATTAGTTAGTGTTCAACATAATGTTGAAGTTTGACAAAGCTGACTTATTAAAAAGCAGCCTTTTCTGTGCTATACAACTCATACCTACATACCACTTTCTATTTCTCCTGTTCTAGAAGAACAGAAAGAAGGGTGTTGTGCCTAAACCCCTGATTTTCTATAAAAAACATTTGACTTCTAAAGGACCCTCTAATGTTGTTTTCTGAATTGTAGCAGTATCTCTTTAAAAAAAATTGGCCTGTGTTCTCAAAGCCAGCAAACTTGATAAAAATGTCATATGGCCTTACATAAAGGTCTGGTTACTACAGAGACAAAGCTTCCTTGATTTTCAGAAAGAGTTTAGAAAATTAAAACACAAACTTCATTAAGATCACAAACAATATTTTTTATCTTCTTGACTTGACATGGAGTGCATCCATTAAAATTTGCCTGTTGGTATCACAACAATTATACATTGATGGAGCTAGTATTTTATTACCTTTTTTGGATAGTGTGTAGAAAGTGAGGGAAACACTTCTGAACAAAATAGGTTATGAATTCCTTATGAATTCTGCATGAAGTGCCTGAAAACAGACACAGAGTCTCCTTGATAATGGAAGAATATGTTGACCTTTGTTTGTGGAGAAAGGGGAAATGGCTTGTAATGTCTTACAATTTAATTAAAGTGTCATCTACTTGTATAAAATTTACTTTGTCCTCTAATGAGCACATAAAACTTTCCAGAAAAGTCCTTCTCTTGTAGCATCACAAGGAAATTGTAGATAGATAACAGCCTTTAGCCTTGCATTTGTGCCACATCAACATTTGATTTTTTTTTTACTCCACTTTCCTTCCCATATCTTGATATTTGGTTAGAGGCCTTTAAATGTGCATGTGTGATCAGTCACTCCTCATCATCAGAGCCCAGCAAAACAGCTCGTCCTTATGGACATTTGAAATAAAGCCAGTCCTAGCAAAGAAATTGCTTGCAAGAATTGCCAACAAATTAGATGAATTTTTAGAGTGGATATGAAGTCTGGTTAAACAAACATTTCATTTCTTTTAGCAGCTGATTGATTGATTCCAAACAAAAAAGCTGTGCCATCTGGTCCTGAAAAACAAAGCAGCATTACGCATTCATTTTTGAAGAATTGTATAGGAAAATATCTATGTAATTCAATTTTTTATGCATATATACACACACAACAATTTCTATAAATTATCAGGGTTTTTTTTTTACTTTACATAATAGTATTTCTTCATATTTAATGCACATAACTTTGTAAAAACTATACGTTTGTAAGAAAATATGGGAATTGCTAGAAAAACTTCTATCTACAATGCTTTTTATTATGTCTGAGCTATTCATCATACATTTTGACAAACAATTTTATTACTTGAAATAGAAAGCAGTATTCGAGGAAAAACTGAAACAAACCTGTCTGCTATATCAATTCAACTTATTCCAGCAAATACTGTGACGTTTCAGACCTTGCTGGCAAGAGAATTAGTTCTGTATATGTGTAATAGAGTAACTGCAGTGCTGTGTAGAGACAGATATTGCAGGTAGGGAGAAATTTCACAATTTTGAAACTCAGTGCTATTCTGAGTTGTAATAAAACATTAACAATTAAAAAATTTGCAGGGAGAAAACTCATAAGCTCTTTTAGTATCTCTTGGAAAAAAAACCTAAGGGTAAAAGTATGTTGTATCAATAGAAGTAATAGAATCTTAAATAAGAATATAAACAAAGTTATTAACTATATTGTTTAAAATGGTTTAAATGTTCTCTTGAACAAGTATTATTTTCCTCTCTCTCTCCAAGTTATTAGAATTGTCTTCCTATTCTTACTTTTCTTCACATTAAAAAAGCAGAAATTATGTCCTGCAAGCTTTTAATCACTTCTATAATTTTGGAAAGATGCTTTGTTTTCTGTGAACCTCAATGATATTGCTTTAATGTCAGAGGTGCAATTCTTTGTATATAAACAGGATCCATTAATTGTCCTAAGTTTTTTTTTTTTTCCCCTAAGTTAAAACTATTCCTATTGCTCTGTTTTCTTTCTTTTCAGCTATTTATGAACTCTCTTGTGAAGCATACAAACACTTGGGCAAAACTTCAAATTACTACTGGATAGATCCAGATGGCAGTGGGGCACTGGGACCTTTGAAAGTTTACTGCAACATGACAGGTAACTGCATTGTATTTACTAATTAAGCTGGTTGAAGGGGGGATTTGCTTTTTTGGGTCTTTTTAAATGTAGTTAGGAGAAAGAGGCTGTTCATATTTCATATTTCTTGTTAAAAGAAAAATAATAGGAGCTTTTCATGAGAGATCATCAAATCTGCTGTCACTAGTCAGGATAGACTGAGCAAGGCAGTAGTTATTCCATTTAATAAGGCTTTTGAATTGCACCTATTAGTCTTAATAGGTCTTTGTATCCTCAGTGTTACATCATTAAAAAAAATTTCAAGATACATACAGAAAAATTTGATAGAAATGGCCACTTACCAAATCTGTTGTATATCAGCCAAGTGGATTTCAGTTTTATCTGTTGTTCATGGGGTGTTGCAGAGGGCAGCTTACCACCACAGGCAGGGAATACAAATTAATTACTGAAGAAGCAAAATGTTTAAGTTTTCCTAAATGTCTGTTTTGACTTTTAAACTGTTTTTCTAATGCCAGTTAAAATCTGAAGATAATATTTATATAACTACATTAATTTATTTTGATTTTGTTGCGTGTATTGTCTTATGCTTTTAAGACTACTTTTGTATTCTCACCCAAAGTATCTCATCTTAGTCATCTGTGTTGCCATGATGAGGCAGGAAAATATGATAATGAAAAACAGGGCAATTTTTTGCGCTGAGAATATATTATTTCTTTGTTCTGTTAATGCATAGCAGTTGTCTCAGGACTTTTTCTGATATGAAATATTGGATGGCTGATAAAACAAACATGTGGTCTGACTTTCCCCAAATGTCTACCTTAAAAGTTATGTTTGCATTGGATATCTAGTGTATGCCTCAGATTCCATCATCAGCAGCATGAAGGTGAAGGCACTGTCATAGATTGAAACACTGTCTCTGACTTTTTAGAGATCACAGATGCTAAAGCTCCCACAACTCTTCTGGAGGCAGAAACCTGGACATAGCTGGGGCTGTGGGATGGGGTGTCTCCAACTGGAATGGGAGAGATGGGGACAGATGCATGGCACAGGCAGCAAACTCCAAATCAGGTGTTTATGGGTAGACAGCCTGTTGGAGAACAGAATACCACTGTTCCGCATTGCTAATAATGTCTGCTTTTGTATAATAAATACATGCCTAGAAAGGAGCCTGATCTAAGATCTGGAAGTGCTGTCAATCCCATTTGGACTGGAGAGACAGGCCAACCCATCTGTCCTGAGACACAGGTGTAAAGGCACTCTTTCAGATCCTCAGCCAGGTAGAGCATTTTAAATCATAACTCAAGCACCTTGAACAGCATTAGTAACTAATCCAGCAGGGCACTGCAGGAAACAAGGCCAAGAATGCTGTCATGTAAGTGATTTCTGCTATTCAGAACTGCTGTGTTCAGATTGTTAGCTATAGCTTTTGGTTACTCTTCAAGGGTAAATTTGTAAATTAAAAATATACTGCCCTAGTGGGGTTAGGCACAGAAAAGTGCACTCATCCAGTACTGCAGCATTGCTCAGTCATGTTAAATTTAAAAATAGAACAGAAGGTCCTAGTAGCTTCTTCAATACTGGAGGGAAAAAAAAAGGAGAAGTAAAATTAATAATTTCATTTTATGAACATTTCTCACCTACAAAACAATTTCAGAGTATATACATGTGACCTTTTCCTAACCAGTGCGAGGAGATCATGAACATTAGGATACATGATTTAATTCACTTGGCTCTGAAGCATGCTGTGGAAAAATGCAGTTTTCTGTTTGAACTGGATCACTCTGATCAGCAGCTCTTAGCTACAAGAAAAAGGCAATTTGCACTAATATCCATATAAACATTGCAGTTTTGAAAAAAAAAAAAAACCCTAAACCAACTATTTCTTCATTACAATGCAAATGACTGCAAGAGATATGTCAAAGTTGATGGGAAGTAATTTTAAACTGTGCTTCTAAAACTGACAGTTGTTGCCAGCAGAGTAAAGCTTATCACCTCTGTGTACATACTGTGTAGTGCCTATATGTTGCAGGTGCCACAGTTTTAGTTTTCTTTTGATTAGTGGTCATCTGAGGCACTGATGCTGGAGGGCCAAGAGCTACAATTTTAGCACAACACCCTAAATCTTTTTCTGAATCTATATAGGTTATTATGAGCAGCACACACACCCATTGTAGGGAAGGAGATTGAGCGCTTTGCTTCATCAGTAACACAGTTCTGTAGAACTCTGTAGCAATGATACATACCTTGTCATATAACAGAAAGCACTAAAGCATGCAACAATCAGCAGAACTCTCAAAAAATTTTAGTATCCAGCTTGTGCAGGACTATGGTATTACTATAGCAATATTTAGAAAAAAAATTAAACTAGCTGAATAAAATATTTCTTTGTGAACATAAAGCTAAGTAACCTACAAATTTAGCTAAACTGATTGGTATGTCGAGTATACTAAATGAATAAAAATAATATGGCAAGGTAGTGATATTTTATTGTGATAGAGATTCTTAACTACATTTTTCTCTCTAGTCTGAGAGTCAAATCTAAATGTTCCTATTCTTCCACTATGTAAAATAAACATCTCTATATTAACTTACTACACAAGATACTAATGCACATATTAAATCCGCCTTCTTTGATTCGAATGAAACTAGAAAGTAGAGAACATCTTAATGACTAAAAATGTGAAGTGCAGCTTTCTTGTTCCATTCCTTGACAAAGCAAGTCCACAAAGTTGGCAAAGTGAATATCAATCTTTGCAAAGCAAGGTGGTTTAACAGATATGGACTACTTTCACAATTACTCTATTCATATAATTCTATACTATATTCTGGAGTATAGTTTTACTAGAGCAAAATGTTGGATAATAAGTGTCATTCTCACTTGACTGTAAGCCTTCTAGAGCAAGGACAATATCCTGAAAAGCCACTGAATTTGTTTGTTGCAAAATAATGTCTTCAGCCCTTTAATATACCGTATCACAAATATGGGGCCACAAAATTCATAATTTCATCATTATATCAGCATTTCACTTACAGAGTCTATAGTCAGAAAGCAGTAGCATACCCAAATGTGACAATATTAAAAAGAAAAGAGAGAAAATTGTGGTGCAAAAGACAGCTGTCTGGGCATATTTCTGGGCATAATCCATATCCAAATTTAGTGTATCTCAATTTAGTAAACTGTTGAGTGTCATGACAAGACCCCCCCCCCCCCCCTTCACAGATGTTGCTGTGGTAACTAAAAATTGTTCTGGTTTCTAAGATGTGCTGGTGATTCAATAGTACAAAGTCAGAAGTATGTAATTGCGTGTGCTCCCAACAGTAGTTCATGGTCTCTGTAAATAACTCTATTTTCAAAGAAATCCCCAAGCTTCTCCTTCCAAGTCTCTTGTCCTTGTCTTCTCCAAACAAAGGTTGTACTCAGAGCTGTGTTCTGATAGTGAAGAGGAACCAAGCACTTATATTTTATGTCCTCATAGTGGAATGAAGATGTCTGAGATATTACATTCCAACTATTTCTGATGCAGTAAAATAGCTTTTCAAAATCTAGGGCATTGCTGTTCATGTTATCCAGTTTTCCAAATAGTTGTCTGTAGTAACTATGTATATTTTAGGAAGCTTTTTGCCTTTTCCTTTCTTTTTTCTTTTTTTTTTTGAAAAACAGTGTTGGAAGTGTTTAGAGGTAGAAAGTTGAAATTGTTCAGATTAAGTCACTTATGGAAAAAGTATTCCTTGATGCTGTGTTGTGGCACAATGTTTGACCATTAGACTGCTTTTCAGTTTAGCCTCTTTTGTGGCTAAGGTCAACAGGGAACTCTTTCAAAGCTCTGTCATCTTACCCTCTTGTAGAGGCAGGTCCACAAGGCAAGGTTAGACTCTGCATTCAAACTGGTTTTTTTCTGAAACTGGAGGGTTGTTCTCTCAGTATCCAGTTTGACCTTTCCTGTTTTCTCCTTAATTGTTATTAGAGCTGCAGCTGTAGTGGAAAGAATTGCTCTTTTAAGATGTTTGTTGGAATATCTTAATATCCTAATTATTTTTGTGCAAAGTTTGAGTATATTGCAGCTTCATTCCATGCTCTGCAGTATATTGTGGCTTCATTCCATGCTCTGTATAATATTGCTGAATCTCTAGGCCTGTTTCCTTTTCCTCTGACAGATTAGTTTTAGTCCCGTTGAAAAAGACACAAGAAAGAAATTGGTTACTTTCCATTTTTCATGGGGGTTTTTTTATGTTTGTTATGAGGAGGATGGGGAAAAAGTGTCAGTTGAGTAAGATTATTAAGACCTTACTCTGTGTATTTGTCCTGCAAGAATTTTTAGAGTGAGGAATAAGTAGAGAAACAATGCAGAGGGACCATAAGGCCAGAGTTATTTATCCTAATGGCTGTAAGGAATGTCAGCAAGAGAGGGAGATCAGCACTCCTGTAGTTGCTTGAGGCTTTAAGCTGAGGAGAGGAAAATCGTAGCCTGCTGTTTCTAGTGGTTCATCACTTGGACTACTGATGCAAAGTAGAACAGAAAGGTTTCATAATGTATTTTACCAGAAGATATGTCAGTTAATTCTTTCTATTGGTCCTGAAGTCTTTATGCCTCCATGATGCAGCTTTTATCTCATTTCAGGATCCAAATAGCTGCAAGCATAATGGCTCCATTTGAGTGGTACTTAGCCTATCTCCTTTCGAGTACAATTCATTTGCCTCAAGCTGCTCATCTTCAAACAGTTTGAGAAATCATTATGAGTATTCATAGCCTGCCTCATTAAGGTCAAATGTATGAGGTGACTCTCTACCCACTCTCCTCCTTCCCCTCTCTCTTTGTTTTTTTTAACAGAAATGGCACATGTGATAATTACGAGAATGACTTTGTGAGCAGACATTAAAAAACCACAACTGTTGTATCCTGTGACTTTTCTCTCTGTGCATAGTGGGTCAATGGAGTGTTTTATACTATGAAATATATAGAAACATATGGCATGAATATAAATGTGCCATCACTATATCCTAAATAAAAGTGCCCTAGAAGCAGTAAAGGTTTGATTCTATTGCTCATATCTATATAATCAGTTCTCTCATATGAGAATTCTTACCTGAGAACAGCATTACCGAACTTCCAAGGTACCAGAACTTTTATTCATATGTGCGTATATATATACACATAAATAACAAAATGTTGTGCAATTTAATTCGATAAAGTAAAGATTTAGGGAAGAAGTTAATATTTTTTAGTAGTTAACTAGAATACAATGAATTGATACGTATTTAAAATGAATAAACAAAATTTTGTCATTGGGCAATGCTAAGCTGCTCAGGGACGATTATAGCGACCTTACCTAGTGTAATCTCATTGCAGAAAGCTTTCTATAATAGTATTTCAGTCCCTTGCCTGAAATAGATGAAGAAAAATAGCTTCATTGTCTCAATTCTTACATATGAAATTAATATTTTATTTCTAACAGCATCTCATACACTTTTCTTTGCATTGTAGAGGGGTTTTGGGAGGCTTTTTTAATAGTCTGTCAGTCATTTTCTCAAGTTAAAATTACATTTGAGAGGTAAAAAGAGGAACAAATATTTGAAATTAATTGGGGCTGTTGTTGCAGGGTGTCCAAGCTTGTTTCCTTGCAGATGAAACAAGAGCAGAAACAAACATAGCAAAAAAAAAAAAAAGGGAAAAGCATCAACACATTTAGGAATTTAGAACACTGTTTTTCATCGTTTTGACTTTTCAAGCTAGACTCTCTGTAAAAAAAGAAAAGAGAACAAGTACTGAGGAAGAAGAAAATAATCATTGAAGCATCAGGGCATCATGTCTAGAGCAGCAACTCTGATGGCAGACTTTAGTCCTAAGGTGAGTTCGTCTTCCAAGTATCAGAGTAAAATAATAGACCCGTGAGAAACCTGGAAACAGAGCAGACCATGTTTACATCTTTGCCTGCCAAGTTGGCTGAAGCATCCTGCATCTCAGCTTTAGTTCATTGATTATATTTTTCATCTGCTCTTATTTACAAGACATGTCCTTTTTATTCTAGGTTTCATGAGTACATATTTTCATTTTTAATCAGCTTTTCTTGTTGTTGTTATTTTTAATTTATGTCAAGTTTGGCTTTCTTGCTCGTTGTAGTACTTTAATGTATCTCAACAAATTTGGCTAGTGTATTTTCCCCCCTTGCTGTGGAACGCAGTAGTGACTTGCTACAAAAGTGATCATGATTGTTTTTCCATCTGGACGCAACTTTTTCACCCAGCCTCAATCAGCTGACAGACTGTAATTATTAGCTTTACCTGGACTCATCTTGATCACATGCAGCTTGCTGTCTGGGATCCTTGTGAAATAAATCAGGATGGTTTTCTGTTTGGTTTGTTGGGCCTGCCTCAGGTTATCACTAAAAAGTGATTTTGTTGGGCACCCTTGTGCCAGGCAGTTATTTGAGTCTGACTGGTTAAAGCCACTATCTAGATGGCAAGGAATGAGTGAGAGCAGTCTGTTGCTGTGTTCTGTGACAGCATGTCAAGTTTGTCATATGGTCAGGCTTTTAAGGATGGAAGAGTAAAGGACTGCAGCCTGGCATTGAGGGCCATGGGATTGTGAGGGCTGTTTTTACTTATCTTTTATAATGTTCACATCTTAAACATACACTGCCATAGAAACAGCCTCCACACAGACATGAAGGTTCTAATAATTTCAGGGCTCTTCATAATATAAAATCATAAAATTTGGTAGGAGGGAGGAAAGGTTGTGAATCAATACCTTGTGACTTCATTAAGCAAAAATGGGTAATAACAAAAATGGGATGTCATGACTTTAGGGTTTGAGTAAAGCATGTTAAATTCACGTGACCCTAAATAATGTTGGAATATATCTAGATATTTTCTGCAGTCCCCCTTGCATGTGTAGAAAGTGGAAAGCTACCCCAGTTTGCAACTGCAGAGAAAATATCTAAACCATATAGCAAAAAATATCATGTGAAGTCTGCCTTCAGGACAAAGTTCTTGATTTGCTCTGTTTCAGAAGAGAACAAACTTTATCATTGACACTCCAGGTGGCTTCTTAAGTCACCAAGTGATAGAAACATTTCTGGCTGTCTGACTACATTCCTGTAATTCTTCCTCTTTTTTTCTGCCCCACTTCAAACTCTGAGGCATCATATAAGAATATACATTAATAAATGTATGCCATGTCATCATCTTAAAGCATTTCAGATGCTCATAGTTGGAGCAAACATTCATATATCAGGCATAAGAGGACTAAATCTGTAATTAACTCAAAGCATGAGCACAAATCGGCTTTTGAGAGTGACACAAAAGACTTAGTTGAAAATAAAGCAGTGTCTTTGTTTTGCTGAATTATTTGGTCTAGGAAAAGCAAAATATCTTCCTATCACCTGCAATCAGAAAATATTCCTCATTTGTTGGAAACCAAGCTCTCAGAAATTAGAATACAGAAATCTTTGTTTAGAATTCTGTGCATTGCAGGACCCCACAAGCCTATATTTCAAGAAATACATCCATAACTGGGGTGCAGAAAAGAGGGATGGCTGGAAATAAAATGACAAGCAGTACCATCTACCTCAAACTGTTACTGTGAATGTTACAAGCAAATATTTAGCTCTGGATTCACTCCCACACACTTGTTCCCTACTGGGGATGTAAGGAACTTGGAACAAGCTGCTTCAGGCCACTGATATGCTTCAGTTATCCCTAGAAAATTGCTCCTGTAGAGAATATTATTGAAAGGCCAAACAAAACTTGTGTTTTCAGTAGAACTTTTATTATTGCTTTTGGTCAGAAAATTAAGGTCAAGTTAAGGCTAGACAGTTAAATTACCCCTGAAATAGTGGGAGTTTGTGGCGGTATTTTGCAAACTTTGATGATAATAATTTCTCAGAGTTTTTCTGTTGTTTTGAGGGAGGGATACAGGTGATGTGAGGTGTGTGTTTTTACGTACTCCTTGTATTTCTGGGAAAACTGCTCTGTGCTTCTATGGGCTTTTAGTTTTACTGCCTCAAAGCCTGGAAGGTGTGAGTCACTAAGTTCTTGTGGGACTTGTGGTATACAGCAACACTTTCCCATATGTGCTTCTCCCTTACTGCTTCCTTGTCCTTAATCAACAGTGCAAAGAACAGCTTGCAAAGAACATCTTCTCATCAAATCCTATCCAGGGCTGCTTTTTATTGACTGCTACTGATGCCTCAGGTTTTAGCTTTTATATTTTTTGGATTCTGTTCTGCTTTAGTGTGTAGTTCTGAGCTTCATATAAGGGGATAGTAAGCTCTCTTCACAGAGTAGGTAAACAAAACCATTCCTTCTCTAGCTGAGGACCAAGGACAAATGATCCTAATCTCAGACCCAAGAGCATAAACAACGGTGGACTGAAGAGAGAAAAACAAGAAGGATGGGAATTCATAACGTAAAGCTATAATTGGACAATTAACTCCAATATAATAATGGACCAAAACTTATAAAAGTGAGAGACCCCGTGACCGGCCATCCGTTTTTGTGACCATTTTGGGTTCATCTTGGGTGTAGCCCTGTCTGGGCTTTTGTGGTGCCCAAGGTGTATCCATTGAGGCCTTTTAATTAATACCTACTTTATTTTTAACTCCCTCTAGCCTGTGTTCTAGGTCAGCCTTCACAGGGTATCACTACTACTGTCTCGTCTAGCTGACTGTGGGACTAGGAAGAGCACCATTTACCTGTTCAGAATGTTGTTCCTATTGATAATTTCTCTGAAACTGGAAAAACGTTGCTAAATGTTCAAAGAGCAGATTAGTTAAAAGGAAATATCTAAAGTCCCATTCAGACTACAAATGATATATTAAGTTCACTTATTTCTGAAACAGATAGACAAGTGATGAAAAAATTACAGGCAATTTCTAGGAGTGGAAAGAGATTCATTCTACTCTAGAATTTCCAACCAGCATTCAGGGTGCAGTGCTGCCACCCTGATATGTAATTTTCTGAATAAATTTGCCTAAAAGGGCAGGTAAACTGTGTTGTCACCATAGCTGTTAAAAATTCTGAGGCTTTCTTTTATGCTCTGAAAGACAAGTTATAAAAAGAAATTACTTGGATAATGAATAAGCTGCAGAAGATATCCATTTTGATCTGTACTTACACATCTAGGTAATGTACTGCTGATGCATTTTCCCCAGGCAGGCAGGAGACTACAGAATGATTCTCCCATGCCTCCCTCCCAGGACTTCTTAATAAGTGAATTAACATAGATATGTAAGAATGTGAGTGTACAGTGTTATGAAGTTTTTGTGTGAAGGCTATCTTTGAATCCTGCAAGAAGAACCCAAGATTATTTACATGTTTGCGTTTTATCACTTAGAATTAGTCTTACTGCTTTTCTACAGAAGAGAACAAAGGCACAGTGACTATATGTGAACCTAGAGACAACGTTTTTATCAGTTTTGAATATGGACACTCAGTACACTTTTTAGGGCACCACCTATGCTGTAAACTCCCCTCCACCACTTCCACATGGTGGGAAAAAGACTGAAAGGGAATAGCAGTGAGGGCAGAAATTAGTTAAATCTGATATCATCTGTAACTGGCCTTTTCTTTTATTTTTTACCTTCAAGTGCTACAGGAAAGTATTACTTCCTCTGAAAATATGGTAGTCAATCAGAAAATGTTACGAAGAGACCACTTAGATCCATTAAAACCAATGAGGAATTTTCCTGGAAGAGACAGACTTGTTTGCAACCTACTGAGATTATCCCTTGCTCCACAGCATCAGAAAGTGAAGAATGGTTGAAATAAACAGGATACAACTCAAGAACAAACTAATGCTAGAATTCCATATGGTTTAGTGAGAAGAGTCCAACCAACACAACCAGAAGATGAGCTCTGAAACTTTTGTACGCTGAGTAGGGAACGTCTACAGCCAGAGAATTTGTAGAGAAAATTTTTAGATTTGGAATGGAAAGATGCAGTTGCAAACCAGGTCTCTTGTTCAGAAAGTCTTAACTGATAGGTGTAAGAATCTCCTTCCACTTGTGTACTGGAAACCAAGTGTTTCAATGTTAGGGGTCTGGGTACGTTTTTATTATGTTCAGTGTTCACATTATTAAGAGAATTAACATGCTTTTTATGCTTCCTGCTTTAGAGTTTTTTCCATTTGCTAAGCCCAAGTTTGCTTTTCTTCAGGAGGCCTGGAAATATTGGTTTTATCTACTATGTTTCAGGATATGCTTCCCTGAGTGAGAACTATTGAGATAATAATCTTCAATTATCCTAGATGAGATTTATTAGACTAACTGCACACACTGAAACACTCAATAGTAAGCAAGTTAAGAAAACTGATGAGAAGAAATTATCTTCCTAATATTATTTTTGTATAGAGACATGGATATCCTATAGAAGCTGACTTAGCTCTCCAAAGCCTGAGTGTGTATTATTTGAGGGTGTAGATCATAAGCATGTTTCTGACAGAAGCATTTTTCTGCTTGAAGATATATTATTGCTAATTTTGTTCAGGTAACTACCATAGAACTAAGCTGAAATGGTCAATCTTGCTTGTGTTGTATGGTGAGCATCTGATGAACAACCAGCTGAGCCAATTGGATGCTCACCAAAAAGTGTATTGAGGCTGTTCAGGTGACTGACATCTCTGCTAGAAACAACTGGGGCAGACTCATAAGTATTTCTGGTCAAGGGTCGTTAGCAAAAGGACTTACTTATGATCTTGCTTTGTGCGCTGGCATGAATATTCATGGCTTGTCTGTCTCACTGCATAAATCAAATTACTTAGAAATTAAAGATATATAGGAAATGAAAACTACAAAAAAAAGGCACTAACTCAATTAATGTTAATATTCAGAGGGGCTATCTGACATTTCTGCAGCCTTTACCACTGTGTCCTGGAGCTCTGAGTGGTTGCTTCATTTCTGCCTGACACTGTTGCAGATTTTTGCTACAACCGTCAGATTAAAGTAAAAACCGTGTTACTTAACACCCTGCTGTATTGCAAACCTATACTTCCAAATGCTTTGCAGGGCTTTGTGGCATCTGCAGTGGAAAAGAAGCACTGCAGATGGCAGAGACCAGCAAACCACATTTTTTTGTTGCATCAGAGACAGAACAATCAAATTAGAGTAGCTGCTGTTTCAGCCCTCTTCCTAGGTAGAAGTCACTAATCAATCTTATGGGTTTCAGTATTAAGTGAAGTACCAAACCTAGACAATTCTTCAAGATTAAATTTTAATATTTCCAAATTACATAATGTTTTTTGAAAGTGTAACTAGAACAAAGATAATTTCTCTTGAAATTACTTCTGTTCCTCCCCATCCTTTTGTTTCCAGGTCTGGGAGATGTCTTCTATTAACTCAGTTGCTAACATTTGGTTGAAATGTATTTTTAACTAATATTTTAATACCAACATCAATATTGTTTCTCTTCCTATTCCCTTTTCAATAATGTTTTTTGCATTATATGGTCTCTTAACTATTAGTTCAGATTCATGAATGGCACTGCATGTGGAGCAATCGTCAGTATTACCTGTGTGCTTTTGAGCAAATAATAAAGGTAAACCTAAATCCTGGCCCAGATCTGTGGATGTCTTGAGGTAGTCAGTTCCATCAAATTGTCTGTTCTTTTGTCTCTGTAAAAAAATCCAGAGTTTATTTAATGTTTTATTTCTTTTAGGTATGCTTATTTCTTTCTGGTAGGTATGTATTTATGTTTGAAGGTTTTTGTTTCTTGATCATTTTTTTAAAAGGTAATAGAAGGATTTTTATATTTCATTTATTTGCAACATATTCTTATGCCAGAGTGAATATCTGCCAAGTAACTGCAATAAAACAGATTTTGAAGAAAACAGGACTGTTCACCCCTTTTCTATATAGTGCAAAGATTCTTAAAAGCTTTATTTTGATCTTTTGCTTTTGTTGAATTTAATGTTGACTGAATTTCAGCATTGACATTTTAATGCCAGATATTTTCGTAGGTAGCATATCTTTCATATCTTTGCTTTTGGGATACAATCTTTTTTCATGGGCTAAAAAAATGCTACAAATGAAAGCTGGTTTTATATCTTAAAAACTGAGATTAGTTTTGGTTCTTGAATTAATGATGGAAGGCTTTTACATTGTGATAAGTTTCCTGAGCTATCCAGTCTGCATATTCAGTAAAGTTTTGCTCACTAAGTGGATACTCAGTAGATTATGTTATAGTGAAATTTCAACTCTACTGAAATTGAGTTTCATCAGCTACTTTGAAAGAGTTTTCTGGGTACTATAAATTAGGAGACCCCACTGTAAGCAAATGTATTAGTGCTAGGTAAGGAGCAGTGTCTGAATCCTTCATGCTCTACTCTGTGCAGAGTTCATGCAGAGGAAACCCAATGCCTTGCTTTCACCTCTGGCATCCCTACACCCAAAGCAAAGTACAGGTACAAATCCCCAGACTCACAGTGTCTGAATGCCCAGATTACTTTAAAAGGACACCCAGCAGCTATGTGAAGTGCAAGGCCAGCAAGGGATGGACAGGTCCCTGGGCAGAAAGACTCGCATTGCCCATGTGCTCTCCTTCAGACACTGGTGGCTGCCCACTTTGCAGACCACTGTCCCTCCTCAAAGCTGCAGGGAGCAGTGAGGGCCCCCCTCAGCCTCCTCCTCTCCGAACTAGACGAGACCAGTGCCCTCAGTCGCTCCTCAGAGAACATTCCTGCCAGCCCCTTCCCTAGCTTGGGTGTCTTCCTGTGAAAACATTCAAGTATCCTAATTCTCTTTTTAAATTATGGGGCCCATAACCTCACACAGTACTTAGGGGGAGACCACAATGGTGCTAAATGCAGCAGGGTAATCGCTTGTTTTTGACTGGCTGGTGATGCTGTGTTTGATGCACTCCAGGATGGATGGGGTTTGCCCTCCTGGCTGCCAGAGCACACACTGCTGGCTCCTGTTGAGCCTCCTGTCAAGCAGCATTCCCAGACCCTTCTCTGCTGCCACTCCTCTCCCAGCCCAGACTTGCATCTGCTCTTGCTGCATCCCAGGTGGAGAACCCAGCATCTGCTCTTGTCTAATTGCATGCCATGGATGATTCCACAGTACTCCAACTTATCCAGATCCCTGTACAAGGCCTCTTGTCCCCCCTCCTGAAAGAGTCAACAACACCTCCCAGTTTGGAATCCTCCACAAACCTGCTCACCATGCATTCAACTAATGCATCTAGATCACTGATGCAAACATTGAACAGAACTGGCTCTAGAATTGCACCCCGAGGAACATCACTGGTCACCAGCCAGATCTAGCCCCATTCACCACAACCCTTTGAGCCTCACCTTTTGGCCAGTTCTTCACCCAGTGGACCATGAAGCTGGAGTTTAAGGGAGTTAAGGTATTTTTCTCCCTTTTCTTACTGTTTCCCCTCTCAATCAGTGCAGAAGTCTCTTTTAGAGAAGCAGAATGAAACCTTTGGCCCATTGAATTCATTGGGGAAATTTTGTGTCTACTTTTGTTTCCTTATGCATCAAAATTTTGTGGATATGTGCATTTTTAATTGTTTTAATAATATGGAAGGAATAAATATGCATAGTCAGTTATGCAAGTTTTAGACCTGCATTAGCAAGGAGATTTGATTTCTGCAGCTTCTCGGAGTGTAACAAAGTCAATAGCCTTCATAAAATCTCAGAATTTTGTTCAAGTATTTAATCTTCTGTAGTGGGCAATATTTAGAAGTTAAGCAATGAGCATTCTCTGCCGTAGTGTATACTTATTATACACATGTACATATTTATCTCTGATGGGCAAGAGGAACTCCACAGACTTTTTGAATGTTCTTGGAGGTCCCTATGGAATTCAGAAGGCTGCCTTAATATTCAAGGGAGTATAATTTATTTGTCTTCTTCAAGGAAATAAACTTCCTATTTGTTGGATATGGGGAAGCTGAATGAAATAAATAGCCAAGTGGTTAATAATTAGAGAATGCACTTGAAGACCCCTAAGTAGTTGATGGCTAAATGGTTTTCCATCATTTTTGAAAATTTCACTTCAAAAGTACTTATTTTATTCCCGATGTCGTCTTTTTATACTATGATGGAGAAATAATTTAAAATTCTAAATAAAATGTAGTCAAGCAGCTTAGTTGCCAGGAAAGTTGCATGAGGTGCATGTGCACTTACCAAGAAAAAGATTATATATATGTAAAGAAGAGTGATTGACCAAGGCCAAAGGGTAGGTCCAGGCCAAGCAAGCTGGAGTACATGGATAAACTGTAGTCAACTTTTGCAGGAATCAGCTTAACCGCATGTGGAATTTGTCTGGTCCAGTGTAGTATTCCTCACAACCTCTAAATGTCAGGCTGATGAATGTGAAGAGATGTTTCCTTGAAAATTTCTCATTGCTCTAGAAAATGTTTTGCTGTTTTAATGGTTGGTTTCCCTATATATTTGGTACCTATGTAGGAAAAGAGACAGTTTAATACCTCTTTTTCCAGATAATGATACAACAAAACACTCAGCTATTCAGTTCTGTTGAACCTGAACTACAAAGTTCAATTATGCACAGTCATGAATTTTCCAGCATCTCAGAATTATCAATTTAAAATATATAATTTCTGCATAATGAGATGTGTTAAATTTATTCATAGATGGTGTTATATTTCTCAGTGGATTTGGAGTATATGGGATAGTATACACAATGCTTTGATGGCAAAGAAAGTAATATTAGATCTAGTAAAAAAGCAACTTCATTTTCACATATGCCACCCTCTTCTCCAAATTCTACAGTGTTTCCTGTATGCTGTGATTTCTATATTGAGGCATAACAAGACTATTCAGTAACACTAGGTTTATGGAAATAGACATATTCCTTCATTTCTTTTCATGTCAGAACTTTCTGAAAGAAAGAATCTGCTGGATATCTGCTAGCAGGAGGCCAGCAAGGCAGTGCTGCAGCATTGGGCTTTCTCAGAGAGTTGTTTTTACACAGCACTGTCTTTGAGCTATATGGCACTTAGGGTAAAACTTTTACAGATGCATAGAGGATTCTTGGGGTAGGATACTGCAAGGATAGTTGGAGTTTCTGAAAATGCTAATTTTTATTTTCTTTAAAAATACGTTTGTATAAAAGCACTCTGTTCCTTCAGGTGCAAATGTCCCCTGCAATAGATTATGGTGTTTTAATGGTAGTCCTGAGGCGAGAGGGAAAGAGAAGGCATCCTTTGTCTACAAAGAAATGAAAAACTTAACAGAATTTCCAGAAGTTAAAAGTTTCTTATTGATCTAGCATGGTTTTTATTTCTCATTCCAATAGTACTTTTAATTCTTCCATTAGAAGAATTATACTTGTGAGCTTTACTACTCACACATGGAAACGGGATATTTGTCTTTTCTCAGGACTAAGCTGTGTCTTTTACTGTAAACTGGCATAGAAATTTGTGGGGTTTTCTCTTCTACTGTCAAATTTAGAATGAGACAACATTAGAATGAGGCAAATTTAGAATGAGATAATATTCAGATTACGAAAATCTTTTAAGCATACTTTATTAAATTTGCTGACTTTACTACGAAGTCTGATTGACTTTTTCTTCTCCCCTAATATCACTCTGTGCCACATATGTACACATACTACAGGTGTACTAAAAATTTTCATAGAATGTCTTAAAATAATGCATGGCATGGTAATTTAGTATAGAATTCAAGTCATGGTTTGAGAGATTACAAATAAAGACATTGAAGACATCAAAATTCTTCTGTCAGTCCCAACATAACTAAACTTCATTCTGCTGTCTATCTTGTCCATCCAATATCTATGCTTTTTGAATTATCTAAAGAAATTTTAGCACAGTTGTCAAAAAATACAGGAAACACGATTTTGCACTAAAATCTGTATAATAGTAGTTTTTGTTTTTAATTAGGCAATGCTTAGATTTATGCAGTAATTAAAATCGGATTCCTAAATTTAAATGTGGCCAATATGATTCAGAATAATGATGAAATAATTGCAAACTACCAAGAACATGCACTAAAACTTAGAAGTGTAACTTCTCCAGTCTGGAGGCGCCTTTTGAAAGAAAAATAAAAAGTTTTTTCAGTAGGTTGCCTAACATTCAGTTTACTGATGGAATAATTAGAAAGGGTACTTCAGCACACTATATTCCTTTTCCTGTCTACAGAGTGGGGTTAGCAGGATGTGAGAGAGGAGAGTGGAGTATGTTCTTCTTGAGAGAACTAAGTTGCATCAGTGTAGAATATGGTGAGGATCCAAGCACTTAGCTGAAGGTGGAATGAAAGGTAATGGGAGTTTTTAGTGGTAGCACTTGAGACCTGCATTAGTGTCTTTCTGTCTCTCCATGAAAATAAAGTCAGTCAGAACAGCTCAAGAAATGTTTTCTTATGGTCCTAGCTAACATAGTGAAAGCTTTGACAAACCCTTTTCTTCAGGATATCCTTGAAATCCTTTCATATATTTTTTAAAACTGTGTTACTTTTTTTCAGCTATTCTAGGAAGACTTGTTTGGGATCATAGATAAAGGATTGTGCTATGTTGCTCTATAAAAAAAAACCATCATGCAGTAGTTCATTTTTTTAATGTGCATATGCTCCTGTGATGTGCTACAATGAACTGAAAGATGCTTTAAAGGAGACATATTCGATCTTCCTGTTTGTGTAGTACTTGTTTATATGTGAGGCTGCTCCTGAGAAAGTAGAATCAGTTCTTGATTCTTCAGTTATTGAACTGTTACAAAAAAGTTTTCAGCCTTTGCTCATATTCTGCTCACTGTGCTGAAAACAACCACACTGTTAATTCTTTTATGTCCTTTGTTCTTGACTTTAATGTTCCTTAATCTAAACTGAACTGCAATTGCCATCTGTTAGACCAGGCACTTAAATGATCCGAGTCCTCCTTCATATGGCTATACTGTATCTCATTATTTATTATTCCTTTCAATAGAGGATTTTTTTAAACTCGTGCCTCTAATAACACCCATAGGAGGTAGTTTTTGACATTGGGGCACAGATCAGATTTAATCTATTTTCCCCAGGCACATTTTTCAGCATAACAATATCTGTTGTTGCAGTCTTTTTTCTTTGAAGGCACGAGTGATCTCTATTCTGTTCTCAAGGTAGTCTTATCATTAGCTTTTCACATACAACTGTGTTGAATAGTGCAAAATCATCTCTGGTAAATCAGAGAATTCATCCTCTACTTGCTACTTTGCTAGTGTCCCTTGAGATTTCTAACAAGTTTCATTGGAACAGCCATTTCATTATCACTTCTCTGGAAACTTTTGGTTCCCACAAAACTGTCTTTTGGTCCTTCCACTTCCTTCCACTCTATTTTGTAAAGTCTATGAAGTTATCTGTTGTATATAAATTGGTAGAAAATTATATCCCTCAATATCACTGTAAGTTCACAAAATAAATAAAATTTTCTTATTCCTCAACTGTTATGAAAGAGACTATGTAAATACAAGGGAAGTGTATTGCTTCACAGGACACCGTTGTAAGTAAAAAAGAACTTAAGAGTCTCAGGTAACTTTGAAGATTCATTATTATCTTCATCAAGAAACAATGGAAGGAAGGAATGAAAGGAGTAGACATGGAAAATGAGCACAGGAATGGCTCAATTACGTTTTCAGATTGCTTCTGTTCCCCACCTAAATAGATTAAGAAACTGACTGGCTTTGCTTTCTATAGAATTCAGTTCATAAAAACACTCTTCAATTACTCTCTTTTTTTCGGAATATCGGATTTCTCTGTCTAAACCCCATTTTCTACAATAGTAAGATGATAGCAGTTCATATCACCAGAGTAACTGTACTGCAAAATTGACATTTCCAAATCTCAGACAAGATAGTCAAAGCACTCATTAACTTCAAACGAATGTATATTTTTCATTTTTATAAACTCAACTGTAGCTTCTTTGAAGTCCACAGCAGATTTCATTTTAAATTGCTATATATAGGTTTGAGCTTTTATATATAAACACACACCAAGAGAAATATAAAAGGCTGGAGAAGAGGATATGGTCTGCTGTAGTTTTTTCCACATCAGTTGGGTACATCAGGTCTTGTGTCTACAAAACTGTTGCAAAAAAAGTAGCAATGTGAATAAACTAAGCAATGACTGTTGTGTTACCATCCCACACAATTTAAGAATACCAAGAAGGCTCTTATCAGAAAATAAAATTGCAGACCGTAGAATATGAGATGATTACAATTCTAATTTTTGTCCTCCCTAGAAGGCAGTCCACTTTTAAATGGGTGGACACTTTCTAGTTTCTTCAGTAATTTCTAGTGTAGCATATTGTAGAACATACTGCAGTGATCTAATTTGAAGGGACAAAAGGACTGATGATGGCAAAATCAGGATGCCTAGTAAGGAACCACCTCCAGGCTTTTATATGCTCAGGAATTCTCAAAATCATCTTCTCCAAGGTTTGAACCAGGAATCAAGGTGCTCTCATACATCAGCCAATTTTTAGCTCAGGAAACTGCATCCATCAAAACACCCACCACAGATATATTGAGGGAAATGAAGGGAGCAGATGATCTTTTCTGAGAAATCAAGCTGTTTTCTGATTTCCTGAACATACCTAATAAAATACTATCTTCAACATATAAGTCCATTAATTAAAAAAAAAAAATAAAACTCTAGTAGCAATACATATAGCTGTAGATTAAAATAAAAGTGGAAAAGTGTATCCATAGCTGTGGAATTAAAGCATTAAGTTTTCTGAATTTTTTTTTTCAAACTTATTATCAGTAATTATCATTACAAAAGATTACTTAATTTGTTTGTGAGAAGCAAGTTCTTGCTTAACTGATCACCAAGCAAATGAGTAAAGTTCAGTGATAGCAAAAACTGACTATCTGCAAAATACTCAATAGCATAATGATAAATATCATAATATCATGAAATACCCTGAATATTAAGTGGGAAAAATCACTTATGTTAATATTTTATTTGATCACTTGAATAGCTGGTGAAAAAGGAAGTTTTTTATTTCATTTCCCTTTTTATTAGTGAACCATTACTAATACTTATTGATTATTTTATTAGCCACCTACTTCACTTTTTATTGGAAAAAGGAGTAGTGAGTGGGTAGAACTGTAGATCAGTCATTGCAACTGAAAAGTAATTTCAGCAAAATAAATTATGTCACTTTATTGTCATTTTAAGGACATAAATGACAGTGGTCATTTCCTTTCTTAGAAAAATTATTCTTAAATTAAGAAACTTAATCTTACTATAATATATATCTGTTAGAGAAGAACAGTTTCAGTGAAGAGTAATGTACAGACTAAATTAGAGGGAACCTATTTTCTCTATAATTGCATCAAATGTATCAGCAGTTTGGATCTAATTAGATTGTTCTTAGTGAAAACCATTATGAATTCTATTAAGAATCTATGGATACTGGCTTTTGGCATTCTATTCAAATAAAATTCTACTTCATCTTCACTGCTAAAAAAAAAGGGTTCTGCCATTATTTTGTTTTCCTGTGCAACTGCAACATGCTATGCACCATTAAAAAAACCTCTAAGACATGCATTTGAATGAAGAAGTAGTCATCTTTGAGGCCCTTATTTTCCTGAAGTGTTAGCAATTAGCTGGTGCTGGTACTCTGTCCTCCAGTGGGAAAGCTAGAATCAGCCTAGTTAATCCAGTTAGGACCTCATATACTTCCATGTGTAGGGGAACGGTATTTTGGTGGTGCCTAAGTCATACACACAGCTGTGGCTGACAAATTGTCTCTAAACACTTGTGGTTAGCAATAGCCAAATGCCAGGTGTTCTTCAAATAACTGCTTGTGTATTAGGGGAATACTCATTCCAGTGTTGTGGTGACAGGAATTGCCAGGAATATGTATCAAATTACTGTTAACTAGGACAGATTTTTCACTTCTGCATACCTTAAATGGGACTTCTGTGTACTATTGACAGAAAATAATGATATATTAACTATGAATACCATATCCTATTCTCAGCTACTTGGGGGCAATACCATCAATGGTGAAGATACAGATATTTGAGATAGTGTGAACTATCTGCATTAACTTTTCTGTAATGGAAGGTGACTGCAAGCAGGGTACTGATTCCATCTCTCTCAAGAATGGTCTCAAGAAATAAGGAGTTTCTGAGAAACTGAAAACATGAGTGAAGATATTGGCCTCATCTTCAAGTTACAAATGCCTAGCTGATTTCCATGGAAAGTATAAACACACTTAACAAATTTTTAAGACTAAAAGGCAAAAAGCAGTTTATAATCAACACTCAGTAGATAAGGTTGAGATTTCTGCCTAGCATCTATCTCCTTTGAGTCTTTTCAGACACCTTGAAGCCAGCCCCACAAATGTATAACTACATGTATTCACGAATCTGCATTTGGTAATCTAATAGCAATAGCAAACTCTAATAGCAATGTGGAGGGGAGATAGATTTTTGTCTGTTAATGTGCTTTCCCAGCCCAGGAAAGGCCATACCATCCTGTCCAGTTTTGGTCCTTGTGTCACGGCAGTGCTTTACACTTAAATCAGGGAAATATGTGATGAGCATTGATACCCAGAGAAGATACTTCCTTCCTGTACATTAGCTGCAATTTCTGCCTCACCCTCTCTCTGTGCCTGACCTGCAGGCACAGATGCTTCAGCTTCCAGAGTTTGGACAAGACGCTTGCTGAATGTGTTCATGGGTCATTTGAGCCAGACTATCAAAAAATTAGTTGCAAGTGCAATAAGACCTAGGTTTATTTTCAGTATCTGACCAGATGTATGCTAGTCAATCTCCCATCATCTTTTAGACAGCAGGAAGAGATTAAGTTGCTTTTCTGTAAATGATTATTGACTTTATGCACATATATATGTTTATTGATAAAAAGATCAATTACAAGGTGCAACAAGCACTTAACCATTAGTAGTACTTATATTTTGACAGAAAGGTTCTGAAGTTGTTCAGAGGATGCATTTGACTGACAAGGGTGTGTTTATATCATCTTTAGTACAGTGTGCCACAGTAAAGATTAAATTTCCTAACTTGGAGGGGAAGTGACTGTATATTGACTAGAATCTGCTATCCATAGGAAAATTCCTCCTCAAACATTGTGCCTAACACAATTCCTACTGCTAGTCACATTCTGTACCTTCTTAGTGGCTAGACTAGGAGTCTTAGCTGGATCAAAAATTCAAAATGAGACTCTAACTGCCCTAGCACATTCCTTACTGACACTTTTGTGTTCTTACATGTACAGTGTTTTCTGCCACAAATGAGACGTTTTTGTCAGTGAATGTATAAACTATCTCAATCCTTTCTTGAAAATGAATCTGCAGGAAACTTCCATATGAGGCTCTTAACGAAACTGGATTATATTCTTTATGTAATTTGACAGGTAACAATTAAAAATTTTTTATTGGTAATTGGGAGCACGATTCCTTTCTCCTGGTTTTTTACTTTCTTTTTCTCAATGCAAGAATATTGCTGTGTTTTACAAAGAGCTTTGGACTAAGGATATGAATACTAAAATAATAACCATCTTGCATCATATGCTGAATTTCATTTCATTTGGCTAGTCATGTGTACAACCTGTGGAGGATTTGTCTGCTTTGCTTACCTTATCTCTGAACATTTGATTAGAAAGACTTAACACCATATCAGTTGCAAACACATGGGTCCGCATGATTCCAATATAATCCAAAATAGCCTGACACTATGCAGTAAAAATTAGGACTGGAAAATAAGGCAGAGCACAGAATCCTGGAGATAAGGATAATCATAGTGTGGAGAGTTGTCTTAACCCAGGGTCACACCAAAACTCATCAGTGGATGTGAGCACATTCCTGTAAACTTGGTGAAGAATTACTGAAGCACTTTTGAGTGTGTGTCAGTTTAGCAAGATGTTACCATGTTGTTAAAATATTGAAGTGCAGGCCACAAGTTTTAGAATGACTGAGATTTGCATTAACAGGCAAGAGATTTACATAGGAGAATTGAAAACATACTGCAATGCACCACATTTTATGGGTTTTATCGCTGTATGGCGCATCTGTCAGGTGAATAAGTATACTTAGAAAATGCCAGGTGATCTCCCTGGAGAGTCTGTTTTTGTGATAAATACAGCAAAGTTAGCAGTGTGGGTGTGTTTTATTTTTGTATCTCTGAAGGACAGCTGTGGTCAATGGTGTTGCTTGACAGAACAGCTGGGGCAAAGGCCTGATTCATTTGGGAATCTGGGCTTTCCCACAAGCCAGCTTAAGGCACCAGAATAGATTCTTAGTGATGTTTTTAAGGTTTACTTTTTATTCCAAGACAGATTTCTTTGACTTTGCCCTCAGGAGTGGAAATATATAAGGCAGAAGAATTAAAAGAAAAACTGAAAAACAACTTAAAATATGAAAAAGCCTTACATGACAAATATTACTGACAAAATCTGATTCACTTCTAGGAAGTTTTGTGGTGATGTGTTTCAGGTTAATGTCTGGAGAAAAGAGAATTTTCTGTGGTTTGTTTACAGAGGATAATTGACCTATTTCAGCCCTTGTCTATGTGAGATGCTCAACATAAGTAGTACATTTCAGCAGAGATAGTGGATTTTTAGAGTGGTACCTAGTCAACCTAAATTTTAAAAATTCTTCACACCTAAGTGATAGAATAGCATTCTTACAGGAAGACAGTATCAATAATATTGACCAAATCTTCCTAGTTATCATTCTGAAGCCCTATATTACTCAGATAATATTTTTTTCTTTTTGGTTCAGTGGAATTTCTCTCTAAGAAAAATAAATGGTTGGTCTATAACAGCAAAGTTTCTGTGCCTTGTCTTCGTTTCCTTTCTAAACTCCCATCCAACTTCAACAAATCTTGCTATAAAAGGAGTGTGGAATGTGCTGTTTCATTATTATAATACTTCATCTTAAATCTTCTCTGGTAACTACAGACAAATGGTTCACAGTTACGTTTCTAGTGACTTGCTGTTCAGTGATTTAGAGAAATAAAATGTATACAGACATTGTTCTGGGCTGGATAAAACATACTCCCTGCATGACCCTGCAAAAAAGTTTGTAGCAGGTGTTGGGATTTGGCCAATATTGCTGTAGAGAAATCAAAAAATTTGAAGTTGTCTTTCTTCCTTCTTTGTGCCTTTTCACAACTAAACAGATATATTTTGTATTTCCATTCTACTTTGATTAGTTCCTGTGGTGCTATCTGCACCATAACCATAATCAGTAAAGTTATATGGTGATACTATTTTAAAATATTTAAGTCTCAATAAGCAGTAATTTTGTTTTACCCTAGAACACATCCTGGATAAATAATGTGGAAAAATTTTTGGTCTTAATTACTAAATGTGTAACCACATGAGAATTCGGTGAATCCTCATTGTTACTTTACTACTACTTTACTAAAGCAGTGTTTCACTCCAGCCCACATCAATTTACCATGTGCAGTGAATGTTCTTCACATAAAGGCTTTGAATCTTTAGGGCATCAGCCTTCTGCCTTTCTAACCAAAGTTAATCCTTATTAGTTCCATATGTAACTATAAGCATCAGTTGTTTAAGGAAGACTTCTCACATGGTATCTTTGATATCTTTTCATAAAGGTGATCAGAGTTTCTTCCCTTCATCAGTTCATAGCTGGAACTATGCTGTCACATGATGAACTTTTGTGTGCAGTGCCCTCCTTCCCCACTACCAAATATCAACAACTGTCTTGTGGAATAGTTTTATCTTTTGACAAAGGCCTGAATTTATTTGAACTCGGTTCCCCTGTCTGTCTCTTACCAGTTCTTGTCTTGTCTTTCTCGCCCTCTCTTTCAGAGGATAAAGTATGGACAACTGTGTACCATGATCTGCAAATGCAGACTTCTGTGGGAGGTAGCAGCCAGGAGAAGTTATCTGTGCTGCAGCTGAACTACAGTGCATCAATGGACCAGATTTCTGCCATTACCAGTAGTGCTGAATACTGTGAGCAGTTTATCTCCTATTCTTGCAAAATGTCCCGGCTGCTGAATACACCAGGTAGGCTGAGATTGGGGATATCCATTAAATACGGTGTTAAAGAGCTTTAGCTCAACAATTTAACAGGTATTGCTGTTAGGTAAGTACATTCATTGAACATACTTCTTTGTTCTCCTTTGTTAAAGATGACAAGGAGGGTGAAAATACAGAAGACACTATTTTCTTAAGAAAATTTGCCTGTTTGCTCCCTACTAAAATGATTGGTATTGCACTAAGTGTTTGTGTGTTCTCCTCTCAGATCTGTTGCTCCTTAAAGCAGGAGGCATTCGGTAAACACAGTAGCTTTTAAAGTTTAATCAATAGAGGCATTGAAAAATTGCTTTGAACTTTATCCTGTTTTTCTGGTTGTCAGCTTTCATATGCTACAGTCAGCAAGGGTTGAATGAAGGTTAGAATTTTTCCACTAACACTTTTGAAACAGTTTCTTAAATGCAGAGCATTTAATAATAATGAAAGGATAATCATATGCCTTATATATTGTAGAGACTGGCATGGTCAGTAATGCAATTGTGTGAGAAATTATATGCTATTACCTACAAGTAGATTAAGCATAAGATTGTTCTTTTGCTGTGTAGTTTTACTGGAAAAGAGACCCTTTCTATATGTGCCTCCTCAACAAATGTTAGTTGTAACCAGTAAAGACAAAAGTATTAGTTGTTCCAGAATTAGCGCACAAAGAAGGAATTGTATTTTAAAAGCTCTATTAATATGGAGCAAGTACTTTACATATGCTCTCATTGTGTATGATAAATTTTGGTGTTGAATAAATCTTAATGGTACTTAGGGAAACTGGTTTATAAGTGGGAACATATAACACATTTTGGTGACTGTGAACTGAGTTCATGGTGATAAGAGCAATTCAAATGCATTTCAGATTAATTTGGTGGCTGCATGCTTACAGTGTTATACTTTAGGTTGCTTTCCCTCATAAATTTTTTTGAATATTTTCTCATGGTGCTATAGATAAGTATTCATTTGGAATGCATGTGTATCTTATTCCTATTTCCATAAGCATTCCATTAGTTAATAGACATGTAATGCTTGTTATTCCTCTCCATCCTCCCTGCTGCTTTTTAACTATTTCTAATGCATGCTTTGTCTCTGTTGCTGTTATTTTGCTAAATTTAGCGTAGCACAGAGACCCTGCAATGTGGGAAATGATTTCTTCCTTCTTGAGCCTTGATGCACAGGATCCTGAATCATGTTCATAACTAGAGGTGTTCTGATTAGATTCTGCTGATGGATACAAACTCCCTGCTTGCATATGCTTCAGAAAAGTTGTGTATGAATGCAGTTTTGGCAGGTATTTAGAAGGCAAATTTTATTTGGTAATAGAGCTGGAGATACTGGGCTTAGAAAGCTCATCGTTTGCACAGAGTGCAGTGTTAGATTCTTCTTCTTGATATGTATAAGACTATTATTTCAATTTGTACTTGTTAATATATATTTATATTATAATAAATATATGCCGTAATTGCAGATGTTTACCCTAGCTTCTAGATTTAAAGGGCAATTAAGCAGCACACAAAATACTAACTTGCTGATTTTTTTTTTCTAAGGAACAAGCAGTTCCAAATACTTACATTTTTAAGGCTCTTAGAAAATTTTGAGTGTATTTTGCAACTATCTCCTTCTTCATGTTTTCACCTTTTGTACAGAAAAATAATTTCTCTTAGAAATTCTTTATAAGACATTTTTTTGTCTGGAAAGTGAGTTTGAACAGATTTTCTATAATATGGGTTTAGGTTTTGCTTCTTTTTAAGCAAGAGAAAGAAGCAAAAAGATTATTTTTACCTAGACAGTAACAAAAAATCACACTGCAGTGTTTGCATAACACTTTTAGTGGTTTGTACACATAGAACAACAGTGATTTGTGTGTAAGTGGGAAAGAGGCCAATACATTTTCTTTCTATGGCTTCTTGGCTTCAGTGTACGGTTTCTAAACTAAGGAAATAATTTTTCATACCTTTCTCTGTTCTGGAGGGTTGCCATATTTGCTGAATATATTATGACACCCTATTCATCTCACAGCACAGCTCAAAGCACTCATGTGGCATCTTCCACCACTGAGCTTTGCATATAAATCATTGCAGTACATTTCCCACACAAAGAAATGAAAAAAAAAAAAAAAAAAAAGGTAAAAAACAAGAAAAAAAATCTTGTATTTCTCAGGAAGTGAGAAAAGTGCTGGTGGTATTGCAGCCAATAGTAAAACCTCTGTTAGCATCATGGGATCAGGATAGTGTTTGTGGCCTTGACCTTTACAGATACATATTTCAGATGTTTAAAAACCACTTAGGATAGAAAGGTCCTTTTGTTTTAAAGTGCATCAAAGTGAACTGAGAAAACAGAGAAGATAGTTAAGCAATTCAGCTTTTTCACTTTTTGTGTCTTGTGAATCCTGTCACTTTACAACATGCTTCCAGGGAGAAATTGATCAGTTAACATATTTAAACAAGTCAGGACTCCAGATGTTTATTGATCTATTAATGACAGGTAATTATTAGCTGTAAGTGGACTACAGCTTTTGCTGCTTATTGTTGTGGTGTTTCCTGACAAGGTAGAGATATATACAACTCCACTGATTCTGCTACTAAGAATAGCTCAAATAATATTTTTGGTATGAAACAGAAGCTACATCAAAATTCTGTATTTGAGAAAAACCTTCATATTAATAACCCCATTTTGTTGAGAGGTTTTTCTGGCTGCAGGCACAGCACTCATAGAATTCTCATTGTCATCTGATTTCAGAGGTATATATGAAAATTAATCTGTACAAACTAAGAATTCTCATTGTTCTGAGTTTTAGACTTAAAGACTTTATTGTTTCATGTCCATGTCTTTTTTTCTTAATAATGAGTTTTTCATCCATGCAAAGTAACATGTACATCCTAGCAAACAGTTTAAAATCATTGCTGACAAGAGGGATTGGGAGTGATTTTACAGGTAATAATGCCATTGCCTTTCTACTTAGTCTGAGGGAAGATAGTAATAAGTTCCATGCAAATGAAGTCATAAGTGACTTCTGAAAACATACCTAGGGATCTCATAAGGCTGTAGGATAATTCAGGTTTGAATGTACTGCAGAAGGTCGTCTGGTTCAATTTTCTGCTCAAAGCTGAATGAACAATCCTTGTCTAGTAATCAGCAAAGGCTATCTGGAAATGCAATTTTCTGTCTTTTCTGTTGTGGTTTGTTTTTTTTGTTTTGTTTTGAACTTGCAGCCCAATATGTTATGAATTATATTAAAACCTAGGGATCTGTTTCAAAGCTTCACTAAAGACTATCCAAAAAACAAAATTAGTCAAGATGGCTTGGTGACTTGCTTGAGGAAGTACAAAACCAGACACCTCTGCTGAAAAAACACTATGCTATCACAAGAAACAGTAAAATTATGGGTACACCATAAATTTCTGAGGAAACTGTTTTCAATCAGGGATCCTGCAGTGGCTCCAGTTGTCTCACAGCCTTTATGCTCCTGACTTTGGTACAGATTTGCTCTGACTGCTGCAGATTTTGTTGTTGTTTATTGGTTTTGTTTTTTTGTATCAGTGTATGATTGATGCTTCCTATTGTCTGTTTAGATATGCTTTTTTAGAATAGTAATTTCTTTATGAGCATGCAGTTATTTTCATGATAGAGGCTTAATCTTGGCAATTCAAGTAACTGTGGCAGTTAATAAATGAATGAAATAAAAAGTCCATGGATCATAATTGCAACATAATAACATAAATATATGTAAATTTGAAAAAAAAAAAAAGTGTAGATTTGAGGGGGTTTGTTTTTCTCTTTTACAATTGCATTTCTCATATCTTCTTTTCTGCTTGTTCCCTTGGAAACATTCATTTTGAGAGGATAATAATATGTTTACTACTGAGGACATTCAGAAAGCTGTCTGGTTTTGGGGTTCTTGATGCCCATATACTTTCCAGTTGATATGGGAGGTGATAGGACATTTCCCTTTAATGCAAAGAGGATCCTGGGGGTGGAAGAGAGTCCTTTTGTGCCCACGGGTTAACAAGGGGGAATGAGGCAGGGCAATATGTAGTATCAATTTACTCTTATAGAAAGAAGCTTCCCTTCTTTGCTGTAGAAACCAAATTATACAGAGAAGCAGTGATACAATATACTCATAGAATGCAAAATGTTAGTTAAAATTTTACATCTTCATCGACTCTTTTCATGAGACTTCCTCATAATACCCACTTGTGACTTTCTTGGTATGAAATTTTCCATGAGCCACTGATCATTGCCTGGGAAGAGGGGAGAGAACAGCATGCTGATTCTGCCATCCTTCCTCTCACCCTGGGAATGAAACCCTGAAGGGAGAAGGGCTGCTGCATTCACAGTATCTGTGTCTGCCATTTCCCAGAGCTATAGGAACTGTAACAAATAATCAGAGAGTGGGAGCTAAAAGCATAGATACAGAAAACAGAGCAAGATCTGTTGGTGTTTTGTTCCAATTTTATTCTTATTCACTGTGCCTGCAGGCAGCATATGAAAAACATATAGCAGAGTTATTGCAGTACATGAATTACTGTTTCACGCCTGTTTGTCTCTGGAGGAAATGAGACAACAACTTCATGAATTTAGGAGCTAAACAGGTGAAATAGAAAATTTAATTTGATGTTTGGTTGTTTCAGTTACAATAAAGCAATCATAATACCAGTAGGAAGTAGGATTTATGCGTAGACAGATAAAAACAAAGTTTAAAATTGCAATATGCTATAGCCATCCAAATCAGAACTTAATGAACTTATGAACTTTGCCATCACTACCCATTAACTGATCTAGAGTGCTAGTTGCAGATATAATTCCTGCTTAACAAGAGTTTTTGAAAAAGAGTCTGAGGGAGGAATGGGATTTCTGCAGTACTACAGTGATGAATGGAAGTCTCTCTAAAACTTGCTCTGGCTTCATCATTCTGTTTTCAATCTTCTCCCATAAAACATGCCCCTAAACTGTCATGTATCTCGTCCAGCCTTAATAATATTGATTGACCCCTTCTTCTCAATGTTCTAGAAAAGCTGATTTCAACTTCCAGTGATTTTTAAACCACAAGGATAGCAGTAATAATAACCTTGCTCCACTCTGATCTACATGTTCTTGTCCTAGAAGTGGAAACCATTAGCTTTTGGGGATTTCTTTTTCCTTTAGTCATTGTTATGCTGCCATACAACAGAAGCACAAAATAATTCATATGCTAAATGTTTCTCATGAAATACACACCAGTCCTCTTAGTTAAATGGTAGACAAATTATTATCTTGGGGTCATTTTATTCCAGACAGTTGTTAATACACCCTTCTCTGTTTTACTCTGCCGCTTTACTTGTCTCTTGCCAATTTTTTTGAGGTTTTCTGCTACTGTAATCACTGAGTCTCCTAATTTTACTCAATCTTCATCATTCTTTTAGCTGGTGAACCATTTCTGCTAATTTTCCAAGTTTTCGTTGCTGTTCTGTAGGAATTAGATTTAGTCCAGTATCACTAAAGTGGAAAAGGGTACATGTTGCTTTGATGTTTGTTAGAAATAGCAGTAGCTGATAAGAGCCTTGTGAATATTAGAAACCTTCTATGGAAATTGTAACTGCAGTGCAGTGAACTCTGGTGTTTTCTTTGCTATGCCTTTTTAAGAAAAAGTTATGCATATGACTTTTAACTTTGACTATGACTTAACTTTAAATTCTAGCAGAATGTTCCAAAGAGTTTCTCATACCCTCTCTCTGTGTGAATGGGATCTACCTATTATGGAAAAAGATTAATTATTTTTATTTCTTAAAAGAAAATTAGAAAAAGTCAATAATTTCCCCACTGCTTTTATTGTGTCACGTTTTATCAAAGTTGTTTAAAACTGTTCATAGTTAATGTTTTCACAGAAATAATCAGAGACACTGCTTCTGCACAAACCCAGGTTGTTCTGGGGAAAAGTTGTCCTTCCTGGTGAATGACCAAAACAGATTAGTTTATTAATTTCTCAGACAAAATGGATCTGGGTGGTGTATCATTGTGTGTCTTGTCAAGAATTTCTCCTTACCCATATCCTAAATGCATTTACAGTGCCCTGAGTATATTTTTCCTATGCAAATATGCAGTAAAAATATCCAGCATTTCTGTCTTCACTCCCATCCCTGAGACGAATGTGACAGAAAGAACTGTATAAATAATCCAGCTATACATACACAGTTAAAATGGCATTTTTTACTGCATAAAACAGAGCTCCATTCCCTATTGTGTTATGGTCTTCTCTTGGTCTTTTCTCCATTAATTGCCCTGTGTTTTGCATCATGAGATAACAAGGGTTCAACTGTTATTAAAACATTGCCTGCCCTGTTTTCATGGATGAGGCAGTACTGTTTGATTTCTCGAGGCTGGGGCTTTCTTCTGAAGGTTAGAGTTAGGCTTTCCTACATTCTGCCCACCCTGGCAGCCTGGGGCATCGATCTTGTGGATTTGGAAAGATTTCTACCCTCTTTAAACACTCATCAGTTAACGTCTGGAACTGCTTTGTAAGAATTGTTTTTTGTTGTTAGATCCCACCCTTGATATCATGCAGGCTTTTCCTGGTGAGTTCAGGTAAACCTCTGGAACACAGCAGAATGTGTACAGAATATGAAGCATGGATATGGTGTGATTATTAATATATGTGTGACTATTTGAGGTATGAACCACCCCAGACACATCTTATTCCAGGAGTATTTTTTATTGTACTTTTTATGCATTTATGCTAGATGTTATCAAATCAGTCTATTAAAATGTGTTTTCTGGATTGTATCAGAAACAGAGTGCCAGAAATACTTTCCCCCTTTCACCTTGTGAGTAATTGTACATGCATTTTCTCTGCTTTTCCATGTTTTCTTTGTAATGTACATTCTTTCCATGAATTGCCTCCAATGACTTCATACACTGTCTGCATATATTTGTGAATGATAAAACAATGCCAGCACTGCCTGGGTGTATATGAGGACAGGATTAGGGTTTACTAAAGCTTAAAGGGAGTGTGAGAAAAGTACAGCCTGTTGTAAAATCAGCATGGTTCTTGCAGCATCATTGCCACTATAATCTGGGGGAGGAGAGTTCATTGTCCTCTTGAACTTTTGTGCCTGTATGTGCCTGTTGCACATGCCATAGATACCTGCAGATTTCTTGGTGGAGATCTATATCCATACAGGTGTTTATATAAAAGGATATGACCTCCTTCTTTTTAGAAGGAATAACTTCCACAAGATCCTTTTCCAATACAACTTTTGAAATTGTTTGCTATGTGAGATTACTCAATGTGAGAAGAAAAAAATCTTAGTTATCCTCTGATTTTCCATAAGATATACACTTTACTGAAAAGACATATGGAGAATAAATTCTGTTTTCAGGAAATTTGTGTTGCCAGCCAAAATGATTCATGATCACTTGCTAAGATTCTTAGAATAAGTGGGAAAGGTACTTCATTTGATTAATAGGATTTATTGATTAAAAAAATTAATAACAATATTTTCTGGAAAAGTAGATCTGCAGATTAAAAAAAAAATATTAAAGGATGCTTACCATTTCTACTGGTGGAAATTAAACTTTGAATATGGATATTTGTTGTCCAGTGCAATGATAAAGACAGAGCTGCTAACAAGATGCAAAAGACTGAAATTCAGTCCAGCTTTTCAGAAGCAGCAGCTAAAGATTTGGAAGCAGTTACTAATTTAGCAGCTGAACTATAATCAGTTTCAGAAAGCAGCAGCAAGTTAGTGCTTGCTGCTGTCTCAGTTATCATAGAAAGGACCTTTAGCATATTTTACTCATTTCCTTTGGAAGGGTACAATGCTTTGGAATATTTTGGTAGTCAACGTGGACTCTGTAAAGCAAATATATTCTCCACAGATAATAGTGGGGTTTCACCAGTACCATTGTAAGATCTTGTGCAACATGACAGCAACAACGATGCTTTGTGTAAACCACAGATGTCTAATTGGATACATGTTACTTAGAGGATAGATCTTACTAATTCATGAACTCAAGATATATTAAATATCTGTCAAGCTATTTTTAAAATGACCTAACACTTCCGTAGATTGATGGCTATAATGAGTGTATTATATCAAGGTTAAATTGTATTCACAAAAATATTTGTAGTTTGCAACTTTATGTATCATTTAAGGCAACCTCTTCTCCCATCACTTTAAGAATAAATAATCTTCTTTCTGCTAGCATTGGTCCATTTCAAAACTTCTTCCAACATTTTTTTCTCTTTTCACGACTCATTCCTCTTTCATGTCTCTTTCAGTCTCTACCTCTGATATTTGTAACATAATCTGATCTAATATATGCTTTTGTAAAATCTTAATAGTATTTACAGTAGTGCTACTGTTGAATGACACAGGAGTAAGAGATCAAAGCTTCCCTTCTTTTTAATCATCTGTGCCCTATGGTATGGATTGTGTTTTTATCAGTTTGGGTTTTTTTGCAAAGCACTGTGTCAAGTAGCAAGAATGTATGGAAGAGATACTGAACCAACTTAATTTTTGAAAACCTGAAATTGTGAACTGGACAAAAAAACCTGTCAAACATATAAAATAATCCATGTGTGATGATGCTCTTTGCCATTATGCCAATTACTTCACCCACTAATAACAAAATCTCCAAGTGTTAGGGATTTTTGGTTTGTTTGAATTTGGTTTTGTTTGTTTAAAATTTTCTGTGCAGTGTCTTGGAACGCAGCAGTACTGAGGAGCTGAGATGATTGCTGGCCACAGTTTAGTGCTCAGTGCAGATCAACTTTACCGTGCTAAGCAAAGGGCAAACTACTCTCACTGAACCAAAATATCTTGACCCTTGCTCTGATTAATACTGGACCTTGATTTTGGGCCCAATGGCAAATGCTGTTGTTCGCAATCATGTTCCAGTACAAGATTTAATTTTATTCAAGGTAGTGCAGTGATATGAACAAATGCTCAGAGAAAGAGAAAAAAGGCTCAATAGTATTTGAACGTCGTGCTAGCTTCAGAAATCTTTTCATTATATACCTATTCATCAAGAATTCACTGTCTATCTATATATTAAGACCAAGCACACAAAAAATGTCCTCTCAATTCAGTGTATTAGAGGATCATTTTTCTCTGTCTCCCAAACTTTTTAATCCTTGCTAGGAGTTATGACTGAAGGATGATAATAGAATAGCTTCTCATCTTTGTCAATGACTGAAAAATAGCAATGCTTTCTTGCTAACAAAATCATGAACAAATAAGTTGAGCCAAACAAAACAAATTTTAAAACAATCAAAACAAATTTTAAAGTTATTTCTGTCCTACTTCAGGATATTCTTTGATATTTCTCTCAGATTAATTGTACTGCTAATGGAAGAAATGTGGACCTTACTGAAATCCTAACTCCTGTATTAAGACTGATTATTAATAGCAATTCACTAGAATAGGGTGGAGAGCATCTTCTTGCTGCTATTTTATTCCCAATGTCTCTGTACTTTATCAGTAAAGTTGGTGTCATCTTCAAAATGTTATTTTTCGTGTTTATAAGTTGCCCTGATCTCTTGTTAATTTTAAAAATTAGTTTAATTTTAAAAAGTGTTTTGATTCATAAAATATTTTGACTTCAGATAAAAGGAATTCTCATATATCAGGCATATGGCACTAGGTTTGATCTGCCTGTGAATTTAGCAAGAGTAACAGATCAAGGAACATTTGCATTGCTCCTCAGAGCCTTGCTCTCCAAATACAGCGTGGATGTGCCCTGAGCAACCTGAACACCTTGTTTCCTGCCTGTCTGGATATCCTTCCAAGGCAAATGGGTAGGCATTGGTAGGCAGGCAGGCATAACAGTTATTATAGATTCTCTAATGAGAATTAAAGAAAGAACAAAGTGGAAAAGCCCTCCAGAAAGTACCTTTCCTTTACAGTCAGGGCTCCTGGGACCTGCATGCCCTGGAGTACTGGGGCAGGAGACAAGGAGCTCTTAGCTCTATTCAGCTCTGTTGAAGGGTAGTATAAGCCCTCTCTGAAGCCACAGAAGATTTCTTTGCATTGTGCAACAGGTTTGGCAGATGGGAAATGGCATTCATGAGTGCATTCTCTCTCATATGCACATGACGTGGCATGATTCTTGGTAGAAAAATATATTTCACTTTGAAGAAGCTTTTATTAAATCACTTGCTATCCTGCAAACTGAAGGAATAGCTTTGTTTCTTTGCAAGTCACAGAATATCTTGAGAGTGTATTCCTGGTATACTAATTTATCCAAGACAGCAAGTAATAGCTTCCTTAGATCTGTATCAAAGAGCAAAATCTGTAATTAATAAGAAGTTTCATGAATGAAGTTGAAGGGGAGTTACAGCAAGCAACTTTTCCTGTCTTCTCTATCCCTCTGGCTTTTAAATAATCCACTTTAGAGGATTATTCATTATTTAAAGAAAAACTTAAGAAGTGGTAATGACTGGGATTACTGTAATTCTAGAAAAAGTAGGACTCTTCTGTTGTGTATTTTCTTATACAAAAATAATGTGACAAAATGTAAAAAAAAAAAATATATATCAAATTGGTAATGCCAACGATTGCCAGAGGGGATACCTAAACCTGCACATCTGTGCATAGCTTTACAGAAATACACAATAATTGGCCAGAGTCTATGATTAAGAATTTCATAATAAAATCCAAATGGGAATCTACCAATATTCCTCCTATATTAATGAAGAAATTTGTAATATCTATAATTATCTATAGTAAAAAAAAAACATAACCAACAACAAAAATGTGTCAAATTTAAATGCAGATTACAATCCTGTGATTATCAACACCACAAATTGCTGTTTATTTCTGATGATTTGGTTCAACTAAAACATAGATATTTACAGAAATAGATCATTTTAACATTGAAGGGAATATTTTTCTGTTGCTCTTTGTGTGATGTTCTTTCCATAAACATAATCTAATAAATTTATTTCATGTTTTATCCCTCATAGCTTGGTACTTTATTTTACCCATACACCTTACTATTATAAGGATTTTCAAACACTTTAGAATACTATTTCTTTTATATATCTATTTTGGTTAAAGTTGTTCAAATATGTCTAAGAGGTATCACTTCTTCAATACAGGCATGTCAGAAGGTCAGGAATATTCAAAATAGTCACAATATACAGTCTAAGTTTTCAGCTCAAGATGAGCATTTCAATATTAACTTTGTAAAAAAAAAAAAGAATAACCTATATTAATGTATAGCTTCGATATTGTGGAATTAGAAAGCTGCTTGGGAAGAAGGTAATAGTGCAATTTTTAGGAGATGATGGAGAATTCAAGTCACTGTGTATATAGTAGATGAAAGCTTTCTGGAAGCCGATGAAAATGTACTGAGAGGATCATTGTTGACCTTAATTTCTTTGTTCTCAAATTGGAGTTTATTTGGAACTATTGTATTAAGACTAGCTTGGCTGGGGGAAATTAAGATGAGTGCCATGGAAGGACTGTAGAAAGTGTGGAGGTGGTGCAGAATAATAAAAATATGGAATATTAAAAATGGTTGGGTAGCTTTATGCAGGTGGCAAAATTCAACAGTACTTCGAAGTCCTAAGTTGAATAAAGTTGCATCCAGTGTAACTTCCTTGAGATCAGTAGAATACTGAAAATTCAATTTGTCACACAAGCTGCTTTCAGGTTTTGAATAACTTTAGTGGGATTTGCTGTGTTTTAAAAATGAAGCCTTTTGAGGATGCAGAGGAAGCTGTAGGTCAAAAAGTAACAAAATGGCTTTGAGTGTCTGGACATGTCCCGGACAGTGAGGCAAAAACCAGCTGCTGTTGCTTTCATTCAAAAACATTTTAGAACTAAGTGCTTTCCAGTTTCATACAAAACATCACAGGATTTTTATGGTACATTAAATCCACATTTGCTTTGATGAACATAGAACTTTTAGAAATATGTCCTAACCTAAAGTGGCTTTGAAATTGAACTAGTCCCTTAAAGAGCTATCAACTCCCGAGTTCTGCTTTTAGGATGCACTAAAATAATCTCTTCATAAACTCTTGAGGTCAGTACACTTTTCACTGTCTGATATTAAATTATCTAAATAAAAGTTTAAAAGGAATCAAAACCCCAGGAGTTCTTTACCTAGAGTCTCCTTAGAAGATTCAACCATGTGATCCGATCAATTTAAGTATTAACTCTAATTTAAAAATGTGTTCTAATTTAATTCAAAACCTGTGATGGAAGAACATAAGACAGCTGGAAGGTTTGCATCAAAAATGCTTTTAATAATTGAAAACTAGTATTTATAGAAAATTTTGAAAATATTGAAATGCGGAGCTCTACAATCGGGTCTGACCACACAAAACAGTAGTGCTTGAAAATTGTGTTTACTGTGTGGCTGATCATCTATCAAGATAAAATGAAAGTCTCAGTCTACTTCATCCTGGTCACATGCTGAATGTAATATAATCTTCACCTGGCACCTATCAGACGGCCATCATTCTCCTACAACATCTGATATAGGGTTGTGTGAGCAATTTATTTTTGTTTGGCTGAATGTTGAGGAGAATAAGAAACACAGAACAAATATTTTTTTTAAAATCTAGTTTTAAAAGATCAGCTTCGTCAGGTCAAGGTATTATATAATTTATGTTTTACAGCTGATCAATAAATTAATAACTATATTATTGTTTTGAAAATATAAAATAGTAATTCCGTTTTTATGGGTCCTTTTTTTTCTTCCATTGTCTACAGTATAAACAGTGTGCTAAGTTTGACAGTGAAGTTTCTTTAGCTAAAATCCATGTTTTAAGAAGGGAATGTTTAGATACCAAAATTGATTTGTTCCAAGTTGCAGCGGTCAGACTTGTGCTGAGTCAGTGCATTTGCACAGTTTCCACTTAATTTGCATTTATATGTAAGATGGACAACCTTTATCAGAGTTATTAAAGAATCTAGCCATTTTTATAGTAATTTATTTTTATTAAGTTAATTGCCAGGTGCAATTACTACAGTTATATTTTAATATATGATTTATACATGATATTTCTGTCAATAGGACATACTGAAGTGCACTGTGTTTCAGAGGAAAATAACTTCCTGTATTGCACAACCACAACCATCCTCATCCTGCAGTCATCCAGAAGTATTGCTGTCATTTGATAAGGTTCTGGCTTTTTACACTTAGTAACAAAGTACAGATCTTGTTTATTTTCCAATTAATTTTTCTTTCATCAACTCTAATCAGAACTTGATTGAATTTTAAGGACCAGGGACTAAATTTTTCTTGCAACTTATTTTTCAAAATGGAAATGATTTCATATCCTAGTAAAAGAAATAGGGCTGAGAAAAAATCTTTTATTTCACTTGGTCTGATGTTTGGTGGATATACAAGAATACTTTTATAAAAAAGAATATATTTCAATCTGATCAGTACAATATTACATGTATGGTAGTCAAAATTATTATTTCACATTACAGATATTTCAGTATTTGTGTTATAGTATTTTTCCTTCCAATTTATTTATAGCATTTTTCTCATTTGCTGTTTGAATTTGCCGCTGACCCAGAACCACATATCAGCATACTTTCCTGGAAAATGTTTTTTAAACAGTATTAAATATGGATATTTACATCAGGAATGAATCTACACATAGCTAATTCCTCCATCCTGTCAGCTGTAAATAAGAATTGATATTAGGAAGATGGCAATTTATGTTAATAATAGTGTGAGAAGCATTGGTATGATGCTCTTTATGTGGGTTCATACAAATGGCTGGTTGCTACTGAAGTGTGCATTAACATGGAGCACATCCTTAGGTAATTTATGGGAAAATTGCAAGATATGAAATACTAAGTGAAGCAACGATCAGTGAGCAATATCATTGCCTCAGATCAGCACACGTTGGCAGAATGGTGTTCATCTTTTCTTTGCAAAAGGAAAAGGCATGCTGTACAAAGAAAAAGGAATTGTGATACACATGATAGTGCTCAGAGATAGAATCATGCTTTCCATAAGAACTGCAAGTTTGGAGAATTATGTTTTTAAGGTGCATTCAAAAAAAAAGATCAATTAAGGGTTTGAAACCAAGAATAAAAATACAATGGGGAAAAGTAAATATTCATGGAATTATGGAATTTTCATGCATAAACACTCTGGGGTAGAGAAGAAAATGTGCAATGTGATTTTCAAGTTAACTGTTGCTTGGAGAGTGGCTGGGCAGTGGTCTGCTTGAATGGGATCAGGAGGGATTTCCTTTGCATTCTTTTGTTTCTTTCCCTTTCCTTCACTAAGCATAGTGCTTACCTGCCAGAAAGTGTTTGCCATCAGATTTGTCTGATTGTATTATTTAGGCACCTACTGAACTTTTGGAGATGTAAAATAGCCATGGTCAAAACCAAATAGCCAGCTGAAGAATATATGCACAGCAACAGCCACAACTGCAGCAAAGCATTACCCAGAAAATAATTTAAAATTATTAGTCAACCTGATAACCCTACAAAACACAATATTCTCAATTAATTTTCATATTTAATAACATGCTAATGCCGTCATTATGAATTTTGAAAAAAGTTATCTTCAAATGAACCATCCACTTTAATTAAACTCATATAGTACCATTTCAGTTCTTCTGTCACCATAATTAGAGGTTTTGTTTCCCTTTTCCATATGGGCAATTCAGAAGGTAAAAACGTCTTAAAACAATTATAGACTAAATTTGCAGAATTGTTTAGTCGTCCATACTGTAAGGACATAGAAGATTATGCAAAAGGCTTTCTGGTTTAGGATAGGGGTTTTTTAGTTGAACTCAAGATCAAGCCAGACAGTTTTTTGCTTCTGTTTTCAGCCTAATTTTAAAACTCTGCCAGTCTTGAGATGTATTTTTTTGTCCAGTTTGCATGCATTCAAAAATTCACTGAATATTTTGTTGGTTCTCAGATCAATGTTTTTGCAGCTTTTCCATTTAGATTCCTTATAGTAATATTGTATTTTTTAATATTCTTTTCTTCTTAAGGACATAATATTGAAAAACAGATATTTTTTTAGTCACTTTGTTTGGTTGATCATGATAATAAAATAGCTGAGGAAGAAAAATTCTGTGAAAATAACTGCATTTCAACTTTTCAATTACTTAATTACCTGCAGGAAGACTGAAAGTCTCTCTATACTGATTGTGAAAACAGTACCATATCTTTAACATCTTTAATTGGTTTCACTCAGGAGACACCAAGTTTATGGTAGCACAATATGCAAATTTTTGGGAGGGTGAAAATACAAGATATCAGAGTTATTCAAAGGTAGCCTTGACTTATTCCTTTGTACAAATTTTTTATCATTTGCTATTGTTGCCCTACAAGTACACACTAAAACTAGGAAGTGTGCAAATATTCTAGTAAATTAATGAAGAACGATGTAGAAGCTAATTACTTACTTGGCTTTAAGTTATTTTTTGGGACATTCTCAAGGACAAATCTTTAAACAACACCATTTCTGTTTTGAAAAGCAGTAGTCCTGGGATTTAAGCTGAAAGGATGATTGGTAATGTCATGAAAGAGTATTCTTGAAATAAATCACAAAAATACAACAAAATATTTGGAATTATATATAGTGAAAAAAAGTCTGGTGATGTTATCATTTCTATTCTCAGAGGACTGGAAAGTAAAAGAGATGTTGAGGCAGCAGAGTCTTTCATTATTGTGTTTTGTTGACATTGAAATTATCCATTCCTACTGGAAAACTATTCTAATTAGGGCTGTAATTATATTCTGCCTTAATTATTGTTGACTTAATTTGTCCTTTTTCCTTTCTTTGTTTTTTACACCCCCACTAATTAACTATTGTTATCAGTAGAATGCAAATCCTTAAATATACTGAGATAGTTCTACCCTCATATACTTGCGCCGTGGAGAGGCAAAAAGGAGGATGCAAGTTCTTACAGCTCTCTCATCTTAAGAGAAGGTATAGCTAACATTGGAGTCCAATGTTAAAAACAGATTTTGACAACAAAACACTGAAAAATTAGGATACTGTTATAATAAAAAATAGGGAAGGGTTAATGAATGAATATATAGAACTTATATGGAACCACCTCTCCCAACATGTAATATTAATATCTTTTCACCCCAGCACATTGAGTTATATAATTTAATTTTTCACTGTATTTTCATCTTAGTGTATGGAATGCTTGAACACCTTAATCATAAATCACATTGATTATTTTGCCTTTTTGAGCCAAGTTTAGCTTTTCCATAGTAGTGATATTGAGGTGATCAGCTATGTTAAAATAAAACAGAAAAGATTTCTGATGCAGAGTAATACAGCTCCTGACTTGGGGATCTACTCCCAACAAGTTACTTCAGGTTTGCATAAATCTTTCTGCCCATATTTTGCTTCAGTAAAGTAATATTTATGGATTGTTACTGATACCAGACTTTGATTCAAATGCTTGGAGGTTAAATTGTTGCTTCGTGAACATCTGTTTAGTGAGAAGAAACTCCTAAGATAATTGTAACTCTCTCTTTTTTCGTTATTGCTACTCTAGTAGTCTGGCTTACCTGACTTGATTGCTGTTATTTCTTGATTTTTGTTATTACTGTAACTGCCATTAATCCTTCATTTCTTTTGTTTCTACCACAGTTTCCAACATCTGTCATTGACTCTATGTAATTACATAGTTTTGTCTTCATCTTGCTCTTTCCTGCTTAGAAGTTGTAGCAAATGAAACTTGGGAGGGAGTGCTTCAACTTCAGAAAGTCCATAACAATGAGAGCTGGTCTTCTACCAGAAATGTTTCTGTGATTAAGCATACTACTGCTTCATAGGAAGGCTTCTGAAAATGCTACTGAAAAGAAGAATCTAAGAGTCTGTAATTCAAGTCAAGGCTGACCGAGACACTGTCAAAATCTCCTCTTAGATATTCTTTAACGTGCACAACATTTCATGTGCAATCCTCAGAGAGGAAAAATACTTTATGGCAGTTGATAGGGCTATCTCGAGGAAGGACAGATTGAATCCAACCCTGCTTTAATCAGCCACATCAGGAAAAGAGAGCAATTGACTCATCTGAGCATATTTTCTGGTAGAGGTTTCTGCTCATAAATGGATTTTCAGAGAAACTTTTCAGGTCTGTGGCCCTTTCCTTGCACTTAATCATGCACTAATACGTAGGATTTAATTTCCATTTGGGAAGGATAAGCCATCTAGAGGGACATGAAACTCTTTTTGGACAAGTGCCTTGAAGCACAAACACTTCTGTGATGTCTTCCAGCTCTGGTCTCAGCTCTCACCACCTATGATCATTCAGTGAGATCATGCAGTAATTTCCAGTGACCATGTTATGTCTTTCAGCAAGAAATTAGTTTCTTGGAAACAGACCACATAATCAAATTTGCTCTGGAACTTGGACTAGTACCAAATTCTTTTGAGATAATTTAAAAAAAAATGCAGTGAAATAACTTGACAAAGAGGATGGTAATCTTACATATGCACTGGCTGTAGATTAAAATACTCCATCTAAATATAATGTGTGTGCTATATAAGCATCTACTCCTTTTTCTGAATTCTCTGATTATTTGAGTTGGTTATCTCATGATAATGTTTTCTGTTAATGCCTCTGTGTGTGTGTGAACAAACGTATTGGTAGAAGTTTATTTCCCTATTTATATTATACATATATCTCTAAAATATTATGTATAAGTTGTAGTTTAGAATTAAGGAGTGTGATGCAGACTGCTTTTTCTGATTGAATAGTACACAGTGCTATTGAGTTATTTTGAGCTTAATTTTGAGAAGCTGATTGAGAGCTGTAGCCTGAATGCACAAAAAGACCACATGAAACTATAGATCATGGGAAAAAATGGCCTTAACCTTGCAGATCCATCAGTCACACTCATAAAAAATGTGGTATTATTTATCTGCAAATAGACCAGTGAGGTTTTTATTGGGATATGCATAGCAAAATGAAAAAGGCATTAGCAGCATTATTTTTCATCCAGACTTAGCACTCCTGATGAAATGTCAAAGGTGATCCTGTTCATCTAACATCCTTTGTTATTTTGGCATCGATGTATGAGTGCTAGGTTACGATAATGCTGCTCTGATACTCTTCTGTGTGCTTTCTTTAACAGAAGACAACAAATTGAATAAATGTACTCTTTCTAAAAGGGCTTCAAAATCAATGATTTTCTCTTCATGGGTAGTTCAATCCCCATCATTCTGTCTTTCCAGCTGGCTAATTTTTTTAAACAAATACCTATCACTCTGGACTATAAAGGGGGATAGAGTGAGGGTTGTTTGATAGCATGGTGTTTTCATGTCAAAATGCCAGCAAATTGTCAGGAGTGAAGCATATATAATTACAGTTTTGATATTTCTAAAGAATTTATGGTTCATTGGCATTTTGCATGAAAGCCTATAATGATATATACCAGTATAAGAGTGGTAAAGCTGAACTGATTCAGAAACGTGAAGAGTGTGAATTTTTTTAAAATCCTTGTTTTTTGGTTTTTGTCTTTTTATGGATTTTAAAATCTCTGGAGGGTGCGTGCGGCCAAAATTTCTTGATTGCATGAATTGTAACTTAGCTTTATGGGTTTTAAAGTCACATAATCAAGCACATTTGTTGGTCTCTAGGACTGTTCATCACCAAGTACGTTGAATTATTAAGTTCCTAATAAAATCAAAAGTGTGTCACAGCTGTGTGAAGCTATACAGACAGCTTGAAAGAATTTAGGCTTTGGATGAGCACCATTAACTCCCTGAAGGACTAGATTATCCATCTGCAGTATGCAGTGTCTCTGTGTGAGTTGTGTCCCTCAGGGGTTAAACATGCTGAACATGAGCAGTGTGCTAGAGGAGCCAGTGGTGGGGATGTTTCCCAAAGAGATTAGGCTTAGCCTGTCACCACACACAGCTGAGTTTATTCAGCTGAGCCACCTAGAATTTTGGAAGGAAGCCAAAGTAGTGCCCAAGGTTTGCTCAGTTGTTTAGACAGTGAAGGTAGTGCACAAACTGATTTTCATTCACCTCTGTCCTTCCAAGCGAAGATGTAAAGCTGTGCATGGGCAGTGCTGTGAATGTTTCACCCTTCTGCACTCAGCACACAGGGTCAAATCACAGCAAGGCCTTCATGAAATTAAAGATGTTATGGGAATTACGTCCTCATTGACATAGTTTATTCTTTTCAGTACATGGTGAATCAATTATTATTTCTATTTTCTTCACTTTTTTTGGGTTCTCATGTACCCAAGAGTTCAGAATTCTCTAAAACTTTTAAAAGTACTTGGTGTTCATGAAAGGTAAGAAAAAAAACAGCCTCAGCTAAATAGAACTGAGTGTATTACTAACACAACTAGACTTAGTTCGATGAAGTAAAACATTCCTGGTAACTATATATGCGATTTTTTTTCCTATTAAATAAGAAGAAAGACACACTTAGATAAATCAAGAAGTAAAAGTAGATATCAAGTCCAGAGTAGTAACCAGAGAGCAGAGGCAGAAGGAAAATAGTGTTTGGCTTACTTATGCTTATTGAATGGAAACACCTCTTTAAAGTAGATCTCTATTAGTATCTGAAGCCAAATGCATTTGCATACCAATCAGAAATCTTTATACTGTTTCATTTCTCCTCTGAGAAGGTATTTTGTTTCATGATTTAAGGGAAATTACAGTTCAGATAAGGATCATTATTTCATTTGCAATCTTTTATCATAATTTGTCTGTGAAATTGTTTAAACCTTTCATCATCTAAGGAAAGATATGGTTTCTTTTATAGAGAGATCTTCCTTCTCCTGTCATTTCAAGGATGGCTTACATCCTGGCTGGGGAGCTTGAATGTATAATTACTATAGAATAAATGCAGGAACTGGATGACTGGGATTTCCACTTTTAGCCCTGCAATTGGTTCATAGTATGCTACTGGGTACCCATCATGGGTTTTCACTTTTTTTCCTCCATCTACATGACTGAGGTTGGTGAGATTGTACTCCTCAGAAGCATATTTTTTTTTTACCTGTTATTTAAAAAAAACACATACAAGATCTAATTATTAATTTGATCAACATATTCCCAATGTGCTTTCTGTTACTTTTTGTACTTCTATTGTTGTGTTCCCTTTCACAATCAAGATATTTCTACTTGGCTGAGGCTGTCTGTTGTTGTTTTTTTCACAGGAATGTCTTTGTTGTATTTTATTAGATAAGCCACAATTCTGTCCAACACTCAGGTCGTGGGGACTGCCCTGCAGTGACTGGGGACATTCTACCCCACATCCCTTGTCTCATTTCTAGGCAGCAACACTAGTGACAGCTCTCTGTCAAGGCAGTCCTTTCTTGCAGACTCGTTTGTTCTTATCAGGGAAATGTCATATCAAGTGCACCTTCCTAAGCTCATTGTATCATGACTGGGAAAGGGTAGAGTGACAACAGAGAGAGTTTGCAAATATCTGGACTTGTTTTGATTTTCATAGAATCATAGAGGAAATGCAGAAACAGCTTTGGAAGTAATTTATCTTCTCTCCAAACCATCAACTAGAGGTGAAATATTCAAAAACTTACCGGATCCATGTCATTGCTCATTAGACATCACCATTTAGACAAAGAAGTGAAAGAGCTTTAACCTCCATTTGGAAGGTGTAGGAAGAATCTAATTATTAAATCCGTTATATCTATGTATAAACCAGATTAACAGCACCTTGAGCAATCCTGTGATTCTCATGATGGACACAAGCTAATTGAAGTCATTAGAGGCACTGCCCATATCTGTATTGACATCTCCTGGGACAATGAATCTTGGAGACTTCATTACACTCTTTGACAGCAGCTATTTCTCTTTGGACAGAAGAGAAACCAGGAACATAGAGGTGGCCTTTGTGTCGGTGTGTAATTTCAATCTGATTGTATTCTTGCAGTTGTTATATGTGTGCATTGGTATATTCTATTCCACTAATTTTTGTTTAAAATGGAGCACCTTCAACTTGAATAACCTCCTCTTTATCCTTGTGAGGCTTTTGTTGCCCCAAATATAGGTATTTGTTTTTATAGGTTGTGTTTTTATAGGTTGAAGAGTGAGTTGACTACTATGGCAAATCTCAGTGATATTTTAATTGCTTCATGTAAATGTTTTCTCCTTCTTTTTTTTTAAGATATAGAAGAAAAAGAAGTAGTGCTTGTTTCATAGTAATTTGATGTTTCCCAGAAAGCATATTACTAACTTATAGGGAAATAGACCTTGAGTTCAGCATGCTTCTGCCATGAGGCAGGGGTTTGGTCACTTAAGTAGCATGAATAAAAGCTGTCAGCAGTTGCACTAGCTAAAGTAGAACTTACAGTCTGCTACATTATGTTGTAGCATAGTGCAAGCCTCATCTGTGGTTATGACTAAATATCCCACTGCTGTGCAGAAATACATAACCACTTTTATCACTTTCCACAGTTTTTTCCGAAACATCTGGTGTTACCCATTGCTACAGACCAGAGGAGCAAACCATAGGAGACTGTTAAGTGGTTTAACACAGCAGTTTCTGTCCTTTAGAAGGTCACATGCAGTATTCCATGCAGATATCCAGCCATATGTAAGGGATTTGAATGTTGCTTAATCTTTTTGTTATAAATGTGCATGGAAAACATTTATGGTGTGGGACTGGAGGCTTTCCAGATCTGAGCAGGTGAACGGTTGGATTTATTTTTTTCCATCCTCTTTCATTGTTACAGGTGTTGTAGATAGTTCATGTTTGGATGATGAAGCATATGCATAAAGAAGGCTTCAGAAGCAAACAAGGGGGTGGTTTGACATTAATATCATCTTTATTCAATATACAAATGAAGGGGAGGGTGAAAGATGCGAGGAGGATTTGGCTGTCTTCAGGCAGTTAAATAGAAATAATTTGTCCTTAATTCTCATCTGCATGCTACAATTTGCATTTCAATTTTAATATTTTGGAGTGTAAAAGCATATTTAGGGAAATGGACTAATTAGATCTCTGTAAACAGCCATATGCTGCCATTTTTATTAAATTTAAAGAGTGGTTAGAATGACAAAGATTTTATTACTCACAGGAAAAAGGACATAGATGCCCACCTGCAAGATATATCAATTTTTTTCTTATTTTAAAATAGTGCTTCAATTGCACTTGTTCCTAAGTTAGTTTTGAAAAAAAAACAAATGAGAAATTGCACACAAGGTAGTCCAATTATATCCTCTTATGAGGTGATGAATACCTCATAAATGCCTATCTGAAGCCAGGTTCTCTTCTCCTTGTAACCATAAGTGTAAATAATTTTTGGCAGGAATAATCGAGGACTTCTACAAGGAGTACTACAATTTAGCACGCAGCAAGTGGTCCCTGTGGTGGCAGTCACACCAGCTTCCTCTTGAATTTGCTCTTAAAGCTGAGAAAATGAGCCCAGGTACTGGTGTGCATTCAGGTTAGTTGTATGTCAGTTCCTCGGGAAGGGAAAGTTGTGTTGGCTGAGGTTGAAATGTAAAAGTGGTGCCTGGTGCCAAACCTGACTTGTCACACCTTGAACTCTGCTGTATTGCCCCTCCACAAAAAATACATTTGCATGAATTTGACTGTGCTGCACGCCTGGAGAGCATTACCTCAACTGCTAGTAAGAGCTTCCCTGGGAAGAGCCGACTCTATGGAACTCTATCACCCAGTTCAGTTTTTACAGAATGGGACAGCAGGGCAGGTCCATGCTATAAATCTGAAGGCTGTATGCAAGAGAGAGTGGTTGAATTTCTGGAGCTTCATGCAATGCTCGGTTTTTTCTGAAAAATAAAATGATCATTATAATGAGGAGACTTCTACAGATGAGTCTTCAGAGATGTTTCTGCCAGCTGGCTCAATGAACTTCATTCAGGCACAGAATGGTGCTGAATCTCTGCACTAATCTTGAGCTTCACTATTTTCTTAAAAGTTCATTATTATTTCAAAATCCAGCTACAAAAGGTATAACTACTCAATAAAACAATGAGAGACATAAAAGTGACCCATTTGCATTGTCATTCATTATTTTATGAGCTATCCCTTTGAGTGATCACACTATAAAATGTTACTTAAAATACTGTCATGATTTAATATGTCAAAGTGTTTTCTATTATAACAGAAATGAAAAAGAGTTGCTAAAAAAAATCACTTCTACCATTTTTGACCTAGAAGAATGGAAATAGTTTTAGGCAGGGACTGTAATTTTTAGGGGAACCAACTTGCATCGTGCTTTCAAGTCAATCTTGAGTTAGAACAGTGAGTAAACAGAGCAAACCATGCAAAAATCAAGATTCTTTCTTGGTGTCTGCAATATGGTATCTGGCAATTTGATATCATCCACATAATACCATTCTGTAGGTGTCTGTAAAACCTGTTAAATTTTTTTTGTCATATTCTGTCCCCTAAAAGGACATTTTAATAAGCATGTGAGATAAATTGAACCAATTAGTAAAAGCGATTATTCTTGGAATATGAATGTGGCAGAAGAGATCCCTTAAACTGTACAAGCTTTGAAAAGAATAAAATCTATCAGTGTTTGGCATATGGGCTTAACCTCCAAAGGATGTGATTGTCCGTATATTTGGTCCATGTGAATGCTCTCAAGGTTCAGTTACCACACTAGCTTGAGAAGCAAGTCATCCAGTGCCCTTGTAGTTCGACAGCTTAAATGTGATATCCCATCTCAGTTGTCCTAAATCATTCCTCTTCTTGAAGCTGGGAAAGGAAAGTATTTCTTATTGCCTAGCACAAAAAATTTTCTCATAGACAGAACCATTCTGGCAACCTTACTTTCCCATTCCTCTGTTTCACTTTTCTTCAGTCTTTGTGAGGCAGGTTGGGCAAAATCTGTAGCTTCCCATACCAGCTTTCTTGTTTACCATTGCACATGATTCTGATCAGATACTTTAAAACACCAATCTTTGGTTCATAAGCATTTTGATATCACAAAGTGTGCTTCTTATTTAACTATTCAGATCTACCCATCTTGTAGACTGAGACATTCAGATAGATGGATTTCAGTAAGAGAAAAATATCGAAATCTATAGCAAGTTTATTTCCTGTAAACACAAAGAATTGAAAGATGCTTTTCTGATTAAAGAATTTTTCTGATTAAAGAAGGTGATTCTTTAATCTATATATGAATGAAGGAATTTCACAAATTAGAACCTTTCACAAAATGTTCAGTACTCTGGGGGAGGGAAATTGTATTGAAAAGAGAGACATTACAGATGCATTCCAAGGTTTCTGGCTTAGATTGGGAACCTGAAGTGGAGGAATGTTCACTTCTTGTCCTCTCTAAGGCTAGAGGCTTGGGATAAGTCCACTGTAGTTCATATTGAAATGACAGCTTTCATTTTTTCTTTTAACCTTGCTATCCTTTTAATCTTTAATATTTTAATTCAATACTATTTAATTAATATTAACATTATCTCATGTTTAATAGTCATTCTGTGCTCTCACCATAAGCCTAGGATCTTTAAACCACCGTGGGGAAGGTCCTTGGGCTTGGGTTGTTGGTACAGTTTATATTACGGGGTTGTAGCAGTTAATCAAGTTTACAGTGTATGTTGCTACTTCTACAGACATTGTAATTAGAATCACACAGTAATTTCTTTATTCTTAAGGGACGTCTGGAGGTCATCAAGCCCAGCCCACATTAAGGATGTATTTGGTTTTCAGCATTGGAGAAGATGGACTTGTGGATGGGTAGTTCCACAGCTGGCTCATTAACTGGGCTCTGCACTTCCCACTGTCACACAGGGCCCCATGGACAGGGCAAGAGCAGGGCCAGACTTGCTGCTGCTAAAATGCTTTGCTGATACTCTCTCAGCCTTATGGCCGTAGGGGTAGATCATCGGATGTCTAAGATTGTTGTGATTTGCATTTTCCTCTGGCAGAAACTGCACCTCAGGCTGTATCTTGTAACTGTGCAGGATTCCAGCATTGGGAGTGGAATGTTTGCTGATGTGAGTCAGGGAGAGGGTTTCTTTATTCATACCTTGAGGATAAGTCTGAAATTAGTGGGATAAATTTCTTATAGTTTGAAACATCCATAGGAAGTATGGGAGGTATTGAGATTTTGGTTGCTTTTTATGTTGGTGCTGAAGTCTCCAAGCAAATAGAAAATAACTGGGTTTATTTTCTGTTGTTACAAGGTAGCATACGTGCCTGTCAACTTAACTTGCAATTCTAAGTGAAAAATCTCTATTTTTCTATTCATAATAAACACAATATTTTTCTTTCTACCTGCTTTTTTTTTATGGAGTTTTCAAGAGTAATGAATGGATGAGCTTTGGGGAATCATTTGGCTTATGGTGAATGATGCAGGAAATGAAAAATCTCCATCCAATTCACATAGAAAATGCACTCAGGTCAAAAGAGTCTCATCTGTACTCAGCTCTTTGCTTTGTGCTAGTTTACAGGGATGAGCACAGAACATTTAACTCAGACATAACCAGCAAATGTTGCAAAGTCTAATGGCTTCTAAGTGGTGATTCACAAACTCCCAAGCTAGCCTCACCATTTCTGTTCACCTTGCTAAAAGTGTGAGTCCATCTTCCATTGCAAGAATAAATCCTTTAGGAAAACCGCTGGAATCTTATGAAATTTGATTGGATTTAGTATCTATTTTCTGCTTCCTCTGCTTTAATTTTAATGATTCACCCCAGGACAATGAGAAATCAAAATCATGGAAGGCTAATATACACACACACACACAAATCTATATCTATATCTATATCTATATCTATATCTATATCTATATCTATACCAATGTATGTAATATTCTCATCTAGTCAAAAGCTGGCTTCCAGCTTTGATTAGTTAATACTTATGGTTTCCATTTGAAGTTTTGGACTAGACTGATTTTTTTTTTTTAATTTTCTGTTCCTTTCAAAAGTTAAGAGCCATGAGTGAGTTCCTGAAATGTTTATGAAATAAAATGATAGATGCAAAATCACCAATGTAAAATAAAATTAAACCTTTGAGTTTGTATTCAGCTCAAGCTTTTGGATTTTTTCAAGGCAAGCTGAAGATGCAGCAAACTCAGACATGTCAAAAATTACCAGAGGGATAATAGGTATATTCTGAAACCAAAAAGGAAGTTATTTTTATTGGCCTGGTAAACAGAAGACTACTATACATCTTTAGAAATCAAAGTAGGCACTTTCTGTATCAGATTTAGTTGTCTGAAGAAGCTGGGTAAGATAGACTGACTTTTTTTCATTTGCCTTTCTTATATTCAATTTTATGAGTACAATATCCCTATGAGCTTACAATATGGCATAAAATGAGACATGATTGCACTTTTAACTTATTAGACAATGTTACATTTCCTGATGGATAACTGCCAAAGGATTTAGTTATGGATTGCTACCTCAGAGACAATACTCATTTGAAGCTATTCATTTCAGACTGATAAATTACTTTGTATCTCATGTATGACTCTGGCAATTCTTAAAACTTAACTTCCTGAATTGCATTAACTTGGTCTTATTGCATATTACAATTCCAAACAGTAGACAAGCAAAGCACTTAGTCAAGCTAAAATAGTATTAGAAAATGCTATTTTGATTTAATTCTATGTTGATCAGGCAATGGAATACAAATGCCGGGAAGGTAATATGGATAGGATGCTAGTCTGTGCATACACTAGACACATGTTAATCATAGCTACATAAAATTTAGCCAGTTGTAGTCAAGAGGATGTATTATGCAAAGATTAACATTTGTATGCTCATACTATTTTGTCAGGACAGCTGGACATAGATCACAAGTTCAATTTCTTATTCATACTCATTTCTAAAATATCCTTCAGTTTAAAATTCAGTACTATTTTCACCATTTGCATCTCATCTGGCTGGTGCTTATTTATCTATAAACTGAACCATAATGTTCAACCACAGGTGTCAAACCAATATGCACTTTTAAGTAATATTTCTGAGTTTTCAGGAATTTATAATATAAACACTAAACATGCAAATGAAAGTTCTGTATGTAAGCACAATGTATTTTAAAGGCGAAAGGATAAAACTGAGCAGAATATCCTAATTCAGAAAAAGAAATTTCTCTTTCTATATACAGCATGACATGAATTTTACTTATTGGAACCTTACTTTCCAAAGCACTGATAAAAGGATATTCTTGTTTCAAGGACAGCATCTCCTTCTTTTGATTTCTTTTTTTTAAATTTTCCTCTGTGTTACACTGAACTTCTCAGCTTTGCTTTGGACTGAGAGCCAAAATTCCAAGGTTCTATTTCTGAGAGTGTTTCAGCTTCAGATCACTTAAAGCTTTATGCAATATTTGTTAAAATAACTTGTAATTTTTGGGGCATCTATTTTTGATGCATTACTTTAAAAGAACCTTATTTCCAGGTTAAAAGATTAGGAGTTTCTAAAATTACATCTTCCTTCTCTTCCCACCACCCCTAGGACATTATGTGTGAAATATCTCAAATAACACACAAACATAAGAGCATCTTGGGTTTGAAATTGTTTTTATTGTTTTCATATCAGCAATTACAGAAATTTTTAAGTTTTCATTTTTGTAAAGCATTTTGAACAACAGAATTGAAGAAAACATTTATGCTTTGAATATGCATTTTAAATTAAAGAGGCAACAGAGGCTTCTCTCCTGCAGTTTTCTTGAATAGAACAATGGTGCAGTTTTACACAAAGGATCCTTTACAGAGTTTTATCTAAAGGCACTGCTGTTGTTCCTTGGTGCCTGTGGTCACTTGTTGGATTCTTAGTGGAAGTGAGATCTGTGTGTAACAGACTAAAATAAGCACCTCAATTAAAACAGCAATTCTAGGAGCTGTGGGCATGTCACCAAGTCTGCTCCTGTGACAGAGAAATGTCCACCTTCCACTGTCACTACAGGATGACTAACATCATCTGAGACTGATAAATGAGCAGGAGCTGAAGAAGATGATTCCTGCCTTGCCTAAAGTACACTAAATTGCTTTTTTACCTTGTCCCTTTGGTACTCTACTAAGAGTGGCCCTACAGAAGGAACTAATGCTATCAGTGACACTGCCATGACCTTAGTCTTCCTCTCTAGGAATATTATGTGACTTTACACTAAGTGAACTCCCATTACACAGTAATAAGGAATCTAGTCTTGTCCAAAGGCTCATGTAGTTGTTTCTTGCTACCTGTTGTTTGTAGGTTCCAAGTGGTACAGCTCAATATATAAGTAAACTTGATGTTTTATTGGTCTGCACTTGAATTTCAACAAGGGGAAGACAGAAAGGTAATTGTGAGCAATTACCTTTTAATGCACAATAGGGAACAGAAAATAGCATGTTTACAAAAGCAAATTGCAATCTGAAGAATCCGAAAGCTGTGAGTCATTGCCCAGCAATCAGCAGTGACCTGTTACTACAGTTTAAAATTAGAAAGCACACCTGCCTGATATTTTGCTGAGCAGAGCTGTTATCATTCTGTGTTCAAGCGAGATTCAGAAAAAATTGATAAATTTCTTTCTCAATGTTGTTTAACGTTTCGCTGTTATGCAACATATATTATGTTTGGTATTTGGCTTTGAGGACTTTTAATTAACTGTCCTCCCCTCTCCAGGTAAATATATTGTGTACATTTTATAAACATGAAATGAAAGATGCAAAAAAAAAAAAAATCTTTCATGTAATCAATCTCTGTTCCAAAAGGAAAATTAACCTGTGCTGTTTTAAAATATGATACCACTTAGCAAAGAGACTGTATATATATAGATACATATAGCTACTTGGAAAGGCTTCATAATTTATTTTTCTTAGAGTCTTACTCCTGTAGCAATTCTTCAGGGTAAAAGGAAGGCAAAATTGCTCATAAGATCTGTACATATTTTTATATGTACATAGGCACTCATAATATGTATCCATAACTATTAAAGATTGTCTCATGCTAAGACTGATGGTTGTTAATGAAAGGATAAAAAAAGCTGCATTTTAGAAGATTAAAATGCTGTTAATTTCTGTATGCATTTAAGATTAATAAACTGCTCATTAGGACATGCAAATGAGCATTTTATGAATTCCATCACAAACATTCACAAGTACCTTATACGTAAATCACATTCAGTTAATGTATTTTTCTTATGTAATTGGGGAACAGATTGATGAGCCAGTCCAATTAGGTCTAATTTACATGTGTATGGAATTTGGTAATACAGTATTATGAAGCTAATATGCAAGTAAGAAAAAACTAATTATAGCATGTATTTGCTTTAGTAAGATGAAAGAAAATTGCAGCTTATCTTAAAAAATACTGCTACTTACTTGATGTAGGGGTAATATGAAAAGAACGTAGAAATTTTAACTTTTTCTCATGAAATAATAGCGTGATTCAGTAGCAGTCTGTTATAGTACGGTAACATACAAATTTTTAGATTTATGAATTCTGGGAGCTAAATCCATCAGTAACCAACAATTCCAGAAACAAGCCTAGCCTTACACAGAGGATTGCAAAGGCAAAAGCAGAATAAAATCCAGCTGTAACTGATGACAGAAGTCATGTGGCCTTTGGCAGGCAGATGTGAAGGAAGGAAAGGAAGAGAAGGCTAGGGAAGAGTGAGTTCCTGCAAGCAATCCTGGTGCTTTTCAGTTTGGTTGGGAATTCAAGGTCTGATTTCCTCTTAATGTATACACTGTCTTTCAGAATTTTCCATATGCTTTTTTGCTGAGTAGCACTTGCAAAGAAGATAAGGTCTTCTGGCAATTTTACAACTGAAGTGTGAAGTTGTTTGGACAAGGCACTCCATGGGAAGTGAAATCCTTGTCTTCCGGTGTAAACAATCTCATTCTGTGAGGCATTTAGTAGTCATAGACAAATCATCATTTTATTGTTTCCATCAGCACGGTAGCTTGTATTCTCATTAAGGCAATGGATCAGACTTTGAAGATACTTTGCTGTAACTCCTTTGAATCAGACCTTTCCTTTTCAGAGTGGAAGTATTTTTGCCTTTGTATCAGGGTATTAATGTGTGGGTCACGCTGCATGTTTCGCTTGGTGATAGAAAATAGCATTGGCACACAACATGACCCCTACTTTTTAACCTGTGAATTGAGAGAATTAAACATTTATTAGCTTTAATTTAATATGCCTTGCAGAGGTTGAACTGCAAGTCATATTGATGGTGGTTAAAAATTACAATATCAGGGAGGACGCATTTTCAGTCACCTTCTGTCACAGAGTTTACAGCATGGATCATATGAGAACAATTCTTGGGGGTTTTGCCATCAGTCACGTGTAAACACAGGAGCTGGAGGATTATGTCCAGTTTCTTCCTGTTTTCTATTTTCAAATTACCACGCAAGAGTATAACAACAGCCTTCTGGTTATTTCTGAGTCAGATTCATACAGAAACCTTCACTGCATGTAGATAGAGTGGGCTTTATATTTAGCCACTTACAAGCAACATACTTGGGCAATGCAACACAATGTACTTCTCCCACAAAATGTCATGAATAAGGTACCCAGGGCCTGGTTAAAATCTTCCTGACTGCAGGGAACAGTAGTGCATTTCTTGATAGTATCTGACATTTCTGCTTCAAGAATAATGCAAGTCAATATCAGTGTTCAGAATAAATGAAGTACCACACTGCCTAATTCAAAGACCAGACCTTTCTGAAGTGAGAGGAGAAAGGGGGAAGGAAAATGTGAATTGAACCAGGTAAATTTTTCAAAACCATCTGTAAGCTGGAATAAAAATGCCCAACGTTAAATCAAACTCTTCTGTCTTGTTGAAAGCAACTTCTGTAAGCTTTAAAAAATATTTTAGAATTCTAGTATAAATTTGTTGCTTTATTTTCAATAAAGTGTAAAAAAAATTGATAGATATTAGATTTATATGGACACATACCTGAGTATTTTTTTATACACCTAGGATGAATTTTCCTTTGCTCTCTAAATATAAAATTTCTGAAAGAATAATAAGGTCATTCTTTTATTTCAGACAACCAACCTCTTTAAAAGATGTGACAGGAGCAATTAATCAACAGATTAGCTCTTTTCTGAAAGACTAACCAGAGAGGCCATCTTCTACTTGAAATTAAATTGGTGCTGCTTTTAACCCCTGTTGATACTCATTTCAGTGAGTGTGATGCAGAGACATCCAGTACTGACTTGCCCAGTCAATGGAGAGCTTGTTCTTCCATCAAAAGACTTACTATAGAAACTAAACTATGTGTTTCTACAAATGAAGGTAGGCAGGAGGTTTTCTACACAATACAGTAAATTTTTGTTACTTCTATTTAAAAGAAAAGAAAATCTTTAAATTTTTTTTTTTGTTTTGGCATCTTTATTTTCCTAATGTTATTATGTTATTACCGGCATTGTCTTAATTTTTTTCTTTTTTTTTTTTTTTTGCCTAGTAAATGTTCCTTGCTGTCATCTCATCTATTCTGAAACACAGAAGTTAAAGTATGATTTTTCTCAGGGGCAAAATGTCACCTTTAGTAAAGCCAGTATTTTACTCTGAAACTCTGGGTAAAATGAAACTGGCATGTCTGTTCAACTGGTTGGTAAATGGATGCTAACAACTTAAAATATTTCTAATGCGAAAGAATAACAGCGTTTGGTTTTCTCTTACAAAGGTATGTATCCATGTGATAGTTTATCTGACTTCATAAAACCTAAGTCAGCTGGATGTTGATATTACTTCTGTATTTTCAAAGCAAGGCATAACATTACTTGGTTCACAATATTGACACCAAGTGTCAGGATGCTAACAGGAAGGATGGTGATGTCTAATGCTAATGCCTTTGATATAGCAAGTAAATGTCAGTCTCTGCTATTGTTATTTTGTGTGTCTTTTCCCTATCCAAACAGATGTGTTCTTTGAAGATGCTCTATAAAACATATTTGGCAGGAAATACCTTGGGTCTGTTTATCACATATTTTTATAGGAAGTTCTGAAAGGAAAACATCAGAACTCTTGCACTGGATCTGTTTTACCAGCAGAATAAGGATAGCAGTTTTAAAGGAGGTAGTTACAGACATATGGGCTTCTATTAGAGTTGCTGTTCCTGCAGGCTATTTAAGGAAGTCTTGTATCTGTTCAGGTTAGAGTAGGCTCAAATTGAAGCTGAGCAGTGTTGACACTCTTTTAAGATGCAAACAAACCATTCTAAACAGCAGGAGATAAAAATACAGTCATGTCCTGCCCACATTGTGCTCTCATTTTCCGGTTGGCTGATTACCATTGACTAATTAGGTAATTCAGAGGAAGTTTGTGTAGAGCTCTTTGTATTGCATCTAGCTGGGGGGGACGATGGGGGGAGAGTGTTCTGTGAGTAAAGTCAGAAGTTCAGTGCTTAGAATACATGGAGAATTTGTCTCATTGATATTTAGGATTTGTAACTCAGCAGAGATATAATCGCATCATTCTACCCCTCTGACAAAATACAGAAGATACAATGGAAAACTACATTTTCTGTTATTTTGAAGAATTTATGATGTGTAGCATTATTTTCCAAGGATTGATAGTATTTTCTGCAATAAACTGATTAATTTGCTCCTAGAGAAAGCATTTATTGCATTACAGTTCCAAAGTCAGACGCATGATGGACAAGTGAGAGGAATTGAAAACTGAAAAAGGTGATCCAGCTGCTGCCATAACATTGCAGAGTTTTGGAGACTAAACTGCTTTTACAACATGAGAAGAGCAAAGAAAATAATCTATAATATTTTATCTATTTTTCTGTCAGTTACACTTGATACTTCACAAAAATCATGTTAGCATTTAGTATGTTTGTTTAGCAATATTACACATGTGCTACTCCATATATTTGTGCATCAGCTCTCTATAACATGCTGGTTCTAGGGTGCTGTGTGTTATTTGTTGGCACACATGGTTACTGTGTTAAGTATACAAGAAAAATTAAACTGTGTCTGGCCTATTCCTGGAAGCTTAAATGTAGAAAAGCACTATTCTAATGCTTTTTTCCTCTCCCTCTTTTTCTCACATTAGCTGCCAAGGAAAGTTTTAATTGAACTTCATCAGTTTTCCTGTTGCTAATAACTTTTGAAATATATTTTCAGCCAGCTGAATTGCATGTTCAGTTTTTGCTTGATTTTTTTTTCTTGTTTCATTTAAGACAATGGAGTATTTTTGAAAAATATTATTATTTCTATGAATTTCTGTTAAGTAATTTCTGTTTGGCCCTCACAATGATAGTCTTTTGAGAAGGGTATAGAACTTATGCCAGATACCAAATGCATGGAGTAAGATAATCATTCTACATCAGTAATAAAGATGCACAGTTATTTTAAAAAATAATATGTGCAACATCAGCCTTTGGTAAGCAGGATCGGAGAGATGACCAAAAGAATGGATGTGCTGGCCAGCATGCTCAACAAATACTTGGTTGCACAGTGACTCTCAAGTACCATGAAGGTTATTTTTCACACAGTTCCAGGTCCATCTTCTTAGATTTTTTCCATGTTGATCTTGTTTCTTCATCAAATCCCATGCTTGCAGATTGGGGTTTTTTTGTTTTGGTTTCCAAACCTTTTTCCTTTGACCATTTAACTGTCAATTTCTCTGTCTTGCCCATTACTTCCTTTGCTGGCCATGTCTCTTCAGGCCCTCTTAGCTTGCCATTTAGTTTATGTTCATTTTGGTTTGGTAACTCTTAGTCCCCTGCCTGAATTCCCTGTTAGTATGTCTCTCTCCTGTTTTACCTCTGCATCCTTGTAGACTCTTTTGTTTCTAACCATTCCCAATTTCCACTCTCTCAAAATCCGTACACACACTTTTGCATCTTCAGATCTTTCCTCTTCTTTGTATCCTAGGAAATAAGGTCAGCTTCACTGTTGATGCTAACAGATGTACAAGTAGAGAAATACAGTTGTCCAGGGATTATGTAGAAATACCATTCATTTATCAACTTTATGCCAAATTTATGTAAATTAATATTTTTCAGTGCACTCTTGCATATACTTTGTTACTCCAAATCTTGCTGTCAGCGATGAAGGAAACACAACTGATATTAAAAGCCAAGGCCAAGGCTTTGTTGCCAACATAGTTGAAATCTTAACAGTCTAATCAGAGAATTATTATAAGTACAGATGTAATTATTAAAGACCAGGAAAACAGATTTTTTTTTCACATAAAGTGACAATAATAATCAATTAGAAGTGTTATACACGCAATTCCCACTGCCAACCCTTTTCTCTGACATTATATCCACCCTTTCTCTTCCTTTTTGGGTCTTATCATTGATACCACCACCCTTCCTTATTCAAGGGCAGCTGACTGCAAGTCATTGGTGTCCTAAGTTCATTGCTGGGAAAAGTTGGATGTTGGTGGAGTTTCTTCTTTTTTATCTCCTCTAAGGGTTACTTGGAACTAGTATTGTGTTTTCCAACTTCCCCACACTACTTCTGAATTCTCCCTATATAATGTTTTATTTAGGTTAGATGCTTGTTTCCTCTCTTTGTCCTACAGCCACTTTTTCCCAGCTCCCCAGCATTCTTTTCTTCACCTGACCTCTGGTTTGTAGGTCTGCTGTCCCCAGGGACAGCATGTCCCCTTATTCTTATCATTCTACTCTTGTATCCTGAACCTGTGTCCCTACTTTTCAAGGTGCCTGTTATCATGCCAGACCTGTATTCCTCTGCAGTGTGTGTTATTTATAAATATTTAATTCTGCACAGAATAACTGCATTTTCTTACTACTTGTTAAACACTTGGTTTGTAACTCAAGAAAAAAAGCAAGAGTTAAGTAAATTAGGCATACCCATATTGGGTTTTTTTTTTTAAAGTTATTATGACAAAACAGAGTTAAAACAGAGGCTGAGTCAGGTGAACAGCAGCTCATGAAAAAGTCTAACAAGCTTCATTCCTTACAAACTCAGGACAATGCCTACAGAATATAAAATCTGGGTCAAAATCTGGGTTGAACAAAGTAATCTTTTCTAATCTTCGGTAAAATTGTTGTGGAGGGGGAGGAAGAGAGATAGAGAAAGCAGTTACTGGCTTCCTTAAGGTTTTGTTGGGTGATTTCAGAAGCAGTATTCCCATCACAAATTCCTTAGATAAAACCTTTGCTTTAGTGAGCCACTTCACTGAAATTTATTTTACAGTGTGGAAGCCAGTCTATCAGGAAATATGTCTAAAACACTACAAATTAAGTGGTGCTCATGGGTGGGTTTTTTACTTTTGGGACAAATATCTCCCTAAAAGTAGTCTTCCATACCAGTGCTGTGACAGTGTTTAAATGTTTGCATCTAACATGGACAAAAGAATAGCAACCAGATCCTAACAAAATTTCCTGTGCTTGCATTACATGTGACTCAGATTGACTCTCTGTACAAGAGTAATTGGGTGTTCTGTTTCATTTTGTATTCAGTTCTTTGCTTATGTCTCTGTAGTATTCTGCACAAAGCAAAACATTAGTCCCAAGTTCATCCTGAGACTGCTGGCAGTCAAGCAGCATAATATATACTATTTTTAATCATCACAGTACTTTGGATACCTTCTGCATGGTCCTGCATTGGAGACATAGGTCTATTGATAACACCAGAACTTCTCCTAGTGTGAGTTGGGTTTGGTTTGTGTTTCTCAAATGATGAATTTAATCCAAGACTGCATTCCTGGACTGGAGTTTAATCTTATAGCCTTGGAAATAATTATTTTTCAATCGACTAAAGCAATATTTTTTTTCTTCAAGAGACAACCTGATAGACCAACTCTTGTTTTTAAAAAGTATTTTTATCATTTTGGTACATTAGATATGGAAAGAATTTTTCTCCATAATAAGCAATAAGTAGGGTGAGGTAATTTTGTTCATTTAATAATAAAGGTGAACTTTTTCTGAAACAAGTCCCAGTGTTGAATACTAAAAAGCTCTGAACACATTTTCTCTGGTGAGTGATGGCTGTGTTCTCTGCTCACATTTCTTTCTGTGCAGTACAGAAAGGATTTTTTTTTTCTAGATGTGTTTCAAACACTGTTAAGTCAGTATGTAAGATCACACTTCTGCCAGTCTTCATAAATGATTAAATGTGTATTTTAAAGATCTCCAAATCAGGAGGCTTGAAATACTTTTCCTGTTGAGTTCTTTTTCCTATTTTTTTTTTACATTCATCCTTAACCATGTGTTTCAGTAGAGAATGTTACTGAGACCTATTCTGAACTACTTCAAAGTCTTGGTTGGTCAGATCTGGATCCCTGATGTCAATCTACAAAACAGTAGTTCTTGAAAACTGGGAAGACCCAGGTTCATAGTTAAATAGCAAACTTTGTCTACAATGGCTACTATTTCCTAATCATACATCTGTATTGATCATGTTTCTTTTCTAATGACAACACTCCAGGGTTTTGTCATGCCACGTTAGTGTTGCAGTAATCACCTAGCACCATGGGGTATCCTTTATTGGACATTATAAGCACTACATAATGCGAATAATAAATCATGTTATGAACAGCCTAGAAGACTTTGGAGCTGAAAATTTACTAATTTGTCTTAAGCTTCAGTAAAATGTATTCCACTGTGACCCAAATAAAAAGAGAGCTATTTTAGGTCAGTATTGGTTATTTGTAATAAACTAATCTCTTTTGCAGGAGAGCATGTCATGCTTCCCCAACCTTCTGTTTACTCAGATAAGTTTTGTTTTCTCTGCAGACCCTAGAAAGCATTAGTACTCTCTCTGTACTCTCATTTGTATTAAGGACAAGTTAGAAAACTGATTGCTCAGACTGATGCTTCTTTATACTAGCAAGTCTTTCCTTTGTTATGTCTGGAGATGCTTTTACAATTTCAGAGGTGTAAAGTTACCTGTATTATCTTTATCAAATGAAAGTGTCAAGGCTTACTTGAAATTAAAGGCTGAAAAGTGGTTATCTTGCAGCACTGCAGTGGATTGCTAAACATTAATTATAGATGAAGACCTTGAACCACTTGAGTAAATGACATTAAAGACAACTGCTGTGAGAAGCTAGCTCAGGAGTGCCAAATTCTATTTATGATGGCATGCCATAAGGATAAATGAGCAAACCAGTAGTGACAATCAGTTCTGTTTCTCAAAAACAGATTACATGAGAGCCTGGTCTTAAGGACAGCACTTACTTAAAGAGGAAAAAAATAATCCACAATAAAATAATTACTTTTTTCTCTCTCCGAATAGAGAGGAACATTAAAGCTTGTTAATTGATTGTAGAAGAAAAGTGAAATTAGATGCTCAATGTGATTAGCATATGCTGACTTTGCCTTACTGAAATGTTTACTTATGAGCCCAGCACTGCTGTCACAGACAAAATGAGTCTATTTGTCTTACTTTAGTCTCTGAAGGACTATTGCCAGCATTAGGGAGGTACTGTGCGTATTTACATTAGCATATATACATACTGTCAAAGGAGTTGGCCTTCCAGGATTGAGGAAAACAGGTTAGAAATGGACAGGTTATTGCTGTCATGGTGAATGATCATACCTGATTGTAACATAGCTCAACAACTCTATAATCCTAGACTGAAAAAATATGTGTTGTAAACCAGCAAGCAATTGCATTACCCTTTTCTAAAGGAGTGTAAGCTTGTTTCTGGTTTTCAAGACACAGCTGCAGTTCCTATTGAATTTATGCTACCGAGAGCAGGGTTAGGTACCCTATTATGAAAGCAGGTTCTTCATATTGACATTAGGCATACAAACGAAATAGCACTTGGAGTTATCCATGTCTAAGCTTGTGTCCCAAACAATTCACTCAAAGTTCTTATTGACTAGGTTGCCTTGTATGATAGCTTTGATGCGCAATTGTAGTAAAAAAGGAAGAACCCTTCCTTTCCTTGTACAGCTGGGACCATTACAGCTGTGTAGCAGGATGGGACAAATTCTTGGAGCAGAACACATGCTCCCCCTTAGAATAATCTTAAAACATTCTTCCTACAGTTCTTCGAGAAGCAGTGTGCTAGACATAGACAAAATAAGTCTCAAATTGTAGAATTTTCAACAAAGTTTGAAAAAAGTGAAAAGACATCATTGTTCTCTTCTTTCATCACAAATCTTTCACCACTCATTGTGCGTGTGACTCCTCTTTAGCCTATTGTCATCTTAGCCTCGCTTTGTTTGGATAATATTGCTTAATATTTTCTTATTGCTTTCATGCTGATTTTTTAGTGCTTTTCAAAAAAACTTTGATCCAAGACTGTGTATGGTGGTCTTATCTGGTAAATAGAAATGCATTGTGAAGATACATAGCAAAATGCATTAGAGAAGCCAGGAAGAGCAAAGTGTAATATGGAAATAAATATTTTCATTGTCTGTGTTTTTCAGTACTTATATTTTATATTACCTTGAAATTAATTTAAAAGTAGCACTCATACTGCACCAAAATAAAGTGTGTCTAAAAACATTTTTATTAACAATTTCTTTGTACAGGTGGCAAATCAAATTTACTGTAGTTCTGTCCCAGATTTCATAAGAATTCATATAGTTTATTTCATACCTCTTGTGATGCAGAGATTACTTGGGAAAATACCATCTTTTAACACTGGTATTTTAAATTTGAAATTTTAGATAAGGAACTCTTTTTTTACTTCCTGTGTGTAAAAGCTTGCACTCAGCACTTGTGACACTGATTTTTGCATGGGACCTGCAGGACTTGTTATATTCATAAATAATAGCATTGTCAGCTACTTAAGATTGATATGCTGAAAGAATAGTTCAATATGGACAGATTTAGGGTAGAATGTAGAGGATGAAAATGCCTTTATAATAACTTGTATATTTGCCAAATATATTTACAGGATAAATAGTTTAAAAAAGAGTGCATGGTTTAGAAATGATAAATTAATTTCAATTCATAGATGTGTTCAGATTCATATATCTGATTGCCCAGAAGTCCTCAAATAAATATTCAGAAAATCAACCTATCTGCTTATATTGAAAGGTACCAGAAGATTCAGGTTACAAATATTATCTCCAAAACTATCAGTGTTCCTCAAACTTATGTTCAGCATGTGGGCACCTTAGTCTGGGAGACAGAGGCAGCATTATATTGCATATTATGATACTGTATAATATTTTCTGTACTAGACTTGAGGAGAAAAATCCACACACAAGCCACTGATTTTTTTCATCTGAAAGACTCAGTGAATTTTTAAGGAAATGAATGTACTTGCAGAAATCAATTACTGCAGAATTTTCTAATCAAGAAAGGAAATAAATTCATGATGATTTACTCATTGTAAATAACATAGCTAGCAAATAAGTTTTGTCAATAGACTGAAGACACAGAATTTGCTATTATGTTGAAGTTTCCACATTTGTCTTATGTATTGACAGGGCAATATAAGGCAACAAAAAGAATCCCAGAAGTATAAATTTAAATTTTAAATAGTTAAATATTAATAGCTACATTTCTGAGGTCTTTTTAATTTCGAAGAATTGAATGTTGTGGGGTTGGTTTTTTTCCCCTCAAGATTATTGCATGTAAAATATCTAACCATTTTCATTTTATAGACATAGATTGACATATATAGACAATAATCCAAAACAAAATGGTGAATGTCTTGTCTTGGAGCGATTAAGTAAAAACCCCATGACATTCAATGGACAATTAAAGAAAGATCTGAAGAAGTGAACTAAGAATTAGCATAAGGGAAGCCCAGAAAGACTATAGAAACAACACAGCAGGAAGATGTATACACTGTTTAGTGTTTAAGGTATAAGAATCAAAAGTTCACTGAAAGCACTTAGTGGACATACTACATCCTGCTTATTGGAACTGCACTCAGTGCTGCAAAGCAAAAAGTTTAAGAGAAGAAAACAGTCACAACCAAACATAGTGTCAGATTCAGGCATTCTAGGGAAATCTTCAATCTTTGTCATGCATTCACTGTTCTTCAAAAGATCAGAAAATTTTTTCTCAGCTGTCTGTTTCAGTAATATTTTAGAACTGAAATATATGTGCTAAGTACCAGTCTCAAGACATCTTCCTTGTAAGTTATGCTGACATATTTGTTCTTATTTTCTTTTATCATTTTCTTGGTTTTTTATGATGATAGTACTTATTTTAACAGATTAAAACTAAAAGGTTCGGGGCATTTGCACAAAGAAACAATGCACAACATGATCAGTATTATCTGGTTCTGGTCAAGATATGCATTAAAAACATTAATTTGCAACAGCTGAATGAGTGTTCTAAGGCAAGTATTTTCATCATCATCATCATCATCAAGTTGCTTACCTACAGCAAATACCAAATAGGAAAGCAGTTTAAAAATTTTTGTGTTCTTTTTTTTTTCATTTACTATTAAATGAATCTATTCAAATAGGAATTTTTAAAAATATACATGTGAGTCTATCAGTCAGTATATTCTGAGCTTGATCCCCTAAGGCATTGAGAATTTTACCCAGATTTTGAAAACTCCTTCAGCTCAGTTACCCCTTGATCACAGGAAAGATTCCACAAGATCTGAAACTCCCTGTCCTGCTTCTTGTATTGATTTACCCTAGCTCAAAGAATAACCTAAAAGCTACTCTGTGTGCACAGTCTTTACTCCCAACTGATTTTTATTGATGTAAGTGTAAAGACAGCTGGGGCCCAGCATGCTACAAACACCAGTGGGCTCCTTTCAACTCCAGTTGCGCACTCCTGCATATGCAGCACCCTTCTTGGGTGACAGCAGACGCAGACAAGCTGTATTTGATAAGAAAAAACCTGTCAAGGCCATATTTAAATGCTGTGTATTGGTGCAGTACAGGCCCCAAAGATTTAAAGCACTAGATGAGAATGAAAGGGTGATAAAATATTTGTAGTGGGTAATTTCTAGAGATTCAATTTATACATTGTTTTATTTAGAAGGACTTTGAAAAGCAATTGATAGTCAGATAGGCTCTGGAGGGCAGCCTCTATGACTGTCTTAAGTATCCAACACATCAACCAAGCAGATTTTGTCCTCTCACTGTTTTCCAGGCTCTTTGATCACAAAAATATCTGCAAAAGTGGAATAAATCCATCTTAAAATACCTACAAATTGTATAGAAGCAAGATAATTCATTTTCCTGGCATATCTCCTTAGTCATTGCTAAGTAAATGGAGTCATGCCATGCCAATATTTTCATTATAGCAAAGACTTGAGTGCTGGAGACAGGACTGGTGTTGTCAAAGTCAATTTGTACTGACTCTCACTTAGTCTTTGCCACTCTTGTTTGTCAAACAGAGAAAGTCCTGTATTTTCCATAGACTAAAGTGGGGAAAAAAATTGAGTAGGGCAGACAAGACAGCTGGAGCTGTGGTGCTGGTGACAGAGAGCACTTGGCAGTGTTGTGTGTTGTTACTTTAATATGACAGGACAGGAAAACAAGCAATCCTAAGTAACAGTTTCTGTGGTCACAATCTCTGAATTTACTCTAAAAATGGATGCCTTCATGTAGGAAAATCACCCCTGCAGTTTGCTATTCCCAAAGGCTCAGTTTGCAGAGGACTTTTAGAACAGCATCCAAAAGTATGAAGCCAGTAGCTAAGCTGAGGCAGCCAGCAAAATTATTCTAAAAAAGGTGATGGAAAAACAGTTTCTTTGCCTGGGTTTCCCAGCTACAGTAAAGGCAGGCATCTCAAAAAATAAGTTTGTTTCTCATATTTTTTAGTAAATAAGAGAAAACCAAACTGAAATATCTGCTCCTTGGATGCAGCCAGCAGCTGTGAAATCTGGTTTCATGGTCCTTCCCTTTGAATGCCTATTTGGAGACTGAACTGAAAATGAGATCCCTTGTATTAATGCACTCTGTCCCAGCCATTAGTGCTTGCTGGAGATTTCTCCAAAGTCCTCTTGTCATACTTGATTTGCTATAAATAGCAGGCATTGAAACAGGACCTTGTAACTGTCTCTGGAACTTCATTAATTTCATAAAGATTCCACCATTATTCTTTTGAGTGAAGTGTGTTAGAGAACATAAATGAAATTAATAGACGTTTCAGCTGACACTGACATGCAAAACCTGACTAGAAATTTTTCAGTATTTGTATAAGGAGGCTTTGAATAGCTTGATGGTTTCAAGAACTGGGATGTCATGGAGGGTTTTTAATCCTGGTTTTAAGCAATTTATTGAACCCAGTACAGAATGTTAGCTATTGTATGATAAAGGATCAGGATGTTATTTTAATAAATCAATAGTTCTTACTTAACCCTTTTCACTACTCGTGACTTTTATATACCTCGATTTTATCTACTCTCACTTATCTAATTTCAAGGCTGAAAAGCCCTAGACTATGTAGGCATTTTCCTCCAGGAAATTGTTCTCTACTTTTAATCATCCTGTCACTGTTCAATGCCTCTGCAGTTTTGTCATCATCTTTTAGGATGTGGGCACAGGGTGAGGTTCAGGACAAAACTGGATATGATGTTACTGATATGAGTCCCCTATTTATATACTGAAATAAAAAGAGGATTTTCTGCCTTATCTGTTTCTTTCCCACTAATTGCTAGTGCTGGGGATTGTGCTGGGGTTTTTTTTTTTTCTTTTGTGATCAATAGCAAGCTGATATTTTCACAGGATTATCTGTTAGCATTTCAAGGAGGTATGAGTTGTTGGAGGGAGGGTTATTTGGGGATTTCAGGTTTTTTGGCAGGGGGAGTGTTGTATGCAGTAAGATTTATCTGTCTGTACCTGTGGCTGCTGTCTCAGTTTGAAGCAAAACACCATAGTTTCTTTCTAAATCTTAACTGAATAAAAAAGATAACCCCCTTTTAGATTTCAGCAAGGTTTTTAACCACTTTAGTATTTTTAAATGCTAATCATCTTTGTGAATTTGCCTTAGTAACACCTTTAGCACATACATATGCATACTCTCAGTTTATATACAGCCAAGTTTTAACTATCTTTTTCTTGAAATGAAAAATCCTGCATATCAGGAGTGCTTCAGTCTTGATCTCTGTTCTGTGTTCAGTCTGGTCTTGGAGATAATCTTTTAGTTTCATCCCATTTTAGTAGGAACAGCAATCTCTTCATCAGTGTGAGCACTCCAGTGTCTGGCAAGCTATCATGTGTGAAATGAGAATTCTTTTGGCTCCCAAAACAGTTTGTCTGCACTTGAATCTTCCTTCAACTTCACCTTTAAAACTGCATCATCTTTAAGGAAAGGCATGGAAATATGCAGCTGCTTTGGGAAGGTGAGGAAGAGACAACAGACACTCAGTTGCGCTTGTTTGCAGCATACAGGTCTGGAAACAAATGCCCAGGACCCATCTGAGCTGAAGCAGCCACTCTTCCCTGTTTCAGTGGGTATCTCTACCAGAAACTTATTTTTGCAAACAAGGGAAGCATATTTTTCATCGTTTCTGATAACACTTCCTAAAGACCACACCTTTTTGATTCTCAGCAAGAAATCCTTGTTTTGATGTTCTTACAGGCTTGGATGTGAAATAAGGTTTATGGCCAAAGATGCATTATCTTCTTCTGACAATTTGAGGCCTGTTATATTGATAGAAACCACATACCAGCAAGGGACAGAGACACTTCCAAATTCAATGAAACAAAAGTTCCAATTTGTCCATATTTGTCACTATATCTCCTAAGAGTTTCCTCATCTTTCTTAGACTTAAACTCTGTAGTTATTATGATAAACACATTTTTAAACTTGCTTTTACTGAGATGTATTCCTCTTACAAACCAAAAGGTGATCACCTTGCTTCAGTTAATTTGTTTCTTTCATTTAGATAGTAGCCACAGTCTCCTGAATTTTTTTCATGATCTCATGAAGGGTTTCATTGCCTAGATTTTGTTCTCAGAAGAATAAACTACTCCAGACTGGATAGTGATAACCAGCTGTGTATTTCCTTTCTAGCTGTTCCTATTCCCTTTGAAATTTTTTGGGCTCTGTTTTGTCAGGTTTTTTAATCTGGTTTTCTCTGTTTTGGGGTTTTTTTTTTGTAGGGGAGTGTACAAGGGGGAGTGGGTTTCTTACATTAAGAGCTTGTTGCTGATAGTTTTCTGTTTCTTCCTGTTTTCTGGGTAAGCTTAGTACAGCTAAAAGAAGTTGTAGAGGTTGAGTAGACAGCTCAGTGGTGCAGTATGGTAAAGAAAAAGTTCTTAATGAGAAAAATTCTAGCTGCAAAACAGAAACACTACAGTTCAGTAAGGCACATTCTTTACTGAAGGTCTGGTGCCATCATCTGTTCACCATTACCCTGTTCTCACCGGGAAGTGCTGAATTCCTAAACTGAGCTGCCATGTCCCATTGTTTGGGTTTTTTTAATACCATACTAATGTGAGGAGTAGGCATGCCTATAGATAGGCCATATGACAATTACTTTGTTAAAGTTCTGTCATGGCGGATTTTTTTTTTTTTAACTTTAGAATGATCCAACAGATATTTTAAGTTGTTCTTTTACTCCCATGGATTTTCTGTAGTTTATAATAGCAATAAGAAGCACACAGAAACCAGGTTGCTTGCTACTGTATTCCAAAAGCAGTCCAAAGAATCGAGTCCTTTAAGGGCATGCCTTTCCTGATTTAGCAAACACCTGGATGGATTGCCTGGCACTGATGCCTTCTGACACAAAACATCCTTCATCTTTGCTACTAATGGCATCTGGACTCTTCCAGCTGCCAAAGTGTGTTAGGAATTGTTTGCTTCAAGTGCTAGCTCAAATAGTCTAGATGGTCATATTATGGTACCAAGAAATGATCCCAGGCTGTGCTTGAAGTTAATAGTACAGGAGAATTTTCACTGTATCTCACCAGTGCACATTTTTCTTGCTCCTGCTCTAATTTATAAAAGCTAGAGCCTTATGGAAAGCTAGGTCAGGTGCTACAATACTTCACTGCCTTCTTTTTATGTGGGAACGAGTTAGGAGTAACTCTGTTCCATGAAGAATGCAGAGAATGAAGCTCTAGAGTTTCACTATTGGTAAATAGCCTCAACTTCTTGGGAATTGTTTTGTTACCAGATACCCAGTGCCACATCTTTGACTATCCATCCTCTCAATCTGAGGATTTTATCCCTAAACTAGGGATAAAATATTGAAATTAATTTTTTTTATTCACATGAATAGGACTTAGTTTTATGAGGAAATAGAGAATTGAACATAGTGGGGAAGTAAAAAAGTCCGAAAGGTTTTAAGTAGAAGTGCAGTGAGCATGAAGGCAGTTGAGATTAAACACTCAGGATTTTAAAAGCGTTTGAAATCCTGCCTTAGCACACACATGTTTTCTTTGAACCTTTGCAAGCTCTAAAGGCTGACTAAAGGTATGACTGAGATTAAGTGCTCTTGCTGGAAGTCATGAAGATAGTGGAGCCAGTTTAATTGCAGCAGCGAATGTACAATCCCACTCCCATTTCCTCTGTAGAAATGAAACAGTCCATCAGGTAAGACTGAGATCAGAGTGGGCCTTCTCTGATGTGTAGTCAGTGCAGTAAGGGCTTTTAGATAATTGTAGCAGGCAGCCAATTCATCTTGATACACAGGGTATAGGAGAAAAAAAAATCAGCTTTAAATGTCCATCTGAGTTTTGGAAAGTAGACGTTTCATGATGTGTCAGGCTGCTGTGTGATTAAGTAGGTCATCAGTGTCAAAACACATTGAATTTCAATTCCAGAAATGCTTTTGAAAAATATCATGCATCTCTAACAGTGGAGAGTATGTCAGTTCTTTTTTAGTAGCTGTCTATTTTCTGGTTTTGTTTTTAGACACTTGTTGTTTCTGTGCAGTGGGAACCACAAAGGGGGAAGGAAGCCAGTTGAAACTGGTTTCTCTGTAAGCAGCAAAATATATCTTACTGCATATTCTTGTGCCATGCCATTTTTCAAAACTGTTACCGATTCATATTTTTAAACTGAGCTCAGAAGAAACTTTTTTCTATGGGGACAGATTACTTTCTTTTATTTGTATTTTAGTTTTAACTCAATGTCCCCTTTTGTTAAAATGTTTGAGAAATTTAGAGTTTGTATACTTGCAAGATCATTTAATTTGCATGTAAATCATCTCCATACCAGATATTTCACTAATTTATCCTCAGAAATAGTTTGGTGAGTTTTGCGCCAAAAAAAACCCCAAAACCAACCAATAAATAAGCAAAAATCCCTGACTAGTGAAACCAGTTCAATGGGAGTTTTATACTTGAAAGAAGATTTTACACATGCTACATAGGTACACATGTATTAACTCACTATTAATATGAGAATTTTTTTTTTTACCCACTTTGTTTTCCTTTCCTAAATTCTCCCAGAAAGGAGGCTAGTAACAAAAAGATACATTATAGTTTCAAACTCTAGATACTCCCATAGAGAAGTAGACAGATTTTAGTAAGAAGGACTAAAAGACTTATTCTGTGCTGAAAACAGACATTAAAACTCAAGACCACAAAGTTTATTTTTAAGGTGGTTGCTGCTAGTTGTTCTTGCTGTTCATGCAGTTGCTACATGGCAGTGTAGCAGCCCATTGGCAGAAGTCAACTGTTATTGATAGTAAAGTTGCCATAGTATTGTCTTTGTCATTGAATAAGACAGGGGAAAAAAAAACCGTAATGATAGGGTTTCTTTCCTTCCCAACTAAAATTAATCTGTAAAGAAAAGGATATTTTTACAAAGCTGCTTACAACACTACTAGGAAGTATTAATAATGAAATTAAATTATTAAATATCCATTAGAGTAAAACAACATAAACTTTTCATAGCTATATTTGTAATATAGCATTTGCAGGTGCAATTTCAGTAACTAATGAATGCAATTATAACGTGGAAATTTAGGTCATTTAAATGTGAAGATAATTGGATAATTGCCTGTTCTAATAAATTAATATTAACAGGAAGGAATTGTAGAGAAAGAAATGTGTAACGTGAAAGCCTTTGGTGTTATTTCAAGTGGTAGTTCTTTATTAGCAAAATATTATCATCAGTGAGGCTTTTGAGCATGTAAGTCTGTTTTGACATAACTTCAGTGACTTCCTTTTATATACGAAGAGAGAGAGGTACTAAATGTAAGATTTATAAGGACAACTTAACTTCCAATCCAAATTCTGTTCATGTTTCTTAAAATGGGGATATTTAAACCTTTGAGGTGTTTAGAGTGATATCTCTGGTAACTGTTATTTAAAGGTTGGGGTATTTTTCTTTGGTTAGTTGCTTGGCGTTTTTTGAGGGGGAGGAGAGGAATGTGCTTGTTTTGGGATATTGTATTCTGTTTTTAAAGGAAATAACTCTGAATCTTTCTGAGAGAGTTTTTGTTCAGCTCTTCTGCTTCCTGTTTAGAAGTTATCCTACTTGACAACTATAAAAAGTAAGAACTGAACATACATTTTTCTTGTTTGTTTTTTTTTCTCCATCCAACTCAGTTTTGATACTACAGTGATGTTTTGGGGTTCCTTTTTCAAATTTGGTAAAGAGAAAAGTGGTAAAAAGTATAACAAAGAGAGATAACATCCATTCTGTTCAGGCTAGCAACATTAACAGGGAACAAAGTTCACTGAAAACAAATTTTCATCCTAGTATGAGAAAGATGCAGGCAACTGTGAGAAAAAAAAAAAAGAAAAAAAAAAACATAGAACAAGTCAAGTTTTCATTCATTTCCATTTACCAGTGGTGTTAGTATGCTTTCTTTGGTTTCTAACAGTCAGTGTGTCTGAGTTGGTAGAATTGGAAAGAGACAAATCATCTTTCATAGCCTAATCCTTCTTGATAATAGGAAATAAAGATCTGGAGACTGTCAAACACATGAAACAAACTACTAAAAAACTAAATCCCTTTAAGTCTCATATTTTCCGGTAAAGTAGATAAAAATTTCTATTTATTAATATTAGCAAGTATTTTATTTGCCCAGAAAAAAATGTGATTTAATTAATCCTTTGTATTCGTCAGGTATAAAGTGATATGAGATTTCCCAGATAATTTCCATCTCCTTTGGGAGATCAGGATTATCTCCTTGGATCATCAGGCTTTGCATGGTAGGAAAGGCAGGTGACAGCTGCTGAAAGGCTTTTTAAGGCTGCTGGAAACATGGCATGTGCTGTTTCCTGGAGTCTGTTGTCTACAACTGGAAACATAAAGATTCATTGATATTATGGTACAATCACAATAGGCATATTTCATATACACTATTGTAAAATTTGTTGTGCTTCAATTGCCATCTGAATTATAAAAGTTTTCAAGTGGAAGTAAGATTAAAATTGCTCCTGCCACAATAAAAATGTCCAGTTGGTAGGCTTTTGAACACATTCTCCATCGTTTAACAAAACTAAATCTTTCTCTTTGAGTTTAATCTGCTCCCATATATTTTGCATCTGCTCTGTGTTTCATTGCTCATGTGTTAAAGCTGTACATTGCAGGGGGAAAAGAAATGCTTTCATTATTAGTTATGTTCAGTAAATGGAAATATATTGCTCAGGTTTTTAAGTGCTCATTTCTGGATTTCATGCTTCTTCTGAAGTTGGACACATTAATAACAATTATGAGACCTAACCAAAATTGACCCGTATTTTAGTGAAGAGTTGGACAAGCAGTCATTCTGATGTTCCACCATTCCATCTTTTGTTAATCTGTGATTCAGTTCTCTGAAAATCCCAAACAATGAAACCCAAAAATAAATTTACTGCTATGCAGCCAGTTACTGACTCTTGCTTAGTGAGGATTTTAATGATCAAGCTCTTGATACCATGCCAGAAAAAATCAGAATTTCAAGAACATAATAAGAAAAAGATGGCAAGAAATAAAGGAATTAATCTCCATTAAAAATGGATTTTAAAAAGAAACTTGAAGGGCACATCTTGGGAAAAAATAGATGTTTTGAATAATTTATAATCTCTCAAATATTAAACAGGAGCAGTCTTGAGCAGTGTTGTCTTTGTGGTTTGAATGTGATTTTACAAGTGCCAGCAGATTTTTAAGTTCTTTTAACTTTTAGAACAATTTTTGATCAAGGGGGTGTACTCAGACACTTCCATACTCCTCTATCAACGGTAAATATCAAAATACCTGAGACTGTCCGTAGAACATGGTGTGTGATTCATTTTGTTTCCAAGACATGTCTTCTACAAAAAGCTTTTTATTTTAAAGTCGGTAGTAGCAAACAAGTTGGAAGTTTCATTCGAACTGCCATTGAATTTTCCACTCCTTATTGAGTTCACATTCTTGCCTATCTGAGCTAAGACTATCAATCAAAACTTCAGGATAGTTAAAGGAGACGAAGAAGTCAACAGCTCTAAGAAAAGTCTGCTTTTCCTGCTAAAGTATTATGGCACAGTTTATGGATCAAGCAGACTATCCAATCAGTAGATTATCTAATTTTTCTAAGTGGCAGAGAATTGAGTGCTTGCTGCACAAACCTTGGATCACTGACAGGGCACAAAAGCAGGGATCTTTGCAGGAAGCGATAAAATCACTGCTACAGAACGTATCTCAGATGTGTCCCAAAAGATAAGTGGTGTGAATTGAGGGGACAGTAAATCCCCCCTTTCAGTATTTATCAACAAGTTTTAGGTTGAGCCCCTACCTCAGTCTCTGAGAGGAGAGGAAATAACAGGCATGGTGTGGGATTCAGGGTTTGAGAAGATGGTAGGGATTTCAGGAGCTGATAGCAAACAATGACCCCGCTTAAGCATTTTAAGGACTCTATTGTACAAAGACTTTAATGCCTTATAAAGCAAAGACCAAACAGAGCATGAAAAGTCATTCAGAGCTACAAGTTCTGGAGCCTTATTATTCAATCCCTCTCAATGAGTGTATTGTTTGTTTACTTTGTTATGTCTCTTTGGAGGTGTTTTCTTTTGGTTTTGGGAAGAAGATTTGGTTTGAGTTTTTTTTAACCAAAAGCAAGCACTACCTCAATGAGATTTATTCTTCAGATAAGAGATGTCCTGAAGGACAAGTAAAATTTTAATGCTGCAGTCCTGGGTAACTTTCTGTCTTCTCCTTAGCAGCAGTAATTACTATCCCAACCAGTGTGGTAATACTGTTTGCGCATAATTATTAAGAGATAATTATTATTTAGCTTATTTCTTTATATTTTCTAATTTCTGTGCTGCGGTATCATACGAAACATAACTAGAGCTTTCGAAAGTAGCCTTAAACAGTAATTCTAAGATGTCATGTGCATGCAGGAGAAATACTTAACACATCACTAACAAGAAGTGGTAAGGACTTACCTGAAGGAGAAGATTTAAAAAGTGTTTCTACTGCTATCATTTTGTTATTTCTTTAATTTGGTGGCAAAATATGTTTTGATCTTTGATATAGTACATGGGATATGTTCAATATGTACATGCCCTATGTTCAATAAGAATTTCAAATCGAAAAGCCTCCTTTAAAAATGGAATATTATGGAATGGTTAAAAGTAATGCTTCATTTCCATAAGTCTTTGCTTAAATTTAAGACCCACAAGTAAGCACTTTGAAACAAATACAGGCTTAAACATCTGGTGCGGGCATCATGTACTAAGTCCTGATATCTTGATGCAAACAGGATCAGAACAATGTAGACAAGTAAGGATTACAGTGCTGGTTTGGTTGACTGAGCTTTTAGTTAGCCAGATATTCTGCAATGTCATAGTCACTTAAAATAGACCAATAAATAGAAAACAGCTATAATAATAAAAAATAAGCAGTAATTATTTTTTCACATGGGCTTTCATCAAAGAAATTAAAAAGATTAAGGCTGCTCTATTTACTGTGGCATAAATCAGAGGTGTTTTATACAGTAGTCGTACTGATTTCAATATTGTGATGGATTGACCCTGGCTGAATGCCAGGCATACACTAAAGCCACTCTGTCATTCTCTTCCTGAGCTGAACAGAGGAGGAAAAAAATACAATTAAGGGGTCACAGGTCAAGATTAAAGGCAGGGAGAGACCATTCACCAACTACCATCATGGGTGAAACAGGCTTGACTTAGAGAAATTTAACTGAATTTATTAACAATCAAAATCAGAGTAGGGCAATAAGCAGTAAAACCAAATCTTAAAACAACCTTCCCTCCATCCCTTCCTTCTTCCTTAACTTTACTCATTATTTTCTACCTCTTCTTCCCCAGGAGTACACACAGGTGGACAGGGAACAGGGGCTGTGATGAGGCAATCACACACCTCTGCTGATCCTTCCTCCTCAGGGACAGGACACCTCACACTTTCCCCCTGCTCCAGTGTGGGGTCTCTTCCATGAGAGACAATCCTTCAGAAACTTCTCCAATGTGACCTTTCCCATAGGCTGCAGTTTTTCATTAGCTCTTCCAGAGTGGGTCCCTTCCATGGGGCCACAAGTCCTTTCACCAAACCTGTTTCAGCACGGGCTCCTCTCTCCACAGTCCACAGGTCCTGACAGGACCCTTCTCCTGTGTAGGCTTTGTTGTTGATAATAATTAATAAATCAGTAATTGATTTATAGTGGTTTAACAGTACACTGTCTTCAGGAGAGTGGTTTTGAACAATCACTTGAATTTCAGAATAATTCTTTTATGTGCATATAAAAATACTCTTAGAATGTCTGTAGGGCGATTATTCTTTTTTTTCTTCATAATGTAATAAAAAATAGATATCTAAAATGCACATAAATTAATGTAAAGATTATTGAGTGACTGTATTTTACTGTAAACTTCAGTTGTAATTCTCAAAGTCATTTTTATGTTGGACAGCAAGAATGTTCCCCAAAATACACTTCTCATGCATTTTGCTTAGTTTGTAGTCAGTTAATTTTTATCTGTAGTAGATATAATCTCCTTGATCAAAAATAATCTTCCATTTGAGTAAATGTTATTTTCCATCTACTTATATTTCTCTTTCGGTTACATGCAGTGTTCTCTACTTTCTTGATTTTGGGAAACAGTTTTTTCTAGGGGATTGAGTATTTAGGCTGCAGCCACTGAAGGCATTTGAAATGTATTTATTTTATTTTAAGTATTTTTTGGCCTTGGCCAAGTGGCATAATTTTATCTTCAGCTTGTACATTATTGCAGTGACTAATATTTTAAGAAGGGTCACCTTTTTGTTTGCTTTAATCTCTGGAGTGCTATGTAATGGCAGAGTTTTTGTATGGTTGAGCATATCGTCTGTTCTAACTTCTGTATTTGTGTCTGAAGAGCCTCCTTTTGCACTGTGCTTTCATGTTCAAATAGCATCTTAATTCTTTCTATTTGCTATGTGTCAGTGAGTTATAAATCAGCCTTCAGATCACAGGTTTTTCCAAGTTGTAAATCTTCTAGTAAAGATCAGTCAGAAATTAATTTAGTATTCTGAAACTGTCTGCAGTGGTATGCTAGGCAAATAACATTGCTTTATATTAAAGAATGAGCTAAAAACTTACTCATTTGTAGCACACAATTTTTTTTTTAATGATTCTTTACTTTTATTTGTTATTTGCGCTATATCCAGGAACATAACTGCCTGACCTTTCCCATGGCTTGTGTACTTTTCCACCTGAGACAGCTCAGTGGGCTCTGACATTTGCCAAGCTGCAGACAGCCCTGGGAAGTTTGCTGTCTGTCTGTCTGTCTGTCTTCTGGGTGAAGCCACTAAGGCATCTCTCTGCTGTGCAAGGTTGTGCCCAGAGAGTTCCACAACAGACAAATGTCAGGAGGCTTGAGAATAGCAAAGGTTCTGTTGGAGGGACAATGCCATGATGCAAAAATCAGGTCACATTGAGTTTTAGTTGTGGAGCACAGAAAATCTACAGCTTTAGTTGGTAAATTAAAATAAAGGATGGTGATTAAACATTTGGACTCATTTCAATTGCCATGTTTAAAGGAATGTTTCTAAGAAGAGGTTAGGAATTTTGGACACCCAAGCTGAAGAATTTTAAACTGATTTCTTACGTAGGGTTATGCTCCTAGCCAATCTCAAAGAAAATTATTCCAGTCCCTTTATTTCCAAAAATATTTGCCAGCTGCTTGTCAAATTAGAAGAAGGAAGAATTTTAGGTGTTTGCAAAATCCCAAAATTAAGTTGTTTGTACTCGTGTTTTCTGAAGACTAACTTCATTATTCTTTCTAAAATTGTTGTAGTAATGCTTTGAGATACTTTTATATAAAGTTACCCTACCAAGCTTCCCATGTGACCTTATCTTGTCTGGTGTAAACTGAATTTTCAGAAGAGTGTTGTGATAATGCAGTTATCAAACTGCTTGAAAACCATGCCACAAGAACACCTGACATACCCTTAAAAAGACTGTGAGGATCCCAAGTGACGCATTCAAAACCAGATCCTTTCAAAGAAACATACATTAAACTTGTTCTGGTATATGCTGTAAATGACAGCAATAACCTTACAGTTCTGTTGTCAACACCTTGTTGAGTTTGTTAAATTCCTTGTATACAGTATGAGGGGTATTGTGCAAAAATTCTAAATGTTAAAATTACAAACTTATGTCTAGTGTATTATTAATTTTTGTTTTTCCAGAATAGTGACAGTTTACTAACTAAATCACTAGTTTGACTTTGATTTGTAGGTAAGAGATTTTTCAAGAAATTCAAGATAAGATGATTGTATTCACTTTACTACTTCTAAAACTCTGGAGCAACTTTGAGATAATTACCCTACCATTATATATATATGTATATATACATACACGCATATATATGCATATAACTTCCTGAGGTCCTGCTACTTAGTGTTAAGAATAATTGATTAATTAATGGAGGTAATGTATTTAACGAAACAATCACCTTTCATTTGCTCTCATGTTCATTTTTTTCATAACAATTTTTCCATCTCCTGTCCCCTATCATCAGAGGTGTAATCATAGCAACATCATTCCTCCAGAGTTATATTTATCAAAGTTCCCATTTTTTAATTCTACCAATATGGAAAGATTGCAAGGAGTCTATTAATAGCATTTTATACCAAGTAATGCTCTTTTATTATGTTTTCCTTAGAAGAAGTAACTCAATAGCCCTTTTCCTAGAAGAATTAACTCTTAGGTCACATGTTTTCTTTCTATAATAAAACTCACCAATGTTGACATCATCAAGAACATTTTCAGAGAGGGAAAGGTTCTGACCTATGACTTTACTTTTACTTTAATTATAGTGTTTACTTTATAGTGTTTAATTATAGTATCAGTGAAAAATTGTAGAAGTCCCTGACTATTTCCTCTGAGCATTCTTCTGTTTTAGGAGTTTACTGCTCTGTCACAAGTTTCTAATTCCTTTTGAGTATAATTCTGATTTTCCATGTATTCAAACCTATAGCTCCATGGGTTAGTACACTAGCACATCCTACCTCTTGATTGTTTCAGGGTTTCTTTCTTTTCTTGTTGATTTCTAAACACATGATTTTGCAGTATTTATTTATTTAGTGGCATATTCCTAATGAGCTAACTGTGTAGGTTGAAAACTAAATCTATTCTCCTGAAAGCTGCCATAAAAATATTTTTATCCTAGGTAAAAGACAACATTCCTACTCTTATCCTTGGTATTTAATATTGATTATTAGTATATTATTGGTATTATTAGTGTATTTTATCCATTAGCAAAAATATGCTTATTTGAAATAAAAGATAATTGGACTTTCAATTGCTTAAATTTTTTCAAGGATGATTTCTACTTTGTTTTAATTAGAATGATTTTTAAGTTTTATTCTATATGTATTTATATTTCCTATTGTTATTTTTATTGTTCTCATTGTACAAGCCAAAATTCATACTGCTGTAGAGCAGATTTGGATCTAAATTAGCTGTCTTGAATCCTGATAAAAGTTTAATTATGGCAAGACAAGGCTCCTGACAAGACATGGGGATCAGCATTTGCAGAGCCTAAACAGGTCTTGTCACTTTCAATGAACTTTCTGCCGATTGCAGCAGGTTTCATTACCCTTTTACCTCTGTGAAAATAAAGGCTGTGTCTTTACACAGCTGCAAATTACCCTTGCTGGAATGCAATGGAGGTCTGACAGACTTTTGTTACTGTGTAATCAGCAAAGCTGTGGTTTAAACCTAGGTATATACTTTAAATATATATTTCCAACTTATGATAACCATTTCTTCAGAGTAATGACTTCTGTAGACGTAATGTAGAAAGGATAACCAAAGATTATTACTGGCTTGGTCAGTGCCAGCACTGTTGGCCAATTTGACAGCTAATGAACCAATATGATGTTGAAAGTCCCTAATGTTCCAGTGAGCCAGTCATTAAATGCTGTAATGAAAATTTTTGAAGGGATTATTACTGTTCTAAACCACGTTTAGTGATTTGTAGTAGACATTTTCTTCTTGATATCTGCATTACAGTATGGAATCATTTAGCTTGGAAAAGACCTTAAAGATCATCGAGCTGAAACATTAACATAGCATTGCCAGGTCTACCACTAAACCATGTCCCTAGGCACCACATCTCTGGGATTTTTGGATGCATCAAGGAATGGTGACTCAACCAGTTCCCTGGGCAACTTGTTCCAATGCTCAGCAACCCTTTCAGTTAAGAAATTCCCTTAGCATGCAATCTAAACCACTCCTGACACTACTTCAGGTCATTTTCTCTGGTCCTGTCACTTGTTACTTGGGAGAAGGAACCAAGGCCCACATGGCTACAACCTCCATCCAGCTAATTGTAGAGAGTGATAAGGTGCCCCCTGAACTCATTTTCTCCAGGCTAAACACTCCCAGGCACCTCAGCCTCTCCTCATCAGACTTGTGCTCCAAACCCTTCACCAATTTCATTGTCCAGAAGAGCCAGAACTCCTTGCTAACCCTCATGCCACCGGCCTCAACCCGCTGCTCCAGCCTGTCCTGATCCCTCTGCAGAGCCTTCCTGCCCTCCTGCAGATCAACACTCCTTGGAGTCACACCCAGCTTGAAGTCACCTGCAACTCAGGGTCACCTGTAAACCTCCTGAGAGTACTCCCCCTCCTCCAGATCGTGAGTAAAGACACCAAACAGAAACAGCCCCAGAGCTGACCCCTGAGGCACATCACTGACGGCCACCCACCACCTGCCTTTGGCTCCATCCCCTGCCACTCTCTGGGCTCAGCCATCCAGCCAGGTTTTTACCCAGCACGGAGCGCACCCCTCCGAGCCATGAGAAGACAGTTTATAACAGGAGAATGCTGTGGGAAAGCGTGTCAAGGGCTTTACTAAATTCCAGTTGGATAACATCCACAGCTTTTCCCTCATCCACCGAGCAGGTCACCCTGTCATACAAGGACTGACAGTTAGTTAAGCAACTAATGAATTATGAGGCAATGCATTTGGAAATTCTGTAATTCCTGTGTGTTTATCAAGCAAATTTCTACCAGCTACAAAGCCAGGCATACCAGGGTACTCTAGGTTAGTAATTGTTATCAACCAACAGAATACCTACCGTACTTTTTCTGCTGATTTTTTTATTTGTACTTATATTTGTATTCCTTTATATTGATGGCCATAGAGTGTTATGATCTATTTTTATACCACTTAAAGTAAATTTAAAATGAGCTGTGAATTGTAAGTGAGAATATGAAAAAGGGAGTCTAACAGTAGAAGTTTGATAATCCTGTGGACTCAAATGCTAGTTTCACCTTCATGCTGACCTCATGTAACAATTTATTACATTCCTGGAGGATTAGGCTGAAAGCACAAAAAGCTTAAAATCAATCCAAGGCTAAAAGAAATTCAGACTAACTCTTTATCTCCCTAGAAAGCTCATTCATTCACAGCCTCCAATCCTGTTTTCATTCATTTTATCAGGAAAAGAACTTCAGGGAAGTAATTCCTTGTAGCTGAAACACTGATCTGTAGATTAATTAATCCTCTCTTCCTGCACTAGACACATGCACTTACTAATACTTAAAGTTGAGTTGCATTTGTTATCCTTCAGACAAATGGAAAGTTTTTATCTTTATGTTTCAGAAGACTGTGGATTATTGTAATTTTTTTTTTTTAATCTCTTGACCTTATCTTCAGTACAAAAAAGTGTCATAGTAAAACAAGTCTGTAACATTAAGTCAGCTAATTTAACACTGACCAGAATTTTGTAATCATTATAGTTGAGGATGAACTGCATTAGTCATAGTTAATCTGAACTTGGACCAGAGTTTTGTCATAATTTAGTTCACCCAGTGTAAAATGGGATTCTTTGTCTAACTCAGGCTCATGATCATAGTCAGCCTTATGAGAGCTTGCTTGGTACTTCAACATAATAAAATTCTGCAGTACATCTTAAAATCATTCTCGAGTTAATAGTAAAAATAATTTTTTATTTCAATTTATTTTCTATAGATTTTTCAAAATTCTCCTGTCTTATACACTTTCTGCATATTTGTTTGACCACCATTTGTTGCAGCAATAAGGCAGTCTACCTAAATACGTTAATGCACATTCTTACAATTGGAAGAACTGAAACACAAAAATTTACTACAGCCCAGGTTGTTAAAAGCCTTTAGTGGCCTCATTCTCATTGGTTCAATACCAGATATGACAGTAAAGGAGTGATATACCTAATTATCTATAAAAATTTGTACCAAATAATTCAAACAAAAGCATGCAGGAAGTGCAACCACAGGTTAAGTCTACGCCCTTAATCTTGAGGACCAGGCATTCTTTCGGCACCAGACTCATTCATCTACAAATACTTAAACATAAGTTACAGTTGTTATCCTTCAATCAAATGATAAATTTTTATCTTAGTATTTTAGAAAACTGAAGATTTTTGAATTTGTTTTTGAGGGGTTTTCTGGCAAAACATCTTGTATTTTGGTTTGAAACTAGTTTCAGGTTGTGATCCCCAGAAAAAATTTCTTTGTTCCTGTTATATTTGCTACTAAAGAGTGGTTGAAGGTAGACGTTTTATTCTTAAATGTATCCTGAAGATTACAGAGCCACATTCTTAGTCTCTCTCAGATTGACATTAAAGATGGCAAATTTTAAACATTTCAAAAGTCTTCACGGAGGTCGGAGCTACAAAACACCTTGAGTTATAAAATAAAAACTTGGATGACTACAGTGTAATGACTGATGTAAATAGATCCATCATTCCATTATGATGAAGTATCCATTTTAATTACTGAGGAAACTCGATGTTATTAACAGAGTTCTTGAAAGATTACTGCATAAGGACTGCACAATTAGTTTTGTCATCTCAAGATTAAGACCTATAGTTTGTCAACTTTATATCTTGTCATTCCTAATTTTAATTAAAAGACAAGGTTAACTGCCTTTTATGTGATTGTCTTGAGACACACAACCCCAAACATAATTCCAAAATATTCCTCAGTTACCCACCAAACCTTAAAATAGAGGTGTGTTCCATCTCTTAAAAAAATATTAGTCATATGAATTACAGAAGCATGAATCAAAGAAATGTTAAGAAGGCTAACATTTGGGTTTTGAAGAACCACAGGAAGCAGAGAAATAGGAAGTCAAGATTGTAAATTGGACTTTTAAACTGGAGAGGTGTCTACAAGGAAGCAGATATCTATTAATCTAGTAATAATGCAAATTCAATCTGTTGTGAAACTGGTTTAGGTCAATTTATGCAGAATCTAAAAGAAATGTAACTAAAGCCATGTAGAAAGGTAAGAAGCGGGATGGCATACGTAGTATGACAATGTGTTGTGTGGGTGCAATCGAGAGAAAGGAGCAGAGAGAACATTTCTTTCATTTGGCAAGAGAGTCAAGAATAACCTAGTACTTCAGTCTCTACCACTTTGTAATATTCTTTATTTTGAAGTTGGTAACCAGAGGCCAGTATGAATCACTCCACCATTGCAAGACTGTTGATGGTAATGTTTGGGCAGTTGATTCTCTTTGGGCTTGTACTTTTTTAAGCATAGTTACTCAAAAGCATGCCTTATCTAAGCTAAGAAAATTGTTGGACTTTGTTGAAAAATGTGACTTTGTTGGAAAACTTATCCAGCTGATGAGATAAATATTGAGATTTAGGGGTCCTAGCAGATTTTTCAAGTCTGTCACACAGCACTAGTGAATGGAATATAAGCCCTGTTCATGTCTTGCAGACTTTTAGCTTCATAAGGACTACAAACATGTTTATTTAATTACTAAATAGGTAGGTTAAATATAGAATGGCACCGAGAGGACAGGTATTCTTTCTTCATTAAGATAAAATAAACTTTTTTTTTTTAAGTGTGCTGAAGACAAGTTAATTTTATATACCTATTTTTTGTAACTGAAACTGAGATCCAGTTTAAATACCTGTACTCACTTTGACCTAAAGACTGTATATAACCTTTTTTCTGTGGCTGGCAAAGTTGCTACATGGGTTGTGGCCTCCTGTGGTTTTTCACATTCCTGAAACCTGAGTTCTGATGTAGTGGTCTCAGCTGGTGTCCTATTCCTGAGTAAATTACACTTTACTTAGGAACCACAGTAAATAATGTCTTTAAGCTTTGAAACACTGTCAGAAAACAGTATTTTCTGCACTGCAAACTGGATTAATTTGAAGCCATTATAACTTCCAAGTCATGGATGTCCAAACTTGCATGTAATAGGCTCTGCATTCCCTGTATATCAATTAGACAGAAAAATATCAAAAGGGTAATATGTGAAGGCAGTTTCATTTTATGTTGTACAATCAGAAGACTTGTAGTTTGCAGATAGCATCACAAGGAGCTTAGTAACAGTTACCCATCAGCACATATTGTCCATGAATTATCAGTGGATATAAAATACAGAAACCAGACACATTCCTTCAACACACGGCATTTGAAATATCACTGTATGCAATTATTGACAGAAGGTTTTGTATCATCCAAGTCAGAGACTAAAATTTGTGTTTTACTTAAATCTAGCATCTCTTGTGGCCAGACTCATTATTTTAAAGATGAAGGCCAGCTTCTCTTTCTGTCATTTCTCTGTGGCTAGATTTACATACACAGGTGGAGGTATCTTAAGGTTGCTACAGCTACTGCTCCTGACTGAAGTTTCCTGTGAGACCTAGGCCACCAGGAAAAACAGCAGATGTCACCTCTCTATTAGAGGGTCATTTACTTAGGATAAGTGAGTGGTGAGTCAGGAAAAAGGTGGACAATAAAAAGTCAAACTCACAAGAACTCTCTCAGCTTCCTTGGTTTTCTCATCATATGAGTGCAGCCAAGGACAGTATTTGTTTAGAGGAATGCACATATATAGCTACCAAAATATATACAATTTTCCTCTGAAAGCTATTGCATACTAAAGACTTGTCTCTGCTAAATGAGTATCTTTAAGTCCATTTGTGAGAAGTGCTGCCCTTTCAGCAAGCCTATAACATCCTAGTAAACATATTGTTTTTTTCAGTAGCTTTGTATGGATTAGAAACAACATAGTTAACAACTTTAAAGTAGACTATTTTAGCCTAGGTGGACATTAAGGAAAGGAAATTGAATTACTTTGATGTAAAAGAACATTTGCAAGCATATGACGTCATTATATTTTTTAGAAACAGTTGTAGAAAATATTCTTTTATTTGGCTTATTTTTGCACTTGCCATGCAAGGCCTCAATAAATTGTAACGCTATACACATAAAGTTTTCTCAGTCAATGAAACATCATTTTTCACATTCTTTGGGGAAAAAAGTAGACTTTAGGAAATATCTCCAACAGTGTTGAAGTATCTGTGTTTCCAAGACCACCTGCTGTATGCTTTTAAAATGAGTAAGAATAGAACTCAGTGCCCAGCAGAGCCTTTTTGAATTCTAATAGCTTCAGTAAATGCTTCCTGGTAGAACAGAGAAAGTCTGTCTTAACTGCTACTGGCTCTACGTGCCTTTGTGGCAGGTGGGAATGTTCTGCCTCTTGTTGAACACCAGTGGTAGGTGAACTGGAAAGGGAGAATGAACCCTATTTTGTATGCTATTTTCATTTTTTTCACTGAAACAGCAATTTCATTTTATTTGTTTTTCCACTTTGCAACAAGATTTCCAGATAGGTTGATACTTTGGCATGTGTAATAATACATCACTTAAGGTGAGACTATTTAAAGGCTTTCTATTGTTTTGAAGACAGAATACAGGACAAGCTCACCAATATGTTTCAGCAGCTCTGTGCCTGTTGGCACAAAGCAGCCATGAACCTGACTTAACAGACTAGTTAAATTGGTTTTATGGCCTCTTTGTGCTGTGGGAATATTGTAAAACAGCTGGAGTGCATTGCTGATGTATCTGGTCCTAAATTGCTTGCATGGTACGTAATGCTGTTGTACAGCTGTCTCATGGAGGCCCTCTCAAAACTGCATTTATCTAGAGACACTGCACCAGCAAACTGGGGCTTCAAAGGAGGGCACCTGGTACATACCACATTGGGTAGGTTTCATCTTAGCTGACCTGATGTACTTCAAAAGCATCAATTATCTCCTTTCACTTAAAAGAATAACTGAGTGTGACATCAGAAGCACCTACACAAATATGGCACAAGTCAGACCTGCACTTTCAAGGGGAAGTGCCAGTCATTGCTCTTCCTGCATTCTGGTTCAGCTCAGGAAACCCTATTGTAACATACATTTAATCCCTTTTGAATGAAGCAAAGCACAACTCTGTACTCTGGTAGTAGCCCTATGGATATCAACAATTAATAAACATTAATTCTACAAGACTAGATGAAAGTTTATCCAAAATACCTGCAATGATGGAGTGTAAGTGCTTACCAATAATTCTTTCACTCCAGGTCTGACTTGTGCTCTGCTACTTGCTAATGCACACAGGCAGAGTTAAGATATTGGTTCATGCTACTGTCCAACCAGGAGAAATTCTAGGTTTCCTGAAATTACTTGAGTTCTTGCCATAATTTCTGGATGCTTGAGGTGGCATTCTAGCCCTTTGTGGAACCCAAGTTGAATTCCTTCCTTCATATCACAACAAAAGTCTTTAATAGGTTTTCCCTCAAGTTTTCTCTTTCGCAACTTATCTTTTTTAGCAACTTTATTGTAATTACATATTCTGTCCCCAGCTGCTCACTACAAGAATTGCTTGTATGTTCTGTAGATCTAGAATTCTCAGAATCTGCACACACACACTCCTCCTTTCCCCTCCCCACAAAGAATTGTGAGTTAAGACTTCACATGGTGGGTAATTTCTCTGAGAGAGTAGATAATTCTGCCCTTAACACAGCAATGCCAACATAAAGCTGGTGCAGGGATGCTGTTTGCATAGGCAGCCCTTCAGCAACTTCACCCTTAGTGACTGTCAAGACAAACCTTTTTTTGTGTCACACTTGCCAAATGATTACAACTGAGTGTCACAGGCTCCAGACACACCTTTGTGAGAGATTCAGGGTGATGAGCATTAGCTATTAATATCCTGCTCGCTAAAGCAGTGCTTCCACTTAGCTTTGTATTTTATCTGATATTCTGGGAGAGGTTGAGCCAGGGATGAGCTCTCCTGCTGTAGGGAAAAGATGAGATTTTCCAACTCAACATCAGAGAGAAAAGCAATGCTGAAGATTAATTGAATCAATTAGAAGAAAGTACAATATGCTGACATAAGTGCATAAGCAATGGGGTTTCTATTGTTGCCCCATGTACTTAATTTTAATTACCATCAGCTCATCAGCGTAAATCTTCAAGCATCGCACATTATGAAATGCTAATTAGTATATGTGTGTTGTACTAAGCATTGGCTTCAGTTAAAAAGTAATTGAAGATTTTATCAAATCCTTGACCCCAAAAGTCACATTGTTTAGGCCAGGTGGAGATGGTATGAAGAAAATAAAGTGCTTGTACAAACACCAATTATATCATAGAATCATAAAATCTTTTAATGATTTGTGCTGAAAGGGGATATTAAAGATCATCTTGTCCATCCAACCCCCCCCTGCTGCCATGGTCAGGGACACTTTCAACTAGATCAGGTTGCTCAAAGCCCAGTCCAACCCAGCCTGAAACACCTCCAGAGACGGGGCATCCACAGCCTCTCTGGGCAACCAGTTCCAGTGCCTCACCACCTCCACAGTATTTTTAGTAGATATATTTTTTATTTTTAGTAGATATATTTTCTTATATCTAATCTAAACCTACTCTCAGTTTGAAGTCATTCCCCTTTGTCCTGTCACTGCATACCATTGGAAATAATCACGCCTCATCTCTCCTGTAAGCTCCCTTCAGGTACTGAAAGGCTGCAATTATGTAACTACAAAGCCTTCTCTTTTCCAGGCTGAACAATCCCAATTCTCTCAGCCTTTCGTCACAGAAGATGTGCTCCATCCCTCTGATCAGCTTGGTAGCCCTCCTTCAGACTCATGGATATGATTAGCTATTAGTAGATGAAATTCCACATCTACATGCCAATTCCACACTCAAAAGTTGCCAAATAGAAGAAAATACATAATCATCCTTAACCTTTGGACTGATCTTTTCAGTAATCAGCAATTATCCATAGTGGTTTAGGTGTCTGAGTTATTTTAATTTAGCTTTCATCCAGGTCCTTTGATTAGTTACATATATCCTTTTGGAATTTTCAACAAACCATATTACATAAACAGTAGGTTGGAAAACCAGTTTTTCTTGGATAGTCAATTCTAATTTTTTGTTTGTTTTTTTAGATCCAAGGTGACAAACTATATTTGCATGATCAATTAAAAGGGAACACTGCAGGGTTTTCCTGCTGTCATTGTAGGGTCTTTGATGGGGGAACTCTTACTTGACTGGATTTACATTTGTGTGATTGTATTGCTCAGAACTGAGTTGGATTTGAGTTTGAAGAGTAGACTATAGTATGGAGGAAAATAAAGAGAGGATCTTAATTAACAAAATGAAATCTAGAAATTAGTCATTCATAGGATTCCACTCTTTTATCTCTTCTCTGTGATGCCCAGTGACAAGACCTAAGAGAATGGGCTGAAGTTGTGTCAGGGGAGGTTTAGGTTGAACATTAGAAAAAGATTCTTCACCCACAGGGTGGTTGGGCACTGGAACAGGCACCCCTGGAAAGTGGTCACGGCACCAAACTTGCTGGAGTTCAAAATGTATTTGGACAATGCTGTCAGGCACATGGTGTGACTCTTGGGAGTGGTGCTGTGCAGGGGCAGGATTTGGATCATCCTTGTGGCACCTTTCAACTTGGCTTATTCTGTGAAATAGTAAATATACCAAGTTCTTAGGTGAGGCCAACTAACCTAACCATACCCAACCACAATCTGCATGAGGAGTTTCTGGACATCATTTTATTAATTTAAAAAATTTCCTACCAAAAGTATAAAAATAAATAGGTCAGTTTTGCATGTTTTCAGAGATTCTGCAGCAGTAGCAAAGCCTGGCATGCATTCATTTTATGTCATCAAGTAGTGGATTCTTACCACTGAGAGATGTCACACAAATTTTGTGCATTTGTAGGGCCAAATGACATTACATCTATGAAGCACAGTCTATTTTACCAGCAACATTAATACTTAAATCTGTTTTTCATGCTAGTGTGAATTCATATTCTGTCTGAACTAAGGAGATAAAATTTATGTGATAAAATTCTCTTCTATGCTGAAACCTTAAACATAAAAGCAAATTTGAAGAATTTACCATTACAGAGAAAAAAAATGCTTTTAATCTGGAGCAATTTTTTGATCAAATTGTGTTTTTCTAGCTTTATCCTGTATGTAGTTTACAGCAATTCACAAATGACTGTCCATTCACATAGCCAAGTACTGATTTATAGTGGCATATTTTTAAAGATAGACCAAGGAGAAGGAGCAATTTTGGATAATTAATGAGAAGCAAAGCAACATAGCAAACACTAACCACAGTTAAGGTTTGCAAGGGAGCAAAATGCCAATTTTACAAGATTGCCTTTCTCAGCTTGAAAACCCTAGCTAGTATCCAAAACCAAAGAGAGCTGACAGTAGAGAAAAATGCTGAGGAAAATTGGCATCAGTTTCTATGCTACAAACATATTTATTCCCATTAACATCACTTATTTTTATATTAGCCTTGCACTTCTTAAGTGGCATTTTGTAGTTTTTTGTTTGTTTTTCAATTAAACAGGTTGCTTGGCTGCTTGACACCTATCTGAGACACACATAATTTATGGCTGGTTTTCAAAGTGCTTGTCTTTGTTTTCATTTGTACAGAAATGTCCTCAAGGTTACTGTTTAAAAAAAGGACTTCCAGGGAAACGGTGTCATTCTAACCACCCTATGTTTGGCAGGATCTTCATATTCCAAATCTACAGGGAAGTGAAATATTACAAAGGACTGAACAGTAAAAAAGTACGAATTCGATTATCCTTCATTTAAAAAATTCTGTGGTTTCATTTATATTTCTAAATCTATACACAGAATCTTAGCATTGTGCTCTTACCATAAAGGGAAAATAATGCATTTTAATTAATTAGAAATTATTATGCCTATTATGTTGTTATAATAAATAATTAATTATATACTATATTATATTAGTAGATAATTAAACCCTTATCTGTATAAGATTTAAATGGTTTTGTATTTACACAACTAACTTTTCTCAAAACTACAAATTATTTCTGAATGTATTCTTCCCAGAAAGTATATTTATTATTGCTCTTCCATATCTCATACATTAACAATCCAGTCTAAAAAATATATACAGTTAAGCTTTATACAATCAACTGGTCTACATATACATTGTGTTCAAGAGTAGTATAATATTTTATATATTTTTCCATTGAAAAACCATCTTTTTTATGATTGTAACACAGAGCTAAATCAACGAGGTTTATAGGAAAAATGTTAAATCCATTTCACATGGCAAAGGACAATGCAAATGATCCTTCTGACCATTTGGATTGCTGATCCAAATGTGATGTCATTTGATTCTCCATACCAACATAAGAAACTTGCTTGAAAATAGTTGTTAGAGAAACTGAATGGGCCATTTTGCCTATTTCCTCAGCAAATCTGTTTTCAGAGTAATTTTGACTCACGGGTGAAAGACAGTGCTGATTTCCTTAGTCAGCTTTATCTGAGGTAGATCCATACCAGACATCAGCTTGCAGGAGCTGGCATACAAATGAGCTGAACCAACCCCAGCAACTGCAGGAAGTTTTTCATTAATATATAACGGACCTTATTTCTGAGAACAAACTTCACCTCTTGTCCTTTACCTGTCAGGAGTCTGTGTTGGGAAACTGGTCACATGCAATCCATCCAAGTGCATGCAGACACAGGAGACTTCCAATAATACCCAGTAATGGGGCACACTACAAAAATATCTCCAGCTGAAAATATTTAATATGGGGGAAAAGACTGAGCAGTAATTTGCAGGGGCCTTCAGAACAGAGATATAACCAAGTACATACATAAACACATTTCCTCCCAAAAGCCTGGCCAAGAGTGCTGGCTATTAACAGAACATTAGTAGTAACATTTTTAGTCCAAATAACAAGTAATTAGCCAACCACATTAAACAATAATAAGAGCTAGTAATCATATTTTTCTCAGCAAAATTAGCCTGGATTCATTTTAAAACAACATTTAATGCAAACAGCTTAATGAATATGTAAAATGTAAAAGTTATGCACAGAACCAAATGTTGTCTGGAAACCAAAGATAATTACTATATCCTGACTGTTATGCATGAACTTCTATCAAACAGTTGTTTCCCCACTGTTCATTCTTGTGCATGCATAAATTATGGAAGTTTTCTGTTAGTGTCTCCAAAGGACTCGTATGAGAATAAAACAAATTGCTGATCAATTTGATAAGTCTTTGATCTACATTTTTGATACACAATCTTTGAGAAGCCTACCTAAAAAATAGTAGTAATCAAATATTAATGAAAAACATTTTTAGAAGAGTACAAGGGCAAAGTAAGTATCTTCTCTGTGTAATACTAAATAATGGGTTGAGAAGTAGGCTGGATTTATATAGACACTACTGGTGTCCTGAATTTAGGATGCATAGAAAAAAATCCATAAACCTGGAGGTTTTTTCCATTGAGAATTCTGTGTCTTGAAACTGATGATGAAGTGTAGTGGCAGTAAGATGATTAAGGGTTGAAGCACCTTACCTATGAGATAAAAAGAATTGGGATTGTTCAGCCAGGAGAAGAGAAACTGATGTAACTGAAGTCTGAAGTACATGAACAGGGTATGGAAAAAGATAGAGAATGACTTCTTAAAAATACGTATCATTACAAGATAAAGGGAAACAGCATCAAAGTAAAAGAGACTAGGTTTTAATTAGATATTAGGTAGAAATTCTTACTGTGAGGGTGGTAAGACACTGGAACAATTTATCCAGAGAAGTTGTGGATATCCCATCTCTGTATGTGTTCAAGGACAGGTTGTATGGAGCTCTGAGCAACCTGCTCATGTGAAAGGTGTCCCTGCCCATGGCAGGAGGTTAGAACTGTATGATCTTTAAAGCTCCTTCCAACCCCAGCTATTCTGTGATTCTATGATAATCATTTAATATGTCCTAGAAGCTGTGCCTCAGTGACCCAAGTTATCAATGCTGGTGTTGTCTTGTGAGATAAAAGACTTGAACAGTATTTCCAGTAACTCTCCTTTCAAGCAATACCATTATGAAACAGTTAGACCAAAATCTTCGCGTTTTCTTTAGTCTCAGCTGCCTTGAAACTGATTGAGCTGGTATTCCATGACAGCACTCTGATTTTTGTCTCTATTTTCTAATGTAGACCTTTCAATTTGGACAGAACTAGCTTCTTCAAATGTGCTGAACTAAAGTAAAAAAATCTGTCCCCTGTACACCCCTTTCAATGATTTATACACTGTTTTACACAGTCTGTGTCTAAGCTTAGCCACACAGTATTTGTAGTACCCTATGAAGAAGTTAGATAACACTAGAATAGAATTAGTACAGGTCTTGTCAACTAAAAGCCAAAGTTGATTAAGCCAAATTGTGGCAAGTCAACATATATTAAAGTAGGCAAAGGCTTTCAGAGGAAGCTTTTTTAGTATTCTGTGATACACCTTCAGCAGCTTCAGTAGACCTGAACCTCCACTCATTTCTACTCAATCATTTGACATGATGTCTCAGAACTGATTTAAATCAAGTCTTTAGAAATTTGGAGAAGGCTATGAATTGTCTCACCTCTGAATTCTCAGTTCTACTGAGATTTTTCCCAAATATTACGACAGGGCATTTAATGAATATAGAACTTGACTTTGCCTGAATATTTGCTCAATCCTTTACTATACTAAATCCTCTAAAAAAATATTTTATTTTGATAAATAAGAGTCCATGAATGACAGATTGTACATGAGTATTTTTAAGGAGAAACCCACTAATTCAAAAAATTAGTGACTTGAACTTCTGCTTCCATTTTCTGAATTTCCTTTGCTTTTAACAACACTGGCTCATTTCATTAAATTCACCTCAACTGTGCTAAACAGAAAGTAGGTATAGAATTCGGATAATCTCTGTATTGTCTATAAGGGCTTCTTGTGATTTGACTATCATGTATTACTAGTCCTTTCCTCCAGTCTGTTTTTACTGTTATTCTACATTGAAATTAATATGGGAATATTTTATAAATGTCCGTCGTCCACTACTGGAATGCATTTTATGAATATTCATTCATAATTTTTGAGAGAAGTATCTTATATTTAAAGCTGGTCTTCCAGGCAAAAGCAATGACACAGATCAGGATTTCAATAATTATTTTTTTTATATATATCATTGTCTATATATATAATATGTATATATGTATATATTGTATATATAATGTGTATATTTTACATACATATATACATATTCTATATATAGACAATGAGATATATATAGACAATATGTATTATAAATATATATTATAAAGTATATATGAAATATTATATATCTATAATCAGGTTTTATCATTTTTATAGATTTCAATAAAGAATTTGTACCTTTGCTAAATTTAGTTGTCTAGTGAACTCCAACTATTACAGTATGCCAAAATTGATCTAGGAAAAGACTGAAAATGTCCTCTGTGTTAACTCTAATTTTTTTTGCTTTTCAGCTTTTCATAAGTACTCTAATATAGTAGAATTTAACTCCACTTGGCTACCCAAAGCAAGTTTGTGAAGTTTTTTTTAGCACTTTATATAATATAATTCTTACAGTTTGACCCGTTGTTTTGTTGAATAGAAAATACTGGGGAAAAAAAAAAAAAAACCAGCCAAAACTGGTTCTACCTTAAGATGATATCTTAAGGTATCATCCAAGCTGATACTTGGATTTCTGCTCAACAAATAAATTCACTGTAACTTTTAAATCTAAAGACTCAACTTTGTCAAGTGATAAGTAAAATCTATGTCTTTGTCAAAAAAACACTTAGGTCTAGTTTTACAGGCATGAAATGTAAGTCATCACAATAGGGTCAAAAATAAGCAGTATATAACGAAGTTATTTCTTAGTGAATTTTGTATATGCAGATTTGAAAATCTTATATTTTGTCTCTAAAACATTGTGGACTTTTACTCTACACTTCCACTCTGTAGAGAAATCCTTGTAGCAATGGAGCTAGTAATGAAAAAAGCATTCTGCTTATGTGCCTGCTAATTTTCAACAGCTCTATAAAAGTTCTTTACAAAATGCTGCAACCTACAAACCTCATTATTTAATTGTAAGGGACATTTTCGTGAATTGAATTGTCCATCTGATTGAATTAAAATGTTTCTGCTTTATTCAGGCTTGTATTGGAATGTCTTTGTCTTTAGTTCTACTTGGAAGCAGTATTAAGGAATTTGTTCAGCCAAGAGAAGTTGTAACTCTATGTGTTATGGTACTAAATGTGATGGCTTGTGTGGCTGCTTCACAACAATCAAGTTGTTGAGGCATCGGTTCCGTTCTTGTTAAAAGGCTTGCAAATTCAAGACAGAGCAAGGAAGTCAAATATAGGGGTATTTTCCTTTCTCAGACACCATAACTCAAGGAAAATTCTGTTGATCAAATTATACCACAGCAACTCCCCAGCAGCTCAATCCTCTTCAGGTGCTGATTTCTTGATGACTGCTAATCCCTGCCTGCTGCCTGTGTCCCTGAGCAGGATTTGGTGAGCACTGCTCTCTGTAGTGTACTAACAAAAATGCTCCTCAGTCTCCTGTTTCTGTGCTGGTCTTATCACACACAACGTGGTTGAAAGCAGTGGAGATTTACCTGAGTTATGGAACTAGGCAGAGACAATCAAAGGCGTGGTGTGGGTGGATGTGGTGAGCAGGGACATGCTGCTTTGCACAGCTGCTCTTCACAAGGGCAAAGAAGGAAGCTGTGGGAACAAGGCTCAGGAGATACAACACTTGTTGCACCTTTGCTGTTTACCCTGGAAAACTTCTTGAATTAATAGCTTTCTTCTGAAACACATTTTGGGGATTTTGGGGGATTTTCTTAGTTATTCAGAAACTATATATTTGTTATGCTCTATGATGAGTCTTGAGCCTACAAAATTTTTTAGTAATTGCACAGCTGGGAATCACTCAGTCTTCTGATAGAATGAGTGGCAACTGAATTTAATATCAACCTGAAACATTCTACTGGACTTAGACATGAAATGTGTGCTTGTAACATTAAAATTTTATGTGTACTAGTAGCAACATGATAAAATATAGGAATATTGTTCTAACATGACTTCTGCTGTTTAGTAATTGATTTGTTATTCATGTTATTCTTGTTTTTCATGGTGCCTGAGGTTGACACGTTCTTACAGGAGACTTGGAGGGGAAGTACAACACACAGGAATGTTAAACTTTGCTTAATTATATTCTTGTAGTAGGTAATGTCTCCACAAAACTGCGCAGTTATTTTGATTGAATACATTTTATGGAATTTGAATTTTATGGAATTATTTTTTATTTAATATATTTTAACATAAAGACTTACTTATCTCAGCATTTTCTAATTCTGTGAGGTGTGAAATGTTCTTGCAAAAATTATTTTTGCAAGGTTAGTGATCTTGAATATCTTTGGAACTATAATTTAGTAAATATTTTTTGTTGCTGGTTAGCAAAATTGTATTTATCTTCTTCTCAGTGTTCAGCTTGTATGTTCTCACCTTTTACATTCCATATTCTGGTTTTTTTTCATTTGATACCTCAAACACATTAAGCACATGTAAAATTGAGTTTTCTAGTCCCCACCTTGAGAGAAACGTTACTTGAATAGCACATACACAGCAAAAAAGTAATTCATGAGTTCTTGCACTCTATCATCAATACCCTTTGGAGAGAAGGAGAGGGAAAAACATCACTGTCATTGTCTGACAATAATTCTATAATATTTAATCATAGCTCTATGTCCCTGGGCATCACTTTCTAACTGTTAACTTTTGTGATTGTAATTTTGAAGTAATATCTAATATATTCATTCACATTCCAAATATGGTGAATGAGTATTAATCCTCATTTGTAATATACATTTCCTGTAACTAAATTATTGGCTGCCTCCACAGAGTGATTGCTCCTCTGTAGAATTGCCTCTTACTTTGATAATTTAAGCCTTGCATAAGAGTCTCCTTGTGGGCAGGATCCCTGCTGGTTTGCCTGAGGAATTTTACCTGAGTTTAGTTCAGAAGGTACAACCAAAAATATTGCCTCTGAAAGAAATCCATTTTCAGTTCTTAAGTTACCAGACCTACTTTGATGTGGTAAAGAACTCAATGGCATATTAAGAGACGGATGTGTGCTTCTAATTTAGTTATGCACATGATGTCTGAACTCTGACGCCACTGCAATTAAAGAGTAAATTTTGAAAATAAGTGAAAAACACCACTGAGAAACAGGGTAAATTGGATCAATTCCAAGCCCAATGCACCACTTATTTGCTTTAGTATCCTCCAGATAATTTTTCCATTTTTCTAGTCTGAGCCTCAAAGACTGTATAGGAATCTTTACTCCCTGTGTGTCATGGTTTAACTCCAGCCAGCAATCCAGCCTCACACAGCTGTTCATTTACTCTCCCACCAGCAGGATCGAGAGAATGAGAAGGGTAAAAGAAAACTCATAGGCTGAGATAAGGAGAGTTTCACAGAGAAAGCAAAAGCTGCACACACAAGTACAGCAAAACAAGGGATTAATTCACCTCTCCCCATGCACAGGCAGGTGTTTGGCCATCTCCAGGAGAGCAGGGCTCCCATCACATGTAACAGTGACTTGGGAAGACAAAAGCCATTGCTTCAAATATCCCTGCTTTTGTCCTTCTTCCCCCCACTTTATATACTCAGCATGATGTCAGATGGTCTGGAATATCCCTCTGGTCAGCTTGGGTCACCTGTCCTGGCTGGGTATTCTCCCAGTCTCCCATGCATCCCCAGCTTCCTGGCCAGTGTGGCAGTACAAAAAGCAGAAAAATCCTTGGCTCTGTGTGAGCCCTGCTCAACAATAACAAAATATCTCTTGTATTATCAGCTCTACATTCAGTACAAATCCAAAACACAGCCCCACACCAGCCATTCTGCAGACCATTACTTCTGCCCCAGCCAAAACCAGCACACCATGCAAAGAGCCCTTTAAGCTTGTATAAGTGTTGTTGCTCAGAGTCTCATTTAACTGGTTTTTGCATGTCTCAGTCTTGCTATGAGATTTGGACTTTCCTGGACTTTGTATTCCAAAGCACATTCTGTGCATATGCAGCTCCACAGAGATGCTCATTTTGCTCAATTTTTTGGTGGCGTGATCACAATTAAACAACACAATGCTGTAAACAAGCTCTGGTACAGGCAATTTTAGGTTTTCTTACTGGGATAAGTGATGCAATTCATTTTACCTTTAAGGATGTATTTTAGTTGTGTAGCAGAAGATTTTTGACCTTCCAGTCCTTTCCAGTACTTTGAATACATTTGTGTCATAGTGGGCGTTCATGCAAAATAGCCAAATATCATGAAGTGTCAGAAATGCTCAGAACTATAACCTAGGTTTGGATTTTGATTGCCAAGATGATTTGAGCCCACAGAAATAACTTCAGCATAAACCTTTCGAGGAGGACCAAGAGAGTTAGACTGACACTGACTTTTAGAGAAAACCAGGAATCTGAATGCTGTTGCAAATCCCAAATATAAAAGGTAGCATACTTTTAGGATAAGCACAAAACTCTCACTAGTGTCAGCAGAATGCTGGTAATCTAAAGATATATGCACAGAGATTTACTTCTTGAGCTCAAAATTAAATATAATTGTTTACATTATATTTACAGATCTGTACCTGACCAATCTATTTTATTATGAAGATTAGTACATTTGAGAAGAATAGTATCTAAATGTTGCTTGAGAAGAATAATATCTAATGTTGCTGTTACCTTCTCAAGTACAGGATATTTATGTTTAAATGCAATAACTAAAGAGTGTTTCCCCAGCCGTATTTAAATTTTCTTTCTGTGGTACATGATTATCCTGTCTGGATATAAGTATCTGAAGACTATGTAAAAAGAGGGGGATTTCACCAAACATATTTTTCTTTCCTAATGTGATTTGCTGAATCCAACTCTCCTCAGTTATCTCAAATCTTTCTTCTTTTCCTTAAATATGACATGATTGAGGTGAGCATTGTTCTTTTATATATATTGCATTTCAAATCAGGAAAGTGAAGCTCTGTAATTTACACTTAAGTAGGGAAGTGGAGGGGAAATGCAGTGGTAGTGCCTGTGGAATCCTCAGGTGCCGGTGTTCGTGGATGCTCTCTTCAGGGCACATCAGAGGATCCCAGCAGGAACAGTTTTAAATTAATTTTAGATCAATGAATAGGCAACAGTCTACCAAAAAACCCTTGATATTTTTGATGTTAAGAGATGAATAATTTCTTCATGAGAGTCGTACAATTTCTATAAAATTATTTTTTGTGGTTCTGAGTGAAAGAGAAAGACTATGGATACAAAGAATCAGCTGTTATGAAGTCCTATTCTAAGACTTTCTTGTCTTGATTGTTCTGATCTATTCTTGTTCATCACCTTCAATTTTCTGTCCTTTCAGAGGCCTTTAATCCAAACCTTTGTTCATTTTTAGATGTCTCATTATTATTCTTTCGCCTTATTGTTTCGTTTTCCCAAGATACACCTATGAGAGGGAGCAATTAGCAAAATAGTTTTAGAAGTAAATGAAAGGTCTTATTTCTCTGTTCATATTCTTTTCATCTTTTATCTTCATGACATTTTTAACCTGCTCTAAATAAAAAAGAATATCTAATGCTACTTTTTGTAGATTGTCTTTCAATGGCTGTAGTTAATTTTAAATAATGTTCTAAATCTTGTATGTGAAAGGTGTAGACAGTGGTCTGCATATTTATATGCAGAGCTTGAAAGGCTGCATACAGGTAGTTTTTGACCATGGTTTAGAATAACTACAGGTGATTTCACATATTTCACTAAAATGTGTCTGACCTATTTTTTTTGGAGAGTATATACATCAGCTCTTTCTTTTCACTGAGACTATAAATGTCAAGGCGATGCAGAGCACTTGCAGAGTGACTTGGAAAAGGTCTGTTTGTGACACAGTTCTGTGAACAATATCTCTGGTGTACATATATATCGTGTATAAAGCATATCAACTCAGTGACCATAGCTTATGAATGACAGCCTACAGAGCTGCACCAGTTAACTTGATCCATTGTTTCTCTTAGCTCAGACAGTTTATAAAACTGGCTTCTAAGCTGATGAAAGTACAGCTATCCAGGAGATATGGTTCAAATGTGATTTAATTTTTCACTCACTTGTTTTAGTACATAAATCAGAAATACTGAGTGGGCATGAAAATATTGAAAGGTGCACTGAGTCAAGCCAAATGGCCAGATTTGCATTTTTTGTCTAATGAAAGTACCATTTGACTAAACAAGGGTATAGAAATACAGCAGTGTTTGAGAGTAACTTTCCTCAGTCTGTCACTCAAGGACTTGCTGAATTGCAGGAGGTATCTTTGTACTACTAACATCTAAATGGATCATTTCATCCATGAATTAGGTTAGGGTTTTTTTTCAAAATTAGCCTTGTTTTTTTAATCCGAATAGCTGTGATGTCATCATAGAGTGAACTTCACATTATAAATAGTTTGCATGTAAAAAAAAGTTTCTTTGTTTCCAGTCTCTCACTTGATAGTTTTGTTTGATGGCGCAATGTTATCATATTACCAGAAACATCCATATTTTTGTTTCCCACACCATTTATCATAAACTAGTATTTGATCTGTTTGTTACACTTCCTTTTATAGTGTGGAGAAATGCAGCTTTAGCAACTCTCTATGCTCACTTTTTTTCCTTGTACAGGCGCCATTGCATCCTCCCCATCTTCCTCAGAGCCTTTTCTAATTCTTCCATAAGATTTGTGAGCTGGTTCAAGCACTTAGGACTGCAGATTTTAAAACATACATGCATTTATATAGTAGCAGAATGATGTCTGCAGTTTTGCTCTCCACTTAACAATTCCTAGTTCTCAAAGTGCCTTACTGAACTTTTCACAAAAATACCTCTTACAACAGCATATCTTTCCTGAGTATTTCAATGAGCATTTTCAAAGCCAATTATTGTGCATGAGGATTTCTTTCCCACAAACATTGCTTCATATTTTTTAACACTTAATTTAATTTTATTTTACAGCTACTCTGTCTCATAAGAGTACTGAATATTTTTTAAATTTTGCTTACCCAAATAATTAGGCAGCTACACCAAAGTTTCACTCTGTTCCAAGAAAAGGATGGCTATAGCACAATACTTCAGAAAAATGTCATCAAATTGTCTCCATTCTCTGTGGTTGCCTCCTCTCTAGACTCAAGGTGTCTGCAGAATCCTTTTGCCAATTCATTCCTTCGCATGAAGTTTTCAGTACTATGTGAAACCTGGTTCTGCAATGCTTAAAGCAAAGTGTTATGAAAAGCCAATGGATTAGACTCCCACAAAAAAAATCACTTGGAAATTGTATACAACATCTTCATTCATTTTACCACTGCTGAACACCTATTATTCAATTTTTCACATGCTTCTGCTAAAGGTGTAGTTGGGTCTTGTATTTCACAAGGTTTCTCAACCACAGCCTCATTCCACTTCACACATGCTCATTTTTTCTCTTATGAGCAACAAGAAGGATTATGAAATAGTGATACAGATACATGAAATACATGAACAAGAAGGATTATGAAATAGTGATACAGATATAGTTTCAAGTATCATGAAAACATGATACAGAAAATAGTCTTTATTTAATTGGAAGTGAATCAGAAGAATATCCTAGGACCTAGTCCATTATGCCCTAGCTGGTTTTTAGATTTAAAGCTGCTGCTCCTAAGCCATAGTTTCCCTCTTCTTTAAAATGGTCAGTTATTTGCAAATCATGAAATAAATTGAATTTTCCCTTCCTTTTTCAAATAATGATATGCTTGATATCAGGACATTTGTAATAGAAGCTTAAAACTTGAGCTAGTTTAGTTCAAAATCTGTCACTTTTTCTAGGCCATAAACTTTGTTTTCTCTCTCAAAAACACTTATTTCCTTCCATTTCCCCCATCTGTGCAAATTTCAGTCCTCCTTCCTTCCTTCCTTCCTTCTGCAATAATGATCACAGGAATCTCAACAGATATCAGCATGCTGCCATGCTACTGAAGGTGCTTAGTGCCAATATTGTTAATTACTGATCTGGTAGGATATGCTGATTAAGTGGCAAGGACTCATCTCAACTTCTCCTGAGGGTGTTTTCTCAAACCACCGCCTAGTGATTTTAATCTTTTTATGATTGTTTTTTCTTCTTTTTTTTGTAATCCAACAGCATGAGGATATTTGGTAACTTCAGTTCCCAACTAATTTCATCCATTGTATTTGAATAACGCAGTAGTACAGAACCAGAGGGTAGCCTTTCAGATAAAGAGCGGCACAGAAGCTGTATGTGTCCTAGGAGACACAATTCTTGGAGCTCACTTTTTGGTCAAATGTAGTTTCTGTGTACCTTGAAAAGCTTTTTCTTCCAAAGGCTGAAGGCCTGATCCTGCCTGTATTGCATAAAAATGGCTGTCTTGACTGGCATGATGTGGCTGTGATAAGAACTGTGTCCTGTGTGTAGAAGATTGAAAATTGCAAAATAACAAGACTTAAAATAAAACACCATCTCTTACCAGCAAGATCAGTATGAGCAAAAGGTACACAGGTACACTATTATAAATACAAAAAATTCACATACAGTTTAAAACTATTGGAAGGCCTCTAAAATGGTGTCCACCTTTTCCATCCTTCTTTTTATGGTTTAAAAAATTTTAGTAACAATTTATTACATTCTGCAACAATAGAAAAATGGGAGCCAAAACCAATTACAAACCAGAAATAAATGTATAAATAATGAAAGGGTGTAGCTTTCAAATATTCAGCTTCCCTGGGTGAATGACGTTCATCTCCCTAGTAAATGTGGAGGTATTTGATTGCTTTAGTCTTTTCTACGTAAGGCATCATATCCTTCCATTCAGTGCCTATCCTTCCTGGCTATATTTTTCCTTTAGCACCTCAGTCTCCCAGCCAGAAGAAATCTCCACTTCCAGTGCTAGCTGTGAGGTTTTCATGGATCACTTCTTTCAAAGACTCATGTGTTTTAAGGTGACGATGTCAAATATCCCTATTTATACTCACAAACAATTTCAATCTGCAATAGGCAGAAGAGGCAAATAAATTTCTGTTTCTGGAGGCAAAGGCCACTAGTTCAGGATTTGGAATCCAGGGAGCATTTGGGGCTGCTCAGCAAGGGAGGGATGGGAGGAAAGCACCCACCACTGGTAAACCACTGCACGATCCCCTCAGGACTCACCATAAAAAGCGTTCTCAGTGGTAGATGGTAATGGTAAACAGTAAGAGCTCTCCTGACCTGGGAAAGCATGGCTCTACATTCCCTACAAATCACCTGATCCTCAGAAAAATGCCACCCCTTTAAAAATGCCCTACCTTGAGTATAAGAATGTACATCATTAGGTAGTCTGTCACTTGTGGTACTTTCCCACTCCCATCTGTTCTCAAGAGCCTGCTGGCCTGGCACTTTCACCCTCATATTGGCAAATAATCCTGGCATCAAAGTGAAGGAAAGGGGGGCTGGTAGGGAGTCAGGGGAGCAGGCCCTGGGGTAGGTCAGAACTAAAGGATCAAATGCTCCTTCCCAGCCTTGTAAGTGAGTTGTGCTAGCACTAAATAACTGGGAAAGAGATTAATTTCAGTTGGTGGCTGGGTATGTACCTTTCCAGTGTAGAAACAGGGTAATCCTTCTGTGGGAGTGTTATTTCTTGTGGTCTGAAAAGGGCTATGGTGAAAAACAGTTCCTTGGCATCATGTGTGTAGTAGCAGAACAGCACATATTGTCAATGCAACACGCAGGGCAGAGATCATGGCTCCTCCTGTGATGGAGAACAGCCATGGTTTTGTATCCTGCTTTTTATGTGGCCATAATTAACATGTCACTACTAAGAACAAAGATCTTTGAACGTCAGAAGTAACATGCAAATTTTGACAGCCTGTGTTTCTATGGACTGCTGGGAAGGAGAACTGAATGTATTGCTTAAAAAAACCAGAATTTTCTTATTATCCCTTCAAAGATTCAAGGAGGAAGTGGGGCAATTACTCCCTTACAGGGGCTAGAGAAGCAGCAATCACCTTTGATGTGAACGGCACATCAGACAGCAGAATTTAAAAATAGCAGGTCTGTCTTCCCCTGCACACCAATGCTGCTGCTGCCCTGGTGAAGCAAGGCTCCATAAACTCCCCTGAAAGCTGTCCATTTGCCTCCCCTGCAAACTGTTTTGAATGGCCAGCACGGTGGCACAAGGTGTCTCAGCAAGCTTAGCTGAGACCATAAAAATAGAGCTATAACAATGGGGTTTTCTCCCTTATTTCTTTGAAGCAGAAGCAGAGTGTTCACAGCAAACACTTGAGAACATCATTGTGCAAATGGCTTCATACTTCAGATGCAGAGAAATTAAATGTTTTTAGCATGGCAGATTTGCTCAGTCCTTGAACTTGTCAATTTGGTGTTTCCAGCTGACAGATACAGGAAGTATTTCGGGCTAGTGACATATGATGTGAGATCATAGAGCTCTGATATTTGTTCATTTTTACCAGCCAAGGAAGTGATGACCTGATGTTTAAAAAACTCAGTTTAAGAGGTGGTTGTCTGGTGTGATTTAGACAAGTCCACTCACTTGTTGCATGTGATTGTTGAATTTTCCATGCTGTGACACTTCTAGCTCATTGCAGTCAGCCTTTCATCCTGTGATGTGCCAACTGCTGGAAGGCCTGGAGTGGGAGGGATATTGCAGCTCTGCAGAACATCTGGGACTGTGCTGCCTGGTGAGTTCCTGCACATCAGGGGATCCCAATAAAAGGCACACTGCATCACACATCTGCCTCTGACTGAAAGCACATTCTCTGTGAGAGAGAATCAACCATTTTGATTCTCCAAGTTATAGAGAAAGAGGGCTAGAAGAGAATTGAAGAGTTCACTTAATCCATACCCTGTCATGGTTTGAAAATACAGCTAAGGAAGGCAGGAGCCTCCCTTGAAACGGAAAATGTAAACCCCTTCCCTCCAAATTATTATAATTTTGAAATTAAAAGGCTGTCAGGCAAAGATAGGGGAATAGGAATAACAGTTCTTTACTAGGAAACTGAAAATACAAATGCAATAGTACAACCAAAAAAGCCCCCTAAAAAACAAAAAACAAAAAACAAGAAAAAAAAAACCAAACAAACAAAAACCAACCAAAAAACCCCCCACAAAAATAAAAACCCCACTGACAGAGTCAGAATACAACCTGACAACTTGTTGGTCAGGGTGTTGGTAGCAGTCCCATTAAATGGTGGCTGCAGTCTTCCTGGAGTGGCAGATGTGGTTCTGTTGAAGCAGTGATCCTGTCAGTGATCCTGTAGAAGGATGTAGTTTTCTTCTGAAGGTCCAGTGATGGTGTAGATGGGCCTGGTCTTCCTCAGGGAATCCAGTGGAGAAGAAAGCTGCTACTCTGGGAATCCAGTGGAAAAGGCTGGCTGTGGTGTTCCAAATCTCGGATTATATCTAGGTAGGAATGCTTGGCTCCCCCTGGGTGGAGCATCCCACAATGGGATGATGTAATTTTATCAGTCATGCAGTGACACTCAATGGCCCAGTGACAGAAGATATCTCCCCAAGGTAGTATTGGTTGTGGAAGAGATAAAGAAAAATTGCCCAATTAGCACAAGATAGCTGGCTCACCTCTAACAGATGGCAAATAGAATACACACCTTTCTTACAACCCAGGACATACCCTTATCACATAATGCCTTTATTATCCCTGACAGAAATTTTCTACTCATATTTTTATAAAAATCTCCACTGAGTTCCATGACTTTTCCAATATATTTCAGCAGTACTACAGTTTGTTGGTAAATTTTATCCTAATCTCAATCTTTCTGATCATCAGAACAGGATGCCCAGGGTTGAATGAACATCCCTGGAGGGATTTAAAAGACCTATAGGTGTGGCACTTAGGGACATGGTTTAGGAGTAGACTTGGCAACACTCTTAATGACTGGACTCAATGATCGCAAATGTGTTTTCCAGCCTAAACAATTCTATTTTTTGTAATTATTTTGCTCTAGCTCTCTAGCCCACAAGAAGCCACAAATCACTGTTACCTGTGGACAAAGAAACTCTGTAATATAGTCTTCACAAATTATAAAACAATTAACAAACCTTTTTCTCTGGGAAAAAGATATTAAACTTTTGCTATGCATTTGAACAAAATTATAACATTTCATAGGTTTTACTAACCACCCTTTCTTTCACAAATTCCTAGTGTTTCTTAATATGAAGGGGAGAATATATTTTAAAAATCTGTATCTTTAAATTTTGAGTAAATATATTGCAGTTATATTTTTCTAAATAGTATTCAAATCTCATTGCATCAAATCCATGTACATCTTTTGACTTGGATATGATGAATACAAGTATTAAATCAGGATTATGAAGCAATCAGAACTTGCTTGGTAAGTTTCTCCTTATTGTCTTTTCGCCTCTAAAGATGGAGGATCTGTAAAATTATTCTCTCAAATCTCATATCTTCTTTCAAATTTACTTCTAGTAATTAATAAATAACTCCTTTAATTCATAGTGTTTCTTGGATTCTGTCATTCTTTCGCTTTCCTTGCTTTACGAAGCACTTGGATATCACCAGTAGTAAAAAATGTCACGTAAATTATCAGAGTAGCACCCTTTATGAAAGGTGTCACAATAAGTTCAAAACACATAAAGTTTCATTTCAGCTGCTAAACTTAGCATAATTTTGCTGCTCAGTCATAAAAAAAAAGGTGCTTTAAATATGACAAAGGAGGCATATATCTAAAAGTACTGCAACTGTTTGAGAATAAAACTTAGTTCTTTCAAATTATTCATAGACAATTTTGCATAAGAAAAAGATCCTTGCTACTGGTAAGCCACCTCCACATAAGGGGTGCTAAACCTAGCTTAATAAATACTAAACCCATCTTAGTAGACCATAATTTTAGGGTTTTTCTTAAAAGATTATTCACACTGATTCTATGTTTCAGATAGAGAATCTGAAGGAAGGTTGTAACAATGTTTATTGAGGCAATGTAAATTCTCCCGCACCAATGTGTTTCAGAAAATAATGACTGAAAAGCATTAAGCTGATAGTAAGGCATGTAGTTAGATGGAATAATGCAGTGGACTATGCCAGGAGTATCTCTGAATTGCTACAGGTTTATTTTCAACTCAAATATTGTCAGCAGACGTAAGATTGCTGTTATTCCTTGGGTCTGTTTTTGCTATGGTATAGTGTGTGCTGTTTCCTGTCTTCATCCTGAGCACTGACTGAAGTTCTGTTTATTTTTTCTCAAGGCAGTTTCTAACTTATGATTTTTTTTTTAATTTGTTTCATCACTCATGAGTCAGTTTCATGAAACCTAAACAAGATCAAGCTTTAACTACATTCTTCTTTATATATATATATATAGACACAGACTAACACTGTAACTACAGAATTTGGAATTCTCTCATGTTCTTTGGATTGATGTTCCAGAGTAGTATAGTTTTCATGTTTTTATATTTACTTATTTACCCTAAGTATATATATATATATTTACTTATTTACCCTTTACCCTAAATATCTGAATTTCAGGGACAGTAAATATTTTAGTTTATCTTATGCAGGTTTGGTTTTTTTCCATAAGCACATAATGAAAAGCTTTGGGTTCTGAAAGTCCTGTGTTTTATATAAGCATGTACTAACAAAAAGCATTTTTATATGGCAGATATTTTTCTTAGAAAGACTGTTTCATCCACTGAAATATTACTGTCTTTGTTTTTCATTATTACTGAAGTGTAATAATACATGGTTGGCTTTAAATCTGATATATCCTTAAATGAATCTCAACTTATTCTGCAATGCTGCTTTGCACTAGACATCATAGTGGCAGATAAAGTTCTTTTAGTACCATATGTGTCAGTGTCTTGTGGATCCAGATAGAAGGGAGTGGAAAATATGAAAAGAGTTGCAGCCCTAGCTTGGAGGTTTTCAAAGTCTATTAAAAAGTTAGGGGCTTGTGTTTAGTTTGCAAAGTATTCATAATCTCACACCTCAAATATTCTGAAGCTGAGAGGAAAGGCTGAGAGATTGTAAAATGCATTATTAGAGGTGTTATTTGAGCAGCTGTAGAAATTTTTCACTTTGAAATTTCTGAAAAGTTAGTAAAAAAAGTGATTGCAGAAGACAAACAGCTGTTTATGTAAAGAAATGTAAATGCATTGTTTGGTTGCGATGAATCTTCCTTTTACCTATTATTCATTAAGAAATGCTGTCTGTAGCAGCTATCTTATTAGCTATATATATAGACATATATATAGAGTGTGTTCTGTAACTCCAGTTCCTATGTATGTCTGCATAACAATTACATATTTAATTATTGTTGACTTATCATCACTGAAATAACTCCAGCTCAAACAACAGCTCTTTGCAGCAGAGATTATGATTATCTTTATCTGAAGTTATTCTTGTGTTCTGTTGTGGTGCCACTGGAGTCAAGTGAGTCACCCCAGGTCAGGGGCTGGAGCAGGACCACACAGGTGGAAGGAGGGGCTGGTGGAAACAGCAGCAGATGTACTGGGGAAAGAAAAATCAGGGGGAAATCAGGGGAAAATCAGGAAAGGGGACATGTATCAGACTCTGTATGAGCCCAAACAATCAAGAATCAGAGGACATCCAGGTCACAAATATTCAGATCCTAAAACATAGAGGTGTCTCATGCAGACTTTATGCCAAAGCGGGGCTTAGCATAGTTACTCTGGAATGAGAAATGAAGAAAATGAACACCAAACAGTCTCAAAAAATATAATTTTTTCTTTGATTGATTGGTTGATTGATTGATTGATTGATTGATTTAAAAAGACGTTTAGGAGTAAGAAAGTAGGAAGAAATAGAGAAACAGAGCTGAAGTGCGTTTCTAATTCTGCCTATTTGTTATGCCAGTTGCACTTTTTGATAAGCCTGTGATTATTTACAACTGAAGGAAATTGGTTAAGTAATTAGTTCATTTTTTTTGCAGGAGTCACTAATGTGGGGGCCAATAATGTAGGCAGAGGCCAGGAGCCAACATTTTGGAATGTTTAAGACCTTATTATGCTACAGTGGACTATAGATAATTTCATACTTTTCATTTTAACTTTTTATTTTCCTGTTCTTCCTTGTTCATTTCCCACTTCTCTTTAAAATACATAATTTACTCCTATTGTTCAAAATAGCCATTAAAAACCCAATGAGAATGATGTATGATAGCTTTACTCTTCTTTTGCATTTATAGCAGATATACATATTTTCTGTTTGTTTTTCAAGAAAAAGAGAAAAATCTATTGAAAACATGTAGATTTATATTGATGGTAGTTGTAAGTAATCAGCAGGGTACAGTGTCTGAAAATTTTTCCTGTCTTAAATAAAAATATTTTGTCTCTAAGTTTCTCTGACACTTACTGAGGGGAAGGAGGAAAATGTCTTATGAATGACTCAAAATCAGCCTTGATTTAGATTTTTGAGGAAATGTCTTCTTATTTTCATAGTACAGTCAACAGTCTCCAAATCCCACTGGTCATTATTTGAGAGTACATTGCCAGGATACAGAAATCAGTGGCTTTTTCTCATAAGATTTTAATTGTACTTGTGCTGAGAATAGACAGGACGTTCATTAAAATGAGCACAGAATAAAATCTGAGTTTGTCAAAGCTTCTTTAAACAACAGATGAATTACGCTCCCTGTCCTGATCAGAATCATGACCACAATGAATTTTCTAAAATATTTTTTGTTTTCTATAAGTCAAAAAAAGAAAATAAAATAAAAATAAAAAACCATCCTCATTTTATCTGTCATAGTGAATGGATGTTGACAGTAGAGTGATTTCTACGCCTAGAAAGATTAATGATGCTTCAAGAGCAGATCTTTTGCATTCATCATTCAAGGGAGATTTCCATCACATTCCTAATGAATACTTTGGGACCCAAGGACTTGGGAATAGATGTCATCACAAATCACATGAGAAAAAACACAAGCCAGCTACTTCATCACAATGCAGTATCTTTTATAAATGTTGCAAGCTGTATCTGTGTTGATACTTTCAAGCTTTTTGACTAAGGTTGAAACATTTCCCCTGGTTTTTACTACTTTTACATTCTTTTAAGAATTATTACACATGCAGACATGCACAAATATTTGGTTTCATTCCATTTTTTCTTGGGCAGACATATACATTTTTTCTTCTTTGTTCTCCTCTGAACCCATCCCTCCAGTAGAATTCTTCCAAAGCCACCTCTCAGTTGCAAATTTACATTATTTTGTATTTTTCCCAGCAGTGCATTTTTAAAAAGTTATTTTTTTTTCAAAAAGAAAAAGAATCAAAACCTACTATGTCCTCTGCAAGTGTGGATAAGGTCAAGTAATTTGGTGTCATTACAGATGTTTTATATACTTCTGTTTAGAAGTCAAATGCCATTTTTTCCTGTTTGTTTTATTCTCCAAAGATATATATATCTCTTTATGCCTAAAAAATATACACTTGAGATTGCTTCTTTTTCGTACTTGAAGGCTTGTTATGTTTTATTGCAATCAACAAAGTTCCTTATAATTTTGAGGAGCTTAAAGAAATGAGATTCTTATGAGGCTGGTTTTGTTTCTGTCAAGTGAGGCTGGTCATGTTTCTTTTAACTGAGAGGAAATAGCCTTTTAAAAGTCCTTCAATAAATAATCACATTATGGGTAAACACTGTTTCTGTCTGTATAGGCAGGCTGTAACATGGAGTAATACAGTTACAGGGTCTGACAAAGAAAATAATGATGCACAATGTGCAGTTCATCCTCATTGCCTCCCATGTGGGAGGTTATGATTACATGAAAAGAAAACCATTTGAAATAACTCATTTTGTGTTTAGGAGGTCACGAGCATCTCTTGCTAATGGGCTAAGCTCAACATCAAATAAATGAGCAAATGGAAACACTTTAAAACTAAATTTCTATACTGCTTCTCTGATATTGTAATAAAATTTTATCAGAGTCCTATGCAGAATAAACTAGTTCAGGATTATCTTTTTTTATTTAAATGCAGTAATTTACTAATGGCATTTGCCATCAGTTTTAACTCTGTTGGAATGTACTCAAACATTCAGCAGGAAAATAAATACAGCAAACTATGTGTTTGTATGTCAGGTTTAGAACTTTAAGCTGTAGCACTGAATGGTTCTTAGAAAACCAAAGAGGAGAATTTTTATTGTTACTGAAAGACTTTGGCAGTGAATTGTTAGTACAGATTGTTACATTTGTGAGAAGTTAGAATGAAACTGGTAGACTGAAACATCAAACATAAAGACATAAAGAGAATCTGAGATTATTATTATTACTTGAAAATTTGTAAATATTAACCAAACAATGACTTTTAGTCAATGGGTTTATCAAGATACTCCATCCATTATTATCTAATTAATAAAAAAACTCAAGAGAAATAAGAAAAACAGTATTTAATTCTTGAAGGTGTAGCATCAGAAATTATTTACAAAAATTATTTGTAAATAATTTTTTAACATTAAATTATTAGCATGACTGGAAGAAAGTCTTGTAATGATCTGCTTTGGGGTATTAAAATATGGTACTGGATAATTTTAAAAGGCAGACTGTACAGTATTAGGGGGTCTTAAAGGAAGGAATGAGAATTTGCATATTGGTGGCTCATTTCTCACAAAAGAAAACATTAAACACTCCTAGTTAGGGGAATGCCAGCTCTTTAAATATTCAGCAGCACCTCACAGTAGCTTATGGTACCATGTTCATTCACTGGAAAGGTTTATTCTATCGTCTTTGAAAAGCTGTGCCACAAAAGCAGAAATATGACTCACAAAAGCCCAACATATTTTAAGATGTCTGGATTTTTCGGCTGTTTCTGTCCCTGCATTATTATAAATGTTCTATGATTCCTTTAAGCCATATGTTACCCTGAAAATAGTAGCATATGCAAGTTTCAAAATCACCAGTGTTCAGCTTTGTAACAATTAACCATCTGCTGCCAGGGCTGGGATGAACTGAGAGCATCTCCACAGAAGTCAGGGAAATATTAGAATACCATACCTGCCAAGCCTTAGCCATGAGTTCCCCTACATTGTGATTTGTAGTCCCCTGACAGCAGTGAGAGGCACCAAAGTTGCAAATGGAATTCTTCCCAAACATTTGTCTTAACAGACTGCTAGTGACGGATAAAACAGGTCCAGGAGCAGATGTCGCACAGAAGAAGTGGATTAAAGATAAGCACAAGGGGATAGAGTTGATGAAGAACAAAAAAAAAATTTCCTGAATCTGAGACAAGTATTAATTTGGCTGTAGCTTCATCTGGATGTGGACACATGGAAAAGAATAACTGCACATCATCCCCTTTAACCACAGTCCCTTCATCTGTTCCTACAATGTATTTATGTGGTACAACAAAAAAACTGGGGAGTTTGGGCAGTCTTATCTATGTTAGTAGTATGAATATAGGATTCATATATTTATTCAGGGATGTGTGTAAAAAGAGAGCTTAAAAACTCCTGCTTTTGCTCTGCCTAATGGCCAAGCCTGGGTAGCTTGTGGTCAGAAGCTGGAATTGCATGTGTGCAGACAGAGTATACATCATCTTCCTCAGCCATAATTGACCTTGTCACAGTAAGATCTTGCAGGTTTATTTAGTTCTACAGCTTAGAATGGGATGAAAACCCTAATATTTTCCTGGTATGTTACTTTAAGCACTAATACTTGATTCTAAAGAGATTTGCCTGGCTAAAAATGCACATGAGGAATAGTAATCAAAGAAACATTCATTTCCCTTTCTCCTTTCATGAAAGAAATCGTTCTGTTAAATTGAAATAATCTCTAGACTCTGTATTGTGCTGCAAGAGAAAACAATTCAGACCCAGGGAAGAAATTGAAGTGTGATTCGTTTCTATCTCAAAACATACAATTGCTTAATGTGGAGGAAAGAGTAAATAGCATAGAAAGAAGCTATTAGGAAGCTGAGTCCTGGGAAAGACAGATTTTGTTTAAAAGCCTATGTTAAAATAGTTTAATTACAGGCTTCGAACTACAACATCAAGTAGGAGGTGGCACTCCTGCCCTTGATTTTATTCTAATATCTGTCTCCTGGGTCCACTTATGATATCCCTAATTTCTGAGGAGCTAGAAAACCTGTACAGTTAACAAGGAATAAGATAGCTGCCCACAAAACAGTTCCTTACCAACAGCTCCCTGAAGAGTTAAATCATAATTTTGCTTTCTTGAGCCAGTGTAAAGCAAATTATCACCATATCATGTAGTGCAATAGAAAGGAAAAAGTATCATGAAAAAAAAGAAATTTCCCCAAACAATTCATCACTTTAACTGCTAGAAGATATAAGAATTTAGATCTCTTTGTCAGTCATTTCTGTAGAAAATTCCCTTTCACATTATCTCCTCTTCAGGTTGAATCTTGCATCCTAATCCTAGGAATATTACCTATTCCAGCATAAAATCCTAATCTTTATTTGATTCTTAAGAATATTTTAGGTGATGGCATTCACTGTGCATGTTTAGTGGATTTGGTGAATCACTTCTTTGAGGATGTCTCCTGTATATACAAAATATGCAATACAACCTCTAATCAGTATATCTCATATATCTCAAAGTTATACTCTGATAATTCAGGACTGGAAACTCTGCAGATGCATGAAATTTTTACCTCTCAGCAGCAAAGAAAATCTTTGTTATAAATTATGTATGTTTAATTTGACAAGGTGCTTTCATACTAAGAAAAACTTCTGCCATTCACTAATCTTGTTGCTCTGCTGGGCCCCATCAAATGTCCAGAAGAACAGCTGGATGACACTGAAAATAAGCAAAGCTTTTAATAATTCTCCCTACAAAAATGATCTCATGGAAATTTAATGTGTATACGGTATATTTGGAAGATAAGTTCTACATCAGCATGTAGGCTTCAAAAGGGAAACAAGGCTATCAAATAGCACATCAGAGGTAGTGTGAGATAAAAAGTTATAGTTTGATCACGTAGTCTTCCTTGAAAAGTAGGATATAAATTCATAAATGTTAGTTGGGAGGGAAACGTAGAGGTGAACAGGAAAAGAAAGGTTAAATTAAAAGAGAATATGTTGGAACTAAATCAGTCTTTGAAAACAAGATACTAAAAGGGTCTGCCAGGTACAGACAGGAAAGAAAAAGTGAAAAGTAGTTCATCAATAGACCACAGAGTAGGAAGTCAGCTACTAAATAAAAAGCAATATTTTTTTATCCAGGGAGGATATTGTAACAGATATAGCTAAAGCAGAAAATTATTTAAAAAAAAAACTGGGATAGAGGTTTGACATTTGATCCAGTGGGAAGGAGATAGAAGACTTAGATTAGTAATGGCTTTGCTTTCAGATGATATCTGTAGGTCTTGTTGGAATGCAGACATAGAAAATTTAGCTAGCTCCAAAGAACTCTAGCTAAGGAAGTCTCTTAATTAGGAGCATGCTTCACACATGAGCATAAGAAGCCTCATCTTTTCTTCCTACAGAAAATACCATTTTGCAGTTAAGGGAGAGTGAAGTGTATAAAATGGACAGTGCCTGTGCACCCCAGCTCAGTTTGCAGTGTGGAGTGAGCCAGTGCCTTGGTGACAGCAGTAAATTACTACTGCACAAGATGCTACACTCAGAGTGCTCATTGCACTCTGGGAGCAGAAGAGAACAAATTTGTGCAGTCAAGGATCTTTTGCTAGTACAAGTAATGTTCTAACAGCCTGACAATCCAAACTAACTAATGCCAAAAAGAAATGCTTTTTGATAATATAATTAAAATTATTATCTAAGAAAATATCCTATTATTTTGCCTTTTCTTTCTTTGAATTTCTCAGCATTCCTCTGTATCCCCAGTTGGAACTGTTGTAGAGAGACTCACAATGGGCATGAGCATCATTGGTCCTTATCTTCATATAGTATAGTGCTCATGGTGAATTTTTCTTCCTCGTCAGTCTTGAGTTCACCTAGAAATCCATTTACTTGTCTTCTCATCACAGTCTGCTTCTCTCACATGAGTCTACAGCTAAATGTTAAAAATGGCACAACTTCCTCTCCCACCTTCAGTTAATCCAAAGGGCTGTGGTTTGTTTTGCAGGGACTACCAGGTCTGCTGGCCCTTCACTTGTCCATGGGATTCCCTGGGCTGGGCTGGACATCAGTCATGTGGCCAATGGCAGCTGTTAACCAGGACAGAACCAACCCAGACCCAGGCAAACCCAGACAGGTTCTGAGAGCTTGATGTGTCAGGCTGGCACAAAGCCTGGTTCTGGGCTACATGTGGTAAACAAGAGAGAAAATTCATATTTTGGATAATATTTCTGCCTTTGCAATGCATCAGGCAAAAGTGTACAACATTGAATAAGGTTGTTGCATCAATGAGAGTCTAACATGGTTCTAGAAGCCAAGGTGACATAGATTTTTATCAGTAGTGAGAATCAACTTTCATTTTAATTCCTATAAGAGGTTACAAAGTGATTCTTATGCAAGCTTTACTTGCCTTTGCAAGGCCTACACAACTGAAGGTATGTGCAGGGGTGGTTTTTGGTTTTGGCTTTCTTTCTAATATTAATTTTTAATATTTCAAATTATATAGATAATCACTAGGCTAAAGAATTGTGGGATTTTTTTCATCCTTTTGTTTTTTTTTTTTTAAGGTTATAGGCTCTATGTGCACGGATTAGAAAGTATGTGTCCAGTGTACAAGCAAAAAAATTTTCAAATTGCATCCTTACATCTCTTGTGCGTTTGATTCTGCTACATCTAAGCTTACTGCTATGTTGTCCAAGTAGCCTCATTGTCATTCAGGAAAGATATTAGGTGAAATGTAACTTGGGATTTTTTGATCTGATTTCCAAAAAGTGACAAATGGATGAGTAAATAATAGGTGAATAGTAATTAACAGGCAATTCTGTGAACACTGAAAAAAATGGACGGGATTGTGTCATATATTATTAGTCTATCTCCTCAGTGCATTTCCTGTGATAAATTTAATAATCTAGAGGAAACCACAATACTATTAATATGCTGATAAACATCTAGTGATAGCAAGGATGTTTGATATCCACCAGAAGATATAGAAGTTTTTTCTCAACACAGGCGTAAGTTTGTATCTGTGTTCTCCTGCTTGGAATTCACTTTTAGGGAAAACTTTTGGTACCTCAGCTATCTTAGAAACTTCAGTCCCCTTTAATATTGAGTTACAAAGATTTAGTGTTAATGAAGATAAATCAATCAAATGATTGAAAATGAGAAAATTATACTGGCTAAGACAGGACAATTTCTGTATAATGCTCCTGTAAAAGTCATCTAGATTTGTGAAACACATTTTCTGCACAGAGCAGAGAATTAGATAGTAGTCCCAAGACTTCTAATAGAAAATGTGTAGAGAAAAGTGAGACTTCTAGCTGAGCATAGTGAAAGAAAAAAAGCCCTACATGTGAAAAGAACAGCACCCTACTTTTCACAGCAATTGCACAAAAAATCAAAGAGGAGGATTTGTAACCTTTTGATTAAAAGATTTGAAGGGAGTTTTACTATTGGAAAAGACTAGTCCCAGAAAAAGAAAAATTAGTTCAACAGAGGCTCAACTGTGCCTTTGAAATGGAAGGTCTGTAATAATATTTTACATCTGAGGGTAATTTCAGTAATAGTCAAAATGATATTTTGGAGCCAAACTTGATAAATGTGAGGCAAAGAGCGAATGGCATATGGTGTATTTAGAGATTTTATTATTCATTCTTCAAGGCTTAGCCCTTTTTAAGGAGCACTTCCTTCAAGTCAAAATTCTGTCATGAAATTGTCTCAGAAGAATTTGCAGTGACTTACATTTGTATCTCCTAAAATATTTTTGCTTATTAATGGTAGGGTGTCTAGATGCACGTGTGTCATTTTACCCACATCTCAGCATCCATCTGAGTGGAACATCAACACAATAAAATCCTTGCAGTTACTGAAACATAAAGTACCAAAAAACCAATTCAGTTATGTGCAATATATGTTGATATATTCAAATATCCATTGATCAAAGCATTGCAAGAGTCCATTTTTGATTGGACATGCTAGACTGATCACTAAAAATGCCAGATGGAGTTACTGAACTGAAAAGGGGGAAAAGAGCATAATACACTCTGCACATATTTTAAGAAGCAAGACAAGAAAACAAGTGAAAAAAGTTAACTAAATTTTCTAAAACAGGAGACGTTCATCCACTCACTTTTCAATCATTTATAGTCATAAATGAGAAAAATAATTTCTATTTCTTCTGGTTTCCAGAGAAAAAATATTATCTTCATACCAACAGAAAGTCTGTAGACATTTCAAACAATAAAATTATGCATGTCATGAGAATAGTGTACACTTTTTCCTCAAAAGCCATTTGCATATTCAATTAGCGATGCTTTTAGTATTAATTGTCTTTTGCTCAAAAAGAGCTTTAAAGTCTTTGAAGCTGTTGTGTATTCAGTCATCCTGCACAGCAACTCTACTGTACCCACCTTAAGATCTCCGTAACTGCACAAGTTTTTAGGGACTTATCTCATTTTGGACCAGCATTTAGTCTACTTGTGCAGCCCTTCAGTGAGAGGACAGGAACACAAAATGAAGAATTAAGGTATCATGATGATATTATTCCCCCTCTGCAGCATCTCAGTGCAATGCCCCTGAGAGGGCAGCTTGTCCAGAATAGCATTTGTGTAAGGTTAAGAGCAAGGTATAACACTTGTGAAGTCTTTTTCAGAAATAAGTTTGGACTTCATTCATAGTGGTTTAGGGATGAGGAAAGACAAAATACATCATTGAGTACCCTTGTGTCACCTAGCCAAGATCCTAAATATGAACACTTGAGTGAACGAGTGCAAGGTGTGGAATAGTATGTATAGCCCCAGATGCACATAATGTAGGAAAATTCATCCTTCAAAACATTGAACACTCACAATTGGGTTATATAATATTTCCCTCCATTATTATGAAGCACAGAATTGGCAACGTTGGAATTTGTTAAATGGTTGTTTTTAACATTTCTACAGGTCAATTCTTATGACTAGAACCTTTCATCCATTTCTGCCATTGGCCCATTATTTTTCCCTCTCCAGCCCTTTATAATTTGTCACATAAGGCCTTTTTTGTTTATCTTCTCTTTGATTTAACTTGGGTTTTGGTTGTCTTTATACAACAGTATTCATTTTCATAACATTTTGTAGAGGGCAAGTCGATGTGGATTTTACTCTTTTACCCAGTCCCTGTGTAATCTCTCTATGGCATGGTCACTGAACTTTTAGTTTTTTATCCTGAGGGCACAGCTATCAGCATGCTCCCATCATTCTGACCAATATCATTCATTTTTAATATATCCTATAAAACCTAAAATTGTAGTAGTTTTTTTTCAGTTAAGACTAAAATATTGCAATGACATTTAGAAATTTTTACTTTAAAAATATCAAGGAGAAAGGCTTCAGGAAAGAGAATAAGAGAATCTAAACTGTGCCACATCCAGAAATATAATAATTAAATTTTGTAATTTAGTCAGAAGGAGCGTAGTCTAGAAATTTCTGCATAAATGATAAATCTAAATGGGCTGTCTTTGGAGAAGTAAAATACAATATTTTAAGAATGATGGAGTACTAATACCAAAATGCAGCAAACAGCAAGTGGCATTTGTCTATGCTGATGGCCATTCAGTAATTAGAATTATGCAATGATAAATACCACAGGTAGACAAGGAAAAGTTAACAGCAAGAGTCCAGGAAAATACAGGTCACTTCTGCTGTAATCATAGGATTCAAACATACTTTGGGTTGGTTGTCTGGTCCAATCTCCTCCTAAGTTATTAACTACTCTGTGATAATACATTGAAATCCATTGTTCTATGTGCTGTAAAAACACTCTGCTAGGTTTGTCTCAGATTATCTTCTCTCCTAAGCAATGAAAGTAAGGAAGTCACAGAATAAGAAATACAGGCAAACCACTTTTGCCCAGCCACATTCCCTGTTTTGTAAGGACAGCTGACATCAGGGTCTTATTCAAAGCTCATCAAAATCAGTGCTTCCATTGACTTCTAAATAGGATTCTTAAAGGTGTTTTGGGGAAGCAGGTTGCATTGGTCAAACAGGCCTGAATTCTCACTGCTGAATAAGAATCCTGTAACAAAAAAATCTCTTGTTTTTTGAGGTCACTGAGTAGCCATGTGTAGCTAGGCCCTGGCAAAGAGGATGTTATCTCAGATAAATGGTGAATGTGCCTGAGCACAGGCTCAGAGGTTTTTCTCATGACCCTCACTGGCTCAGATATTCATATTAAATCAGGGAATGCCTTTTGTATTTTGTTCACCTTTTCTGCCAACTTACTGGTGGATGAAAGGGAGGGAACTTAGTTCATGACATAGGTGCTCTTAGCACTGATGTAGTATGCTTCACGAAAAAACTGATTTCTCATGATTAGAAAGTTTTGCCATTCTCAGAGCAGCATTTTAAGCAGTACAAAGACCAGGCATCATAACCTATCATTGCTCTGTCATGATGCTGATACCTAGTGTGGCTGATTTTGTTCAAAAATCACCCATCTGTCAGCAGTAAATAATATAAAGAAGATTGGTGATTAGTATTAAATGGCAAATAGCAAAGAAAATAAAGCCACAAAGAAGCCAAGGTGTCTCAAGCTTTGCAAGAAGGAGCAGAATCCTCAGGACTAGACAGCTTTGGATCTGCTTTTAAGGTCTGTAACAGAATTGAACTGACAGGCCTTGTGGTGAGATCCGGATGTAGATCTCAGCATGAAAGTTTTGTTTGTGAATAAGTAGAAGTCAATATCTGTCATTCACTTTGACATAATTCTATCTGTTCTCAAGCAGTCAGTAAGTCTTTAATCGAGAAAAAAAACAAGCAAGCGAGAATTTCACTAGTTTCATGCATAATGTGTTTACTCTCATTCTTACAGTATGGTGATAAGGTACAGAACAGTAATGTTGGAGAGACCTCTAGGAGCTCACCTGGTACCTCCTGAGACAGCTGCTCCTTTGTCTCTCCTGACACATATTTCTCTGATGCAACAATAGAGCTCACAATTCACACAGGGCCACCACAGCCTCCCCAGGTCACCTGTTCCAGGACTTCACTCCCCTTACCATTAGGCAGTTTCACTGAGGTCTCTTTTTGATTTTCCTTGCTCCAATTTTAATTCTTTTCCTGCTCACTGCAAGAAAGCAGTACAGACTGCTCTCCTTTGCAGAAGTCTATCTTGTGAGCAAGAATTATTGTTGTGTCCCTTTTCTTCCATAGCTAAATCCTGACAATCTGTTCTTCTGTGTATGTCATGTTTTCTGGATCTCTGGTTATTCTCATGGCTATCTGCCCATCCCTGTCTAGTCAACCTCTCCTTTCCCCTTGCCTTCTTTTCCCTTTCCTTCCCTTTACTAGTTGCAGGTTTTGAATATTAGTTGGTAATGTTGGTTTTTGTTGGTAATGAAGGATCCAAGAGTTGAAACAGAAAGAATCACTATGCATCTCTTGGAAGCTCCCCATGTGAGGTGTTTGTTTCTTTCATGGTGCTGGTGACTCAAATTTCAGTTGTGGTTCCCCTGGCTCTTCCAGTTCTCTGTCTTGTATTTGTGCTTTACATTTATCCCTACTCAGCAATATGTAGTGCTGCCATGATCTTTTATGTTTTTCTGCAGCTTAATTTGTAGTGAACTTTTAAATCACTCAAGTCACAGGATTTGTGCATGTGGCAGTTAACACAGTGAAAGAACTTTACAAAGCATTGAACCTTTCTGTACACCAGAATTAAAATAATATTGTACTGGGGCTCAATGCACAAAACCAAGTCTTTAATTTTAGAGGCCTGGGAATTATTAGAGAGATTTTAGTGTTTCCTTGATACTCCTGTTATTAAAAGTTATTAAAAGTAATTGGAGACTGAAGTCATAATACTTAATACAGAGCTATCATTCATTGATTTTCAGTTCTTTCTAGGCAGTCTTGTGAAACAAGGAATTAGAATGAGCTCCTTGAGGTGCAAGCATTTCTCTCCTCTGTCACAAAAGTGCTCCAGATGGCCATTGAGCTCGGCTGGTGGAGGTGTGGTGGGCCGAGATTTCAGAAAATTGTTTTACCCTTCTGTTACTCGTGCTGAACATTGTAACTGAAATGCCATTCACTGCGCTGTCAGCCTGGGACTGCCAGAACAGAGAGACAGACAGATGCTATTACACAGTGCAGAATTACCAAAAGGAAGGACATTTCTTGCTAACAAAATAGACCACATGCTAGCTGGTAAAGGGAAATAAATCAGAAATGTGCATAAGTTTAAAAGATAAGTACCTGCATACACATATGGATCTACATGCACAGCTGTATATGCATGCATACATATATATGTTTTCCTTATCTACATAAGCATGCCTACCTACACATATGACATATTGGAATCCATTAAGCTAGCAGGGACCCATTTTGGGTTCTTTTTTTGTCTGCCTTGTTTCTGAACGTGCTACATACATACTTAAATTTAATGAGACACGTGGAGTTTCTCTTGATATGGAATTACTTCATTTTGGCTTTGATTGCGTTGCCATCATCTTATGAGGTTTCCTAAATAGATAAGCAGAGAACTATTACAATTTGGCACTCCCTTGTTTTATACACCACATTTCTCCCTTTTAATTTTTATCTCTCTCCAACTAATAAGTCCCTTGCTTTACAGAAGAAAAAAGAAAAAGAGGTAAGAAACGAAAAAAGAAAAAACAATGTAAAAAGGAGGTAATGCAGATAAAAGTTAGTAGGAAAGAAAGTTAATTGGAAGTTTGATGCAGAATTCATAAAGAAACAAACCATTTATTTGACAAAAGTTTGAAGGAATGCTCAGTTTTATCAGAGAGAACTTCCTAGCCATCAGCTTATTCCCTAACACCCCTGTAGCCACAGGGCCAAATCTCTTAATTTGCTTCAAGGCTGGTCTGAGCCCATTATAACACTCTTCACAGTTGAATCCTAGGAACTGGTGACAACTAGAGAAACAGTAACTTCTATGAATCTTGAAAAGTAGTGACCAAAGCATGTTGGAGCTAGTAAAATATTTGTTCAGCAAACACTAATTGAACTGTATTCCATGTATCAATTGTCAGTTGGGTCTCATCCAAGTTACCATTTTTTTAGTCATTATATATTCAAAAGCATATTTTCATGCCTCACTCATTTTCTCCCTTATTTAAAATTTTTATTTTCTACTCTTTTTATAAGTAACAGTGTAGTGCTTTGACTGTTAAATTTTGCTAATTTACAGGACATAAATTGTACAGAAAAATGTGTATATTACATTCCATCTTTATTCTGCATAGTAGCATAGAGGAGAAAATATTGTTTCCTCCAAAGAAATTGATCTTTTGTTATCACCTACCTCAAATGTTTCAGTGATACTGAGATTTGTTCAGTCAGGGGTCAGAATCACCCTGTAATTCATCGTGGAGGTATTTGTGTCATCTTCCTTGCAGGACAGAGGGAACTAGTGTCTCATCTGAAATGCCTTGAAATTCCATTTGCAGAAAACCCATTGTGAATGGCTGGCTGTAGGGATTGCAGATGAAAAGAATTCTAATCCTTTTAATAAAAGACATAAGTTGTGCATTTGTGTGTTCTGCCTCTGCCCTTTCCTCAAAAAGAAATTGATTTTGCCTGCCATGTTTTCTTCCCACAATGGCAAGTTTTTCTTCCATTTCTGACTAATTAAAGTGGCAGTGTTCATTTTGAGATCATGTCTACAACAAAAGTAAATGCTATATCGAAAGAATAGGGCAAAGACTGAATTTCCTTATTTCCTGTTACAGGGTTCTGAGAAAATAATGTATCACAACAGCCTGAGCATTTCTTTAAAAACTATGAACTCAGCAAACCAAAATATCACATTATAGTATCCTATTAGATAACTATTGTTTGGTATCTTGCCTGATAAAGTTGCTTCACCATTGCATCTTCCTAGAAAGGTGTTGCCTTAAATAGTCCTCTCGTTTTTTTTATTATGTTGTCAGTCAAAATTTTAAATAAATATCTGACATGCTTCTGAAACAACAGACCTGAGCTTTGATTATACTTTTTCTCTTAGATCTTTTATTTTTGCAGTAATCAATGACACTGTCTGGATCACGGAATAGAGTTTTGGAAACTTGGCAAAGAGTCATTTTGTAGCTGTTTCACAGTCATTAATATCAGATCTGTGCAGCACTGGATGAGCCAGAAATGTATATTTAATCTAGTTCAGGCAGGTGAACATCACTGAATCTCATTTGAATTTTTTGAAGATGATGTTAATACAGTTACCAGCTTCATGCACTCAGGCGGGATTGATGTCACCTGCAGAAGAACAGATGCCAGGTGGTGCCTCAGCTGGAACAGAGCTGGAGTTGCATAGACAGGCAATACTGGATGTGGGATGAAGCCTTCTAGACTGAGTTAATCCATCATTGTCTTTGGACAATTTAGGATGGTGTTCTGGTTTCAGCTGGAACAGAGTTCTTTTTCCTAGTAGCTGGTGCAGTGCTCCGGTTTGGCTTTAGTCTGAGAATAATGTTGATCACTCAGTTACTGCTAGGTACTGCTTGTCCCATGGACTTCTCCATTTCCAGGCTCTCTCAGGGAGCCTGTGTACAAAAAGCTGTGTGGGAGAAAGCCCAGGACAGCTGACTCAAACTGGCCAAAGGGGTATTCCATACCCTAGAGTATGAGTCATGCTCAGTGTATAAACTGGGGGAGTAGGCTGGCAGATGCCAATTGCTACCTGGGGACAGGCTGAGTGCTGGTGAGTGGATGATGAGCAATTGTACTGCACATCACTCATTTCTTTTGGGGTTTTTTCCTCCCTTTTTATTACATTATTGCTATTATTTTTGTTGGTTTTGTTATTGTTTCCATTATTGAACTGTTGTTATCTCAGCCCATAGGTTTAAGTTCTTTTTTCCATTCTCCTCCCATCCCACTGCAGGTGAGGTGTGTGTGAGAAAGCAGCTGTGTGGTACCCAGTTAACAGCTGTGGTCAAACCACAGCACCTGACAGAGTGAGTTCTTGCCAAATCTGTACCTTTTCCATCATCCATTTGCGTTATTTCTGCTCTGGTACAAGGAGTCATAAAGCTATTCTTACTGTATGATAGACCTGAGCAGTTTGAAGTGGATTATATAAAAATGACAAATACAAATATTCTTGATGAGTTTGGTTCCCAGCTCATTCAAAGTTATTGACATTTCATACCTTATCACGGGATAGTACAGAGATAAGAGTGTATTCTGCTCCATACACAGTTCCAACTATCTTAAGAAGAGTACATGGTTCACAACTGGAGAAACACTGACCTAGACTACTGGAGCAATGGGTTATTGGGAATAAGTGAAAAATTCTGCATTATAATGCAAAACTAGTTTTGCTGTTTCACTCCATGCCCATCCTTCAGTCTGTTTCCCTTTCTGAAATAAATATGTCCAGTCTGAAGCCAGGATTTCCTTGGTAGTAGTTTGTTCAGATCATCCATCAATAAAACAGACTCACAGCTGCCAGTTCTGTTAGGTCAGATTGTACAATACCTCTATTTTTCCAGAGACTGACAGAGTTTAAGACTTGAAGAAGAGGCAGCAGCTGGTCATTGCTGATAAGACTCAGCAATGAGTAAGTCGTAAATAAAATATACATTTGATACAGAATGTGCAATCAATTTTATAAGTTACTCATTAACAGGTCCACAGCTTGCAGAGCCTGCTGGATCTCACCCAGTAAGTCCACACTGTACAGCTGGGTTTAGTGCTTCTTTGTGGGCATCAAAATGGTAGTTTGTTCCAGTTTCTCACTAAAGGTTTTCACTATCTACAAAGTAGCAGTATGTTGTACACAGCTGGTCCAAAATTATAACACTTCTCTCAAATTGCATCTTTGTTCTGGAATGGGACAGGATATAGACTAACTATAGTGTAAACAGCAATTCTGTGCATACAATTGCAAGTGTCTCTAATTCAGAGATCATTCTGTATGTTCCTCAAGGGCTTTCAAAAACAATGTTAGTGGTCTCTTCTCAGACTTTTAGTGTAGATGAAGAATAAAAGCTGGATGCAACTACATCTATCTGAGTTCATATTAATGAAAACACTTCAAAACCTTGATAACTTTTGTCACACAATAAACTTGGTCAAGTCATTCACTTGTAGGAAAAAGATATTGGAAAAAGGCATTCTATATAACATGGAGAGTTACAGGTACCTTCTAATCTAACCTGATTTATAGGGTTAGTTCTTCCAAACAGAACATGTCAATAAACACAAGAGACGTAAAATGAAAGAAAATATAACGTGAAAATGTAGGACTCTTCAAACACAATTTAATCTGTCAGATCAACCGTAAATATCTGAAACCAAAACAAGGGAAATCTCATACCAGGCTCTCTTGCCTGAAAACCATCAGTCTTTTGGTCTATAGGGTGAGCAGAAAACTGTCTGAAGAGCCAGCCTCAGAGTGTCACAGCCAGTGGTTCAGAGTCCACCTGCTGTTCCTCAGGGACTAGCATTAAAGCTAACGCTAATTAATATTTATGTCAAAAACGTTGGGACAGGATGAACTCTCAGCTACTTCACAGGCAATACCAGAGTGGTCAATAGGCCAGGCTGTCACTCAGAGGAAGCTTTATGTGCTGTACAGGTAGTCTGGCAGGATACTTATACAGTTTAACAACCCAGGTTTGGACTCCAAACTGGAGGCAGTCCAAAAGTACAGCCATGAAAATGGTTTGGAGAGTGGAGAAGATAATATCCAAGTAGAAGCAGAGAAAGCTGGGCTTGTTCAGTTTGGGGAAGGGAATGCTAAGGAGGGATCTAAATGCTGTCTTCTGTTGCTTGAGGGGTGGTTTTATAGAAGTTAGGGACAGATTTCTCTCCAAGATAGGCAGTGGAAAAAAACGTACAACAGAGGAAATTCCAGCTTATCTAAAGGGAAAAAAATTACTGTGAGAGTAGTGATCCACAGCAGCAAGCTGCCCAGAAGGGTTGGGAAATCCCAGACTCTGGAGATGTTTCAGGTCGGTAAATGCTTTGATTCAAGCTTGAAGTTAACACTACTTTGAGCAGAGGTTTGAACTAAATGATTTCTGGATGTCGCTTCCATTTTACATTGCTCTGGTTTTTGAGACTAATGCAGGAAGCCAATTTTGACCAGGAAGTGAAGGGTAGATGAAACCATAGCAGGCTGAGGAGAAAGTTTTGTGGCATGTGTTGCCATGTGTTGCTGAAGCATCACTGGACAATGATCAAATTGTGACAGTGAAATATGAGAGGAAAAGGAGCCTCTCAGAGTCAGAACTTGAGAAATGTGGCACAGCATGAAAATAGCAACCCTAAGCTCCACTGTCAAAATTAAACAAGAATCCAGTGCTGTTTGCAGAGAAATGATGGGATATCTATCTTATTAGTTATCTAGCAAGTACAAGTGGAAAATTCATCATGATCACTAAAGGTTCCAAGCAGTTTTCAAGGGTAACAAACAATTTTTGTTTCATTTGAAAATATTATAAGGCCAGAAGGGAATTTTACTATTATTTATTCTGACCTCCAATTTAAAGCATGCACAGCATTTTCTCTTTACATAGAGCATATAATTTAGAAAAGATCTTATTTTTCACTATACAAATTTTTAGTTGTAAAGAATCTAACATAACTCACAGTAAATTGTGCCAAAGGCTAATGAACTTCACTCAACTTTATTTCTAGCTTAAAAATGCCTCACTTCATCTTCTACTGGTGGGTTATTTCATGCTTTGCTTGTTACAGTGAGAAATTTCATAACAACTCCTGCAACTTCTGCTTTCTCTCTAGGTGTTTAGAGAGTATAACCAAGTTTTTTATCATTTTACTTCAGGGTTTTTAAACTTGTATACCAAACATCATTCCTATAGCTGGCAGTGTGTTGTGGAGCCCGTTCACTGATGGAGAGACTTTGTGTGATAACTGGGATTCAGCAGGATAGCCCTCTTGCAAAATGCTTGTGACTCACAAGTGAAGAAGGGCTCCTTATGATAAAAGTTCCAGGCCTTTAAAAATGATCAGTTTAAACCAGCTTTTTCAGTCCATTATTTTTAATCTTCCTCCACATTTTATTTACGGCAAGAAAGGGTGTGCATGCTGTTTCACTGACACTCTGTTGTGGTTTAGGAATGGTATTCCCCAATTCTGTGTTCCCACTGAAACTCTAAACCAGGGCAACACTCCTTCACTTTCCTCCTTGCCCTCCCTCAGAAGCAGGCTGGGGAGGAGAACTGGAGGTACAAAAGGTAAAGATCACACATTGAGATAACAATTTCCTGCAAAGAGCAATAAGATAAGAAAATAAGACATAACAACTACAATATCAATAACAAAACGTGCAAAATAAGACATAACAACTACAGTATCAATAACAAAACGTGCAAGAGAGGCAAACAATTCACACTAGATTGTTTGGAACTGGCACTACCCAATTGCTTCCTCCAGCCTGGAACCAGCATTACTCCACTATTCCTTGTGCCACACTTACTCAGATGGAAGGAACCCTGTGAATGCAGGGGAGAGTGGGTTGGAGACAAAGACAAGCACTGACCCAATGCCCATGTAGCAATATCAAGAGTTTATTCTTTGAACCCGTCTTTATAAAGGGGTTTGAAAGAAAATTGGTCTGGGTAGCTCATTGGGCTGATCTTTGATACCATCCAACTCCCGAACCAGTGAAATGTCTGCATCTTAGGATGGAACATAATTGCTTGAGGTTTGTGTCTTTCAGCCCAGTGGCCAGTTTACAGAACCAGCTGGGTTTCTTCTCTATAGCCAAATTAATTTCCCAGTACAAGCCAGCTTGTACAATAACAGGACCCTTCCCCAACAGCCCCAGCAATGACCTGGGCTGGTATAGAACAACCTCCATGTCCCTGCCATGCTCTTCCTTTTGCTCCTGCAAAAATCAACCCTGTCCTGGCCAGAACCAGGACATTCATGTAACAGGCTAAAATTGTTTAAAATTGTAAATTGTGTAAATTGTGTAAACTGTTTCTGTATCATTTGCATTAAGGATTCTCATTAATATCGCTATTTGAAGGGGGTATTTACATATCAAGTCATGGTCAGAGACAATTTCCAGGTTCAAAGGCCAGCAGTCACTAAGTCCACAGTGACAAGGCAGGTTCAAGGTTCAGGTTCAGGCCAGAAGGCCATTTGGCCTAGGTCCAAATTGGAGAGGTCCAAGGCTGCGATGCCTGCAGTGGTGCACATGTGGGGACACTCTGAAAAGGAGTTCTCCAGGAAAGGGAAGGGCCCCCAGTGAGGTTTCCTGGCAGAGTTTTTGGGAGGAAGCCTCTGCTGAAGCATCATCCAGCTTTTTTTGGAGAAGCTTCAGAGTCAGCTGAGGCTTTTAAAAGTCCTCTCTGAGCAAGCTGGCCTTGAAGGCAGGTAGGTACACTCCTGGTTCTCACAAAAGAAAACGGCATGCTAGAGCAAAAGAAGTGCAAAGAATTCACCACAGGAAATAACACTGGTGTTGTTATGTTCATCAATATGTCATTTTCCCTCTAGACCGTGGAGCTTAAACTCTGTCACACAAAGCAGGTGAAATCATTCATCATGTCAGTGCAGTAGTGTAGGATTTTCAAGTCAAGTATTTCAGAAGCAAGTGAAATTGGAGCTCTGCTTCTACTGTTAATAGTGCAACTGGAACTCCATACACTGCACCAGTGTAATTCTTCTGCCCTGTGAGTATATAATGGTAGTTAAGAGATGTCATTTCAACTCATAGAATAAGATATTATCATAATATCTTATTAAGTCTTCAGTAAAGTACGTCATTAGCCTATTTCAATTTTCCCATGGAGAAATGTGAAACCCACGTGTGAGAATTAATATGCTTGAATGGACTGATGAAACAAGTTTCAGCAAGGAAAAAGACTGCCCTGAGTGCAGACTGAAGGAGGTGGTATCTTGACAATGTGAAACACATCACCTAACATTTCCGTTTTTGCAGTCTAAATCAATATGTGTGTCTGTTTTCCAGAAATCAATAGAGACACAGTTCTTTACAGTAGCCATGAGACCCAACCTGACCTGGAAGAGAAATTGTCTAAATAGCAAAGCACAAGCCCATTAACAAGGCTGACAAATGATCAGCTTAAAAAGGGTTCTGAATATTTTAATTTACGATCCCAGCATTGGATGCAAAGAGAGTTTTCTCCAGAGTAAGCTGTAGATCACACAACACATATCTGAATTCAGTTACTCCACTCCTCTGCTTGTTCCCTTTCACACTGAAATAATTTCTGTGTAGCAACATCATCATCATCAATGTCTCATATAATTTCTAAAAGCTGTGTGTATTAAGTATAACCTTTAAAAGGTTATTCATACATCTGTATGAATTCTAATAAGAGGATATAATAGTCTGCAATAATTTACAGGTTGATCTTAAACAGCAAAAGCATTTTGAAATGAAATGGTTTGGACTGTAGAAACATGAAAATGCCTTCTGAGAGGGTTTCTTTGGGAATGATATTCTTTACTGTGTTTCCATTTCTGTCTCAAATGCCCTTAGCAGATGGCTTGGGTTTCGACCTCCAGCTTTAATCTTTATTGATCCCAGAATGATGCTTTTTGCATGGTATAGCTTCCTTTATTTCCATTTGGGTATGCTTGATAGTCAATGAGCCTCAATGTTGAGGCTCATTGTGTCATTTTTTCCTCATTTGAAATCTGTATCTATTTTATGAAAGTGCATTGCAAGTTTCGGTAATACCAGTTTGGGTCGTGATTAGTTCCAAAGGATGGGATACCCTTCAGACTTGGCAGTTTGGGAATGATGTTACTATCATAAAAGCAGGTTAATATTGGTATTCATATGTTAGTGTTAGTTCTGGTTTCAAAACTGTCCATGCACACTATGTAATTTGAAAAAAAAAAAGACAAATTTTCTTAGGCTGAAATATCAGTGTTATTATCAAGAATTCATGGCTTTCAATACAGCTGTGGAGGAACAATGAAACAGAAGAAGTAAAGCTAAATATTCTGAGGTTTCTCAAGGGTCAGTGGGGACAGAAAATCAACAGCAGCAGCAGCAGCTGCAGCAGTCTCATCAACAAAAGAAAACCCTTGTGCTTCCCAAAACCAATTTCCAACAGTGCTAAAGTCCATGTTCTGTGTGAAGTGCCAGATATTAAGTTCACATGGATGAAGAGAAGCCTGAAGTCATTCTGTCTCTTATAATGGCTTTTTTCTTTCAATTTAAACTACTGCTTGGGGGCAAGGAGCAGTATTTCAAAAGGATAAATACTTGCAAGAGGCATGGTACCTCCAAGGAAAGACCATTTGGAGAAAAATCTTGCATCAGTTCTGCTCATGTTGATTGTAGTTTAATTTACCTTGGGATCTTGTTAGTTTTACTTCATTTGTTAGTAAAATGATGGCATTGGCTCTTAGGGAGTTGTCATATTTAGTTTCATGTCAGCTGTTATTGCTGCAAATCAGATAAAATGGAGCAGCAAGATATTCTGGGCTGGATGAGGTAGGTGCACATATGAATGTTACCTGTTTTCTTCTCCGTAAAGGTTAAAGGCACTCCTACGTGGGTGTGTGAAGTAAGATCCCAAGAATTATTTAGCTATTTTAAGCCTTTTTAAGGAATGTTGTGATTGTCTTCATTATATATTAACAGCAAGGGAATTAATCTAAAAATAAGATCATGAATACAATTAAGTAATATCACTATCATTGACATAACATTTTACAGAACTTAATTTTTCTTTTGCCCTGTTGCCATGTAATGCATAGAACTCCACCTTACATGATCCTCTCTTTGCTTTCAGTCTTATCAAATCATCTCAGTTTGATTTTATACTAAATCGTACTACTTACATGGGTAGCCATTTTTGTGCTAATAATCACAATTTCTGAAGTCTTCCAATGGGACTCTGCCATAAAATGAGGCTGTGGCTACAGAAAACTTCAGAAGGCATCCCCTCATTGTTGAAATATCATTGCTGAGTTCCTGGGCTTTTTATGTCCTTTTTAAGAAGCTAAATAAACCAGGGGTTTTAGCTGTATTAACCTGCAGAATTTCAATGCTAATGGGTGCATGCATGTGTGTACACTGCTTACCCATCCATCAGGCTTAGGCAGAGCTAAGTTTATCAACTGACCACAGAAAGACACAGCAAAATCACAGAATCCTCTCACTTATTGTTAGTATGTTCTTCACAAGACCATGACATGGATGTGGGCACTCTGTCACCACCTGGCTGGGCAGACCCCAGGGTGAGCTCTGAGTTTGTTGTGAGACTTTCCCAGCTTTGCTGTTGCTGGCACCTGTTCTACCTCAGGTAGTCCTAGCAGTGAAAAGTCTATTCTTTCAGAAAACATAGTAAAAATTATAATTGACTGGTTTTTATTGAGTATTTATGTTGGTAAGTGTTCTTTTTATTCCACAAATGACACTTAGTTTTTTGAAAATACTTGCTTTTCCCCTTAGCACTACCTCAAGCTAAGACATTCATTTTTAGGCCTTCAATGATCCAGTGAATTTACAGTACACAATTAATTGCAACAGTAGCAAGTTTGGCACACCATGCTGTTAAGGATAGCAGGGACTGTAGTGATTTTCTAATGAATTCACTCTAAATCTCAGCAAATAGTAGCATACTAGGACATCTGACAGCTGCTTTCCCCAGCTAAATCTCACCACTGAGACTCCATTCCAAGAAAAATAACAAGTCAGGCTTGGTTAGTAGTGCTGCAGCTTGGAATATGAGTTTTGACAAGGGAAAAAATCATTTGTACTGTACTAGCTTTTCATGAGCTGGGGCAAGGAGTAAATCTCTCCAATGGCAAAATAAAGCTGTCAGACAGCTTTTTCATAAGATGCCATTGAACATCAATATGACAATTCTCCCTCCTGATCTTTTTTATATGTTGCTAATTCTGAAAGAAAAGTCATCTTTGCCTACATATTTGCGGATTCAGGCACTGACATTTTAGGAGTTATATGAGAACAAAAATACAGACTCAATAAAAAGGAGTTCCCCTATAGCCTTGCTGAAGAGATGCTTTCGTTAAATATCTATTTCTAGGAAAAGATACTGTATTTGCTGCTTTATATTTTGGGATTTATATATACATGTATGAAAGAAGTTGTCTGAAAAATTAACAGGCAAATATCCAGGCACATGAGAATGATGAACTGAAGAACACCATGGCAATGGCCATCAGCCTGAGGCATGGTCATCATTAAGGCAGTAATTTTGTTCCTTAAGCACTTGAATAGGTTTCCTTTTCTGTCTTTACTGGACCTAGATGAGAAAATTTGGTCTTTTCTCAGTTTGGCCACTTTGTATGCACCAAAACATACTTGAAGCCTAAGTACAGTGAAGACTGATTGCAGGGGTCCTCTCTTCCAGGATAAGTGGGGAAGCCAATGTTCCTGGTGGGACATCTGAACATCTGGGTTTAGTTTCTGATACTGAAGGTCATGAAAGCTCTTCTTTTTTAGGGTTTAGGGAAGGTCTTTTATTTCTAGGGTTGTGGAGGTGGTTATCTTTACCTTCACTTTAAAATACACTACTTTATGGCTGTGGAGGAAAAGGAGACAGCAATTAACTCTTAACGTGCTCTTAAGAAAACAGTAAATAGAGTGTGTTGCATTAACATTTACTCAAATTTTGTGCACTTTTCACAAGTATTTTCCAATATTTATCTTCATTTTCTATTAAAATCTTAAGGATATTTCCCTTTCATAGATTACCTTTGAGGTTTGGCATAATTCTGAACATCTTACAAAAGAAAAAAAGCCAAATATTTCTTTCTATGGACTGTTGCATTAAAATGCTTTCGCCATGAATTCAGACATCACGTCAACTCTTAAACTAGCAAGCAAGGCATGTTTCAGAGTTCTCTTTCTGGGCTGACATTAAATCTTATCTTTTCAGGCAGTTTAAACAGTCTTTGCAAATAAATAGTACTGTCAAATAGAGCAACCACTTTAGTGAGCTTATAAAGAAAACAAGTGTTTGAGGCTAGTATTAGTAAAGAGAAAAAAAATCATTTGCTACCAGCACTGTGGAAAAAGAAGTAAGTCAGATGTGAAAATGAAAATTATCATAAATTACAAACTAAAAGTTTCATTAAATGTGCAAGTGGCTATAAATTGGGTGTTTCCTAGTTTTCTGAAGTGGCCAAGGGTACTTTTAGTTTCTTTTCCTATTGTTGGTAGGTTTTTGAATGTCTGGTTTTTTTCTCCCCCAAGTTTCCAGTGTGCTCAAATGTCTCATTCATGTTGCCATGAGGGTCTGACTAATCTCAAGTCTTAGTTATTAGAATGGTGACCACTGATGCAAAACCTATTCACAAATAGTAAGCACTCTTTATACTTTTCCCAACTGGTTGCAAAAAAAAATATTTATCAGTTAACAAAATGACAGTAGCAACATAAGAATTGACTTCACTTACAATTCTTATATTAAATTCATGTGTGTATGTTTCAGAGCACATTAGTTAGCAAGAAGTGTTACTGGAAAAAATGGACAATCAGTAAAATATTAATTAAAAACGTAATCTCACTATAACCACATATGCAAGAACTCTCCTTTTATTTTAGAAGGTTCACTCAAAGTCAGTTTCTACACTATACTGTCATTGAAATGGAAGTGTGACCTGCCAGACTCTTCCCTGAGTTCTGTTTTCTCAGTTTGAAATAATTCAGCCCTCTGGGTGATTACCGAAGCTGACAGAACATGCTCATAATCCACCTGAGTTGTGAGCAGGAGCAGAATCTCTCACAGTTTAGGCTCTCCAGTTGTCAGCGTCCACTCTTGCCATGAAACTCCTCAGCTGTGGGTTTTCAGTCCAGGTGGGCACTTCCCAAGACATGAGACAGGGGCAGCAAACCTGCAAAGTGTCTACTCAGCTTCATGTTGGTCCTAAACAAGCACGTAATAACAAAGATGAAGAAAAATCAAACCAGCACAAAATAAACCAGGCCAGCAAAGCCTACCCAGCTTTGACACCATTGATTTTAAGAATCCCAAACTGGAACATGTGGAGGTGTTTGATGTGTGAGTGACATTAAACTACTTTTGATTATTTTTTCAAAATACTAAGTCTTCGAAAGCTCAGATAAATGGCTCACAGTGTTCATTAAGAAGACTTGACCTGAGTGGAATAGATGCTGCTGACAGTGTGAAGAAAAAAGCTGGCAATAAGAAGCAAGGTGAAAGCTGTGGCATGCACAACCATATTAGCATGCTGAACTTTTCAAACAGTGACAAAATTATTCTTTCAGTGTCTGTGCCTTCACTGCAATAGCAGATAGAATTCCTGCACAGGTGTTAATGAACCATGACCTTAAATCCAGTTGACCTTGTGTGAGGCTAAATGTACTGGGTGTTGTAGTGTACCTGAATGCAAAATGCATGTTTAAAGAAGTATTTTATTCAAAAATAGAATTATTATACCCAGCTTTCCACATGTGCAAATTGAATTTTATTGTTTTTTTAAGTATTGTCTTTAATTTCATCCTCGTATATTACCCCTGGGAAATAGCTTACATTTCTACCTGTAATTAATTCAGGTGTCTAAGGTTGCAGTATATTTTTGAAAAATGTCTTTGGGCCTATTCTGCCAATAACAATGACTGGGTAATTAATTCAAGCTGTTCCATTAAAAATAAATAAAAGACTGAACAAAAGAATATTTTCTGAAAATAATAACAGTCACACAAGCACTGTAATTGTTGTTGACATTCCTTAGTATTTGATGGGGATCTGTAACACTAATGGGAACTGGAAAGGACCCATTTAATGAAAAAGCTATCTAGACCTGTAAATGAACAACTAATTTCTCTCAGGGAATAGCTAAATGTAGTTACTAAAGTTAGACTGGGTCCTCAATAAGTAATTTTCACTGGTCTTGTTTTTCAGAGGTTCTGAGCCATTGACTTCCATTTCAGAGAATGCCTAGCCTTTCTTTTTAACCATTTTCTTTGGTTTTAAGGACCCTATAGAGGTCAGGGAAATTTCCAGAGCAAATGGAAGAGACGTATTTAACTTCTCCAGGTATTTCACAAATAAATAGACTCATCAGCATTCCAAGGGCTGTATTTTGAATGGAGTCCTCTGAAAGCAGAGTGCCACGGAGCATCAGTCCACTTAATTTAGTTCCCTGACTTCTCTTAGTATTGCTGCTTCAGTTGCTACTACTGAACACCTAGAAATATAAAATCCCTAAAATGTTAAAATAGCAGAATTTTAATTAATCATTTGCATTTTTAAATAATAAAACCAATTGTTTATATTAAATGCTTGGTAGAATATAAAGTGTGCTTTCAAAAGTTATACATTTTGAGACTTCAGCTAAAGTGCACTTTAAAAAGTTATACATTTTGAGACTGTTCAGCTATATTTGAAATAAATATATTATTGACTATTAAGAGTTCTGTTCATACTACATTAACTTTTGTTGGGTATGGTTTTATATTAAATGAAATGGTTTCCACAAAGATACATTTATGACATGAAAAAGGAATCACTTCTTTATGACACTGTGAGAATACAAATAAGTGATCTGTGAAAATACAGAAAAGTATCTTTAATCTTTACTTTTTCTTGAGTATTCTGTACAGATGAACTTGATAGAAAATATCAATGGCCAGATTCTTTATATACTTTGATCTAATAACTGCAAATTTGGCCTAATATTGCACAGGGATTTAACCATATCTGGAAACAATTTTAACCAAAGGCCAGCACTGCAAAGGCACTGTGACCACTGTTAAGTGTATTACACATAAATGTTAAAGGCTCATGTCTGTGTCTGTGTGTGTCTGTGTGACAGAGAGAGATTGAAATCACTACAAATATGATTTGAGTCTGATGTTATAGCCATGCTCATATGTCTGCATGCCCCAATAAAATCATATTGGCCGTTTTGTCCTTAGAAGACTGTTCTTTCTGTGAGCATACAGGATCTCTTAAAAATTGGATATCTTTATCATTTCCTTGGTATCCACACCTTACTCTGACAATATCATTATTTTTCTGCTAAGTCACTGAGTACACAAAACCTTGCAAGGGCCTTCTCTTCAAGAACAGATATGGAAAGGCATCCTGGTCCTAACTCAGCACGCACAAACTTCAACACTTCCCGCAGCATCCCTCAAGGGAGAGCTGGTTTGTACCCAAAAAGCATCTGCATCAAGGCTTTATTCTTGGCAGGTAGGGAGTCTCTTTCCTCCTCCATCTTCTCATTATGTTATTTGTCCACAAAATCTTGGGGGGGGGGGGGAAAAACCACTCAGTCAATGACAACAACTAAAAAGCTTCCCATGACTCAAAATTTATATGTAAGGTAAGAAAAGGTAGTTTAAAAAAACAGAAATATCTTCTTGTATTACTTCTCTTTGCAATACACTCAAAACTACTTTTGGTCCTTAAACTGAATTTGTATACTCTTAATTCCGTAAGACAAACACTTTTGATAGTTTAGCAAAATAATAATTTTTGGTAAAATAGTCTGATATTTAAAATTACATCCATTAATGATCATTCTTCACACTGGACTGCAATGCTCCTTCTACTTGGATTAGCCTTTTCCAAAACCTTCCAAAGCAAAAAAAAAAAAAAAAAAAAAAAAAGAAGAAGCAAAGGTCTTCTGAGCAGAAGGGTTTACATCTTCAAAAGGAGACTCTAGAGGTATAAAAGAGAGTGAAGCGTGAGAGAGGAACAGTGATCCTATTTCTAATTTTTTTCCCTGCATGATATATCCTCTAGCTTTTCTTTTCTATGGTTTTTTTAATCTCTCCTTTTTCAGGGTTTTACTCTTTGTTATGCTCATTCATAGAGGCGTTTGCAATATCACTGCAGTTTGAAGCTTATGAACTTCAGACAAAGTTCATAAGCTCACTCTTTTCTTGGCTGGCACAAAGCAGGAAGACTGAGAAGGGCTGTTCTCATTTGATTTGACTGATGCAGAACAGATGGGATGTAACTGTGTCTCCACACCTTTTATTAACCAGGGACTCTAAAGGAGCTCCAGAGCCTCTTGTGTGGCCACTGCGGTGCAGAATGCTCCGGTGTGACTCTCATCTCATTCCTGTGCCTGGGGTTTGTCCCACTGCATGGATGCCACCTAATGAGAGCTGTCTACCAAGATCTCCTCTGTTACAAGCCTTAGCACAACATGCCAGGCAATGGAAGTCTTGGGTGGTGCTCACAAGGCAGTGCTGGGATTATTGGTTGTGGGCATGTCTAGCAGAATATGTGCTGAATGCAAAACCCTCAAAATCATATATTACCTTCTTGACCTTTCTGGAAGTTTTAAACATGTACATTTGTTTCTTTCTAAGTTTGTGTTCCTAAGCCTGAGGGTAGGTCTTTTCTTCAGAATGAAGAAGCATGGGGCTTATATAAAAACATACTAAACACACTAATAACAATAGATGTGAAAAACAGCTCTGTGTACGCAAGAATACATTCATGGTTTAAAACTGTACATCAATTGTCATTTAAATGAGTTGAAACATGCCCCATTTGTGTCTGTCATACTGGTCCATGACAGCCATCACTGTAGTCTGCAATTCTGCCATCACTTTCATCTGCTTTAATCATTCACCTGTTTCTCAATTTTTGATCTGCTTTTTGACAATTCTTTTTTTTTCTCATAGTGCTTTAATTAGCAGTCTTGCTTCCCAGTAAATTACTTGTGACTGAATCATGCAATCCTTCACTTGATAGAAAGGACGTAAACAAAGAGAATTTTGAGCAACAGTCAAAATAGCAGCATTGGCACCATAGAATAGAAACTAACTTCAAAGATGAGATTAAAAAACCCTGTAAAATAGGCGTTTCAGGTATCATTAATTCTCTATTTGGATCCTGTATTAATAAAAGCAATTCTGTCATTCTCTGTGGAAAGCTAACATTTACCCTTAAAGGCTTTTTAAATAATCTTTTGTAATTCAGGGCTACATACTCTCAGAATTGCTAGATTGCATTGCAGGTTGGGAATGCTGCTGCAGCATTCACGTGGCACATTCTTCTGACTTGCAGCACTTAATTATGTGATAATTGAGTCCCAGAAGGTAAAATGACCAATTGAGAGTCTAGAATACAGTCACACTATTGCCACCATTGCATTACCACTAGAGCTGAATGGCCATACAGTGCAGCACAGCAACATCTAATAAAAACCTTCAGCTGCCACAAATTCTTCACATTACTGTATTTCTGTTATCTTATATGATGTTAACAAATCAAATGCATTGAAAAAAGTGTTTTCAGAGAGCTGAGCATTTTCAAGGTTTGGTACTCATTAAACATGTGTAGATATTTGGTTGTTCTCTTCACCTTCGGAATTTAATTTTCTTGAGAGTTTGGTGTGAATTACTTTCAACTTCTGTCTGGAATAAATAACTTTATGGTCTATATGATCAAATCTAATTGTGAAATGACTATTTTTAAGGATTGTGCCTGTAGTTTTGGGGGAATGTGTGAAATGTGCAAACTAAAACTTATGGAAGTAGCATATATATTATGTAGGATTTTACTGGTAAAATTCATTAACCAGTGAATTCTATAGATTAATTTTATTTCATTTAAAATTGCCAGCAGCTGGAGGGAAAAGAGTCATTTAAAAAAAACATGTTTATAGCTGAGCTCAATCATTATTTTTCAATGTCAAAAAGCACTACATAAATTAATACTGATTAAGTTATTAATTTTTGTTTTAAGTTCGTATTTGAGTGTCTTGCTGAACCAGAGAAATAAAAAATAATTTTCCAGTAAAAGCATTTTTTCAAAGTAGAAATTAGAGGGGAGGGGGTTTGTTTATTTATTTATTTACACATAATGTCTTAGTTAGTTCAAAAGGATTAGAAATAACCTCAGAGCAGTATTTGAAAATATCCAGTTGCAGATCCAATGTGATTATGGTCACAATGTGACCCAATATGTGATTACATCAAAGTTCAGAATACCTCTACTAAAGTTTTATATTAAAAAATATATATACTTTTTTTTTTAAAGGTTAAAATGCTTTTGGAGTTTGATATCTCTTTATGCTTTGTTTAGCACCAGCTGGAGAGAGCATGATGAGCATGTTTGTTTTCCAGTGACAACAAAATAACTTTCCATTAAAAGTTGTTGCTTAGAAAATAAATAAATGAATAAATAAATAAATAATAAAAGAGAAAATAAACACATTTTCCTGTGCAGCATTCAAGGTCATATATTGAAATAATCCATCTGATAGCTTAATATGTGAGTTTGAAATGAATTAAAAATAATTATGGAATCTGCCAACATATTCTCATTATACAGAGTACAATTAAAAATTAATTTCCATCATTATAAATTTTGTGAATACAGAGCAGAAAATGTGTCCTGTTTACCTGGCAAGGTCCTTTGAATACCTTTAGTAACAATGAAATATTTTGTTTGCCAGCAATGTGGGATGTCTCCAGTTATGTGTTTTTAGCATTTGCATATTGAACATCTGAGCTCAGTTAATGCATTACAGAGCTCTACCTCTTTGATGCATCATAACCTTGCATTTTCATTCCTTGCAGAAGGGAATCCATATACCTGGTGGGTTGGAAAAGCCAATGAGAAGCACTACTATTGGGGCGGATCGGGACCTGGCATTCAAAAATGTGCCTGTGGCATCGAACGCAACTGTACTGATCCCAAGTACTACTGCAACTGTGATGCTGATTATAAGCAATGGTGAGTGCTTTACAAGAGGGCAGGATGAGAATGACCAAATCTCCAAACTTTTGCAATGCTGCCATGAATTTGAATATATCTTTTTTCTATATTTCCTTTCTTACCAAAGAAAAAAGGCAAAATTATTATATTTGTGATTCCTCCTGCAAAGTGTCAGCTCATGTCTGGATTTCCATTTTATTCATGGTGTCTGTGACAGTTAAATATAAGGCCTGTATTCATGATTTCCAGCCCACTGAGCAATGGAAAAGAAGGCTAAAATTGCAAAGGCAAGTCCTCATAGGAAAGACTAGCATTTTGGTTATCCATGCAACTTTGTCTTCATAAGATTCAGTTATACTGCAATACAGAATGAATTTTATCCCTGCAACTTCATGGTTTTTTCCCAGGATTTCTCCTCTTTAAAGTGTTGCTTCTGCAGCACTTGAATGTGAGTGATATGTACTGAAATCACTCATCTAGTTCCTCCAACTCTGATTATCTGTTTTTCATGAAGAAAAATATGTTAAGAACTAGACATGTATTATGGAATGAGCCTCTGGACTTCAGAGGAAGCTACCAGGCTTTGCATGAGATATTTAATTAAGGCAGAAAAAAGAAATAAACTTGCATCTCTGATATTCCCCATAAAGATGAACAGACTGCATAAAGCTCATAATCATTTTGAGTGAGACCCTCTCTGTGGTTTACAACACTTTGTTTGTGAACCTTAATCATTTGTGTCTCTTTTCTCATGACAGGCAGGAATATATTTTACATGGTATGCAATGTTCAGTGACATATTGAAACCATACTTTCATGAACATTTCTGCCATTATTAGCAACCTGTGGGTAATTGAATCAATACTGGCTCATAAACCATTTGAGGTTAATTGAGAAATTCTACAGCTATTAATGAATGTAGAGGTACAGAACTGTAGCTGTATGTCAGAGACTAAAAAAGAAAAAAACAAAGAGAGTAGGAAGAATCGCAGAACCACAGAATCACAGAATAGCAGTGTGTGAAAGGGACCTCACAGTTCCTCTAGTTCAACACATCTGTTTAAGCAGGATTGCCTATAAACTGTTGCCCAGTACTTTGTCTGGAGAGTTTTTTGATAAATCCAAGGATGAACTCCACAGGTTCCCTGTGCGCATTGTTTCAGGACTGGGCACCACTTGAAAGAGTCTGACTCCATCTTCTTTGCACCCTCCTTTTAGTTACTTATGGACATTGATGACATCCTTCTCAACCTTCTCTTCTCCAGGCTGAACAGCCCCAGCTGCCTCAGTTTCTTTCATAGGAAAGATGTCCCAGTCCTTCTATCATCTTAGTGGTCCTTCATTGGGCTCCATCCAGCAATTCCATCTCTCTCTTGTACTGGGGACCACAGAACTGGACCCAACACTCCAAATGTGGCCTCACTGGTGCTGAGCAGGGGAGGAGGATGGCCTCCCTTGACCTGCTGTCAGAACTTTGCCTAATGCACTCCCAGGATGCCATTGGCTGCTTGGCCTCAAGTGCACACTGCTGGCTCATGCTCACCTTGGTGTCCAGCAGATTCCTTAGAGTGTTTTCTGCCAAGCTACTTCCCAGTTGGGTGGCTCCCAGCATATACTGGTGCATGGGGTTGTTTCCCCCAGGTGCAAGGCTTTACACTCTTCATTGTTGAACTTCATGACATTTCTGTGGACCCAATTCTCCAGCTTATAAAGATCCCTCTGGATAGCAGCAGAACTGTGTTTGATGTGATCTGCAAGAATGAAGTATGAACAGCACAAAAACAGAGTAAATAAAGAAAGTTTTCAGGCCTACAAAAATTGTAGATTAGGATGTGGGAAATCAAATATTGCCACAGACATTGCCACCCTGAGCTTTGACATTGTTAGGATAGTAATCTGTTAGCTATGATATAGGATGAACTACACAACACCAGAGATAGAGAGGAGTCAGTTTTAGAGACAGGGTAATCACACATGCTGCCAAACTTCAGAAATATAATTATATGGAGAGAATGAAGAATATAAAGTCAGATGACTCCAACTCAATCATAGGCACTAGAGCAGTGTGGCAGGAGGGATGTAGGTTTGGTTCTGTGTCAAAATGGTAACAATAAAAGGAGGATATTGTGATAATAATTACAATAATGGTAGAATTAGAAGCACTTACAGTTTTCATTGTCTGAGGCACTGGATGCATATCCATGAATAATAGGGCTCTGTACCATATGTTGACTTTTTTCCTTTACACCAAGGGAAATGTATGGGGAAAATGGCACTGGATTTTGATCTGTTCTTGAAGATTCCCTAAGAGTCACAGATGATAATTTAATAAGCAGCATTCACTCAATAATCTTTCTGTAACCTCTGCACCCCATATATACACTGAGATTATGTGGATTCTACTAATAAATAGATTCATATGGTTATTAGATTTAGATCTTAAATAGGCTTATTATCATTAAAGATTTACAACTGTTTACTCAGAACTTCATACAAGAATATTTAATTACATAAAATATTTCTTTAGATAAGTATCAGAATTTTTTCAGGACAACTACTATTCATTGCAGGACTTTTTATAAAAAACAATTATACCACTGGATATTATATTTTAATCTGTGGTATGTGTAAATCACAGGAAAAAATTAAAGCTATATTATAGATTTTAAGGACATTTCATTCAAGATTCATTTTTTTGGTTTGGTTTTGTCAGAATCTAGTCTTTTCCATAGTTATATCTTTTGGGTTTGGGAGTTATTTTGAGGAGTCCTAGTTAGGAATTTTATCTAGCCACGTCCATCAATACCTGAAAAGCAAGTGAGATCCAGAGGAAAGGACACCTTAATGACTTCAATCATCAAGACAGGATTTGACCCAGGCCCCCAACACATCTGTGCCCAATTCTAGTGACAGCAAAACAGCTGCTGGTTTGGACAACATATTATGCAAGGGTTTATGATGAGAAGACAAATCTCAGTTCATATATTAACAAAGCAGCTTGCTACAGCTTGCCACCATGGCTCACCAGCACAACTTATTTTAGAATGATTTAGAACCCCCTAAAAGAGAAGGGCTGAGTAAACACCAAACTGTGGCTGAGAATTCAGGTGGGACTTTTGCAGTAATTGCATATCTTGTCCACAGCTGGGAGCACAGCATTTGCTTGTGGTATGCCCACAGTGATGTTCTGCTCCTGCCCAGGCATTGTTGGAAAAATTGTTTGGGGTTTTTTGGGTGGTTGCAGGGGTAATATCCTGAGGGGAGAAGGCAGAAGCCAGAGCAATAACTATATTAGAAAAGGTAAGGAAGTAAAATAGGAAAAGAAGACTCTGTAGAAATTGTGAGAATCAAAGGTGAAGAAGAGAAGCAAGACTCAGGAGAGAGATTTTACAAGGAAATTGGGGAGCCACTGAAGAATCGGTCAGGCTGAATCAGAATGATGTAGTGTAAGTAGAATATTGTCCACTGTTTTTATTTTAGAAGTTAGAATTCATGTTAGAAATTAAGAAAGGAATTACAGCTTGATGAATGATTTCATAACAAAGGCAGGAGAATGTTTCCCTGGAGATCTGGTTTCTAACCCTGCCTCTGGAACCACATTCCTGCATGGTGCTTCCTCAGTTTCATAAACCATTTCTTCACAGAACAGTCATTAGTCTGATCCTAATTTTCTGGAAACCCAGAAGTCCACTTTGTGAAAATACCAAATATTAACAGCTGCAACCAGAATAAGGGATCACTCTCTGAATGCATCTAATGCGGTCTTTCAAAGCAAAAAAAAAAAACAAAAAAACCACCAAAAAACAACAACAAAAAAAAAACCCCACCAAACATGTAGGCATCTCAAATGCAGCACTAAGTATGAGTGTTTTTAACATTAACATATTTCAGCCTCAACACCCAATCTGTAGAATGCAAATTATGCCAGCTACTCCCTCATGGAAGTACTGCAAAGACAGGTAGATTTATGAAGTAATCATCTGCTGTTCTAATGAGCGCTATAAAAAATCCAACGAGAAAATGTGGTCTTTATAGAAAGATCTGAAATAACACAGTAGATATAAAATGGTATCCACATATTGAAGCATAAGAGTAAATTTGGAGAGTAGGCAATGTTACACTAAATGAGTGTTGTCTGCATACTATATTGAATAATGCTGAAGCCCTCCAAAATAAATAATAATCAGGGACCAGTTAAGGATTGCATCATGGTGGTAGGAACAGGGGACTAATTAAAGCTCTTTAAGCAGCCTGAAATGCCTATTTTCAAATGAAATTTTGTGTTTGGTTTTTCATTTTTTTGTTGTTTTTTGTTTTCTTTTAACCAAGTATGTAAGTAATTCTATATAAGTACAGAACCAGCTGTGTTAATTATGGACTTACTCACAATGCAAATTTTCCCAGGGATTAGTGTATACCATAGGCTTGGTAAACCTTATATCTGTATGGGTTTTCTATTAATGATTTTTTTTAATTTCACATCACATCTTGTCTATCTGAACAAAATAGTTGTGTAGAACTACTTAGCACATGCCTAATGTGTTGATTATAATGCCTGGATGGTAAATAAGCCAAATGGTAAATATTGGCAGGGAATATGAGATATGAAATTCAGATTTATGTGTATTTGCACACATAGCCTAGAATATAACCTGATTCTTTAGAAACTCATGTTGTTGCTGCAATGTAAGTATTAAGTAGTCATTTTTGTCTTGATAAAGAAACAGAAACCCAGATGGAAGAACTTCACCCTGAGTAATCCTGACAAAATTATCTTTTAGTCCCAAATTATCTATGATTTGTGTCCAAAATGAAATTAATTCAGAGTTAAATGGATCAGAATGTATAAGAAAGGTTAGATTTGCTTGCTAATAAAGATCATTTCTAAAGTGTGTGTGGTTGACATTTAAAGTCAGGTTGTCTCAATCTTGAGAGAATAAAGGTAGCTTTTATGAGTAGCAAGAAGTTCTCTGCATTGCTGCTAAATAAAATTATAATGAAATTATTAATTTTAGATAAAATGTAAGACTTTTTGAAAAAAAATCTTATTCAAATAAGACCATTATTAATAGAATATAGGCAGTTCCTTCAAAAAAAAATGACTGGCATTGTAGATATAGGCACACTGTACTAGTTATGTAGCAAATGTAAAGCTCCGCAAAGAAATTTTTATTCCTACTCTCATTTGAGCCTAGGGTCAGTTAAGACTCAGATTGGCCAAATTTCTCATTTCTACACCACAGGGTCTCTTGCTCAGAGAAGTCACAATAAGTCAGAAGGCTTATAATATGATGCTGTTCAAGGATTTACTCAGAAAAGGTGGCATAAGAAGCTTTTTCATTTAGCACTTCCTGATGTGAATGCACTTCAGGTTACAAAGCCAGTCATGGACTTTACTTCTGACTTCTGGTGTGATTGCCAATCTTACAGGAACTATTTGGTGCCCCAAAAGATGATCAAAAGGGTTTAAGCAGAATTTTCAGATAAAGCTGCTTTGGACAAATGGAAAAAATCAGTGGAAGGAACCTTATTTATAATCTCACAGTTTGGATATTAAAGTTTCTTTCTCCAGAGCCTGTCAAATTGCTTTATTTTTGTGAGGTGTTTTGCAGAACACTCTGCAGGATGCATCCCTCTTCCCTTCACAACTCTTGTCCAACAAAGGGAGTTTCAAAAGAAAGTTCCAGGTCATGGGTAAAGATGACTAAACAAAGCTCAGAATGACGAGTTGTTTGAGTTACAGGAATATGGGTGGATGTTGAAATGTCAGCCTGAAGCCATGGAAATGACAGGTGGGTCATTTGTAGCCAGATTTAATAGGATATTAAAGGCTCCTGGAGCTATAGGTAGACGTCAAGGTTTAAGTTTAGCATGTAATAATTACCATCAAAATCATAGAAATTTCAGTTCCTGACTCCCTGAGGCACTTTTGAAAATCCATCTGTCCTTTAACCTTGTGTGCTCTCAGTAACAGAGCTGCTGATGCAGAGAGAGCTGGATAGTCAGAAGACCCTGGCTTCTCCTGTCCTTTGTTAGAAGCTGCTAACAATGTCTCTGTATTTCTTTTTCCATTACTTTCCCATCTAGGCAGCAACTGGAGCTTCCACAGAGGTGTTACATGATCACAAGTGTCTCGGCTACACATTCTTTGTGGAAAACAAAAACCAAAACCAAACTAAGAACTTATTGTTGCCTCTATGCAGCTACATTTTGTTTAAATTTAATTGCTATTTCTAGCATTATGGAGAGAAATCTTAAATAGGTAAAAGGGATCAAATTTGAATATACTTAAAAGAACTTGAAGGACTATAAAAGTACTATTGAGGCATATGCATGACTAGAATCATATATATATATATATATATATATATATATATATATATATGTGTGTGTGTGTGTGTGTGTGTGTGTGTGTATACAAACAAAAAATTTTCCAATAAAACTAGACAGATTGACTGCATAAAAAATCAAACAATTATATATGGTAACCTCATATTTAAACAGTAACTTGCAAAACATTTTTGCTACAACACATAGGCCTGTATTTAATAAGAAAACAGACTGGTTTGTATTACAGGACACCAAAAAAAATCCAAAGAAAACAAAACAAAAAGAAAACAAAGCATAACAAAACAGAAAATCAATTAAAAACCCAAACAAACAAAAAACCCAAACAAACAGAAAATTATCTAATGAGATTTGTAATGTGCTGCTGTTTTACTTCACATCTTTATCAGATGATTAATCACAATTTTCTAGAAACTTAGGAAACTTTGTAGAATTAGGCCATAGCACTTTGAAAACTTTCATTCAAGATTTTTTTCACAACATAAAGGCCATCTTTGAAATGATAGACAAGAAAACACTATTGGTAATTTTATACAGTAATTATATCTCTTAATCAAATAACAGTTGAAATATCAAAACTTTTTTTTAGTTATGCTTAAGGAATGAATTAATTTTGTTGATGAAGGCAGGGAAACTCAGCTGACAAATTGCACTATTTCAGGTGGCTGTTTTTCTTGTACTCTTACAAATCCAGACAGGCTTTTTTAGGTCTTTTAAGGTTACCTCACAGAGTTCCTTTGCACATTGACATTGACACCCAATGTTATATATTTCCATAAATATATAAAGTCAAAATTTAGCACTTTGACAGCATGTAATGGCACAGAATAAATAATTTGCATGAAGAGGGACACTAAAGACAGAAAGCCAAGCATTGAAACCTTAGGAAATATACTTAGGTAGTACTTTTTTCCATGTGAATTTTGTATTTGAGCTGAAACTTTCACCAACAGACAAGCTGATAGCCAGAAGCCATGAAGTTCATCCCTTCTAGTTACAATTTGGCCATTAAAACTACTCCAGTAGGGAAGAGGGTCAAGTGACTGGATATTTAATAGGCTGCTCTCTGTCCTATACTTCTCAGCTGTGCTCATCAAATGTAACTGGTATGCAACATTGAAACAGAGTTTGCATGCTGAAAAATGTGAAATCTTCCTTAAATAAATTCCATCCTCTTATTTTTATAACCTGTTCTATGTTTTTATTTACAAAACTATATACATCTTGTGTTTGTCCTTTATGCCTTCTTCTTTTTTTACTTCTTCCACAAGATAAGTCTGAATGATTTTGTTACTGATAATGACATATTAAAAGTTTGGGAGATGGAAATTTTGAAGTGGAACTCCTGTTCATGCTACAAATGTGCTGAGTACCACCTTTCAAACTCTCCTCTCCTTGTGCCTTAGTACCACCACAGGATTCTGGCCAAAATCCAGGATTTTGTTATGCAAGGCTGTCTACAAACAAAAAACAACGACTCTTTCATTCCTCAGTGCTGTGTATTCACTACCATAAATGCTTACATAAAACTGATTTGAGTGATTTAAAATTTAATTCAAGGACCAATGAAGGGCATAGCACCTCTTTCACAGTAAGTTTTCAGGCTATTGCTTTCATGTTGGCTTGGAAGGATTTGGTGTCTGGAATTGCCCCTAAAGCTTGTATTATGTTTCTAATGAGCTGCAGCTCTAGTCCAGGATCCAGACAAACCAAGGATCCCATGGATTGCTCTTTCTCTTTTGGAGATGTTCCATGCAATACTGACAACAGCCATGGTATGTAGCTCACAGGAAATGACAGATTTCCAGCCTGAACTGATACAGATTGAGGAGTTTAGGAGTTTCAAGATTCAATGAATCATGAAATTTTCAAATTTTACTTGTGTTTTATTCACCTTGGGGACTTGATTAAGTCCTCATTTATAACAAGCTGGTCCTGCTTGGACTTGAGCTATCATCCTACTCACTGGGAATAGGGAAAACCTTTCCCCCAAGATTTCTGGCTCATGGCAGTGACCAGACATGTGAGGAACAAAGTCTTAACATTCTCCAAATCTAAAAACACAGGAAAATGTGGGCATTGATATGACATGAAATAACTCTTTGGCAACGTGTCTTGTCTTTGTTAAAATACCCCTTTCTTACTCAGTCCTGTGTACGATGATTTTGTTCCTGTAATCAATACAAAACCATGAATGAGGAAACAGGATTCTGTACTGCCTCATGCATCATGAGCAGAGTCTTTTACCTTGCTGTAAATGTGCAAATGGTCAAGCTCTAACAACCTCCTAAGGATGAGAAGGATTCCTTTTTGACTTCAAGTTCATTCATTTCTCAGTGCTAGCAGTAATGAATAAACTTAGAGGAGAGAGTGATGACAAGACATTATCCCTGTTTATTAATTTACTCTGTAAATTATTGTCAGACAAAAAGTGAGTGTTCATCCTGCTGCCAACCTCACTTCTGAGTGTTGCTGTTCAGGTTTTCTTGTCTTCAGTTCCAGCTAGTCAAAGACAGATGGTGTCATCCAGGTCTTTTTAAATTAAAGAATCATTTAACAGCGGCACTGAAAAGAAAACTATCAGAATTAGGTATTTGTAATTGTTATTCTCTGGCATATCTTTTTTGTTATTAAAAGTGTCCTGTCTTTCTCAGGGCATTCTAAGAAATTTCTGAGAGGGTTATGAATTATTACATGAAAAGGCAGATGTATATGATTTTTAATTCTACCATGCAGACGTTGGGAACATAATTCCCAGCACATTTGTATACTTTTTGTTATTAAACTTCATTATTAGTGTGAGTGACAAATCAAGTAGCAAAAACAAAAATGACTTCTATGTTTTGCACAGACAGATGCAGACTTTTTAATCTGAATGAAAAGCTTGTAGTCCCAGCTTCAAAGCAAATGACCTTACTGTCACAGCTTGTCAGGTAAGGGCAGAGTACATTGAGCATTGTGCACTGCAGAACTTTCAGCTGCCAATTATTTTCTCCTTCTCCACCTTTTATTTATGGGCTAACTTAAAGACTAATAACTTTGCCCTCAGTGCCATGCTATGAAGATGAAATCACTCCAGTGCAGACCAGCCCAATGTATTTTACTCTGTACCTGACACTGCTCAAGTCTTGAAGAGGGTGCTTTTCTTCTTAAATTGTAGAACTCCCCTGACTTTTTTATTTCTGAATCAGTGCAGTCAGATGCAAAGACATCTGAAATATATGATAAGCTCTGTTATAAGGTAGATGAAGACTGCAGCACATGATTAGCTGTTATTACTATTAGCAGTCATATTTTAGCTGAAACAATCACAAGGGAGTCCATCAAGCTGAAGGTGCCTCCAGAGTAAACAAAAGATATATCTGTTTTCACTGCTTGTTCTTTGGTGTACCAGGAGATATAAATAGATAGATATATGGATATATAGCTATATAGATATATACATATATAGATTATATACAAAGATTGATGTACAGATATGCAGATAGATATACAGATATAAAGGGAAGAATGGAAGTAATCATATAGGGGGGAGAGTTGGGGATCTTGGGGAAGAGAGAACTCATAAGCCCTTGTGATATTTCTTTTGTACCAGACTTAATGGGAATATTGTCTTCAGAGCAATTGATCAAAATATCCTGTCAGTTCATCACTGAGGTAGTTGCAAAACCTCAGCATTTGAAGGAAGAATTTTTTCTTGTCTTTTTCTCATTTTGTCCAGCAGATTCTTACCTCTGCAAAAGAACTGATAAAAAAACAGAAAATAAAAAAAGACAAGACTCACCTGTAGCATTGTGTTTGCCTGGGAATGATCGTTATATACATAATGCATTATTTTACTCTAAAGAGGAAGTTGAGTTACACTGTCTGTGAAAAACACTCAAAGCAATCAAGTAACCTTGCATAAAGTCTGGAAATTGAGCAAAAAAAGGCAATGGTTCTAACACCTAGAGAAAAGGGAGACTGTTTCCCTTTTTTTGTCTGTATCTGTAGTTAGGCTTGTAGAAAAAGCTTAAATTCTATAAACTGTATTAATGTCATGGACTAGGTGTGGGTTTATCTTGGTCACCATTCATGTTTCCCTCCTGGTTTGCCTTAAGCATTCAAAATTTCTACTTTTCTCTAATTATGGCTAGATGTTTTGTCCTAGCTGCAAATCTCTTTGCATCCCCCAACCCTCTCCCCCACCCCTCCTCCAGCTCTTTTTCTTTTCCCTGCCTCCTGTTCACATGCTGAATGCTATACTTATGAAAATTATTAGTATAAATTACACTCCCTGGAGACCCCGCAAAGTTTCTAAGAGCTGTCTGAGTGTGCAGTGGAGACTTAGTAAATCAGGTCTAAGGTAATTTGTTGCATTTTTATCTCAAGTTATTTTTCAACACTTATTAAACTGAAATTAAAATGCTACATGGATTCTTTACAGCAGAAGTGTGTCTATATGAGCCAGCTTGTTCATAGAATTCAAATGGCACTTTTTTTTCATATTTTGCTGAAAAACAAGTGGTTTACTAGGAAGAAATTATTCTATCTAAACCAATATCTCAGGACAGTTACTTATTGGAATTCCTTTATCACAAATACTATATTTTGCTCAACTTTTGGTCAAGTGGAAGGTGATTACAGGATTATGCTAAATGTAGATTAGGGAAATAAAATCTTCTGTGAGTAATGACTTAGGGCTGTTGTTTAAGTTATACAATTTCCTTTAAGGAAGTACTTAAGTATATATATATTTATTTATTATTAAAGAGAAAGCGAAGCAAAATGAAAAGGAAGAAAAAACAAGATTTCAAACAAGCAGGTAGATATAAAGTTAATAAACTAAAATCTGCTGACAGTGTTAAAAATGTAATTAAAAAATACAGTAAATACAAAACCTGTATCTCTGATGCACAATTTTTTTCTCGGCAATGTAAAATCACAAACAGATTTGTAGGTATTATTTCTATGAAAAGGTTTAAAATGCTGTCTACTAAACATGTAATCACATATCTAAAACCATTTATTTGCTGAATATTACATAAAATGTCATAATAACATTTACTGGTCAAGAGTTCATCTGTTCAGCTAAAGCACTTTGGAAAAAAAAAATAATTCAAGTATCTTATGTCAAATCTAAGATACCTTTTCCTGAAACAAAATTGCATTTGAAATGTTTAAAGTCTTTCATAAGATTCAGGAATCAAAACCAAACTCCTGATTTACACAGCGCACTTACAAATCATGTTCTTAAAACTGACCTTATGTTTTGCTACCATTTCATTCAATAAAAAAGCTGAAAACCCAGAAAAAAATAAATTATTAATCTCTGACATTATAAACAGAAAACTGATATGTTCATTTAAGGACCTTGAAAAACCAACAACTTAGATAACATCAACTGATGGAAATCTCTTGAACCAAGACAGCGGATAGAAGATGACAAATGTGAACAGAAAGCTGAGAAATATTGACTATTACCTTTTATTATTATCATCACTATTATTATTATTATTTTTATTAATAACTGATCAATTATATGTCATGACTGTGAAGCAGAACAAACCTAAATTATAAACAGCAAAAAGTGTCGTCTTCTGTTCTGAAAGCTGAACAAAAGCAAAATTATGTTTAGAATGAAGATAGACATTGACCTGCTTAACTCTAAGGTTAAGAACTGAGATAATCATTGAAGAAAATGAGCATGGCAACAAAAGTTTATTAAGTACTTTTGGTAAAGACAGATAATTTTGGAGACTCTTTGAGAGCGCTCAGGTCTTGTCCATACTCATCTCTACGTACACACACTCATCAGATCACAGAGTAATTCAGCCTGGAAGTGGCCTCCTGAGCCCTTGTAGTCTGTCCTGCTGCTCAGGGATGGTGGAATCAAACTGGCTGAGGACTGTGTCTGTTTGAGCCCAGAACACCTCCAAGGATGATCATCCCAGCACCCCTCTGGAGAACCTGTGCCAGTGTTTGACCACTGTCATGATATAATGTGGTGATGTAAGGATGACAGGCACCTTTTCAAAGACTGGAATATTTGATTTAAACCAGCTGTTGCTGAATAAAGCAGATATTTCTAACAACTTTTTAAAGAATCCGCTTTCTCTCCTATTGCCACAGAAGAGCACTATGATTATAAAGAGGATAAAAAGTCTGAACTAAAGACACTGAAAGTTACACTACTAGTGCATGCTTCAAATTTTTATTTCTTCTTTCATTTATAGGAAATTGGTAAGGAATAATTTTTTACTCCAGTATATCCAATAGGCTGTCCAAGCTGAATAGTGAAGCGCCCAGTTGCAGGGCTTGCAGGGGTTAGGCTTGATAATACTGGGATCTTCCAGTTATTGTCTGCTAATATTTGTGAAATGATGTGCTGTTTCTGGCTTATGTACATTTCCTGAAATTTAGGGGGGCCTCATTTAGTTGCAAAATGATGCAACAATCTTATGATTGGTTATAAAGTCCTTGGTTTTTTTTAATTTTCAGTATTTTGAAAGAGATACTGAGACAAGTTAAGAAAATTCTTTGATTCAAAATATATTTATTTGTTGGGATGGAACAAAACAATAGGCAAAAAAACTCCACATGAAAAAAAATACACAAAACCATCAAACAAACAAAAAAAAACCCTCAGTAAACAGGAGAAAGAATAACATCTGGAAACTTCTTCTCTTTCTGCCAGCTGGTTTTGTTTCCTAGACAAATTCAATGCTCTTGTGGTGAATTATGAGTGGATTCACTTTCCACAGGTAGGCAGTCTGAACAAGCTGCAGTTCTTTGTAAAATTCAGGGTCTGTTTCTTCTCTGACTCAATGTTAGTTTTGCTCTTGCCATCTACAAAACATGATGAAATATATACTATAAGGAACCAATATGTAGGCAAAACATGATTTTCTTTTTGCTTTCATTATCACAGTAGTGGTTCAGCTTCAGTTGCTGAATAAGTTGTGTGTTTTCTGAATGCATGTGCCAATCTTTTCTTTTACTACATACAATATTTATGCTGATTCAGTCTTTTGAGATTTTTTATATGGAGCACAAACATATATTTATGTTTATAAATATATAAACATATATTTATATGTTTATAAATATAAACACTTATTTATAGGTGAGAAACATAATGCGTGACTGAAATAGTTCAGGTTGTAGGGGGAAATGGACATATTGATGATTATATCTCTAGGTGTAACTTTCATTTAGTTGCACAATGAAGACAAAAAGGCTCAACCTGCTTTTACTTAACTTCCGTGCTTATTCAGCTTTCTTGAGAATTTTCCAGTGAATTACTTGAAAACTTGTAGGACCTACCGCCTCATGATTCTTAGCTAATTTCAGTTTCCACTTTTCATATATTAATGCTTCCAAATTCCTCATAATCTTGAAAAAATCATGTAAATTTAGTATTAATTATACTGATACAGCTGAAGAATGTATCAGCAAACTTCCAGGCTTTGTTGCTTTGTTATCAGTGACTCCTCTATAATCTTAAAGCAGATTATTATTTTTTGTAAACAGGGGGGTTTTTTTTAAAGAAAAACATCTTTTAAAACTATAAACTCACACCTTTCTGGAATGCTAAGGAGGGGGTCAGACTAGATGTTCCCTGGAAGCCCTTTCCCATCCCAACCATTCCATGACTGGGTGTTTTGTTAGATAATGTGAACATAATTTCCTTGCTGACCCCATTTCTGTTTTGTATCCTTGGGTTTGTGCCCTTTGTGCCCTTCCTTAGAAGGAACAGGAGTATTGTTACATACACATGGAAACAGTTCTTGTCTTTTGCCAAAGGAAAAGAAACAAAGGGAAGTTCACATGCAGTAGTACACTGTTACACAGTGCACACAAGCAGAGCTAAAACACAGCAAAAGCTGGTACCAACCTGCTATCTGGGATGAGACCTGATTTAAACAAAGGGGAAAATGTACTACTTTGCATTAGTGAACTCCTGGAACTGGCTGCCAAAGGAGGCTGAGCAAGCAGACACAGATTCAGAAAAAGATTTAACATAGACATGGAAAACAGGTCTATAAATGGATGCTGCAAGTACTGTTCACCATGTAATATTTTCAATGAAGAATGTCATTCTGGAATAGCTTTTAGATAAGAGTATTGGGGAAGAACAGACAAATTCTTCCTAAGCAGGCTGTTAAGCTCCACACAGCAGTTTGCTCAGAGCCCCTCACTGGGATGAACGAGAGAAAGTCCAAAATCTTTTGGAATGCAGTAGAGACAGTTTACCAGATAAAGCAAAAGCTGCAAGCTTGAGCAAAGCAAAGTAAGTAAGGAATTCATTCACCACTTCCCATGGGCAAGCAGGTCTTCAGTTATCCCCAGGAAAGCAGGGCTCCATCATGTGTAAAGACTGCTTGGGAAGACAAATGCCATCATCCCAAATATCTCACCTTCTTCCTCTACATGATGATGTGAGAAGCAGGAAAGGCCTTGACCCTGTAAGCACTGCTGATCAATAGCAAAACCATCCCTGTGTTGGACTGGTTTGCTCACAAAACCAAAACAACACCACAGGAGCTACTGTAAAGATAATTAGGTCCCTCTTGGATTAAACTAGTACAAACATGTTTAGATTCTGCAGGACATTAGATGATGTGGCTGCAACACATGTGCAGTAGCAGAGAGCTGCAACCTCTCTTTCATTACATGCATAGACTTTGCTATAGGTAGACCTGATAGATTTCTTGGTATCCCTACGTCCATGAGACAACATTTGTCTCATAGGTTTGTCTCTAAGGTGAGAAGCATCTGCAGTAAGCTACATTTAAGCTGTGAGGAAAGATGCATCAGCAGCTGGCAAATTAACATATACTCAGCCACTGAAATGCATCTCAGCATGTGCAAGGCTCTCAGTGCACCCTCTGTGAATACTGTGAGCCCTAGGCTTTTTTGCCTATATTATATTTTATTTTAATTTCTGTCTTCACCTTACGCTGGTAAAAAATGTCACAGTCTGAAATACCAGAGAAGCACAACTTGATTGCTTCAGGGTCAGCTTCCCCATAAAATCTACCCAGAATTGCTTGGAGTCCTGAAAAGCTCCATTCTTAGAGATAGAGGGAGGGGGGATCTCACTCACTTCACCATCATCCTCCTTTGTTCATGACCATATTGTCACGTGTTGTTAGAAACCTGTGGCCCAGAGCCGTTTCAGTCCATGCAGTCAGAGCTGTCACAGCAGAATTGGTAGAAAAACTCTTGGGGGAGTTCATGCAGTATTGTGCTAGGAAGAGACAGGCTGAGCTTGAAAGGAATTGTGTTAGGAAATGAATGGTGAGTTCTGCTAAGTTTGTGCCAGTCTTTTGTTGAGGAAAAAAGTGATGATATGTAATGTAAGGAAAGTTGAGCTCAAAGGCTAACAGAAAGGATAATGGAAACCCACCAGAGCAATAAAGTGGAGCAATCTGGCTAATGAATAGGTCACTAATCCTGTATAAGTGTGATCAACAAAATGCTAAACAAATGCTTGACATTCTACAGTCAGTGCAGCAAAACAGATTTTTCTAAACAAGGGCATCTGCATTTGGCCTAATATTTAGCAGACTATGTGGCATACCATGACTTTTCTGTGGCTCAAATCCTAATCTCTGTCCCTCAGTTTTCTCATAATGCTTTGTGTAAATGCAGTGAGAGAATCTCTGTGTACAGTCCTGCAGAATCCCAGCTGCCTCTGGAGCTGACACAGCTGAACACATTGCAGGAATTACAATTTTTTTAAAACTTCAGTAGGTACCTTGTGTAGTACCCTTTCTCATTTCTCCAGTTTCTCCACTGTGTGTGGAGATTTGCACACCCACAGACAAGAGGTAATGATATCACAAAAACACAAAAAGGTAAGGAAGAAATTAACCTACGGATAAATTTGCATATCACTTGAAACCAAGGTCATCCATCTTTTTTGCAAAAGCACTAAAACAGGAATCTAATTGAAATTAAATCAATTCTAAGAGATATATGTGCATGTTTACTAGCAGAGGGAAAGTATCCTAGTTTTGCTTGTGTTTGATAGCAAAGTGTTTACATAATGAATACAGACATCTGTTAATTACCTCTATGCTGCACCATTGCTTTAAATGTGCTTGAATATCTTGGAGCATTCAGTTTCAGATAATTATTTCTGATGAATGTGTGTACATTTAAAATGTTTTGTAGTGGGATATTTAATTCTTCTTCTAACTAGAGTGCTTTCATGATAATAGACCCCACTTTCCTTCCTCAGTAGACACAGAAACATAATTCATTTTGTTTATAGCACAATTTGTAGATAATCTTTTAAGGTTTCATTTTGGTAGAGTGTTTGTTTAGTGACAGTTGTTACAAATTTATTCTTGCATTTGACTTTGGCATGTTTTAAATAGCTGTTTATTCCTCATCTACTCACTGGATCATTTAAAGGGTTTACCTTTCATAGGTCTAACAAATTATTACAACAACATCAAAAAATCACAGTCCTGATGCAGAATTCATTTTTAGATTACTTTTACTAATAGGTTTTCAGTTATAAACAACTTCTCTACTTATTAGATAAGGAGAAAGAAAAATTAATAATTTGTAGGATCACTGAACCTACAGCTTCAAACAGCAGTAGGTTAAGAAATCCTTGTGAGGAGAAAAGAGCTACAGATGTACAAGCTGTGTGCTATGTAAGAAAGGTTAAATAAAACTGATCATCTGTCCTGATGGGGTAAGTGCCACCTTGAAAGAAGAATCACTGCTGGGGATTTGCCTTCTTCCACTCACTCATGAAAGTAAAATGGGAAGCAATCTTCTGGGGCTGAGACTGGGGACAAAATTAAAGTACAATGGGATATTTGCCTCTAAGGACTGAAACTGAGATCTTTTGAGGAGACACAGATTGTGTGCAATACCCTTGAAATACAGTATTTAAGGAATGTGAACTGATTATAGATACAGAAAATAAGATGTTGTGGTTGGAACAATTAAACTTTGAGGTCAGGTAGAATGGAGAGAGCTCACTGGAAAATAGGCTCAAATAACCAAGTTTTCTTAAAAATCAGTACAGATGCGGTAGGGGCCTCTACAGAAAGAAAATACATAGTCAAATAGTAACATGGAATTTTAAGAATATGTGACATTACTTCTTCTCCTATATTTTGTCTTTTTATTGGCTATTCAGATTATTATTTAAAAGAGGGGTCATGGTATGCTTTTTTCTATGTGATGTCTAGCAAGTAACTTAAATTTTCTGTCATTCAAACAGAAAAATCTGTGATTTTTTCCAATCTAAGCCTCTTTTGATGTAACTGGAGGCCATTTCCTCTTGTCCTTGTTACTTGGGAGAAAATGCCAACCTCCAGTTTTCTACAGCCTACTCTCAGGTAGTTGTAGAGAGTGATAAAGTCTCTCCTGAGTCTTCTCCAGGCTAAACAAACCCAGCTCCTTCAGCTGCTCCTCATAGGACTTGTGCTCCAGACCCCTCACCTGCTTCATTGCCTACTCTTTTGGTCACTCTTATCATACATATGGAGATTTTGTGAGGTTATCTAATCAAGCACTTCATGCCAGTATAAACCTTTTCTCAAAATATTTTATGTCAAAGTTATACAAGCAACTCAAGACATGAGCTAAGTCACAGCATCCATATATTCCCAATGCACCTGCCATAGGTTGGTTTCAGTTTTGTACGAGGGATATGTATAGAAGCCCTGTGAGGATGAACACTGCAGGAAGTGCCAGTGGGAGGGTAGGAGTAGTGGTAGATGCTCATACAATTGGGTTTTACTGACATTTTCTGGATGCAGTAAGTACCATACTTCTTTCAGTTTTCTGGACCAAATTCAACACAAAGTTATGCACTTCAGTACAGTATTGAACTCAACTGGCATATAGGGGCTGAAGTCAGCATTAACTATAGCCATCTGTTATTTTGTCATGCCATAGTCAATTATTTTTATTTAGCTCTTTCAGTCATACAAAATAAAACTGTCAAAGTTGTCAAGAACTCAGAGAAATGAAGCCTCTGAGCTGCTGCTCTGAGATTTTTAATATTTCTTCCAATACAGATCCTTGTGCCCTAAATATCCTGCCAGAAGTACGTTTGGTCTGATAGTTTGATAGGATGTGATCCAAAGACTTGTGGTTAGTAGAATAGATGCAGCAAAGAATTCATCATTTATCTGCACAGAGCTTCCAACAGTACTTTGGGTAGTGTAGATATTAAAAATATTAAAAATATTCTAGTGTTTATACATTAAAATATTACCATCACTGTAATGCATTCAGATATAGAGAAGTGTAATTAAAATTCTTGGTGTTTTAAATTAGGTAGTTTTTAAACAAGTGAAAATAGTAGAGTTCTTCATTATTTTCTTCCTTCAGAGCTACAGTAGCCTGCTGTTCCATAGAAAAGTTCAGCATCTGTGAGGAGATCATGGAAGAAATGTAGGTTTCTCTTTGTCAAAGTGATATACGAAGAAAGACTTTCACTTCCTGGGGCATGTTGAGTAGCTGAATGGGGCATTATTTTATTGTTCTTCAATTGATTAGACCTGTTCAGAGGAGAGTTTTCTCATTTCTGTCATAAAACAAAGCATTTAAAACTTTAGGATGAGTAGAAAACATTTGGGACATTGTTAATTGTGGGATACTTTTAATATTTTCATAAACTACTCTTTTTAAAAATAATTTTCTGATTTTGAAATATTTTGAGAACAAATAATACTGATTTTAAAATGCCAAATGAGATTGAACTAACAGGAAAAAAATATTTGAGCAACATATTGCCCTTTCCAATGTCAATTTTTCCTTTAAAAAATCCCATATAATCCATTTCCAGCTTGACATTCACAGAAGTTTCTTTTCTTGGCTTCAGCTGAATCCCAAGTAATCTTGTCTCTGTAATTACCCAAGGTGAAAGGGACATCCCAATTTAGCCTTTCTTCTAAAGGAAATGCCACATATGTTCCCTGACGTACTTTAAAAAAATTGAAACCCAACATAAAATTGATTAAATTGTTGACAGATGCAAAGATCAGTTAGAGCATGGTAGGATTCCTAGATTTCATTCTAAAAATATCTCAGTATAGAAATAAGAAAAATTCAAAGTCAAGTCAGAAGAGTTGCTGGACCTCAAAAGAAGAGAATCCATACATTTCCTTCATTGCTTCAACACAGCACTAAAGAAATTAAGATTTTAAGAGGTGCCACTCTGCTTGAAGAAACTTTCTGTCTCAAATGGTCTTTTGGAATATGAGCAAATACTGAGAACAGGAAGATTTTCACTGGAAACTGATTCCATATTGTTCAAAAGAAAGCAGAGCCCCATTTTCTCTCTCTATTATTCACCTTTCTCTCTGGTTATTCACTTTCTTACAAATTCCTATTTGAAAGGCAAGTCAAGAAGTCCTTTCAGGCAAGAGAATCTGTAGAACCAGTGTCAAGTCTCTCAGTCCCCTTCCTGATGGATTTTTTTTAATGAGACATATTTCTGACCAATTTCTCAGTGTATCTCCCCTTAAATTAATTTAATCTAGTCAACTCAATCCTTTGTAATTTCTAAACCAGGATTACTTGTGAATGCTGCACCATAAGCCTCGTGTCTTTGGCAAAATTCATCTTTACTAATAGAAGTCAAAGTAGGGATTCATGTCAGTAATTTGGGGGCTGGGATTAGATGATCTTTGATCAAATTGTTTAGACTTTCAGGAGGTGAGTGGCCTCAAAAGTAAAAATATTTTATGCATTTTAGAAAAGCTTAATTGCCTTAAGATCAGTCTTAACTGTAAAAGCCCCTTCTTTTGCTTTCAGGAGCCATGTATTTCCAAGGATCTTATCCTGTCCAATGCCAGAGTATTGAAAAAACTTAAATTGAGTTATGACCTTCTGTCAGTTTTTATGATCCTGTACAGTAATGAGGAATTTTCCATAATACCCCTTGTCAGACAAATCAAGGGTGAGTCATTAGCTCCAACTTAACATATAAGGGCATCTGACGTGACAAGACATGTGGGAAAGGGACAAAAGAACTGTAAGGATACCTGAAAACAGCAAAACCCAGTGCAAATAAAAACTTTTGTCCTAGAGTATAAGGTCTGCAGTTTATAATTCCAAAGGGCAGAGCCCTGGGTGTAGGGTGAATCCGAAAGTGTGGCTTTAATGCTCCATAACATGACTATTAAAAAGTTAGCTAAATTTTATCAAAATTTTTTTCATTAGTTTTGCTTCAATCCTAGTTTTTGTTTGCCCTGTTTTTAATCCTGTTAATTATATCTTGTTTATTTCCAAGTAACTCACTTCCATATTATTACATTTGCTGCCAAAGTTGCATTGTTCATTAAATTGTCTGTAATATTCATTCTGCTTAGCAGTTTTAATATAAATAAAATACTTGCCAGATATTTTTGGATGAGAGAAAATACCAGCATTTAGTATGCCTGTGCCCTTCACAATGTTTTTACAGGCACTGGTTTGCAGATCCTAAGTGGACTAAACTGCTTTATACCTCCCTCAGATTATGGAAATGCAGGGATTTATACAGAGGTGCTCACATAGTAAAACCTGGGTCTTGTGAGAGGTGGAAAATTATATACCTTTGAAACTGTCATACTTTGGAGTTTGCATTCTTCAAACCACTGCTAATCACCAAATTATATGTGCTTAGCACTTCATTTTCAGTCCAGTAGGTGTTTTATTTGTATTATCAAAATAACTTCAGTTCCTCAAGTCATGAAACCATATCTTTTAAAACTGAGTCCATTCCTACCTGTAGTACATTCTTACTTGTTTTATTTTGTATGGCTGGGCTGATAATTAAGTGATGTCTAACAAAATCAGAGAAAATTAATTACTCCAGTAGCAGTAGTCTGGTTGCATTAAATCGTTATATAAACAAATTATTAATGATACAGGATCTTATCATTACTTTGAATATGTCATTTACTGATACATATAAAATGCATTTCTTTTTTACATACTACTGAATGCTTATAAAGAGTAAGTAGATGATCATAATCAAAACAATGATAAATCTCACACTAATATCTGCTACTTTCATTCAAAGGCACCCTGAAGCACTTTGCAGACTGTTATATATAGGAAAAGAAATTAGGAATAGAAAATTACACTGAGATTTCATCAATATCTCCTGGTAATAATTACAGGATTTGATCAGATTCATTCATCTCCCATTTGGCTATTAATAGGAATATGACACTCTCTGAATTCAATCTTTATTCTCTTGAGGGGATTTTCTTTGGTGAGGAAAAACTTCAGAGACTTTCTCCACCCTAGTAATGTGCAAAGTCTTTAAATACCGTCAGAAGCATTATCACTTGCAGGAATTGAGTGTTTGAGCTGTGATTATTTCTAAGTGTGTTGTACAAAGTCAAGCATAATAATCAGTCTTGAGTTTAAAACTTTTTTGATTTTGTCAGCACTGATTAGTATGTCCAGAGGAACTACAAGTATGTTAGAAAAGCTTAACAGAGCCATTCAGTCTCTAAGTCTATTTGTCTTATTTGCGCATGAGTGGCCCAAAAATCATCATTATCCCATTTTTGTTAAGAGGGAAAGAACTACCCAGGTTCTGCTGGTGAAAAGGCAATTCACCTCTCTCAACTCTTAGTTCAACACTCCCAGTCCTCAATAGTTTCAGTACGGGGGGAAAATGCTACAATGATGACACAAGTAAGTGATGACCAGAAAATAAGGCTATTTCTGAAAAGAACTCTAATAATTATTGTCATGGCAACACTTTAAAGTGACCATATCACTAAGTGCATAAATAAAATATTAAAAGGAGTAAAAAATTATCAGCAAAGAGGGAGAAAATTGTTACTGCTCCTTTCTATTTCCTTCAAAGAAAGTGAAAGCTATGGGTCACAGGAAAACTGCCGCCCTCTCACACCCTTATTTGGAGCTGAAATATTAGCTGGTTTTGTGAAAGAGGAGAGAAAGAAAGAAAGAAAGAAAGAAAGAAAGAAAGAAAGAAAGAAAGAAAGAAAGAAAGAAAGAAAGAAAGAAAGAAAGAAAGAAAGAAAGAAAGAAAGAAAGAAAGAAAGAAAGAAAGGAAGGAAGGAAAGAAAGAAAGAACAGAAATGCCAATAGTTTTCTTTTACCACTCTTCAAAGAATTATTTTAAATGGATATGTCCGACTTTAAAATGTTCTTTGAAAGAGTAAAAATCAGGAGAGAAAGCCAGTCTCAGAGGAAAACCTCATAAAGAGTAAAGTGATGACCTACATTTATCCTCTATTAGAAGAGAGTGGGTCCCAAGGATGCAGTCTTTAGCAGTGACAAAGATTAGGTCTGCATACCTGCCTTTGTTATTCACTTTTTTCTTTCTTAAGTGGAAAGTCCTTTAATCTTTCTTTTCCTATACTACTTGTCTCCAAATTGATGAAAAGGATGCTTTGTAAAGGGCATGGCGATCTGGGGATGATCACAATGTGCAGGAGCAGCCTGCCAGGGCTCCTGCTCTCCATTTTCCTCCCTTTCTATCAATGTCCTGTAGCAGCCTCACCGACAGAGCACCTGCTGCAGCTGTGTCCAGCCAAAGAGGGCTAATGATCTCAGCAACTCAGAGAGTCACATTACACAAAGGAGCAAGTTTTCTGAAGGGGAAGAACACACAGATTAAGTAAAACAGTCACCTGCTATTTGGAAAACTCTGCTAATTAAATCTCTAATTAGTCTCTTCATCACAGAGAAGAGACTTAGTTCCAGTGAGCTGTTGTTCGAAAATGTGATGGCTATTTTCTTAACTAATTCAGTTGTGCTCCTTTTTAAAAGAATGTTTTGGTTTCCATCTCTTCAGATGGACCAAATAAGGGTGATGGCAGGGTGATGCTACAGGAAAACAGTGCTGTCCTGCTGTAAGACTCTGAACATTACCAGAGATCATGCAGATCCCTGCTGTGCTGCCCAGTTATTAGCAATATAATGAGTACGATCTTGGACTCATCCAAGTTAGAGATGAAAAAGGCTTTCATTTTCCTGAAATCATTACAAGTTCTCAGTTATAGTCATATTGTGTGGTTCAGTTAACTTTTCTAGATACTGAGTTCATCCTTAATCCTGTGATATTTTTGAACAAAGGAATTGATTTTTTTTTTAGATCAAAAAGTTCCTTACTTTAGATACCCAATTACATGGCAGGATAAAGCTAAAAAAGAAAGAGGGGGAAAAAGAGAGAGAAATAGATGATTTGTTTTTTTCCTCTTTCTTTCTTTTTTGTCAAAAATTTATAATCTTAACACTCTATATAGGGCATTTTTTCCTGTGTGGTTAATTTAGCCTTTTATGTGTGCGTTTATATAAAAAAAACCAAATAAAAACACAAACAGAACAAAACAAAGAATACAAGCCAACAAAAACAAATATTGCAACCAAAAAACCCCACAGAGGCAAACCAGCTGAGAGACAAAGTACCCCATTAAATATTGCTTATTTCATTTTCTATTTGGAAGAAAGAACACTCTATGCCAGTTGGGTTCATCTCTTGAAATAATAAAGGAAAAATATTGCAACTGTGCACAGTGATTTGGTCTAAGCATGAAAAAAGCACTGGGTTACTTGCTGCAGTTGAAATGAGGAGCTCAAAGACATGACTATAAATTGAATTTTTGTGGTCTTGCTAACTAAAATGAGGTTTGAGTTGCATGCAATTGTTGCATACCTGTTCGTTTGGTGCTTAGATCAAGGAAAATAATTTCATAGGCTTCACAATTGCTTTCCTTTTGTGTCTCTGTAATTCAGGAGGAAAGACAGTGGGATGTTGTCCTACAAAGAGCACCTACCAGTCAGCCAGGTGGTGGTTGGAGACCTCGACCGGCCTGGGTCTGAAGCCAAGGTGTCCGTGGGTCCCGTGCGCTGCCAAGGAGATCGTGAGTTCTCTGGTTTCCTTCTGCTTATTCCTGGGTAGAAACTCAGTTGGAAAGGGGTAACTTTGGAGACACTCCATGGGAAATTATGGCTGTCTGCTCAAAAGACCTTTTGCTACAGAAGTATGATGTGATCTGAGAAATTTTGTCTATAAAAATACACATATAATGGCTTACCATTTCATTTATAATATCAGTATTCTTCTTTAATTTATGGTAAATGTGGCAACTTGGATTATTCAACTAAGTTTATGTAGATGAGCAGTAATACAGATTGCATAATAATATCTCTCCACATCTGTGCTTCTCTTGGGCGCTCTTGGCAGCATCATTATCATTATCATTACTATGCTTCTATAAATGATGGCAAAACTCATCACTGTAATCTCTGGCTGTAGGTGTAAAAAGTTTGACAAGATTCTTACCAGATGCTAACTGTATCAGGACTAGATGTTTCCATGAAAAGCATTGGGAGTTTTTTGTTGCAGTCTCTGGTTTCCACGCTGAGTGATGATAAGAGGTGTACATCCTCCGGTTTGATCATCTACTGATAGAGTAAATCAGTGTCATGTATAAATTTCCACTGCACACACACTCAAAATTGGAATGCACTGAGGAAAATTGTAGTCTTGCTTCAGTCTATTTTATATTTCAGGAGGTGAAATTTACTAGCAAAGGCCAAGCAACTGTTTAAGGCCCTTCTAAATCACACTTCAAAAATTCAGACTCTGCAATTGCCACACATTTCATTTGTCGTCTGTGTTTTAAGGCAGTTCTCTTATAATAGGTGCAGTAAACAAAGGTTGTCTGATTTAATTTAAAACAAGTAATATTTGTGTGATCTATAAATAATATAAAACCCATTCACAATAAACAGTACTATAACTCAGCCTGTCAGACAGACATGATGCAGAAGGTTTCACATCATATATTTGTTGCTTGTTACTTATGGTGTTTGACCAATCACAGGTCAGTCTGTGTTTGTTTGTGTCTCATCTATGTTTGATAAACTTTTTTGTAATGGGCTCTTACAAGTGATGACAAAAAATAACAAATATTATTTTTCTTGCACCCATATTCCTCATATTCTGAATTTGAGTGCTTCTAGAAATGTCAGTCTCTAAAGTGTGAGCCATTTCTAAATATTAGTATAAATGAAACTTCATCTGAGCAGGCAATAGCCTTTATTAGAGTGTGACTGAGTGACGCAGCCTTTTGGGAAACTGAACGGGTGTATTCCTACCATCCTGATTAATTTAATTTTCTCCATGAACTTTACAGATATGATTCATAGTTTTTGAAAAACTTTGCCTATGAATAAATTTGAATTTCCTTCTGTGACCATATATTACTGTCAAAAATCTAGTATAATTTTTCTCACAGGAGATAGTATAGACCCCAGTCCTTTGCCAAGCTCCTTTTTTATATTCCCAGTGCATTTACTAAGCATTCCCCTTTGTATTCTTTCTTCAATGTATGCAACAGCTGCTGTTTCACCCTGTGGTAAACAAGGTTTCCATTCCAGAGAAAATTCCAAAATGTTAAACTGTGCTTTTATTCCAATTTTGAAGAAAGATCCAAAGTACCAAATTTCTGGGAAAGGATTAAAAACAACAACAGCAAACCATAAACCAATTTATTTGTGTATGTGTGTGTGTGTGTGTGTGTGTGTGTGTGTGTGAGTGTGTGTGTTGCATGCATCAAAACCAACCTTATTAGTACTAAAGATGTTGAGTGTCATCTCAGCACAGTTCATGTGTTCAGTTAAATTCAGTTGCATGTTTAAATGAAATTCAGTTCTAGTTATGAAGACTAAGAAATACAAATTTTTGTTTTGCTTGCAAGGAAGGTATAAAAAGTAATCAGCCAAATAAATGTTTACCTATTAAGAAGAATTCCTCATTGTGGTTGCAGCCAATACTGTGACAATTTAATTTGTCTTGTCCTGAGGGTTGTCCATACCATGTGTTGCATTAATCCATAGTCCAGTGATATTTTGCAGCACATGAAGTGATATTTTCCCAGAAGAATTGCAGAATAATTTGCCACAAACCTCATAGCTAACATTTTGTAACATCTAGGGACACAGACATGTCACCTGGGGCAACTCACAGCTGTACCTGAGTACAGCATTGAGTACCACAGAGCTAATGGACTTTGCAGCCCTTAAAAAGAGTCAGTTAAAGCTCAATATCTGAGAGCCAAGAGGATTAAAGAAAGCAAAGATATTTGTCATTTCATACAATTCACTTCTTCCCATGCTCATCAAATTCTCAAGGATCCATTAATCAGCAGAAGCCACAACAATTAACTGTTCCTACACTATTGACTGACCAAAGTAAACCTGAAAATAATTCATCTCAGTGCAATTTGTTTTGACACAAAACAAGGAAGATTGCAGAATCATAACTGTTTTCCTGTTGCAAAAATGACTATATTCTTCTTTCAGAAATATAGGTTTTATTTTGGTCCCATAAATGATGATTGCATTTTTATTTTTGCCTAATTTATTACCTGATTAAGGCTGTTCTTGAATAGCAGCTATTGTTGGAGATAAGCATCAGAAAACTGGTTTATGCATGATTACACACCTCTGTGTTACAGAAGTATTTTTCATATTTAATTCCACCTCACAAAACACTACTTGCATTATGAAAAATAGTCAGCGAAAAGGGCCTTTATTACCCCTCTAAAGATCTGCTTAAGTGGCTGAATTCTATGAGAATGATGAAGTCTCATCGAGTCACTGTGGCAAAAATCCCATAAATCTGGTCTGGGGCCTGTTTTGCACCTTGGAATAAATATGCAGGATGTCTCTTTTCTATTTGCCATTTTAGTGTTGAGGAATTTCTTAACATCTAATGATTTTTCTAAGTGGTGATCTACCAGGGAAGCAAACTTATCCAATTTCATAGAGAACAGGTGCACAAAGAGGAAATTATTTGGTGGGGAGTTTTGACTGTATTGCAACGATTCAGAAGATCAAGCAAGGTTTTCAGCAGATGTCCACTCTACACAGACTTAAAGCAAAGCAGTCCTTCCTGCCCACAGCTCTGTGAGTGTTCTACTTAACAGAATGACAGTGGCAGTTTATCAGCACAATCTCAATATCCTCTTAGCAGAACTGGAATTTAAAGTATAAACAAAGAAAATCAGTCCTTAGTCTCCACAGTAATACTGGATAAGGGAACTACTCTTGTTTTCCCTGAAGTAAAGTTATTCTGTGCAGGATCTAGAAAAAAGGGCACAATAGAATGACAAATTCATAATTTTAATCTTCAGTTAACCTTGAGACACTGATTAAAATCCCTTTACAGACCTATTACAGTTTTTCTAACACTTATTAGCTGACTCCACAGCAGCCCTGCATTTAACCTGGGCCAACCAGTAATAGAAATACCTTGTCCATCTCTTTATGCTATTTCACTGTAATGCAAAGGGGCACCTTGAGTCGTTTCCCAGAGCAAAAGTGTACTGAGGGGTTTTTAGTATCTAAGCTCAGCCTGAGGTGGTAAATCAAGGCTTCAAAAGCAGATCTGGTAATTTCTTTTGAAACCAAACTGAAGAACTTAGCTTGCCATGGTGGGGCTATTGCTACAGAGATTTTATTGATAATCATATTGAATCAAAATTACTTTTGTGGCTTCTGGCACCTTCTGAAGAATTTTTTTCATTCCCCTTAGGAAAATACCAGTTTTCAAAAAGCTTCTATATTTGCTACCTGCTAAGAGTATCCTCTTCCCAAGGACTTCCAAGGATTTTGATTTGAGTTTGTTCTTTATAAGCCCAGAGGGGAATACACTGACTATTCTGCTCTAGATTTGCTTTTCTCCTTGAGTCTATTTTCCTTTTGTCCCATTTCCTCTATAGCAAAGACAGAATTTAAAGGGGAGATGTTTTTTTACACAGCTCAGATTTATGTTTTTTCCATCTCCTCTGCTGTACAGTTTTTATCCTCCCAGTAAGACTTTGATTTCTGAGCCATGAATCATTTTCTTGTATATTACTTCTATTATCTGTAATCTTCAAAATGTGGAGGAGGAAGCAGCTGCACTGACTGTGGTTCTTTCTAAGCTAAGTTTTCATGAAGACCGGTATCAGCAGTGTGCTTGTAGAACCTGCAGAGACAGACAAAAAATGTCCCCTTGACAGATAACAGAAGTTCAGGAACAAATGAAAACTCAGTTCTTCCATCAGGACATTGAAATTTTTTGAGCTTGTATGCATATAACCGTGCATATGTGTTCAGGGGAAATATACCTTGAGTTCTTTATTTCAGTGATTTTGATTATGGTTCACTATTTCTCCTTTCATTACTGATGCTTTGTTTCTTTAGCTTATAAATATCACTCCTGGCTTTGCTCCTTTTAGAATGTTCCAGCAGAGTTGGTTTATTTATTCAGACAGTGGTATGGCCGTGCACGTTTTTTGTGACTCTGGGTTTGTATTGAAACCACTTTGTAGTTATCTAAACCACACAGCCACTTCCAGGGTCACTGCTTAGAGGCTGTATCCTTGGTAAGGTGTGGGTTTGTATTCCTTAAGCACTTCTTATTCATCACCTGGGCACGATGGTGACTCAGAACTGTCACTTGTAATGAAAATAAATTAACTGTTTCATGTGCACGCTAAATCCATTTTCATTACATTGCAAATTGAGGACTCTTTCAACATGCTGAACTTGTTTTTCAAGGGTACCACCTGAGTTTCAGGGAAAAAATAGCACAGCCTTACAGTGCAGTTTCCAGTTACACATTAAACTTATGTCTGAGGTCAGTTCCCTAGTAGGACACGCAGTGTGTCCACTCAGACAAATCTGCAGTGCTGTTACTCTAACATACATAGGTAAGCTGGAAATTATCCCAGAAAAAAAAAAATCACCAAACAACAATGTATTTGAATTATTGAAAGATTCAACTAGAATTGAATCCTCTATTGGAAGTAGAAACAATTTACTCCTACTCTATCTTGGACAGCATTCCAGTTATATAGAGACTTGACTTACATGTTAATGAAAGTGAAAACACTGTATCAAATGAAAATTAACAACAGTGATACCCCCTACCAAAAAACAGAACCCAGCCAGAGTGCTCTCAGAAAAATACAAAAATTTGTCTTTTGAAACTCCTGAAGCAATGATTCTGCCAGAGGCTTACGTGGTGGGATTACAGATTTGAAATTTAGGCAATTCCCTTTTGAGTTGTTAATTACTTCTCTCCCACTAAGGTTAGAAAACCAGTGAAAATATCTTGATTTTTCTACATTTCCTTTTTTTTTTTTTTTTTGCTTGTATTGCTAGATATATCTACCTACATTTTTATATTATTATTATTAATTTCTTATGATTTTCAAATAAATTGTGATATGCTTGGTAAGGAAAATACAAATCAGAACTTGAACCGTCTAAGACTTTAAGGTTTTTTCACCAGTACCTATAGGTGCCTTTAGTACACATGAAAATTTGTCTGCTGTATTTCCACATCTATTACCACAGCATGTCTTTATGTGCTGCACTGGATTGTAAATTGTGCTATTCAAGGGGAAATACAGATTCATCCAAAGAACATCAAGACTTTGTACTTGCTGCTTATCACAGTTGTTCCAGCGCTACCAGCAAAACAGGAGAAAGAAAAGTGTCCTTTCAATAAAAGCAGCCAGCCAGCCAAGTACTGCCAGAAGTACTGTTTCAGACTCATTTGATTTTTTCACTGGATTATGCTGAGGGTGACAAAACTACAGTCTTCAGTTCAGATCTGGGTAGGGATCTTTCCTTTAGTTAATCAAATTCCTGAGGTTCCCTTTCATGTGCAATTGTTTTCCTCAGAGACCCAAGAGAAAAAAATGACCCACTAGGTCATTTTTCTGAAACTTTTAAAGTAAAAAATCCATTCTTTTGCAGTTGTTTAACATTCAATTTAAATATTGTCATTTCTCATTCTTAAGACTTTCCCTTCACCTTTAACCCTGTTTCATAATGCATAATTAAATTTATTGTGGAGTTTAACTAGAATTTATTTTCATCGTCATGCAGAAATATTTTCTCTAGGAAGCAGTGCTTAAATGCCCTCCTGTAGAGTCTTAATATTTCTAAGAGAACTCTTCATTTTCTCACCTCCCAGGAATACTTAGACTGTGGCCTGTTATCTTATACAAGTATAGGCTCTTTCTGTCCATGTAAATAAAACTTTGCCTGTCCTGAAAATAGCAGCTGGAAAATCTCCATTGGTCTCATGAATTTAGCGCATTTCATGGTGAAACATGCCCAGAAATGTAAAGATGGATATGGGATAAAGTATGTCCTTCTCATACGTGTGTTCTTGTATGCTTCCTAGGCAGCCAAGTGCTCCAAGTGCTGGCATTCTGGCTGGTAGCTTTGTCATCCTTTTTAATTGGAATCAGTTCTCTACAATTACACCCAAAAGTGATTCCCTGATGTTGTCCACCAAAAATTTCTGAATTTAATTTAGGACTCCCTATTATGTGTGTTTTCAGCAAGATAAGCACTGCCTTAAATGATCCATCATGAACAGTACCAAAAATGAGAAGACCTAATATCCCTGAAATTGCAAATCAGCTGGAATTGTCTTTGAGTTTGGGCAATGGGGAGTAGCAGGCAGTGTGAACAGCATTTGAATGTGTGTGGTTGGAATTATTGAAGTTCCAAAAATATTTTCTTTGTTTGTGGTAGTACTTAAAGCTAGCTAATCATTCTTGACACTTTTCTCCTACCCCTTTGCATTTGTACAGCAGGAAACATTTTGGCCTAGATATTTGGGATAAATTAGTCTCCATAGCTCTGTAAGATTCTGTGAATGCTCTTTCTACATAAAGCTCTGGTTTGCTTCTTTTTTATATCATCTCAAAACCCACAGGGAATTGGTAACATTAATGATTTATAAGCTCTTAGTGTTTCTACAGTACACGACCTTTACTGAGGTATATTACATGGTCATAAAATTCTCTTACAGTTCAAACTTTGAATACATGTGTATCCATGGAATAAATTCTTGTAAAGTGACACAGTTTTAACATAGAAACATATTGACTCATAGGTTATATATGAATATTTTCTATTGCACCCCACTCTCTGTCAGGTTTTGTTCTGTTTCCTTTCTGAACACAAATCCTACCCATGAGATCTACTTATCTCACAGAGCAAGAAAAAGTACAGATCACATACAGTTTAACCATTTTCCTATTGGACATGTCTTTTTATACCTGACTGAAGCAACAGGATGCCTGCAAATAGTGCAAGATAAAAAAGTAAGAGTAGAATCAATTTCACTTTTGGCAAACTAGAAAAACAATGTCCCATACAGTTTGTGCCGCATGAACATCAGTAACCCAAGGTAAAAAGGAAAAATGTGGACTTGTTCGCATTAGAACATACCAAGGAAAGATCATTTGAACCACAAGCAAGGGCTCTTGATGCAGTTTGAGACCCTTTTTTAAAATCCTTTTCCAGCATCGCAAAGATCCAGTAAGCCTGGGTGCTTTGCTCAAAATAGTGAGATTTATGACGCTTTTGCCTAGTACCTGGTAGTGTATGAAAGTATTATAGATTACACTGTCACTCAGTGTGTATTTTCATTATGAATGCAATTTACATTACTGGAGACTTTTCCTTAAGGTCACGAAGGCAGTATGCTCTGCGTATCTGTTTTGATAGGAAATGCATTTCATCCTGCTCATCTTTACTGTTTACCTGCCTGTAGTTACTTTCCCTGTGCATCCTCCACTGCCTTTGAAAAGGAGAGTCACACCTGTTTCACACATATGTGAATGTAGGTACAAAGGAAAACACAACTCCACAATTTACATCTCCACCCTTCCTAGATTCATCATGAAATGTAAATCTGACAGCAAATTTTTAAGATAGGAATTGGCCTGCCTATTCTAGAATAATTTTAATTCTCATACGCATTCAATTTTACTGAAATGTATACGTTGGTATAAACTACAGAACTAATGAACTACAGAATCAATGAACTAATAAATTTTGCTCTTTTTACATATTTGCTGAAGTAATGAAAACATATGGCAATCGATGCCCATGTTCAATTCTCCAACTGATCATAAAAGAAAAAAATGGTGAAGTTCCATAGAGGAGTAATGAGCTTTATGTTTCCAAGATACAGAATTCAAATGCAATTAAGAGCTAATTTTATTCAAATTCTCCTCATCATTATGATTATACTGCAGTTAATTTTATCTTCTTTAATGCAAAAAAGAAGTATCTGAAGCAGTTCACGTAAAGTATTGTCTCTAGATTCCTAGGGAATCTAAGCAAGCATCGTTAGTCTGATAAATGATATACAGTAACTCATATTAAACCCAAATCCTCTTGAAGTTATGCTTTAATTATAATTTCAAACATTTACCATCTCTGTGATTATAATGCATATTACTATCTTACCTCTTACCTGTAGCAAAATAAGAAAAGCAACTGTGTAGGATACAAACGAAATCTAAGAATTAAATGATGAGAGAATTCCCATAGCGTATAGAAAAGTGATGAGAAGGAGATGTCAGTAAAGCCATGAGGAATTAGGAGAACCTGTGACTGAACTGGGGATTGAGAAGTTTCTGGAATCCTGTCTATTACATGTAAAAATTTGCAGCCACCTTTAAATTTCACCCCATTAGCCTGAGATTTCTTAGAAATGAAGTATAATAGGGAGGGAATTATCTATATTTTTTTTTTAGGTTGGACTCTTTCTCCCTTTAATACTTTTGGCCTGTGCATTCCTGCAGCACTGACTGACATTTAAAGAGCAGAAAGAACAGAAAAAGCCAGAGTATGATTGAAGGTGAGGTAGAGTGAGGTCAGTGTCATTCATCCCTGTGTGTAAGTTATGTAAATTCAGTCTCATTTAGACTTGGATAAGTGATTGGCAGCAGGATGGGGGACAGCCATTTATAGCCTCACAGCACCCAATATCTGACACACAATGCAGAGTGTCTCAGTAATACTTAACATGTTCAATCACCAAGACGGAAAAACTCATAAGAAGAAGTTGGAGACCTTTGGTACTCGTTTAACTTGCACCACTGATCTCCATGCTAGGGAGCCAAGCTAACTCTAATTATGTCTAAATACAGGCATTGACAATGGTTGAACCTTTTCTATCCAATGATAGAATAAAAAGGAAGGTCAGGGGTGTATTCCTCAATCATAGCTGCTATTCGTAATGATTTCTCATCCCACAGGCTACTCTCCCCATCTTTTAACTGTAGGACTGAATTTTGACAGCTTCAGTTCAAAACCTTCCCATAATCAAGTCCTATTATATGGGTATGTATATATAATTATACAAATACTTTTCAGAATTTTTGAAGGAACGTTATCTGATCCTTCTCTCAGTGAAGCAGGTCATTTCTAGATTTTCATGTAGAACCATGATGCAGTTCCCAAAGGAAACTATTAACACAGGGTTGCAAAGTTGTGCATTTTTGTCAAGTGATTAGAAGTCTGAACTGTTGAAAGAGAATATAATAATAGTTTAAGAGAAGTGGAATACATATATTAAAAATTAACCTCCTATTTCTTTTCTCTGATCTATTTTTTAACTTTTTTTCTGACCTTTGTCTTCTATGGAAAATGTGCAAGTGTGGGAGAGAAAGGGCTAAAAAACTCTAAAAGAAACATGAAGTATTGCCTACTTACTCCTTTTTCCAATGATAATGCTATGGATAACTTCCACTGTTAAATTTCTGAGTTTGGGTATGCTGGGTTCCAAATTAATGCTGCAACCTGTGAAGAGCCATAAATTAGATATTTACAGAGCAGGTTTCAGAGGACAGCTTGCATTTCCCCTTCATTCTTCCTCTTTTCTGTGCTTAAAACATTCCTTTTGTGAGGTGCCAATTTGGTTCTTCAAGGCAAACAAAGAAACTTGAAAAGGCTGATAATTTTAGTCAATAATTTTATTTTTGAATCAGATCCAATAGAATTAAAAGGAGATGATAGGGAAATCCTTTACCTTACAAAAAAATTCTCTTTTTTGTCATTAAAGAAATTAAGAGCAGTTCTATCCATTTCCTGTTATGAGCTTACAGTAATCAGTCCTTCAAAGATATTAGCTAAGCTTGCAGAGTCATAAAGCTTTCAACTTTACAATATTAAGCAGCAAATTCTAACACTTTTATATGCCTGTATTTTAACTCTCATTCGTGAAGAACCATCTCCACCTCTGATTTGGTCTAATTCAGAGGAGCAATATTTTTCATGAGCACAGCTTTCAAAGAAGCAGTTAGGAAAAGAGAGCCAGTAGTGATTTATGGTTTCAAAATTTCTTTTCAGCCTGCTCTTTAGCTAATCAATTTCCAGCATGCCCACTGTATCTATATTTTTTTCTTTATCCTTGGTTTCATGAACACCTGCTGATGGAAAGCTTTTGCCTTGTCACTCCAAATAGATCTGCTTCTGAAAACTGAGGAACTAAATCAGTGTAAATCAATTATTGCACACAGAACATAGTTCATCTATCTGTGTTCAAGTAACTTCCAATATAATTTCTTTTAGATTAGCTATGACAAGATTAAATTTAAAAGAATTTATTGTTATGAGATGTTCTGCGTCTTTGTATTTCAGATTGAGGCAGAAGTAAATTTCATCCACAGTTGGCAGGACATATCCCAGGAAAATTAAGATGTTCCCAAAAATGTAGAAAAGAGATTCTTCCCGGAAATACTTTAATTTCCCATCCCAAAAGAAGAGCAGATTCTCAGAAATTCTTGCCATGTAAACTCTGAAAATATAAGTCATTTGAAATAGAACACGTTGGTTATCAAGTTCTCACCAATAGAAGGACATCATTGTGACTTTGACTTTCAACATTTTAGAAAAGAGCCTTTTTCATCACTGATTAACTGTATTTCATAAATGAAGTTTTGAACTAAATGCCTGTTTAAAATGTCCAAATCAGAGTAAACATTTCAAACCAATTGCCTCAGTGTAGCTAGGTTTCATTAACAGTTTCAAGAAGCTTTCCATTTCCTTCAAAACTCTCAAAAACTTCAGGTTTTTTCTAAAAATGGCAAGATCTTGCTAGAAAACTAAACTAAATTTAGCTTTTCCTTCTTGGGAGAGTCTCTCCTTCTTTCCTTTCTGTAAATGCAAAATAACTCCCTATGCTGAGATAGAGATTTTGGAGATTTCACTTCTGTAAAATAAAAGTAAACATTCCTGAAGAATCCTCAGTCCTGCTTAAATCATAATGTGGTTAATTGACATTTTACCCCTCTTTATCCTGAAGTTGTCTCCCTATATCATCAGGTAGAGAGAGCTTTTCCCTATTCTCTGTGCACACACTGTATTTCAGGTGGGTAATCTGATTGTTCTCCATAATATCATTAGGCAATTTTGAGATCCCATAAGGACAGCCAGTCATTAAATAAAAGTGTTATTATCATACAGTTCATTGCTGCTATCCCAGCTCAGAAAATCTGTAGTAGTGTAGGGCAAGATACAGGCAAAAAAAATTAAGACGCTTAAAGAAATAGGCAATTTTTTGAGAAAATAGCAAACCAGCATCTGAAGCTGTACATTCAAGATGTGTGTCATTGTTATCAGTTCAATAACAATATCCCATAGCAATGCAAAAGGAAAGGTCTTGTGTTGATTTTTTGCTTAAATCCACGAACTGTTGGAATATCTAAATAACAAAAATGCATAGGCTTTCATTGTTGTAGTTCTTTATCTTTTTAGCACTGACCTGATAAATTTATTTCACATTGTAATGAAAATATTTTCTGAAATGGGGACGGGAGATAAGCAAACCCAGTCACCTCAGACTCTCCTCACACTTCACATGCTTCAGTCCTCGCATGCTTGTTGAATATTTCATAGCTTGTTAACCAGGGAAAGGGCAGAGATCACAGGCTGACTGTTTTAATGAGTCAAGATCTATAAGTCAGGCCTTTCTTTCTCCTGGGTTTTACAGGACAATCCTGCTAAAAGGTAGCTAGTACTGATGCAGTAGCTCAACCAACATCTGGACAATGCCTTTCCACATGTGGCTCTCTTTAGCTGCTACCAACCACACAGACAAGCAGCTGGGAGACCAGAGTTGTTTGTTTGTGTCTGCCTAGCTATCAAACATCTATAGAGTTCTGAGGAAGGGAATACAAATGGCAAAAATTGCCTCAGTTCCTTCCTGATCTTCAGTAGCGTAGAAGCTGGTGGACATCCTAACAAACCAGAGACCATATATATATATGTGTATATACACACACACACATCAGGAGCTCCATTGCCGATCCCTCCTGGAATCACTTCAAAAACAACTTGTAAAAATCCTGAAAATCCCTAGATAATTACTGGCCCAATTAATTAAGTACTCTCCACTCACATCCAAGAATACATGAACAAAACCCCGAACCAAAAAAGATCCTTAACCAACAAGAAATTGCATATATGGGTAGTGACTTACCAGGAAAAAATAAGATAGTGTTCTGCCTCCAAAAATAAATTTGATGTTGAAAGAAAATGTGACATGTAAGACTATCAAACTCAATTTGTATCAGCCTTATTCTATGCAGTACCATGCATGAAAATAAGGAAATTACTCCATGATTTTCCACACAATTTCTTTTCCTTTGTGAGTTCAGTGTGTAAGAACCAAAATTATTCTTTAATAATATTCATATGTTTCTAAAATACAGCTGCAAATTTTATTTTTCTGAGCTCCGTGGATTCTGAATTCTGCAGACTGTATAAAATATGAATCATAGGTAGAATTATTAGACTTGACCTTTTCCCTGAGATCTTTGGAGAAGTGATGGGTTGTGCTGTAGATTTCTCTCTCCACCTTGTTACTTGTCCCCTCTTTCCTAGTTGTACTCACCCTTGAAGAGACTCAGGCAAGTAAACATCAACATTTATCACAAAAAGCGAGCCAGGGGCCTTCCACATCTCCTCCCTCTTATTTACACATGAAGAGTCAGTAGTTCATAGCGACTGAGCTATGATCAAGGAAATTAAATTCATTAGTAAAACAAGAAACATTCCAGACATGCACAGCACAGCTTGAAGTATTCAGCTGAGGAACTAATTAAAAACAGATAGCTGAGTGGATAATGAATAAACAGACATTACTGTGGGTTGAAATAGCTAGCACTAATATGTGTATTCCCTGTTATATTTGATGGGAAAGTAAATTATCACATATACTGAAGCAACTTGAACAGTTAGAGCTCTCCTGAAGCTTCCAAGTGCAGACTATCCTTAAAGGTGGGAAGCAGGCAGCAGGATCAGCAAATGGAGCCCCTGCAATGGTGTTTTTGCAGCTCCCAGCCTTCCATCAGAAGGGTCTGTGCTGCCTGAAACTCTCACACAGTGAAAGCAGGCCAGCCCTTGCCTGGTCCATCGTGCATTCCCTGAACAGGAGCACAGACCTCTTTGATCCTCTGAACAAGAGGCTTCGAATAGCTTTTCCTTTCTGCAGCCCCTTCCCTTACCCATCACTTCTGTGCCTCCAGCCAAGTGATCCTTCCTTGGGCACTCACCAGTGCAGCACTCCTGGTATTTCACAGACTGGTGAAATACCAGAGAGTGCCCATATGGGGTAACCAAGGAGCTGATAGGAAATATCTGCCCATCAACATCGAGTAGCACTGCAGACATTTAACTTCACCATTTGAAGAGGATCAGATTGTTTCTGCAAGGAGCAGATGCAAATGGCAGGGCTGCCTGTAGCTGTTAAAAGGCTTAATGTTGTCTTTCTTTATCAGATTTGTAGACTGTGATATGCTGCACGCCAGCCATTTCCAGAGGCTGCTTTTTTTGCACAGCAGTCTGTAAATGAGCAGAGAAAACACTTTTCATGATGTGAAGGAAGCCAAAAGACATATGAGCTTTGAAAACATAGATAGAGAAGAGCTCCTAGGGGAGCTCAGCTATTTACTAGATGAAAAACAGTATTAAGCTGAAGTTAAGTTTGCCAATGCTCATCACCAAACTGGAAGTTGAACACACAGTTTTGCATGCATCAGTGTGATAATAAATCCTATCATCCTAGCCATTGGTGGTATAGATTGCTAAACACTTCTATGATATCCAATCCCCTAGCAGAAGATAGTGTGGGCTCATGCAGAAAATCCAGCTTGTATATTCTTGATTTTCACATTTGAGGCCAGGGAGAAAGAGAGTCAGTTATAAAGTTTAGCCTACCTGAGTCTGTATTTCTGTACTCACAGATACTCATACATTTAATTTTCCTTGGAGTGTTAAAGTCCTTTTGAAATTTATAAGGGGCAGAGATGGAGGGATCCAGTCAGCAGGAGTTCAGACAGCTGGCTGCACTAACAACCAACTTCTTGGCTTAGAGGTACCACTAAATCCCCTGTAGCTGCTGTCCTTGAAGCTGCTGGAAGCCTTCTGCAGTGAACTTCACAATCTCCATGGCTGCAGGCAACTATTAAAAAACCAAGATATTCTGTTATTCTGTTTGGTGCTTGGATCTACTCCAGTCCTTTTACCCAAGGCATTTATCCCAGACTATCTAGGATCATGAGCTGGTAGCCTAGGCTTTGTTTGGTTCCATAAAATGGAGGAAATACATCACATTTCCAGATATTAATAACTTGACAATTGATAATGTGTGCTCCAGCTTGCTTGTGTGTTCCAGGTTAGTTTGTTTCATATAATAATATTGAATGGCAGATGGAAACAAAATCCTGATTTTTTCCCTGCTGCCGGTAAATAAGCACTGTCTTACTCCTTCTACCTCTGCATTTATGAAAGATAGGCATACTTAGCCCAAATATTCAGCATTAAGCTTATCTGGAGAAGTTTAAATAGAAGTTATTTCAAACCCCCTTAGACAGATTAAGGCTTCCAGGTGTAAATTTAGACTTGATATGGTAATATATCTTGGTTGAGGTGTTTTTGCGACCTTAACCACATTATTCTTCTTCCTGCAGCCACACCTACAATTTATATAAAAGATAAACTCCAGGAAAAAAAAATTCTTGCAAAAAGTACCTGGTATTTCCATGCAGCTTTAATAGTGTTATTAAAAATCAGTTAAATGCATTTTGCCTTGCTCGCACTTATGGTATTTTAGGACTCCTCCCATTCCAAAAATGGTTTAAAGAATTTGATTTGAATCAAATGCCACAAGGCTATTTGATTCAAATCAAACTGACACTGTAGCATCAAGAGCTGCTCCCAGCTGTAACACCTGATGAATTAGTAATTCCTGGTGTACTGCTTTGCAATTTTTTTAGAAGCACTTAAAATACTAGATATCTAGGAAACAATGTAGCTGTCATTAAAAAGTCAACATTTATGGACAGTTGACCAAAGCAGATTTTTGCATTGCAACACTGAAGGGCTAACACACACACCTCAGGCTCAGCTGAATCCCTGTTGTCAGGGCCCACAGTCAAAATATTCACCACCCAAAATGCTCATGTCTCTATGCCTTTGAAATAGAGAATGAAAGAAAAAAGACACTTTACAAGCATAACATGGAAGGATCCTAGCCCTTACAGGAAGGATATGCTCTTTTAAAATCTAACATATATCTTTTATATTTTTATCTGTGTTGCCTTTTTTTAACCCCCAAAGTAACATCTTTGGCCCCTTGGGGTTGTTTTTGGGGGGTTTTGTTGTTGTTGCTGTTGTTCTTGTTTGGTTTTGTTTGCTTGTTGGGGGATTATATTTTCTATATTCTGAATTCATTTTCCTATCTCCTTCTCCCAGAGTTGATATCTCCCAGAGATACTAATACACTGCTGGAAGCAGAGTGAGGGCAGAGAGAGAACAGCTTCCTGTGGTTCAAAGGAACATTGATATCAGTGTGCCAGAGCTTGTCTGGCTCTCTGCCGTGCCCTGAAGGTGAGGAGTTGCCTTTAGAGCTCTCCTGTTTTCAGCAGGAAAGACAAAGTCTCACCATACCATTTCCACATCAAATTGACTTTCAGTTCAGCAAGCATCACAGATGAGCTGTCTGGAGACAGCTCTATCGGCCCTGCTGTGCACAGAACTTTGGGAATCAAAAATTCCTTTCTTCAACTGCTGATGCTCAACACTATGTCTTAAATACAAATTTATTCTAAAAGTTGACAGAATTCAAATTTTGAGTGGAAATTAAAAGCATTCATTGTCATGATTCTACTTTGCTTTTGTTTGGGATTGGGAATACATGAAAAAAATTAAAAGGATGTAAATTATCAGGTTTTATCTTAATGGGGAAAAAATTTAAATTCTAAAAGCAGTGCTGTTTCTACTCTGAAAGTGTTTCCAGGGTAGTATATTAACTTCATTATACACTGTGCCAAGTGTATATTAACAAGAATTTTTATTTTTTCCCCCACACAAAAGGTCCCTGGAACATATCAGAGTCTCAAGCTCCATATGAATTGTAAGAAAGCAATGTACAGCATATTCACCATAATGCATCCCATGAGATTTCCAGACTGTTAGCAGTATAGTAGCTGTATTTTTATATTTTTGAGTTGTACTTTTGATCCCAAGGTACTTTGAAGTTTTTTTAAGCACAAACAAGTTGACTTGCTGCTTACAGTGCTGTAGGATACAGTGTTCAGCAGCATACGAAAACCTTTAACTCAAAGGAGTTTCATGAAGTTACAAGGGAAATTTAGGAAGGTAGGTTGCAATTGCCCAAATTTTAGCTTTACAACAGACAAACACTGCTCTTCCTGAAAACATCTTTTAATTTTCAGTACCCTTAGCAAAGGTAACTGCAAAAACATTTCTTCACAAAATAATACAATTTTGCATGGGAAGTCCTTGTCACAGGACCCTACAAATCCTACATCATTCATAAAGGGACTGAGAAATTCAAGGAGAAAAAATAATGCATAGAGTTATTAAATATATTGACACTTCTGTGTCACAGGGTGTTGGAGGTACAGACTTGTGAGTGTTCAGAAAACATTTACAAGTACTAATATCTGCTTCTCCTGGCACTGTACTCTTCCCTGGACATTCACAATTTTCTTGGGCAGAAGAAAGCTGGATTGACCTTCAATGTCAGCTTAACTTTTACAACTAAATTCTTACAGGAGAGGTCAGCCCAGATCAAATGCCTTAAAGGCAATGGTATTGGAACCGGTACAGCAGAGCAATTAATGGTCGTTTCCAACATTAAGCAAATGCTTAAATGCCATAATCTAAAATAGAATAGCATGATTTAGTGAAGTGATAGTAATAATATTATTCTAATTATTTTTTCTGTAAAGTAATAGCTCTATATAAATAATAAAAATATAGTCTTTGTCATGTGTGCCAATAACTGTTCTTCAACTCATTTAATTATATTCTTGATAGATCTGAAAGTAACATCCTTGCAAAGGGAGAATATCTTTTATATAGCTCTGAAGGAAATGATATATTCAGTTCATATTATTTTTGTGACGTGAGCTAGCTCATGATGTTCACCAATATTTTAATTTGGAAAAAGAAAATAAATCAATCTCTATGTTTCAGTTTTTAGTGGCCCATCAGAAACAGAGCAATAGTTTAAATGAACAATTTAATTTGTACTCTCACTATGAATATTTGATCTAAATTAAGTACCAGGTTACCTTTCCCTGTTGCTCCTGCTGACAAAGCTAATTTTCTTTTTCAATTCAAATTCAGTGGCAGGCAACTGCAGTACTCCCAGACAAAGGAAAGCCCACCTTTTATTAATGTAGTTTAAAATATTTATACTTTGAAACACCATAAGACAAAATTTAGCTATTCATTTCAACAAGTAGAAATGGATAACATTCAAGGAAACCAATGTATTTAAAACATATTTTGCTTATGCTTAATGCACCATTAAGGAGAGGGCATAAGTGAAGAGGGAACTTTTTGCATACACAGACACCATTAGTCATTCTGATATTCCCACTGGGACTTTGAGGATTTTGTCTTCTTCTAGGGGTGAGATAAGGGTCATTACTAAATGGCTAGTGAAATCTGTTGGTTGAGTCAGATAATGACCAGAAACTCCATGGTCCTAGAAAGAGTTTTTTCATAATGCTAAGAATAATTCTTGGAATGCAACTTTATTAATTACTAATGTTCCTAAACAATTTTTAGGAATTTTTTGAATGTTCACCTCCCTTGGGAAATTGTGGCAGTGCTAGATTCATTACATTCTGAGTAAAACAAATAGATGCCTTGGTCAGTTTTGTCTATGCTGCACAAAATATTATTTTCTGATATAGGATGTACCTGCCTCAGTTGCCTCATCACTGCAACTGTGGTGTGAAAGCAAGGCCAGGTCTAGGAAGATGTGCTATAAGTGCATCTATTTTTCCCTGAAGACAATGTATGCACACACACCTAGATTTTGATATTCAGTGGGTCACGTTGGTTCCTGTGTGACAGCATGTGGTACCATGATATAACCCACTGCAGACTGAGCCTGCAATGGCAGGAGAGGCTATTTCCTTGCATCCTGCAGGTTTTTTGGAGAGGAAGCTTATATATTCAGGACAGACATTTCAAAGGGAGAACTTTGAAGTGCACCAATATATGTCATCATATAGTTGTAGTTGAATTTCTGTATTCTTTTCAGTTCCTTTCTTTTGGACTAAGATGGTGTGGAAGTTTCTTTCCTCTTTTCTTTCTGTCTTCAAAACCTCACTGCTAAAATAGCCAAGACATGACCGTGCAATAGAGAACTGGTTGTCTACTGACTCTGTAGAATACATGTCCTGATTACAAAAATTGAGAGCAGATAATAGAAGCAGTGTAAGAATGATAAGTACTGAATGAATACTCTTTTTCACAAAGTAGAAATACAGTGTTTTCTTGGGTAGGTGCTGGTGGATGGTTATTTAGAGATTCTGGGACCTTTTTAAGAATATGCTCTGGCTAAGAACAAGGGACTTCTCTTCACAGTATTCAACTAGTTCTTGTATATGTTGCCCCCAGAATTCCTCACCAAAGCCTTTGGATAAAGTAGTGGTTTAGCCCTGGAATCAATTGAATCAAAACCTCCTAGATACTGAGCTTTGGTAAATTAGCATTTTGTTTTGTTCATGTTAATAATAAAATAGGCAGAATCAGATAATGAAATATAAGATTGGAACTTGGAATACAATTTTAATCTTAATAGATCAAAACACAGATTGTGAAGTTTGATGTTACTAACGGTGTTAACATGTTTAAATGTTATTTCTTTTACACATATGCTCAACTACCACCCTCAGCAATAAACAATTTGATATTCTTGTCATCATAATTTAAGACCATATATAGAAAAGAATGACCACAAACTAATTTTAATTTTAATTTGTTGAAGTTTATCATTCCCATATTGAAAGGAAATAGCAGCACCTTCCTCATCAAAGGCTCTGAGAAAATACAGTTGGGGAAATTACAGTAGGTTTTTTATGTGAGTTTATGAACATCAAGTATGATTTGGAACCCATTTAACATATAGCAGAAAACTTCATAGAAAGGAAGTGATATATTTGTTGCAGGCTCAGACATGCAGAGAACAAACAGATCAGTTTGGGCCACCTGGAGAAAGCAAGGCCTATAATTTCTTCAAGCATCCCCACTGCTCACTTCTCATTCCACCAGGGTATAACTTGCTTATAATTTTCAGAGACAGAACTAAAAGTCCATGGAAACCTTGCTCGTTGTCGGATATGAGGAGAGTATATAAAGACTCTCCAGTGGGGAGTTCAAACTAAAAGCCATGATATCAAAAGAAAGTGTTTGTAGCTTCTACATAATACTGCAAAAAAAAAAAAATTTAGGAAATGGTAAAAAAAAATTAGGAAATTGCAAGAAAGTGAATTCAGGTCCTGGTACACTTGAAAAAAATGTTGGTAAGACACTGAACATTTCTGTCCATCCAGCTCGGTGCCATCAGGGATACTTTGAGGTTGTGTTCAACCAATCTTTTCATCCCTTATTTTTCCCTTGGAATAAATTCTGATATCAAAATCACAAACACATTTGAAACTATTTCTATAGTGGACTTATTTTAGATAATAATATTTTGCATCTTTCTTCATGATTTCCAGAGTCAAGAATTACCCATTAATACCAACTAGACACAAAAGACTACATAAACAAACCCTTAGAACTATACCACTGATATAGTCTTAGTGTATTTTTGTGCAAAAAGTAATCACTTACTATTCAGAAAGAGACAATAGAGCACAGAAAAAAATCTAAAAAACATTTTATGTATCTCTGGTTTAAATATCTGATTCCCATAAAATGTGAGACTGACTTGAGTTCTCATTATTTGTAAAATTAGTGAATTTGAAACATGTTGCACCTAGTGGATTTTTAGGGAATGTCTAGAAAATCTTATTTGCAACTTTTTATGTGGAAAACACACACAATAAATTTTGACTTCATTTGCATCTGAGAAGAACAGGTAACAGGAGAGGAGGAAAGTCTATATTGTATTCAAACCCAGTTCGAGAAGCCTCTCAGTGGTTTAACTCTCAGCTGTAAGAGCCACACAACAAGTCAGAAAATTAGGGGAGGGAAAGAGCAGTAGGCAGAACACAGGCTCCTTCCTTACAACATTTTTCTTAGATGTTTGAACTAGCACCTTCCTTAAAAAAGTACTGGAAGAGTTTTAGATGTAATTGATCAAAGCACAAACTGTGTTCTGGGTTCACCCTTATTCAGAATTAGTTAGGCTTAATTAATGTTTATGTGAGGATAACATTTTTTTCTGAAACCTTGATGATTGCAGTGGACCAAGCCTTTAATATTAAAGTTTACTTTAAAGGCAACGACTCAAACTGCAACTTCTAATGCTGTTTTAAAGCATTTTTTAACTGCTGATATAACTATTACAATACCAAATACCAAATAAATATGAATTCCACAGCTTTAGGAGCAAAAATTTCAAATAAAAGACCACATTTCCTCCCAAACTGTGAGTTGATTTTCATTTGCTGGACTCTTCTCAGGATCACAGCTTCAGATCACACTACTGCAAAGTGCTCAGGTATTTTAATGGGGCTCAAATTTACTACATGAAGTGTATCATTTAGCTCTGTATGCAACTCAAAGCTTTTTTGGCAAGACATTAGAGAGTCATATCATTCAACAGCTATAGCTTTTCTGCTTATTCTAGAGGACATTTAAAATTGCATATCTAGTAATACCATAAGTTCAATTTCAAGTTTTACAGTAAACTGATTTAGAATACACATTTTATAGCCCTACAAACTGATGGTCATTCAGCATATTCACAATCTACTTTTAATTTTATAACCAAGTGTTTTGCTCTCTAGAATATTTGAAGGGATTTTTTTGTACTGAGAAGAATAACAAGGGAAGACAAACTATCTGTCTCTCTTGTGGAGCACCCTAAAGAGTAGTCCACTGCTGTCTACCATATCCTTACCAACATAAATAGTGCAGAGTTGTGATCCACTGACCACTCCATACACTGGATATTCAGAGCTGCCCCAATCCACTCAGTCTCTAAAACATTTTTGGATAGAAACATGGATATGTTTCAGGCTAAAGCTGCACTACTGATATGTCTTCCACTTCTCATTGCCATGAAAATTTATTATTTTTGGAGCACTTTTGGGTTATCCTTCCAGGACAACAGTGTGAAATATTCGTCCTAGATTTCAGTTTTCCTTTGTTTGTGAACACAAGTAGCTTTTTAGAAATATACAGTATACCCACTACATTTTCCCTTCTTGCACCATGGTCATTGCAGGTCTTCTCCACTGTAGGGAGGCCCCATCTTCATCTTCTTTCTTTTATTTCTACTGCTAACAATAACAGTTTTCATTTCTCAATCACACTAGCATGTTTGATGCTTGCTGCATAGGAACCAAAGCATTTGTGTCCTGGCAAAGCACTGAGACAATTGCAAGCAATTAAAGTATCAACTAAATCAATTGAAATCTTGTGAAATGTTTTATGGGAGTGACAGTGAAAGTATAATTGGAAAACAGGGTAAATGCATCAGTTAGCTATCAACTGAATTTCTATATTTTTCCTTACTCCCTTAATGCAAAAAAGGAAAGATACCTTTATTTCTCAAGTTGGGATTTGGGCTGACTGTTGGGAAAGAAACTCACATTTTTTTTACTCCTATGTACTTCAGCTGAATATATTTGATATTGACATTCTCAAGAAAGAAAACCCCATACTGGTATTTCATGAAGTTATTTTTCAGGGGAGCAGATGGGGAAATACTTTGAATTTTTGCTCAAACATTATTCAAATGGGGCTGGTCCAAATCATATTCTAATGCAGCTTGTAAGTCACACAACCTGCAACACTTACAGGGAGTAAATGCCTGTGAACATTATGCAGCTGAAGTAGAGCAAGAGTGAAAATAAAAAAATTATGTATATATTCTCAAAACATTCTTCATTTCATAGTGTTCATGTAAAGTGGAATGCAAGGGTGTTTTTATAAGTACTACTCTAAAAAGTTAAGTGAGTATTTGGGCAATATAAAAATGGATGAAATTTGCATTTCAGGACTAGCTCGGGTAAATCTTACCCTCCCACTCAGAACTATGATCTTGTAAACTTTCCCCGATATAGGAAACTTAATTTTTCTTATCATAATAGGGTCTTGGTTTTGGGCCGTGATTGGTGGGAAAGGCATAGGGCAGAAGTATTAGAAGGAAGATCTTAGGACTCTGCACCGTTTCCCCACTGCTCCTTCTGAAGCTGGCAAATGAGCCTGGCAGCAGTGGAAATGGAGGAGATTTAACTGGAGATTTGGAAGAGCTTCGTGGGGAGATGTGAGCAGTAATCCCTGGAGCTGCTTTAACTGATGATGCTGCATGGAAAAATCCATCTGTTCATCCAGTATTCAAGACACATGAGGGGATATTCAGCCCTGCTTGCCATGCCTCTCCTGCCCACCATGGGGAACACCTCAGAACCTGAACAAATGTGTTTGTTCTCTGCTGAAATACTGCAAAAACTATTTCTGCTTTTATTTTTACCATGTGACTATAAGTAGGAGTAAGTAAATAATAACCAGGAACTCTAGGAAGTTTGTTTCATAGTATTAGTCTACTAAAGCAATGGCTAGTCATAGTTCATCACTTCCTGCATTGCATTTAATTTAACATTTTTATCATTTTATCATATATTCTTTTGAAGGGATTTGAGCAACACAAGGGGATTTTTACAGTCTTTTGGGTAGTAGATAGGATAAGTTAATTTAGTGATTCCTACAGCCTTTGTGAATTTTCTTTTTCAATAATTTTTGAAGGTAATTGTGAACTCTGCACAAAGCAATCATGTAGGGCTATTTCCAAATTTCTGGAAGTATATATTTAATTCCATTTATTAATTTATCCCATGTAGATGAATCAGCAGCTCTAATAATGACATTCTAATTGGTTTTCATGGCATTAGGCAGCATTTAGCTAGAGGTTTACCGTTTCTTTGTGTGCAGTATTTGCTGGTGACAGTTTCACAACAGCATGTACAAATGCACCTTATTATAGTTTCAGTGTATAGGAAGTATTAAATTCCATTTGGGATAGCCATCAGCTTTAGGAAAACATCTAAAAGTTCCCAGAGGGCAAAGTCCAAAGTTTAGCAATGCAGTACCTACAGCTCAATGAAACTGTTCTCTCTCCATGTTTTTCTACCTATACATGGCATAAACACTTTTAATCTGACCTTCAATTTGGTACATTGTTGTTTTGTAATTACAGGTGTTTATAATACTCCATGGAATTCTGGGATTTTTAAGGTTCCTTTCACTGTTTTCTGTTTCTGAGTATGAATCTCATGTGGTTTTGGGGTTTTTTTTAAAGAATGAAATCATTAAAGCTAGAACTATTTTCTTGCTCTTCTTTTTTTCTTTTTTCAGTTTGGGATTTGGCTTTTTGTGGGGAGGGACAGTTGAGGGGAGCTAAAATTTCTACATATTTCTGTTACTTCAGAAGCTGATTTTTTTACATAACCAAAAGACTAATGATCAGATCCCAAGAGCCAGAAACAGTAAAAGTTTAGAATTTCTGCACAAGGAAACTAAAACTGATCATCTCATTCAAAGGAGGCAGAAACGATCACACATTTGTCAGAAATTCTCTGCCCTAGTTACTGTGCAGCAGGACTACGTGCACATCACTTCAGACAGTAAGGAGCTCCAGCCTGCACTGATTAGACTGAATAGTACTATTTTATACTGATCAGAGGGCAAGAGATTGACAGCAAAAAAATATGCCTTTAAATACAGTAGTTTGTGAAGCACGTGCATTCCTATTCTCATACTTGATCTCAAGAGACCGATAAAAGTTATTTTTCTACTCTCCTCATCTTTTACCACTCATTTTCATCTACTCTATTTCTTTCCCTGTTTGACAAAAAAAAGGATCCCCACATGAAGTTTCCAGCACAGGTTCATTAATCCATTAATGGCGTCCCTTGGTGCTGTGCCTCAGTCTCCACTTCCCAGGTGTTAGAGTGTTTCCTGCATGCTGATCTCCTGAAGCAGGCATTGATTCAAGCCAGCTCACACTTGCATCGCTTTGTCTCCCTTTCATCCCGCTCTGAACAGTGCCACTGAGCTCCTCGCAGCAGAGAAAGGAAGGGAATCAAAATGAGATTTTAGAAACCTGTAAGTCTTGCCCAGTATTTTTCACAGCGAATGACAAACCTTTCTCATTAGGCATGAGATCAAAATGGAGCCTGACAGCTTTCTCGGAGAATTAATGGGAGTTTCAGCATTGTGTGCTGAGTCTGATCATGAACCATGAATGTGGCCAGATCCCATGTTCAAATTATGTTTAGTAATGTCAGTCAAGCAAACACAGGACTGCCCTGTCTGCATTTGTCCCTGGCTCATTTGTCTGTAATTTTTCTGTGTAATTAAGGCAAAAAGAAGAGCTTAAAAAGCAGTTCAGTGCTGCATCTTTCTCTGAGAGATATTTTCTACTTAAAAACAATTCCGGTCTGAAAACTGATTATGAAAGGGTGTCATCTTTCACTCAGGAGAATTTCTTGCTCAGGACCACCTGCTTATGTGAATGCTGGAATGCTGTGTTCCTGCTGGCTGGGTCCAAGAGCACCTTTACTCCAGCGAGGGTAGGAGCTGGGCACTTTACCGACTCATCAATCATGGACAGGCTGCTGACTAATTTCCATTATAGTGTCCATCTGTGTGCCCCATTCTGTGGGGACAAAAAGCCACTCTGTAATTATGGATAAGCCTCTAATTATACCTGAGCAACTTCATGAATAGAAATAAGGGCACACAGATCAAACTTTCATAAGTGTTTAGCCATCCACAGGCTTCACAGCTGGTTATGGAGTTTGAGCCACAGGGAAGTGACCTATGTTTCCCTGGGCCACAGTATAGGATTGGTAAGGAAAGAATGGAAAGGGATTTTACTCCTTTTAGCAAGACAGAATGCCTAATTTTGAAGCTGAGTTTGGAAGCACATTCCAAAGAAAACTTTGGAAAAATAAATGAGCAGGTATGTATAGCTGTAGGGTAAATTAAATCCCTGAAGATTTAATTTACTCTTTCCTATAGAAAGAGTGTATGAAATGATTTTGAGAAATTGAAACACTGATGGCATACAGATCCCAAAAAAACATTAAGGATTTCCACACTATTTCTCTCCTCTTGTCATTTTTTTTCTTAATGCCCTGGGGAACTGAAGGTCTTGAACCCTTGTACGATCACATAATCTAGAGTCTTTATTGCCATTTAAGAATGTGTGCAGCATATTGCTGTTCACCCTCCCAGAGGAACTGTGAAATATTGTTGTGGGTTAATGGCACGGAACTGAGTCAGGGGAGGTTTAGGTTGGATATAAGTAAAAGGTTTTTCACCCAGTTTCTGTTTGGGCACTGGAACAGGCTCTCCAGGGAAGTGGTCACAGCATAAAGCCTGACAGAGTTCAAGAAGTGCTTGGAAAACACTCTTAGACACATGGTGTGAGTCTTGGAGTGTTGTGTGGGGCCTGATGGGTCACTTCCAACTCAGAATATTCTGTGATTCTAGGTTACTGAAGGCCAGACTGCAGCTAACTCAGTCACACCTAATCTGTAGGAATCAGAGACAGCCCATGTATTTCAACAACGTCACTCAAGTTAACCTCTACAATTTGTGAGAGGAATGCTAAAGTCACACTATTAGGAATAAAGGTTTTGAAGAGTTAAAGCATTGAACCAACATTCCATTTGGAATGATCTATCTTTAAAAGGCATGTCATAAAAGGCTATTCTTATTTATATAGCACTTGGGAGCCTTTGGATTGTGTAGGAGCAAGCTAGTGTTATTGCAAAAGAAGGTTGTGCAATATTAGACTGAAAACTACTGATGTAAGGTTACTAACACACACAGCCATGTCAGAGTCACAATATAAATAAGATTTAAAGTTATTTAGTAGGAACAGTTAATGGGATGGCAGTAACACTCATAGGTTTCAAGAATTGTGACAAAATACACTGAAAAAAAAAATTAAAATTTTTGGAACCCAAAGGTACAAGCAAAATATGGATGAAATATGTGAAAATGGTGAATTGTCACAGCTTGAACCCTCTGATAATTATCTCCCAGTCCTGCAGTCAGATTTACTCTGTAAAATCCAAACTGCACTCACATTCCATGTGGGCATAACCATCTGCTTGTGCAAGTTGTACTTGTAGCTAAGGGCATTATTTAGAAGGTGCTTGTCTCTGTTACTAATAACAATGGTACAACATCCCCTTTAAAAATGCAATCCATTTACCACCATCCATCATTTAGTTACGCTAATTTCATTCCCTATGAGTAATATACATGGCCTCTCTTTGCTGGCAGTTCTACTTTCAGATTTCAAATGCTACTACAGGACTTTTTAAAAAATTCGACAATAGTAACAATTGCAATGCAATAAAAAGACTGTATATGCTTATGCAGTCTCAAAATAAAAATACTAACCAGGTTCTTTTTTTTTATTTAATTCAATTCTCATGCCTCCACTTCTTGCATAGTATCTGTTGATAAGGCTGTTAAGGATGTTGCTTGCTTTCTGTTATTTTTCTAAAAATTGCATTAAGATGTTGTCAGGAAGAAAGCTGAAATTTCAAAACTCAGGACCAATATGACACCAGTCTGAGATTGTGGTAAGGTTTATTATATTTCATAAAATAAGTTTCTTTTTTACTGGCTAGTATTTATTTGCTATGCCAAGTGGAAAGGAGGTATTGCTAGGAAGATTGACTGGAATGTCCTGAGAGACTCTGCTGCCAGCTTTGTCACCAACTTAGATGTCAAAGCAGTTCTGATTTTCTGCATCACTTACCTCCTCATGCAATGTGGAATTAGGATGATAATACTTAATCAACTTAAAGTGGAGCCATTAGACTTAGGATATCTATTTAAACTCCGTGCTGTGATTCTCAGGAAGAGTGTTGAAGACTTAAATCTGGGCCATGGGTGACTGAACAGTGTATTGACCAGTTTCTAGGGTGGAGAAGAACCTGGGAGAGGAAAAGATCCCAGCAATCCTAGCAGTTCAAGGAGGACTTTCAAAGCAGATGTGTTTTTAGAGACCAGAATCTGCTTCAGCCTGAAGAGAACTCTTCCAGGAACGAGCAGGGCTGCATTAGACCTTACCATGTGGCCAGCATGTTTTGAAGGAAACACTTCAGGACCTGGAAATTGAAGAAACACAGAGTACAATAATTTCTTAGCAGCAATATTTTTTGTTGCTGCATTTGCAATTTATTCTTTAGCTTGTGGTATCCCAACCCATGCATTTTTATCACACTTGAACAAAGAAGTCAAGTACCATGATAGTGCAAAAACATATGTATATGACCCAGAATAAATAATCTCTTCTGCCTGAGAGGGCTCCACACTAGAAAAAACAAAAGCATGCAATGTACCAAGCATAATCTAATAGCATGAAACTCTTCTTTGAGGTTACAGGAGGATTATATAGACAGGATTAAAAGAGACCTAAGATTGTACAATCTTGCCATTCCCCATGAGAATGAGTTTTGTTAATGATTTCCAGGACAGTGCTTTCAAGAAATAACAGAGAACATGATCACTGTGTTCTATGAATGTAGTATTACCTGCAAATTTGAATAATATGTCTCCAGACAATTCAGCAGCACCTGTGACACTAAAAACATCTATTTATATTCCACACTTCATGTTTTTGGCAGCTTGATAGGCTACATCTTCCATCATTCTGACATACTGAAACAGAGCTCAATGTGACTCAGTAGAACAATGAGCATTAGCTGCTGGGATTCAAGTTTTTTGCTAAACCATCACCTATCCATCTATTTAAAACCAAGCATATAAAGACAGTTTGCTAATTACCTAAATTAAATGGGTTGTCTGAATACCTGTGTTTCTTTATGACCAAAGAAAAATGCATCATTTCAACTAACATGTTCATGTCTGTTCAGAGATGCCCAGGTATTATTCATGTTGAACTGAATCAACTACCCTGTCTGAATGTTCAACACTCCCATTAAACTCCCTGAAAACTTGTTCTGTGAGTCGATGCTTGCAGCCCAGAAAGGCAATCAGATCTCAGAATGCATGAAAAGCAGTGTGGTCAGCAGGTTGAGAAGGCCATTCTGCCCCTGTGCTTTTCTGATGTCTCACCTGAAGTGCTGCAATCAGCTCTGGGGTCCTCAGGAGAAAAAAAATATATGGACCTCTTGGAGGGGTCTACAGAAGGACCACAGATATGGTCAGAGGACTGGAACACCTCCCCTCTGAATGCAGGCTGGAGAGTTGGGATTGTGCAGCCTGGAGAAGGCTTTAGGGAGACCTGACTGCAACCCTTAAAAATATAAAGGGGACTTATAAGAAACCAGAATGGAGAGTTTTTACAAAGGGCTGTAAAGGGGCAGTTTTAATCTGAAAGAGGGTAGATTTAGATGTGACATAAGGAAGAATTTATTTTCTGTGAGGGTGGTGAGACACTGGAACAGGTTGCCCAGAGAGGCTGTGGATGCCCCATCCCTGGAATGCCCAGTTCCAGGTTTTCTGAACAACCTGGTCTAGTGGACGGTTTCCCTGCCCATGGCAGAGAGTTTAGAACTAGATGATCTCTAAGCTTTCTTCCAACCCAAATCTCTAGGATTCTCTGAAATCTACACTGATAGACTACAGTACACAAGAGTTGCTGAACCAGGTTTAATATCAAAATCTTACTTGTTTACAATATTCAGTAAAAGAATCTCCCTAACTTTAGAGTATGTCATGATGAAAGGGAAATGGTGGAGTCACCATCCCTGGAAATATTCAAAAATGAGTGGATGTGGCAATGTTGCCACACTTTAGTGGCAATATTAGGTCAAAGTTTGAGCTTGATGATCTTGGAAGTCTTTTCTGTGGTCCTGTGATAAAGGGGAGTCATTGAAGGCTCAAGTAGATAGATATGCTTATTCACCTGGAAATTTTAGTATCTATTTCTGCAAGGCATTGACTGTGTTGGGACCTGCACTGATCCTCTGTAATCTCCAGGACAGCAGCATAGGTCAGTGAAGCACTCAGGCCCAGACCCTGTTTCTGAGGCAGTCCCATCAGTTAAAGATGAGGCACAAGTGCTGGGTGTTGCTTCAGCCTGTCCAGCTCTGTTCTCTGGGGACAGCTGTCACTAGCCCAGAATGTCAGAAGCTGTCCCCTTCCTCAGATGTCTCCTCTTTGATTTAGTGAGGAAGGCATGTCTTTGAATAAAAGTGTCCTTCCTTTTTGTCTTCATCTTAATCAGCAATGCCATCATTCCATTCTGACTATATGAATGATTGGAGGGCTACTTGAACTGTATTACTTCTCTTTTTTTCCTCCCTCTTTTTTCAAAAATCACCATGCAAATACATATCTTAAACGAAAAAGATGCATCACAAATTGCAGAAATGTAAACTGTTCTTATTAAGGACAAAAAGATAATGCAGTCAGATTTCATTATGCATATGTTATAAGAGTAATTGCCTTTTGCAGTTACCAGGCATTCTATTTGCATGCTGGAGATATTCGTGGAGACAGCACATAACAAACTGTCTCTCAGCTCAAGAAAAATAGGCTGAAACCATTGCCACCATGTTATTATAGACAATAAAGAAGTAATTAAATGTCTGTAACTGCTTTCCTTTTAAATGTCTCTGACTCAAATTACTTTGCCCCTATTATTCATTTTTATCCTTATTGTAAATGTATCAATCTTGTAAATGTTCATGTTTGGTGAGCTCACTTTTGATAACTGACTGGCTAGGGACAGTCCTAGGAAAAATGGGAGATTCTGTGCTCCCTGACTTTGTGAAGAGGTCAGGCAGAGAGCTTGTAAGGATCATAATGTTGAGAGTAAAAGGAAATGAAGAAATGAAAATAGGCTTAGAATTCAATATAGTCTGGAAAATAACATCAGGAAAATAGGTGGTCAGGGAAAAATCAACAATCTGAGCTGGAAATTACTTGGTCCACTGTAGTAAACTCACCATTAAGACGATGGTCAGTTCCTGAAAAAGTTGATATGAAACACATTCCTCTCCTATCAGCTTCAAAGTTTGTGTATGCTGTTCCTTCTCCCTCCCTCCTTACTAGCTTCCTTCCTCCAGCTCAGATATTGATGCTCCCCTTTTGCCAGGGTGTGTACAGGGATGGGAGGAAGGGACATTTCCTGCGAGTCCATCACTCCTTGTCCCACTACTACTCCCTGGCTGCACTCCCAGAACTGGCTAATGATCGCAGACAACATATGGTCTGTGAACAGGAGGTTTCTTGTTTTTAAAAACAAAGATCAGGTGCTGGAAATGAGAGCTTGAAAGCAATGTGTAAATGATAGGAAATCAATCAAGGGAGGATATGATATGAAGCCGATGAAACAGAAACACCAGGAGAGATTTTGAGGAACAGATGCCTGCAGCTGGAAGCTTGCTGCTGGTAGGGAAGAAAGTGACAGGAGAGCAGACAAGGAGCCACACAGCTTCCATATTGGTACCCTGAATTCAACAAGGTCTGCACACTTTCCCTGTCAACTTTCTAATACCCCCAGAGCCTGCTCCATGGCTCACATCCACAGAGGTGTTTGAGTAATTTATTCCTGTTTAAGAATTTATCCATCCGAATTAGTAGCAATTCGTGGGTTCTTATCTAGCAGGAGCAGTGGGCAGAGCTCTGCTTTGGAGTATTTCACTGAAATGAAAAAGATCTGAAGTGCTTACATAGGAATTTAGTGTCTCGTTCTCTCTAAGTACTTTTCTGGATTCATAGAAGTCTGCCTTCTGTGCCACCTGATGTGGGTTTGATCCAAAGACTGATGTTTGAATAAGAGGCAGAATAATTACAAGTGAGATTTTTCATTAGAAATAGAAGATTGGAAATGTAGCAGGCATTCTCAAAATAGGTGTAGGGTTTTCTGTTACTTCTGTAACACTTCTCTCTGAAAGTCCTGAGGTAATTAGGGTAGCCATTAGGGTAGACAAAATTAAGATAGCCATTGAGGATAATATTTACATTACTGAAACAGTTTTGATACAGGTCCACCACTATCAGTTTTGATATTTCTCCACCACATATTACAATGCAGTATTTTTCTCTGTATACTCTTTTTTTTTGTGTCAGTTTGGTTTCCATATATTCAAATACCATCAGCTACCAGTGGAAAACATCATAAACCTTTGTTACAGATAAAGAATAAAATATGAATGTGAAGTATTTACTGTAACCCTATCGGGAAAATACAGATAGCATAGACTTTCTTGTCCAATTTACAATGTAGAGGGATATTTTTGTCTTGTGCTTGTAAATTCACATGAATATTTATTTCTGTAGACTGTGGCTTTCTTTCACCCTGAAAGCTCTCTAAAGATCTATCCAGATTTTTTTTTCTGCCCTTTCATTACAATAAAATGAGTTGGCTTCCTGATTCCCTAATTTAAGCATTATTTGAATGGTGCAGATGCTTTCTGTGGTATTTATAAGACTGTAAATGTGTGCTGATTTTGCTGAAAATAACCAACACACAGTGGGGCTGCTCTTCTCACATTAGGGATGGTCAGGAAATGCAGACTAAAAGGTTGTAGGTATTAATAATGGCTTTCATTTACTAATCCAAAGGGCTGTCTTTCCCAATTTTGATCATTGGTTATTGGATATTTGGTTAGAATTAGCAGACCTGTGTTTCTGCTGGGAAACTGCTAACCCTTTTCTCAGTACTGTTGAAATTCAGAAAGCTTTCTGCAGAAGAAATATCTTCTGTACACTGAAGCTGTTGTCTGTGAGCAAAGCTACGAATAAAAACCAGCTCTTCCTGCCATTGCAAAGCACAGTGCACATTTGGGAAGGTACAATTTTCTGAAGTTCTATGGATCTGTGGATTGTTAAGATCTCTCCATGCATCTCTCTCTGAGGTGTTAATGTTTTGCTTCTTAGTATTTGTAAATGTAATTGTCATCTGAATTCAGCATGTTATAACAAAGCATAACATAACAAATACCGATCAAATTTACTGGAATTGAAATCCGGGAAAACCAGACTACTAAACCTGTTCTTCAGGAGTATTTTCAGGCACTTAATTAATTTTTATCAAATTGGCTACTTCATTAAATAACCAAGAATAGGAATTAGGGAAACATATTCAGGCTTGTAGGTTTGATGATTTTATTCTTGATTTTATCCCAATGTTCATAGAGAAGCAGTGCACTGTACACATCTTTGAAGGTGATAAATATGCCAGCTGTGATTGAAAAATTTCAAAGCAGAATGTCTGAGAGAGTGTTTTTTTCTTGTTTATTGCAAACTTCTATTTATAAAAAAGTTTTCAAGCAGTCACTATCAATTTGAAATCGTTGATGGGTAAACTTCAGACAATTGATTCATACCTTTCTTGCTCCTGCTTTTTTAGGTTTTTTGCATAGGTACAGATCTCCAGAGTTGTAAAAGAAGTTGCCTAGGATATTCAAAAGTATCAGCAAAAGTGGGGTGAACTGTCCTTTTTCATGTCCTTGAGTATCTGTTCTGTGTCCAGCACAATAAAGAAGGTGTGCAGCTGAATGCCATCCAAAGACTGGAGGTTTTCTCCTGGAAGTGGTTGCTGTACTGTATTTTTGCCTCTAGGGAAATACTGGGAAGGAATTTCATAGAACATGGAGCCTATTAAAGAAATGTGGAAATTAATTAATGTAGTGCAGAAAAGCCATATAGACCATTGCTGTCATAAAAAAGTAAAAGATAAAAAGACCACTGCTGATTTTTATTCCATTTGTGGTTCCTATTAAGAAACAGAGCCTTACAGAAAAAAACTACTTCCATCGAGCCATAAGGCTGTATTTCATATTTGAATTCATCTTGTGGTCCATACAGACATCTTGAGCTTTGGTTTTCCAGTTTATATATCTGAGGAAATGCTATGTCAGGTAAAATTTATCAAAGCCCCTCTTGCTCCCACACCAGCCTGGCCCACAGAACCCCCCTGGCACAGCATGCCCCCAGGGACAGAAATCCCTGCCATTCATGCTGGCTCATGCAGAGAGATCTTCCAGACAGGATGTTTCTGTGCCACCAGTGGAGAAGCCCAGAAAGCAGAATATGAATCTGAGAGCTGAAATCTGCCTGGAGCTCTTCCTTTTGCTCCTGGAAGGGAACAGGCTGTTGAAGTATACCACCTGCTGCTCCAGCCAGCCTCTTTCCCCTCCAGCTGTCTCCTATTCACCTGCAGCAGACCCTACTCTTCTTTTGCAGTGTTAGGTGATTGTTTTGTCCTTGCTTGTGAAACCAATCTGTGCATTTTATAAAAGAAGCAGAACCTCTCTTTTTTTGCTGTGGTTTGTGGTTATCGTGGGGCAGCAAGCATGAGTGCATTTCAGGGGTGGCACCCAGTCTATATTGCAGCGAAGTCGATGGTTCAAGACACAGCAGCTGAAAGCCAGCAGCAAGGCAGAGTGACAGCAAACATTGAAGGAGGACTGGAAAATGAGAACTGAGTCCTGGCACTGGCATGGGGCACGGTGCCAGAGGCTGGGATGTGGACAGTCAGGATGCATTACTGGCAGAGCAGGCAGTGTCAGGAGACGATGGCAGAGCAGCTCTCACCCCGTGCTGCAGGTCAGAGCCTCTGCCTTTGTTGGCTGCAGCCTGTCGATTACGGTGCCACAGGATTACCCCGCCATGCCGTGGGTGAGGAGTGAAGCTTTCTGGTGATTAGTGTCTGGATAGCCACAGCAGACACCTCAGCAGGCTTTGAACTCACTGTGCCCAAAATCTGCAGCTAGCAGTTTTTAGGAATAGCTCTTGTCTTTAAAAGACTGGCAGGCAGCTACTGCCTGACTGCCAGCACCGAGGAGTGCAGGATTTCATTTTAAAAGTGCACGGACAAACTGATAAGCAGTTCTCCAAAGGGCCACAGGGGCTCGGGAAGGATGGAAACGCTGCCATGGGACATGAGGTTGTTCCGTAGGCAGTGTCACAAAGGGAGAACGGCTCCAAACAAAGCAGAGACTCCAGGCTGAGCCTCCTGGAGAAGCCACCTGGCTTTTCTTTGCTGCCCTCCTTATGCAAGACCAGCCCGGCAACTGCAAAGCAAGAAGGGCACACACAGTAACTGGAGATGCAGGATACCTGAATTAGAGGTACAGTGAATTACCCATCTACCCATCCTTCTGCTCTGCACACAGGGGAGGGAAGGGAGTGGTGAAAAAAAATTCTAAAAAAGCTGAAATATTCGTTCACACTTCCTTAGATACAAAGGTTAAACGCCTTCCCCCAGAAGCTTGGAACCCTGCTGCCATCTGCTGGGCTTTTTTAAGGAGACGGCATTGCTCAGGTACCCAGATGTGTGCCAGAGGAGAGAAGCTCGGATTCTGCACGATGCTGAAGTTGAACGATCATACAAGAAAATGAAAACTCAGCACTGAAACGTGTCTGCAGTCACCTACCTCGCCCTTCTAACCTTCTTGAAAATCGAGCTAACTGCTTACTATCATTATTAACTGCCTGCACTTAGGGAAAAATTAATATTTTGTAGCGATGCTGTGTATTGTATGCTTTATTCTTCCTGCTGAAACAGAGAGTTGAGGGAAGATTGATGCTTGATCTGCCACAGTTCTGCACAAACTCTAGGAGGAGGAAATGAAATAAAACAGCCATCAAAGAGAAAGTGGTGTCATTCCTACTTGTGCTTCATTTTATGTCAATGGCAAAGTAGCAATTGAATCTTTAGAAAGGTTATTATCAGTCTCATATCTGGCTAGCAAAGCTGGCACAAAGCAGCAGTGATAAAGAACAGCAGCCTGTGAACTGAAAGCAATAATACTGGAGATAGGGTGTTTTGTTAAACCTCTGGTCCAGGGAGGTTATATATATATACAAATAATGGGTTTATTTACTGAAGATATGATATTTTCAGTCACCAGTGACAGCAGTAGACATAGTCACTCCACTACCATGTGATCCATATCAGAAAAAATGTTTGAAATCCCATACTCAGAGCCAGTAGCCCATCCTGGCTTTTGTTTGCTTTAATTTGGGAAAAAAGTTGTTTATTTGAGCTCCATTTAAGGAGCACCAGCTGGGTCTGCCATAAAATATGCTTTGCAAAACAAGCCAGCCCTGATGTTTAACACCCTGACAATCTCTGATGTCTTTTATTTAAGTAATAAATTAGTGTTTAATTTTTATGGCATTACACATTACCCAAGAGAGTAATTTAGCAGGTCATTTTTAACATAGTGATAAAACTTGGAGTAATGGGATTGAAGCTGCCACTTCTGGAGGTTTGTATTGGGCAATACTACAAATTTAAGTTCCCTAACATGCATTCAATTTAGATTTAATAAGAGTTATTATATCCCATGTTAATTAAAATTGGATTATTTATTGCAAACACTTACAGAGAGCTAGCTACAGAGCTGTGGCTGTACATACCAAATCCAGCCTCACAAGTGCCACGGGGTGTTTCTTCAACCCTTTGAAAAGCCAAATTAGGATTAAATTGTACTTCCATGTCACTTTGGTCACTATAGGGGCACTTGTGCACCTTTATCACTTCCAGTGTGAAATTGTGACGGACGCGGCGTGGAAAGGAGAGACTTGGTAAGAATCCATTCCTGAAAACTCTGAACAGGCTTTCAGGGCCTCACAGCCATGACACACTGCAGCAGAGCATTGGGTGAAGGCCTAAACTTTTCTGAAGTTCCACAAGTGTAGTGCAGATGAGCTGCTGCCCTCCTTCTCTCCCCTCACACCACTTTCATTTTGTTTCTGCAAGGCACAGGCAGCTCGCTAGCAGCCTGCCAGCAGGTAAGAACTGCTTCCCCCAGCTCAGAGAGCACATTTTTAGGGATGTGTTGGACTCTGCTCAGCCTGGTACAGGAGTAATCTTCCTCCCAAAACCCCAACTCTGGGACAGAGCCAGAGAGTGGGCTCACACTGGCCAGACAAGCAATGTGCCTGCAGTTCTATGGACCAGGAAGATAAGGTGGCACCTCCCTAGATGTGCAGAAACCCAGCAGTGACATAAGAAATAGCAAAAAGGCTGTAAAATAAATCAAAACAAACAGGGGAATGAATGTATAGAAGACACATTTAACTCACTTGCTCTGTGGATCAATGTTCCAACTTTTTTGTGGGATGGAGATCAGAGAAATAGGCACAGATGCAGCAGTGTGGGTAATGCAGAGAGAAGCACTTTTATCTGAAGCTGCAACAGAAAATTTCAGGCCTGTAACAGAAAACACTGTAGCTAGTACAAATAACAGATAAATATCACTGCAAAGCACTGGTTTCAAACATTTTGCTATTCAGTATCTAAGTCATGTTTACTAGTCTCTGACCAGTTGGAGAAATCAACAGTTCTCAAAAATTGCTGGAAAGACAGAGACAGACAGCAAACATTCAGGAACCTGTCGTAGAGACTCAAGTTTCCTTCTCCTTAACCACACGGCATTTTCTTTTCTTTTTTCTTTTCTTTTTTCATTTCTTTTTTTAATGTAATTTTAGACCCCAAGAAAAACTGTAGTAATATTGCGTATCTATACTGTCAGCTTTTGAGGGTGGAAATAACTATCATTGAGGCTGAAGAAAAAGGATTGACCATGTCCCCCTGAGCCTCCTTTTCTCCAGACTAAACACCCCAGCTCCTCCAACTGTTCCTCATCAGCCTTGTGCTCCAGACCCTTCACCAGCTCCATTGCCCTTCTCTGGACAAATTCCAGCCCCTCAATGTCTTTGTTGTAGCAAGGGGCCCACAACTGAGCACAGGATTCAAGGTGCAGCCTCACCGGTGCCAAGTACAGGGGTGTGATCACCTTCTTAGTCCTTCTGGTCACATTATTTCTGATACAAACACTCTTTCTGATAAGAATTTCTATCAAAATGCTGTTGTCACATTCCGTGGGATGCCCATGCTGAGGGAACTGATGTAATGGTAGATGTGCACACAAGAGATGGAGTTACTGCATGATGAAGTGATGAAGAAGCTTGGACAAGAGCAAGATTCATAATGAGATAGACTTTGGAGCAAGAATGGAAGAAACGAGTAACAAGACTAAGTGTGCCATCATTTTTTGTTTTAGAGCTAGTCTTGTTGATGTGAATTATTCTCCTTACAAAAGCTAAGGTTTTCTGCCTGGATTTTTGTTCAGCCCATTATTTTTAGTGCTCTGGGTTAATTGTTCCTGGGCTTTTCTCTTTTTCTGTCCCTCTCCTTGATATGACATGTCCTGTTTGAGGCTCAAATGGGTAATGGTCTTTAGAGAAGGCACCAGTTTCTCATCCTCATCCTTTTTTCAGAAGGCACAACCATCAAAATACTGACACTTTTGATTAGTAGTGTTTACCTTCAGACAGGCCTATGTTTATGTCCATGAGGAAATAAGGCCAGAGTCCTTCTGTCCATTAAGGAAAAATTCAGTATTTGGAACGGATACCTTCTCTGACAAGCATTCTAACATTCCAAAAGTATTAGACAGGCAGGAACTTTTCCTTTTTGCCTTTTTAGAAGGGCTGATAGCAGCACTCAGTTATTATGCTTTTTGGCAGCAAGCCCAGCACAATTGCTTGAAGTCTGGATCCTTTCTGTGCAGAAACCTGTGATTAAGTCACCTTCGAACAGAACATCAGATCATGTCAATATCTTAAATTTTCTATACTTGGTTATTACCCTCCCTGAGTAGATATGACTTGTCATGTCTCCTTTCCAGTCATTTTGATTTGTGTTTTCCTCAGGACTAAAACTCATGGGAACAGGAGAAAAGGTTTAATCTTTTACTTTGAGAGGGTGGTCTGCCAAAGTTTTTCAGTAGAAATACTCCATTTTCTGTAAGGCATACAGAAAACTGGGCATTAGGTTTACATCCAGGAAGAAAAGCCATGGTTGCCATGTTGTTTTTAAGCTGAAGAAGAAAATCTGTACAGAGCTTTAAAAAGTTTTGTGTGTGTGTGCAGGTTTTTCCGCCAGGCTTTTAATTCAAACCATCTTTCTCTTCAATTGTCATAATATCAGATAAAATTTCTTATAACATTAAGTTGGATAAGCTTAAGAGATTTTAGAGCAGTGGCATATTCGAGTTGTAGAAAGACTAAAAGCTATTAAGGTGAATGTACCATTTCCTGATTTGCATCTATAATTAGTAGCAGAATGTGCCCTATCCATTTTAAAAAGTAATCTTTATGCTATGAAATACTGGTTCACCTCAGTACAGAAGGAATCCATCTTCCCTTAAAAGTAAAATCTGGCACACAGTCCTCCTATTATTCTGAATTTTTGAAAAGCATTCTATTTAAGTGATGCCACAGGAGTAAGATGAGTTGGATTACCAAACTGCAGTAGTCTGCAGATAAGTAATCATCTGATTAAAGTTTTTTTATTTTCTTTCTCAAGCCAAAATATACAGATCTCTGGATGAAGCTGGGAATGGGAAGGGGGACAAGGGGGTGAAGACACAAAAACTTCCCACTGATACTCATTTTCAAATCTAAAAAAGTGGTAACAGAAGAGGGAAAATGCTAAGCTAGAAGCTTATGAAGATGAAGACTAGATTTTTTTATTACCTTATTGCTTTACAAGGGGAAAAAAGCCCAAATTGCTTCACAAATAATCATCTTTTATCTAGATTTACCCTTTGACTTAGGGGTTGTTTGCTCTTTCGTTATTCAAAGAAAGAATAGAACAGAACAGAAACTTACTGATTTGCTAACCTGTAGCTTTTCATTCCCTGAAGGCAGAGGCTGCTAATACTATTTGCAGAGTCAATAAAATGGTAAATAGTGCTGAACCTGGTTATGATGCTTCTAAGTTCTTCTGTCCTCTGATGGGGACAAGCATTATCAACTGCCTTTGAAACTGAAAAACTTGCCTTGGCATCATGGTGCCTCCCAAAGAAAATAGTGCAGATATGTGCTTGCAAAATAAGACTTATTTTTCTCAGTAAAAGCATAACCAGTACTATCATAAATGTAAGCCAAGGAAATTGCATACTTACTCGTCAGATGGGGGAAAAACTCCCCAAAAAAACCCAACCAACTAAAAAAAAATAAAAATAAAAGCAAACACATCCAGCGCAGAGAAAAACACAAAAATACCTTGAATAAATACAGGAAAAAAGCCAACAACAGAAAAAACCTGACAGGCTGGGTTTAATCTGCATAATAAACTTTCAATCCCTGCTATTTGTGTACCTTTTGCAATAAATGTTTATGGACAGGATTGTCCTCGTGCTATTCATATGAAGACGTCTCTTTCCTTCATATGAGCATTTGAGCCTTTCACTGAGCCACGACCATTTTTTTTAGAAAAGCCAATCAGCCCTTTTCTGAAGCAGGACCTGTTGCTCTCTCTCTGCAGAATTCATACATTTTTAGATGCAGCTCAAGTAATCCACTTTGCTGCCACCCTATTCCCCAGCCTTCATTGCCTCAGCACTCGCAGCAGCTGGCTGACTGTGTTCAGCACATGGGAGAGAAAGAACATTTTGCAGGTTCAACTGTTCTTCTAGAAACTCAGTAATGAAATCAGAAATGACAAGGTAAGCTCAGCAGTGACCAGGCTCAAAGATGATTTTTTGCTAACCTTTTGCTGGCTTTCATTCAAATCCCCAGAAAAAAAAACAAATTTGAATCTTTCATTAATTAGTACTCTTTTTATTCTTCCTGGTTTTCTTGTTTGGAGTGGTTTTGGGGGGAGGGATTGAGAAGGAAGGAGTGAGGAAGAGGGGATGTGGGGGGGAGAATGTTTTTTTCTGTGTGGTACTCCATTATTTGTCTGTGCTGTCACTGAAAAAATATAAGAGGAAGTTTCTAGAGAAAAACAGTAAGAGCCTGGATTGCTGACAAATACTGACATGCATATATTATAATATGTACATAAGCTGTTCACTTGCAATGAGCCAACAAAATAAACACAGGTGCCAGTTTTGTCTTCATTGCAAAAACACGGTTTCATTTGGTTCCTCCTCATCAAATTTTCTGGTTTAACCTGTATTTATTTGTACCTCAATACTAAACAAATGGCTATAAACACAGGACAACAGCAGACCAGGTTAAGTACCCACAAATCAGAGCTAGTGATGGTTGAAGCCGAGTGCTCTGTCCAGTGTGTTCTTAAGCAAACATTGTAAGATGACTGAGAGGGTGGCCCACCATCACATGCAGAGTTGATATCACAAAGATTCACTGTCAGGAGCCTAGTTTATCAGCTGTTCTGTCTGTTAGGGATGACTACACAGGGAACATGCAATGCTGGTTATAGGCTGCCTATTTATAGCCTGAAAAGGAAGGACTAAATCTAATTTCCATTATAGTGACTTCCATGAAGGCCAAATCCAAGCTAGAGCAGCCCAACTTAGAGGGTCAAGCTGCAGTTGAGGGAATTAGTACAGGCATATGTTAAGTTTACAAGGCACAGTGCAGCTCTGTCAACAAGAAGGAACTCCAGGCCAGGCCATACAGTAAATGAGAGGAGCACAGAGCAATGCCTGTCTTAGTGCTGGCTGTGGGAAGATTGTGCAGGTCAGCTTTTGCTCTCAACTCTCCAGCCCTCCACCCCGGTCCTGGAGAGGTGTCTGAGCTTCAGTGACCTGGGTATACCTGAACATCTCAAGTGCTTCCATCTCCAGGGTTAGCGCTGGTTTTGTTCCAATGCATTTCTTGACTCGTGTCAATATTTCCTTAGACAAAAGCCACATTTATTTTTTGTCCTTGGGAGAATTTCCTCTAACAGAGATTGTCATACAATAACAAATTCCTGTGAAATTAGGTGGTTTCCCTAAATCAAATCCCAATTCATATCAGTTTCTGTGCAGGAATATTTTTCTCCCAAGACTGCCTTTTAAATGTATATTTGACATCTCTGTTGATCAATACAACTATATTTTGGTCCATTTGTGCCCTTCCTCTCCATTTGAGAATCAGGATTGCTGTGCACAAATACTCTCTTTTCCTGATGAAGGAAACTGTAAAGTCGAGTGTCAGAGTACAGCTCTTCCCTCTTTCAGAAGAAGAAAGTCTTTGTAGATCAAAGTGAGGTACACCTCTGGTGTCAGCAGCCCAAACCAGTCACAGCTTGTGAGTAGTTTCTTATTTAGACCAAATACAGAGCATAGCTTGATTCTTTAGTTTAGCCTCAACTCTTTCCCAACACCAAATGCCTGATCTTGTAGCTGTGATGGTAAGCATGACTGTAATGCTCCCTTTCAAAAAGTTTAGATCTGCCATGTCTGATATTTATTTAGTTTTCTTATGAAAGGGTTGCTAAGGAGCCTTCGTCTTTGGGCTGCATGTAGCAAAGCAAAGTCTGAGTAAAAATCACCAGTATTCATTAACAATCAAAGAACCTTATTACATTTATTTATATTTAAATTGGGGGAAAATGTCATAATAAGTAATGTGCCATGACGGGTATCTTGATCATTGTGAGATAATTACAGTCATGCAAGGTTACAAAACACTGTGAAGAGATATTCGCTTTTAAACAAATAGTAAAGCATTTGTCATCTTTGTTTTTAAGTGTTGCTAGATCTAATATTTATGCATGTATATATTTTTATCCATAAATAATGTTGCCACATTGTGTTCTCCAATTTCAAGATATTTTGACATTCATTTAATGACTTCATCCAACACCAATGCATTTGGATAATGTGGAAAGTAAGAAGCAAATTTGTGGAAAATTTTTGTTGACTCTTGTATCATAGCAGTGTGTTCAAATTCCAGCCAAGTTTTGTACTCTGCTTCAAGTAGAAAAGCTGCCTCTTGCAGCCCAAGATTGTAACCACAATTTGCTGCAAATGTTGACAGTCCTACAAAATCAAGATTCAAAAACATTTTATAAAGGAGAAAAGAGAAATGGTATTTTCTTCACCTCAGAGATCTTGGACTCTGGAGGCATAAGCCATAAACAACTTGGCCAGGGTCGTGTATGCTAAGGATGTCAGAGCCAAGAAATTGAGTTTAGAATGACTAAATTATGGCACAATGCCTTTACCCCAAGTCACCTTTCATTTCAGATAAAAATCTTCACTGCAAGGGGTTCCTTTTGTGCTCTGAAAGTCTAGTTTTAGATGTTCATGTTTTTCCCACTCGGTGCTGTGCTTTGTAAAATGTCTAAAGGCAGTTTTTATCTGCAATCTTCTGTTGTTATAAGCCAGCTGAAACACTCTTTACAAGTCCAAATTTCTAGATGACTGTTTAGTAGAGAGGCATTTGGGATGGGAAAGACTAAAAAAGGCAGGAAGGCAGGCAGGCAAGCAAGCAAGAAAAAAAATAAAAAGAAAGAACAAACTTTGGTTCTTTATGAGACATCTTTTTCATACCCTTTTTCCTTTCATTGCGTAGTCTTTTAACTGAGATGGAAAAGATTTGGGAAGTAAACACTGAGTAAATATTCTCAGATTTGTGTAAATTGAGTGTAATGCCATGAACAGTAGAGCTCAGTCTAAGTGATTTGCAAGAGGTCAGAATCACATCTCCTGTAGATGCACAATTATGTTTTGTTTCCACAAACAATTTCACCTCCAAAATACTAATTTAATTTCAATTTTTTATTGATTTTTCTTGTAATTTTTTTGCAAGCCAGAAACATTGTTCATACTTTCACAAAATAGTTGAGGTTGGAAGGAGTTCTGTGGGGAAGTTAAACCTTTAGCATGGGTTATTTGTGATAGATTTTTTAATTTTTAACTTTTTATGGTAAAGCTGGTATTTTTTATTGGATGTACTATGTATAAGTCTTTGTTACATATCTGTAAACTCTGATTAGTTTAATAGTTGTTAAATTCATATAAAGGCATTTAAACATATATATGCATTTAAGATTCTTGGTCTCAGGTCTGTTACCACTAAGCTGCAACAGGAGTTCAACAGAAGTTGTCTCTCCATATGAAAACTTATTTAGTCTAAAATATTTTCATTAGTGTTCTGGTTTAGATTTGCTATTACATTACATATATTTGCTTGCATCACCTGTGTGGAATTTGAAGTGTGAGTAGACAATGCCTGTTAGAAGAGGGAGAGCTGCAGTTCCTACAGTAAATTTACCTTTCCACAGGGAGCCCACCTTTGTCCATATAAGTGTGCTCTCTGATAACAATATTACAAGTGTCACTAATGGCAATGTTAAGACTAAGAAACTTTTATTTTTTAATTTAAATTTTGTAGGCATTCTTTGTGTTCTTGGGTTTAGAATACTGCTGACATAGTCAGATCACAGGAAGATATTTGGACATAGTGATAGTCTTAATGAGTTATTTTAAAGATAAGGAACAGGCAGGGAATGGAATAAATGCTCAAATGCAGTCATGTGAAAAGTTTCTCTGCCATAGATGATGTAGAAATGAACTGTAAAATTACTTTGCAAAGACATTTTTTTCAAAGACAGAAGGGGGAAGGTCTGTATCAACATAGGCATATCAAGCAGCATTTCCAGGGCCACAGCACAGAGTAGAGCAGATGTTCCAGCCAAGGCACCAGTGTCTGGGGTGGAATGGCACCATAACATGGAGTCCAGTGGTTCTTCCCAGTTCCTAGAGAAATGAAGGACTGGGAGGCCATGGAGGTGTTAAGCTCTCAGCTATTTGAATTCAGAACACAAAGTCCGTCTCCATAATTCCAATTCTTTGCAAATGCTTGTATAAATAGCTACGCTCCATAAAAACTACATGCAAAAAAAATATGGAAAGTTGGACTTGGAAAAATGTTACAGTGACATGAAACTAGAGTGTCACCATAAGAATTAAGGCAGTTTTACTCAACTGTATGTTTAATGTGTACCTGAACTACTTATTAATAACTGGGAACTGGGACATGAACAAAGGAGTCATTAAAAGTATATTTCTACAAATAAGCAGTAGAACAGCATGACTGTACTAATGCACCTGCTGAATTAAATTATTACTTCAAGCAAATTATTTTAGCTGCAAGTTTCATCAGGTTAGAGGACTACAAATCACCAAAGGACCTAGTCATAACTTGTGACTTAAATATTCTCAGCTTTAGTTCCGAAGTCTTTGAAATCCATCCAGTAACAGAAGATCAAGCAAAATAATTTGATGATCTCTGTCAATAACAATGGAATCAATGGCATGAAGAATAATTAATGTACTACATCAAGAATAAATTGCATCTTACTTTTTAATTCTGGAAAACATTTTCCAATGTGAAAGTGCAGCTGGTCTACGAGAAAAAATTACATGACCAAAGAGCCAGGACACTGAGTCCAGATCCATAGCCAAAGAAGTGGTTTTAAAGCCACAAGTACGGAAAAAATGTCACTCTAAGTAGAGAAAATGAGAAAATATAGAGGGGAAGAACTGTGTGAAGATTACCCAGCACATTCTTCTTTTAAAATATCCTGGCAAAAAGAGCAAATGGGAATGGCAGAAGAAATGGATATTGGATCATGTCATTCACATGGTGCTGGGCCAATGCAATGGCTCTGACTCTACAGAGCTCTAGAGCTGCATCTCATTGTTCACACACCTTGCCAGGGATCTGGAGAGCAGAGAGCTACCATTTCCTGCAGTTCACCTCTGCAGCACTGGGAACAGATTTAGTACCACAGGGAAACTGAATTCTTAAGAAAATTCTTTTTTTTTTTACATTTTTGTCCTTGTGTCTTTGCCTTCTGTCTTGCACAGATACATGCTAAGCATACTGTGATTAGGCAGCATTACCAGGTGTGGATGGAAAGCTTCACAATTGTTTTGCACAGCTAAACACCACCAATATATAGGGGACAAAAAGAATCAGATTCTCACACTAACAAGGTTTGTGGACAGTAGCAGTCTCCTGTATTTAATGTTTACCATTCTGGCACTGTGGCAGGGTTCCTACACACTGCCTTGACTGTGGCACAGTGGTGATCAAGCTCGTGTTTACAGATCAGTTATTGTTAAAAAAAACTCCCCTGAAAGGACACCAGTTTACATGCATCATTAAAGCTCTATCAGCACGTTACAGAGCTCCAGGTTGTAAACCAGGCCAGATCAGGACCTTTCATTCTTTAGATGGATGAAAGTAATGATGCCAGCAGTGACAGGGTATGTATCGTGATTAGGATTTGTGACCAGGAGGCAAGAGTTTTGAAAAATGATCTTCCAAAGATGATTGCAGGAAACACAGCAGGTGCTGGAAACATTTCTGCATCACTGAATCTGTTTTATTGACTCCAACATTTCACTGATAAATGTGATTGCGTTTTTCCCTCACTCAGCAAATATAGTGACTGGCAGAGTAAAGCAAACTTTATCATCTGTGTTTATACCCATTGATCAGTGTCTTGTAACTGTTATGTCACTTGAGAATCTTTATGAAAACAGATAATTTATAATGACAGCTGATAAACTTCTATCCATCTTACTGCAATGCTAATATAAGTTATGTCTTTCGTTGCTGACCAGAGAACTCAACTTGATCCCAAACAGGGAAGGAACACTTTAATTTCTAAAGAACTAATGTATACACTTACTCTCTCCTCAGTATCTTGTTATGCATAAGGGAGTTTGGGGCTTTAGACCTTGGGCCCACGTGAAAAGATGATAAGTTCTGTAATGAGGTCAACAATTGTCCCATCAGTGGCAGACATGCAGAAGGAGAAGTGGCAAAGGTCTGTAAGTGAAGACCAAACAACAGCTGGAGGAGACAAGGGCATCAGTGGAAGGTCACCACCCAAATGAGTAGACACTTAACCTTTTCAGGATCTCACTTTCAGAGAAAGTGCATGCAATGAACTTCCAGAAGAGAAGCCTGGGGAAATTACTTTGAGTTTCAGGTGTAGTATAGAAATTGAAGGGATTATGTATTTATCAACAATCTGGATGCAGTAGTTGAATGCACCATCAGCAAGTTTGCTGATTAAACCAAACTGGGAGGTGCTGTTAACTCTCTTGAGGGACAAGAACCCTTGCAGAGGAATCTGAGAGAATGGATCATTAGGCTTTGATTAATGGGATGAGATTTAATAAGTCAAAATGCCAGATTCTGCCCTATGGAGCTATGTCAGGCACAAACCTGGGAGAGAAGTGTGGAGAGCAGCCCTGCAGAGTGGGTTCTGGGAGTGCTGGCTCACAGAAGACTAAACAGGAGTCATAAGAAGGAGGTGCTGAGCTCTTCTCCCTGGTACCCTGTGCCAGGACACATGGGAATGGCTAAAAGCTACACCCATCAGGAAAGGTTCATGCTTGAAATGGGGACTTTTTTTTACTGGGAAGGTAACCAAGCCCTGGAACTGGCTTTCTAGAGAGGTGGTTGATGCCCTGTGCCTGTCAGTGTTTAAGACAGTGTTTAAGGACAACATTCTTAAAGCCATTACTTAACTTTTGGTCAGCTCTAAAGTGGTCAGGCATTTGGACTAGATGGTCAATGCAAAAAAATGTGAAAGTATAAAAAGGTCTATGTAAAAAAATAAATTCTGCGACCTATAATTTATCTTTTAAAATCTGAACTGTATTCAACAGACAGTAACCACTGCAGTGCTAAGTTTTCTGTTTTGTTAACTCTGAACTCATCTCTATATGTATTGATATTCTCAGCAGGTTTTGTTCTGGACTTCCAGCCATTTGTTACTTTGTTGAAAGATGCACAGCTAGTTTTAGGTTGGAAATTGAAATCTAACCTACATTTTTATTTAGCCTGAAAGAGGGTAAGTCAGTTTGCTGTTATACAGTGCTAATACACTCTCCATCTGTTGGCTTGGGGATTATTTTTCCTGTGTGTTGTCAAAAGACTTTTCTACTATTAAGGCAACATCATGTGTAGCAGCTCCTTCTGGTTTATTTTTCTTGATTCAGGTTTGGATTGAGTAAATCAGGATGCTACCATCTTAATTTTAAATTAAGTAGCAATTTACATGCTTCTTTTCAAGCAAAATTCTGCTGTGATGTTGATAAAGTGTTAACCCACAGCCCACGAAATACATTATTGCTATCTCTAGTTAGTCTTTGGGTATGGTAGGAAGAATTCAAAGCCACAGACTTGCCGGGCTTGGACTACTTTGAGCACTGCCTCAAACTTTGTTTAGATGAAACAACTTTTTTTTTTTCCCTTAATGGCAGGAGTATTATACCTAGTATTACCTTTGCTTATCTTCTTATGGTACAACCCCATTTTATATAGATAATAGTAAAAAGTAGCTACTTTTTGCAGAATGAGATATTGATGACTAACATAACCACAGAATCATCAAGGTTGGAAGAGGTCTTCAAGACCATCCAGTCTAGCTGTCAGCCCAGCACCACCATCATTGCTTAAATCACCTAAATCACATCCCCAAGTGCCTCATGCAGACACCTTTTTTAAGAGCCGATCTTAATCTCCCCTGGCAAAACTTAGTGCCATTTCCTCTCACTCTTTTACCTTAAATGTGCCAGAAGACACTGACCCCCACTCCACTACAGCTCCCTTCAGGCAGTCCGTCCTGAGCCTCCTTTTCTCCAGGCTAAACAACCCCACTTCCTGCAGCTGCTCCTCATAAGACATGTTTCCTAGACCCTTCATGGCCCTCTTTGGACACAGTCCAGCACCTCAATGTCCTTTTTGAAGCTAGTGACACAGAGCTGGACACAGTGCTCGAGGTGCAACCTCACCAGTGATGAGTACAGCAAAACAATCTCTTTCCCACTCCTACTGGCCACACTACTCTTGATACAAGCCAAGATGCCGTTGGTCACCTAGGCACACTGCTGGCTCATGTATCCATCTGGCTGTCAGCCCCCAATCCCTTCCCAGCTGCACTCCCCCAGCCTGCAGCAGTGCGTGGGGTTGTTGTGGCCCAGGTGCAGGACCAATAAGGATAATGGCAGTGGGCAGAGAAATGCACCACTGGAATATATTGAGCAGTCCTGAAAATTGGGAATGTGGGATTCTGGGCAAAGGGATACAGGCACGGGGCACTGACTGATACAGGGGACCCCAAAGCTCTAAACAACTCACCAACAAGCAAATAAATTCAGGACTGGAGCTGGTCAAAACTGATTTTAGGGATACCAAAGAAATCAAAGAAATGCAAAAATTACCATATGTAGCAAATTATATGTGCATTAAATATAGTAAATGTAGTAGAGTGAAACGTAGTAGATGTGGCATGGAGTTGCAGACCAGAGAAAAACAAGGGTTTGAAAGCATGTCAGCACAATGAAAAATGGCACCAAGCAGATATTTCAGTCAGGAAGAAGCCACTGGCATTGTAGTCCTCCCAGCAAAGGAGAGAATGCCAACAACTTGCCATCCTTGCTCTCCTCTCCCCCAGCACCCCCGACTCCAGCTCAGACTGAAGCTGTGATCTCAGCTCCATCCCTAAGATTAGCGCTGATGACAGAAAAGTACCTGCCCTGCTTTGAGGTCATGGTTAGATCTTTCACAATAAAGTAGAACTCAGTGCAAGAAACACTGCCAATTTTCTTTGACTTAACAAATAGAAAGTCCAACAGCAAATTTGGTTTTCATTACAGCCAGTTCCACTCTGAAATGGATCTGAAGACTTGAGTCTAAGGTGTGATTGTTGCTGTACTGATACCCAAACTGCTCTGTGTGCATGCATAAATTCCTATCTCAGAATGGAAAAAGAAGAAAGGAAAAAAACCCCACCAACTTGATTTGTTGAGCATAATTGTATGGATAATCTCAATCCATTACTTTGTGCCACAGAACAGTTTTCCATTCACACATCCATCTCCTCTGAAATAGAAGACTATTCTTACATTTTATTCACATAATGGTTTTGATAGAAAATCTGTTTTGCTGCAGATGAGGGCCCTGGAGGTTTTTGGTCTATTGTAATACATAAGAGCTGCCTGACACTGCAGCATTCGTTCTCTAGTGCGATTGCCTGGCAGGGCTAAAAGCACTGATGTCTTTTACAGTTCTGGTATTGCCATTATCCATTTCAATAGGGTTTAAATGTAAAAGTGAAATTGATGGTGTTAAAGCATGAATTTCAATCATGCTAAGAAAGAAGATATTGATGGGAACCAGCAAGGGAGCTCTGAACAGAAATATTGCAAGGAAGAAGCTGAAAGGCTGATTACTATAAGGCCAGTGACTCTATGTTTTCAAGTTACAGAGCTGCCACACATTTAAAGATGCCTGTTGATGTTGCATAACTCAGGACAAAGTGTGTTTGTCCCTGTCAGTATTATAGGTCTCCTTCCTTCTCACTGAGGTGGGACTTCATGGGAAAAATCTTCAAGTCTTAGTTCAGCTTTTTATCTAAGATTTAAGATGTCCCTTCTCACTAACTTTTGTAGTAGGGCTGGTTTCTTGTGGCTACAGACTATCGCCGTTCTTGTAAAAATTATACCTTTACAATTATAGTGCAGCCACCTGTCTGAGACTGAGTCTTTTTGGAGCAGTAGAAGTGACACTTTTGTATCATACAAATTACAAAGAACACCATAACTCAGGGTTAGCAAAACTAATGAGAAAGCAGTAAGAGTGTTTTGCAGGAGCTTAACAAGTTGGGTTTTAATTTTCCCAGCAGAGGCAGAGCTGTGAGCAACCTTGGCACAAATTGAAACAGAATCAAATAGAGTTACTTGGTGCATTGAAGCACCTCTGTCTCAACTATGGCTCTGGTTCCTGCCTGGATCCAGGCAAACATCCATGGCAGTTTCCTGTGGCACTCTGGTCAGCAATTCCCTTTCCTGCCTCTGCGTGCCCTGTGTCCCAAGGCTTGCTGCCATCACCAGGAAACGTGCAATTTTATGAAAAACACAGCCATGCCTTGGGGATCTCCACATTTATCTTGAGTTGCAAACAACTGAAAAGGCGTGTCTGGTGTCTTGATTGATTTGTATTTGTGCTGCCATGACAGCAGCATGCTCTGTACCTGTTTAATTGGTTTAAATCAAATTTAAACACCAAGTGAGTTTAAACCAACTGAACTTCCCAACAGAGCTGTGATCTTCATTACAAAATTATAGTTGAGGTTTCAAAGAATAAAGTAGAATTATAATGTCATATTTCAGATAATACAATAAAAATCATCTTTAGAGTCTGGTGTTTTTATAAATTAAAAACTTATCATTTATAGTTTTCTTTCTAAAAAACTCCCTTTCCCACATTCTGTTTGATATTCCTGCTGCCATACCTCTACTCTGGTTTAAGTTCCAGTCCCAGTTTTCTCCATCCACAGCTTGTCAGTCTTAAGTGGGAGAAAAATGTCTGTAGGATCAATATGTTCAAATCACTTGAGGAAAGAATTGTGACAATGTACCAAAGAAATTTTTAGGCATAGTGGCTGATAAAAGTTCCTAGCAAGAAACTCTAATAAATGTGTGTAAAGTGGATTTTTATACAGTATTTCCTTAGGGAGCCCATTTCTTATCAAAAGATATCATTTTATGATAAAAATCATTATTTACGTTTGGCAAAACATTTCTATTGTACTCTTAATAAAAAGACTTTTCCCTCTTAAACTGATTTGAGATTAATGTATACTAGTGTGCAAAAATATGATTTTATCTTCATAGGAATTTCTCATGAATAGTCTTTGAAGATATCTCTCTCAAGGTGCAGATCCTCCATTTCTGTCTGCATTGTTTATACTTATCCTCTCACCAATTACATCTGCAGACAAGGTTTTCTGCAAAGTCAAATCACAGCATTTTGAATTAAATGTAAAATCCTTAGTGATGGAGCTCTTCAGCAGGCTGGATGTAACTCCAAATAAAAATTGATTCCTTTTGTTTCAATAAGAGGGTGATGAAGGCTCCATCCGAACCCACCTGTCTGTCTGGCCCTGCAGGGGCACTCAGGAGCACCAGTCCTCTTGCACGTGTGCTGTGGTAAAGGTGTGAAATCTTTGCCATAGGGCTGGACCCTGCTGGATAAATCCACAAACAATACCAATCCTAAAAACTCTGAAATGTCCAACTGGTCACATACAACTGAAAAGTACTGCCCTGTAAAGGCAAACCAGCACCTGGGTTATGCACTCTCATAGTTAAGGATTTAACCCTCAGCGTCCCAACATTGCAGACTAAGTCTATGTCAAATTGCATTTAATGGTTTCAAGTTTGCAAGATAATTAAAAATATGTACATACAGGACTGCAAAATATATAGCTGTTTCATATAGCAGCTGCTACTCTTATTTACATTATTGAAATATGAATTATAATAGTATACTGTATTGGTCTCTTTTGGTGAATTGAGGTGGCTGGGACACCTTTCTCACTGAAGAGAGATTTATCTCCAGTAGTACTTGAATTTTATAGCTCTCACATTCACAGCAATTTTACTTGTCATGTATTCTTCATATTTTAGGCTAAGAAGTGTGGTAATATTCAAGGAATGTAAAGCTAGGGATCTAAAATACTTATTTAAGTTACAAAGACATTCAAGCATTTCTACAAGGTTATTCAGGGCATCTAAATTAGCTCCTGAACAGAGATGGTATTAATATATTCCTGGCTTTTTGTCTGAGTCGCACTTATTTCATGTGAGTTTATTCAGTAAAGTAAAATCTCTTTTGAGGGTCTGCCAGCAGCTAGCATATCTGTAGGTCCCAGGAAAATAAAATAGAGATGTCCAGGTACATCTGCAAGTGGAAGAGCATATACAAACTCCATCTGGACCCTGTGTTTACAGATTATTGACAAAGCACTCACACATCTAGACCATAAGCAACCCTAATATTGAGAGAGCACTTTGAAAAGTGAGAGAGAAAGAGACCTGAGACCACGAATGAAAATAAAATTCAAGACCTTTTTTATCTGTGCTGCTTTGGCACTAGGCATGCTTTCAGAGAACAACCTTGCAAATTATGAGCAGATATTTCTTGCCCATGCAGGTTTATGATATGAAGATTATTGACATTTCTATAGAAATCATTATCAGCATTCAATCTGGAAATTACTCATTTGTATAAGGAGGGTAAATAGTAATACATGTTGAAAACTAGCTGATCTAGCCTAACTGGTTAATTCACAAACCCATACCTCTTTCATGAATGCCTATTTCTTCCCATTTTCACTGCTCAAATATGTGTTTACACATATAAACATACAAAATCTCAATTACAACTTTCCTCCTGGGATGCATTGAACTAAATGGAAAATGGCTCCTTTTTCCAAATACCCTAAATCCTTGAGAGAGGCAGAATTATAATGGAGGGTATGGAATAGTACTATGGAAAGCAATAGTATGCTTTTATTTATCTGAAAACATCTGCTAATTCAGATGTTCAATTTAAAATTGAATAGAGACTAATAATTACTCAAATAATAAAACTTTTGAAATTAATGTGGGCCACTAGTGCAATACATCATCACAGCTGATCTTCTGAAGCTTCAACCACCCTCATTCATATTCATCCAGTGCTAACCAGACAAATAACAGCATTATCACCTACTTCAATAATCAAACAATGGAAAACCAATATCTGGGACTTTGGACTGGAATGGAAAGTAGTAGTATTGTGTTCATTGGCTGGAATACTAAGGATTCAGCTATGATGACATCATGATTTATATTCTAATACATTTCTGAAGCTGGATACATAAGCATTCTGATGGAACTAGAATGTGTTGTTTCAGTCTCTCATTGGCTTATTCTTTCACCTATATCATCATCACAGAATCATTATAACATGGCCTGGGTTGGAAGAGACCCTAAAGATTGCCTAGTTCCAACATCCCTGCAGTGGACAGGGATACCTTCCACTAGACCAGTTGCTCAGAATCCTGTTTAACACTTCCGGGGATGGGGCACCCACAGCTTCTCTGGATAACCTGTTCCAGTGCCTCACCACCATCACAGTAAAGAATTTCTTTCTATTATCTAATATAAACATACTGGCAATCAGTTTGAAGCCATTCCCTCTTGCCCTGTTACTGCATGTCCTTGTAAGAAATCCCTCTCCATCTTTCTTTTGCCTCCCTTCAGGTACTGAAGGGCAGCAATTAGGTCACCCCAAAGCCTTCTCTTATGAATCTTATGATCTTCTTATTAAGAGAATCTTACCTGCTCTTATATTTTATGACTTCTTTTTTGCATTGTAATGCTACCTTGCACTGAATTTGACTGTCTTTCCAGCTAAAGTACAGTAATAGTTCTTGGATGTTATTAATTATTGTATTTCTCCACTGGGAATGTACTAGGGGACTATTAGGTGCATATGTTAATTGTGTCTGTATTGATTAGCTTCATTTACTGGATTTTTCCTGTGATTTAAATTAATTGATTTCTGATAGACATGGCTACACTTTCAGGAGGAGGTGTAGGTGTGTGGAATAATTTTGAAGACAAGTCACACATGCAGCAATATACGAAAGCAAAGCATGTGCCTGAGGTGAGGCAGACACCAAATTAGAGTTTTGCCCCTCTGTCTGATCTCCCATGACAGTCTTACTATAATAAACAGAAAATAATGTTTGAGTATATATGATTTGAGTATAATGTTTGAGTAGATATGATAAATTAAGAGCTTGAAAATAAATTTGCCATTAACATGCTCTGTCTTCTGAAACCTGACACACCATGCTCAGAAGAACAAAACAGAGGGAGCAAGAATCAAGGTGTTTGGGGTTCTTTCTTCAGCACAGACAGTACTGTAGCATAGATGAACCTTAAAATCTCCAACTTTTCCAACAGCTTCAATGGAGCACTGAAACATGTCTTTCCTGTCTGTCCTCCGCAGGGAATTACTGGAACGCGGCTTCTTTCGTTACTTCATCATCTTACCTCCACTTCTCCACCTTCCAAGGGGAGACCAGTGCAGACATCTCTTTCTACTTCAAAACATCAGCCTCAGATGGGGTGTTTCTTGAGAATCTGGGGAACACAGACTTCATCAAACTGGAGCTGAAGTGTAAGTATAGGCTTCCTATTACTACTCTTGGCAGTTGAAGTATTACGTTGAATAGTAGCTTTTTAAAAATGTGCTCCATTTAGTAAAATGTGCAAGCTGTCTAAATCCTGGAAAAGCTTCCAAATCAAGCTGCTTGACATGTTTTCAAGTTGCCTTTTGTGAAAGGAATCCTTGAAGTATATTTGAATTGTTTATTGAGGGGAAAATATGAAGACAAATAAAACTGGTAACATCAATTACAAAAATGACACTGACCTGAAAAGGGCTTTCAAAATTGCATGTCAGAATTATTTCTTCAAAATTTATGTCTCCGTCTCTGTGTGCTTTTGTATTTTATTTCATGGTTGCTTTGGAAACCGGGGAAAGAAGGAAAAAAGAGGCACCATCCTAATCAGCATTACAAGGAGCCAAAGAGCTGAAAACTTGCATATGATATTTAAAAGCCATAAAATAGCTCATAAAATAAATCTCTATCAGCATTATCTGTTAATAAAATCGCTGATCTGAAAAAGAGGGTATAATGACACCAAGAGGCAAGTCAATTTTATTATTCAAACCATTTTTAATAGCCCAGGGGCAAACTTTCCAAGGAAGGTGCTGAAATCCTCAGCCGTGCCTGAATTCTCCTTAGCGGAGTTGAAGCAGTTGAATTAGGGGGAAACATGTTTTATGTCTCCTTTGTTCTCCCCTGACCCTGCCATAAACAGGAGCAGGGAGAGGCCCTCTGTGCTGTGTGTGGTTGTTATTGCAGCCTCTAGCAGCACATCACAGCCTCCCTGCACTCCAGCACTGGGGCACTGGGAAATGCATGTGTGCCTCCTTTCGCTGCAGGAGCTGCTCATGGATGCCAAGGACCCCGATCTAGATGTTGATGCACAAAAGTCAGTGGGTCATTAATGCTGAAAGAGAAGCAGTTGGCTTGTGGACCCTAAATAATCTGTATTTTTATGCAGATTCAATGTGTTTTGCATACACAATTTGAAAGCAAAGAGCCATTTTCAATGCTTTCCAAAGTTTCAACACACAAATCAGAATGTAGAAATTTAGAAACCACTAAGAGGCTCCTTTAAAATGCATTTAAATTTTTCCCTCCAGGTAAGAATAAAATGTCAAGTTCCATTTGGGTGGCTTTTTTTTCTTTCTTTCTACAACAAATTTAGTTCACATTGCTTAATCCAATTTCTCTAATCTGCAACTTCAGTGAATCAAAATTGCTCCTACTGAGTCACAGGGAATAGTCTTATTTGCTTTACCAAGGGGCAAAGCCTTTTCATAACAAAGTGGCAGCTATTTTTAATTTCCCTTTGAATCTAAGTAGTACTTACAGTCAGCTGAGGTGGGCATCTTCAGAACTGCTTGCTCTTCTACTTCATGGAAGGTGTCCTCAGCCACTGCAATCAGACCAACCATGCTGTTGGTCACTTAGCTAAAAAGTGACATTATCAGTGTGTAAAGGTGACTTGACAGCAACTAATATTCTTTTGAGCTCAGCTCAGGGTAAATAATAATCATGCTGCAGTGGCTGGCAGAATAGATGTACCAGTTCAAGAAAGTGGCAGTGTGCTCAGAGTATCATTATATAGGACTTTAATTTTAAAACTTATTAAACCTATACTTGAGATCCACTGACTTTTTGCTGAGACCTGGCACATGCATAAATTTGACCCTGCCTCATGTCCCTGAATCTAAACTTCAGATTATAAATTCTTGATGGAAGAATTTGAAATATCATCTGTAAGAAAAGATTAAAAACTACTGTCAGAACTATGTAGACTATATTTGCTAAAAAATACAAAGCAGTTCATTTGGTATAATTGCATTCACTCTACACTTTTTCTCTGGAAATTATTGCTTGAAATTTTCAGATCCTCAGGAAAAGGCCTTCTTGTGACTTAAGTGTTCTACAGGTCACAAATGAAAAAGTGGGTTCAGTAGCAAAGGAAAACTCACCCTCTCTTCTGAATTACACATTTATTAATGAATGTTTGTTTAACATATTTTTGAGATGTTTTTTGCTCCAGTCTGGTTTTCTGTAATTCATTTAAATGAAGAGTAAAGCTTCAGAATTTCAGAAGTACCTTACATGGCTCTACAGGAAACTCTGCTGCTTCTTAAGTCTGTTTCCTTTTTATAGAAGTCCTGTAAAATTAATATGTGAATTTGTTCCTAAATAGGAACATAAATTTATGTCAGTAAGGTAATTACAGAATTATCCCCAAACTCTGAAGAAGCTTTCCTTTGGCAAGCTGCTTTTTAGCTTCCTATTACATTCTCTAATAGAACAGCTATTTTGTATTAAAGGCTTTTTACGTAAAAGACCATCTTTTTACATAAAAAGACCATCACCACATATTTACTGAAAGCTGTTTTGATTCACCCAGTGGATTGCTTTTGTCTGCTCATTGCCTTCTCATACAGGTACAGTTCTCACTGGAGAAGGATGACTTCCTAAAAAGCCTGTTCTCAACTTCTTTACCTTTTACCATTCCAAAAGGAAAATGTTAAAATGAGCATCCTGCATGTACAAATTCTATTTTCTTTTTCCCTTATGTGTAAAATAGCTGTGTGTACCTGTAATACATGGTTAATGATGCATAAACTATGCATAAACATAAACAGAAAGCTTCTACAGTACCCAGTATTTTAATCAGCTTGCTGCACTCGGTGAATGCATTAGGGAAACAAACCATTTGGTCTATTAAAATTCTTAGCTTCAAGTCTTTGGAAAGGAGTTTGCATGTTTTATTCTGAGCACAAAAGTGGTTACTAGGAACACTCATTAAATAATTTTACTGCATTCTGTCTTTGAGTCTAATAATTCTGGAGTCTTATATTGTCTTAGGGTCTAATAATTGTGCAGATTTTCTAACTCTCCTGACTCATATGAAAAGGAGGTGAGGTGACATTTGCAGTATCTTGACGAGTAACTTCACATGCCTTCAGCAAAACCTCAGATTGCCATCTCTGAGGAGGGGAGAGAGAGGAAGGAAGGGAAGACCATGGGGTTTTTTGGTTTTTTTGTTTGTTTGTTTTTTTTTAATTTCAGAAATAGCTTTTGCAAACAGCTGACAAGGAATGGTGTCAAGAAAAAAACAGGGATAAAATGCTACTATGAATGTGGCTGAAGACTTTAGCTATTCCATTTATCAAGCAGCTCCTCTGGCAGGCTTGTTGTTGTCACCATGCATGGAACAGTTGACAGAGATGTAGAATAACCTGAAGGCTCAATTTTTACATACATCAATAAATCTACAGAACCCCATTGTTTCCATAGCTGGCTGGTCATCTGACAACGGCTAGGATTGCTTAGAAAAGTGGTAGTTGAATAAGTTTTCTGTAAGGGAGGGTTTCCATCTCTGGTCAAAATTTCCAGATTATTTTAAAATTAAAACTGGTTTTTAGAGTGAAAAAGAGAGGATACATTCTCTTTTAGAATGAGTTTTCTTTTTTTTATATATATTTTGTACACTTATGAAATATAGACTGAAAATTTTAGAGTTATGATTATGAAAATGTAGCTACTTCATACCTGAGATGCTTGTCAAATAAATCACATTTGAATTTTCTGTTTGAGAGATATCCCAAGTTTTGGAAAAGATTTTCTCCTGAAAGCAGATTTTGAAGGGGGCATATTTGTGGTAATTTGGGAAGAATCATCTACTATCACTGTTTCCAGAAAACTCTCTCAATGGCACTGTCATATAATTCTAATGAAAGAGATATTCTGCCCACTTCTGTAGCTCCTCTCATCCCAGCACCTCCAAGAAATCCCCAGGCACTAATGAATTGTGTCTCACTGATACTATTCTGAAGTAAACAGCAAGTCACTTTTGCAATTGAAAAAAAATGAGGCTTAAAGGTAAAGGTCAGCTTGTGTTTGGTCCTGGCATTAACATGGAAGAGAGGAAAATCTTTCTTATTAATTTTTGTAAAAAGCCGGGAACATTTATACCCACTGCCTTCAGGGATGTCACTTGGCTGATAGCCCCTAAAAGTGCCCTAAAAGTCTCCCAAGGAGCGATCACTGACCTTGGCAGCTGTGAAAGGGACCGTGAGGAGGGGTTTGCTAATGAGAGCAGTGGCATGGCTGCAGGATGGGTGTACTTGCTCTGTGGGCAGGGGATGCTCAGGGCACTCTGATACCTGACATCTGCACATTGAAGGTCCCGTGCTGCTCCTGGGGCTCAGCTGTTTCTACGCTGCTTAGCCGAGACATAAGTAACTCCTCCAAAATCAGACAAGTGACAGTGACAGACTGGGGACAATGATTCCCATGGCCGTTTGGTTCTGCCCAAAAAAGTGTTCATTCCTCCAGGCTGAATGCTCTAACACATGACTGATTAATATATTTTCTTGCAAATTTTAATAATTCCATCACGTCTTTCTCTAGAGGCATCCTAAAACACAATTCTACCACATCAATGAGTTTTCCACATGATGCTGAAAGTCCCATATGTTAAAATAAATGCAGCTTATGTTTTCCACTGCTTCACCTCAGTAAAGAAACTGGTGTGACCTTCATTGTTTCTTTTAATTGAGTTGTTATTTTGTTTTCCTAGCAGAAGGTGACTTTTCTATAAAACACCCCCCTAGGAAAGCATGTTGCATTAGCCACATGTCAAAGAATGCATAGGACACTGAGGAATCTCTTCATCCCAGAGGCCCACATGAAGTTATTAAATTAAGTGGAAAAATATTACATTTCTTCTGGGAAATTTGTGACCCAAATGTTTTTGCAACAGTACTTGCAAGCTGTCATTCTATTCCAGGACAATATGAAAGTTTCAAACAAACAAACAGAAACCCTGGTCTGAGGAACTGCAAGCACTGTTCTTTGAAAGACAAGATTCTGTTTCAGATGAGGCAGGTGATGCAGAAATGCCTGATATTCCAACAAACCAATTTATGACTCATCTGAGAAGAGCAGTTCCACCTCTATTTTGTTCCAAATTAGCAGATGGGGATAGGTGCCCAGTCTGGCATGTGGGAGCCAGCCAAAGGCAGCAAATAAACAATCCAGCTGGGGAACAGGCTAAAACTGACCAGTGGAAAATCTTAGTAACGGGGCTGTGGGGAAATTAAGGCCACCTTCTGTAACTGGCTTGGATGTTGGCAGGCTGTAGTTACAGGTTGCTTTACTATGGTGTCCTTCAATGTCAATATGGCATTCATGACCTTCACTATACAGAGAATCCTCTCAGAATTACTTCTCTCCTTTCAAGGGTGATTGGATGCCTTTCTCATTGCCATAAATGCCACTTTAAAGTAATTTCATGTGCGGTGTCTTATAAATCAGTTACAGCTCACACAAAGTTCAAGGTGGGGACTGGTTGACATTCAAAGAGCATAGTTGTCCCTGACTTTGCTTTGCACTAAAACCATGCAGCACATGGCAAACCATTGCTGGCACTGCCACTCAGTAGTTCATCTCAGGTTTTCATCCTTATTTCCAGTCTACTTCCTGTTACATGCTGACCCTGCAGGGGCTTTGTTACCTTCCTCATGTGTGCTAATCATTTTTGTGCAGAAAGTAAATGTTTGCTATGCTGCACAAAATTGCCAGATGCTATAGGCATAGGACAGAAACAAACCTTCTGGGTCCCTGAGTTTAGAATCCTCAGTCACAGGCAACCAAAATGCATAACCTGTGCCTAAATTTATGCAACTCTCTATTGAAAATAGTTTGAATCTTTGCCAGCTGGACAACTGTTTCAGACTCACATCTTTGTTTTTTAGAAGTCTTCTAATTCCTGACAGTTTGGTTTTCATCTTTTCTTTACAGCCATGCATTCTCGCTCCAGCATTGTTCTTTGGCTGAACTAATTGTTTTCACTTCCTAGCATTTACTCTCCCCTTGTATGCTTACAGTGCAATCATATCTTCTCTCAGCTTTTAATTGCTGTGTTAAGCAAGAAGAACTCACATAATCTCTTCTCATAAGATACTTTGTCTTGTTCCATTCTCTGTTTAAGTTAATAAGGTTTCTCCCTACTCACTGCACCTTGAATTCTTTCTTAAACGCAGGTAATCCAAACTATGGACATTAATTCTGATAATGGTTTACCAGTGGCCTCGACAATGACATTAATTCCTGTGCTGTGCATCTGTCCTAGGAATTTTTGGCTGATTACACTGGGATACTGTTTGTTATGTATTATTTTCTGACCTCTCCAACCTTGTGTTACTGGACAAAAAAAAAAAATAGACATATGTTGACTTTTTGTGCAAAGGTATTTATTATAATACCAAATATGACTTGACCCAAACCAAATTAGAGATCCTCTAATTTTCTCATGACCTATACTTCACCCATCTCATCAAAAATCTCTGCAATTCTGTTTTCCATCCCTGCTGTTTTTGGAAAAAAAAATCAAATATGCTAAATCTATAACAATTCCCTTCTTCCAAAAATCAGAGGATTTTTTTTATTCAAACAGGGATATCTATTGTGTTGACTATGGTAAACCCATTATATGCTTTCATATTGTTTGTTTCTGCCTTACATTAGGCAATGATATCTACTTCACTTGCTGATTTTATGGGCAGTCTTACCTTGATTGACTGCCGGCCAAAACCTTGTCAGTAAGTACTTAAAGACATGGCAATTCCATTAGTTTACATGTTCTTTGTAATTACCTGTAATTTGAAGTGAAAAGACTCCGAAAATCTCTCTTTATTTTATACCCTTATGCAGGCTGATGTGAACCAAAGCCCATCACAAACATCTCAGCTCCCCTGTCTCCAGAATGCATCAGTTGTGAGAGCATCCAGACAGTTCCTCCTGCAATTTCCACCTGGTGTTCTCCTCTTGGGACAAACCTCTTTGCCCATGAGAGAGAGCAGAAAGGAGGGCTGGGGGAGGATGCACATGAAGACCTGACTGTTTTCAGTCACTGTCACTCCTGCCTTTAATCCCAGTCACCAACATCATGCCATAACTTGAAATGCCATGAGTGAGACAATCTGAAATGGTCCAACCAACCTTCATTGTTTCCTCAGACTCTGTGACCTGAATCCAGTGGGTCTTCTGGGCTTAAATTACTTAGATATTTTTGAAAATCATTCTTCTAAGTGGATAAAGAGAATCTTGGTACTCTGAAAATTACTTTTTTTCTTTAAGTTGAACTTTTTAGATAAAATATTAGCAAATGTTCTGTTTGCCTATTGAAAGTCTAAATTAGTCTTTATTGGTTTTACCAAGGCAATTCAGTTTTAAAGTAGAAAAAGGTTTTCTGTGACTAGAAGATTAGCTATAATGCACGTGGAGGTGTTTTTAATAATAATACCGTGGTATCCGTGGTGTTTAAAATATTTATGCAAATGATTAATTCAAATTATGTCAACAGACTGATTCAAGTAAATACAATTATTTTCTCCCTCGGTGTTAGTAGGTAGATGCTAAATGTTCATAGATAGTTCTGGCCGCAGATTTTCCTAACACTTCTCAGCATTTCATTATGATTTAAATGGTAGTTTAAGAAAAAATCAGTTTAAATCATGATTGAAATTAATTCATTGTTAAATCATGTTTCCATCTGGGTTCTGCCTTTCTATCTTGCCTTGCTACAGTTGTTCTAAGGAAAATGAATATTTCTGCTCCCAACTTTTGGTTTAGAAATTTTGAACACATATAGTTTCTTACATTTTAAAAGGAAATAAAAACTTAATGTAAAATTTTGTTAAAAAGTTAATAAAATGGTAATCTATTTTTTAAGAGCATGAAGCCAGTCACTATCACAAGGCTGCCATAACACTATCTTGCATAATTTAGATGTTTTATATCCTCTTGATCTAAATGTCTTTACTTTGTTTTTAAAAAAGGGCTTTTTGTCTCGAATCATGCACTGCAGACAGCTCTCTACTCGTATGAAATCTTTGAAACAAATGTTTCATAAATACATAAATCCTCTCACTCACCATTTTATGTTTTCCACTGTTACAGCAGGAAACAGGAACAGGTCTCCTGTTGGCTTTACGTTTCCTGAGCTTCATGCATACTCCAGCAAAATAGTTCACAAAAGGTGGCTAAACCAGGCAGCTCCCTCACTCACGTACTGCATCAAGTTTTCTACCTCTAATTACCATGAAATCTATGATATTTTTACCTCCAACAGGTCAGTTCTCTTTCCCTCTCTTGTACCACTCCATGATACTTCTGGTTTGTATTTCTAGTAGATACTTCTTCCTTCTACAGGATAAAAAGCAAACAACATCAAAGATATCTTCTTCCATCTTGGGAAATCTATCCTGGATTTTGGCAACTATAAATTATTACAAGTATATTTTCCAGAGTAGAAAATCTTTGACTCACACTTTTGATAAAAGTTTGAGTTATTTGGGACACAGTTATCTGGGTCCATCTACCCCACCCCCTCACACACACCCTTTTCATATATAGAGTTACTACACTAAAACACAAAATTGAGTCATATTTTTGGATGGCTTTTTTTATCGTGGTAGTAAAGTGCATAGTGCAACGGAGTCCTTACCCTGATGGTGACCCTGGACTGCCACAGAGAAATAAATAGCCATGAAAAATTGCTTATAAAAGAGGCACTACAAATGACAAAACTTACACAGCCAGGCAGAAAAATCAATAAATTCATATCATCATGAGACCCTGCTGGTGCAAAAGTTTTTCAGTAGCTACCACCCAGGCACCTAAACACCTTTACAAGTCTTAGCCACAGTACACAGCAGAACTTACAGAAAATAAACAAATTACAGAATAAGGAAAGCACCACAGAAGAAGAAGAAAAGGACACAGAGAATGTGTTTTCATAAAAGCACATCACAGAAAAGTGACAGTCTGGATATTTAGTTCTCAAACCTGCACCAGGCTCTTACCACTTTAAGTATGATGCACAATTTACAGTTTTGACTGATTTTATTGCATTCAAACGTGACATATTTGAGAGGGGCGTAGATATGCTTGTGTCTGTTTGTAAGCACTTAAACACATTGCTCAGCAGCTTCAGAACTGTGCCAAATTCATAACAATTTCTCATAGTAAAATAAGCCACTCTCCTCTCCAAAAACCTCTCTGATGCTTTACCATGCTCAGACAAAATCTGATCTCATTAACATTACCACCTGCTTTTATTTTTCCTTTCATCCAAAAAAAATAGCTATCAGTTACACAAAACCCTTTATATGCTGCATGGGAGAGCTCCGTTCTGATGTCTCTGCCTCCCCCTTGTTGTGCTGCCTTCTGTTGTATGGGAGCAACTCAGTTTCATGGTAAAGTGCTGCAGTTAAAAGGATATAATGAAGTATATTATAAGCCACTACAGACAGGAGAACACACATCTCCTCCCCTTTTCCACTCAGTGCACTGACTACAGTTCCCTTTGTGTGAATCATCTGCCACAAAAGAGACCAGGAGATATTGCTGCTGTATTTTTTTTAAGCATTAGTAACTCTCATGAGATGAATCAACAGACCTTCAATGAGTCACTGTTCCTGTTCCTTCCTTCTTTCCAGGCAGCTAAGTAGTTATTGGAAGAGAACTGGCTGGATGGGAGGTAACATCTATCTGAAATTGTATTTATTGCCTTAGAATTAAAGCAAGCGGGTTTTTTTAAGGTCCTGCTCTAACCATCTAATGTTTGGCTTTAAACAAATCATTTCACATCTCTTTTCTTTGGGTCCTTGTTTATGCAGGACTGATAATATATATATATATATATATATATATATTGTTGTTGTTGTTGTTGTTGTTGTTGTTGTTCTTACTGCCCATAGCTGAAAATTGCTGTATCAACTAAAATACAACCATAAAAGTATGGAAGTTGTTTCCAAGTGCTTATCTACAAGACAGCTGCAGTGCAATTAGCATAACTGAAGTAATTAATAAATAATGATAATAAATAATTTTTTTTCTTAGGGCATATTTGGCCTTTGCATGATCTTTTGTGAGAAAACTTGGTACTTCCATTAACTCAATTATTTTTTGTCCCCCAAAACAATCTAATGTACTGTGTTAGAGGTAGTTTTTATTTTATTTAGGAAGTAGGTATTTATTTTTGAGTTGTTCATTGGCAGTCAAGATTATTTCAAAGTGAGATAAAATAACTTAGTTATTATCAAAATCAAATCCCTCCTTATCTTTGTCCTTACACAGAGGTTTACTCGTGATGAAAAAGGTGTTGTACTGCGTTCTGATGTCCCTTCATTTTGAGCTCCAGTATAGCTATGCCTTTCCAAAATATTGCAAGTTGTGTAAGTGCTTGTCTGCCAGTAGAAAGGGAGCTGCTTTCTCTCTGCAAGGCAAGAGAAGCCAGGAATTTTTTCTTTTTTTTTTTTTTACTACCTTGCACCTGGAGAGTTTTTGGCCATTTTCAGGTAGCCTGTGTGCAGTGCAGTACAGTACTTCTGAGTCAACAGGTATGTATTGTATATTTAAGATTAAAATCACAGGTGAAGATGATGAGGCTCAGGGTGGATAAACAGGCAAAGGTTATTGCAGTAGAGAGAGTCTATTCCAACCTAGGAAATGAAGGAATAAAACCCAGCTAGTTATTCAGTCAGCAGACAAATATATGAAAATATTTTTGATCAGTCATAAAATTAAATATGAAAGAATTATTTTAACATATTTGATTCCCATTAATTCAAAGATGCTTTGTTCCTGCAAACTGAAAGTAGAACTTTCAGACTTATTACCTGTCCAGTTGTTGAAATTTTTGGTCCATCTATAAATGTTACTAGACAGAAGATATTAAAGTATTGTGAAGGAAGAAGGACAATAATGCATTAAAGTTCACTCCTTTTAAATATATAGCAAAGCAATATGTTTGCGCACAGTCTTGCCTTACAATCTAACATCATAGTCATATGCATAAGAAAACAGCAGCTCTTGCTGCATCAGGTCAGCATCTCTCAGTAGATCTGATTCCCTGTCCATTCTCAAGGAAATGTCACTACAAGTTTACAGCTGCCAGATGTAGATACTGCACACAGCAGACACTGAATCAAGTGCCTTCAGGCTGCAGACCAAATGGTGGAGAAAATGAGGATCAAAAATATGAGGATAGACACTTTAGGGGGTGTTTTTTCCTGCATTCAACAAAGCATTTTCCTTTATTTTTTATTCTGATATGATGGCTTTTATGGTATGCAGGATACTTGGAAAATTTCAAGATAAAAACAAACTGAAAAGGTCATAAAAAGCTTCAGATATTCTGAAGAGTGATGTATTCCTAATGAAATTGCACAGAAATTGAATAAATTCTGCTCACCATAAATGTTCACCAAATCTTTAGTCTTTGGGAAAAAAAAACACCCTTGGATATCCTATTTGTATCTTTTCTAAATATTATGTTATAATTTCTTCCAAAACTTTGATGATTAAAGACATTCCGCTACATATTTTCATTCCTTTACCTTCCATTTATAAGTTAATTTCCCTCCTCCTTTCTATACATGTTTATAGACTTCCTGTGACTGAAGGTAAAATGTGTTTTAAAATATTTCCTCCAGCAAGAATTTCACTGAGAGAAATCAGTAATACTGTTACAGAATGTCAGAAATCACTAATATTTAAAACTAACTTTACAGATACATCATCAAAATGTTAATGCCAATAGCTGTACTTCTTACTGTACATCCTTTTTTGCAGGGAAGTAGTATTTTACTCATACATATGGTAATCTCTCTTCCCACACATCTCAAGTCCCTGAACATCAGGGCAGAGACTGGGAGGAAAAGGTTTCTCTCATTGCAACTCAACTCAGCTTCAAGATTCCCTGAGGAACGTGAACAAACGTAGGGCCCTGGGATTGACAAGATGCATCCCATGGCCCTGAGAGAATTTGCTGCTGTAGTTGCCAAGCTGTGCTCTGTGATATTTGAAATGTCATGACACTCAGGCAAAGTCTCCAGTGACTGGGAAAAGGTAAAGAGAACCCTGGGAACTCCTGGTCAGCCTTAACTCTCTGCCTGGTAAGATCATAGAACAGATCCTCCTGGAAGCTGTGTCAAGGCATATGCATGGCAGGGAGGTGATTAGAGACAGCCAGCATGGCCATCACCAAGAGAAAATTGTGCCTGACTAACATTAGCCAGTTCTCTCAGGACTTTGGGAGGGCATCTCATTGGGTTCCATAGACTTATGCACATTTGGGTTCCTCAGATGGTCATGAACCTGATCTCTACTTACAGTGAGAATTCTTTGCTCCCCCAGTCCCCATCCTGCTGTTAATCCACTGGGGAGGCATAGGAAGAAAGGTTGTCATTGAAGACTTGAAGGCAAAAGAGTTGAGTACCTCAGCCCTCTCCTCATCCATGTTACCAGTGTTCCACCACTGTTAATTATTGAGGGGGGATGCACCTTCTTTGACCTTCCTTTTCTGGTTAACAGAACTGTGGAAGCCCTTTCTGTAATTCCTTGCATCCCTTGCCAGATTCAGCTTCCTTTGGCCTTCCTCAACTGTATTTCTCATCTCTGTACTCTTCCCAGGTTTCCTGTCCTTGTTTCCACTGCCTGTGCATTTACTTCTTTCCCTTTAATTTGACCAGCACTTCCCTACTCAGCCATGCCCATCTCTTGTTTTCCTTGTCTGATTTCTTGCTCCTGGGGATTGCAAGCTCCCGTGCTCTATGGAAGACTTCCTTAAAAATCTGCCTGCTCTGCTCTGCTCCCCTGTCCCTGAGGGCAGTCTCCCTGGGAACCCTATTAAATATCTCCTTGTGGAGCTGGAAGTTTGCTTTCCTAAAGTTTGCCTGACTTTACTCCATACTTGGTCTGTATATCTCAGGACTGCAAAATCCGCCTGTGCATGATCCTGATGCCTTGAGAGGCTACCTAGAACAGAGGCTGGACAGTGTTAAAGGAATAAAGTAGGTATTTATTAAAAGGCCTTTGAAGGATACACCCTGGGCTGTACAAAAGCCTGGCCGTGGCTCCACCCAAGATGGATGCTGGTCACAAGTTTTCATACTTTTATAAGTTCTGGTCCATTTACATGTTGGGGCTAATTGTTCAATTACAGCTTCAGGGTAAGAAGTCGCATCCTCCCAGACTGCTCTCCTCAATTCAACCTTGTTTATACTTTTTGGGCCCAAAGCTGCAGTGCTGTCCTTGGTTCTCAGGCTGGAAAAAGATTGTTTTGTCTAACTATACTGTGAAGAGAACTTGCTAACACGCTATATAAAGTTCAGAGCTATATACTCATGCAGTACAGAATCTGGAAAATATGAAATCTACATCTTAAGGAATCAATCCCTTCAGCTCAGGCTGTCTCCAATTTTGATGTCCCCAATTCACTCATTAGGTTGGTGACCCTCAGACACAGATGGATTGTTCATTCTCCACAGAACATCAACTTGTTCCAAAGGCTCAGAGAGACAATGAGCCTCACTTACACCTTGTGGATAGATTTACACATGAGAAGTGGATCTTATATAACATTAAATCGAAGCAATAGCTTTACTCACCCTTTTTCCCTTCTCGGCCCTATGGAAATGACTGCATAAGATTCAAAAGAATGTAAAGTTTCATGACTTTTTTTATTTTACCTGTAACCCGCAGGCAAATATAGAGTGTGTCTAGTCTGTACAACGAGCCCCTATGTTAGAGAGATGCCTGAGCTGTTTCTGAGAAAGATATAGCATGTCCACACAAATCAGCACTCAGCTATGCTGGGGTTGATCCTCGGTGCGGTGTAGTCTCTCATTAGAACTAATTACTGTTGGCACAGCATCATGCTGATGCAGCTGTGCAGCTTCCAGAGCTGGTTCATTTGGCACTTAGCTCAGGGATCACTGAAGTCTTGGGCACGGATGCACGCTGTCATTTGGTCAAATGAATGAAGGTTCTGCTCATTAGTTCAAATGGACTTTTCATTTGGGAATTAGATAAATGATGAAGCCATCCAGATGCTTAGTCCCATTATTGTAAATACAGTTATGAGTTTTGACAACTACCTGATTATTAACAGACAGCCAAGCAATTCAGTAATTTCTGTATTGCAGTCAAGCAACTTGGATCAACAATTTTTCTCTGTTATGTTGCTTTGGTAGCTTTAATATTAAGTCGTGTCCTTTGAGAAGTGGCCTCCTTAAAGCAGGTCCTGTGCTCCAATATGGCACTTCAGGGTAGCATCTGTAGCCCTTTTCACCTATTTCTGGCAGCCAGGAACAACCTACCAATGTTGTTTCCATGCCAGCATTGGCATGGCCTCTCTCAGCCCTGCACAAATGAGGGCACTGAGGAAGGAAATTTAGAGATGACATTGTGAAACTATCTTTAAACACAAAGATCTGAGTATAAGTGGGAAGGGTGGACAGGATAGTTACTTTCAAATCCTAGATTGCCTACTTTTCTATTCAGAGTCTTCTGTCTGTTAAAGGCAGTGGAAAGGATTCCAATAAGTACATGTATCAGACATGATTTGACCATTTGATAATCTTGACCATTTGATAGATTTCATATAAAGATGTATAGACCACTAGCTCTAGAAATATCTATCATCTCCCTCTTTTTATTAAGTTTTCTTTCATTTTCAGTCATTTCACTGAATTCTGTCTACAGGTTCAGACAGTGAGCCCTTTGTTGGAGGTGTATTTACAAACAAACTGTCCAAGAAGTTTGGCAGATGTTGCCCTTACAAAGCTACAATATTTTCAAGCTGTTGTTTCCTCAGAACAAATATCTCTCTGGCAGATTCAGTTTACAGTTTATAGCTTATTGTTGTAAGCTATTTTACAGCCAAGTGAGTGAACTCTGATTCTAGATGTAACATGGCATTTATGTTCCAAGAATAGGATTTCAAAAGGATTCTAAAGATGTTAGAAACTCATCCCTTTGATGTAAGTCAACTAAAGCATCAGTCAGTTCCATTTGAAGGGTATAAAAATACATCAGGGAATGTAAGAGAAACAAAGTATGAGGGAGGACGTGTTTCAAAGAAAGCATAATGGGGAAGAAGAAGAGAAATAGAGAGATGGGCGTACATTAGACAGGTGGTTGAGAGAAGAGTTGTAATCCCTCTGCCTTTTTTTCCCCAGTTTATGTGTCTTGAGAACATCCACCTACTACTTAGCATCTAGTGAGTACCCACCCATCCATTAACATCTCTTTCTTTGCTGGCAGCCTCATTATAACTAGAGATCCTAGCCTGAAATTCATCAACAAAGATCAAAGGAGAAAACAGGGGAGAAAAAAGATACTTGAAACACAAGGAATTTCAAGGAAAATGGGAGATCTAGCTGGTCACAGATCTTGAATGCCAGAAATATCTATCAGCTCATGTAACTTGACCTAGTGCATAGCAAAGGACACGGAAATGTGTGCTGCTTCCCCTGCTGGTGACCCTCAGAACTTGTGTTTAACTAAAGCATACCTACTAGAAAGCCTTGAAAGGAAGGACCCAAGAAGCATGGACTCCTACAGATAATGCAGTCATAGAATCATGGAATCACAGAGTCATGGAATCACAGATCAAAGCATGCCAGGTTAGAAGGGGCCTCAAGGATCATGTGGTGCAACCTTCCTTAAAAGAAGGACAGTCTAGACAAAATGTCCTAGCACCCTGTCCTGCTGAATCTTAGAAGCGTCCAGTGTAGAGGAACCTACCACTTCCCTGGGAACATTATGGCAGTAGCTGATTGTTCTCCTTGTGAAAAATTTCCCTCTTGTGTGTCCCCAGGAGTAACCTGTACCCATTACTCTTCATCTTTTCCATGTGACTTCCTACCAAAAGGATATCTCCTTCTTTTTTGTAGCCACCCCTTAAATACCAAAACAATGCTGAAAAGGTCTCCCCCAAGCCTTCTTTCTCAAAGCTAAACACAGTTTTCTCAGGCTTTCCTCCAACAGGCTTTCAAGTATTTTGATCAGCTTTGTGGACCTTCTTATATTTGTCTTTGTTGAACTTCACAGGTTCTTATCAGTCCACTCTTCCAGCCCTATCCAGGTCTTCCTGCACAGGGGTTCAGTTGTACCCCTTCCTTTTTATGGGCAAATATCTCATGGATTAAAGATGAGGAAATGGCGAGACCTAAATAGAGCTAAAAGCAACACAGAACAAAGAGTGAGAAGGGCATTTTGTTTGCCAAAGTTGCTCTTCTGTGTTCTGAACAGATGGCTGACAACATCCTGAGACCTTAGAAAATTGAATCGATGAGGGAAACGTGTTCAGATTTAATTATATGTAATTGCACAAGGCACAGAAAGGGTAAAACTAAGCCACAAACCTCAGAGTACAGAGTGAATTTATGTGGTAGGAGTACATAAAAAATTCACTCTTGTTCAATTTTATGAAATTTTCATCACAAAACTCTGTTCTGACTGAATAAATTACAACCCACATTAACTTTTTTTTTAAATAATTAGGCAATTTCATACATTTGTTCAAAGTCTAATTATTAGGCTCATTTCTTTGAAAAACTGGCTTTAGTTTTACGGTATTTGGTAGATTAGAAAATAAAAATATTATTAGGAAAATTCACTTCATTACCTAAAAAGTGACCAGTATAAACCTCTGGTCATTTTTTTGCAGCTCATTCCCTACATCTTTTTGGAAAAAAATCCTATGCTGAGTCAGTCATTCTGAATAAATGCTCGCATATTCACAGGTATGTTAGATAATTTTTCAATCCCTCTATTCAAATGTTTGACAAAATAATACCACTGTCACATCAATCAAAGATGCATTTGAGTAAAAGAGGGTATATTACCAAGGATTGTATGTGTAGACAGTAAAGTACAACATACTGAGAGGAAAAAAGCTAAACAATTGCCAGTCTTTTTATATAAGTTATACTGAACTTCTGAACAAATTTGATGTTGTACTGACTCTTGCTGAGGTGGAGTTAGTATTCTCCCTAGCAGCCCATATGGTGGTGTGTTTTGAATTTGTGCCTGGAATAGCTTTGATACCACACCAGTGTTTTGCCTATTGCTAGTAGTGCTTGCACAGTGCCAAAACTTTCTCTCTATCCCAGTCAGGAGACTGAGGGTAGCAGAGGCATTGGAAAGGGACACAGCCAGGACAGTTGATCATTGACCAAAAGGATAACACATTGCTCAGCAGAAAAGTTGGCATAGAGGAAAAAGAAGGAGTGGGGGCAGCTCAGTGTGCTCAAACTCGACCTTGAACTCTTCATTCCCCCAGCCTTCAGAGTCAGGATCTCAAGAGATGTTGGAAGAGCAATTGCCAGTAAAAACTGAGACAGAAACAACATTGAGTACCTTAGCCTTCTTCCTGTCAGTTGTCACCAGGCTACTTGTCTCATTTTTTGGGAGTGTGAAATTTCTTTTGTCTTCATTTTCTGACTAATGTGCCTGTGGCCAGATATTCATCCATTCCTGTTAAGACCTGTCACCTTACTTAGAGATGTCCCTGGTTGGAAAGTACTTATTCCAGAGGCTGAAAATGGAACTAAGAATGAAGAGTCAGAAACAGTAACATAACTTGTATGTGAGACATCCTATTTGCAGCCTCTGCCCATCTGTGAAGCTCTTTTCGTTGAAATATTTCATGGCTTTTTTCAGTCCATCAGTCTAGAAAGTATATTTCATCACCTTTGGTATGGGAATCGTGTTTTTAGGTAGGTTGAGAAAGGATCAGGAAGTCCATAGATGCAATATTATCTTCTCTAACTTTCAGCATCTCAGCACATATATGCACTGAAAATTACCTATGATGAGAAGATTTTGCTGGAAAGCTATTCTTTCCCTAACTATAAGATTAAATATAAAAATAAAATATAAAAATATAATATAAATTTATACAATTGGTACTAATTTCAAAGGGACTGATTTTCTCAGAAAACTACAAATTTAATTACATATCTTTTAGTCTGTGATACAAATTTTCTTTTAAAGCCATGCATAAAGTGAGATTATGCAGGGACAGAGCTTCTACTTGAAATATCTTTATTTGCCAATTTTCTTCACTTTCTCTTTTAAAGAAGAATATCTTTCCTTTAAAGACTTGGGGATACTTCTATCCACAAGACCAAAGGTTTGAAAACAAAGAAGCATTCTTGTGGAGGTTTTCAAAAATTCTAAATAGACAATAGTCAAAGTACACAGTAGCAATATTGACAGTGTCATCAGCTGCCTCAGAATAAGCAAAAAAGTCTCCTAATAGGTCTTTATTTTACAGTCCTGTGGACAGACAGCTTTTGGGAAACTATTCAAGCCTGACAGTGAAGAGATCTGAGGCAGTTCTTCAAAGCAAAATTAAAGGAGAATTATACACACACTCTTGAAAATAGATTTGAACACACCATACAATTTAAGTACTGGAGAGGTTTTACTCTAATTCCTACTTTGCCTGGGTTTATTGGCAGAACCACTGAAGTTACAAAACATAATAACATTAAAACTAAATATCTTTATTTCTGTAACAAGCTCTGGCTTGTACAGATTTTGTGCCTTGTAAAGTGCAAAAGGACAAACAGACTAAATCCAAGGCTTATAAAAGGCAGTTTATTCAACAAATTAAATTCAGCAGAGAACAAAAAGAACAACAGCTTTTCAATTTTTTTCTTTTAGAAGCAGCCAATTTGAAAAAAAAAATATATATAATAAATTTGTGTTGAAAGCACATTTTCTGTAAAAACTTTGTTCCTATCCATTCAATTTTCTTAAAAATGTTGTCAAGTCAATCTGATATAACCCTGTGAAAATCTATTAGGTCATGTACAAAAATATTTCGCACTATTTATCAGCATTGTTAGTGATAATGAACATGGAGTGGTGCTTTTACCCCAATTTATTGGCCTTGCTGAATAAGAGTTTTACAATAGTGCATTATCAATTCAACCTAAGCAGAAACCACAGCTGGAACACTTAGACCCTAATTGGGCACCCAAAATCTTTGAAGGGAATTAAAAGGGAGCTCTGGCTTTTTTATTTTGTGTGTAGGAAAACCAAATTAAATTGAACTCTTGGTTGTCTTAACTTCTGTCTGTTATCCTCATTTGTGAATGCTGTAATTGATAATTCATTCTCTTTTAACCCTTTCATTTGATCTTTTGCCACCAGAATAGAATTTGCAGCCCAAAGAAATATAAACTAAATCTCAATAAGTCATAATTGTACTACTTTATTAAAATAATTTATATATTATTAATCACACTCATCATTCAAGAATAGTTATCAATAGTATATTTGCCAAGGATGACCTGAGGGAATGACTAGTAGGGCTTAATGGAAATTTATAAAATTTCTAAACATGGTTTAAATCATACACTATAAGCAGAGCACTGTAGGGCTTACTAAAGATCCATTTCTGTTGGAACCCAGGACATTCCTGTGGCTACCCTGGAGGACTCAGGACCCTGACAGGGGCTCAGAGACCTTGGCACGGAGTCAAAGACACCTGTGCCTTCGATTTTAGCCCTTGGAAAAAACTACCAACTTTGTATAAAGATGTACAAGCCACAAGAGTTTGAGTAGAATGTTAGTGAATTTATCACAGGGTGGAAAAGTAGAATTTTGGGGTTTTTAGAACGGGGGTTCAGGAGACAAGATGGAAGGATTTGGGCATGCCTTGTCCTTCCTCTTTCTTCTTCTTGTCCTCAGTCTTCTGCTGTGATGGTGGCACTTTTGGATTGGTTTAGAGTAGAAACTGACTGTCTAACATAGTGATAGGTATTGGAAAATTATTGTAAATAAAGTATACATGTATACATAGTTTTTAGTATAAAAAACTAACTCCATCTCAGGGGCGTGCAGTGTGCCATGAAACAACATGCTGAACAGACCTTGGCAGGTCAGAGAAAGAATGTTATAGATTACAGAGAATAAACAACATTGAGAACGAGAGCCAAGGAATTCTGACTCCTTCAAATGAGGGGCTGGGAAAAAGAGACTTTCTAACACCTTGGGGTCATCTCGACACCAGCGATCTTGTCACATTTCTTTTCAGCCATAAAATGTCACATGGATCTTACCTACAGCATTATTGGTTCATTGCAAGAATTAATTGCCTGTCCCTCAAAATCAAAACAAAAATTTAGACTTCTCCACCTTTTTTTTATCAAAATGCTTATTCCTTAAAAAAAATTTTTAAAAGGTATAAACTGGAAAGCTGCAGAATGCAAAGACTAATGCAATTGGTTGAGGGTCTGCTGATGAAGTCAAGTTTGACTTCTAAAAGTCAAACTCCTGCTCAAGTTAGAATGAACTGAATGTGCCTATAAATTCAGAAAGATGAATAGATTATGAAAAGATGACTTAGCAGTGCACATTTCTATTTGATATGACTCTTTACTCTTTGGGAAGCATAAATGAATGTGTTTACAAAGACTGCAAACAGATTGTGAACACCTCCTGCTTGCTATTTCAGCTGCTACCGAGGTCTCCTTCTCGTTCGACGTGGGAAACGGGCCGGTGGAAATTGTGGTGAGATCTCCTAATCCGCTCAATGATGACCAATGGCACCGGGTCAATGCCGAGAGGAACGTCAAGCAGGCCAGCCTGCAGGTGGACCAGCTTCCCCTGGAGGTCCGGAAAGCTCCGACAGAAGGACACACGCGGCTGGAATTGTACAGCCAGCTCTATGTCGGTAAGGCGCAGAGGGAGCAGCCAGGCTTTGCTCTCACGGTGCTGAACATTTTTTGCCTTAGTGATTGTGGAAAGCTGTGCTCCTCAAGTGTTTGTGGGACAGCAAAGAGGGGAAAAAAGAAGAAAAAAAAAAAAGAAAAAGAAAAATAAGGACAAATATGTCCATAATTACAGAAATACAAAGATCAACTAAGAGAAAAATATTGTGCATTAGGAACTTGTCCTTTTTGTCTCTCTCCACCTGCATCTCCTGGCTGAAAATGCCTCCAGCAGACTGCAGTGCCAAACTCCTTTTTTGCTGAGAGTCTCTTCCCAAACACACAAATACTTTTTCACCACAGAAGTGAAAATTTCTGCAGAGTTCTTGCCAGGACCGCATGTGCCTGCAGTGCCCATCCTAGCCTCGGCAGCACTTCCAGCCTCTTTAGATTTGATTATTGGCCATAGTTTTGCATTCACAGCTCTCACTGCAGTCTTCTCCCTTTAATCCCGTGGGCTATTTATCCATTTGATGTATGAAAGCACCACACAAATGCATTCCTTGGAACCAAGTTAGGCCAGCTGCTTTCTGGAACTACTGGTTTCCACTGCATTTGGGGCAGGCTATTCCAGCAGCATTTGTATTTCTCCAACTGTGAGCCGCAGGGCTGCAAAGTGCTGACATGCCAAGTGGCATTAGCTGGAACCAGAACTGCATGAAATATTGAGCAAAGAAGCACTTTCATACCTCTCTAGATATCTGTCACAAGAGAAGAAGGGAAAAGAGAAAAAAATTATCTATTTTCTCCATGTTAGTCAGCATTGAACAACTCAAATGAACTAAAAATTATGTTTAAAGCCTTCATTGCCATAGTAATCAGCCCAGTGTCACTGCAAACTGTGCATAATGTGTCACCAGATGTGCAGGTGTTATTTACAAGCTCAGATTTTCCTTTGCTGCTGTGATCCTAGAAATGGCAGTTTCAAAATAAGCTGAAAGATAAAGTTTGTTTAAAAGAGGAACACTTAACCTTTAAAAAATACCAAGCCTTTTGCTGTAAACAGGAAGAGATGGAATTTTTTTTCCTAGCCTGAGTTCTTTGAGAATTATTGATAATGATGATTTTATTTGTTAGTTTTGAATTGACTGTAACACAGCAATGTTTTGAAATATATAGTACCTTCATTGCCAAAAAAATGAACATCATCATCTGCACCAGATTTTTTTTTCTTTCTGAATTACATCTATTTCATATAACTTGGTGGTTGGAGCACACATACCAGAGAACAGCTTTAAACTTTACCTGGAGTCAGACGTAGAATGGACTTGAGTTGGAGTGCCCAAAATGAATACCTGAATATCGGGGCCCTGGAGGGTAATGCTGAACAAGAATTGTTTTGGTGCCTTCTTTTCTATTTTCTGTGGAATAAATATCTATTCTTTGGGTAAGCAAGAAAGACTGAGGGGTGATGACTTTGTGTCCTAGGGGTAGGACAGTCACTGAGAGGGTAAAGAAGGCTTTTCATCACTGCAGTATATATGAGTGTACATAGAATGGAATCACACCAGAACACCCTCTGCCATGCACACTCAGCAGAGACCAAGCCTTGCCTGCTCCTACTCAAAATCATCCAGTTCCTGGTACTTGGTTTGAAGCAGCATTCTCTGGTTTGTATTTAGTTCTCTTCCCCACTCAGGTGAATATCAGCCTCTGTGGTGATGAGCGTTCAGATCTCCTCAGGGACTCTCTGGCACCTGCAGCACTGCAGTAATCAAAGAGAGGAGGGATGAGCAGAAAAGATGCCAGCACTCATTGTTATTTACTCACATTTTTTAGTTTGGGTTTTTTTGATTGTTGTTTCTAATCCAGCCTCAGATAATACTTACCTAGCTGAAATCACATTTTTTCAGTGAGTGTTTACTCTGGATGAAAAAGGACAGTTCTTATTAACTGCTATAAAAAAACATCTCAACCCAGATTGTCAAACGAAGTTTTTCAGTGTTCCATCCTCCAGTCTATGCTCTGATAAGTAAATAGTATACATTATGTTTCTTGGAAATCAATGTGAATATTTGCTATTGTAACTGGGGCTGGAGATTTGGCTCCCTTTTTCTTTGCCCATTGTGGCTTTGAAAAATGTAACATCGCATAGCATATTATGGCATTATTACAAGCTCCCACCATTACTAATCATTAAGAGAGAAAGGCTACACCTTAGCAGTTGAGCCAAGCTCATTTCTTCCACTCTTATCTCTAAAAACATTGAAGTTGAAATGAAAGGAAATCTTCCAGGGCTAGAATCCCAAATGTCTAATTAGTATAAAGCAAGCATTGATAAAAAAACTACTATTTATGCTTGCTAATGGTATGATATCACAGGGCTAGATTCCACTGACTTATTGTCATTAGTACAAGGCAATTATAAAGAAGTTACCACAGGCTTAGCAGGATATTTCATGTGAAGCAACAGGAATAAAACCCATCCAGTGTTGTCTCACAGTCCAACGTTCCCTCTCAGGTGCTGCAGGAGGCCAGCGAGGCTTCCTGGGCTGCATTCGCTCCCTGAGGATGAACGGGGTGACGCTGGACCTGGAGGAGAGAGCCAAGGTCACGCCTGGGGTGAAGCCTGGCTGCTCTGGCCACTGCACCAGCTACGGCATGTACTGCGCCAACGGGGGCAAGTGCGTGGAGAAATACAATGGCTACTCCTGTGACTGCTCCACAACTGCCTACGATGGGCCATTCTGCATAAAAGGTAAATACTGGGCCATTCTGCATAAAACATAAATGCCTCCTGCAGGAGGCAGAGTTAGGGGGGAGCTATTTGCCTGAGGGGGATAAAACCACGATGCAATCGATGCTTCAGCTTCATTAAATAAACAAGTAAATCCTGTTTAGTACTTCTTGCTAACAATTCAAACTATACACCCATGTGTATGTTTAAATGTGGTTATTTAAAACCACACCTCTTATGAGGACTGCATGTTTAAATCAAATAGCACAGCAACAAAATGCATCAGGAACGCCTGTAGTAGTAGCAGGTGTGGCAGAGGGTATTCCTTAGTCTTGAAGTGCAGAACCATAAATTCCAACTATTCTAACAATGTCATGGTAAATTCTTTAAAAGAAAACCATGGATTTAAACAAAAGCTACCTAGTCATTCAGACATGTGGGTTTGACATTTGGGTTGAATATCTCATATATTGGGAGGCCAGCATTTGGCTTAAAAGTTTTATCCATCTGTAAGTAGATCAAGTCTGTTAGTACCTCAAACTGGGTTAGGGATTGGACCTGCTGGGATAAGGGAAGGCACAGAGCTCCCACATTTATGCCAGTCTTTTGGAAATGCTTAAAATATGTTCTGGAATTTCAAAAGCAGTGATTATAAGAGAACAATGTACTGTGGATGCACAGTTCTGCATGAGAAAGAAAGTCAAGGAGCAAGGAAAAGCGGGATCCAACAACAAAAATTGAGAAGAAAAGTACTAATTTCTTTTTTCTTGTTTGACTGTCTAATCCACTGCTTTCCCTAATAATTTTAAAAGCTTTCTCAAAGTCTCAGATAAAAATGTGAAAAAAAAAAGTGTGCTCTTCTCATCAGTATCCCTGATGTTAAAGAAACCTGTAGCTTCATAAATTGCTCCTCTTCTTTTACATTCCTCTCTGAACCAGGAATCCTGCAGGCAGTCTAGGTCACCAGACACCTGAGTCCCCTCATGAAGCTAATTTGGCAGTAGGGGACAGCACCTGGCCTTTGATGTTCTGGTTTTCAACTCTTTCTCAGGGATTTTTTTCCAATTCAAAATCTGAGAATTATTTTGCAAATATCCTTACCCTGCTCTCTTTTAGCCACACTTATAGGAAGCATAAAGTTCATAGCAGAAATAGGCAGTCTTTTTACCTGGTGCTGTGTTGTGGACTGCATTTCCTCCCCACACACTTCAGCCACTTTCACTTATATCTATCTATGTTCACTTTTATTTCATTTTGTCACAGCAAATCTTTGTCCATTGCTGATGTTGCTCACACACTGGACCATCCTCTTCTAAAAGCCAAGGGATGGTTTTCATATCCCCAAATATTCACATCAGCAGATATGGATAAATCTCTGACATGATTATTTTTTCAATTCCAATAAATATGATGTATTTCTAGTGCAGCAGAAGGGGAGCAGCTGCTTCTCTAGGTAATGGCTTCCACTGTGCTTGCATGCAGGAATTTCATCAGCTTTCACCATGCTGTGCTGCTTCAAAAGCAAATTATAAACCATGTCCATTCAGTTCAGGACTGTTCATACAGCAGCTCCTGAGAATGTGAATACAGTAATTTCAGTTAATTTAGCAAATGATTTGTCATGAATAACGGTAATGCATATTTAGTATTTCTGTTCACTAATGCAGTCATATAGTAGGGGAAACCTGTCCAGGCTGGAATTAGGTCAACCTCTCACAGATCATGTGTTGACACCAAAAAAAAAAAAAACGGGGGGGGGGGGGGGGGGGGAAGAAAAGATAATTAAAGATAATTACTGCCATGCCATATTCACTGAATTCACTTCATAGGTTTTTCTATATTGCTAGAGCTCATCACATTGACTTTTATTTGTGAGGGGTTTGTTCCTGTTATGGATAGGTAAGCCCCAACCTTCCACCAAAACTAGCTCTAAGCTAAAACATTTATTTTTTCCTGGATGTGGAGCTAACAGAATAAAAACATACCATTAATATAATAATAATTGGGAATAATTGAGCACCTAGCACAGGGAAACCCTGGTTTTGGCTGGCCCGTAAGCACTCCCATAGCAATGGCAGTAATATCATATATGTTATACTCTTCTCCTTATCAGTGTCCCAGTGCAGCCAAGGGCCCAGAGCTCCGACAGGGATAATTTGGGCATGCAGTGAAACTTGCTGTGAGCTGGTGCTCATGCAGAAGTCCTCTTGTTAGAGCAGGGATGTCTGTGCCATAAGGTGTTGTGCCATTTAAACGTGACATCAGATCTCTGCTTCCAATATCAAATCTGTTCCAGGCTAAAAAGGGCTCTCTAAATCCTTTAGATCTTATGTACAAGGTTTAAATTGCCAATTTCCTATCTGTTAGTGCTGAAGACTGCTGTACTCATCTAGAATATCCCCAAGTGTGATGTAGTGTGGGTGAGTTCATGATGCTTGCCTACAGAAAGAAGAATGGGGTACTGGGGAAAAAGCTAGAGGATAAATTACACAAAACAGACTGGGGCATCCTATGATTGAAATAATTGTAAAATCTCTGTAACAAACAATGCTGATAATGAGGTCTTTGGAAGAATTCATTTACAGCCCATTACATTTACATTGTCAATTTAACTTGCATTATGCCTTTTAAATCAAGTAAAGCATTGGAACAACTGATGTGTGTTGTCAAGCTTCCCAAACTTGTGAAAGAGGGGAGTCCTACATTTTCTTTCTAATAGCAGCTCCTGGAATCTTGTACTGTGTCCTCTTGGCCTATGAGACAAGATTGAATGTATTTTCTAGAAACAAAGGGCAAACATACATAACAACTGCAAAATAAGTAATGGCAAAACAGCCAAGTATGTTTTAGTTTAAAAAAATATTTTTAAAATTTATAAAAATTTGAAAGGTTTTGGAAATTTGGAAAGTTTTTTCTGTAAAATAAAATTATGCCTAAATTATATTTTAATTTATTTTGATGAAGAGATTGTAATTCTTATATTTCAACCCATTTTTTCATTAACACTGTGACACTTCCCCTCTGTAAAAGCACTGAAATATCTGTGAAGATGTTTTCAAATACTGTATGATCTGTTTTCAATTATTTTTTTCTTTATAATGACAGAGTTGAATGGTGCTCTGTCACTTTTATAACCTGCACCACTGTATGCTGTTTGTTGATGTGTAATGCTGGGTAAGTCACGTTCACTAGGAATTCCCATTAGCTGCCAGAAAATAACATGGCTAGTGCTTTGCAGGATAGACTAGGACTAGGTTTCGTTATTTCACTCCTCTCAGTAAATATTCCAGGCCAAATAGATCTGTTGATTTGATAATCAGTAGTGCCTGGCATCCCATTCAAACCAATATGAGATATTACCAAAAAAATATGCCACTCAGCTGGAGTGAAAGGTGGCACAGTGTAACCCTTACAGACTTCTCTTCCCATTGATTTTCCTTTGCCACAGGAAACTTTCCTTATCCAAAGGCTTCATTTTGATATTGAAATCACTTGGCTGCAGTGAACTTCTTGGGGTTAGTCACATACTGAAAGTGCTAGCAGGGGAGATGGGAAAATTGATGGAAAAAACCCATTGCTATAAGGAAATCACCATACAGGGGTTGATGGGTAATAAACACACTTCACAATAAAAGCAGGCCTTGCAGGTTGTGGATTCTTTCACTGATGAAATCTGTCCTGAGAGCCTCTGACTGATGACTGACAAGAAATTGCATTGTCCCCAGCCTTATTAGCAGCACACCACAATGTGAATGATGTTGTAGTGGTCTGGAAATTACACTATTTTTTTACAAGGACAAAAAGAAGTATGAAAATGCAGTCTGACATCTATTTTAACTTTATTTTTGTTTCGTATTTGAGGCATATGCAATTGGTTTTACTTCTTTCATTGCTCAGAGAAATTGCTCTGAGGAATAGCTGGAGTGTTTCTGCCATCCTGCAGATTGCTTTCTGACCTTTCCCTGTCCTTTGTTTAAGCATAAATTCTCTTTTTTTCTTCTCCCACAGCTGTCTTATCATCATAAAAGCATTTCTGAGAAAACAATTAATTTTTGTTCCTCTAAAAAACAAACTCCTCCCTTTAAACAAAAAATAAAAATAAAAATAAAAATAAAAAGCAAAGGTCAAATGCAGGGCATGTGGCAGCATTCTGATGTGGGACATACTCCAGGGAGAAAGCATTCCTCCTTTGGTATTGAAATGCATTGGAACAACAGTTGGAGAAGAAATTACACCCACCAGGAGTGAGGCCAAAAAGAAAATTTTTAAAAAAATTAAATAGCTGGTGCTATGACTCATGTGCCTTCAGGTATGCTGGAAGGGTAAATTCAAAGCTTTCCAGTTTCTCTGCAGTTACTCAATTTGCATCAAAAAACAGCAAGGAGATGCTACACTCTTTTTTCTTTTCTCCTTTGGAGTAAAGCTCAGATTCTCAGTGTGAATTCTTGCAGTCCTTAAGACAATGCCCACAATGAGCTCCTTCATGTTTGTTTTTATATTTGTATGAACCCTGAAAGCACTTACAAGTGGTATTGTCACAGTCAGATTTCCTTCTTTTCCTGCTCCCTTCTATGTCTCAAAGAGGAAAAAGCAGCTTTTTACTAGACTGAGTGGAGGGAAGGCACATCAGGAGGCAGCAGCTCTGCACCCTTACACCAACTCTCAGATTGACACCCAACCAACTCCAAATTCTGCCCTGGTTACACTCATTCAATTCCCCTTATTTGGCAAAAGCATTGCATTGTTTTGCTGAAAGCAATGGTGAGGTGATTGTTAGAGTGTTTTAAGGTAGATAACTTCTTCGTTTCCATAGTTCAGAATCACAGAACCCAGAAAATTAAGGCAACATTCCCTCCCAGACCCCAGAAAATTCTGCTGTTTTCAACATGATTGTGATCTGTTCGCTGAAAGTTACATGAGAAGTTTCCCTCTAGTTGTTAACTCCCACTCTGGTAAGTCTGAATGCTGCAGTCAGGATTTTTTACCTGTAGGACTTGGGTTTTAGCCTCTTTTGGGTAAAGATATATACTTACAAAAAATAGATATACTTTCCGAAGCTATTCCATTCTTTCGTTCTGTCAATATTGCCTTTTTAAACGTTCACAGTTATGCTCTAGTGCTTTGAAAGTTGCACTTCAGTGCAACAATTCTTTCATTGAAAAAAAAACCAATGTTTTTCTTTTTAAAGAAAAACAAACCTTCCCAATAGTACTTACATATCTTTAAGAGATATCAACCTGGCTATAAATTATTAGCAACCTGACTATATTATTGCAAGCTCACTTATAATCCATAATAAACTACTTATAATAAGCACAAATTCCTTATCTTATACACAGAATACAAATAAATCAGGGGAATAATTTAAAAAGAAAAATAATTAGTCCTGGCTCAGAAAATGAGATTAACTTTCTTGGTCAGACAATTAAAATAGGCTTGCTTTAGTGTCATTGCTCACTGAATGCAGATGTTTTGTGAAAGTTAAGTATAGCAGCTTCAGCAACATTGGTGGCTGCTGCATGCCTGTGCAAAGGCAGCTGAGAGACACCAGACATGTGCAATATTTATACATCTGCATGCTGCTTAAAGAGTTTTGGCACCTCAGATAGGGCATTTGTTCTTACAATAGCTCTGTGATGTGAGAAGAGGTTTTTGTTATGGAAATGCAGAAAGCAAAGGACGGCAGGAAGGATCTGCTCAGATTTAAAGTGGACACCTGTAGTACAGGAAGGAATTGAAGCCAGGTCTCACCTATCGAGGTTGTTGCTCTGAACACTGTGAAATCAGGAAATGACAGTGTCTAATATTTCTCAAATGGCTCGTGCAAGGATGTAAGTTTATCTCTGAGGTTCCTAAAGAGGACTTCCATGGACTCCCTGGCAGAACATCATGAAATCCAGTCTGTTGTACACTTGACATCACATTTTCTTCATCCATCCAATTTTATTTGATGGTGGCATGGAAAAGTTGGTGCTTAGGTTTTTTCTTTTCAACCACTGTGGATATTTCTACTAGAAATGGAGCTGGCTTATCATTTAGATTTGCCAGAAAATACATGGCACCTGTTGCCACTCCCTTACTCTGAGTCTGCTGTCCCAGACATCAGATCAACTTTCTATCATACTTTCAAATCAGTACAGAATGAACTGCAGCTACAACTTTCCTGACATTTTTAGGCTCTCTGTGGCATGCTCACTTCTGTCCAGGTATGGAAATGTGGAATAAAGCCCTGCTTTGCAGGGCTAGTACAAAAGCAGATTCAGAGCTCAGCCTTGTTTAAGCATATTAAACTGCTTCCTGGCAGAATCTACCTGTTGGCATCGACTAGGGAGGCTTGAAAGTGTCATGAATCAGGTGGCTAAACCCCATCTCCTGTGGCACTCCTCCTGTTCTACTGAAGGTAGTGGGAATCTTTGCATGGATTTATGATCACTCCCCATAGTTCACTGGTGCACGTTATTTTGTATATCCCCTGATTCTGGTAGTTCAAGAAAGCCTTTTTTATACTGAAAACTGATACACTCATATAGAAGAAATAAGTCCTCGCTAGGTTTGTATTCCATTAAGGCCCACAAGCAATTGCTCTACCTTGGTGGAAAGTTCCAACATGCATCACAGATTATTAGAGTAAGAGCAGCCAAAAAATGAGAGATGTAGAGCAACAGCTTTAAATCCCCACTTCTTGATATCACATACTAAATGTGCCTGAAGGTAGAATAAAGTGTTGAGTAAGCTAACCAGACGAATGGTAAGCATTATCACCTTCAGGGCCCTCAAATTCTCTCCCAGATCAACAGCTGTGAGATTCCGACCCTTTAATGATGCCCTATGGCCAGAAGGTACCTCAGCAAACAAGTCTTAGTCTTTGAGACCTGTAATTTTGGGTGCTCCCAAGCACAATTTTTACCATAAGATGAACAAGCAAGCTCTGGTTAATCTATATTCAATATTCATAACTACATGTAAAATAATAATAAAAAAAAAACAGAAAGGAAATTATGCAAAACAAAAGAGGGTTTATTCAACCATCTACCTTGTCTGAAGAATCTTTGTAAATGCACCAAGTGTTAGAATGTCTCCAGTGACTGTCCTTGCTTAGGATTTTGGAAAAGATGCTTTTCACATCCAGAACTCCATGCAGGGAAGACATAGCATTGAGCACTGGCAAGCAGCGTCACAGAGTAATAATTTTAACTTACTGAGTCTGAGTAGGGCCAAAGAGGCATTTAGGAGCCCCAGATGGGACAGCTGCAAGAAGTCAGCTTTGTGTAACAAAGAGGAGAGAGTCTTTTCCTTCTCCATTTCTCACATCCTTGCCAGGCTTTGTAATTGCCAGGATTTTGTCTCCACCTTTTGTAAGGCAGATATGCCCTGTTATGTCCATTAAGTGAATAACCAGCACTACTTCCTCCTTGGTTTCCAGGTAAAAGGTGACAGAAATCTGATCCAGTGTACTTAGAAAACTATGAGAATTTGAGTCATCAGCTTGGGTCAGTGAGAGCTGTGCTACTAAAGAAGGGAGATTCCACTTCTTATAATGCCACCCTTGAAAAGGTCCCGTCTTTAAATTGGGGAGGTTGGAATTTTGGTTTGGGGTTTTTTTTTGGTAGCTCCACAGATCTGCAGCTTCTTTATTTATTAGGAATAATATCTGGTATTTGATTCATTACAATTCCTATTAACATTTCCATCCCAGCTGTCAGCATAGAGCAAACCCAATTGTTACAAAGACTGCTGAGCTCTGTATCTGTTAAATATATGCACCTGGATAGAAAATCTTGCTGAAGTTGTGTTCAGCCACACCTGTGCCATGCTGGCAGGGTTTTTCAAAGGTGAGAAAAAGGTTATGGAGAAAGAAGACAAGTTGTCTACGTGTCTGTATGGCTCACAGGATCATTATCACTACCTAAGAACAGAAGAACCAATACTGGCATTTCACTGATGTAAAAAGCTGTAGAGGAGAATCAGATTTCTACTTACATTTTCTTAGGTCTACATCACCGGCCCAGAAAAGTAATGAGACTTTGCAAGTTTTGTAGGAGAAATGGGGATTTTTGTTGCTGTTTGGCTTTTTCCTCCAGTCTTTCAATACTCCTGATCTCAGACAGAATAAGAGGGTACAAAAATAAAAGTAGCTGAGTGGGGAGAGGGAGAATGTGGTGATGACCAAATAATCATGACCTTCAAAATAACTTTGTCAGTTCTGGGTACATGTACATTTTCTGTGGAAGTTTTGGATCACCTTTCCAAATTGAAGCTGGATAATTTTGTAACATATGTGCCATTCACACTGGGGACACTCACCTTGCTTGATAAAATTGTTTCTAACAATCCACAATTCCTGTTCTGGGTTCCTCTACAAAGCCAGCCCAAAGTGTTTATATTTGAGAAGTCTGTCAACAGAAAGTGACTGCACTGTATGTTGGTGTAAAAATAGGTATTATTTTCTGAAGAAAATAGATCTGTTAGCACCATATTCATTTCCCTAAGGTCTCTGCCTTGAAAGGGCGATTTGCAGAGCAATCTTTACTGTGCCTTATGCCTGGTGTCCCAAGAGTCATCTGTTCAGATAGCATTTCAAATATTACAGAAGAAAAGAGAGTTGTGCATGGAAACTTCCCTCACCTTTCAGCAGCAGGATTTGGGCTGCATTTGACCCTCTTTATTCAGGGAGCTTGCATGGTTTTCTGGGTGAGGGACTTCCATACTCCTTCTGAGGCAACTTCAGGAAGATGCTACACTTGTGACCTCAAGTGTAAACCTCAAGGTCACCACTTGTAACCTAAAAAATAGGTAGCTTTTTTGTAGGTCAGCCCTTGGCATTTCCAAGTCATCATATACCTGCATTCAAGATAGGGAAAATTATGTTTTAGCTATTTTGGTACATCCTAATAGTTTAAGCAACCTGCTCCTGTGAGTTGCTGAGCACTTTGCAGTCCTGCTGCAAGGATTTCAGCTTCTTTCACTAAAGTGCATAATCATGTGCATCAGCCTCTTTGATGAGCTGGAACTTGAGAGAATTCAATATATTCCTATTGAGGGCCCAATACACTCACAAAGCCAAAGTGAACCTTCCTCTTATCCTGCCTTTTAAAAGAGGTGATGTGCATGTGAGGAGAATTTCAAGGTTTATTACAATACCCTGTATGCCTGTAATAATAGAGCTACATTGAAAATTATTTTCTCAGCACAAATCAAGTTAAACATACAGAACATTCTTTGCTCCATCGTGAAACCCTTTTGGAATAAAAAGTCACAGAACAGAGTATCGAGAGTTGGAAGGGACCCACAAGGATGATCAAATTCACCTCACAAAACTGCAGAATAATCTGAATACCATTTCAGAGAGCACCATTTACTTAAAGCTTTCTTTGTAGTAATGAACATTTAACATAGCAATTTATAACATTTACAGCTCTGGAAAAAATGCTTCACACGCTTTCCAGTTCAGCCCCAGAGCAGTGCTGAGGTCAGGACTGAAGGTCCCAGTATCCCCAGAGCGCGAGGCCCTGGGCAAGCACAGCGCCAGGCAATTCCAAAGATTACTTCTCAAATGAAAGGCATGACAAGCAGTAAGCAGGCTGGAGGCAAACATAATTGTGCATCAGTGTGCAGAGTGCGTGTGTGGAGCCTCCACGGGGGCTGCAGTCGCCACCAGCAGTGGCAGCGGCAGGACCCGGCATGGCCCGCAGCTCTGCCAGTGTAATTGATAGGGCACCTGCCCCAGAAGCAGCTTGTGTCAACCAGAAGCAGGAGCTGGAGAATAAATTAGTGGTCACAGGGATATTTTTAGACCCACCTTGCAGATACTTGGAGCTACTGCTTTAGATTTTTGCATGCTAACACTTTTTTCTTACACCGCTGTTAGTGGCAGAGGGCATCGTGAATTGGGGAAGTTTTCCATGACAGAGCCCTTCACTTTTAATCCTGGAACACTAAAGTTGAGACTACTGCAAAATATAGTTGTTAAATGAAATTGCCTCCCCCATAACTTTTTCAGGATGATTTAACTTTTCCCCTATAAAATTGCAGTTATAAATCCATCAGAATGATCAAATTATTTATAGCACCTCAGGACCATAGCTTGGCTCTGTGTTTTATATGTCCATTCAGTGACAGCAACTGTGATATTTTGAGTTTGGGAGAATTTTTATATGACAGCACGAAAACATAAAGCTTTTCCAGCATTAGATTTAGCAAAATTCTGGAAAGAATCATCAATATAATTTTATAATTTTACCTATTCTCTGCTCAGCTACTCTGAATTAATTCTGCAGGCTCGTTCCCGACTTGCTTTGTTTCTGTGTAAAGCTTCAAAAATAAGCATCTTCTGACATGTGTTTTGAAATAAAGCCTTTGCTTAGGATTGTGTGAAGACTCAAAATGTTAAAATGGAATAAAAATAATTTCCTTGTTTAGATGGGCAATTTTGCACAAAACTGTGGCAACTTTGCATCATGTAGAAAGGTAGTTGACAATGAAAGACTTTTTTTTTAAAGACTGTTTATGGCCTTAAGTATTTCTTACAGCCCTTCTTTGAATACAATACCCATGTTATGATTATAATATTTTAATCATTATTTCATACCTTACAAAATGTTCATAAACATACCTTCTTAATCAGATTCACATATCATTTAAAAATTTCCTTTCACAATATTGACCCAGACAGCACAGCTGATCCAGTACCACCATGTCTCTAAATAAATTATTGCCAAAGGAAGTCAGTCAAGTGATCCCCAGTGGAGTAGATGATATCAGTGGTGGGCAAATGTGCAGTAATTCCTGTAGAAGGTTATCAAAGTCAGCATTGCTGCAAGAACAGCAGCCTGGAATTATGATTTCAATATTGAGGAAGAGGCAGGACTGCATTATTATGGGAAGCACTACTAGTGCTTTTTCAGCTGAAAGTATTAATTCTGTCAAAAGGAGGTGTATTTTCTATCACGAGTGTTGGAACACCACATCTTGTCTCAAATTGGTTTGAAAACTATAGCACCTCCTGGCATCTACATTTCAGGTATCTCTTGCCTCTTGTTCCCAGCTGAGTCAAACTCCCTAGTTAATTTCATCTCCCATAAGGGCATCCTTGTTGTGGAGCTCTCATGAAGGATTGTGCTAGTAGTGGATAACTTACAAGCATTGTGTCCAGTCCTTTTAGGGACTGGAATTGTCATAATTCCTTTGGGAGGTTCTTCCAAATCCACTCAATTTTGGTGGTCAGAACTGCTGTTTTTCCTTTTCCTTGGCTGTTGTTTGTTTACTGTGTCATTTAAGCTACCCTTCCTTGTATCTCCCTCTTTGAAGCATTATCTGCCTCAAAATTTCAATGAGAATAAATTTAAATCATAATTATCCTTGTCTGTAGTGTTGATTTGAGATATAGGCATAAGCTTTCTGTGTCCCCCAAAGGAAATATTTCCTTTGCTTTGTGAATCCAAGTACCCACCAATAAAATGGAGATTGTTCTTTTCATTCTCATAGGAAAATAGTGAGGCTCCTTACCTAAATGCTGTGCTTAAATAGAAGTGCAGTAGAAATGTGCGCAGATAAGTACTGATCAATTCACAGTAATATGTTTCAACCAAAAGGTGTTGGCACATTTAATTTACCTTTTTTTCTTTTCATTCTCCTTTTCCTGTTGTGTTCAAGATGTGGGAGCATTTTTTGAAGAAGGAATGTGGCTTCGTTACAACTTCCACTCCCCGGGGACTAGCATGAAGGATTTAGTCAGCCGGACGCTTTTGAGTTCTGCAGATCCTGAGATCACAGGTCCTGACCTCAGCTTGAGCAAGGAAGAGCTCAGCTTCAGCTTCAGCACCACCAAGTCCCCTTGTGTCTTATTTTATGTCAGCTCCTACACTCCAGACTTCATGGCTGTGCTTGTGAACCCCACGGGTAAGAAACTGCTCCGGGCTCTCTCCGCCAAAGGCACAATTGACAATACCAGGCTGATAGTCAGGGGAAGCTCTGAACTAATGAGAAAGTCTCTTCATCCTTGTCACGTTAAAGTAAAGCACTTGGAAACCTGAACCTTCATTTTGCTTCTACTAGATCTGGTACTGATGTAGCTGTTCAGTTTAGTGATGTTTCTTCAGCCAACCCTCTCTCACAAAACAAAACTAACCAAACAAAAGAGACCAAAAACCTGCGATAACAATGAGACCCATGCCATGAGCCAGTGTTAAGGTGGGGACAAGTAGACATCCACATGAAGGCACCTGAATAGCTGAACTGGCAATATCCCTAGTAGTCAGTAGAAAGTGTCATGCACTGTTCTGAAAATCTGGATACTCATTGAGGTAAAATATGGATGTAGTATAGTATATAACGTCCTAAACATTTTGGTGATGGATGAAGGTTGGATATGGACCATTTGCTGCTACAGTATTAAAACACTATATGAACTAAATATACTTTGATTCCAAATAGTGCCTTAGTGCCCCATGAAAATCATAATTAGGATGATTTTACTACTGTTCTCTTTTATGGGAGAATATGAGTATTCTACACGCCACTCATTTTTTTCCCTTCATGGGAGAGAAAGGACGTGCATGAGAGAAATCCAACATCACACAACTAAACTGTAGTTATAGAGGTCTAAGTCTGCTCTTTTGGGCCAGAATATTTCCATTTTTCATCAAGAGTGGGGGCTGCATTTCCCTTTTCAAACATTCCTCCTTTTAATCAAATATTTAAATGTATTATGAAGAGCAGACACTCCACTTTTGTTTAGAAAAGAAAAATCTGTCTGGCAGTATGTTATGAATATCAATTAGCCACTCCTGACAATACTTTTCCAACAATGTAACCTCTGGTTGTTATTTCACAATATAATACTAAATTTCCATGGAAGTCCAGACGGTCACTCATCAACAACAATTAAACGCAAGAGCAAGGAAGTCCCATGTGTGAATTACGTGTCAGTGCTAATTTGTTGTAATTTTGCCTTTATTCAATGCATGTCAATGGTTTATTCTTTAGAAAATGTTATGCTTCGTATAATTTCATAGAATTTTACTGCAGCAAGAATAATAATCTCAACAATAAAGTGTTACTTGATGTGCTCAATTTTGTACCAATTGTCCATATTGTTCAAGGCATAACTCCAATTTGTTTGGTTTGCAGTCTGAGGTGTTTACAAACACTGTGGTTTGGAAATGCTGGTCATTGTCTCACTTCTGGGTTATAAACTAGGGGCAGTTTCGGCCCAGTAACTTTATAATCCCAAGCACGAGCTCTTCTCTTACAGCAGAGACCAGCTATGAGAGCAATTAAGTGTGAAATGATAACAGCTGTATGTGAAAATAAAGACGGGAAAATAGCTAGTGAATAAAGATCAGAATACCTGAGGGTGCTTTTCACATTTTTTCTTTTTCGTTAGGGAATCTGCAAATTCGGTACAACCTCGGGGGCACCAAAGAGCCATACAACATTGACATTGACCACAGGAACATGGCCAATGGCCAGCCCCACACCGTTAATGTCACACGGAACGGGCGGGACATCGTACTGCAGGTGAGCTGCTCGGTTCCACCACGTGTATCTTGCAGCGTTTTGTTTTTTGATGGGTCTCCAGTCCTCTGAAAAGGTTGGGGCTATTTAGAAAATAAAAAGTACAGTAGATGGGATTCTGCCTGCAGATCACATTCCTAGAGGGAGGGAATGAATAATAAAAGCTATTCATTCCCTCTGTTGCATCGACTCATGTTGTTCTGAAATCCTCATTTTAGTGTGATGACAGCTGGGCTAATACAGGTGTCACTGTAGATGCTTGAGGGCATCAGAGACATCTGGGCTGATAGATAATGTGGGACTTAGGATAAACCTGTGCCATTCTGGAGCAGCAGCTGGAAGCCAGGAGGGATACCCTACAGCATCTTAAATGGTAGTGAAGCCTGATGCAAATAATATCGTTCTGTAAGTCCTGAGTCTGCAAATGAGGATGTCTTTAAATTTAAATTTACCCTGCAGTCCAGTGAAATTGCATGAGCTGTTTTGCAAAGATGAGCAGATGCCTAAGTGGTTGTGTGACATAAGCCTGGGACAGAGAATATTGTTGAAGGCACATACCTCTGGCTTATTTAGGTTTTGGTACAGCACAGGTAGGAGCTTCATCTCTCCATATATCACAGTTTACAAAATTTTGATAGGCTAATGCTGTTTATAACTGAGGGGAGTGCTGCAAGAAGCAGTCTGTTTCCAGGTTGCCTTCTCTCTGTGGTCACCACAGAACTCTCTTTTCATTCCCTGGTTGTCACATCTGCAAACATGGAGACTGTAAGCAGGGTATAAGAACAGTTTTGTTGGCAGGAGAGTCAGGGGGATGGGAGACATTAATCTGGATTTGTTAGTTCAGAAGAAGCAAACCAAAACCAATAAGAAATGAAATATAAAAAGGAGACGTTTCCTTGGGAACCAAGCCAAAAGGTGAAGGATGGTAGTCATCACAGTATTATCTACCTGAATATTAAAATAAATCCCTGACAATTACTATTTCAAGGTATTAAAAGGAAACTTTTCAGTGCATTACAATGTCATTTGACTGAGGCTCACAGTAATCAGAATAACACTGAATGCACTGAAGTAGAATTGTCACCAAATTATTCACAATAACAAACAACCTAAAAAATTCCAAACAACCTAAAAAATATATAGGTGTACATCCAAACTCTTTTCAGGCTTTTGGAGGTTGGGAGGGATATATATTGATGTGTATGTCTATCTTGCATGCTGTTGCATTTATTTCTCCTACAGCTAGAAGGAAATAAAGGAAGACCTATAGTTTGGTGTCCACATCCCTCTGATGTTAAATGCTTTTATTTTGGGGGAGTATGGCATGGAGTCTTAGCTGGCTGATTTAGGCAGCTGTAAAACTAAAAAATTTACATTCCAAAGGGATCAGAAGAGATACCTTGCCCAGCTGGAATTTATGTACACAGTTAAATGTTCCAGCCTTCCATCAACTCACCTGAACTTGATTCCCCACAATTCTTTCCCAGTGTTTTATGAGACCACTGCCTGCCTAGAACTTAGAAGAGTCAGAAACATTTTGGTTAGTGCCGCTCTGCTGGGGTAAAAAACTTTTAATCTATTCAATGTGCCTAAAACTGATTGATGTAGCCACAAAGCAGATTCCTTTGAGACTTATTACATGAGATAATCTGTCTGATGCACATGCAAGAATAGGGAAAGAAAGGTCCCATACAAAGCAAATCCAGAGATCCTATTCCTCTCCTGAAAGAGACTATTTCTATTAAATTTTGTTTGACCTCCATAAGTTTATTTAATAACTTATCTGCTTACCGTCTGTAAATGAGAGAAATTATATGGGCAGAAATGAATCTGCTAATTGTTCGCATGAAAATTACTCCTGTTCAAAAATGAACTCCTCACAGTGTTTGAAAGTACAGAAGATATAAATACAGTTTTTCTCAGTATTCAGAGGACAAATCATAAAGTATGAGTTTTCTCTTGCAGATCTGAGCTATGAACATTTGAGTAGACTTTTATTTCCTGCTAAATCCTTCTCCAACCTGATGAGCAGCTGGTTTGCTTGCTTTTAAAGAAGACAGCTTGCTTGCCAGGTGCTGTTGCTCACACTTCCACATCTCTACAGGGCATAAAAGTGTCACAAGAAGGATTTATTTCTCATCAAAGCTTCAATTCAAGAGCACTCAGTATTTTTGAGATCCTAACAGCAAGTTCATACTTAGAGTACCTGTCTTTCTAACTTACTGTAATAACCCTGTAGTGCCAGAGAGATTTAAAAAATGTGAAGCCAGGCAATAAATTGGTACCATATGAGCTGTGTGAATCAGAGTTTTAGCATTATTCTCAGGAGTTTCACTTACATATAAATATGAAAAAAGACTCATTAGTGAACTCTACGAGACTTCACCTCATGCTGGCAGACAGGAGGCCACTGATTATTTACATAAAATCAGAATTTGAGGTGGGATTTGAAATGAACATATCCACAATACTATATGTCCATAAGGTAACAAAATAAATTCAAGAACAAATATTTAGTGTGAATTGCTTTTGTTATAATTGGTGTCACTGTAGATGCTCGAGGTGACACCTATTCCTAACATGCCATGGCAGTCAAGACTGAAGGTAGTAGCAAAGGCTCTGTCAAATAGTTTTTATATTCCAGTTTTACACATTCACTGACTGGAGACAAATCAATAGTTATACATTAAATAACAAGCTCTCAATTGTGTTGCCAGTGGTTTCTCAAGGATAAGGTTAAGAATATACAGTCAATTTACATGTCAGAAAAAGCAAATTACATAAATTCAGGGAGAAAGATATGCTTATTTTCTCATTTCCATGAGGGAGACAAAATTAACATTTGATAGTAATAATTCCTATCCCTCCCCTCTAGTAAAATATCAGATACAAATAACCATGGCACACCTCCAAGGCTCCATTAGTTCACCTGTGGCAAGGAAAAGCCCAGACTTATAGATGGGAAACACATTATTCTAATAGACATTTCATGACATTTCATTAGGTTATGGAAGGCAAGTTTTACTTTGTTTGATTTCATTAGAAGATTTCATGCCTCAGCAGGATATTTTACATATCATAAAAACCAGATCACTCTTTACCAAGTGTTCATGGGTGATTAACACTATTCACACATCAGTAAAATCTTCTTTGAAGAAAGTCAAGGACAAAAGCTCCCTAGCAGAGGTTCTGATCCAAAGTCCATTGAAGTAAATGAAAGGATTTCCATTGCCTCCAGCAGGCTTTAAATTGTACCTTAAAGAACTGTTGTAGTTGCATCCTGAGTGCAAGATTCATACCTTCTGCCTCTTTGCATGTCCCTGGGGTAAAATCAGGATGGAATCTGGATCAGAGACTTTTATGTTCTGTTGCACAAAGGTAGATCAGCCTACTACAAAGAAAAAATATAGGAAAAAAAAGGAAAAAAAATAAAAGAAAGAGAAATGTACAATATGCTTTGATTGTTAGTGGAATAAAGCTGATGGTCAGCAGGACTCAGACTGCCTGTCAGCTTCCTCACATGTACATTCTCAACAGGTGTCCAGATCTCCATCCCTGCTTTAAAGCCATTTCTGGCAAGGGGTTATGAGTCAGAGTTTATAACACCTTCCTTGTTCCTGAGGAGGATTAAACCAGAGCAACTTCTTCAGGACTGAAGAAACTCTGTGCTAAACTCTCACTATGCTTTCAAGACAATTACCATCAGCCACTGCTCATCTTCTCAGAAGGCCACACAGAAGGGTGGAGACAGTTCTCTCTTTCAGGCCTGGACAATATGTCAAACTGTGGTGGAGAGGCTGCACACAAATAATGGCGCACACACCATATAATCTCAGCTAAGTTATGAAGCTTTATGGCTAAATCTTGACCTGAACTCAGCTGAGGCTGAGAACAATACAGAAAATGTATTTGTACAAGTCTCCATTTTCCAACTTCACCGCAGGCAAGCAAGGGTATACACCCATTTTTGTGAAAAATTATCGACGAAATATTTGACCCTACCCGAATGAAATCAGGAAGAAACAAAAATTTTGCAAGAATTTTTGCATTTCCATTTAGAGTTCTGCACTACTTGAAAAGAGATAGCAATTGCAAACTCTTATGTGTCTCTCACTGTTCACAGAATATGTGAATACCACACCCCTAGATGGTTTAAAAAGGTAAATCATACAAAGTTAATTCAAAACTAATCTGAATTACAAAATAAAATGGTAAGCATAACAGCAATAAAATAAAATGGGTAAAGCAGTCTGCATATAACCCCCATCTTAAGTGCAATTAATATATCAAAGATTTTATAATTGTAGATTAAACTTTGTTCTTATTAAAGCAAGTGGGAACTTTCTCATGGACTTCAGTGAGGCTATAATTTCATCTCCCATCATTATTTTTGCTGTAGAATCACAACCATCATATTTCCTCTATTTTGAAGCCTCAACAGAAAATTATCACTGTTTGAGCTCTTGCTTAAGAGGGGCCATAAAAAAATCACCAAATTATTTTCTGCAGCTAACCCAACAATAATGATAGCAGTAAAACAAATTTTGAAGAAAGACATTTTATCTAGCTTTAAAGACTCCAAATGATAGAAAATGTACCATATCCTTTGACTTTGTCTCACAGTGCCAAGTACCATTCTTGTAAAGAATTTGCACCTAATTTACAGCTTGAATTCAACATTTAACTTTGGGATCTTTGTGTCTATGCTTGATTGATGAAAGAAATGTTTAATGTCAGGCATCACTCCCCTTCACACTTTCTTAGAGATGCTGATTAAAACATCTTTTCATCTTGTCTGCAAGATGCTAAATAAACTGATCTATTTTAGTACACCCTCATCCATCTAGAGTTTTTAAACAATTTTTTAACTCTTCTCTGAAACCTCTCCCTTTTGAGTCACATTTTGAAAACATTTACCCTAGGATTAGAAATGGTAATGGTTGTTATGCCATCAAAGTGACGTAGAAATACCATCTTTATTTATTTCCTTCATTTTCTGGGAATTATGCTGCCTCAGCAACCTTTGGGTAGTGCTGTAAATTGTCTAGACATCAGATTAATCTGAAGTCTGGTTTAGCTAGCATTTAACTGGTGTGGAATGGGGAAATAGTGCTCATGATTTGAAAGGAACCAGTCAGACTGTATTTACAAATTCCATAGCCTCTGACATGAATAAAACACGTTTTAAGTATCCAGGACTTTAATCACAGATAAAACATGGAAACCATAGTCAACATCAATGCAACAGTTAACCCTCTGCTTTGTTTCCTCATACCCAGTAATTCTATTGTATTAAAAAAATAATTAATGAATTTCCAAACATGTTTTGCTCAAAGGGGTAAAAAAATCATTTGTTCTGTCAATAGTAAAGGCCTTCCTGCTGAAATGAATTATTTCAATTCCCTGGGGATACATCCTTTTCACTATGTATTGCCCTTCTGTAGTGGCAATGTATTACTCAAAATGCTAGTGCCGCAGAAAGGCAAACTCAGACCATTTTCTAGAGCAGAGCTATACATTAGATCTGCATGTTTTATGCATTAGCACTTAGTTTATCCATAACTGCTAAGCTCTTTTTTCAATCAGAAGTCACAAGGAAGTGATTTTACTCAGGTCTGAAAATTATAGGGTTTTTTTTCCACAAATGGGTGACAAAGTAGCATAAGAAGCTATCAATAGATATCAATAAACTTCTGAAAATAAAACAAAGCTTTTATTGATAGAGTATATCATGCCTATAACCCTAAGCAACATCTGGGTTCCAAAATGTAAACAATTACAGACCCTAATCTTTTCATAATTCAAGTTCCCTCCAACTCTGAGGATGTTACAGATGTTGCAAATACTGAACAGATATTTGCAACATTGAAATATTGAATACAGGTGTTCAATACTGAAAAGTGTCAGTAAGCAACATCAAGAAACAGCAGAACAGAATTTAAATTGTGTCTACCAGAATCAGAAATCAGCAAATAATTCACTGCTTATTATTTTTTACTGGTTCTTTTGTGCTCACAGGATGACCATGAGCTCCGAGCAGTTTTGTTGATTTAAACCTTCACTGAACTTACTCCATTTCTTTATTTTACAGTGTGACACACAATATTTCATTTAAAGAGAGCAGTTATAGGTGGAACAGGAACCTCATAAATTAATAACTTCTACTCCCCCTTTGTGTGTGATAGAGTTGGTTAGTGGTATCTGCAGAGGTAAGGCAGCACATCCTCATTGAATCTCAGCTTGATGAAAGACAGACAAAAAGTTTTCAAAAACCATGTCTTGGTTTCAAAAGCCAGGTGTCTGCTAAGGAAGGCAGGAGCCTCCCCTAAAATGGAAAATGTAAACCCCCTCTCTCCAAATTGCTATAAAATTTAAATTAAGGGGCTCTCAGGCAAAAAAATATGGGAGCAGGAATAACGGTTCTTTATTAAGGAAGAAAATAAGAAGATAAACTAAACAGTGCAGTAAACTAAAACAGCACTGACAGAGTGAGAACACAACCTGACACCCTGTTGGTCAGGGTGCTGGTAGCAGTCCCATTGGAAATGTGGCTGCAGTCCTCCTGGAGTGTCAGGTGTGGTTCTGCTGGAGCAGGGATCCTGTAGAAGGGTGTAGTCTTCCTCTGAAGATGGAAGTGGAAGAGGCAGCTGTTCCTCTGGGAAATCTAGTGGAGAAGCTGTGCTGGTGTTCCAGAATCTCCAGATTATATCCAGGTAGTAATGCTTGGCTCCTCCCTCTGGGCAGAGCATCTCACAATGGGATGCTGTAGTTCTTATCAGTCATGCACTGGCATTCCTTTTATCAGCAGATGACTCTCTGGAGGGAGGAGCGGTTGTGGAAGAGATAAGGAAAACTGCCCACTTAACTAACAGAAGACAACTGCCATACAGATGGCAAATAGAATACAATTTGCTTGGCAATCCAGGAGAAACCATAACTCCTTTCACTCATCAGGACATGGACATCCTGTGTCTCTCTTATTGGAAAAACATGGGGAAACTGTGGGAAAAACATCATCCATACATCCCCATCTGGGGGTAGCATTGCTCCCTGTGGTTTCCCTGTAGCTGCTGCACAAAGGCAGAGGGAGATGACAAAGAATATATCTTTTAAAAAGTTTTACTCTCTCTGCATCAGCTGAGATAGTTTCAAACTTAGAGGTCTTTTGGAAGAATATTCCTCTTTACTTTCTGCTTTGTAAAACCCCTCCATAGGAGAGAAGCTCTTTCACACATCCATCCTTCTCATTTCCTTTAAGCAGAGGTTGTGTTGCTGGATTCAGAGTCATGTTTCAACTGCCTTATCCCAAATTTGCCCCTGTCTAGGCCACAAATCGTGGTAAAACCCAGAAGTGGAATGTCTCCCTCACCCTACAACCCCATTTTCCTGGGAAATAAAGCTAAGGCCATTCAGGTCAGAAGGGAGAATGGTGCAGTCTGGTATTTCCTGAGTCTGCATATCAGAGCAGAGCAAAGGTCTGCAGGGTGTATCAGCAGGCTTATCCACCTCACAAATGTGTTACTTACATTGGCTATGCTGAAAATAGTTCCTTCTTCTATAATGTATTTTTAGTGATAAGAGTGTGTGTGTGTCTGCCTTGGCCTGTGTGGTTGCTGGTTTTATATAATTTTATTGGAATTAAAGAAACAAGGAAAGAACAAAGAAATCATTAAGTAATCCCACAGTCCAGGACAAAGCTAAAAAAGTCAAAACCTACCATGAAATAGGCGATTTCCATTGTGTGGAAGCACATACTGGACAAATTAATGTCCTGTGAAAGTCATCTTTAGGTACCTGAGGTAGATCTCTTTAATTTTAATGACTTGGCATTATATTACTTGCTATTGCTTCTGTTAACATTTATTGTAATTCATCTACTAAAGAGAGCAATAAAAAGTCAACAGATATGTGAAAGAAGCACCAGAGAATCATTTTAGTTGAAGGAGCCAGACTAAATAGTGTGCTTTTCCTTATCAGTGCTCTGTTACATTTGAGTTATGTTTCTACATTTCCATTTAAATTTTATCCAAAATTTTGTGGATTTTTAGAGGAAGGCAAATTATCCCTGGCATTATTTAGCAGAGCAACAGCAGCTTTCAGGTATATATATAAGCTTTCTGCACATAAAGGATTCAAGTTTTGAATCAGAAAAAAGAACTTTTTTTTTCTTTCTGCAATGTATCTATGTTTTTTCCATGTCTGTATCACTTTAATCACATTTTTAATATAAATCCCTGCAAAAAAAGAAACTTTATCATAAAATACTGTATTTTTGACCTTTATTTAAAAAAAAACAACTGCTAAAGGTTAAATCAGTCCATTACACCAGCAAAACATATTTTTAGGAGTGGTTCCTAAAAGAGCATTTACTATACCTCTGTAAAAATTTCATCTGCAGAGCTCAAAGCACAGTGCCAGCCTTTAGTTTGCCTTACATCACACCAGTGAAGTGTGTGCCTCCTCCTGTGTTCCAGATGAGCAGTGAGGCTGCAGGTCTGTGACAGTCCAAGGCAGTAAAAAATGCAGGTTTATGGTCCTGCCTGTTTCTCTGGATCCACTCCTCATTTACAGTCCATGGCTTGTCCCTGCTCGGGCTCAGATCTGATCTGCACTAACCTGGGTCAAGGACCTGACCCATCAGAATCGGATCAGCGGAGCACCAGTGCCACACTGAGGAGGGAGCTGAACTGCACTGAGAGTGGCCACGATCAGCCTGAGCAATTACACAGTCCCCACTCCAATCTGCTCCTTTCCTCTTGTACTAGAGAAAAAAAAAATAAAATCAAACATCAACATATTAAAAAATGGTAAGTTTTTTTCCTAACCTTTTAGCAGGTGAATAATCATCAATATCACACCAATAAAAAGAATGTCATAATGTCTCCCATTTGATTTTCATAATCAACTTTCTTCTTTCTCATACACTGCTATCATACTTGTGAGGAGCTCCATCCGAACACCTGCATACTGCCTTGTTATTTTCTTGGGGTCACATGCCAAGTCTGTTCTAGCTTTGTAGGCATTTTTGAGTAGGAACATTTTTATTATGTATTATTATAGAACTTAGCACAAAAAGCCCTTGTTCAGGACTAGAGAAGTTGATAACACAAGTGATAAATCATCATAATCATGCAGAAGAGAAATAACTACACTGATCCTGATGGTAACATCCCCTTCTTTACCCTGCTATTGCTGAACTCAACAGCAGAGCTGCATTGACATCAGATGATATGAGATTAAGCCTTACAGCACTATTATTCCATCTGATTTTGACAATTTTTTTATAAAATTTGTCCAGCATAAAGAAAGGCCTTAACTTTACAGCAGTACACAGGCTGGGTTGACAATGATTCAGATGTGTTTGTGTTTATACCCTTTTTTTCCCCCAAGACTACTAAGGTGATGCAGACATTACGTTTGCCCTTAGATTGATATCTCTGGTAATCTCAGAACTCCCATCAAGATTAGTTTTATTATCTAAGTGAACAGTAATTTAAAAGAAATAGCATTTTATTGAACTTCTGCTTAAATCCAGACAACTTCAGAAAAAGGCAGTCTGCCTTGGTGTGACGTGACTTGAGAGCTGAAACTGCAAATTCCTCAGAAACTGCCACCCACTTTCATCTCTGTTACACTCAAAGCCACACTGAATGTTTATATGAAGCTCAAATGAAATTACTGAGTTTTTTTAAAAAAAGTAGCTGTAATGAAAAATCTTAAATATAATTTTTAAACGGTAATTTAATACAAAATCATAACATCAACATCTGTGTATACAGAGATTCTATTTAATTTTCATTAATTAAGGAAATCAAATTATCATTCAAATATCATTTGACACTAGTAATTCCTTTTCATTATGTGTTTTCTATTAGATTGGCAGGCTAGTATTTCATGCAAAGGCTGTAGGCTGCTCCGTTCCAGCTGCTTACACTGGAGCCCCCACTGGATGGCAGTCACATGCAGCTTTGGAAAGAATTGAGCATCATGCCTGAACACACAGACCTCTAAAGAAACCCTAGGCCGAGTGTCTCTAAAATAAAAAATGGTTTCTTTTATCAGGTAATTCTAGTTTAGTACAAAGGTGTGCAATAAAAGCAAGTGGACAGAAATCTCCCCATTCCCTCAGCCACTGTTCCCTAGACCCACTGTCTTGTGGTGCATCATTTCATTCCAGGTGCCAGGATTAGAGAAAGGCACTGCTCAAAGCTGTGGAAAGCAATGCAGGTGTCCCCTGACAAGAGATGCCAGAGCTGGCAGCAGAGCAGGAGCTGGCTCTACCACTGATCAGAAATGTTTGCCCCAGAAAACTGGTATCAACAGCTTTTAAATAGAGATTTATTTTAACTAGGAATCAGAGCAATCCAAAACTTCAAACAGTCATTAAAACAATCCACAGTTGAACCCACTGGGATATCTTTTCTTGACTTCAACGAGATGTGAAAAATGTATGTGAGTGGCTAGATTCAGGATTTTATGCAGTATAAGAAATCTGTTTAAACAAGTAAACCTCAACAGCAAAGTGTCTGTTCCTGTTAGAGCCTGCAGTGTAACACATCATTACTCTCATTGTTGCAATCCCTTTTGCCTCTGTACCGGGATGGATCCCTTAGGACTTCAGCTCTGCTATGTTGAAGTCTCAAGGGAAGGTGAGGTCACTGGAAGGATTTTGGGTTTTTTTTTTAAACGTTGCTGCTAACAAACCTATTCCAAGATGGGGAAATAGAGGGCCTTTCCAAATCCTGAACACTACCTGGACGCAAAGGGAGCCTTATCACACCACAGCTGGCAGGATTTGATATTCTGTAATGTCCATGTAAATGGTCACAGTGGTTCATCATGAAAACTGACTTTTCAATTTAATGCATATCCTGCAGACACAACCCATGTACACAGGTAGAGGCTGCCTCCACATCTGGCAGGGATGACTTTTTTATTGCTTGTTACTACTCATCTGTTACTCTGACATTGGACACATGGCTGCTGCTTTAGGACATCCAGCATACAACTATAAGTTCATTATAGACATAGATTGATATCTAACTCATTCATATTTTATCTGATTAATGATAGTCTGATCAACCCCACAGCCTAGAGTCCAGATCACAAAAAAAAGAAATATTTTAAAATTGCTCCAGACATTCTGAAAAAGAAAGAACCCAAATGTTTATGATACTGACAGATACCAGCATAAGGAGTAGCATGCCAAATTATTTTATCAGAGTAACTTCAGCATATTTTAAGTCATTAATAAAGGGAAAACCTAGAAAATTAGTCCTGTATAGTATTGGAAAAAATTCCACTGCAGGCAAAGTTACATGAGGTTAACCTCTTGAGATATAAAAGGATGGAGAATCAGGGTTTTGTGGATTAGTTTTCACCAATCTTTACCTGATACACCTCTCTAAAGTCTACACTTTTCATTTAATCACCTTAAGGGTAAATACCATGACAGATCTAAGCCATTTCTATTTTCATCCTGAAAAGACAAGAGAATTTTTTTTCACCTGATATGCCTGCAGTTCCCATTGAAAATGCATCTGGAACTTGCAATGTTGGACGCTGTGAATTTCCCTTCCATCAGGAAAACCAATACCAAACACTCAAGCGGAGTCTCTATTTAGTAGGGCCTGAGGTTGCTTGAGGTTGGGATTTGTTTACTGTTTTAACCCTTTGTATTCACTTGACTACACTTTTTCCAAAATAACTCTTTTCAATTTGAATTTATATAATTCTAATTTCAGGTAAAATATGTATTTCTGCTCTTTATTAAAAATCTAAGAAAAACTGTTCACAATACTCTGAACAAACTGAAGCTCCTTATTTTCTGAGTAAGAAGATGGAACGTCCATGTATTTTCCATGTATTTATCTCAAAATAATCAGTGTACATACAAGTTATGATCAATTAAAAACAATTTCTGAACTTTAAGACTTAGTAAACCTCTCTTGCCATCTGCAGAGATTTTTTTCCTGTGTCCTATGTATATACACATTTCTTCTTGGGGTTTTATGGGGAATTATAAGAAAGACAGGACTCCTCCTATTGTTAGAGTTTTCTGAGATGGTTGCCTCTGCAGATTCATGACCCCAGCAGGCTTTACAACTCCCTGAGCTCATGGTGTTCCAGGGTACCAGGGGATTCAGCCCTTCAGTTCTGTGCTACCTGCCACTCACTTTTAACCACTGAACTGAGCATTTGCAGTATCATTAAAACAAAGTAATCCACTATACTTACACTTTGAAATTAGAAATATGGCAAAAAGATATGTGAATATATTGCATGCCCCATAGAGTTGCCATTTCCTGAGAATTACTTTTGCAGTCTATTATACCCTGCAAAGTCTTAAATCACATATATGAGTTTCTATCCTGTTTTGTGCCAAGGCAAGGCCAGAATGAAATAAACTATCAGTGCTCTGTCCTCTTTAAGCCTGTGTAATAAACATGTAAATCTGAGAAAATAAATAACAACAATAAAGATAAAAATTCATTCCAATTACCTTTATGAAATGTGAAATCAAAACTCCACTGAGCTATATTAAACTATGTTAATAGCACTATTACCAAGCTTAGGCAATTCATTTTATTACTCTCTTTCTTCACATTTTTCTGTTAAATAGCTAAAATCCAGGGGGAAATATGCTAATGTGATGTGATTGCTGTGCCATATTGGGGACAATATGCATTTCCTATAGATTAAACTATTTAGCTAAGTTGATTACTCTTGAATTTATTTAGGTTCCAATAGGCGTCATCACAATCAGATCGAACAACATTCTCAACAAGAAAGTAATAAGCATGAATTGCAAAAAAAGAATGCCTGATTAATTTATGACTTTTCTGAGAGAAAAGAAAAATGCCCAACACCTGAATTAGTCTCAAATTCCCAGCTATGTAAATCTAGCTTCAGCAGCAACATAGGTCCCAAATGGAAATCTATTTCTATGGAAAGAAAAAGTTGTTTTATTATTGATGCTGTTGTTATATTTAGCAATTGAAGGGTGTGTAGGTAAAAATTGATGTGATTCTAGAAACCAGAACAAAAATATATTCAGTATAAGTATTCTCCAGGCCTTGGGAACTGTGGAGATGGCAGATATGGAAGGAAGGGTATTTACTATTGTTTTCCCTTTATGAAAATGAGAGTGTATTGGATAGTTATAAGAGATGGCATAAACTCCATAAAGTAGACCTGATTGATCAGAACTGTAATAAACAGATCAGTTCAAAATACTCATCATTTCTTTTCTCTTTCTCCAGCTTGATCACTATCCTCCAACAAGTTACAGCCTGCCAGCCACATCTGACATTCAGTTCAATTCCCCAAAGGCACTATTCCTAGGAAAAGTCATAGGTAAGATTTCATTTTGTACCCGGGACAATGATGTGTGTGTAGCAGGATGCTTGCTGGACACGTGGTGCAAGTGGTGATACTGGAGTTATGCCTAAAGGAGGGGTTATGTTCACCCTGTCACAGATGCTGATGAGCACACAAATAAATAATTTTCTGCCATGCATGGGGGGGAAAAAGGTACAAGCAACGAGACCCTTGTAACATTGTCTTTGTGAGGTTTCATTACCCTCTTGGTGTCAGGTGAAGGCAATCCAAGGAAATCACTGAGACCACTGCTCCTACCAGGAGACACTGAAGTTTTTTTTAATATTATCATTCACTGTGAAGTTATGGTGTGCCTTGTGTAATATCTTTGTCAGTGTAGACTGCCTTCTTATCCCAGAGCACCCTCTGGCAAACCACCATTCTCTCCCACTAACATCCACCAGCGAGGTCTTTTGGAGTCTGTAACACCTGCAGCAACACCCATCTGGACATTTTCTATCCCTTTTATGGATTCATGGTTATTTCAAGTGCAGCAGCTTCCTGGCCAGCTCCCCAGATGAACTCAAGGGGAAATAAAGATGCCTTGGCCTCACTTTTAGACCTTCCTTTGTTCCATTGCTTAATTTTTCTGCTACTGGCTTCTTACATGAAGTTCCAGGGTTACTCACTTCAAGAAGCAATTCCTCCCAACATTTACAGTTTGTAAGGAGGGCTTTTTCCCCTTTCCAGAGATAAAGGGAAATTGATATTATTTCCTCTAAGCACTTTACACACAGATATGGTTGCTTGAACTCAGTGAAGAGCTTAACCCAGAAAATTGCAAACTTTTCTTTGTTAAGTGGTTAGGGCATTGATCTGTGAACCCTTTGCACTGTTTTTTGAAGTGGTAAAGAAATTGACCACATAGCTAATGGGATTCTTTGTAGATACATTTTTCCATTTGTTTTGTTTTCAAAATTTAACATGCAGAACTTCCGTTAAATAGGAAATGAAAAGCCTTTAAAATGACCGTCTATCAGGAGAGCCATGAACTATTTTCTAGTACTTTCCAAGTCAGTTCTGTTGCTAGTACAAAAGTTGATGCAGTCTGATTTTGGACAGTCCCTGGAATCTCAGTACCTTACTGCATTTAACTTGGGCATCTGGACTGGAGCTGATGGTCGGATTTAATTTTTTAATAGCATGGGATTATATTAGCCCTTTGGGAATATGATATTATTTTGCTTCTTCCTCTCTGCTTGCTAATGTTTTTGCAGATAAGGCATTTTATTAAGAAGAAAAATGTATCACTACTAAAGAAACAAACAAGAAAACAAAAAAAAAATCCGTTTTTACTCTTTCTTCCAAAGAAAAATTGGACTTCACTGCAAAGAGATGGATTTCCTGGTGTAAAATGGTTGTGCAACTGACCATGTCTGTTTATGAGCTTTACTGTGCAGCTCTCAGAGTCATGTTGAACTCAGTTAAAAGGGTTACCCAAGTACAGCAGTTTGAAGGGCAAAGTAGACATAGAATTCAGTATCTTCAAAGGCCCTAGCTGTCACCTCACACTGACAATACATATTTTAGTGGTCTAGAGGGATTAGAACCAACAGAGGATCTGGATACATAGATCAAGTTGCAATTTGTGCCCATATGCAATTACATTCTCCAAATGGGCAATATGGGAGCAGCCTCCCATTTCATTGCTGCTCTGGCATCACTTGCATTCAGTTTCTGTTGCTCCCATACGATGCAATTCTTATTTGTCAGCAAAAATGAATGCAAGGCCCTACTTTTAAAGACAGATGAGTTTTTGAAGAGCACTCTGGAACAGTCTTACTGGGAAACTGGTCTTCTGTCTGTCTTATTTCCATTTTTATTGGTGTTATTTGCATAGCAGCAGCCGCTTCTGCACCAGATGTTCTTGCTGTGATAGAGAGTTCATCTGCTCCCCGTCAGAAATGATCCCTTGTCCAACACCTCCCACAATGCAACACATCTCTCTGCTCTAGGTGCTACAACAATATGGATGATTAATAATGTTATTTGTAAAATTGTAAGTGCTCAGAATATTTTCTGCAAAGCAGGAAGGTCACATCAGAGCAACAGCAAAATGCTTGAGTTGCAATCAGGGAGAACTTTTCTTCTTTAAGTTGAGATGTTTTCTGTTTCCTTGAAATACTGTTTTAAAAAATGCATTTGTTCACTGGCTTGAAAAATACTGATATAAAATAATTGTAGTCTTTTGGAAAACTGGAGGTAAAGGCACTTATATATATATATATAAGTATTATATATAATTATATTATATATAATTCTTACCCAGGTAAAATGGATTACGATTTGAGGTGGGAAATAAAGCTGAAACACACAACAAATGAAAAACCCTATTTTACGTGTGTGTGTAGCAACAAAAATAATAACACTAGAGAAATGTAGGATTTCACAAAAAATGAATGAAAGGTATTGTTAATTAACATTGTTAATGTTTCAAGGAAATTCTTTAATCTGTTATTTAGATGTATTTAGGCTTTGACGGCTGACCGACAAGGCGAGAGGGAAAACCAGGATTTCTGGATGATAAGCTATGAAGACGAAAAAGTGAAAATTAGACAATGTGACAGGCATCTACATTTTCATGTAGGCTGCAACTTGCAGCTCATTACTGCAGTAGGATAAAGCAGAGGTTTGATTTTTCCATTAACTGTAGAGGGTTTCAATGCAAAACTCAGCTTTGTCTTCACATCCTTTTTGGGAAACTACACCTGTATTCTCTTAGTCTGTACTTTATTGTTAAAATTGGAACATTTCTTTGGCATTTAATATGTATTTATAAGTCATTAGCTAGAGATAATTACACATGATTTTGTGAAAGTATCATTCTGGTGAACAGAAATAATTTGAGAGTTTGTCTAACAGGATATATGATTGAGCACAGACACACCAAGCTCAGACAAGAGTTACTCTTGAGAAAGTGGCAGAGAATAAAGGAAATGTGCTTCTTGTCATCATTTCCACCAACCACTCCAAATTAAATTGTCGCTTTTCAGAAATACTTAAATATCCACTTGGAAACAATTGACATAGTACAAGTCATCATCACACAGATAATCATTTTCAGAACTGACAGCTGTCCCTGCAGCTCACCTCTGTGGGCTCCATTTCTGTCTCTGCCTCAATCTAGTGCTCTTCAGGGACTTCTAGTAATGGTAGCCAAAAGGGAAATTTCAGGTTTCAGGTCAGTTTCAGGTCTGCCTTCCTTCTTACAAAAGCAGATGCCATCACTCTACAGCTAAAGAGAGGTCCTAGAAATCAACCCCAGGGCCTGGATTCTTTACACAAAAAGTAGTTGCCTTGAGAAGAAGTGGTAAAAGATCAATTTCTAGATGTGGTGGGGTTTTCCTAACGTTAATGCAAAGATTATTTTATTGTAACTGGATTGGACTTACTGGGTTTTTTTACTGGTGTTTGTGGTGAAAATTAAAATTGGTGAAGAGATATTTCTCTGGATTCATTGTGACATTCAGCAACTTGGACTGATGGGAGGTAAGACCAGCTTACATCTAGCCAAGTACGTAGTTTCAAATGTGCAAAGGAGAGAACACAGAAATACTTCACAAAAAGGAGGAGATAAATGATATTTCTTCATGGCTTAGGTACAGTATAGAAAGAAGAACTGCTTTTTGTCTTGCATGACATCTGTCTGCCAATAAATACTGAATAATAGGAGGCAAAAGTTCAGAATGCTTTGAATTTCCAGCAGTGAACAATGGCATTTATTCCAAGAGGAAAGCATTCTTCATTCCTAGATAAGATACTTTATTTCCTATAGAAAAAGCTTGGCAGTTTGGTGCTTCATTACTTGCAGCTGAAAAACGCCAATGACCTACAATGTAATTCATCCTACCAAAACTATCACACACTTTCAAAACCAGCTTCTGATCTCCATGTTTCCACACAACTGCAGAGTATCATCACTTAGAAGGTTTGTTTTGTGTCAAAGAATGAATATTTTCTCTCTTTAAGAGCATTTGCCATTATAAAAAAGGGGTCATTGATAGCCTTGATAAAAAAAAATTATGTAGGATAAAGGCATATTCATATTTGGTGCTCAGTTTGGGTATGCTTTTAGACACTGACATCATCTGATACGAAGTTATTGTTAATATTTATAAGATACCATTTTAGAATTAGATCTCTATATTGTAGGACACTTTTTGACACTTTAAGCTTTATATCATAGAAAATAGTGCAGAGCTGTAAATAGATCATGAATAATCTAAAAGCATTCTTCTGCTTCACATCTTTGGCATGTATCTACTACTGCTTCATGATCATAATGCAGTTAACACCTCATTATACATTTGAGGAGTGTGGCATTCAGAGCTGCACAGCTTGAGCTCTGCTGCTCTCCTTCATTTTGCAGTGCCGGGAGACACTCTGAGAGCAGGGTAGCTCAGCCAACTTTCACTGATAATGAGAAAAAAACAGCTAGCATGCAGTAAATTCATCCACCAACTTACTTCAAAGTAACTGCCTGCTGCTTCATTTCTGAGCACCAGCATTAACATTCAGTACTGTAATCTCACTGAGGATGCTCCTTGTCGTATGGGGAGCCCTCCTGCTACAGCAGGTAGCAGTTGAATATTAAAGATGTACTTTCCCCTGCATGAGTTATGTATGAATTTTCATACAAAAATATAACATCTGGACAATTCCTCATCTCCTACGCCTCCTGTACAATGCTATCAGCCTGGCTGAAACACCTCTGGGATTAAATATTGCCTGTCTCTCTGATCTCAGATCTAGCTGTCCATACTCACTCTTTGAAGTGTTTCTGGTAAAGGTGGAAATGTTCCACAGCTCTTCTGGTCAAAACCTGATCAAAACAAAAGTAATTTTTCTTTTCTTTCAGACCTCTGATTTTGATCTATCTGTTTGTTCTCTAAGAAATCTTACCTACAAGCCATATTCAGAAAGGAACATTTCCATCTACAGGTCTCCCATCCAAGGGACATGATAAACATTTTGAATTGCCAGTTTGACCCCAATAACTTCTGAGGCAGAAATTAGGGTAGCTCAAGTGAATTTTATCATTTGAGAACCAAAATGAAGAAGAGAAGCCAAGAATATGCATTGATGCCATTTGGTATCCATGCAGCATCTTCTTTCCATTTTTCAGAATATTGCAGGATTCATCTGCTGTAGCTCCAGAGAGGCAGAAGGTACACCCCAGACAAAGTGGATTAAATTGGATGTTTAGATAATCTCAGTTGTCATGACTATGGCCAGCTTTGCTCTTCTAAAATTTAGCTGGAGTCATTTCCTCCCACAAACTTCTCACTCTCACCCTTCAGGTGATTCTTCACCTCTCAGCCCCTCTCTCATGCTTTGTAGGGGCAGCTGCCTTTTCATTTCCTGTTGCACTATTCTCTATGAAAAAACTTCACTGATTCCCAATCTTCAAATCTTCCATGGGCATTCCACAGCTCCAGAAGGTCACCTTTTATTCTCATGGTCTTCTAGCACACATACCAGCCTCTATCAGGATGCAGGAGTCTCCTAAATTCCTAAATTCTAAAGTTGTTTCCCTTGTGCTTTAACATGTCACAGAAAATTGATTCATACAGATCACTCTACAGAATCCTGCTGAGAAAGTTATCCCATTCCTTTACAGTTCTTCCCAAAGCATTCATCTACTGGCTCTGAAAAATAAAAATTAAAAAAAAATAAAAAGAAAAAGGAAAAAATAAAAGGAGGTTGTAAGGCAATTTCATTTGGTTAAGGCCATTTTAAACAGAGTATTTGCACAAGCTTTATCTGACATTCAAAACAATGATAACACTATTTAAAAGCAATGGAATATAATGAAAACTTTAACTCCAGTAATTAGAGTGACCTTTTCCTAGCTTCTGTATTTTGTTAAGGTGGCATATCTTGGTTATACAACATTTCCCTACCCCAGGAAGGCAGGAATTACATTGCCTGTACTGTGTAATATCTAATTCTAATTTATTTCAAATGCAGCTGCTTTCAAGGCTCAAAGAAAGGAACTGAACATGACAGAGGCATCAATAAAAGCTGCCACTGGCCCCATAAAATTCTAATGGCATAGATAGCAAAATCGAAGAGCTCAGAGCACCTTCAAGGCTTGTAAATCACTTTTTTAAAAAAAGTGTTACACAGTCTGAAAAAGCCCAAGGTATTCCTGAAGCTGAAAGTATAGCATCTTATAATTTTCCTCCAAGTATATTCAAAGGAAAAATCTAAAATTAGACTAGAACTGCCCAAAGATTACAGACAGAACTGACCAAAAAAATGTCTTTACTAAGCCAAGGCACAAGTCTTAACATTTTATATTACTTTACCTAGCTTGGGCAACCTCTGTCTATAGTTCCAGATATAAAACATTCAAAAATAATGTGAAAATGCACTGATGATGTGATCAGAAATAGTTACAGAAATAGCATTCGGGCCATATTATTTTGGCTGAGGGCGCAGATTATATACATGTCCTTCCTTGTAGGAACAGCTACAGAAATTATATCTAATTCAAAACTCACTCATTGTTTGACAATTGAAAAAAAGCTCAGGATTTATCTGACACTTGTTTCACTTAGGGAAAAATCACAACAAAACAACACACAGCCTGACCAAAATATTGCAGAGGTTGTCAGACAGAAAGGGAGGTGACTCATGTCCCATGTTTTAGAAGATCACTGGGATCAAGTCCCTTTCCCTCAAGAGCTGTATTAGCTTTCCCTCCCACCATGGATAATTTGAAAGTGCCTCTGTCCTCCTCTGATCTGCAGTGGCTTCTTATACCAGAAACACCAGAGGTTTTCTATAACCTGGATAAAGTTTGCTCAGGTTGCTGGAGAACCAGGGAAGAGCAAGAGATGTGGGATTTTCTGGAGTACAAATTAGATAGGAATTTCATGGTGTGTGCTGCTGTGCCTTACGCCTGGACAGCTTTCATTCTCTCAGAGAAGCCTGGGCTTGTTTGTGTGGTTTTGAGCTGTCCAGCTTTTTAAGATGAAATTTATCTCTGTTCAAAGGCTCTACACAATCTTCACATTACTAAACTCTGCTTAAATAGACTGGATATAGACTGTAAAGTAAGTTTATATTGTGCTGCTGCTCTTTGCAAAAGAAAAAAACACCTGTTCTGCATTAGTATGTTCAAGACATAGTAAAATAAACATGTTCCTCAAACAATATTAAGTCATAAATAAAAGTGAAAATAAGAAAATCTTTCTTTAGGACCTTTATATAGAACTATAAATCCATAGACTAAATTATTCATGATGAATAATTTGTTTAATTCCCAATATCACAAAAAGAAAAGTAAGTATATAAACTACGGAAAGACACTTCAGCAATTTCCTGTTTAACCAGACCTTTGCCTGTAGGCTTTGCATTTCTTTTAAAATAAATGCTTTCACTGTTTAAATTACAGAGCCAAAATCTGGCTGATGTCTTAATTTCAAGTGTTTCTGCTCAGCAAATTTTAAAGCTATATATATACACTCTCTAAATAAGTCCTTTATGATAGGTACAATAATGCATTCTCCATCTGCATATTTCAGGGAACACTTAAAATACTATTAGTTGTCATGGAGAAGGAACTGATTTGGAAGACTGTGTGATTCCCAAAGGCTTCAGCTACATCCATGCTGTAAATAAAAATAGGCACTGTGGTTATATCAGTGATCTTGCTTTAAAACTTGCCAAGCCAATAGAATTGACACCACTCAGCAGGAACTGGTTGTTTGAAATTATTTTGTAAAATCTTTTCTTTGTTGTTGTTTTTGGGGGGGATTGTTTGTTTGTTTGTTTGCCTGGGGGCTTTTTGTTGGTTTTCTAGGGTTTGTTTTTTTTTTTAGTAGGTTGGGGTTTTTGGTGGGGGTGTGTCTTAGGGTATCTTGCAAAAATTATAGAAGTATCAAGAAAATTATGTTGTAAGTACTAAGATAGGATAGGATAGGATAGGATAGTGTAGTACAGTACTAGGGACAGCATTGGTTTTAAATAGCTTCCTGAATTAGATTCAGAGGTTTTTCACAGCAGACTCAATGTCACTAATGACTCCTTGTGCTGCAGCTTGGTTGTTTATTCTGATACTAAATCTTGCATAATAGTAGCAGTGTTATGTCATTGAAAATGACAGTCACTGATTCTTAGATTTATTTGCCATAATAAAACTGCATTTAATCTGTGGTACAGTGACTAGTTCATAACCCGCTCCTTTAAATTCAACAGGAATAAACTTGCATGTTTACAACTTTCTTTTTAGAGAAGCCTGTTTCCTCTCCCATAAATGTACACCACTACCTAGAAATCTCTCCTTTATGACTATATGAACTCACAAATCCACCTCAGTGACTCTCAGTTACTGTACCACCAGGGTTGCACCCCACTGGCAAAGGAAGCCATTGAGTAAGGTTACAGTCAGTCTCCCACCAAATATTTTCCTTTTGCTCTATCTGATAGCAAGATAATATATACTGGCACTGGTTTTATTACTCCTTCCTGCTTTCTGTCCTCTTAAGACTGTGTTCTGAGTTTTACCAGTCCTTCCTTCTTCTTTTTTTGGAGAGAGATTGTCGTCTGTCTCATTGTTACATGAAAATGCTTATTGATGAAGAAATAGTCTCCCGATCCTTCTGATCAGTTGCAGAATCCAAACTGTGTAAAGGCTGCACCATATTATAGACAGTTATCTCAAAAATGTCCAGGGAGAGAAATGAATTTGTGATCGAGCATCAGAAAAATTGAATTGTTTAAAATACTTCAGATAAAATGACTCCTCCCAAAAAAAAAAAAAACAAAAACAAAAAAAAACCTTTTTTCCTTTTAAAATATTTTGAAAATAATTTTTTGGGCTGGAGGTGATGAGACACCTCAGAAATACTGACATTGTAAGACATCCTCAAAGCAAAGTACTATTACAATTGCTAATGTAATTCATCAAGCTGTCAAATCTTTCTCAGCCAAATTTGATTTGATTTCAGTTTAGCACCTTGAAAGTATGTACCTTCTTCACCCAGTAAAAGCTCACTCAACATAACATTAGCATTTGTCAGTCTCCCTGGAGCAATGGCAACCTCTTGGTTTCCTTCTTCTGCTTTTACATGGGATTCTTTGCAAGACAGTCAATGACATGACTAATGAAGTTGGGAATGGCCTACTATTTCTTCTACTACTAATTTGACCAACACTTAAACATTTCCTTTACATTTTTCATAGGTAACATCTTAAGATTTCCACTAATATAAATGTAGACAAAATTAAGCATTTAATAAGCTAGTTGCCAAATCTGACTTTCTGGAATCACAGGATGAGAGTGAGAATTTATGAAGGCCATGCAAAGGCTAATGAGATCTCTGTAAGCCATCCTCTATATAAGAAAACAGCATATGGAGAAAAACCAACTTATGGAGAAAAGAGCATATGGAGAAAAAACAGCAGAGTATCAGTGGCTAAAACTGATCTGACTCTAGGAGTACAGAAACTTGGTGATTGCAAAAGCTACAGGAGAAAGAGAGGGACGAGAACTTCAAACACAGCTTCTCAAAGCATTTTACATTCCCTTAGGCAAACCCAAGCATTATCTTGCTCAGAGCAAAGGCACTGATGTTATTATATCAGAGGGTACAAGACCCTGCTGAGCTCCTAGGCCAGCATGAGAAGGCAGGATATTTAAGTGGTGTTGTAACATTATATCAGCTGGAGCAAAAGGATTTTTACACTGCCATCCTTTCCGGTACTTCCTTTACCTCGGGAAAGGAGCCGAGGCAGCAGCTCTCCACTAAGTGCCTGCAAGCTTGCAGGAACCCACAGATTTCTCTCCATTAATGCACACAGCATATCTTAATTGCTTAAGTCTGTTATCTTGACTTTGTAATAGTGTCCCCTCCAGGGATGAAGGAATGCCTGGCTGGCAGCTCAGTTTGCCCTGCATCTGGTTCCTGGGTGTTGTTTGTGGTATGCCACATCCTTTCTGCTGAGGGATGCACTGAAACCAGAGTATTAAATTTATGAAGGAATTTATGAAGGACTTTTTTTTTTTTCTGGAATTAGAATAACAGGCTGCACCCTGTCCTCATGCAGGAAAACAAATTAATGGGAAATATTAGAGTTGTGATGCATTTTCAATTTATTCTGTGGGGATCAGAGAGGGAATTGAGAACAGGGAGGAAGAGTGGGACATGATGAGCTTGACAAATTCCCATTTTGTTCTCCATCTGCCCTTTTTCTAGCTTCCCTCATCAGGAATTATCTATTAAGATGTTCACCACAGCATTCAGACATTCTATTCCCAATGTGATTCCCTTACCAACAGTGCTGCACACCCAGCTCTTTCTGCACTGGTTTTGTGGCTTTCCAATGGTGTGTATGGCATTTACACACCAAATTAATTTCTGTTACTTCCAAGCTGGCCATTTCCAGTCTTTCCTTAAGACTCACCTATTACTGGTTTGGGGTGGTTTTTTTGAAGAAATTTACTTTGTACATAATTCTCAAAATAATGTACTTAGTCAAAGTAAAAGCCATGTTAAACGCAAACAAAATCATAATATGGGGCAGAGAGGTATACAAGTTCCCCTGCATTTCTCTCCCAGTTCCCAGCCTGTTTTGAGCTTCTCCACTGCCCCATGTAAGGGCAACAGGCTGAGGACACCTCTTTTAACTAAAAATTGTGCTGTATTTCAATAATGTTTCAATTACGTTATCGATCTCCAAAATAAAAGAATTTAGGGAGCTCTGCTCATACACACATTTGTTATAGGCCTCTTGCCTAGCCCTATCTCTCTTCTGCTCCCACTCCCATCCTCTGACTCCCCTCACTGTTCTGCCTGGTTCCCTCTGGCTGCAGCTCACATCTAAGTTTGCAGCAGGCAGCTTTTTTCTCAGCAGTGCTCAGGTCAGGCTGCATCCTGTTGCTGCAGGTAGATTCAGCGTGCTCTGTCTCTGCTGCTCTGGAGCCAGCTCCTTCTCTCCTCTGCTCATCCACATTTCAATGGCCCTCAAGCTCCCAGGCACTCAGACCTGTGGTGTAGTGGCAAAGCTCTGCATGTCAGCTTTCTCCAGCATGACCAAATTGTGCCCCCTTCCTTCCTTCTTCCAGAGCACAAATGGAAATCATCAAACAATTCTATGTTTTGAAAAAGAAAATAGAAATTACTGTCAACTGGTTAGACAATTTTCTTTCTGCGAGACTTAAGAAGGTGGGGTGCCTTCTGAATTTCAAGTTCTTGTTGCAAATTTGGGTAAATGCCTCTGGAGGGGAGGGAAAAAAAAAAGAAGATCCAAAGCAACTAAGGAGTGGTATGGGAAAAGCTGTGAGAAACACAGACATAGGGAACAAAATGGTGGTGACAAATCAAGAATGTTGATAAACAAGAGAGAAGGCTGATGCCAGATGCAAATCAAATAGGGATGTCCTGCTTCTCTGGTGCCAGACTGGAGGAATAGACAGCTTGGAAAATGGCACTTGATCAGCTGCCCTTGGGAGCAGCTGTTTTTCTTGTTTTTCTTGTTTCTTTGAGTTTTTCTTACTTCTTGACCATGAGTCAAAGAAATGAGCATATATATCTTTACCTCACCCATCTGTTCCTTCTTAATTATCATGGATTGGCATCTGTTCCCTAACAAAGTCAGATCTCCTGTCAAAATGCACAACTGTCCTAGCTGAGCATGTGGCACTTTGGCTTCAGCCTGTGCTGGTTTCAGAGATCTCAAACAGAGAGCATCAAGTTTTGGGCTGGCTCATTTCCACCCTCTTGGACCTCCAGTCACAGTAATTTGGTGTCAGGGACAAAATGAGCAGCACACTGCTCTCCCTCTCCATATGCAAGAACGAGCTGATGAACAGGATTGTGTGATCAGTGACCTTGCTGTGACCTTTGCAGTTTGAGATGCTGACAGAAGGCCCCTGTCTGACCAGCAACCTCACTGCTTTGCTGTTTAACTGATTTACAAATACATCAGCCAAGCCTCTTACATTAAACACATCAACTAGCCACAGATTTCCTAAGACAAAAAGACAGGGTTGTCTACATCCTAAACTCCTGCAATCTCAATCCTGCCTTCATCTTTATTATCTGTATTGCTGCCTGAATCAAACTCTTCCTGTTAGTAACAAACTGAAGACAGGGAGAAATGAAATGAAATAAATATTCATTTATATCTTTACCAGTTTTCAGGTGGATTCATCCACAAAAATACCAAGTATTTTTTTCAAAGGATATTGGAGATTTCTTGTGCCATTATTCAGCTCCTCTTGCAGGGCTCGGTGCTGAGCATGCTTAAATACAGTCCACATATAGAGTTTCTGCAGATGTGTACCTACCAGCCTGGCAGCTGCTGAAAGACACAAATTGCATTTACAGGTAACCTATCACATTCCTTTTTTCCAGCTCTTCCTCTGACTCCCATCCACTCAGCCACTCAGCAGACACTCTGTGGGGGCTGTTCATCATTCAGAAACCCTGGACAACTCACCACTGTGCCTGTGTAATTAAACTCAGCTTTGCACAGGCCATGAGCTGGAACATGCTGTGGCTGCATGCACAGATGCACAGCTAAACGTTATGCCCAGCAAATTCAGCATATCCAGAATATTTCAGCCTCGCTGTACATCTGTTGATGTGTCAGACTAAGTGTTCTCTGTGCATTTCAATGCTGTCAGACGTGTGACTGTCACAAAGCTCTCTATTAGATAGGAACTACCAGCAGTATTTAAAGTGTTTCTTTTTGCCAGTTTCAGAAGAAGGGAAGTATGGGTGAAAAGAGAAGATTTTTAGGGCAAAATGATCATTTGTGGTTTGTTCTTTCCTCAGCTTGCATCAAACTGCTTCAATCTGTAATAGTGTATTGAGAAATGGAGAAATTCTATCATATTTTAGAGGATTTGGTGCTTCAACATAGAGATCATGATGAACAACACTAACATTTCCCAGTACAGAAACATGCCTAAGTTTTTGGAGTACCTGAGGCTTCTCAAAAAAGGCAATTTTTCCAGATCTCTGTGAAGAACTCTTGTGGTCTGTGACAGGTGTCTTGACAAGAACTGTTTTACCACCCCACCTCAGTCTACCAATCCACATCACCCAGGGGCATGAGCCAGCTACAATGCTGAAAGTCTCAAAGAAAAGTATTTGTCAAAAATAAAAGCCACCAGAAAAACAGTAGAGAGGAACTGGTAGATGTAACAATAGAATAAAGGATATAACTGATGTTAATATTTGGAATAAAACAGGAAAGAAGGGAAACAACTGAAATAAGAATAAAGAAGATATGAAAAAAGCAGTGGTGAAAAAGAAGGATAGGGAGAAAACACTGAAGAGATAGGTTGAAAAACCCATAATAGGTGGTGACTTGTATCACATAATCAGCATAAAATACTTGAATAGAAAGCCCCTGACGCATAGAATGCCAAACATTTAGTGAAACATCATAAGCTTTACTCCAGGTAAGTCATCAAATTCTACTTAAAATCTGCTCTGCTTAAGATGATTTAGCAAAAATCTCTGCACATCTTATGGAGAACTTTTTTTCTGTGAATCTTAGGGCTGGGATTTTTTCCTTCTAATATTAATTCTCTGGTGTTCTTCTCTTAGTCATACTGCAAATGATTTAGCACCTTGGAATAGCAAGGATTTAGCTTCTCTGCTCTAATGATTTAACATATGTGCATTTTGCTACTGAAAGTTACTTACCACTTTAAGATTAAAGTCTTAGAGTCTTAATATTAACATTAATCTTAATCTTAGAGGGATTGAGGTTTATAAGCTTGGTTTGGTTTTGGTTTTGTTTGGGTTTTTGGTTTTGTTTTGTTTTTTTTTTTTTGTATCAATATATAAGATAGAAATAATTTCAAGTACAGTGACACCAAGCAGAATGTAGAAAGAAATTTATTTCCTCCTAGAATGTGTGCCTTCTTCAGTATATTAGCATTGCATCTAATTCATCAATGCAAATACTATTTCTCATTTTCCAGTGAAATCTTATCCGAATATTCTTCCATTCCAGAGATTTTACAGTTCATGCATTTCTGTATGTATTAATTAAATATCTAATTTTCTAGTTGGGTCTCCAATTTGGATCTAATGTTTTTCCAGCTTAGTCAATATTACCCTTTTGACAGAAAAGAATAAATTCATTCCTTGGGGAAGGGAATACTGTCTTATATATTCATTATTTAAAAGAAAATCTTATTCTAATTATCTAATTTTCTTCTCATTGGTATCTCACAATAATCCTTTACCCCTTTTTACCCTCAGTGAATTGTTTTAAAATTGAAAGGGCATCAATAAAATCATAGAATGGACTGAGTTGGAAGAAACCTTAAAAATCCTGTTTCCATGCCATGAGCAAGGACACCTTCCACTAGACTACTCAAAAGTCCATCCAACCTGGTACACGGCCAGAGATGGAACATCCACAACTTCTCCAGACACCTGTTCCAGTGTCTCCCACCCTCATTGTAAAGGATTTCTTCCTGATATCTAGCCTTAAACCTATCCTATTTCAGTTTGAAGTAATTTCCCCTCGTTCTGTCACTAGAGCCCCATGTGAGAAGTCCCTCTCCAGCTCTCCTGTAGCTTCCTTTAGGTACTGGAATGCTGTTTTAAAGTCTTCCTGGAGCCTTCTCTTCTCCAGGCTCTTCTCAACCCCAGTTCTCTCAGCCTGTCTACATAGGAGATGTGCTCCAGCCCTCTGAGCACCTTCATGGCCCTCTCCTGGTCCATGTGCTTCTTAAGTCAGGGCTCCCAGGCACCTGGACACAGCACTCCAGGTGTGTACCACAGGTGTGAAGCAGAAGAGCAAAATCACATCCCTTGATCTGCTGGCCACGCTGCCTTTGATGGAACCCACCATGGGCCCACATCTCCAGCCTGTCAAAATCCCTCTGGAGAGCACCTTTTCGCTCCAGGAAAGGATGCTATCAGCATCCTTTGACCTACCAGCAGGTCAACAACACCACACACCCTGCTGTTGGCAAATTTACTGAGGGTGCGCTCAATCCCACTGTTCGTGTCACCGACAACTATGTTAAATGTTGCCAAGAAAAAAAACATAATCCAAGGAAGAAAAAAATCAGCAGGAAATACATCTCTTCATGACATGAAGTTGTGGCATTTCTATTCTTGTCAAGAGATTTCAGGCACTCCAAATGAAGTAGATTGCACTCTGTCTTCACATTGTTTCTTACCAATGAGAAATATTTGTATTCTATGAATTTTATTTGAAGAGTCAGGAAGGGGCTGGAATATTTGTACTTCACAGGTTGTCATTTTATTACCTGTCCCATTGTTTCTGCTTTTGGGCACTAGTTTAATTTTTTCTTCATCTGCTGTGTGTCTTTTTCTTTTGGTGAAATATCCATGGCAAAAGCTTTTTGTATTTGCACAATGCCCTGTGTTGCCATAGGAGAGCTGACCACCAGCCTGGTTTTGAGTCATGGCAAATGTTGTGCTTCAGTAAGGCTCTGAGACCTTGTATCGTGCTTTTTTGCAGCCTGATCAGTATTTGACATAAAAATGGAGACTGTTTCACAGTTTTAGGCCCCTACACATTCATCTGCTGCTTTTATTTCACCTTTTCCCTGCTGTACAACTGGAGCATGGCCCATGCAGAAGTCTAATCCAAACCTCCATGGTTGCAGCTCTGTTTTCCACATGCAAAGCCTTTTAATCAGGCTTTTTAGGGGGCTTTTGAAGGCTTCTTGAAATATCCACACAATCAGTCAGTCTCTGCCCTGATAAACGTGTTACAGAGACAGCATATGCTCAACAGGATGGAGACAGACAGTGCTGGAAACTCTGCTGGCAGGATCTGAAGGCAGTTGTGCAGCGCATTTGTAGTGTCAACTGGAATGATGTAGTGGAAAATAAACCAGCCTGCCAGTTTGGGATTTCAGATCCAGGGTTTTAGAAATGCTTCAAAATAGCACTGTGCCATCTGTCTGCACAAACCTGCAGGAGTAACAAGACCATGGCAGCAGCAGAATTCTGACTGACCAAAGAAACGTGCAGCCCATTTGGCCTGAGCTGTGGAGGCACCACAGCAGCTTTGCAAGCATCCTTCCATTCCAAATATGTTCTGCACTGTCAGTCTCAGGGATAAATTTTACCTAAATAGGATGTGAAATAGTTATTTTTAATGATTTCTTTGATTTAATAAAATTCTTGATTTTCTTTACTTCTAGTCAGGAGGAACATTTCATTTCTGTGCTTTTCAACATACTGCATAGACAGAGATCCCTTGAGGTCAGTTTTTCTGACTGAAGGCAGGAAAGGCATAAAGCAAACTCCTGGTTTACTGCCAAATATGTGTCTTTTTATGAACTATGCATATACATTATAGATACACTTTTGTTGGCTCTTTTATCTTCTATTTATAGAGGCAACCTGGTTTTCAGTTTTAAATGCTAAAATTCTTTTTAAGCAGAGTAGCAAAACTGTTTTGTAAGTTGCCTGAGCAGTGTGACCTCTGCAAACATGCTCCACTCCTTGGATAGATAATTAGGCATGTCTTGCCATCAGGAGGGGGAAACTTCTCAAGACTCAGCATTCTACTAAATGCTCAAAGCAAAAGGAACCAAGAAATTTACCTCTGATACACTGGTACAGCACAAAGGCCAAAAATAGCAAAAGAAATTCAGTGTCCTGATTTATCTTACCTCATGAAAATTATTGTCAGGCAAATAAAACAGGAAAGTGTGTGTATATGATGAGTATCATATTAGTCTGTTTTCTATAACAGATGATGGCTGCTGTTTTCCTTTTATCTCTTGAAAAATCTGTTCTCTGACGTACTAATACTTCATATGAGGGAAACTCAGAGTGCTTCTGAAGACAAAATTGCACTGATTGATTGTTCTAAATTCAGTGATTTGCAGAACAGCAAATGGAACAGGTGCTGCAGTGAAAAAACAAGCGGCTTCCTAGCAGGCAATGATGACAAGCTAACTTTCCATTCTTGCAGCAGATCTCTGGAAGTTCTTTTTGGGGAGTGATTATTGCCACTTGGATCATCATGTCCCAGTAATTAAGATCTTCATTTCCTTCTCTGGTATATTTTCCTTTCACATTTGCAGCATGCAGACAGTGACTACTAAAGTCATTGTTGTTTGGGTAAAATATATCCTAAACTTCATGGAATATTTCTTGTGTTTGCTTCAATTAATGGTTGTTATTTACAATGATATCTCACTGGATGATGAATAACACATCAACTTTTAGCCATGACAGTAATTCAGTTTTAAAGTTCTGATAAGTGCATGAAAAGAAAGCTCAAACCCAGATCTCTTATTTGTATATATTGAAAGTACATTGGAACTGTATTGTAAAGCTACTGGCCTAGCAAGGAGCCAGAAATTATAAAAGTCATACAATGAACTCATGGTAATTTGCAAATGTTTTACTTTGCTTATAAAGGAGCAAGTTATTTCTTATAGTTAGATGGTGCCAGGAAATTCTGCTAGACAGGGTAATCATATTTATTTCCCAAAATAAAGTGTGAACTCTGTAAGAGTGCCCAAGTGCATGGCTCACTCTAATCAATCGCTGACCATGAGTTCAAAAGGGCATTGGCTGAAGAGGTAATTTAAGTAATATGTGTAAAACCTGGCTTTAGCATTTCTATTCATAAACTTTGCAGTCAAGAATTAACTCCAGTGGCAGTCTACCTTTTGGGGAGACAAGGAATAATCTTGCTCCCAAATAATGCAAAAACTCAACCAGCTGCCCTAGGGCTGTACTCATTTGGGACCTTCACCAAAGACTATGTGCAATAAAAGCACTATCAATACAGTGACTACCAGGCTGCCAGTCCCCCCTGAGCCGAAGAATTGAAACTTTGGCAGAAATAACCAAGTGGAATGAATGCCCTGAGAACTGCAAAGTGAAATATACACAAAAGGCCTTCCCAGTCCTTTTGCTGGCACTAAGGACCTCCCTTCAGGAGGACAAAAGAATCATCTCCTTCACTTATGGCCTTGTCCTTCAACAACAAAATAGGTTTTATGCTTCTAGTGTTCTTTTCCTAACATACAGAGGAAGAGCAGGTGTTTCAACAGGAGTGACACGAACTCTTGCTACCATTGTTCCATAACGATTTGCATTTATCTGAGAGGGAATAGAAGAAGGAATGGAAGCACACTCCCCCTCTCTTGCAAACATAGAAAACTGCTGTTTTCACAGCCTCTGTGTCTGTTGTACCTTGGTCATTATGCCAACCTTCTTGTCCAGCTGTTTACTCTTGAAATAAGAAAAGAAGACTTGCGTTTTCCCTGTTTGCTGAACTTTAGGTTACAGTTTCTTCAGTGACTAACACACATAATCAAGTGAGATGTATCTTTCATGTTAAAGCCTGGCTTAATCTCTACAATTTAAAGCCAGGTTGGAGAGCAGGCTTGGAAGTAAGGTCATATGCACATTTTCCTTATCCAGCTCCAGATTTTAGTGATGAAGTTTTAAAAATGTGAAACAAAGTACTGGAAAGCCTCCAGTTAAAATGTTTTAGCTAAATCCTTTTAAGTGTTATTTAGAATGCCCACATGCTGTAGGTCAGAAAGCTTTTTTCATACTTTTTTCTGTACTATGAATTATGCCTTATCTGCTACCAAAACTGTCCTCAGTGTGCCAAGAGCAATATAGTTTGGCCACATGTATCAGTGTTCTCACATTCACCCCCTCGTCCACAAAATTAGCCTTCAACCTACAGTTCTTGTTTTTGGAACAAGCATGTGCTCAAAAATAAAAAAAATCTGTGACAATTTGCTCAAGATTTCCATGAGATTATAGCTTCCAAAAGGAACCTGCCTGAATCTGAGTTTATTATTTAAGATCAGCTCTCTTAACATGAACACAATTGTCATTGTAAGATTGTATTTGCAAAGAGAATTTACTGCTGGTCTAACACCAGTGCTTAAAAAGATTGATGAGTTCTTTTTTTTAATGTATTAAACAATTACTGGAGGCATATGCCTCATATAATGCAGGGAGATGTTTTCCTTAAAGATGATTTCCAATGCATTTTTTGTCTCTTTTCCCAGACTATGTCTCCACATAATAGCAAGATATTTTGTGATACTCAATTATTACATAGTCCTGGAGTAAAAATGCTTGATTGTCCATGGGGATGCAGACCTCAGAAAATATATTTCCCAGAAAAGGCTAAAGCATGGGAGCACAAGGACACCCCAGAGGCTTCAGAGCCTTTTGGGAGAGCTTCAACCAGCTTGCAATAAACTTTGAATAAGTCTTGCTACAGTACTGAAAATTAGTCTTTGAGATCAGATAGCAGAGTAGTAAAGGTATTCATCTCTATAAATATCCAAAGATTGCTCCTGATTTGTCAGGCAAGAGCTGGCTGACATTTCCAGCTCAGTGTCCTATTATATAACTTGGTGTTTTAACTTAATGAGCCAAGGTAAAGCATCACTGTCTGTTTTCATTCAGAGAAATGGAATAAGATAATGTTTCTGTTTTTTCTTTGTCACAATAGAGAATGGGTTAGGTTTCAGTCTCAACTGTGGTATTGCTATGTTAACCCAGATTAATTGGGCTATCCATGTAGCTTTTTTTTGATCAATTTTTACAGATTTCCTTATTTTTTTTCTAAATTTTCGTACCCATAACAACAAAAAATAACGGCAATCTTCTTGGGGATTCAGTCAGTTGGGGTTTTTTGTTAAATAATAGTAAATTTGCTAGGTGAACATTCTTATACCCAATTAGAGGAGATTCATTCAAGTGGCTTGTCTTCCTCAAACTGACCATTCAGCAGTTAAAAAAGGCAATTCCAGTTCCAGCAGGCAGATGGCACTGACTGTGTTTGGTACTGGATGGGGCCAGAGGGGAAAATCTGCCTCTGAAGGGCGCCTTTAAAGTGAAGCCAGTGGGCCTTTGCCCTTTGGCATCAGCTGAATTTGGGTGTCTCAAGGAGTGTGTTTGCAGAGCTTTTCTGCAAGGGTGGTGGGGCTGCATTGCTCCAAGCATTCCTCTGCAGGTGTCTTTCCATCATGTTTTCATAAACAGCTGGGGCACCCTCCCTCATGCATGGCACATGGAATAATAGAGAATTTGCACACATTTTCTTCAACTCCAGCCAAGCAAGCAACAAAGGCTGGTAATGAGCTAGCCAGAGACAGGCACTGATATTCCAGTAACATGAAAGAGGTGCCAAAAATAATACTGAAAGCAAGGTTGTGTTGCTCACATTCAAATGCTTGATGGAAAAGCTGAACATGCTTCTGGAACTGCAACACAACACCAGGTGATTACAGGGTACTCATAATTTAATAATGACAGGACCATTTAGCAAAATGACTAAGGACTTGTGGTGAGTCCCAAAAATAATTCCACTCCCTTCAATTAGGGCAGCCAACAGTTTAAATATAGGAAGTCAGAGGGAACCAAGCTAAATAGTATCACAAAACTCTAAGGCTTGTACTGAAGTACAACAGAACTGTTCAAATTGGAACAGGAGCCATAATGTACTTCCCTGGGTTGCTTCTTCCAACAATTAATCTGCTACATTTTCAAAAACTGCAGTTATTTCCATAATGTGTTTGGCTTTTGCTGACAGATGCTGATTTTTTGCTATGCCTTTCTTGGCTTGGTTAAAGAGCTCTTTTTACTTTCTTAGGTACCTTCTGAGCCTCTTAGCTTATTATTTAGCGGACTTCCTTCCACTGAACACATGCTTCATTGATATTGTGGATTTTAACTTAATTAATTCAACATGCCATGAAAACACATGCACTTTTCTAAAACAGAGTTATATAGCTTGATGAAACTTGTACTCAAAACCTGAAATTTTAAATTCATTGAAGGAAACATTTTTAGCTGAAAATTTATTTGAAGATTTCCTATGTTCACTTAATTCTTTCTTTTATTTGTTGCTTACAGATTCCTATAATGTTTCTTCCACTGCTTTTATGAAAAGTGATATTAGGCTTATTATCCGTATGATTTTTTAGCCCATTTTCAGTTTTCCTGGATGGACCTAAGGAAACTTCTAGTCTTCTGTAACTTCTCCAGTGCTTAAAGATCTGCGGAATGCTGTAGGAAGAGTGATCTCTTCAATGCCCCTGCCATGGACAGGGACACCTTCCACTAGACAAGGTTACTCAGACCCCCATTCAGCCTGGTTCTAAACACTTCCAGAGGTGAGGCACCCTCAACTTCACTGTCAACCTGTCCGAATGCCTCATCACCTTAACAGCAAAGAATTTCTTTCTATTACTTAATCAAAATTTACTCTCTCCCAGTTTGAAACCATCTCCCCTTGTCCTGTCAGCACATGCTGTTGTAAATTTTTTTTTCCCATCTTTCTTGTGGGAAGCCACAATTAGGTGACCCCAAAACCTTCTCTTTTCCAGGCTGAACAAACCCATTTCCCTCAGCCTTTCCTTGTATGAGAGGTGTTCCACCACACTCATAATCCTAGTGGCCCTCCTCTGGACTCACTCCAGCAGGTCCATGCTGGGACCCCAGAGCTGATGCAGCCCTGCAGGTGGGCTCTCACCAGAGAGGAGCAGAGGGGCAGAATCCCCTCCCTCTCCCCTCTGGCCACTCTGCTTTGGAGGCAGCCCAGGGCACGTTTGTGTCTCTGGGCCGTGAGTGCCCATGGCTGGGTCATGTCCAGCCTCTCATCCAGCAGCACCCCCAGGTCCTTCTCCCCAGGGCTGCTCTCCATCTGTCCATCCCCCAGCCTGTGCTGGTACTGGGGTTGCCCCAACCCAGGTGCAGCACCTTGCCCTGGTCTGGTTGAACCCCATGGAACTCCTAAGGGCACCCTTCTTGAGCTGCTCCAGGTTCCTCTGGATGCCATCCCATCCTTCAGGTGTGTGAACTGCACCACTCAGCTTGGTGTCATCTGCAAATCTGCTGAAGAGACACTGGATACATTCATTTAGTCATTAATGAAGATGCTAAATAGCATCTTCAATACTCGTCCCAATAATGATCCTTGATGTGCGGTTTTGATTTTACTTGGCAGGTTTTTTCTGATTAAACGAAATTGTTACATCTTCATATAAAACAAACATAAAGTGTGGAACCTTGTTCTTTGAGATACAACCTGCTCTTTAACATCCACTTCCATCCACAGAGCTCTTCCTGCTGTTCATTATTTCCTTCAGCTATGACCAGATAGCCTTTTTAAAGCACATACATCACATATTGAACATAATCAGGTTATGATTGTTGGTCCCTAGGCAACCACCATCTTCCAGGCCAGTGATTAAATCCTCTTTTCTCATCATAATGAAGTCCAAACTAATTACCTTATGTCATAGTCAGTAAAATTTTTAGGGAAAAAAAATTCAATAATCTAATGATGCTCTACTACTGGCTGCACAAGATCCCAGCACAAGCATTCCAAATTGAAGTTTCTAGGAAATGAAAATGAGGGCTTTTTTTTTTTTTCTCACACACACCAGACATGCCTATCACCCCCTTTTCATTAACTTCATTAGCAAACATGTTGGGACACCTACATTTAAGATCATGCTGGTTTAAGTTATTCACCAACAGCAATCCACCAGTGATGTGTTTCTTCCCTACCAAGCTGTCCTCAGCATTCTGTAATTAACCTTCCTGTCCGGCAAATTGTCTCTCAAGAATGTAATTATAAGTGAGAAATTTCCATTCCCGTTGTTTATATCTCCGATTCTGAGCTTATGAATACAGGCAATTAAAAATTGATTCAGGAAGGGTCTTCCTAGGCTAAAGGTGAAATAAATACCCTGCACTGAATTCTGTCCCTCTGCAGCTAAACTGCTTCTAGTACTTGGGCCACCTCATTTCAGTGTAGTCTGAACATCTCTAAATTGCAGACTGCCATGCTGAGAGTCCCTTCAGCTCACTGCTGGGTTGGGAGTGCCTTCACTACCTATGGCTGAACTACTGCTCACACAAATTGCATATTGTCTCTGCTAGAATTATTACAAATGACCATTCACCAGTTAGAGATTCCTCATTTACTGGTTTAATTTTCCTTTACAAAAATCAGCAGGTTCATGCATTACTTGTGGGGGACTGAGGGAGCTCTCCGAATTTTCTGTGAGAAATACTAAAACAGAACAAGACATTGTGTGCTGTGCAGAACAGGATCCACTTTTATTACATCAAACCTGGCTCGGTTCAGAACAACCATAATAATGGACCTCAGTAAAATGGTGCTGACAAGATACTGAAATTGAAGTTGTGAGTTAAATTGATGTGACTAACTGTGATACCATGCTAGTTGAATGAAGGCCTTAGGTGAAGGTCCTGCTGAAGGTTCTATTATCTTCTGTTTTTCTTCTGGAGCAACAGCTTGCACAACTTGTAATCCAAGACTCTGGTCCTACATTTCCTTTATCCAGGTTCCTCCAAGGTCAATTATTCCCATTTCTGGTTAAGTGCCTATTTATGGTTAAGTGCTAATTTATTTTTTGCTTTACTCACTCATTTCTAGCTCCTCACTGGGGAAAAAGCTGAGCAGGCCCCATTTGCCCTCTGGCCAGCACATTTTGTTGGCTGCAGTGATACTTTTGGCCTGAGTCAGTGCTGGCAGCCTCCTTCCCCTCAAGCTATGCAGCATCTGCCTCCACACTGGGGCTCACAGACGAGAGCAGCAGACAGCAGCGGCCAAGCCCAGCCATTCCAAGTGAGCTGTCGCCTGAATTGCTGTTGTCTCTTCAGAGTTTATGCCAATCCCAAAGGCTTCTTCTGCTTTTCTCCCTCCCTCCCTCCCTCCCTCCCTCCCTCCCTCCAAGGACCCTCTCTCCATTGATGGAGCAGAGATGGAGATAGGAAGGTGGTGGTGCATCTGGGAGAGGAGAGGAGGGAGCAAGGGGCACTTGCAAGACCAAGTGGAGAGAAGGAAGAGGAGGTTTCATAATGTCTCTGCTAATAGCTGGATAATAGGTGGCATGCAAATCTCTGTATTAGATGGATGATAGACATAGGTGAATAATAGGTGGTCTCATAATCTCTGCGTTAATAGATGGATTTTTGACCCCTTCTTCTTCTAGTGCCCTGTATGCAGGATGCTTAGTCTCCCTTCTGCCATCTGAAAAGGGAGCAAGAGCAGTCATCTCACTCTTCTGTGTGCATAAATTAAAAGCAAATACATTTTTTACCGTGTACCATTCAAAACTTATCAAAACAATGACCTTCAGCCACATTCTCCCTATTTAACACCACCTGCTCTTGACGGCGAGCAGCACCGTGTAGCGGCGCGGCGCTCGGAGCCCCGGGACCCCGCGGCGCCCCCGCCCACTCGCTCCCCCCGTGGCTCCATTCCGTGTGTTCCCGCCCGCAGCGCTGGGCCCGGAGCCGCGCTGGGCTCCGCTCCGCGCTCGGCGCCGCTCGCCACAGCCGCAGCCGCAGCCTCAGCGCCGTGAGGGGCCGGGGCCGCTCCCTCAGCTCCGGCCGGACCGCGGAGCGCCCGGCGTGCAGCGCCGGCCACAGCGCAGCTACCGCGGCGGGCAGGGCGGCACGCTCGTCCTGCGGGGAGGGGACACCCCTGTGAGGGGCTGGAGCCCGCTCGCAGCCGCAGGGGCGGCGGGAGGGACGCGGTGCCGCGGCAGCGTGTGCCGGGAGCCGGGATCCGGCTTTGGAGCAGGTGAGCGCACCTCTGGCGCCGGAACAAAGCTGGGAGGCGGGGCCCCGGTGCCCGACTGGGGTTTGGGCATTCCCGACCTTGTCCTGCCCGGGGTTCCGCCGAACCGGGGGCTGGGGGAGGAGAGAGGGGCAGCTCGAAGGGACGAAGAAGGGCGGTCTGATGTAGATCGGCTCCTGGCGCTGGTGCTGCGATCCACCTGTAAGTTTTTTCTTATTTTTTATACGATGTGGTTGTAAAAGAAGCAAGTTAATAAGCAGTCCTGTGTTAGACATGTCTGCTGTCTGATCCAGCCGATGCGACGCGAAGTGTTTAATCGTGTACAACAGTGAAGAAAATTAGGCAAATGACAGTATTTTATCAGTATAGCATCTCGAACTTAATGCCTTATTCTAATGCATTTGTCTGCTAGAGCAAGCATAACAAGATCCTAGAATTCCAGTCTTTTTATATTTATTTTTATTGCAGCTTGATCAAAGGTTTACCTATCCCTCTAAAGAAATCAATTATATTTGGGATGTGAAATATAGCTCTGCTTCACTATTTGGGTGGGAGCACATGCTATAGCTGCTAACAAAGCCATTATATTGCAAATGGCATTGTGTCCTCAGATACTACTCCAGCACATCATTCCGTGCTTGGATGCAATGTAACAATAATGATAAAGCATATTGATAGTGCACAGTTTGGTTTAGCCCACCTAGAAGTATTCCGTTTACACCATCTGATGAGATGCAAAGATAATCACTGAGTTAGTCCGTGCATGTTGTCTCCTCAGGTTTGTCCATCATCACCCAGCTCTGTCTTTTTGTCAAAATGTCTGTTATCTTTACCTGATGAATGAGATTCTGGATGAGCAGATCATAGAAATTGAAAAAGCTGTGTACACTGAGCGTGCCTGGCATGTAATATTCTGGATGTGATTTCAAAACCAATAAAGGTCCAGTTCAATTATACATATTCCTTACTGTTTCTCATGGAGTGAAATTTGATGGCTGGCATCAAACTCCACCTATTTCTGTGATCTCCAGTGTATTTATTGAATAAGGAAGCATTTTTGGTTTCCAAATCATAGTGTAATGCTTTTACATTTCATTCTTTATGAAATCATAATTTCCTCTGCCTAAAGGTGGAGGGGGTCTTACACTGAGCTTTGACACTCTTAACTGAAGTTCATTAAGGTTTCTTTTAAACCAAAGATTGAGAGCTCTTTTTCTAGTTGATGTAGTTGGTCCACCCAGATTTTGATGCAGGACAGTCCTATAGCAGTGGAGGTGTGCAGTGGTTTTCCGAACCACAAGAGATTGAGCCCCTCAGTTGCCTTTGCCAGGCTGCAGGAGGTGGCTTGTCCCAGAGTGAGTAGTTCAGCTCTGGCACTCACTGCTGTGGGAAGCTGAGAAGGTCAGCAGTGCTAATGGTTTCTGAAAAGATTGGGCACGCTCATGGAAGGCAGTTCTGGTAGCTAAATGCAAAAGGCAAGATGCAGCCTTCATCTGAGAGAGGTTTAAAGCCCATGTTTATGGGAAGCTGAAAAGGTGCTCTGGGAGAGGATCGTTTTACATGCCCCATGCTGTTCTGCTACTTGTGAATCAGCTAATATCAGTCACTTTTCATTTCTGAGGGAGAACAATTAACTAGATAAGTCATTGATCTATTTAATGTGGCTGTTAAATTTTTATGATAATTTGTGCATCAAATAGTAATACTTTGGAGAAGTGAATTTATTACACATAAGCGTGTTCTGGCAGAGGAAATACAAAAGTGCATTTTATTCTTGTAACAAAGAAAAGAAGCACATAATAGAGATTGTTCAAATATAAATTGTTCAGCTTCAAATGTGAGGCATACAATACTGGGAAAAAACCCGACCATAAAAGAAATTACTTCTAAGAAATTAAATTAATTCTTTTTCCCTTCTTTTTTTTTACTACAGTATTTTTTTACTACAGTATATTTGAATTGTTAAAATGGCTTTCAGTACTACAGCTAGGTTGGTGTTGTCTGTACAAAGACATGGATGTTTTGATCTGAAAAAAAAAAAAATAGCTAATAAAGAAGTAAAGCTAACAGAAGGAAAATGTTGTAAGAAAAAAATACCTACTAAGTTATAGCATTCTTATTCTTGCTGTCGTTCTGCTTTTCATTTGCTTGCTACTTTCAGGCTTTTGGTAGTTAAAATTGCCACTACTTCAAAACATCTTTACTTATTCATAATGTGGCAGTATGTATATCTTCTGAAAAATGTCAGTTCTTCTATAAAAACTTCTTTTTATATATTATGTTGGACTGAAATCCAGCATCACAGGTGCATTAGCAATGGATTTCTTCAAAATTAAATTTAAAAAAATATGTGAAACTGTTGAAGAAGCATTATCTTCGTGATACTAAGATCCCTAAAAGTGGTTTCTTAACAGATTACAGATATAATAATTACCTTTCTAATTATTAAAAAAAGAAAAAACCCTCAACAACTTTTATGACTTTATAAGGTTAATATGAGGCATAAATGATACACAAACAAAAATAATATCCTACTGAAAAATTATTTTCTAGTTTTAGTTGCATACCATGGATCTTTAAATCTTCTTATTCTAGCATTTTTACCATCTCCAAGTGAGACTAAGATGAGCAAGGGGGGAGGCAAGAGAGGGAATTTCAGCCTGCCCACTCTGATGACACTGCACTTTTACTAAGATATTTGAGGCTTGTGATATAGAGTGAAAAGTATATTATGAAGTCATTTGCAGGTAGTCATAGGAGAATATCCATTAAAATGCAAAGTAATGGAAGACTGAAATTACCTAATTTTAATAGAGTTGTAACAAAGGCACTGTATAACTAAATGCACTGGACTTTGGCCAAGACACATTACATTTGACTACAGGCTGCAAAAGACTTATTTGATTATTTATTTACTTTCTGGCCCAAAAAGAATTTTCTGTGTTGTGTTGCAGCCAGCTTCCCTAAGACATACAAGCACATTTAGACAAATGATATGAATAAAACTATGCCTATTTCTTTTGCATGGTAATGCAAAATGTGTGTGTTTTATAGCCTTCTCTAAGAGTTATGAAGGATGCTGTCAAGGTTATTTATCATGAGCATAAATTAGAATGGGCTTATAAATCCTACTGAAAACCAGGGTAGCAGCTAATTCTGAGGATATTCTATCTGTAATAACAACCCTTTTTTTCATAGTGCTATCTATGATGACAAAATTTAGTTATTTTGTCCGTCATTTAAATTTGTTGTTTGTATTTTTTAAAGAAATTTTGTCTGTATATTTTTTTCTCCTCCCCCATCATCCACTTAGTGTCACTCTGCCTAGTGCCTGCCTAAAGAAAAAAAAAAAAAGCTGATGAAACATTTTAATTCTTTGCTGTGGATGAAACACCTGGTGGTGGCTCTTCTGCTGCCCTCAACCCATGATCTGATTGCTCTTGCTTCATGTCTAAAGGATAGAGGATGGGGTAGAAAAAGAAAATTGTTCTAGAAGCAAACTGTTGTACTTCTTACACAGTTTTGCCTTGAAAATTGCTGATTTCTGCTGCTTGGTGGCTTAACCCATGTGTGCTGAGCACTTTGCTTCTCAATCAAAAGATTTCCATCAGCTCTCAGGAGGGCTTTTAGCCAAGGTATGTGGTGCAGCCCGAGTGAACAATATTAGTGTTCTGTTCTGTCAGCTCAGGTCATCATCTGGGTGAATGGCCTTTCTTCTTAACTCTCCCTGCATTTGGAACTCCTCCTTTGAACAAGAGCCTGAGCTTTTTGCCTCTGGTGCCCAAGGAGAATGATCAGTGCTCTAGAGGGGAACAGAACACTACATAAATGTATGAAATTATTCTGTTAGCTCCCACCATTGGTTATAAAGGGTAATGTACAGAGATGTAACTCCTCCCACAAAACCAGTGGGAATTTTAGTCCCATTGGCACAGAGTTGATTGTTTGCTCCCACTGAGATTCTGGCCCCAGCTGAATGCCTCACAGCAGCCATTCATGAGTGGGAACATGTGGTGGTGTTCGCAGGGGTCCCAGGACAAGAGAAGAGAATCTTGACTCCATGTTTCAGAAGGCTGATTTATTATTCTATGATATATATTATATTAAAAGAAAATTATATATTAAAACTATACTAAGAGAATAGAAGAAAGGATTTCATCAGAAGGCTAGCAAGGAATAGAAAGGAATGATAACAAAATCTTGTGACTGACCAGAGAGTCCGAGACAGCTGGACTGTAATTGGCCATTAATTATAAACAACCACGTGAGACCAATCACAGATCCACCTGTTGCATTCCACAGCAGCAGATAATTACTGTTTTTCTTTTCCTCTGAGGCTTCTCAGAAGAAAAATCCTGGCAAAAGGATTTTTCAGAAAATATCATGGCGACAGGAACATTTGAAAGCTTCTGTCAAATTCAAGATTTTCATCTGATATCTGCATGCTGAGTAGAGTTCACTGGCAACAAAGGATCCCTAGAAACTTAGTATTTCTTCTCTTTTGCTCTGATTCTGCATGGTTTTATTACCCTTGGGAGAGCTTTCTTTTCTATCTATGTATATGTGCCATGCAATCTTTTGTCTCCATTAGTCACCTTTCCAAAGTCATAAGAAGTTTGAGGTGTATTTAAAAGAAAACAATTTCATTTTATTTTCATATTTTAAATTAATGCCCATAGCTTTTTTCACTTAGGCCTCAAAACACCTTGAGAAAGATCTCAACTACAGAGTTGGGGGATTTCTGTGTTCTACTAAGAGGAAGAGACAGAGTTTGGTATGAATATCTGAAGTGGCTCAATCAAAGTCATACAACAAGTCAGTAGCAAAATGTGGAAAAATTACTTGTTTCCTTGGAAAAAGGATGTTCAGTTTTACTCTTGGCCTTGCATTTGTGGCATTTATAATGCAATTGCTAAGAACCCTGCAGCATCAGTTAATTCCCTTTTTGTTAAAAGCAGTGTGAATTTCTTAATAATAACTGTTTCTGGCTAACACGTGACATTTTAAAATGGAAGATTTCAGGAAATCATACATCCAGTATAAAATCTTGAAACATTCAATAATTATATCATCAGTACAAAAGAGCAGGAAAAAAACCATCCAGTTTGGTGTCAAACCCCTTGCATTTGTGGCAATGTGAAAACAGGCTGCTGTCAAATAACATCTCCATTTCACAGCATTCTTCACAGTGCCTTTTTTGACAGAGGAGCTGCAGTCCAGCACTAGTCTTTATTATTCCTGCCATAATGGGACTCTGATAGGAGTGTATTTCATGTCAGTGATTTACTGTCTCTATTACAGCATGACCCGAAAGCCGTAACTCCTCTGCCAGGGACTGGGGTTTGGAAGAGTTCCAGGGTTGCAGCACAGCATCCAGGCCAGCTCAGAATCTCTAATCCTGTGTATTTTTCATCCAGTTCAATGATTTTTAGCTTGTGCAGAAGGTGTCAGAAATGTTTCATAAAGGAATGGCCTTTGTTTGGGCAATTCTAATGAAGCCGCTGGTGCAACTAAAACGTGCACTGGGCTGTTACAATCTTCATAAGTGATTTTCCTCTTGCTTGTAGTGCAGGTGGAAAGGCCATTTCTTGAATGTCAGACACCACCATGAAAGCACCATGAATATGCTGTGCAACACTGTTGGTTGGCACTGCTGGGTTAATGTTAAATCCCTCTGTTTCTGGCCCAGTGCTTCACAGACCATAAATAACATCTTCTCTGTGTGTCAGTGCATGGTCAGTGGGGTTGCTGGTCTTGATATAAACTGTCTTAACAAAATTATTCCATGGAAGCTATAACATCTTATGAAAGGAAATCAGAAGGGTTACAACAAGTGACGTAAATTTACAAAGCAAAAGTTAAAATAGCCACAGAAGGATCATGTCACAGGATAAGACCACACTGTGAGGGAAACCTTAAGGCTCTGGAAAGCAATCAGTTGTAGACATATCTGGAGGCCTCTGACTTTGGGGTCTGATCATGGTTGCAGGGAGAAGGGAACAGATGATGTGTGCCGGAAGAGGGAGTGACAGGATGGCTTTCCCAACACACTGTGGGCTGGGGGCCACCTGCAGCCTTACTGTATTAACTTGATGGGAGGAGGACGGGTGGGCAGGCACCTGGGTATCACCTGGCCCTTGCAGACCTGTGGACTAAAAAAGTCCATCTGCTGCCCAGGATTTAATTTTTGCATAAGGAGCACTTGGTAGCCATTTGCACTTGGGTCTTGTGAAGCTCAGATGCCCATTTTCAGGGGCTGCTTACCCTTCTGTGCCCCCAGCATCCCTTGAGCATGTTCTCCATAAATGAGCATCTTGTTCCACTGGTACGAGTGTCCAGAAAGCAGCATGCACAGCTCAGTTCTGGGTAATGAACAAAATAGAGTCCCTATTTTTTGTTTTATGCTTAGTTTGTGCCACTTACTGAAATTTGCTTCAGAGGCTGAAATTAAAAGCCAGGGATGTTTGAGGGCCATGAACAGTCTTTACAGTAGCTCAGTTCAGTCCCCATACATCTTGAGGTTTGACATTAAGTACAGCTCATTAAATGTAGTTCTGAGAGTTTAGCTTCTCTGCTTGGTACTGGGAGTATTTAGCATCTCTAAAATCACACATTGTCTACACAGTTAAATGCTATACGCATGTTTTTGGATTTTTTTATATAGAAATTGCTGCTCTTAGGACAGAGGAGATATAAACAGCCAGATAGCAAATGGATGATTGATATATGGTCTCCTTGAGCCAGGTGTCATAAACTCTTGGAGATCTGTATCACATCCATGACACCTCAGCTACCTTAGAAGGCATAAAATCAGCAGGATGGCTTCTGTGGTAGTGTTGGAAACAGAAAAGTTTTATTAAAAGGCAAAATAACAAAACTCTTTACAGAGAAAAACTGAGCCAGGTGCAAGAGGTTCTTGCTCTTGGTAAAGCACCTCAGAAAAGCAATTAATTCCTTTGTTCTCTTCTTTTTCTAGTAAATTGCTTAGGCAGGACTTTTTGGCTCCTTTCCAATTGGCTATCCTTAAGTTTGAGGTGAAGCCCCCAGGTCCTATGAGATGTCTTTTTACCTAATTGAGGAAAGAAACTTCTGGGCTTTTTTCCTTTTTAAGGAGACAGAGGATAGTTTTGTCACTCCGTCAACAGAGGGCACTTTCCTATAGATGATCCCTCTTCTCACTGGAGGATGTTCACCAGAAGACCCAGACAATGTGCCAGAATGTAATTTTCCCATTCCCTGGTGTTATCCCTCTTCTGGATGTGCAGTAACTGCTCCTGACATGCACTTTTTAGCCCTGTGGCTTTTGTCTAACAGGTATATGCCACTCCAAACAGGTTCACCTGATGTCTGGGATCCACACTAATTAATTTTTTCCCTTGGGCTTTTTACACCATGCCAGTTCCCAAGTTTTGGCATGTGCTGCAATTTGATGCTGCACTGAACGGCTCCTGTGGGGTTCAAGTAAGTGAAGCTCCTTCAGCAATCTCTGTGGACTGTGAATTCCTGAAATCAATAGCTTCCTTTCAGCTATAGAGTTTAAACTGCTTTCTATTATGTGGAGCCTGATGCCATAACAGAGAGATGCTTGAGATGCTGATTGAGCTGCTCTTTGGGCAGCAGGTGACATAACAAGGTATCTTTCTGAGTACAGGGGAGAAGGGGGCACGTGGTACTTTATTTCTAGGAGAAAATCTATTGCTAAGGTTGACCCCAAAGCAATTAGCGGTTCATTAAATTGAATTGGTGACTTCACCTGTGCAGTCTATTAAAATATGATACGGTTTAAGTTCAATTTAGTACCGCTAGCGGAAGGGCTGTGGAGATTGATAATGGATTACCTTCTGTCTACCCGCTGAGTGGATGCTTGTTCTTAAGTGAAATAGCAGAGCAGCCTGGTAGCTTAGCCAGAAATGCCACCATATTGCAAAGCTGAACTTCTCCCACTGCTGGTTTGGCTCCTTGCTTTCCAGAATCATTAAGCTCTCGTGTTTCTGAGCGTAAATGGGCACATGTAAACGAGTTATTGTCCTAAATCCAAACAGCTAGATTTTTCACCATTTTCAAAACTCAAATGATGTCTTGTTTAAATTGTGTAAGAAGCAGTCTTTTTAGCAAAATGAATTGAAAAGGGCTTTGGTTGTGCTTCTGAGACTTTACTTTGTTTAAAGTAAACATGAAGACCAAAATCACACCAGTATACAGAGCTTTATTTCTCCCTACCCCTCCATGTGCTGCTTTGGGCAGAGCTTTCCCACACCAAACAAAGAAAGAAGAGCTAGATGGCTGTTACATTTACTGACAGCCTTGCTGAACTAGGATAGGTACCCTTGGTTTTGCCTTGTTCCTACTTTGAAGGGCTCCATTGGAAAATTCCAAGGGAATTCATAAGAGGATATTTATTTCATACGTTGTAATATATACTCACAAACTGTACTTCAAGTTCTTTTACATTTCCTTCCTAATGGAACACAATTTACTATAAATAGATGTCTTGATCTCTGTATGTCAGGAACACCGTTCAAGGTTCAGGATTTATTATAACTTTCTGTATTGATATGCATTTGAGAGCCCATCAAGGAAAAAAGCTGCACAGATCAGCTACATAGCAAGAAGGTATTGAGCGAAGATACCCAGCACCTACATTTAATAAAAACAAGTTTGGTAGGTTTACTTTCCTTGTGGCTGGTTCTCTCTCCTCTGTCACTTTCCAAGGTCCATGTGTAACAGTCCAAGGCCATCTTTCCACATGTGGCACAGCAAAACTGGTTTGGCACAGTAGTGTGCTGGATTGCACAGCTTTGTGCTGCAGAGCTTTGTGAATGTGTGAAACATTCTAGGATCCTCACACAGAGAACTTTACATAAATAGGGAAGCTGTTCTTCATCTATGCAAAACCTGCTTAGACCAAAACCTGTTTGGTCCCTTGTGGGACCAAACACATCATCTTTGTTTTCTGCTACATCATGCTCTCGGTTTTTTCTTGTCTTTCTAAGTGTTTCTACAAGAATATATGAAAAATAGATGGTAGAACTAAGTGGAGCCAGACCTCTCCAGCAGTGCAGTAACTTCTTGTGCTATTAGAACCTCTATGGCCCTTTGAGCTTCTCTAGAAATCTTTTAATGGGTAAGTGTGGAAAGCAGAAAAGGGAGAGAAAGTAGATAAAAAGTGTATTTGGCGATGTGTCTACTTCTGCAAGTAGCTCATCAGGTGCATGCTGACTAAGTCAACTTGGGTAATAATCTGAATCAAAGTGTTTATTGGTTTCTCTTGTAATAGTGCCTAGGCGGGAGCCACAATGCTGCACCTACAGGTAATGTAGTAACGGCAAAAAGGCTTGAAAAAAAGATACCCTCATTACACTGACTGTTATTGCTGTGTGCTACTTATACATTTGTCACTTACGCACTGGTCCAGTCACAATGTTTTCCTCAATATAATTTATTTTTGCTTGTTTTCTTCTAGATTTATAAAATAATCAATTTCACCATGTTGGGTACTTATTAATGGTGCCTTGTGTCACAGATGAGATAAGTTTAGTTGGTTAGAACAGGGTGCACATAGTGCCAAGGTTGTGGGTTGATCCCCATATGGGCCTTTACTTAAGAGTGGGATTCAGTGATCCTTGTGGGTCTCATCCAACTCAGAATATTCCATGATTCTGTGAAATATGCTTGAAAATAGATGTTCTTTGCATCTTTTCACCTAGTGGATAAATCACTTCTTAAGTGATAGCACATAATTTCCAAGAGAAAAATAGTATTATGCTCATCACTATATGGCACATTTCCGCCACAACCACCAGAAATAAGTCCTGAAATCAAAATTAACAGCTAAGGATTAAATTCCTGTATCTTTTTGCTGTTAAAGAAATAGCAAAACAGAAATAACAAGTAATTGATGTTAAAGACATCTTTGATGAGTGATAACACACAAGACGTGGGGTGACATCTGTGAGATTCTTGGCACACTGTGTGCACATTATATAGATTTTTTAAATGTTTAACTCATATGGATGGGCAGTTGCATAGTTATTGTGTGAATGCTCAGTGTTAAGGATTTGTACACCACAATGCATCTGTGCTGGAATGGGTTCACCCGACTGGTCTTGTGTAATTGTGGCCTTCATCTCACGTCAGGAGGTTGTGTGGTCAAGGCAGAAAATGGTTAAAACCAGTTGAAGTAAAAAAAGGGCTTATAAGTGACTTTTTTGCAGTCTTTCATTACAGAAATACCTGAGGGAAAGTTGCCAGCAGGGGATTGTTGCATCCGATCTGAAAGCAATAGTATAAATGTTGTTACTGGGTAATGATAATACTGTATGCTGCAATATTTATATGACTTTGCACCAGCTTATGTGCTGAAAATTGGAATAATGCAAAGTAGGTGCATTGTACATTTCCTTTTTTTAAAATAATGTCATTGTAATCATCTTTTGATTTTTCTCCCCTCTTTGTTACAGAGAGAAAATTGAATTTTAGTCACGAGAACAAAGACATATTTCATTTTTCAATCACTGCACTCCCCAGGAATGGGTTTATTAGGCTCAAATGCCCAGGGAAACAAAGTGTAATGGCCTAACATCAGAGGGTATCAGTGTGCTGAGCCCCAAGGGACATGCAGAGGCAGGAACAAATTCACAGTCATGGAAGCTGATCTATACTGTTCTAGCACTGGTGAGATGTGAGCTGGCAGGAAATCTGCATGGGATGATTTTCACAGCCATCACTTGCAATGTGGAATGTTTTAAACAAAAAATGCGGGTCTTTAGCAAAGTCCCTTGTTAGGTTAGGGAGTTTTGTTGTTGTTTTTTTAATTCTTTCAGTATCTAGTATCCATCACTTATTTATGGAGTTAGAGAAGCGTGGCGCTGAAGTTGTTAAATTAGCAGAGTCATATTCATGGATCTTTGTTCTTGTCAGTCAGGATTGTGTGTGGGAGGCTATTAGCTCCTGCATGAAGTTCCACTGAATAGATAAAAATGTGAGTGAAATCACTAAACTGTTAACAGTGGTTACGGTGTTTGAAGAGTCTTGTAATTGTTTCTTAGATTATAGGGATTACTCAAAAATGCAGCTCTTCACTGAATATGCCATGAATATTTTATTGAAGTAAGGGAGAGTGAATATTGTGGTCAGGAAGGAACTTTGAGTAATGTGTTTTACAGGTAGCATTCAAATGCATGAACTAGCTTTTGTACAGCTTTTCTACTAATTATGGAAAATTAGCATGGGGTGAGGTTTTTTACTTACGATCAAATTTTTGAAGGAGATGCTGCTAATGGTTTGGTCAAACTACTTTTTCAAAGGAGAGCTGGCTGTGACTAATACAATTATGGTAAGGATTTAAGCTAGTCCTTATCTGAGTCCTGAGGATGTGTCCACTTTGTCAGAGATGACAGTCACTGCTCGCTGCCAGCTCATGAAATGTGTAGCATTAATACAGGCTGGATAAGCACTAGCAGAGAAAAGACATTCTCAAGTGAGAAGGAGCAGGGAAAATGCAGGGACAAGAAAATCCGTTCCTGTATAGTGAATTTTATAATGATTTAATGCAAGTAATTTTCAGATTATCCATCTTTGTTGTGTGCCCTTGTGCTAGGTATGAGGGGGACTTAAATGTTGCCTGTTTTTCATTCCCACACAATTGCAAAGACAGAAAAGGTAGCTCAGTTCCATGAATACCAAGAAGTTGTTTTAGTTGAGCTCTAGATTTGACCCTATTCCACCAGTTTTCTCACACTACATGTTTAGAGTGTAAACCCCAAAAATAAAACAGTTTGTCTGGTTTTTAGCCTTGGAACTCCATGTATGTATCCCTGATGCCAAGCCCTCAGTACGCTTAGCAATATAGCACTGACGTGTATATCATGCTAGTTTTTAAGGACATTAAACAGCTCAGACCTCATATAATGGTTCCTGATTTGGTTAGAACTGTATACAGACATTTCCAAAAGATTAGTAATGCATTTTCTAATAATTTTAGTTAGGTTTTTTCTTCGTTTTTTTTGTAGCAAAATTCAAGCCCAGATGTAGTTTGATTCCCAGTTTAACCCCAAACTCTTAAAATAAAGCCCTTTCCCACTTCCTCTTCACACCTCTCAGAAGCTTTTCCTTCCCACCTCTGTCTTCCTTCCTTTATTTTTTATGACACAATCTTGTAATTTACAGGCATTTTTTTTCTACAAAAACCAAAACTTGCAACACTTTTCTTTGTTCCTATCTGTAAAGGTTGCCTTTGAATAACATGGTGCTTTGAATAATGTGGTGCTGCTCCCTCTTTTCTGTCCTCTCTGTCGCTCTACTTCTTTGCTCAGTTTAGTATGACTTTTTCCAGTGACTTCAAGGGCCAGTCATTAACCCAACAACCAAGGGAAAAGTGGCTAGAAGTGTCCTGGTGCCTCTGGAGCAATAATATCTCATACAGCACAAACATGATGCTTCTATGTCTCCTTTTCATTCACTCCACACTACCACAGAAAAAAGGAATCCAAATTCCCCACTGTCGTGTAAATATTATATTAGACACTGCAGTGAGGCTTTGAAATGTTAATACCCCTCTAATGCAGACAGCTGACAGAGGGGGACAGTTTTGATTTGGTTGTGACTCAGGCTGTTCCAACAGGTCCCGGCAGAATTGAAACAGCTGGGGGCAGATGCCAGTTTCCTGGGTAGTAAAGGCACTTTACATGATTTTGGGGTCATCTTACCTGGTGTTTAAGAAGGGAGAAAGCTACCTGGGGGGCAGCTTTGAGAGACAACAGCTGATTTAGAGAGTGGTGGCAGAGCCCTCTGTTCAGCTCATGAGTACCAGCTGCCAGCTGATCTGTCAGCCCACAGCAGTAAAGTGACTGGCAGCAGGGTCTCAGCTCCCTCAGCCTTCAGCAGGGCTGGGTGAGGTCCTGTCCCCTCTCAGCACTGCAGGGGAATGAAGGAAGGAGACTGGAGATGGATGGTTTTCCACCTCAGGCCACAGGAACACGGGACATAGTGGTGAAGGGAAGCTTGGCTCCCTGGCAAAGGAATGCTTGGCTCCTAGGAGAAGGGACTCAGGAGATCCCTTCACCTTTGGTCTCCTGCTGAAGGGACACTTGGTCTCCTCATGAGGAAACAGGAGAAGGACAGGAGTGACCACAAGTGGTCCCGGCCCCCCCAGGAGAACCAAGAGGGCAATAGGCCAGGGCTGAGGAAGGGGCATCTCTCACAGCAGTGGCTTCAGCTGGCAGGAGACACCCTGGCCAAGACCCTGTCCTTCTGCCTTCTGCCTTCTCTTCCAATACTCTTCTCAGAAATTTTTCCTGGCCTTTTGTTCTTTGATGACTCCTTCACTGACTCCTTCATGCCAACCTTTCATTTTAATGATAGCATAGCAGTGAAACCAAGTCATGTTAAGGCCTGGAGGTTTCCAGCTTTAATCTGTAATGAAATGTAAAGAAACCTGTCAGGGTCTGACACAATCTCAGTCTCCTTCAGAGAGGGACTTGGGAGCTGAGCTCTGGGAATCAATGTGTTCAGACCAATTGTGCTTTCCCAAGCAATGAATCGTATTGATTAATATTTTCCCCTCTTCAATTTCTCATAGAAATTGGGAAGATTGACCAAGATATATATAAATACAACACCCCAGGATTCACTGGCTGCCTATCAAGAGTCCAATTCAACCAGATTGCTCCACTCAAAGCAGCTCTGAGACCTACCAACGCCTCCTCCCACGTCCACATCCAAGGAGAACTGGTGGAATCCAACTGCGGAGCGTCTCCCCTCACCATCCCACCAATGTCGGCCGCCACCGACCCCTGGCACTTAGACTCAGGTAAGGTGGCATTCATGTCACATCACTCACTGGAGCAGTTCTGAGAAGAAATCTGTCTGCCTTCCTCTGTAAAGAAAAGTAGAAATGAGAGCTAAGTGATTGATAGGTGACTCTAGGGCTGTAATCAAGGTAGGAAATGCAAAATTGGAATGACAGAGATTTGCCACTACTTTTAAATGCAGTTGCAGAGGAGGCTTTTTTTTCTTTTGCTTTTTTATTCTTCTTTTTTTTTTTAATATTCTACTTTATTTTTCTTTTCTGTAATTCTTAGGCTATTTAAATGTAGCATTTTGACCTAACTGATGCAATAGCACTTTCTCTGTAGTCAGCAAAAAGCTTCAAGTACATATAAATAAAGTACAATAACATTTCTTATGCTGTGTTCCTAATAAGTGAGTGCATTGCAGTCAGCTTCAAACCATAAAAAAAAAAAAAGGAAATCTAATTTTAAGCATAAATGCATTTATGTAAAGTGCTGATTTTGTTTTCTGAAATGTCTACTTTCCGTTGGCCGCGTTTAATAGAAAATTCCATTAGTCATGGTGGCGCTCATCTTGTGCTGAAAATGCTGGAAGCCAAAACAATTTGCGGATCCCAGCAATCTCACCCTGCTTTGTGACTGACAGGCCCTGAAAATATACATTGTGGCTAACTTTAGAGGATTTTTTCTCTCTCTTGCTTTTTCAGTATCAGTTTACCTTTAGATTTATAGGGTCAGGCATACATTGATGCCTCCCTTGCATTTTGTCCTCATTCTGATTTCAATTGTAGAGCGTAAATTAGAACCTGTCCTGGCAAATTTGTTGTTTGAAGTGGTATAAAATTAAAATGCTAGAGGAAAAACTTGATTTTGATAATGATTAGTCTTTGAGTTTGGGGATGCATCCATATGCCAGGTTTTAAATGAGAGCAGGCAGGTATATATGTCTTTCTCAGAAGTACGTGGCAAAGTCATACCTTTGAGGTTGGTTTTTTTGTGGGTGTTTGGTTGGTTGGTTTGGTTTGTGGTTGTTGTTTAGGGGTTTTTTCCTTGCAGTGTCAAGGAATTCCTTGCAGCATTTCCTTTCATCTCTTCTTCAGCAGAGAAGTAGGGCAGTTGTTTCTAAGGAGAGGCAGAGCTCTTTGTAGATCTGAGGATCCCACACATTAATACAAGCAGTATCATTCTTTAAAACCTGTCATTCCCTCCTGGCTGCTATGCCAAGCCATTGTAAGATTTCAGTGTTTCTCTTCCCCACTTAAAACATGCACTTTTCTACCTGAATTTTTTTCATCATAAATTAGTAGTCCCTTTTTTCTCTGGAATTATTCGGCCTGTTTGTACCTGAAGGTTGTGGTCTGTACTCCTCTTTCTAAACAAACACATTTTGTGAAGGATTCCCCACTGTCTCACGTCTTTAGAAAATGTGCCATGAACTCCTTGAGGATGTGCTGCTGTTGTGAATCATGGGCATCTGATGGGCTTTAGTAGTTAATTTTTGTTGGTTACTTTTCTGTCCATTTCAGTGCAAGCTAGCAAAAGACTACAGTGGGATTTACTCAGAATATTTGCACAGTTCCTAATTGCTCCTGCAGTTCAAAGAAAGAGGCCCTGTTTGTCTTTGGCATATGCTATTATGCTTGACCTTGTGTTGGCTCAATCTCATCTCTGTAAACTTTGTTGACCCGACAGATTACAATTTACACTTTTTCTTCTGGATAAATTGTAGTACTTGGACACAGAGACAGCATGAAGGATGTCAGGGAACATGCAGCATGCTAGTAGGCTGGCTCAAGCTTCTGTTAACTTCTGTCAGTAAAAAATGGATTTCATTGCCATAGCCAGACTTAACTGTTTCAAGTCATGGGCGGACAAAGCTCAGGAGACCCAGTTTCATTTTCAGTAATGATTAGTTTTTGGAAGACTGGGGGCTAGGAATCCCTTGTCTTGTCCTCTCTAGTGATCCGCAGCAGCAGAGGGAGAAGGTCATATTGCTTCAAAGACTTCTAGTGAGGGACTGCTGTACACCAAAGAAAGCAACAATGTCAGGTGAGTTATGATTGTAGAAATAAGTTTCACAGGAAAGAGGTGGAATTTCACTGGTTCAGGAGTAAAAGGATATTCAGGTGTTGGTGAGCAATATCTGCCTTCTTCAGTGGCATTTCCATGGTAGAAAGAGGAGGTATCTCAGCAACTCATTACCAGTATCAGTAAAAACATTGGAGTCTTTGTGAAAGTATCAGTGGTGGTCTGACACAGATAGTTCAGTCACAGGAAAAATGTATTCTGTAGACTGTGTAACCTTGAGTCATCAAAGTCATAGCCTGTCAGTCATCAAAATGATCTTCATCTAAATTAAAATGCTTGGGTTGAAGTGTCAATTGGAGTAGTAAATTGGCAGTTTCCACTGAGGATTTGTTTGTGTTTTTTCCAAACCCTACTTAAGACTTTCTAACACAAATTATGTTGAGAGAGAAAATGGAGGAATCAGAGGCATAAGTTATTGGGTCCAGAACTGGAATAGTCTCTGTTGTCTCAGTGTGAATTTACTCCTTTACTAAACTGGCTGAAGGGGCAAAGACAAAAAGCAGCTTTGAAATTCACAGAAGCACTTGTAGTGATGTTGAAGCAAAAGCCACTCACACTTTGCCACAAAGAAATGGTTGCAAATAACATGGCTTTGAAAGCAGCGATTACTATGTGCAGCGTTTCTCAACTTCAGCATGTTTTTATCTGCAACTTTTAGTGTTATATTACCTATTTAATTTTAAATAATTCTTAACAAAACATGAGAGCTAAGGATGGATGTTTCATAGTGAAAATAAAACAGTTGGGAAAAAATTTGTTGTAAGTATCATATGGTTTAAATTTCATTCAGTGACATACTCTGAACTCATCCTGACTCATATTTTGAGTTAAGCTTAGGTTTTTAGCTTTGTTTCTCAAATATTGTGGAATTGAACTTTGAGGATTGAAAAATGTTGTAGGAGGGAATCAAAGATAAGTGTCTAAATAGAACAGATACACCAGATGACAAATGTAATGATCCTTTCACCTCTCAACTACAGTGCTGGATCAGATTTTGCAGATAATTACTAGAAGTTAAGCAGGTTCTGCCTGATGGGTGACCTACATGAAATGTTTTCTTTAAACTCTTCTGTATAGTTACTGTATGAACATCTCCTGCTAGCTGGAAAACATTTTGGATGCCCTAACAGAGAGGCTAAAGGGAAAATCATAATGACACACATCGGTCACTTGGCAGTTGACCTTTAAAAACTAGTTCAGGGATTTATCAATAAGAAGCCCTGCTGATTTTCTCCCCTGACAAATGGGCTGAATAGTTTGTCAATTGACTGTCTTGCACTTTCTGTTAGGCTTGAGTACACACATATTTCACATTTACAATATTAGATATTTTTAAATTCCTTTGTTCTTGTAGAAGTCCCACTTCCCTCCCTCCCCACCCCTGGCTGGCATTTTGCCAGGCTCCTGGGACATTATCTTAAACCATGATCTTGTTCAGCTTGTGAGTATTCTCACAATGCATAGTCTTTTCCTGTTGCTATGGCGATCCTTTCTTGGTGATGATGAAGCACAGGAATTCAACAAGTCATTCTTTTCTGGAACGTGACTTTCTGGTGATTTAAAAGAAAAAGGTCAATAACGACATCCAAGCAGATCATCAATATAGTTCACTTCCTATATTTTCCTCCCATCAGTATTATCTCAGTTCATGTCAGACAATCCAATTTGCCTTGGTTACATCAATAGGAGTGTAGAAAAGAGGCTAAAAAGATCCTGATCAGTGAGCATATCTACCTTTATATATTGTCCAAACCATTGAATTACTTGTCTGGCATACAATTCAAAACAAAAGTTTTAATTTCTATAGCCTTTAACTGTATTGGTATGCATTTTAATATCTATTGCTGCTGCATAGGTTAAAAAAAAAGCTAATCACAAGGGGTTTTTAATACCTCTCAGTTCAAATTAGCTAAGATATAGGTGAATGAAAGCTGACACCTTGTTCATTGTAGAGAAGCAGAAAAAACCCCAAACATTATTATTTTTGTAGTAAAAAAATTCAACACCTAAAGTGCCTTGTAGTTAAAATTAGAAGTTGCATATTATTGTAGTGACGTTGTTGGGTGCTTTTACCTAAGGTTCTGCCAATTACTAATGAAATCTCCTCTCTGAAGTTTTCTTATTCATATAAATAAAGGATAAAATAAACCTATTACATAGATATACCTCTCTGTTTTATGTAAAATGTGCTCCATCTTGCCAAACCACCCAATCCTGAATTTAGTAAAAGCAGGAGATCCAGAAAGGCAAGGTGCACACAATAGTTGGCAAACTTTAGCAGCCCTAAGTTGTCATAGTGCTCTGTAGCTGCAAGATGCATTTACTCTGAGTATGAACAGAATGGCATCTAGAGTATTTAACATAGGATTTAGTTAAACCTATATTAGCTTCAACATATTACAAATTAAATGTAGCAGGATTAAATGCTACATCTCCACATTCTTCAAGTGGCATGACTTTTTTCTGACTGTCTGTGTTTAAACCCTAAATGCTCTTTATTTTTTTGTAATAGTTGAAAGGTCTCGCCTTTTATGAATCAACAGCTTACTTTGATACCTGTATTGAGCATGTCCAGCAAAATCATGTACCACTGTCATCAATATTAAAACAGCTGCTTGCAGGATTCTCTCTCTTTTTGTTATGAATTCAACCCTCTTCCTTTAACAAGTGATGGTAGGAGAAGGGAGCAACTGGCCACACATCCAAGCTCACCTATTTGGCCAGCCAATTTCTTTGTCAAGTGAAAGAGAGCAGTCAATTCCTGCACCAAGAGAAAGTGTCCCTCATGTTACTGGTGGCAGTGCTGAAGGTCACCTTCCAGATTCAGATGCAGTGGGTTGAGTCACATCTCACCCCCTGACCACTGGTACCACATCTCAGAGAGCACAGCAGCAGCACCTGAGGAGAGGCTGGGTCAGATGTGTGCTGCTGTGGATGTGGCTAAGAAGATGGAAAATAGCTTTTGTCCTTGTCAAGGGCTTGTTACAAATGACACAGTGGGAAGGAAGAATCAAGGGCATTATTTGCTGATGGGTGACAATGCAGCCCTCAAAGTGGTCTTAGGTCAGAAACAGATGAACAAAATACTCTTCTCCTGGCCACAGACATTGAAAAAGTCCTGTACACATCAGTGAGTCCAAGAGCATGAGCATTAAGTTAGTGGTGTGACAAAGTACATGTGACAAAGTGCTCATTCTCTCTTTTAGGGGATGGCAGGAGAGCAGGGTCACTTCCCTAGGCTTCCTGCAAGGGCATGCAAGTCCAGGCAGGAGGCACAGAGGAGCTTCACCACTTTTGTTCATGATGCAGCCTTACACATCTAAATTTGATCTCCTAGTGTTAGCAAAATTAGAAATAGATATGAAGGCATCTGCTAGAATAAAATGACACTCCTCCTTTTTTCAAGCGTAGCAAACCTGTACTGCAATCAAAGAATCATGCCAGATTCCCTCTTCAGGGTTACTGATTACTCAAAGTTGGTGGTTTGGTTTTTTTTTAATTAACATGGCATGTAAACATTGGGAGGTTGTTCGTCTGCCATTAAGGTAGCTTAATATTTATACTCTTTATATAAGAGTCTGAAGATGCACTTGCAACCTGCCCTGTGGGTCAACGGGTTCTTCCACTGCCAGTCTGGCACATTTCTGTGATTGTTTACTCTGTTGAAAGTGACCAGCATTCATCCCCCATGCTCCCAATATATATATTGTCTCAGAAGTCCATGGCCTTGACCTGAGTTGTTTTCAAACAAAAAGGTAGCAATTTTTGTCAGTCAGGAGGGATTAAGTCTAGCAGAAACTCATAGCTCAGTTTCTAAGCACCAAGTGTTTCTTGCAGACAAGAAGGGTAAGTGGTGAACATTTAAATGCAACAGTTTCTGTTTTTCTCCTGCCCATCAAACAACTAACTAGGAAGAGCATCTGTCTGAAATTTGGCACAATCAGTGCTTCATCTTTAGAGGGTTTAATTATGGTGCTTGAATTACTGCAAATCTCTCTATTGATTTGGAAGAAAAATGCCTCCCTCAGTCTCATGTAGCTCCTTCACACAATTATGCATAGCTTTCTCTTAACTTTAAGACTATGTAATTTCTGTGTGGGATTTCTGACACTCTGTCTAGTGTATCAGACAGCTGGCAGACTTCCAAGCTTGTAAATTCTTCTGGCATTCGTTGACAGACCAGTATTGTAGCTGTTTCATAAGCAGTGATTTGAATATTAATGCTGCTACCTAATGTCAAGAGAAGGTGCTAATACTAAAAAGAGAGTCTTTTCCACCCTCTGGAAAAAGTTTATTTTTTACACAAGTACTATTCTTAACCAGGCACATAGAGATGGTGTAAATTAGGGGGAAAATGGAGTGGAGAAGGAAGCTTTTAGATACTTGAGCACTTCATGTGACTGCTTTCTTTTTCCTTTCCTCAGGCAGAAGCACACTTACTTCCTGTGTAAGAGGTTCTTCTAGATTACAGTCAGGTTATTACAGCTATTAAAGGGTTTTTTAGGTTTAAACTCTCCAGTCTGACCCATTTCTTGTCCCCAGTCCAAGTCTTTCTCATTTTTTTCTCCTTTTTTGTAGCTGACATAAGTTTGCAGGTTTGTTTGGTATTCTTGCTCATTGGGGTGGATTTTCTGCTTTTGAGAGGGAGGGGAGGGGTGTTTCTTTCACATATTCCCTCTGGGTCCATTGTCAGTGATTAGCTATATACAGCCAGGCTTTGACCAGCATTAACTCCACTGTTCCTTTGAGAGCACCAAAACGCTTCATCTTCTACATTAATTATAAAAGGAAGTATTTGTGACTCTTCCTTAACAGGTGAAATGTAAGCACTGCTCATAAAATTTTCATGGAAATGGTAGCTTAGGCCAGCATGACTCTTGTCTGGAGTCATAGTGAGACTCAGTGTCAAACAGATGTTGCTACCAGGAATTAAAAGATAGATGAGTTTAGGTCTTTGATGGATGATGGTGCTCTAATGTGCTGCAAATCAATTGGAAATCTGGCAGAGAAAATGTTCAAAATACTAATTCTGAGATCCAACTTTCTGAAGTTCAACTGCAGATAAAATCAAAAAGTGATGCTAAATGTCTGTTCTCCTTTTTAAATGAATAAAATTCTGTAGTTAACAAGTACCAGATATTAGTATTATGAAGTGTCTTGCCTTACCGCTACTCTGTACAATTATTTTGCTTGTGTGCCAAAGAAGGTGTGAAACAGTCATACAAAGAGGAAAGCAAGGGATAATCACCTAACCCATCCCAACAGGCAGTGCAGGAATGTTTTCCCTGTTTTATATTTCTTCCAGGACTGAGTGCGGGAGTTCGAGCTGCAAGGATTGGTCTCCTAACAAGGCACAAGTTTTTCAGTCCCTTTGCTAGGCAGATTGCCTGTCAAGACCAAAAAAAACAAAAGACTATTGTACATCTATCTTAGTGTAAGCCATTGGTAAAACTCCATTTCCTCCTCTCCTTAAGAGTATGGGCAGCAAAGCTCACCTGCAGAAGGAAGTTAAAGGGCTGGTAACAGCAATTCACAAATAGCTATCTTTGCTGATTAGGTTGTCTGCTGTCTGGTGTTGAGAGTATGTATTGTCCCAGTTCATTGACCAGGGAGCTTTCACTTCATTTTCTCCCAGCACTGCCATTGTTCATTGTTAGCATTTCCATTGTTCATTCTAGAATTCCTGGGTTTTTTTACAGTAACATCCGACAACACTTTTCTTCTCTAATCTCCACTTACCTTCCCACTGTCCCAGGCATTTGCATGCAGAAGGGTGTTCAGAGGACAATGTTTCTATTAAACCATCATTTAAGAGGATTTTTTAAATTTATATTCATTTTGTATTGGAATAAAAAGACAGGATTGGGGAGCCTTCACGCTAGAAATGTAAACCCACAGGTTTTGTGTTTTCAATTATCTCTGTGCATGTATCTCTCTCAGCAGAACTCACCAGAAGCTGACATAAAAACCACTTGAGATTCAACAAAAGGGAAAACAAAATGAAACTTTTCAAAATATTTTTGATCTAACTGAACATACCTGACAAAACTTAGTATAAGTAATTGGTCCAAATAGTACTAATGCACTGGAGGATTTTTTCCTTTCTGTCCCCCCCCCCCCGGTCAAGATGATTGTAAAAGACTGAAGAAATTAGTGAATTTTTGTTCCAACATGGAGATTTTCATGTTCCAAATAATTAGCACTATTGGCAACAGAGAGAAGAAGATGACATTTTTTAAATTAAAAGCCCCAATTTTCCCTCTAAGCTGCACGTCTGTTCTGGTAGTTACAGAATTGCTAAGTGGGTGTATTTTTTCCAATATCCTGTAACTTGTGCTAAAAACGAATTTATTAAGTCAGTGACTGTGAAGATTTCTATTTCCATAAATTCAGGAAAGTGGTTCATAATGGGGACATACAAATAACCCTCTAACACTACACTTGAGGCCTCACTAAAAATTCAAGGAGTGATGATTGACCCCACATAGTGTGCTAGAACAAAGCTGACCTTTTACAAACAACATGGTTAATAATATCTTTTAGATATTTTTGGAGGGGGTAAGTGTGAGGTTGGGTTTTTTTAAACTTGGAGGTGTTTAATATTAAAAATCTCTTCAGCCAAGTTCTTGGTGTTAACACTTAACCTGGTGTTCTTAGGACTTCAAGTAAAGTATGTTAACAGAGTTTAACATTAAACAGTCCTCCCTCAAAATCTGCTCTCAAATGCCTAGAAAAGCAGGAATATGGGTAGTTTTCCTCCTTTCTAAGTTTTCAGCTTAGAAAAGTAGGAAAAAAAATAGATGCATTAATTTAAAAGATAAAAATATATGAGCTTTCAATACAAAGACACAAAATAATGTGCATTAAAAGAGATAGGTTTTTTCATGCTGCTTCAGATTTTTTTTTTCTTTTGCTGAATTGCTGCAGTTTATGTGTCATGAGAGCTCTGCACAGAGCCAAACTCAGGAGGAGAGAAGTGGATGGGATGGGCACAGGTAGTGGGATGAGCACAAAAGGGCACTCTAAGGGTTGTGCTGCTCACCTTTGATGTAGGACTGTGTAATGGTGTTGTTTACTCCTGCTCCATCATTTCTGTGCTTGTGTTTAGAGTTTCACTTGTGATCCAGTCCCTTCAGGAAGGGGAATGGGGCTGTGACTGCACATTAATTTCTACTATCAAGAGTCAAGCAATTAGGTTCTGTACTTAGAGTCTGTAATAAGGAGAGCTCTGTAATTTCCAGCCACAGTACAGTACAGTCTCACCTGACCAGCAGAGTTGACATAATTTACAGAATGGCACCAGAGAGCTTGCTTTTATTTTTCTCTGTGCTGTGGTCCTATAGAGAACCAGATTAGTGAATGGATCTAGTGTCCAACACTTTCTCAAAATCCTAACGTGTAACTGTTTGCTGTCATTGCAAAGTCAATTCTTGGATGCTTGGCTGCAGAATAGAATTAGGAAGATGGAGTTATAGTTCACATCTTTTATTTTATCTTACTGTCCTGCTTCTAATCAATGCCTTGATTGATGTGGGTTTTATATACCTTGTGATCATTAGATCTGGTGGTACTGGTTGCTTCTCCAGTTCATATTTATGTGAAAACCCAACTGGTTTTAGTAATGGACAAACACCTCTCAAGATTGCGTACATCTACAAAGATGAAATGTCAAAGAAGTCTTGCAGCACATAAAATCTAGTCTGAACAAGCTCATTTTCCAGCATTTCACATTTCATTCTGTGAAACTGAATGAAACTGTAATAACTCTCACACTTCCTTTTGTGGAGCAAATCTAAACTCTATCTTCCTTTGTAGTGCAGTATACTTTACCCAAGACTTGCCCACTCAGAAAAAAAGTTCAGTTAAAAAAATTGCTTTCAATGACTTATGTATAACTAGTCCTATTAATGTATCTCAAAACAAAATTTGCCTTTTTAGTGTGTACTTCTTGATACTACTCTTCACCTGAAATGCCCACCTCACTTTGATTTTGGGTTTCCCCTTGCCTTTACTGAACAGCCTTTTGCTCATTTCTCAGCCCACACTCACCTTCTGGGCAACTTTACCAAGGTCATTTTTTTATCTCAATTTTGTGAATTTGCTAAAGGCTTTTATGTGGAATCCATTGTAAACCATTTTCCCTCTGAAAATGGCAGATGCAAAATCATGCCTGTCATAATGAAGCAGAATTAATTCACTCAGCTAAACCAAGCACATCTGTCATCCTTAACATCTAATCCTAATTGTGCTCTGTTTATCCAGTCCCATCTTCCCTCTCCATTCATTGAGGGCTGCTGTTTTGCATCTGACCGTGGCAATGACCACACTGGGCATGCTGGAGGATATTAGGTCTCCTACTGAATTTTTGTGGTCATCTAAAGCTTCAAATGTCATTAAAATGATGGCCAGAATATGGAATTTGCCTGCAGTCAGTCTTTAATCACCCTTTTAGATGCTGCAAATTTTCTTCAACCCCATTTACCCTAATAACAGAAAGTTGAAAAGTGCAGAACATAAGTACAGACTCTGTAGGTTTACTCTGTGCTTGTTGAAACTGTGGCCTTGTAAACGCAGCCCATCTAAGAAAGAGAAAGCAAAGTGTGCTGTGTCCTTTTACATAAGTTAGCTTCAGGATGGTGCTGTTTGAAGCAAACCTGCTGGGGAAAGGCAGCAAAGAACAGCAATGCAAAGAGCAGCATCTGCCAGCTTGGATCCTGGAAGGGAAGCAGGCAAAGTAATGTTCCCAAGCCACAGAGGAGCTGAGCATTTCCTGGTACAGAGCAATCTGTCCCTGCAGTAGCTGCAGGTTTTAGGAAAAGGTCTTTGGTGTGCAGTGACAGCAAACTGATGGCTCTGTGCCACGGCTGCGTGAGCAGAGGATTTCAGGCAGCTGGCAGGACATTTCTTGGGTCAATATTTAGCTTCTCAGGATAGATTTTCTGTTTCCCAGGATAGATTAAAAAGCTCTTTGCTCCATTCTTTGTGTTTTGAATCACACACATGAGACCATGGCTACTTGGAGAAACCTAGGGAAGATTTGTTTTAGGAATTACTCTTTACAGCCTATGAACAGCACTTTATATAGTTTTCTGTGCTTTTACCAGAGGATCAGAATTACTGCTATCCCTTTGTCAGCATGCTCTAATGCATTTGTTCCTCTTTTAGTTCCTGAATTCCAGCAGCAATGGAAGAAAAACTCGTTTTAGTTGTCTTTTTTGGTTAATATTGCCAAGGAATGCGACTGTAGTAAGGTCAGAGAGGATTCCCCATGTGTTTGAATGATGTAACTCTTGTCTGAAATACCTGAACTTGGTGCCTGTTTGGCACAATACTCTGTTAAGCTCATTTTGGATGGTCAAGGACCCTCATATGTTCTTTTCTGCCTAACTGCTCTGACGGGAATTGCCCTTTTGTGGTTCTTAGACCTCTGAACTATAGCTCTCCTTGTGATTCTTAGACCTCTGACCTACAGCTCTTTCTGATCTTTTGAGAAGCTACTGAAGAATTTCAAGGGAATGTCCTGTTAAAAAAAAAAAACTAATTAGTTGTTTTCCTTCTTCGTTATCAATCTATAGTAGTACTTCAAGTAAAACAATGTATGGATAATTTTGCAGCAAAATATATTCTATAATCTCACATTTTGATGAGATTTTAGATACTTTCCAGTCAAAAAAATCCCCATAATACACAAGCAGCTCTCTTGGGGGCACAAGAATAACAGAACAGCAGTTAATGAATTACGATGCTAATATCTGCCAACACTACTGCAAGTGCTTTTAAAAAAAGACTCATGAAAGTCTAAGCTCCTTTTTTTTTCCCTGCAGCACACCTGGTGCTCCAGCAGCTGCAGCAGGGCACAATTTTGCCAATCTGATGATGAGCTCTTGCTGAACTAGTGTCCCCTGCTCTGAGACACATGTTCTTGTTCCCTCCTTGTCAGAGGTGAGGGCCTCAGAGTGAATCTCACGTGCTTGTTGAGCCCATGGACAGCTCCTCCTGAGCGTGGAAGATGTCTGGGTGCCATGGAGAGCAGCTGTGCGTGGAGGCATTGGGTCCAGGCCTAGCAGCAGCTCTCAGACAAGATCAAGGATGGAGCTCCACATCCTGCAGCGTGTCCTTCCTTATCCTGCAGTGTGCTTCAGTGCCTGTTGAAGACCACAGACTGTGCTCTTCCATCTTCCAGGAGTCCCTTGTAGCACAGCCAGGGTGATGTGGCAGCTCAAGAGGGATCATGCTGCCATGGACAGCAGCTTTCCTCTTTCTTCACACTTCACTAGTGCCATTGTCCTTGAAATAACCTTTGAAAAGAAGATAAAATATAATATTCAATTGTAAGGAAAGGAAGAACTGTGACCATTGTAGATTTTCAGACTTCTTGTGTGAAGACACAGGAGACCAACTCTAATGCAAATACTAGGACTTGTTAACAGCCTGTGGTTCTGCCTGGATGACAAGGGGCCTCCTTTTGGGTTGGAATGGCAGAGAGGAATTCCTTGGGATTTGGCAAACTGATGCTTTCCCTACAGTATTATTTGGCTTTAGGATTTTCCTTGACATGCAGGGAGGGCAGGTTTGAAAGTAGGATTTCCCACTGCCAGCAGTGCAAGGGTATGTTTATAGATCCTGTGCCAAAATGTCTTCATTAATGGTCCTGGCACAGCTCTTTCAAGCAAAATCCACTGATATGGAACCAGGTATTTATTTATCTTCTACAATTTGTAGCTTGATTCATTTCAGAGGGGTGCAGATGAAGGTTTTCAGGAGCCAGAGCACCAACAAATGTCAAAGGCACAAGTGCTGCTGGCAAAAACTGCTGGCCAGGGCCCCTCTGCTGAGCTCTGAGAAGCACACTCCTGTTTGTCCCCCAGGCAGCCAGCCAAAATCCAGCTGCTGAACACACAGCTGGTTCAACTCTCTCCCAGAGTAGGCACACAGAGGGCTACTCTAGCCCCAAACCTCTTTTCAGGCCATGTGGCAAGCTGAAACCATTCATTCTTTTGTGCAGCTGCTTTACAATACAAAAGGAACTTTATTATGGGTTTTAGTCCATGGTAACAGAAAGACAGTTGAATTCCCTGAGCCAGTTTTTGGTATACTGAATGCATCACTGGTCTGTAAAGGCAACTGATTATTTTCATACAGTATCACCTAGTCCATCAAGCAAAGAAAATACAGTGAGGTTTTAAAGGTTGCCCTGAGAAGCAGTTCATATCCTTGATTATTTTAACTTTCTCCAGTTAATGCACTTTTAACAACATTTTCTCTATTTCAAAATCAATGTCTGAGTCCAGGGGCAAAGAAGGAAATTATTGCAACTCCTCACCCAGCTCCCTAGGCTTGCTTAGTCATTGCAGTGTCCAGTTGCTATGTCTGACTATAAAGAAAATGCTCATAAGTTTAATTGATGAGATTGCCTCTGTGATATTTTCTGGAGGTTAAAACCAAGGCTACCATCCAAATTCATCCCATTTCATCCAATTCTGCTGCAAGGAGTTTCTCCTTTTCAGGTCACTGGCAAATGAATGCTGGCACATCAGCCTGTGCCTCCTCTCCTTACCCGTGTGCTGGAGGCTCTCCTCATCCACAGCCTCCCATGCCTCAGCTCCTCCAGCTCTCAGTCTTGCTCCTGAGCTCCAAAGCAGCTCCAGCAGTGGCTCAGCTGCCATGCTGGGCTTTCTCCCACAGTGACAGAAGTGCTGGCATGTGCTCCGTGGGGTGGCTGCTCTGTGGCTCTGACCAACAGAAGCTGCAGCCCCTCTCTTACCTTGGGCTGTGCAGCAGCAAAAAGGATTCAAGTTTTATCTTTCAAGGAGCTTGAATTTGTACCCAATGGTGGTTACAAAATCCTGGAAGCTTCTGAAGCCTTTAATAGGTAGCAGTGACAAAGGCAAAAATCTCTGTAATTATAAGTATGATCACACACTTTTAAAAGAGAGGGGTTTGTTTCGTTTTGTGCTTTTTTACCACTTCAAACTTACTGACTTTATGTTAGTAAAGGACAAAATGTCTTCCTGTGCCAACAGCAATCTTCACCAAGGCTATCTCCTTTATTTTAATTTAATTTAGACAATATTAAGAGATCTTTTTGGTTTTATTCATCTATAGATAAATATCTAGTGATCGCAGTTCTCTTTAAGTTGTATCTGAGGATGTCGGATGTATTTCTGAACTTTTACAGAAGTTTCACTGCTATTTACAACATTTAATTCTCTGTTTACAGCAAGTGCTGATTTTCCGTACAATGGTCAAGCTATAGGAGATGGAGTTAACAGAAACTCAGCTATTATTGGAGGTAAGAAAACTGTCTACTTTTCCAAGGCACTTTGCAGTACATATCTCTGATGGCTGAATTGCAGTTGGTAATAAGGCTGCATATTTCCATATCCAGGTTTAGGTATGTTGCTTTAGTCTTGATTTGCTGTGTAATCTTTCCTTTCTAATTTATATTTTTATTACTACTTATAACTTTTCCTAATACTTTGAAACTTTACTATACTGGAAGGAAAGCATTGAATTCCTCAGAAAAATTCAGGCCACATTTGAATAGCCTCAGTTCACCTGCCCAATGCATCAGTTAATGTAAAGTGGCGTAACAAAACTCTGGCTGGTAACAGTATTTTTTTCTGAAAATTTTATAACACCTTCATCCTGGAAGATTCCTTTGCCTGTAGAGAAGGACTCAAACGGGAACAGTGTTGTTTTATCACATAGATGCCTGTGCCTAAGGGAATAACACTCATGAGACTCCTCTATAACAGGGTTGAACCCAAAATAGACCATTGCAGGGAGAGCAATTAAGGCTAGAACTGATGATGAAGTGGGAAATCTGCAATTATGTGGAGCCAGTGCTTGGTGGGTGGTGTGAGCCAACAGCGAACCAAGCCAGTTTTCAAGGACATGCAGAGGAGCTAGGATAGGTCTTTGCAGCCATTGACTGGAAAGTGAACATCAGAGATTCCACCTTCGAAGAGCTGCCCACACATCACCAACACACCCCACAGTTCTGGGAGTGCTCAGCACCCTCTGCCTCATGGTCAGCAAAGCTTAGGTCTGTAAAAAGGTGTTAATGTTGAAGTTTTTACCTGTGGGATGAGAGTCACCAGCAGCCTTCAAGGAGCTGCATTCTGTATATAGTGGAAACCATATATAAATATTAGAGTAGTGGTGATGCCCACGTGCCCGAGTAGCTTCAGCTCAGCTCAGAGGAGTTTTGGGGTCGTTTTTTGTGTTAAAGCCCGCAGCTGGTCTCACCGAGGGCGTCTTTTCTTCCCTCCTGTGCGCAGGCGTCATCGCGGTGGTGATCTTCACCATCCTGTGCACGCTGGTGTTCCTGATCCGCTACATGTTCCGCCACAAGGGAACCTACCACACCAACGAGGCCAAAGGCGCAGAGTCCGCCGAGAGCGCCGACGCCGCCATCATGAACAACGACCCCAACTTCACGGAGACCATCGACGAGAGCAAGAAGGAATGGCTGATCTAAGCCCACGGGGATGGGGCCTGGGGTGGGATGTGAGCTGGGCCAGGGTGGGACTGGGGTGACTCTTGCAATGGAGAGAGAACACTCTGTGTCGGACACTTGAGCACACATAGGATAAAAAGATCAGCACAACTGGAGGAGCAAGTGACAGGAAAATACCACTGAGACTGGAGAAAAAAAAAAGAATATCTCAAGAATTTAAGAAAAAATACTTTTTAATATTTATTTACAGCAAATTGCCCCTTCTGTATCCCAACAACTACAACAAAGAGCAGTTTTGCAGCTTCAGCACTGGTTACAATTTTCAGTAATACCTGTGTGTGTGTTTAGAGATGTTCTGGATACCTGTGACAAGAAACAGGGCTGGTTTTTTATATTTTTAAAAGCTGTTTAAAATGTGGGTTGCTCTGTCCTGAGAACAAGTGGCAGCCCTTTCTTCCTGATATTGTGTTCCCTCCTGGCTGGCCACTTCCCTGCCCTCAGCCCCACACCTTTGTGACCATGTCACCATTTATTTGGGTGACATTGATCCAGGGGGTGGGACAGGGGGTGAGGAGTAATGCAAATCTTATTCGCCAGTTTCTCAACATCTCATCAGCCCATGTCAGCCCTGGCAGGGCCCATCTTCTTGACCCAGGCACTTCACTGATTGTGTGCAATTCTCATCAGCAATGTAAAAATACTGTTATTATGACTACTATTACTAAAGAGGATTATCATAAAGCACAGGAGGCTTTAAAGGTTTTTTGTATTATTTTGTTGGTCTCTGAAGGAGGATGATGCTGTGTGAGTCTGTAGACCTAGTCTGTTCCTGTGTCCTTGTCTGTGGCACCAGGTCACCACCTGAGGCACGTGCCAAGTTAAACTCAGCTCTGCCTGTGGCATATTGACATATTCTGTACATTGCAGTAGGGAATTAGAGCCAGACTTTGTTTCCTTCTGTTTATTATTAATAGGCTGTCATAGAAGTATTAGTACAGCTTTACTCAGTGCATTTGAACCCATGGACTTCACACCCTTTTTTTTTCAACTTGAGAGTAGCAATTTATTCCTTAAATCCCTTGTTTCAGTCCCTTTGCAAGGAAAGCCTCCGCTGGCAGTGTTTGCACAGTCAGGAAGGTGAGGCAAAGGAGGCTTTAAAACTCTGCCTCCAGAGTATGTGAGGAACACACAGCACACAGGGGGGAGTTACTTTTCAATACAGAGATTTACCCCAACTATTTTACTGTCTTTCTAGGGTGTTTTTAAAAATAGCAAGGCCAATGCCAAGTACAGCATTGCATCCCATTTTTCCTCTCAAATCAGGAGTGTCCTAGGTGTCACCTGAACAGCAGGCAGGCAGCTGGAAGGAAAGACCAAGGGGCAGCCTGAAGACTTAATATCCTTTTGTGGCAATAATTTAACAAAGCTTTAGCTTGCCCTCTGCAGAGAAGCATGATTCTCCTATGGTCTGAATTGATAGGAATTTAAGGCCTTAGTGGACAGGTCTTGCAGTGGAACAGAATGAAGTAATGAATATACTGCAGGGCTTTGCCATGTGCTGAAAGAACAGAATCAATACCAGGAATTTCCCATTAAAAGCATTTATTCTTCTGACAGTCCTAGATTTGCTTTGTCTTTAATATTTCTGAGTTTAGTATGCACAGATTTAATTCATTTTACTGCACAAGAAAGATTTACTTTTCACCCAAACATGCAATCTACTACACTGAGCAGTGCTGGCATTTTTTATTTCATTATCTCTTTTGTTGCAACCTTCATTATTCTAATTGACACTTTAAAAATGGAAAAAAAATTCATATAGGGGAAAGAAAATATTGGAGTCTTACCAGACAAGACATTGATAAGCACAATTTGTCAGAAAGTCAGGCCAAGTAGTTTGGGTTTTAAGGATGGTAGCCTAAAGTCCTGTTTTGGAGGAACATTATCATTGAACATAGATATCAAAGCAAATCAAGCCCATTAATTTCTTCCATTTATGGATTTGGAATTAGCATACAAAAAAGTTGCCAGTTTTAAAAGCAATTACTGTTTCTCAGGTAACATACATGGCAGGGAGGTTCAGGTAGGCATAAAAATTACCTCTGTTACTCTTGTGCTCTGCAGCCTTTTGCCTTGCCTCCAGTATCAGCATCTGCCTCTCTTGTCTGTAATCAAGCAGATGAGTCCTGGGTTTAATCATGGGTGTAAAATAAGTCTTCTCACCTTGGGGAATATCAGCAGGGGATGGATCTACCCTGTACCACCACTCAGCAAACTACCTAGCAATCACAGATGTCTCTGTAGGATTGAAAAAGCATTATCTTTTCTCTATTTTATGTTTCATTTTATTTCAATGGTATTTTAGTCCACTCTGAAAAACACCCTTGCCTGCAACTTCAAGCTACCAAGAGATGTGAACAGAGCATCATTTGCATAGATTGGCATTTGATTTGCAGAAAAAAAAACCATTCCTAATCTGAATTTAATGTCTGTGAGGAAGATCAGAACTTCTGTATCCTGAGAGACTAAAGTCTTCTGATACTTTATGTGGGAGAGACTGATTTAACAGCGACAGTGCAAAGAGTGCTGAGGCCAAATGCCTCAGCATGGCATTAGAAGGGAAAGATGGCTTGATCTCCATGTCTAACTAAGTCTTGGCAAAGCAAGAGACAGTTGCCTCTGGTTATGGTAGTGAGGCCTGTGATATCTATTCACTGATTTTCTAAAAAACTTACCAGCTAATCTCCCACAACCCTGAGGGATTAGGCGAGAACTTTTGGGAAGTAACCTTTGACCATTGCATAAGCAATAGTTATAAATTAGTGTCTTAGGTTTGAAAAACAGCTTAAATTTATGAAATCAAGTCAGGGTCATCTGCACCTCTCCATTGACTGGACACCATGGATCTTTTTCTGTGAAATGCATTAGTGTTGCGTTAAAATGCAGTCACTTTCATAACCTAGAAACACTTAAATATTAGAATTCTTGTTTCTCCTTAAATTGGACCTTAGACATGATATTATCAACAAGCAGTTGTCTCTGTAGAGGGCTTTGGTGACTTTGGGTGAATTCCTGCCTTTCTGCTTTGTATTTGATTTCTGAGAATGGTGTATGTTTAATTATAGGCACTGGTCATTCAGCATCCTGGCAGTGAAGCAGGAGCAGACTCAGAGATGTGGCCTGTGTATTTTGCTAGTACTATATCTATTCTGAATTTTTCCACTGCAAGCCTATCATTGAAGTCTGAAACAACATCCATAGTTTATTTCACCCACTCTTACTTGTGCCAAAAATCCATGTTGTTCAACAGGTATTGAGGGAAAATCTGTTTGAGGGGAGAGTGGATCCTGCTTTTATAAAACTCTGTACTTTCCCCCGAGAATATTAAAATAATCAGTCTTTTATCGCCTGTTTTGTAGCTGTTTCACCTATTTGAACTGTGCAGAGAAATGTAGCTTCTTGTACTGGTTTGGGAACCAAAGTGTCCCAGTTGTGTTTCTAAAGGGTCATTCCCGACACCACAGAAAACAACGGCAAAAGTGCCACCAGCAGTGAGGAGAGCAAGACTGGGCTGGAGATCAGGGGTCTCAGTGTTAGTGAAATAATGTAAACAATATTTTGGATTCTCATTCACAAGACTTGCAGACCACCAGGTAATGAGACATGGAGCTCCAAGGAGCCAAAACAATGGAAAACTTATTTTGATGCCAACCCAGCCTCAAGGAAAATCCTCAGTCTGGTCTGGCGGTTTTGAATCAGGTCTTTCACACACTGCTTATTCCGTGTTTACTGATAGAAAATTCAGATGTATGAAATAGGAATATGTATCTTTAACTCGTACTGGAGCATTTCTGCTTTGTACTTTTTGTGTCTTAAACTTTACCTGTACCTTTTATATCTCTTCTAGCAGTTACCACTTCAAAGCTACGGCAGCATTTTAGGGTCATGCTCTAGGAACTATGATATATGTGAAAGGATGGGCATCACAAATATTTTAGTAAGACTGCCAAAGCAGTGGTGTATATGTACAAGTTTATTGTACTGGTAAGAATTCGTTTTAATTAAAACAATGTCCTTTAATGGCAGATGCATCTAATTTCCAGGGTATCTTTTGAAATGCGAAGCTAAGTTCCACAAGCAATAGCTTTCAATATGGTTTATCCCATGAATGATTTTACATTCCATCAAGCATGGTAATCCTGAAAGGGTGCCATTCTTGAAAAGCAGAACCTAAATTCTGGTAATCAGATGTCATTATCCATCCCAGAGAAATTAAACAGAAATCTTGCCTTCTAACAGCAACAGCATGCAAATCGGAATGAATGAAGAGCAGTGTGTTTGTATGCATAAATATCCTCTGTGAATGTCTTTCCTTTTAACCTAAGTTCTATTAGAAACCAGATTGGGAAATAAAGAGGAGGGGAAAAAAAGACATTTGAAATAGTTTTAATCACCATAACAGCTGTTTCCTCATGCTTTCTATATTCTTATCATTGCCTGTATTTTTAACATCTCTAGTACCAGGAAATCATTTTGGAAAGGACAGATGTCAGAAAGGCCTCTTTAAAAAAAGACTCCTTGTACATGAATAAAGGTACTTCAGAATGCAGTTATAGATAAGAAGAGAGAGTGCTAAAACCAGGGAAGATTTATTGAAGTGCAAGTATGTTCCTCTTGCATCAGTGTTACCTGTTACAAAGTGTACATCTGTACATGTTGAGGTGGGTAGAGAGTCTGAGAGCAGGGTTTGGATAGAAATTTAATGACTGCCTTTCTGCTTTTTCCCTTTTGATCACTTTGCAGGTAGCAGCAAGCAGTTTGCTTTCAAACAAATTTGTTATTGCAGATTCTGTGGCATTGCCAGCCTAACTAGGGTTACATACTACAAATGACTGAGTGTGGGTTGTTTGCCTTCCTTTTCTATCATAACTCTGTCTTTTCTTTCATGAATGAGAGCCTTTTATTGAAACCATCAAGAACAATGTATGCCCAGCTCAACAGACTTGTGTCTGTTCCTTTTAATAAACTACTTTATCAGGCTTTAAAATGTTTTTATGACATGAAGCATTTTATAAAAGAACTGTGTTAAATGCACTTGAATGGGAGAGTCTGAAACCTAGGCAAAGAAGCATCAGTGCAACAACCACCTGAGTCAGAGGCACTGTTGCTCTGTCTACAGCATTCATTGCCTTGACCACCCCCCAAATCCCTGGATCCATCCAAGACCTTAACTTCCTTTGTGGAATATAACAGTGGCAAAGTCCTGCTGGGATACTGTGTTCTGGACGGGGTCAGACCAGGTTCTGACCATTCTTTTGTGCCGACTGTTGAAACCCCTAGAAGGAGTTTTATGCAGGAATATTTCTCATTTCTATAGAAAAGCTCTAGGACCAAGAGATGGGAGTGAAGGTTCGAGTTTAAAGCCTGACTGATACTTGAACATTGTGACACAAAGAGTCTTTGCTCCCTTCTGCTGCCACACATCTCACTGGAGCCATGTGGGTGTGCACCTGCACCTCCAAAACCTGAGGCTGTTCAGGATATGATGTCTGCACCACTTGGGCACTTGCTGCCATGATGTGGGTGAATAAGATACCAAATTTGCTCCAAATCCATGAGTCTGCAGTGCTAGCAAAATCACTCGCTCTTGAAATTAAGTGCGATTTTTAAGATAAACTCAGGCTGTGCCCTACAGTAGCAGGCACATATGGTGCCTCAAATGAGACAAGATTTGGACCTGATAATGGAAAAACAGTTATTTAACAATCTGTAACACAGTTCTTTTAACTCTGACTTTCACATCTAAGCAGATTTTTCTTGAGGCACTATGCTCAAAACCCTTATTATGCCAACAGCTTAAGAATCAGGAAGAAAAGGGGCCAATTTGTGGCTTTTTTACACAAGAAGTCTTTTTTAAAAAGTCACTTACTTTAAAAAAAAAAAATTGGTATCCACAGGTTCTTTCACAGAGAAGTATTTCTTTTCACTAATCTTCTATTTTCAAAATAGCATGTGAGCAAAGTTGAGCAATTATTTAAGCACGACCAGAACCACTTCAGGGGGTAAGATATACTTGGGAAATATACGTATAAGCAAATAACAAATTTAGTACATCCTGCTTCTTCTGTGATTCAGCAGCTTCCAATAATGTCTATTTGTACTCCCACCACTGTTGTTTCCTTAAGGAAGACCATCTGGATTAAACAACAAACATAAAAGTGTGTACCTTTAGTTTTGCCATAGATTAATGTTCTCACTTGGTATGTAATAGTGTATTAAGGAAGAGCAAATTGTTATTTCCTCAGATTCCATAGCTTTCATTCTGCTGTCTCCAAGGGTCAGAGATGCACTATCACCATATCAATTGTCATAATGCAGAGGTATTTATACTGATAATATTCAACAACTAGCATTCTGAATTCTAGCACAGAGCTGCTCTAAGAAATTCTAATTTTTTGAAAAGGTGGGTAGATGACATTTTCTGACAGGTGAGAAATGTAAATAACTGGAATTCACAGACACTAGAGCTGAGACCACTTGAGGGAATGTTTAGCATGCAGAAGAATAAACTGTACCAGAAAGAGTTTCTTGCTCTCCAGTCAGCATCTTGGGGTAGGTACTGTGCTGTGGCCAGTTATATATTGCCATGTGTTCATTGCCTTTTTGGCCAAAATATCTGAGTTCCCTCTTTCACGTGCTTTGAAATAGGCTGTTGCAAGAGTACAGCTGAAGATGTCAAACTTTAACAAGCTGCTCTAGGCTGCTGGTGAGAGTAAAGAGTCACAAGACCCAAGCTCTCCTACCTGCTTAGAAGAAAGGTCTCAGATGTGTTGCTGCCTGTCCCTGTCTTTTGTCACCTTTCCCCATCTTATTGAATATCACAGATTGAAAGGGACCACAAAACACCTTCTGGTCCAACATTTTGTGGGAAAGGGAACCTAGATGAGATAATCTAGCATTCTGTCCAGTCATAATGGTTTTTTTCCCCACTGACTCTATTTCCAGGGTTCTAGGCTATCAACAGGCTCTTTAAGACAGATAGAGTCACTAGGGCAAGGCTGCAAACTCTTGAATCAGCCAGAAAACAGTAAATTTAGATGATTTAGGTCAGGTGGAAGCAGGCTTCATTTGGGGCATTCCCAGCCTAACAGCTCTCCTTCATTTCATCATGGCTTTGGTTAGCAATGGAGCAGCTAGCCAAGTCTGTGTGGAAGTATGGAAGATAAATTTGGCCAAATAAAGACAAGGTAGCCATCCCCTGTATGCTAATGTTTGCTCTCTAAAGCGCACATTCTCGTGCTTACAGTGTGTGTGTCACTGAAGGAGTCTGACCTTGCCACGGGCAATAAATCCTTCACAAGCTGAACAAATAGCCCTGCTTTGTCTTGAAAAACTCCTTTGGGCAAATGTTTAGAAATAGATCTATGGTTTGCCATCATAAAACACTGGACACAGTATCAGCAGCTAGCTGTAAGTTATTTCTGTTGTAAAATCAAGGTCTGTCTGCAGAGTTTTTGTCTTGCACTAATGAGACCTTTATCCCTGGAGCATAAACTACTACAACAGGGCAAGGTAACAAAGAGGAATTGCCTTTGCTGCACACTCTGAAACGCAGTGTAAAGTCCCTTTCACTACACAGTTCCTGGTAAGAGTAAGGAGTAAGATCTCTGTAGACATCTAATGTTTCCCTTTTTCCAAACCTCTCTACCCATTACTCCAAGGAAAGAAAATTGGTGACAGTTCTGGGGTTTTTTCACATCTCTTTCTCTACTTTAGAAGTGTTCCCTCTCACTAACAAATTTACTACCTTTCACAGTCACCTTTAAACTCCTTCCCAGTCATGCTTGCTACATTGATCAAGGTGAAGCCTTTCACTTTCCTAAAATGTAATCATTGTTGTGTAAGGGTTATGGCCACTCCATTCCTGTCATCTTTTATATTTGCAGTAGGCTTTTATCTGTTCATGGTACTCAGTGACTGAAAGTGCAAGTTTGGTTTCTGCCATCTGCGGCATTATTTTATAACTTGTTTGTATCTGTTCCAAAATCCCAGCATTGCCTGGCAGAGGGAGTCTGAAAATTAGGCAGCTGCACTTCATTCCATTCAGCATGGTGACTTTCTATTGCTTGGTTCAAATTTTCCCAAGAGATATCAATAATGAAATTAATGCCTGGCAAAAGCTAGCATCTATTTTTCTTAGGGCCGCAAGATGTCAGATTGAGCTCTCAGCCACCAACTTCCCTTGTGCTTTTGTAGCAGCTATACAAGAGTGCTGGACATTTCCAAAGTAGGACACCAAAATATTATATTACAAAATCTTCTAGTGATTTTAGTCTCTTGGAGTGTTAAAGGTCCAGCTCAACAGGGCCAACAAGTCAGCACTCCTACAGGTTTCTGTTATGAACACATCCGAGAAAACTCTCAACACTGGTTATTAAATAATTTTATTTTCATTGGATCAGCATCTCTGAGGGGGAAAAGTGCTTCTGTATGTGGAACACCTGAGACACTACACTCACCCTATTGTAACTCCTGCATTGTATCTGATCTTTTGAAGCTCCAGCTGCTTAAGAGAAGGGATCAGAGTCACTTGAATAAAAAAGGCTACAGCATCCCTTGGTTGCTATTAACTCTGAAGCACAGAGAACTGGCTTTCCACAGATGTGTGTTGCATGGTCAGTCTCAGTCATACACGAGCAAAGGGGAATTTCCCTCTGCTCTTCAGTGGATCAAGACTCATCAGTGGGCTGGCTGGGCAGGTATCACATAAATTATCTTCAGTCCTAATGAGCTGACTCACACATTGAGCAGCCAGAGTCCAGGGAGTTCCTCTGACACAACAGCATGATTTGGCACAATATTCCTGAGAGGCTTCAGCTCCCCAGCAATTCTGCTACCCTGTTTGACTAGTGCTAATTAAGAGAAGCCTGATGGAAATTACCTGTACTGACTTAATCCTACATGTGGATGCCAATCTTAACTAAGAGTGCTTAATTTCATGGAGATTAAATCGATTTCCCCCCCATCATGGAGTGCTTGGGCTGTGCTCAGTCTGATGCTTCTTATTGACATATATAAATAGAGATATAGAGATAAATAGATATTTTTATGGAGATGTTTTATAAGTGGCCTTTACTTTGTGCATGGTAACTATTGCCAAACTTGTTATTTAGGAGCTACAGAAATGGCTGGTTCTGCAGATTAGGAAGCAATCAGCTGTCTCTGTTGCAAGGGACACTTTGGGTATGGGCTTGGATTTTGGTTTTTATTATTCAACTATAATTTGCATGGTTTGGATTTGGGTTTTGTCTCAGTGTTGGGTTTTTTTCTTTCCTCACTGGTTCTCTGGCAGGGATATATTGGGCTCAAGCAGGAACCTCTTTCTCAGTCTTTGAGAGAAGGTTTGAAGCCATTGGTGCCATATAACACTTCAGAAACACCTGCCTTGCACAGCCTCTGATGTTGCTCAGTGTGAGGTCCTCAAAACACAGTTTCTTTCGCAGTCTATTGGGGGTTTCACAGCATAGTGAGGTACTCTGCTGGCTTTGTTTGACAAGATAGCAAACTAGCAACAGCTAGTTGCTGTTTTATGAGTATTGCCTTATGAGCAGAAAAAGGGATCAGCAGACACTAGGACAAGAATGATGGTTCAGAATTAGATTCATACACATAGCAGTAGCAAAAGATTGTGAAAATTGCTACAGAAGCAGGTCATTTTACTTGCTTTCTTCTTTTACTCCCTTTTTCTTTTTTTTTTTTTTTTAAAGTACTGTTTGTATGCCACATCTGAGTAATTAATCTCTACCAGCCAGCCAGCTCTCAATAACCTGGGTTGTTGCTTAGGGATGGAAATGCAGTTGTCCTTTCTTACTGATCTAGTTCCTGCTGCTGTGGAGCAGTCTGTACCCAGGAAAAGACCAGGGCCACTAGCTATTGGGAAAGCAAAAGCAGCCTCTCACCCCTTCCCTCCAATCCAGGTGGAAAGTCAATCCCAGGGTTATGTGCCTACAAAGCTGGCCCAATTTCCTGTCAGGTGAACCAAAACCTTCTCTGTTTGCAGTTACTCTAGCCCACAGGTTTCTTTCTTGAGCACAATTTTCCCATGGGACGCATAACCAGGAGATGATGGTTACCCTAACTAAAAAAAAAATGTGTATATTAAACAACATCCTAATCTGAAAGTATAGTGTATCTGAGATTCCTCTGTTATAGACACTTAGTCTAAAAGATTTATGGCTACATTTGCTATGTTATGCTTGAATAAACATATAATTCATTGAAATACACAAGACTGATAAAAGTAATATGATCTCTTTAAGGAGAATAAACTGTTTGTAAATTTATAAAGAGTATAATCTGTTAGGCCTTATTTGAAGTATGTACTGTGGTTTGGTAAAAGTACAACATTAAAAGAGCCTTGCCAGATGAGGAGTGGGGTTTTTTTTGTGTGTGTGTGTGTGTGTGTGGTTCCTTTGGAATATTTGACATCTTCATTTAACACAAAACAAAAAAAAAATAAAAAAAACCCAAACCAAAATAAAATAAAATAAAAAAACAATAAAATATCCAGAAAAATACTCAGACTGTGTATAAGAGCCTGAGATAGAGTGCAGAGGGCTCTTCAGATTTCTGTGTGCACAGTGACTCCACGGAGAGAACAGGTGAATCTTTACTTCTGAATAATTTGGACCCAGGTTCTTTTGGAAACAAAAGTGGTTGGTTACCCAACTGACTGGCTTGAGTTTTGTAACAGATGTTTTCATAACATCAATAGAAAGAATTCAGGCCAATGCACATGCAAATATTGATTATTTAATGGGGCAAAGATCTAAGGAATCTTTAGGTCCCTTCAGGGCAAGAGCTGGTATGCCACAGGCTGGACTTTTGGGGCCAGAGGTGTTTTTATATGTGTAGTCATTTCTTTCAAATCTACTTGCCATGTGCTTGTGCAGGACAAGTGAGATCTCCTCACAGCTCTAGTCCTTTCAAAACTGTGAATTGCTGTGCTATTTAATTTTAAAAACCCACCAGCAACTGAGCAAGAAGGGGAGTTTTTCTTTATGTCTGCTTGCTAATGAAACAACCTCACCATGACTTAAAGCAGAGATGCAAAAGAAATCTCTCCAATCTAATTTGTGTTCTGCACAGTTCCAATTATATCCCTGCACGTGCCCACAGAGATCACTGTATTTTGTAATGCTACACTGAGGACAGACTGCACAGCCTTGATAGCCAGATAAATCTGCAGCCCTGTGTGATTTGACTTCTGACTGATACTTCCCATCACCACCTAACAAGATTTGTAGCTTGATCTGCACTAGAGAATTATTTTTTTTCTGCGACTCCCTCATCTATCACTGTTCGTGGAGAGTCACATTCCTTGCATGAGAGGCAGGCAGACACACACTCTGCTTTTTCTCCCTGCTCAAAGACAGCCCCCAGCAGCATGGCTGCAGGCTGCCTGACCCTGCTAGCTCCAGCCTGAGCAGCAGCAGCAGCTTTTGGGGGAGAGGGGCAGGGGGACCTGTGCGAGGTGACCTATCCAAGGAGCTCAAAGCAGGGAGAGGCAGGACAGACCAGGGCTGGAAGGCTTGCTGGAGGAAGAGAGAGACAACAGGCTGCAGGGATTGCAGAAAGAAAGATTTTTTCCTAGGGCCCTGACAGAGCCTTTGTTAATTTTGCTGCAGCCCAGGAGGGGCTGGAAAGTCATTGAACTGCGAGCAAGGATGAAAGAAAGGGGCTGGCCATGGAAGGCAATGCAGACAAGGGAAGGATCTGCTTTGTTTCTCCTCTGAATCACCCATCAAAGCTGAGAGGCTGTTTTGTCTTGCTTTTCTTTGTTTTCAGAAATTCCCTTGTGCTAGTTTGGTTTTGGATTAAACCTATGTGATGGAAAAGCACCTTTGGTATATTCACATCAAGGAAGAGCTGTAGGCACTGCTACCCCAGGGTCCTGATCCCATGTAAACCAAGAAAAGCCAGAGGCACTTGACCTCTCCAAACCTTTCCATTCTCATGGATTACATCTGTGATGTTTCATGGTGTATTTCTTCAGCAGTCTCCTCCCAGAGGAAGGGTTTACCTCATTTTGTGGGCCACTCTTGTCTGAATCCCTCAAGTACGGCAGCGCCCTGTGGGGGTTTGTGGAGTCAAAAGCTGCAGGAGGAGAGGAAAAGAGCAACTCTGACAGCTTTGTTTCTCCCACCACCCTTTGTGCCATTCCCTCATGCCTCTCCCAGTGTTTTGTACCTCTCCATTTCATCAGTATCCTCAAGCACACAGCAGACTCAACACTGCTTCTCCCCAAACTGCAAACAATGAGCCTCATCTTCTGTCTTTAGAGGACACAGCTGGAAACCCTGAAGATCCTGAAAGAGTTTCAGCTACTCCTCTTTCTTCCAACAGGCATGAAGTTTGTCAATGCTGAAAATGCATCATTGCAGTGCCTGCTCCTCTAGGGAGGTCAGCTCGGTTTTTATTCCAGAAGCATTAGGAAGGGAATCTTCACTAGCTGGAAAAAAAGGCTTCCCACATCCTGGTTTGATCACTAAGATGAGGCAAAGAGCTGCATAGATACAGCAGGTTCAAACTGCTAAATATCTTAGCAGGATACAGTGAAGGGAAGGGTAGAACCAAGGGATTTAGCTGCTTGATTTGATTTATAGGGAATATAGCAAAGAAGCATTTTAAATCCTATCAAACATGAAGCCTCAGAAGTCAATGAGACAGGATATCCCTCTGCAGCATTGTGCTGGGTAAGCCTGTTAATCTCCAAATCCTTCACTTGTTTCATGATGGGACGTTGTAGGCAGCTCACCATTACTGGATTTTCTGCATTTGCAGGTGCCTGCACATTTAGTTGGATAAGAAGAGAAGTGAAAGTGCTACTTTTGTGGGGAAGGGATTGGGTGGAATACTTTCTACTGTGCTGAAAGAAGACTTAAAAAAAGGCAGGGATTCAAGCTGTAGAATTTTTTTCTTTTGTTGGTGGGAATGTAGTTTTGTTTGGGTTTTGCTTTTTTTTTTTTTTTTTTTTTTAAGACACACTCCTGCTTTATAGATGATTCTTCTAGTGGTCCATGAAGACCTGCTGTAAGAAACCTGCAGGTCTCACACTACCATGGTCAGACCCCTAACCTGTTCCAGCCAGCAGTCTTCACACCAAGCTGGGTGGAAGCTGTTCTGTCCTCTGCATGCAGGGAGCTGTGAAGGAGGTGAACCTGTGTGTCACATCCTAGGAACCTGGGTGTGGGGAGCAGGGTGCCCTGGGCGTCACCAGCAGGCACATTCCCAGGAGGTCTCGAGTCCTCCAGGGCAGTCAGAGGTTCCAACAGCATCACAGCTGTTGGAACCTCTGACTGCCCTGGAGGACTCGAGACCCTGGCAGGGGGCTCAGAGACCTTGGCACGGAGTCAAAGACACCTGTGCCTTCGGTTTTAGCCCTTGGAAAAAACAAGTACCAACTTTGTGTGAGGAGTTACAAGCAAAAGGAGTTTGAGTAGAATGTTAGTGAATTTATCCCAGGGTGAAAAAGTAGAATTTTGGGGTTTTTAGAATAGGGGTTCAGGAGGCAAGATGGAGGAATCTGGGCATGTCCTGTCTTTTTTCTTCTCCTTCTTGTCCTCCATTTTCTGCTGTGATGGTGGCACTTTTGGATTGGTCTAGAGTAGAGACAAACTGTCTAACATAGGTGATAGGTATTGGAAAATTATTGTGAATAATGTACATGTAATTTTTAGTATAAAAAGATAACACTGCCCCAAGGTAGTCAGTGTGGCACAAACCAACCTGCCAGACAGACCTCAGTGGGCCAGAAAGACAACGTATTAGATAAGAGAAAATAAACAACCTTGAGAACCAGAGCTGAGGAATCTCAACTTCTTCTTCGGTCTCAACGATGGGAAAAAGAGACTTTGTGACACCTCGGGGTCATCTCAACACAGCATTTTGAAATCTCATCACACAGCAACTTGAAATGGGGCTGTGCCTGCAGGTAGACAACAGTATGGGAGCAGATAGGCCAAAACCTTGCTGACACTTTCTGCCACCCAGAAGAAGGGTTTGCAGATGAACAGTGGTATTGTTGATATGCAAAAATGCATTTTTCTCTGCTCAGTTGGTGCCAATTCTAGCTCAGCCCCAGTGAGGCTGGCTGCTCCCTTTCCCATACAGCAGTTATGCCTTTGGAGGAGGATGGAGGCTTTGGCTGCTGGCCTTCCCTTGCCTCACTTGGCAGTGAATGAACTACAGCAGCTGCAAACACACCTCTGTGAGCTGAGGGTGCAACTGCATCTGTTCCCAGAGCAGCCAAGGCCAGAGCTGTTCAAAGGATGGTTAACAAGGCACCAGCCCAGGCCACTGCACCATGCAGAAGGGCAATGGGTTCTTTCACCAGTGTTAGGACTTTCAGACCTAGCAAGGTGTTTTCCTTAGTCCAGAACAAATTTCTAGACTGCCCTCCTTTCACCCCCCCACTTTTCTCTCATTTGTGAAGTCCACAAGGACTCTTTCATGCTGACAGAAAGAAGAATTACTCTGATGCATTGCAAAAATTGCAATAAATTGCATTGACTTTTTTTTCCCTTTTTTTCCTCTCCTGCTACTTGTACAATTGATTTGGGGATGAAGCATGCAATCACAACTCACTCACAGTGTCACAGCAGGGACTGAATTACCCAAGGGAAAAGGGTTGGAGGGGGGAAAAGTCTGTGAAGGACCATTATATCTTCCTTCTTTTCTACATACCTGAACTGCTTTTAGGGCAATTCAGTGCTGGCTACACCAAGGAGGCACAGGTAGGAACTTGAGCTGAAAGAATGGGGAAAATCTTATTGCGGCCTGTCACAAATGTGATTAATGACATCTGGCAGGCAGAGACAGGGGAAAGAAGGGAAGGCAGCACAGAGGATGGAAGAGTAGCACTTATCACAGACAATGCAGCCAGCAGCTCATGGTCAGAGAGAGACAAGGATGGAAGGCAAGGTGAGCCCAAGTTGTTAGCATCATTTCATTTTTAAGGGCATCAAGGATGGGAAAACACAATGGCAGCCATTTTCCTGAGTGAAGAGGTTGCTGTGGATGGCAGTGTGTCCTGGTTCAGGGTAAATTTTTTCCCCCCCCTCCACTCTCTGGAACAAGCCTTAAAGGTGCAAAACTTATTCAGCATAAACAGAACAAGACAACTGTGGATAAAAGCATCATATTGTCAACCTAGGACATTGTGTAAGGCATTTTTCAATTTCAGGAGGAGCACTCAACAGGATACAACAAGAGATAAGAAAGGTTTGAAAAAGGGCAGGGAAGATAAGACAGAACTGCCACAATATCTGGAGTCAGTTTAGGAGGCTTTGGGTGCCACTGGACACCTCATATCGTCCAAATGGTAGGATTCTAGTGCTAATGATTGGTATTGTCACTAGGGACTCAGCCTCAGTAAACATTACCAGCTTGTTCTCTACATCACACTTCTTGCATTAATACTTCCATTTGCTGCAGAGGATGCCCTTGAGATTTATGGTGGAGCAGCAATGGCATTTTGGACTTCTGTCGGGAATTGCATTTTATTACTGGAATCTGAAGAATTGGGGGATAAAAATAATTAAAGCTGTTTTAAGAAAATAGTCTGAACTGAAAGTATTTTAAAAGCTTCCAGTAACAAAATAATCATCATAAGTTAATATGCTAACAGTATCTGAGTATTATCTTTTATGCACTGACTGACTGGCTATGATTTAGGACACAGTCTTCTTCTTCCCATCTCCTACGAGGATTGGTAAGGAGAAAAGAGGTAAAAACCAGTATACAAAACATACTGGCCAGCTTCTCTTTTTAGTGGTTTTACCTCTCTATAAATACACGTGACAGAACTGTGGTTTCAAACTGCCAGCGGAGCCTCAAAGAGATCCTGCTTCTAAAGAAACACCATGAATCATTTTCTTCCAAAATATTTCCTGCTGTTCAATGGAGCACCTGAATCAGAGTGTTTGTGACCTGATGTAGGTGAGAGTGAAACAAGATGCCAAGTTGGTTATTCTATGAGCTGCCATGACAATCTTTGCCTCCCCAGCACAGACACAGTGTGATTGGCACCCTGCTATCCCCAAAGTGCATAAAGGATTTGCTGTAGTGTCAGATTAGGGTTTTCCTTAGCCCTGTCACACAAATATTCATTGCTGTATAACTGCACAGCAATTCCTAGAGAAATCCACTGAAACTTCTACTACAGAAAGAAATTAACTGGGCTCTTTGGATTTACAGGAATTACAGTGCATCAGTTGCATATCTCATCATGTCAATGAGCTCAGCAGAGTCATAAGGCTCCAAAGGTGGGATTGGGCTGTGAATTCAGAAAAGCTCCTTAAAAGAGATTTTTGGGAATAAAAATGAAATTAAAAACAAAAACAAAAACAAACAGCAAAACAATACAGCAAAAAAACAAATAAAGCCAGGCAAAATCAACACACAATTTACTTTCCTGTGAATTCTAACAAGCACAGTGCTCCTCTATGAGCACAGAGAGCAAGGGTTGAAGTTTTAAGTTTCCCTGACCTAATCAAAACAGCAGGGCCTCCAGGTAGCTCATTGGAGAGTCCAGAAAAGGAAGATAAAATAGGAGATGGGAAAGTAGAGGCCAAGCAGGACAGGCTTTATGTAGGCAGCCCTTTGTGAGTTTGTGCCTTCCCACTTTTAAAAAGAATAGGAGAAAATTTATCATCCCATCCCATTATTATACTGGGATTGGGGAAAAGCTGTAAGAAAGGCTGGTTCTCATGTTGGCACTGGATGTTCATCTGTGCAGGTAATTTAACAGCCTTGAAAGGTGTTATTGGAGGCAAGATGGAAAGAGAAGGTGTCTGTTTACACTAAGGAGTTAAAAAGAGAGATGGGAACATTGGAAATCACGCAGTGCAATGGCAAAATCCTGGAAACTAGATTAGACTTTGTTCTTTCTCACTTTGTTTGGGCTTTTTTTTGAATGGTGCCTAAAGTAAAATTTCAGATAAACAGATTTTTGTGGTATCTATTTTTCTGGAAAAAATCTCTCTCTCTCTGTCTGTGTGGTGGTGTGTGCCTGTTTTTATCAATATAAAAATTTCTTAGAGCAATTTAATCCAAAGAGTGCCATCTACTGCTCACAAGAACAAGTTGCATGTGTAAGCACAGCAAATTTGGGTGCTGCATATGGCTTCCTGCACAAAGATGGCTTTATGATATGAAGACTTCAGGCATCTCAGACCATTTTAGATTCTTCTTGGGTCTAAAAGGTGGGAGATCTGCTACAGGGGCCAGCACTCCCAGCAGTGCCACAGCTCTCCTGTCAACAACATTGAAAACATTTTTTTTCTTTTGTTCTCAGGTTACTTTCCTGTTTATCATCTCAAGGCAAGCTGAAACTGGCACTGATGTGCTTTGTGGGATGGTACACCTACAGCATTCAAGACATTGGCTGTCTGAAGCACAGATGTGAAAGGGAAGGCTTCAGGATTGCTGTTTGGCATGCTGCTCAAATAGCAGGTTGCAGCCAAGCATAAAGACCATAAATTGCCTCTATGGCCCCATTACTCTTCCCCAGTCACTCACAGTTCTGAAGCTTGTCACAGTATCATTACACCTTCTTCTATCTTCCCTTCTTGGCTGGAAGAAAAGCCTACTGGTGTTTCCAGGGTGTTGTGCTAAGGTTGGTGCTGCCTGTCTGCAAATAACAAATTGAAACCTGTGTAAATGCATCTTGTGTAATATCTGTTCACATGTTAAAGCACCACTAAATGCCTTTCTGTGGACTGAGTTTTTTTACAGACTAGCTCAAGCTGGGCACTGAGTGACTTTTTACCTGACCTGGAGTACTTTCAGGAGTTGTTACACATTTCTTGTTGCAGCTGTGATGGTACAAGATCAGGAGCCACTTGTGTGAAATACTCCACACTGACATATAAGGAGGGTGCTACTGCCAAACACCTCCAGTAAAGAGAAGGAAATCTTTGTATGTTGCCTGTTGCCTGTATCCTTACAAAAAGTAGGATCTTAAAATGTCCTTTACCACCCTAACTGGAAAGCTTGGATCACTGTGTATTAAATCAGCATACTCTGAGTCCTCTGTTCAAAGTACATACATTTCATATAGTTGCTCTTACATAAGCAATTGTTGAAAAAATAACTAAGTGCCAGTCATATCAGAAGCATCACATGCTGTTATTGAGTCATGATGGATCCAGATTTATTATCTTAGAGTTCCTAAAATATGATTTTTGAAACAATGCTACTAAGATGCAGATGTTTTCCCTTTTTCTCATGATACTGTAGAACATAAATAACCACTTTATCTCATCCTGCCAGCCCAGAGAACACAGTACTGTAATCTGGACAGCATATTCATTCCTGGAGGAGAACTGGTCCTTTCAGGCCCAGGCATGTTGCATGTGCAATAGGGCTGCTCCATTTAGGAAACACATCAGCATCTCTGCTACCCTTAGTTGTATCAACCCCTAAAAAACCTAATCAGTATCCAGATCAAAGTTTATTGACTGGAGAAATAATGTGTGTGACCAAGAGTCTCTTGTGCAGCAAAGCTGCTCTCCCAGGCAAGGAGTGTCTGGCAGGGGAACTGGATGGAGGGTATGAAGTGGCACCTCAGTGGAGCTGCTAACCAGCACCAGCACTCACCAGCATGATTAGCTTGTAGCTAGAGACAGCCTGATTTTTTCACACATCCTCATTTAGATGAGATGTGTGAACTGCCCCGTTTACCTCAGTAAATGTTAATCCAGGAGTTAATAGTTGACATCAGATACTAATGCTAAATACATTCCTTATCAAAGAATGGCAGAAAGGAAACTTTCTCAGTTAGGCAGAATTTGGCATTCAAAATATTTTCCAAGCAAGCCAGCTTCATTCAAAACAGCATTTTCTTGACAAGGTTCGGTTTCCATTAAATGGAGTTTTGTCACTGAAAATCTCTGGAAGAAAAATGTAACAAAAGTCCACTGACATCTGCCAGGAATAAAAAATCCTAACCAGGTTCAATGTCCTGGTAATAAAAATTTCTTTAGGTGCTTAGCAGGGCAGGCCTCCCAGATTTTGCAACAGTCATGGCTGCTCCAGTGGGAAGGGTAGACTCTCCCTCTCAGGGACTCCAGCAGAGAAGCAGAGTGCCATGGGGAAGGTGCGCAAGGCATTGCCCATAGTAGGAGCATCCCTGCTGGGTGGCAGGCTTTCCTGGGCTGCTGCAGGAAGGCACAGGAGGGGTGGCAGCAAGTGGCAAGACCCTCCTTTGCCTACCTCTGCTGGTTTCTTGCTTCAGTTGCCAGCACATCTATTCAGCCCCACACCATGACAAGGCCACAGGCTGTCACCCTGATGATTATCTGCTGCATGCTGAGAAGACATGGGTTTTTTTTTTTTGAGAGATGTAACAGGTTTCAAGCTGTTTGCTGATCACAACTGCTGTCTGGCCAGCCACCAGAGCATGCCAGCTAATCCTTTGGAATAGGCTGGTAATAGTCCTAGGAGGAGGATTAAAAGGGGGAAATGTGAAGTCAGCTAGGAAGGGGCATCCAAGCAGGTGAAGTGGTTAGTTTTGGTCAAATGTGTGCCACTAGCTGAAGTGACATGCCAGCTACAGAGATAAAGGAACTTTAAGGAGCTTTCTGCAGATAACCTGCAAGAAGTAGAAGTCAAGCCAGCAGACGATGGGATTGGATGGGTTATGGACAGGAGGAAAATGCAGCAAGGCTTGGATGTTGGTCTGAACAGAAGCTGTTCCTGCAGCTTTCCCTGTAAAATGAACAGCATTTCAGGAACTCTGAAAATCCTTCTCTAACTTATTTAGTCAGGGGCTAGATGGCACTGTGTACCCAAAAAATAAGGTGTTAGTCACAGATTTCACAGTCAGATGTTTCTGTACAGGCTGTGAAAAGTGAACAGCAGTGAAAAGCTTGACATGACAGGAGCAGCAGCCAGAGAACCAGACTTCTGATGCTGTGATCATATATACAGAAGCTTTATTTATGGGGGGGAAAATGAAGGACCCACTTTCTGAGCTGAATATCCCCATGTTTCACTCTCTTTCCAGACCAGCACATCTCTTTGCAGACCTGCACATCTCTTTGCAGTCCCTTGCCACCACACCTGCCTGGTGTGTCAGGCTGGTTGTTGGTGCTGGGGAAGAGCACAAGGCCCTTTCTGTCAAACCACAAGCTGCTTTTCTGCCAGGAGCATATGGAAGCACCAAGCACAGCTTGTCCCACCAAGGGGAAGCTCACCTCCTCCCACAATACCTGCAGAACTGCTGGGACAAGTGCCAGGGCATCCAAGCAGCAGATTACATTGCCTCTTGTGGGGAAAGAAAACTTTTCATCAAAATAATTGATAAGACATGATAAAACACAGCAAACTGCATTCAGCCCTGAAATCTAGTGGGATTTAAGACTTTTATAGCTGGGAGAAGGTCTCTTTTCCCCTTCCTCAGTAAAGCCATGAAGGCAGAAAATTCAGTTTGTCTTAAAGTCCCAAGAACTTTTCAGAAGCTGTCAGTTTTCAAAAACCTGGTATTTGCGCACACAGAATTATATGGAAACTTACATTAGCAGATTGCTTGTGGTTTGTTTTTTTCTGTTTGCCCCCACAACACTCACAGATTGAAAAGGTGGAAATGGTTCCCCCAGAATTACCCCACGATGATTCATTCCAGCAATTACCCCCTGCAGCTCCAAGTGCTGCTTTCTTGATTATGGTACTTTGGCAAACAAGAGATGGGAAAGAAGGTGGCAACTTAAGCAGTGAATTCTTTACAGGCTTGACTCTGAAGCTCTACCACTTGTAGAAGCTGGCTACAACAGGAAGAAAACCAGCATGGATAGGGAGAGAAATCCTGTGTCCCTCAGGTAGTATCTTCTGAGGGGATCATTTGGCATTTTGTAAGCACCATTTGAAGAAGCACAGAGTGGACCAGAGGCCACAAATATCTATGGATGACATTGCCACCATGTTATTTTTCCTGTCCCAAGAGTATTTGGTGTCTTGAGTTGAAGATGGTAACCTGAAATGGTGGAGAAGAAGAGGGACCTCCCAAGGAAGTCATTTTCTGAACCATCTACAAATTACTAATGAACCCTTATCCACTATCCTGTGCGCACATTGATTGAGCTGCTGGGTGCTTGTCACAACATGCACCTTTTGGTTGCTTTCAGGTATCCTGAGGGGATGAAAGCTTTACTTGCTTGTTTTGGCTCAGAAGGACATCCTTAGTTATAGGGTCTGTTGTCTCTGAGTTCCTCAGACCAATAATCAATGGTGTGGCCGACTCTTCCTTGACTTGCCCTAATGGGCCATGGAGATGAATACACAGATTAGGTGTGTTTAGAAATGCTCTGCCCCACTGACAATAGTAACATAAACAGGAACATAACACAATCTGAGTTGCTGTTCTATAATGCTTTCCTGCAATTGCCATTTAGATTTTTTCTGAGACACCAAGGAGTTATGTTTTGTTAAACCCTCGGGAGACGAGTTCTGTTGCTCTAGAGTGTGGATGTGATGACCTGGTCAGAGAGCAAGAAAACTAGGCAAGTTTTTCCAGAATCGGCTTGTGAGACTTTAGGAGTTGAAGATAAACAATGATAGCTTATTATTATAAACAACCTGTAGGTGTTGTTTTCCTATTCTGTTTTCTTGTATCAGTACAATGTATAAAAAGGGGAATCCAAAGTAAAGCTGAGATGCTGTGCAAACCAGCCCTCTGATGAGTCTGTGTCATTTCTTACTCAACAGCAACACTGGAGAACCAAATGAGAAGTAAATGAAAAGAAAAAATGTCTAAGGCAGTTGATATAAATAAGTGCAAGTGGAATATGAAGACTTAAGTCTTTTGGTGACCTACAGGAAACGAAAATTCTCCCACCAAGTGGGCAGGATCAAATAGCAACACCACAGTGGGAAATACTCTGTCATATCAACAAAGGTCTCTGAAACCATAAATCCATTTTTAAAAAATCCTCAGAGGATTTTATGCTGCTTCCAGCTTTCCTCTTCCTACTTTTAGCCTTCTTATTCTCCTATTTACCCTCAGGGCAGTATGTGCAGACATACCTAGAGCAGCCATTAACACAGATAAACTGGTTACCAGCAGCAATCAGGTTATTGGGCACATCCACATGATGTTTTGCATGGAGTTATGAAGTTACCTGCCCTGAACTCCTGGGCTGTCCTGACACAGCTGTCCCCAGCCTGGGTGATATCCACAGCATGACATTAAATATTTGGAGCCTTGAGCAGATTTCTACAAATGATTGATGCATGTGCTGATGAGTCTTCACATCCAATGCATCAGCCATAAGCCACAGTCAGGCCCAGCATATGCCCAAGCCCATTTCCTTGGCTTTCCTTCTTTTATTTTTTCCTTTTATTCATCCCTAGGCCTTCTAAAACACTGCTACATTAGGAAGTTTTAATGAACTATCAAATTCAGCTTATTCTCTCCAACCATCACCTTTTCTTGCAGAAAGGAGTGATATCAAATATTTGCAGTGCTGTTTCATCCCCTACTCCACCACACTCTCATCTCCAGCACAAGGAAGTTGTAGTTTCAAATTTGTCTCACCAAGCAGGTCACAAAGCATAAAATATACTTATTAATACTTATTATCTTTTCTCTCCAGCAATCAGAGAAACTTGGACAAAATTAACCAGCAAGCAAGCAATTGCTCTGATGGCTATGGAAATGAGCCATTGCATTTTATGTTCTTGGCTTGCGCAGTACAACCAAGGTGCAGTCTGAGTTCATCTCTTGTTTTCAAGATCCAGCCCTGGGCAAGGTGGCAGAGCAAGGCAGTCATGGTAGGTGAGAGCATGGTAGGTGAGCTGAGAGACTGACCAGAGCATTATTTAATTGATGTGGAAATGCACCAACAGACTCTCGCTTCCATATGTAAAGGGATGTCTCAAGGGACTGGTTGAACTGGTTGTGATGACTGATTTACATAAGCAGAGCAGTGAGAATCGATTATGGTAATGCCAAAATTTGTCCAGAAGTGTGGATTTATCCCGTGTTCAACCATGTGAAATCACAGGACAAAAATTTTCAGCAACTGTTCTGCTTCTAGAGCATGTAAATCACACCTAAATCACACATTTGCTTTTAATGGCAAAGTTAAGCTGGGCATTAACTTTCTCCTGCGGCTCCCCAGGAAAATTGCAAGCAATTGCCCAAGTGCAGGTTCAGCCAGGGTGTGTGCAAAGCTAACACAGAGAGCAAAGGTGTTTGGGTGTAGCTGAGGGCTTATTTTGGTCTGGAGCATGGCTATTAACAACAAAAAGCATGATAAGAATGCAGTCAGAGTTCAGCGTCCTTACCTAAGTATACAGGACTGAGAGTTAATAAAAACATGTTCTTACACATGCAGAAGGTAAATATACACCAGCCTCCACAAAAGCATTGTAATAATTTCATAACTATGATAATTTAATAATTTTAGAGGGTATCAAAGCTTTACAGTCATCCTGAACTTACAGGTTGCATTACAGGTAGCATCACCATTGACCTGGGTGATGACCTGGTTAGCTGACCTGGGACTCAGAGGAACACAGAGAGAAGTGAGAGGGATTTGAGATTAAACTCAAAGCCTGCCTCTGCACAGATACTTCTACTATTTTTTTTAAATCTATAACATAGTTATTCTGCAATGCCAGTTTTCCAAAGCCTGTAAATTATTTCCAACTATGTAAGTTTAGACTGTATTTCTACAAAGATCACAAGATATTGTTGCCATCTCATGAACTAAATATTTTGTGTGCTATGTGGATGCAGTCAAAGAATGAATTATTGAGCAGCTGCCATGGGGTTTTTGTGATTTACCACAGAATAATTTAGAAACTGTAGCTCCTGCTAAATTCAATTATTTCTCCTGCAGCTTGGCTTTTAAATGTGCCATGCTTGTCTTACATTCAAAGGACTTTTCCTCTGCCCTCAAACAATTAAGAGAATTTACAGGATGGAGGTTAAGTGCTAGTATTAGGATTAAAAAAAAAAGGCATTAAAACCATTAAAAGCAAGTACTATAAACTGTAGATGAACATCTAATAAGCTGAAGAAAAAGTACCTGATTTAACTTTCATACATGTACCTAATAATCCCTGAATATTTTTAAGTGACTCCAGGATGGGGTTTATTTTCCAGTTATACTGCTAATACAGACATGTAAAATCAGCATAAAAGTTCATTTAGAAGTATATTTTTTTAATATTACTGAAAGTATTAGAAATTTTCCTGCAATATATCACAAGTGCATAGCTGAATTCACACTTATAGCACCAAAAGCCCTTGCCAATCATTATGGAAATGTAGAAGCACTGCCAGGAAAAGAGGGATGTGGGCAGGAATGATAGGTCCACTGGGTTAATCAAAACTGATTCTGCCATTAAATATGTATATCTATACATATTACATATACACACTCACATATCTATAGTATGCAATAGAAGATGTGTGTGATATACAGCATATTGAATACCACATGTACCACATATTACATTATATACATAGTATGAATATAATACTCTGATTCTGCTGTGCTATGTTGTGCTACATCATGTTACATTATTTATAGACATACTTACTGTATTTTAATGCTTCTTTGATAGTTGACTATATCAGAAATGTCCATAAATTCATAGAATCAGCTTTTTTCACCATGTTTCTGCTAAGTATGCCTTCTTTTACTGGACCAGTCCTTCTGAGAAATAAAATGCTTTTTAGTTCTGGATGGATCAGCTTTAGGGAAGGTACATGACCCACACGCACTGTCACAACAGAAAGTCAACTTTTGCACTAAGTTCATCCCCTCTGTGCTTTCCTGTGGGAATGGGTTGTGATTGAAAAGGAAATATATAATGTTTTGAAGACAAGATCTAAAGCAGACAGTAACTTGCCTTCTGCATTTCAGGAACTGCAAAGATATTTTGTCCTGATTATATCAGCTGCCTGGGAGTGCTTCTTTTCTAGTTTATTCTGTAAAGATAACTCTTACGCAAATTGTGCCTTTGGGGTTAGAAAGATGGGCTGGTGTAGAAGTTATCAGGCTGTTGTTACTTTCCAAACAGTTTGAAGATGTTTCAGTAAAGGTTGTGAACAATGTGCATCCTCTCTTAGACTTTTATTTAAACTTTGTAATGATGCATGAGAGAACCCCCTGGGCAAATACCATGGTAGTTCAGCCATGGTCTGATGGCTATTTTTCTAATGTGTGGTAATCTTGATAAGTACACTAGACCAGGGCTGTTGATAAAGAGCTCCTGGAAGCAAACAAGAGGTAGTGCCATATTTTTATGGAAGGGTTTTAGTTTCCACAGCAGGCACTCCTGGCACTTGGACAATTTTCAGCTAATCTACAGCATGCCTAATCTCCATCAATGCCCAAGCTGTGACCCATGACGTTCTCTCATCAGCTTGGCTTCTCTTGTTAAATTGTACCTCCACTTACACTGTAACACCATGGAGTTCCTCAGCAACATATTTGGGCCAAAAAACCATCAGAAGTGCAGATCAGATGGGGCTTTGAGCAACCTGCTTTAGTAGAAGTTGTCCCTGCTCATGGCAGGGGGGTTGGAACTAGATGACCTTTAAGGCTCCTTCCAACCCAAACCATATGTGATTCTAAGTATGTGTCTATAATGTGAGCCTGTGTGTGTCCTCGTGTGTGCATAGAACATATCTCTGTGTGTACATGTGCAGGAAGATTTGGGCACTTGCACATGTACACAAAAATTTGGTACAGAATGGACTATTTCAGTCAAATATTTATAAGGAAAAGATCTCATAAACAAAAGCAATGTATCATACTCAGTGATGAAAAAAACACTTTGTAGGACAGTGCTCTGGAGATTGCAATATTCCTATTACAGACCCTCAAAGCCAGCTTTTGCTCAGCCAGAAGATGCAATGCAGGCAAGTCTGGCCCACTGTAAAAATATTACTCCCAGACTTTGCATTTTCCTAGCACAGTCAAGTTTTGTTTTCAGAACTGCTGGTAATATCTTATGCTAATACTTTGCATCAGTCCTATTGCTTCATTTTAAGCAAATGACACTGCTGCTAATCCAATCTGTTTCTCAATAACACAGCCAGCCATGTACTTACTGTTCTAAGGTAATTTTAGGGGTAGTTTCTCTGTATGCATCTATAAACCACAGTTAAACATAGCATGAATGATGAAGTGACAATGAGTTGCCAACAGTACAATAGACATCAGCAAAATGCCTCTGATTTCTCACCCAGCCCTGGATTCGTCATGGAGAAGCTTCCTGTGGGTTTGGGAAAACTGTTTACTTCTTCCAAGCAGCAGTAACCAAAGAGAGACCATGATGGATTTTGCAAACAGGGTCCATGTTTTATAGGTATATGCTCTAGCTCGTGTCAACAAAGCCAGGAAAGGTGGAAGAGGGTTGCAGAATGGCCCATGGGTGGGATTTCCTTCTTGTCCTCTGCAGCACACGATGACCTGAAAACACCTGGTACTGATGCTACTTCATTCTGAAGGCAAGTATTTGCTGTGCAGAGTACATGAAGGGTGAGCTGAAGTTCTTGATTCCTGTTGCCAGACCAAAGAATTTACTCAAGGAGATGAAAGACTTCATTATTCCTTCTATCTCAGAAGAAGAAATATAATAACATACTTCTGGGATATCCCCCTACAACAAACAAACAAATAAATAAATACATACATACATACATACTTACAAACACATATACATACATACATACATACATACATACATAACTTAAACAAAAAATCTTTATGATTTGTATTTACCTAAATTGCATTCAGGGACTCTGGCCAGATCAGAATGGAGATTATGCTCTGAGAGAATTAAACCAAAAGTATCCTACTTGTCTCTGTGAAACTGCATGTGCAAAATACAGATATATTTTTTTTTACTTGCATCTGACCAACAGCTGCTATTACAAGAAACAGCTGGAAGTCAGCACATGTTTGCCTTTCCCTGCTGATCATCTTTCTATCCATCTTCTATTCTTTCATGGCAGACTGAAAAATACTTTGAAAAAATGATTAACTGATAACTACACATATACCCACACCCATGTCTCTGTCTGAAAAATATCACAGTCTTTCCCTGCATCTAGAATTGAAAATAATTGCCCTATATGTAACATTAACATTTATTTTATCAACATTGCTGCTGATTTGTGTTTATTTTACACAGTATCCTAAGAAGCAACTCTTGCATTGGGAGCACCATGAAAATTGCTTTTTTTTTTCACCTTTCTCCTATACTTGTTGTTGAGAATTCATCCTTCTGGATAAATGAGAAAAAAAAGCCCATATCTTATCTTCCAAGATAGGAAGGAAGATGAATTTATGGGGCAAATAAGACCTTGTATAGGTCCTAACAGTTGTAGGGGACAGTCTCCAGTCAGAAGTCAGGAGGAGACAGTGAAAGGATATCCATGGAGCTGGTCTTAGCCACAGCAGCAGCCAGTATCCCCTTAGTCCAGGGGCTGGCTAGACACATACCTTAGGTCATTACTTCCATTTCCTAGCATTTGTTAAGTGATGAAATTAAATTAAATTACAACCAAATATAAAGTATGGAGACTTGAAAATATTCCTCCCCAAACTGTTCTGCTTTAACGGAGCACTGGCTCATGGCTTTTTAGCCAGTTACGTTTTCTGACAGCATTTTAAGGGCAGTGACTTTGATTCACTCCCATCCCCATGTCAGGAGGAAGTCTTTTAATCTATTATTTTCACCATAATATTTTTTGTAGTTTCCCTTCCTGTGTCAGTATCTGGAAGTGACATGAAGAAAGAAGATTTCCAGTACCTAGTTGTGCATCATGGAGCATGTCCACCTGGTTTAAGGTGTGGAAGTCAATAATCTTCAGATTGAATAAAAATAATGACACTAAGGATGACAGGTTGGCTTTTTTTTTTTTAATCTGAAAATTATATGTTACAAAGTATTTGCTAACAATAAAACAATATATAAAGCCTTTTGCAGCTTTTTTAATTAATAACTGTACGGATACTTATACAAACTTAAGGAGCAGTGATTCTTGAACAAATTAACTGAAAAAAAAAATTAAACGGTGTCTGTTCCTAAATACAACTAAAACATGAACATAGAAACTTCTAGAGCACCTTGAAACACACTTAAGGAACTTAAGGCTCTGTGATAAAAAGTGTGACCATCAAGAGCTTTCATTGTACTCTAATTGGGGCATGTTCATTTCTGCTAATACCTTCTGGTGCACTCATCATATAAAGGACTGGACTTTCCTGACTTGTACAACTGACTGGATGAATTGACTATGTTATTTTCTAGGCAGATATGTTTCAAAGCCTTTGGGCAATAAAGATAAAAAATTCTTTTTTTTTCTTTTTAATCTGAGAGCTTGAGAGCTGTGTAGGGTGAGGGTATTTTTTTTCTTTTTTTTAAGTTTTATTGATCTTTCCTTAGAAATGTGAGGAGACATTTTTATGTTCAAAAGATTTGCTATACTGAGAAGAAATGAACTCAATTATTACTGAGATAACACTGTTACAGTTGCATTGAACTCTTTAAAAACTTTTCCATGAGAATGATACCTGAAATTGCTTATTTTAACATGGCATTTATTTAAACTGCTTAGGCATTAATTTATTCTCTCTTTTATGAGTGTGTTTTCCTTTTGTTTTCTTCCTTAGGATCAGATTCATAGGTGGTTACATATGCCATTAGAATTGGGGAACTGAAAAGGTCAGTTTTAGATATAGCAAAACCTCAAGAATGAGAACCATTAAAAAAAAAAATCTGGAATATATTCCCTCTCCCTGAGCTCTTTCACTTGAGGAGCTTTCCAGATCTATTAAAACAGATGTGCATACCAGGTTATTGCCTGTCATAGATCACCATTCACCATGGGTGACAGTGCAATCTCTTCTGCTGAGCCAGACTTGACCTAGATACACCAAGCAGCTGGAAAAGCTGACACTGCCAATGTCTCAGGTACCACTGTGGGGCACAGAGGTTTGGAGACAGTCTAGTATGCGGGTTGTTTCACCTCTTTAAAATGGTGATTTTACTTCCCATTTCCAGCTGGGGACATAGCACCACGTCTGCTGTGAAGTGAAAGCAGCAGCTGGGCAGGGAAGGAAAGGGCAAAGGGGAAGAAAAAAGTTTGTCTGCAAATCTGTTAAACATGAGCTTATTGAAATGTTAACATCTATGAGGAAACAGTCAAGAACAAACCAATCTTCTTCTTCTTGAAGAAGCCAGCTGTGACCTTCCTGGTGAGCTGGAGCATGTCTTTGTGGGGACAAAAATGTTCATGAAAGATTGTATGAAATGTGTGTGTGTGTATATATATATATATATATATATATATATATATATATATATATATATATATATATATATAAAATATCTTTAGGACGTCAGTATTTCTATGTTAGCTTTTATTTTAATTTATAAGATTAATTTTATTTCTATTTGCAACATTCCAGAGGCAGGGAGCAAAACCAAAGCCATAACATCTAAGTCATGGCCTAAGCCAAGGCTTAGAGTGGCAATCAGATCACAGTCATAGTATGTCCCACGTTACCTGGGTATGGCAGCATCCCCAGCATCGGCCCTGCTTAGGATGTTTGGGTTGTTACAAAATACTCCTGCTAATAAAAACAAGCACCCCAGAACAGCAATCAGTTTTATCCTCATAGCTGGTGGATCACATGTAACTTATGCTAATAATTTTCCATATCTAAATCACATCAAATCCATAATTTTCCATTCCTAAATCACAATGCAGAAATCACTGTAAAAGATAAAAACAGACAGGAATCTTGCAGGTGAACAATTCAATTTCTTTAAGCATCTTTCGTAGTATTTTCTAAGCATTATTTTAATTGATTTAAGGTAATCCCAAGCAGTGAATGTGTTCTTTCTGTTCTACAGTAAATCTGATTAGAAAGCCAGTTAAAATTAAGAGGATGCTATTTTGACATGTTAGTCTTTTTTTCAGTCTCACCTCCTGCAGTCTCAATCCCCCTGAACAGCTTAATCAGCTCAGGCTGGGTCAGCTCTTCCTTTCCATTTCACAGCTGCTAGTGGACATTGTTGAACAGCAAGGATACAACCTCTGCTGCCTCTCTCCCTCCTTTTCCATAGGTAGGCTTCACACAGGTCCCTGCTGAACCCCAGAAATGCAGCACCTCTTCTCCTGAGGCTGCAACATCAAAGGCAGGTGAGTCCTGACTGAGCTTTCCTTCTTCCATACTGGCCTCTTTCCTGCTGCTGCCATTCACCCTTATCCAGGCAGTCATCCTGCTGAGATCAGGCACCATGGCCAAAGACCTGCCCAGCAGCAACAGGGCAAGCAGGTTCAGATCAAAATAACCACCCCACTTCTCCAGACCTCATTTTTGCCTTTCATAAAAGGACATGATCTCTTCACTGTGTTTGTGAGCTCTGGGAAGGAATTTGAAGGAGTTATTGATGCCAGCTATAGGCACTGCCAAAAGAGATTATTGTGTATGCATAGACTTAATCCAGCTTTCAGATGATATGGAGGCAACCTGTAAACAGACCCAGCCACATCCTTATAGGCCTCTGCCAGGTATGTTACTCTAGCTTCTGTAATGATATGTCTGTAGGAATGCAAGATGCAGCAGAGCTTATGACAGAGACACTCTATGAAAACTTGGGCATGCCACATACAAAATTATTTGCCTGTTTGTATTTTGTAAGACTACCATAGTACCATTGCACTATGTATATTTAAAAAACCCAAGGATGACCCATGATTAATGAACAGAGTTGACATTTGGAATGATGGCTCTGCCAGGTTTTCTATGCAACTTGTACCAACCTCCTGCAGATAAATGTTTCAAAACCAGTGGCCTGACTTTAGATACTCTAATGAAGTTGGTCTGTTTGCCAGAGCCACTGAGTTTAGTTGCTGCATATAAGCTATGCAAAAACTGTGGGTACTCAATAATTCTGATAATCAGGCTGCTGTTTTTCTTTTAGGTTACTAAATTGAGATACATCTCAGCACAATTAGAAATTCGTCTTTGTAAACCTTGTTCTGTGTTTTGATGAAACTTACCCTTGAGAAATGTTATATAAGCTTATAAAACCTAGATGAATATCAAGTTTAGGACCGGGAATAGGATATTTCTTGTCTGTGTTTAATTGTAGAATAGAGCTATGGATATTAACCTGATTCACCAAAGGCATTAATAAGCACATCCATTAAATTTGTATATTGCTAATCTTCTGCTTGTGGTTCTCCAAGATCAAGGACTTTTTGATCAATTGAAACTGTCCCCTGAGCCTATCCTTCACACCAATGATATCTTCTCTTTTTCATGTTCCAAAGATTGTCTTTCAGTCTTTGAAGTCAACCTGAACATTTTCTGTTGTGTTCTGAGTGTTATCATTCATGATTCTCAAAGGTAAATCAGACAGAAGACAGAGTTAAATAAGTTTGGAAGACTAAAGAGGCAGTAAAAAGAAGACACTGATAACTGGAAAAGATAAATATGAATGAGCGAAATGCAAAAGGTTAATTTCAAATTTCATAAGAGCAACGAAATACCAAAGAAGAAAATTTCAGAAATGAAAAATATCCAGAAAATCAAGGACAAATGGCCAGAACTAGTTTTGTTGTTTTGCTTTGCTTTGCTTTGCTTTTTAACAGAAAATGTCACATAGCCTATTAAAACATTTAGGATTTAAATGGAAAAAAAAATGAGGTCATGAAATAGAAAGATTAGTAAAGAAAGACAAAACAAAATGGAGATAAGGGAAAAAGGAAATATTTGTGGTGATTTATATTGCTTTTTTAATGATAGAAATCCAAAGACTGAGAAAGTTACACAGAAAGACATCGGCCCTTATTTAAAAAGTCATGATTACTTCACAGTTTAGCTGTAATGGCTTTGGGACTCCTCAGCTTTCCAGAGATAAAATCCTCACTGTTCAGTACCTATGAATCTTGCAATATTACAAAGCAATTGCAGCAGATTCTGTGATTACTGTGCAACAAAAAATTTAATAACTTTTAAACATGTTCTTAAAAATGCAGAAACTTGACCTTATTAATGCAATAATATTACTATATCATTTTAATGCTAATATTCAATATAATACTAATGCAGGAACAGTATTTTTCTGAGATAATATTATAATTTTTCATCTTCTTCTGTCTCAAACAAATTTCTTCCTTGGGCATATTTATTTCCCTGGGCATATTTATTTCTCTGGGCATTTCATTTCCCTGGGCATGTCCAGATGTCACTGTTTTCTTGTCTGACTTTGCTAGACCCAGCACAAGAGCCAGAGTTCATAACCAAGTGAAGAAGGCTTAAAATTGCCCGTGAAAACAAAAAATGGGGGTGGCTTCACAGCCAGCAATATCTGTCCTGTTCTGGTGAGGAATTGCCCTTCCTATTCCTGGCTTTGATGCCATTTCACAGAGCTAGAACAGGGTAGGGGAAGAGCAGGGCTTGAGCACTTCCATTGCTGGGCAGGGTCAGTGGGTTTTACATTATTTTAGCAGCATGGTGAGGTGCCTGTCTCTCCTGTACTGCACCTACACTCAGCTTTCACTGGTACTTGTTTACCTAAAATTCTCAGCAATCACTGTTTAGAACAGAGGTTAAAGACTTGCCCAGTTCATTGACAGCTACAGAATGGAGAACAACCTCAATTCACAAAGTAGCTGAGTCCTTGCTGAAATACATTCCTGCATCTGGAATGTAATGGTAATCTCTGCACAGATTGTGCTTGTTAAGTTCACAAATATTTGCTTCTGATCAACATCTAAACACAGAGGCAGTGAACAGCTCCTGGAGCTGTATGAGGTACTGAAAGGCCTGTGATGTTAAGTACCAGCTCCCTGCCCATCTCTGTCCAGCTGGGAGCATGTTACAATTCAGGCAAAGGGACAGTTCTATGTTGCTTCAATATGTCCCATTCTCTGTGCTGCCTCCATCTACCAGTACATCACTTGCCAATGGTTGCAACACATTTTTCCTCTGACTCACCATATTTTTTTCAAATGCTTTCAGTACTGAAGGTTTCTCTATTTTTTTTTTCCCAGAGCAAATTCTGTAGAGCTAGTAAAGAAAGGAGAGGAAGGGAATCAGTTCCTGCAGGCTTTTGAAAAGGAATTTATCTATTTCAACTTGCAAATCACAATTCAAGTAGTATTTTTAACACCATGTCCATGCCTAACTTCTCTTTTAATGCATGAGGGGCTTGGAACCTATGTGTTTTGGGAAATCTCCCTGTGTACTTGCCTTCATCTTTAGACGTGAAAAACAGGATCTTAAAATTTCAGTGCCTCTTGCAGTTTTTTACAAAAATAGTTCCTCCCTACAACATGGATGCACTTTGAAGAGAATTGCACAAAATTATGACTGAATGATTCTTAGATTCTCTCTTGTCAGGATCTTACAAATTAAACAGCAATGTTAACATGCTTTTTTAGTTGCTGTGATGTTCCTGCTGTTGGTTTATTCTGGTATGTTGATGGCTTCAATCAGACCAGCTGATTGCTTTCTGTTAGGCAATATTTCTGCAAATACTTTTGGTATTTTATATGTATACTGCAGAAATTCAGACTGCACCTGCAACTAACACTATGTATTCAACTCTTTCACTGATCAGTTTTTCTCTGGCTCACACCCCTAAGAGAAATCAAGTCTTTTCAATTCATCATGAGCTGCTATAAAAACTTGCTTCATAGAATTTTGCACTTTCCACCAGCAATACTCAGAGCTGAAAAGGCACAACAGCTATATGGAGCACACTGCAACCAAGGACTATGCTCACGAAGTCATGCAAGAATAATCTTGCTAAGTTTCTGTGCTTTTTTATAAAGGATCACATTTTCAAGCTTGGAGCCATAATTGTTTGGCTCTTCTGTAAAACTCCTTCAGTGCTGAAAACCAAGAGCAGGCATAGAAACTTAGATTTCCTCAGCGCCTCTAAAAGTCAATCTATATGCAGTTTGGCTGCACAAATATGAGGCAATATACCTAACTCAGCTCTGAAGAGTTGTTCTATGCTATACAATATACTTCCAGCTTAAAAGTGGGGCATTTCAAACCCCTCTAGCTATACTGAAATAGAAACTATGCCTGTTAAGATACCACTATTGAAAGGTTCCTTTCCTCCTCCTCCCCCTCAACCAATCCACTATCTTTGGAAGCACAGGCACCATCTATTCTGGGCACCACTGAGTTCCAATAGAGCAACACTGGCCCATTAATGACCTCTTTGGTGAAAATATCCTAATAACCAGCACATGGGAGTAACAGAGAGGGAGGGATTCCCATTTCTTCACCACATGCCCCCACACATATGCAGATTACTCACTGCCTAATGGCACACAGGGACTATGCTTTGTGTTGGAGCCAGAGGTCAGCACCTACCCATCATCTCCTCCCATTGCTGCATTTACAGCTTTTATTTAGCAAGAATTTAATGAGAGTGATTGTTGATGCCTGGAACTTTGGAGGGTAGAAATGTCAGGGACAGCAAACAAAAACAAAAGCCACCATATGTCCTTGAAGAAGATCACACCACACAAGCCTTCTGAGCACCCTCAGCAGTGTGAAGCTGCCAGGACTCGAGCATCTCTAAGTAATTTGTAATGCTTTGCAAAAATGCCTGCCCAAACTTAAGAGGGGAAGATCTGCAGAGGTCTGTAACTCCTACCTTTAAGTAGATTCTCAAAATCTTAACAAGGAGGAATCAGGCTAATATAAGACAGTTACAGCAATAATACTGTCATAGCATTCCTTAAATCCATAAAAATTGAGGGAGACACTTGACTTTACATGATTTTTATAAGGGAGATCAGTATTGCTTTGAAAAAAAACAACTGATATATGAATCACTTTACTAAGTTAGGATAATTTTACTGTTTGTTTAATCAGAAGTAAAGTGAGAACAGATCACAGTTCTGAAGTAATGGAGGCTTTAATGACAGGGATTGAGTCACTGAGCAAATGAAAATTTTTGGCTCACTAGAGATAAGTTTAACAAGGATTAACTAATAGTTCTGCTAACTGCTAGCTTCTGAATATTTTGAAAACAAGATCAATAACTAACCATACTTCAGTAAAATAAGGCGCAAGAATGTAGATTCACACTTAAAAATCTCTCTGTGTGTACTTCATATGGACAGTAATAGCTGTTCTGGAGATTTCTGTAATAGTAGAGCCTATTGGCAATGGTAGTCTTCTGCTACTGAAATAAATCTTGGTTGCTTTTCCAATAGTAAGCAATTGGTATTCAGGATGTTTCAAATTGAAAGTTGTTCACGTTTGTGTCAGAGAGGAGTGATATTTAGCATCTCAAACATATTTTCACCAGCTGCCCTGCTTGAGTACATAAAAGCTTTGTTCAGAAGCTTCTGCCCTGCTTGAGGACATAGAGGTTTGTGGTGGAGCTTGACTCCAGTGATGCATCAACTGCTACCAGACATTGACCAATGACATTGATGTTAAATATTTGGCAAAACCAAAATTATTCACAAGGAAAACTAAGTCATACTTAACATTTTATTCACTTATGTGTTCTAAAGCATGGTAAATACTCTTAGAAAATCCATTGGACACATTTCTTGAACATGGCAAATACAAAAATAAACCACCAAAACCCTGAGCAGAAAACCCAGCACATGTAATCTGGGTAATTATTAGTCCCAGCTTATCAAGTCACCTTACACAGAATGGAAACAAAAGGATCAGTATCAAATTTACTGTAAGAACAGAGGAAAAATGTCTGAAGTCCAGCAGCTGGTCTGTGTTTGGCCTGTAACTCTACAGCTTGTGAACTGTGTGTACTGTGAGGGTGTACAAAGCACCTGCATGATTTACTGACTTTGATGTCATTAGAATTATTTCCAATGTTTTCATATGTTGTCCCCCAGGGATTAGTTGCCTTGGGAATCACTGGTATTATTTACCATTATTTTCCTTACTGACATAGCATGATCTTGACTGATAGCCTTAACTGGTGCAGAGGTGGGGGTAGTGTACTTTCTGACCATCAGTCTCACACTCTGATGTAACAAAATTGCCACGATATTACAGATAAGTAATCCTTCCCAAGCATATTGCCAAGCTTGTGTTAAAAGGTCAACATCTATGCTATTTTGTGTCTTCAGCAGAAAAAATAAAGCTAACAGGAGTTAAAAACTGACCTGCATAGTGCTGAGGGGTGTGTGGAGTGGCATAACACTTACCCTGGATACGGCATCCGAGCCCAAACACTACAAGTAGCCCTTGACAAAGCATTTTGTTTTGTTGTCTTGCTATTTTGTATAACTGAAGTCCATGAGGCTCATACAGACAGGTGCAGTCATAATAATCATCATCATCATCATTATTATTATTATTATGTGGGAATACCTTGTTTCCAGAAACCAAAATACAAAACCAGAGGAAAATGAGCACATTTTCAGCTTTTGGGGATTTTTTTGTGTGTTTATTTCTAATGGGGGTAGATGTGTTTTGGTAATGACTCTAAGTAGATGGCATTCTAAACTGTCCCAGATTTTAATCAAGTTTAGTGCTATCACAATTTCTATGATAAATTTCAAGGAGTGGAGGCATTGTTGACTGTAATTATTGCTCAAGTGTACTTACAATGGCTTTTTGGAGCACTAGGTTTTTTCCCATACTAATACTACTATTATTCATTTTATGTAGTCTTTTGTTTAGCAACAAGATAACAGCATTTATTATCCAGAGAAGTGGGCTAATTTTGCAATGATATGCACAAAATCCTCTGTATATTGTTGAATTAAAAAAGCAAACATAATGACAAATAACTAAGAGCATCAGTCATAAACAACACAATGTACTTGGCTTATTTTGCAGCAGCAATTTTAATTCCTTCAAAATTGACTTGTAATTTACCATTTTAAGAAAAAATGTACATCATCTGTTACTATCTGGATTTTGTGTACTTCACTCTGAAAAAAAACAATAGAATTAGGATAAAACACTACTTGCTGTACTGAGTTTAAGTCTACCACTTTCTTGCAATGATGTGAAGGTAGTTGCTATTAGCCAGCAGAATGGGTCTTCAAGCTATAAAGATTCATCAGGTTTTTCTCAGACTTCTAAGGCACATTTAAGGCATTTTGGCAGCTCTCATTAGGCAAATCACTAAAATCTGTCTGATCTAGACAAGAATCACATAAACTATTTTTGGACATTTAGTGATTATATTACCTCAATAAAGCAAATTAATTCAAGGTTTTGACTTTACTGAACCTTTAAAGTCTAGAGACCAAGTCCCTGTGGTCAGGAGGCCATCCCTGCCCTTGGAGGCCATGCATTGTGTACAGCTGCAAGGCATACCTGTAAATTCATCTGGACATCCAGACTATTTAAAGAAAGGAATTTATACCATGGCTATAAATGAGTTCTCACCAGGGCTTTACACAATCCACATCTTTCCTATGGAAAGGCGTGGAGCACTTCAGAAATCTCTTCTGCTTTTGTTATAGAAGGGGTTTAGAAATAGTTTGGTGCTCATTAACATGTGTATATGTCTAGTTTGGGAGTTTACCTGTTGTATTACTACTGCTGATCTCATATGCAACACACTTCACTGATTGCTGCTTAATTTCATGTTGTTGACAGATCAGTAAAGCACTCAGATCCCATTTGCCTTAAGTCATGTGGGCTGAACAGGTTTTCCCTGCAACACTCAAGGAAAACAAATAACCAACTCAGTTGTGTAGATCAGTTTAAAACACCTCAGATAAATCTCATTGAAGGAAAGGGTCCTGTACAGAGGGTACAGATTGTGACTTTGAGACTACATCAGCCCAGCAAGTTTTCTCACACCCTTGGAATGCATAAGGACTGTTGGTCTCTCCTCCATAAGGTTTATTTCTTGAGTGGTCTATGAGGGAAAAGGGATAGCCAGCCAGTGTGTAACTGAAGATGTTGGTGTAAGCTACTGAAGATGGATGGATTCCTATCTGAAACGAGGAAACACTTGTGTCTGTCTGAACAAACTGTTCTTTTAGGCAAAACACCATTATTCACATTGAAAACAGCAGCAGAAAATGCTACTGCCTCTGCCCACTCCAGGTACAAAACAAGCATAACGATCTCTTAGAAACAAGCAGGAAGAAAAGATGCAGGCACACAAGCACACATCTACACCTGTGCCTGTACCTATCCCTCCAGTGAGTTCCTGAGCTGGTGCAAACAAACCTCACACTCCAGCAGCACTGGTGAGTCAATGGAGGGCCTGTGCTGAGGATCAGTTGGAGACAGCAGAGCTGCATCCAGGCAAAGCTGGAGGAAGCTGCAGCAGCAGCTCTTGCAAGAGCTGTTGATAAGCAAAGGCAGCAAACAGAAGCCATGAAGGAGCAGCTGGTTTCCAATTCCTGAGAGGTCCTGAATTGGTACTGAAAGGGAAGGGTCAACCCTAGAAGTAAAGGCTCAAGAAATAGTAACCCCCCTTGCTGGGAGAAGAGCCAGGCCATGGGGGAAAAGAGGCAAAGGACTGAAATCTCTGTGTTAGAGAAATACATTGCATGTTCAGTAAAGGGAAGCACTGCTGAGTTTTGCAGTGCCAGGTGAAGGACCGGTGTCCTCTGGCACTGGCTGATATGTCTGTTCATGAACTTCACTGTCAGTCCCACAGCAAGGGTCTTTTCATGAAAAGAGCAATCTCCAAAGCCTGTAAAACCCCAGGAGGTGCTGGAGCTCCTGCCACCATCACAGGTACCCACAGACCCACAACACAAATATCAAAAGCAGGGACTTGCAGAGATTTCTGTGGCAAAGGTGACATTTCAGACACCTTTTCAGGTATCATCTGATTTCCTGACCACACAAATCACCTGTCTCCTTACCATTCCTGCCAACATTCATCTTACATTGATGCCATGCCCTGACACGTACAGATAACACATTAACTTACTACAAATCGTTCTCTTAGGAATTGTTTCAGAATCAGAATGTTAAGGAATTGCAAGGAACCTTAAAAACCATCTACTCCCAACCCCATTGCCATAGGTAGGGACAATTGCCACAAGACCAGGTTGCTCCAGGCCTTATCCAACCTGGCCTTGAACACTGCCAGGGTTGAGACATGCACAAATCTCCCTAGGCAACCCAGCACCTCATCACCCTGAAAGTAAAGAACGTTTTCCTAATACCTCACGCAAAGTTCCCTCTTGCAATCTGTACCCATATATTTAATATATTACAAGTCACTAGGTTTACCTGTCAAGCTAGTGAGAAGTTAGCATACAAATATTTTCTCCACCTATTTTCTTACTAAAAACCCCTACAAGACCTAAATCATAAGACTTAAACACATAAACTCTGAAGTATCATGGCACTGAAGGAAAAATCAGAAACTGGTCAGTATTTAAATACACTATGAAAAATCTCCTGCCATGCTCCTTACTAGACCTTCCTGCTTTTAGGAATTCTGTGTACAGAGGTTAGACCCAATGCTGATCAGAGAGAATCTAAATACCCTACAAGAGAATGTGTCCTGTGAAGCATCTCAGTGGGCTCAAACCAAGGAGAGTGAGCCTTGGAAGGTCTGAAGTTTCAGCCTGAGGAAGAATGCAGTAAGGATAAACTCTTGCTTTGAATTTGCTGAGTGTGAAAAGCTGAGCTGTGGCTTGCTCCTGTGACACTGCTCTTCCTTGTTCTCCCTCCCTCAGGTAAAAATATAGTGAGAGTGAGAAACAAGTTAAGCCCAAAGAGCAGTGCTTCTCTATGAAAAATGTTCATACAGAACACCAATTTCCTTCATTACACATGCTGTGTCTGTGGACAACTGCCTGTTCATCATCACAAAATATCAAATAACTACAGAAAACAAACAAAAGGAATATTAGCTTTACTAAATATCAATGAAACAGAGTTCTGCTACATTAGCAGCAGATTAGCTGCTACTCAAAACTTAAAAAAGAAAAAAAAAGAAGCATAACCAAGGTTGTCTTTCAGTCTGTAAAAACTCCTACAAAGAAAGAGCTTTAACGAGTTAAACCAATGCCAAGTCTTGGATCTCAGGCCCAAGAGAAATCTTCAGCCCAATGAAGGACAGGATGGAAAAAGAAAAGGCAGTGGATCAGTGCATTATTTGCCACAGTAGATAGCAGAGGCATTAGTAGGACACTATTTTTAATTAAAGCTTGTAGTCTAGAAATTGCTGTAAATAAAAAAACAAGACAACAACAACAACAACAACAAAAACCTAAGCAACCAACCAACAAAACTACCATCATCTTTCTATTATGAATTCCCAGAGCACATGTGTGCCTTTAGATGTATGAACAAATACTCTCCGTTTTGGAATTTAAATATCCTGAAGTTGAGAACAAGGTGACTATTTGCTCACCTTCTGCCCAAAGAGACATTAATATTCTTTGCTCTGAATGGGCAATGATGCTTCACTTCTTGTGATCCTATTGAGCATAATATCTCCACATCCCAATTTGAGGTCAGAACTGTTGGAAGTGATTAGGCCAAAGTGCTCACGGGAGCAAAATATGGTTGTAGCTTCTTTCTAACTCAACTTGTCTTTCCTCTGTTTGTCTTCTCTGCTCTAATGCTGGAATTCAGACTGCTGTAAACCCCTAAAAAAATCAATCATCCAGGTGACAGACATGTCAGAGAAGAGAAAAAAACAGAAGGCTTGAGGAGAGCTGGTCGTGTGCCCTCTATACACACATTTGTACACACATTGTGTTGTTCCTGCTGGTGATACAACCAGAGTGCTTGACAACAAAAACATTGACCTGTGCTTATAAAAGGAGCGGATTAACCAAAGGTTGCCATGTTTGTGAACGCTCCTAGGCTGCCTTGTTATTCCATACAGGAGCCTGGCACTACCTTTCTGACACATGCAGGGACTGGCCTTTGTGAAGAACAATTTGATCTCTGCAAAATGTTTTCCACCTTCCCACAAAGGTTCACAGCACAAGAAGCAGCAGAGCAGTAGAATATCATCTGTCATTCACAGATTCTTTTGGGCACCTTTGAATTTGGAAGTACAGAAGACATCTCTTCTCAGTTACTTTATACAAATGTGCATGACAGACTGAGCCCAAGACTGATTTACAAGCAATCATGGAAAATCCTGAAACTCAAATTTTCTACTCAACAAAAAAGCTGAAGAAATTGGTAGTGTGCTCATATAGTGTACAGAACTATATATCCCTTTCCCAAACATGTTGTTTTTTATTTCCTGTATCTTAGTTTGCAACCCTTTCAAGAAACAGTAAGAGGAAAAACATGCCTGCAGCCTCTCACTAGCTCCAAAACAGAGGCTGTCAGAGCTAGGGGAGCACACTGGGCTCAACTCAAAACCAGGAATGAAGCATTTAAATGGGGAACTACCACTTAGGAGCTTAGCCAAACATTCTTTACCAAAACACCAAGGAAAACAAATCTGCCAGAAAAAGCAAGAGATGTTCAGTACAGCCAGGAAACCTTTACCAAATCTGGTTGTCATCTATCCTGCCTATACCAAGCCTGTCCTCCTGGCTGCATGGAGGGGGTGATATAATTAATTACTGTTTTCAGACCATCACTGCACATGATAGCAGGGAAAGTATCCCCCCAAATCAGCTCAGACTCCTGACAGTAATAATAAACTAGCAGCTGCTGCCACTCTGTGTCTTTGAATGACTCAGGCTTTTCTTCTTTGCTGAGGGAGCTACCTACTTAAACTGACAGCAAACATTGTCAGGATAATTTTCTTGCTTAGTGTATGCTGATTCACTGCTGATGCAACAAGTGTGAGACCTGCAAGTTATTTGGAAAACAGGCCCCTCTCAGCAGCACTGCAAATTCATTTTAGTACAAAAAAAAAAGACTTCTCTCATGAAGTCTTTCTTTGAAATTCTGGCTGCCTCAGTCTCTAGGGGAAACTTCTCTCCTTTCACGCAAAGTACATAAATTCCATTGGACAATTTAAAATGCATGAGCCATTCTGCTATGAGTAATTTGGTAACAGGTATTTTGGCATTCAATTCCCTGCATTCAGCTCCCTTTTCTCTCTGTGATCACTTACCCTGCTGTTGGAATTCTTTCAATGGATGTATGAAGGAGCCATGTTATGCATCATGTCCAAATTGTCTAGTGAAGCTTTTTTGATGGCCTACCTTTTCAGAGTGTCAACTCAGCTACCACTACCATGAATAAAATCAGAGAACTGTGCCTTGCCTCTATAAAGTGAGCACAAATCATAATGCAGCCCTGGGGAAAAAGATAAACAAATTTTGATACTCCAAACTGTCAAAACTCAGGCTTGTACTGCAGTTAATCACAAGCCTAAAAAAAAATACAGTTTAGTGCAAGATGGTGCCAATTCAGGTCTTCCTTCTCCCCTTAGTTTGTTCCCTTCCTGTCATTTCTCTTTCAGTTTTCTTGCTATCTATAGCTCTAGTGTCCCCTTGTTTTAGGCTTTAAAACAATGATGCCTTTACCTCTTGCAAAGACAATTGCTGTAAAATACAGTACCAAAACATAGCTTTCCAAGACTGAAAAATCAGTTCTTATTTTTCTTGATCAGACCACCCTCCTTTGGATTTGGTTCCTGTCCCCCACAGACTATTCTGTTTGCCCTCACTGTCCCAGTGTTGAGCACACCATGCAGAACTAGCCACGCTGACGCCAACTCACACAAACTGTCCTCTACTACAACTCATGTATGTCAGCAAACCAAAAATTTAGTCATGCCCAGGAATGGTATTTGCAAAGTACACCTACATAAGCAAAATGTAAGCGTCATGATGCCACCCAGCTGACTGAGACAGTGTCCCTGCTACACATTAAACCAGTTCCTCAGACAGTGCTCCTTAGTCAGCACTGTCTCATTGGAAGAGCTTTGTCACTGCCTTTGCTTGTGTCCACTTCAGTAGGCTGGGCCATGGGAAAGCATTATTACACAGGGAAATAATTTTTCCAGCACCAACATGACTAAGGAGCATTAGCTTTGAGAAGGCAAATTTTCAGAAAAGGCGAACAGCAGGTAGAACCAGAATGCAAGTGAAGCATTTTGCAAAGAAAAGAAATCTTCTGCTTCTTCCTATTGCTTCCCCATTTCTCTTTCCTTTCCCAGGAAGATCTTCTGTTTCTTCCTATTGCTTCCCCATTTCTCCTTCCTTTCACATGAAGCTACTGAATTTCACAGGTTTAACTCTTGATACTAGTATAATGGATAAGTACATTCACATTCTTTGGTTGACTTTTTTTTCTTCACAACACTGCTCCAGCAATATAATTCCAGTCTTCAGGAATTAAAAGACAGAAGTGACTCCAAAATACTTTTCTGAAACCTGTCCTAATTTCGGTATTATTTTGTATCATCAATTTCTTACTCTTAGAAAGAAAAAATAACTGCCCCACTTCCAATCCACATATAAGTGATGCAAATTTGCTAGGAGGTTTATGTTTTATTATCAAACATTAAAGTTATCTAGTAGGCAGCTCTGCTTTAACTTGTTTGCAGATTACAAACAGGTCCATGTAACTCCGTATCCCTCAATAAATCAGACCAAATACCATCACACATCTTCCAAGCAGCTCTCAGCTGAAGAATGTCATTTCCTTTCTTTCAATTTCTACCTTCGTCTTCTCTCTGCAGTGTTGTTTCCAAGTTGTCTTCTTACTACTCTGAAAGTCACAGAAAGATTTCTATGCTCTTACAAAAGCCACACTTTAATCAAAGTTTTCAAGACAATGTTCATGCACTTAGAGGCAATGATTCCTGATGTGAGTAAGTCAGAGGAGCTTCGCAGTTTGGTTAAACACTCACTTGACAAAGACACACTGTTAACTCACAACTGTACCATCCATTTGGGCTCCCAGACTTGGTGTGGTGCCATTCACTGTGTCCAGGACACTTTAGAAACCTGCGTTTCTCATAAATACAGAAGCAGCTGCTTAGCTATGGATGGAGGAAAGTCTTACCATGTCTAATGTCATCCTGAAACACATGGAATGTTAAGGGTTTGGAATGGACCTAAAAGATCATCTAGTCTCAACACCCCCTGACATGTGCAGGGACACTTCCCTGGCCTTAAACACTGGGGCATCCACAACCTCCCTGGACAACTTACTCCCTTGTTCCAGCACCTCACCATGCTCACAGTAAAGAACTTCTTCCAAATATCTAACTTAAAATTGCCTAGTTGAATTTGTATCTAATTACTCTGTGTCTTATCACTACAGTTCCTGACAAAGAGCCCCTCTCCAGCTTTCCTCTAGGATTCTTCAGATACTGGAAGGTTGCTGAGGTCTCCACACGACCTCCTCTTCTCCAGGCTGAACAGCCGCAGCTTTCTCAGCCAGTGTTCATGGGGCAGGTGTTCCAGTCCTTTTATCAGCTTCGAGGCCTCCTTTCAGCTTGCTCCAACAGCTGCATGTCCTTCTGATGTTGGGGACACCACAACTGTACACCGCACTCCAGCTGGGGTCTCATCAAAGAGTACAGGGCCAGAATTACCTCCCTCGCCCTGCCGGCCCATTTCTGCTTTTGATGCAGCCCAGGTTCGATTGGCTTTTTGGCTTGCGAGCGCACACCTGCCGGCTCACGTTGAGTTTTTCATCAACCATCACTCCCAAGTCTTTCAGCTTATCCTTCAGCTCTTCTGGCACTGGACTAACTTGGGGAGGGGTCGGAGCAACGACCCCTCGGGCAGGGCAGGGCAGGGCAGGGCAGGGCAGGGCAGGGCCTGGCAGCCAAGGAGATGGCGGCCAGCCGGCCGGCCTCTCCCGCCGAGGGGCTCATGCGGGCGGGGAGGCTCCGCCGGAGGCCGAGGCCGAGGCCCAGCCCCACCGGGGCCTGCCGGCGCGGGCAGCCGCAGCCCCGGTTCCCCGCCCGCCGTGAGCCGGGGCGGGGCGGCTGCGAGGGGCGGCGCCTCCGCGATCCCCGGGCCGCGCCGGGGGGAGGCGGCGGCGGCGGATCCGGGCCCGGCGGAGGCGGAAGGGGCGGGCGGACGTGGCCCTGACTCTGCGGGACGCGCGATGCTGGTGAGTGCAGGGAGGCCGCGGCGTTGTGTCGCAGCGAGGCCTGGCCCGGCCCGGCCAGGCCCGGCAGGACGCGAAGGCGGCGGCGCGGGGCCCGGCACTGAGTCACGCCGCGGGGAACGGGGGAAGGGGCGGTCGGGCCCGGCCCGCCCGCCCGCCTTTCTTCTCCCGGGCGCGCTGCCGGCCCCGGAGCGCGGGGGCGGCGGTGGTGGCTGCCCGGCCCGCTCGTGGATCCGGCCCCGGAGCCGCGGGCCGGGCCGGAGCGGGGAGGCCGCGAGCTGCGCACTCGGAACGCTTCGCCCCCGTCGGGGTGCGGGAGCGCCCCGCTGGCTGCCCGGGCCCGCAGGATCTGCCCGGCCGCCGGGGGGCTGCCCGCTCCCTCCCTTCGTCCCCGTCCTTCCCCCGTGACCGCGGCCCCCGCATGGCCAGGGCGCCTCGGTGGCTGCCCCAGCCTTTCCGTCCCGCCCCGGCGGCTCTCAGACCTCGGGCCCGTCCTCCCGCAGCCCTCGCTGTGCCCCCCTCGGCCCCGGGACTGCCTACCCCAGCCATCCCAGGCCCTGCTCCTCCCACGCCTCTGCCCTCTTTTTTCCCTGTGAGCTTTTGTCCGTAACCTCACCGGGCACTGTTCTGGGGAGTTCACCTGCACTCTGTCCTCCCTGTCCTTTCCTGTGCTGCTTCGTTTCACCCTGTTCATGCCAGCAATCCCCAGAGCCCTAGTGATACTCAGGTCTGTCTAGGAGCTTTTTGGTTGTACCTAGAGACATTCCCTAGTGCTCTCAGTACCAATGTGGCTGGGGGATTTTTGCCATAGTTCATCTCGGTCAACTTCTCTAGGTTTCTCTTGCTCTCACGGAGTGTGCGCCAGGCTTCCCCTTGTTGCCACCTACTGTTGTGGCCTTAGCAGAGAAGGTGCCCCCGTAACCTTTTGTTTGTCTGTTTGTGTACTTATTGTCTCCATCCAGGTGACTAGTCTTGCAATTTTTGTTTCAAATAACCAGCTCATTTGTTTCCCAGTAACTTTGCCAATGCAAGCTAAGTGTGTCCTGATTGGAATCCTTTCCTCATCCTTCTTGTTTCCTTTTGAAGTTATATTCCAGCACTGTCATTACCCCTCTGTTACCTTTCCCCTTCCAGTTTTCTTCTGCCCAGTAACCATTTCCTTCTTCATGTTTTTTTTCCCTTCTGATCTTACTTTCCTGTCATTAAAACCTTCTTTGTGATCTCACCTAATACTCTTTTTTTTCTTTGCCCATACTCCTTTTCTCTGTAGATTCATATGCTGTCTCCCCCACTTCGTATTTAAATCCTGTAGCTATGCCTTTGAGGAGAAAGGAATTTTACCCTAGGTTATCTGAATACTTGTGTTCTGGTTTCAGCTGGCATAGAGTTAAACACTGAAAGGACGGAGATTAATTACTTGTTTTACCTTATTTTGTTTTGATTTTTTACTGACTTCTTCAGCAACTTTTCCCTTGGTATATGTGTTCATATATAATCACGTACCTCAGCCCTAGTACAGACACATGCCCTGATGCTACTCAGGGAGCAAAAATTCTCTATTGGAAATCCTTTTGGCAGGACTGGGAGGAATAGTCCATGGGGCCAGACATATCTGGTGGCTACATAGCTTGAATTAGGCTAAATAATGTTTGTAATACCATATTGTGAATTAGTGCTTAGTTGAAATGGAGTGTATTTGGGATGCCTCCTCTTTGGGGAAGTAGCAAGATACTATGCAGATACCACAGTACATAGTTTTTACTCACAGTGAACTGCTGTAATGTTGTATGTTGATGATTACGTGTCTGTGTGGCATCAGCACTTTGTGTTTCTGATGGTGACTTGACTAGAAAGAAGTCTTTTCCATCTGCTCTGTAGCTTCTTGTTTTCAGTATTTGTTGTCCAAGTATTCTTCTTATTTTGTGTCTGTCTTAGTTGCTTTGGTTCTTAAGATTGGTTGCATTTCAAAGTCACCTCATGACCACGTTTGAGGTGCAGTTTCAGCACTGGACACACTTGCCCCATGAAGGCATGGTGAGCATATTTGATCTCAGGATTAATTTGTGCACCTGACTCAGAATCCCAGTTCAGTGCCTTGCATTAACAACGTCTCTGGAGGAAACTTTCCATTGCTTATCCAGGGATCACATAGAAAATAGTCTTAGGTTGGTCACCTAAATTAAGCATGTGTGTTTGGCTGACAAAGCAGTGGTGGTGGTTTAGCAAATTGATTCTTCTTCCACCTTGCTCCTTTGTATGCTGGTTTGAACTGGCATTAAAACTTGGGCCTGTTGCTCAAACCATTGACATGAGAAAATCACATTGCTTTATTGCTTTATTAAATAACCTAAATTCATTTAAGATAAATGGATGCACACCCTCATTTGGATACTGCTTTGAGGGTGCCTCTTTTTTGATTTAGCTTATTTGTAGTCTGGGTGCAAGCTCTTGGATTTTAGATGTATTATTATGAAAACAATAGTGAATCCTTAGAGAAAGTTCTCAGGTACTCAGCTTAAGAAGTATTATCCTACAACTTGTGTGTTAACATCTCGGAGTACTGCTTTTCATCTGTTGTGGTTCTTAGATAGTGCCTAGTTTTGTGTAGTTACAATTATTTCATTTGGGCCTAACTTAATGATGAGTCATATCCCAGATGCCAGTGGTTGCATGGATTGGAAATACCTGGAATCTTTTGGAATCTTTTCTCTTGCCACGGAAGTTTGATTTTTTTTTTTTAGTTAATCAAAATTCTAGTGAATTAAACAGCTGTAAAGATGCTCCTCTTGCACTTACACCACTCTCAACATAAAAAATTTGTATTATGAGCTTGAAGTGAGGAATTTCCTAGTGAGAGGTCAGTGTGTTACCAACTCTGCTGTTGTACTTCCTGTGCTATCCAACAGGCATCAGAAGGAAAACAGGGCAGATGTCCCACTTGGATGGGATATCAGGAGGATGTGCACAGGCAGTCATAGCACCCTGCAGCTTGGTGCAGTCTTCCCGTTGCACAGACCTGGAAGAAAGAAGAGTATGGAAAATTTGGCCTTGGAAGTTCTGCATGTGCTTTAGGAATGCATGATCTCATTTTAAATAGAATACTTAGGTGCTAGCATGTTTTTTAGGTAAGAGTACACTAATAGGAAAGTTTTAGTTAACTGTATTTTTCAAGCTTATCTCCATGTAAAAAGTGGTTGCTGGAACCAGCATTTAGAGGTCTGGTTACAAATTATAATCTATTCGGCATGCAAACTTAAACAGCTATTTTTTTGGTTTGTTCTGGAGACCATCGAGTTTCCCTTGCTTGATAAAGGAGAATTTTCAGTAAGAAAATATAATTATTGGAAAAATTACAGAGACATGTTGAGCTTGTCCACATGAGTAACTTGCTGTTTTATTGTAGGAGTTGTAGGTTTTTCAGTAGAAGAACCGCTAGAACAGGAACAGATTGGCTGTTCATGTTTCTACAGTGCTGCAGTCCAGACCTGTTACAGACATGACTAAATGACTTGGTAATAAAATTGCTCTGAGCTGATGTGCCCTGCTATAGTGCTGTAACTTGTAGCCTTTAATGTAACCACAGATTTAAACACTCCTTGTGTTATCCCAGCTTCTGGAAAGAGCACTGCTTTAGGAAATTATCTGTGTCCCAGTGGGTAGTTCTCTGTCAGTTTTCTCTTTACCCACAGAACCTCTGATGTCACAAGAGAGAACCTCTTCCTGTTGCTGCCTTACCTTTTCTTATAAATGATACAAGTCAAATACATGTTTTTTTAACTGAACCAAACATTGATTACATTCCACTTTATTTAATGTAGTGTTTTTCAACTCCTTCTTTAACTATGAACCTTAGAAAAATTAATGAAGGCTACTGTGAAAATAGAAAAACAGTCATTTCATTTTTCACTTCAAGGAATGGGTGTAGAGTCATATGTAAATTTTTGCCAGAGTTGGTGTCTCTTTCTCTCCAAAATTTCACTGCTTTCTTTGCCAGAAGTATCCTGAACTTGTAAAAAGAAGCAGGTGATTCTCACTCTCTGTTCTGTTCTCTGATGGCTCTTACCTGGGGCACTGCATCCAGCTCTGTGGCATCCAGCACAAGAAAGACCTGCAGTTATTGGAGCAGATCCAGGGAGGGCCTCAGAAGTGATCAGTGATGGAACACCTCTCCTATAGCTGAGAGAGTTGGGGTTGTTCAGCCTGGAGAAGAGAAGGTTCCAGGGTGATCTTATTGAGGCTTTCATTCAGTGTGTAAAGAAGGGGGATTATGAGGAAGATGGAGAGAGACTTTATACAAAGGCCTGTAGTGGCAGGACAAAGGACATAAATTTTAAATGGAAAGAGGATGGATTTAAATTGGTTATAAAGAAGGAATTCATTACTTCGGTGGGTGGTGAGGCATTGAAACAGGTTAACCAGAGAAGTTGTGTGTGTAGCTCCATTTCTAGCAGTGTTCAAGGCCAGGCTGGATGGCTCTTTGAGCATCCTGATCTAGTGCAAGATGTTTGTCTGTGGCAGAGGGGTGGTTACTAGGTGATGTTTAAAGGTGCCTTTCAACCCAAACCGTTTCATGGTTCTTGAATAAGCAGTGGAACTTCAATGTGATGTTCTTCCAAAATCTAAGGGAAAAAATTTATATTATCTCCTTTTCTTCCCCTTTGGATTGTTCTGGTTTTGGAATCAAAAGGTTCCCTGCTTTAGTTTGGTCTAGTGAAAACAAGGCATTGCTTGACAGCAGGACTAAGAATAAAGGATTAAGAAAATACCTTTTCTCTGACATCTTTGTAGTTATGCACTAGATGTGAATATCAGTTCAATACCATTGACTTCTGTTTTTCTTTAAATTAGGAGTAACTAATGTTGATATAAAATTCTGCTCTGTCTTTGGATTTCATTAGATTTGCTCTAGTTTGTGTTGCTGTATGTTTCAAGCTTGGTGTTACTGAGCAGAAGAAATGGATTTACATGTAGGATGGTGAGGATCATGGTGATGGAAAGTTTCTGCAGTGCAGAGAGCTCCTCACTCTGCTCTGATAATGTACTTATCTTTTGAAGACAGGCCCATGCTTCTCCTATTTTATTGGAGACTGGTGGCTTTGCTACTGGGACCCGGATGTATTTGATTCATTAATATACACAGTAGAAAAAAAGTGAAGTTTTAAAATTTGAAGCAGGGAGGTACAAAATGTTGGGTTATTAGTAAGGCATTTTCAGCCATAATTTAAATCAGAGACTTCTTGTATTTTTAATATGCAATTGATGTAACTTGGCTTTTTGTTCCTCTGTGTTTCAGGTTGGACAATATCTTAATGTGGATGAGAGTTCAGAACTAAGGCTGGTGGTGTGACCTTAGTTCACCCTGTTTTGCTCTGTAATTTAAACTTAATTTCATATGTAAATTTGCAAGCTCCTCTAGTCTCACTGGGGGTGGATACTGTCACTTGGAAGTTTTATCTAAAGTTTAGTGGACTGAATTAAGGGAAAAAAGAGAATTTTAGAAAATAGTTTATAGTTTGTTAGCTCTTAGTCTTTTCATCTTGCTTTTCATGGTAATCATTTCATGGGCAAATGCTCTGCTTGCTTCTGGGTAGCCAAAGGATGAACTTTTCACTGTACAACTGAAAATGCTTTTTTAGAATGTTTGCTTTTTTTAAAGAAAACAGACTGTTCTCTTACTCTTTTTTTCAGAGATAACTTTGAAGAAGTTTTGTTGTTTCTGAAAATGTGCCTATACTAGGATGCTGTCACTAATAGGAGTTGTATAAAATCAAAGTTTATATCCCTAAGTAGTTCAGTTGATTTTGTTAGATTCTATTGCAGGCTTAGCTTTAAAACTTAATGGTGCAAGCTTAATCAAAAAGGAGGAGGATTTAAATGTAGGTGTTAGGGATGTGTGGCAATTTTAACTTTTACAAAATTAAGTTAAATTGCTTCACTTCTATACCAAGGGTGCCTGTTGCAGTCATTAGAGATCAAAACTGATTAATAATTTGCTGAAATGATACTAAATTTAAACAGAACTAACTTTTTGTGAGGTATAAATTCTTTACTGTAAGTTAAGGCTGCTAGCATTCAGACTTTGTAGTTGAACCAGAAGAGAATTACATACAAATCCCTTTCTAGATTTTAATGAGAAAGCTCTCATTCTTTTTTCATTGACTGTATTTAGGCATCTGGAATGAAATATATGAGAGGTGTGCTGTTCATTGCCAGCAGTGTTAGCAGCATTACACCACAGTAGGAATCAAGATCACTGGCACATATATCCATGCACTTAACGTAAACATGATGTAAAAGGAAAATAAGAAAATAAAGAGGGAGCGGCTTTCACAGGTCGTGATTTTGTCACATGCAGGAAATGAATGCAAGTAACTGCAATATCACTTGATTTATCTATTATTTGTCACTTCAGAATGAAACATTAGTATGAAGGTGATTATAGGAGGAAACTCCTCAGTATTTAAGCTGTACTCTTGTAGTACATTCAAATGTCTGAAAATATCAGATTGTTTGCAAGATTAATCAGTGTGACCGTCATCTTTATTTATAAATTGAAGTGGCAAACTGTATTGCCTTGATCAATTGAGCTCTTACACAAATAACAAGAGGAAAGAAGTTGTAAAATTAGCAGGCTGTTGGGAAGAGATTCCAGCCAGAATTGGTTTTTGCTTGTTAGCAATATGTTAATGGTTTTTTTAAAGTTATTGGTAAGAGCTGCTGCCTTCCAAGAGCATGGAAAAACTGTGGAAATATTATTGCAGGTGAAAATTCCTGTTTGTGTCTTTAACAGGGCAGTGTGAAAGTATGTTGTGGTGCATTGAGTTCTGCTATAATTTTGGGGGATTTGTGTTAGAGTTCAGAGGCTTGCCCCTGGATGTTCTGGTGGAGGGCATGCTGTGTCTGAAGCAGACTGTAAGACAACGCTGTTTTCTTAGTGGAGATCAGTAGGATTATGATGTTTTAACTTATTAAGTTGGATTTAGTTGAAGTTTTGATGTCTGGTAAGGTCTTTTGGGAAAACAGTTATGAGTAAGAATTGTCCTTGCAGGATCATTAAGGTCTCTGAACTGGCCCAAGGTATTTCAGTGTTTCCAGCCCTTCTGTGTTTTTTCTCTCTGAGTTGCATTGGATTTAACTCTTTGCTGCTGTTGTTTTGTTTTTGTGGCTTTTTGCGGTGGTGTTTGGTTGGGGTTTTTTTTGTGGGGTTTTTTTGGGGTTTTTTTCCCCCTTTCTAAGGAAACAGGGTATATTACTCTGTCTTCTGCTTGGAACATGGGGTATCTAGCAAATTTCATGGCTTTTCCTCCCTCATTTTCCTTTTCTACATTTTCCTGACTGAATCAAGATGTGCATCTTCATGTGCATTGTCCTTCATTATTTATGTTTATTTCGGTTTCATTGGGCTTTGGTTAGTCTATTGCTTTCTTGTTTGTTTTGGTTTTTTGTTTGGGTTTATGCAGGTTGTATCATATATATGATTAAAACCAGAGAGAAAGTGGGAATATTCAAGGCTCTTTTTCTTATGGTGGTGGTTTTACCCTGGTTGCTTGCCAGGTATCCACCAAAGTCCCTCCATCACTCCCCTCAAGTAGACAGAGGAGGAAAAATACAATGAAAGGCTCATGGGTTGAGATAAGGACAGGGACATATCTCTCATTGATTACTATCATGGGCAAAACAAACTGGTCTTGGGCAAATCAATTGAATTTATTATTAATTAAAATCAGAGCAAGTTAATGAAAAGTAAAACAAATTTTTAAGAGACCTTCCCCCCACTTGTCTGTCCTCCTCCCCACCAGCAGCACAGGGAGGCAGGGGCCGAGATATGGTGAGTTCACCACAGGCTGTTTCTACCACTGCACAGGGAGAAGAGTCGTTCCCCTGCTCTGACATGGGGTCTTCCCATGGGGGTCAGTTCTCCATAAACCTATCTTGCATCAGTCCTTCTTGTGGGCTGCGGCTCTTCATGGACTGCTTTGATGTGGGTCTCTTTCCACAGGGTGCCGTCCTTCAGGCACAGCCTGCTCCAGCATGAGTTCCTCACAGGGTCTTAAGTCCTGCTAGGAGACCTGCTCCAGCATGGGATTCCCATGAGCTCACAGCCTCCTTTCAGGCATCCACCCTCTCTGACGTGGATCTCCTCCATGGGCTGCAGGTGGAAATTTGCACCCCTGTGGTCTGTGAGCGGGTCTCTGCATCCCTGTGGTCCTCCATGGGCTGCAGGGGCACGGCTGTTTGACCATGGTCTTCACAGGCTGCAGGGCAATCTCCGCTCTGGTGCCTCATCCTCCATTGACCTTGGTGTCTGCAGGGTTTGTCTCACATAGTCTCATTCCTCTCTTCTCTGAGTCTGCAATTACATCTGTGCAATAATTTATTTTCCTTCTTAATATGTACTCACAGAGATGTTACTGCCATCCCTGGTTGGCACAGCCTTGGCCAGTGCTAGATCCATCCTGGAGCTGGCTGACATTGGCTCTCTTGGACTTGGGGGGAGCTACAGCCAGCTTGTTACAGAAGTCACCCCTGTAGCACCACCTGCCACTACCAAAACCTGCCACACAAACCCACTACACTTCTGTAAAACTTTCTTCCTTCTCTTCAGTGCACCCATATCTTGACTTGATTTTTTTTTTGTTCTTTTCCTAGTCTGCAGCATTCCTTTTTCCAAGATGTAAAACTGAGTGTTTGAAGAAGCTATGAAGCACATTAACTGTTCAGTTAAAAAATACTGCAGGGTCTGTGTCCTGGTTTTGACACAGGAATATGCAAGACCTTAGGTTAGAAAGGACGTTCAGTTTAGGAGCAGTCTGCAAACTTTCTACGTAAGGATTATTTCATCAACAGCAAAGTGAACTCTCTCTGAAGATGGCCAACCAAAACTTGAAATATTTTACCTATGTAGTACTTAAGGATGTAGTCCCTTGCACTGTTTTCCAAATTGATGTTGATGCGGTGAAACAACCATAAAACCTATTGTTTGTGGGATTCTAAATATTGACCAGAGTTTACTTTGGCTAGAGTTGCAGAAGGGAGAGTTGGCTTGGGTAGAATAAATATGGCAGCAAACCTTATTGAGTCTAGATCTACTCTTTGTTCATGAGGCAGCATGTATATGTTAGAGTATGGTGTGGCTTGTTCGGGTTTTTTTGTATTAGCTGTGGCATTATTGTAGGGAGATACCTGTCAAACGCTGCTGGGATTGTTTGTTCAAGGAAGACAAAGGTAAAGCTGTAAGGAAGAAATAAAGACTATTAAAGAGCTGGTAAAAGAATAGGCAAAGAGAAAAAGTGGCACACTCCAAGTTTCTTGGTTTTATTCTGATGAATAGTTATTGATATTTTAGAAAAATCCTTGTGTTCAGGCATACAGATAAACCACATGAGTTAAAAAGGCTTTTAGTGAAGACAGTAATGGATAATTTAAGTAAATTAGGAAAGTGTGAAAACTGCAGTTCCAAGTTGCTTACATATATTGTGTTTAAATTTGAACATAAAATTGAATTTTAGAGTTTTTCTAGCTGTGAAGAACATGTCCAGGCTTTGTTTTATTTGTTCAGCTGGCAACTGTATCATTGGCACATGAAGTAATGTAGGAGTGTATTAATTACAGTGCTTTAGATATCATTGATCAGAGCTGTAAAACACAGAGGAGGGGGCGTGGGGAGAACATTGGAGCCCAAAATGAAGTCATCATTAGGGAGATACAGGATTAACCACCCAAAATTTACACCAAATTTACACAACTTGGTCTTAAATTACTGCCAAATTACACACTCTTGCTGCTGCATTTTTTTTTTAAGTGCTATACAGAACTTTTTACCACCCAAAGACAAGTTTTGGAAGGGATGAGTGCATGCATGCATCTCTGTTTTTTCTCGTAATGAACTGAATTTAACTTCCTTGAAAATGAGATGAGCGAAAGCTTTTCACACTACATGTAGCTCAGTGTTTCATAATAATACAGAGGAACTGAACATTGTAATTTTTGTCATTTATCTATTAAATATCTTTGTTGAAAAGGGAGAAAAAATTCTAGTATTTCTCTTCTGGTATTGATTTTTAGAATAACCATTTTTTACAATAGTGTCATTTTGTGGGGGCACAGTGAAAATGTCTGCTATAGGCAAATTCTCCAGATGTTGATTAATTACACATTTGTAGCATGTGAAGTGCTAAGGACATTATCCTTGTTCCTAGTCTTGCTTTAAGAATTGTGTCATGTGAAGTGCATAAATTGTCTACCTAGCTCATAGCCTTTATATTTAGTGGCCTAAAATAATTCTGGACAGAAATGGGAGTGCTATATAATGTTGCATGCAGGACTATGGCTCAACTAAGCAATGTTACAGTGTAGAGCTTGTAATGCTAACACATCAGCTGAAGTCAAGATACTTCAAAAACCTTCAGCATTATGAAATTTCTAAACTTATTTTTAGTGATATTCGTTCCACCATAGCTTATTAGTGAAACTTGCTTCTCTTCCCAAATGGGTTTGGGTGTAGTGTGATTAACTCTGGTCACTTAAACTCATGCTGCTAGACATCCTCATACATGAAGTTAAACAGATAAAATAAGTCTAGAGGTTGTGCCTCTTTATTGCATCTTTAAAACAGTGTTATCTGGGCTCTTGCATCAGCTGGGAAACCTTGTTCTGAACCTCTGAGTTCTTACTGTGCAAGAAGCTGACAAGTTCAAATTCTATCTGTAATTACTGAAGTAAACTATCTTGAAGTATGTAATTTAGAAATAAGGGGTTGTGGGAGAACAACAGGTGATGCACAGGCCTTGGGGCTGTAAAGCTGAAAGTTGTGTTGTGTTAGGATGTAAAAATCAGGTGTTTACTCCAGCAGATGGCTTGGGATGCTGAAAAGTGGTAGGATCCATTACATTTTTTAGATAAAAGATGGGTTAACTTTCACATTTTCCTGAAGGCCTCTTCCAGCATGCACATTATTTTCCAAAGAGGTGGGATATCTAAAAAAGACTATTATTAGATTATCAATAAAAACAAGCCCGGTATTTTCTAATGCAGTGTGTTTCTTTGCATATCATGTTTATCTATCATGATATGTGTCCCTAAGTAATGAAAAAGTGGGAGTAACATTTAAGTCCTTCAAGGCTGTTTTAAAGTTTTGGCAAAAGTGTTACCTCTTTTGTTTGGACTGTTTTAATTGCAGTACTTGAGTGCAGGGTTGAAAGATTGGTTGGCATTGAACACTATCATCCTGCTGCATCAAATTGTGCATATGTTGTCTGGAAACTGTAGGGGTGATATTGCTCATGCAAATATAGCTGCTCCTGAAGCTATAATGAAGTTTGGGTTCTCTGGTCCAAAGCTGCAGAGTGGATGTTGCAACTCAGGCACCTGATTTTATCCTTGAAGCAGGTCAGCAGCAAGTCTGATCTGTTAGGGCAGAAAGCTCAGTGATGGTCAGTTCAAGACCAGCTTGTGCACAGTCCTGCCAAGAGCACTTTGCAAGGGAGAGACCTCACTGATTTAAAGGTCATGACTTAATGGTGAGGTTTGAATTCAGGCAGTGCAGTCTGGGCACTGAGAAATCTGCCTTAGGAGCTCTTTCTCCCTCTTTGTAGCAATTGGGATGTTGGGTGGAGAGATGCAGTATAACTGCTGTGGACTTGATTTGACCTTTCAGAATTGTTGGCCTAGGAAAGGGTTTTTGTGTGTGAATCAAATAATAGCACTTTTCACATGAAATAGAATATCAAATGTTTGTGTGTAATAACAACTGTGCCAAGTAACAAAGCCTTGTGTTACCCCTGCTCTTCCTATAAATTTAATACCATAGTTTAGTTTAACCACTAAGTATGGATAGTTCTTTTCATAAATATGCGATTGAAATTCTATTCTTGTTAAAGTAATATATTAATAATCACCTTTCTATTTTTTTTGCACATAAATAAATCTGGAAGAAATTGATAGTGGCTTATATAATTATTAATCTATTGCTCTATTTTCTGATTAATGTTAAGTAGTAATTAACTGGAAGAAGTAAATTGTTTGAGTCTAGGAAGTTAGCAAAATGCTACTGTCATTCTGTATCCATGTGTTTACTTGCAAAATTCAAATTGAATGCCAACCAGAGGATAGTGAGGTAGTGTCAATTGTGGTGGAATTATGACATATAAATAATATTTTTATATAGTGGACTGCATGTGAAAAAAAGCCCAAAAGTGTTCTTTTTCATAGCATTTTTAATAGCTACATCCTGACTTAAATACAGAGGTTTCCTTTAGGGGAAAGGGAGGGTGAATGAGGAACACCTTGAGTTGAAAAGATTCTGGGAATAGGTAGTACTCATAGATGCACCAGGGTACATAAAACTAGGAGATGTTTAGTTAGAGAGGAGAGTTAAATATTTCCATCGTCATAGAAGGGGAAACTCAACATCTGCTGGCTATGCTTTCTGCTAGCTAGCAAGGCGTTGGCCTTTTGTCAGAAGCTCTTATACAAGCAATTAAGTATTTTGTGTTAAGTACACCAAAATGTGTATTGGCAGATTAATAAGCAAGTGACAGTCAGTTCATTCTCACACGTACGGCAGTTTTTGTGGCCTTAGAGATTCAGAACCATGTCTCCTTTAGTAACAGATCTAAGAAATCAAAGTGTTTCTGCTCTCCTGGATTGTAGACATGGAATTCATTTTCTTGCTTTTATTGCAATGCTGACTTAGGATCACAGTCCAAGTCTGTGGGTGTGTAACATACACAGAATATTTCCCTCAGTGGAGGTGAATGGCCACTCGTGGACCTTTGTTCTTCCTGGCTTTTGTTGCTCAGTCCTGAAAGTCCATCGTCAGTAGTACTGCAGCAGGTTTGGTTTCCAGAAATTAAAGAAGTTAAATACAAGCAAGGTATGATCTAGATTACACTGCAGCATTATGATGCATGATTGTTGTATGCCTTTAATAACTAGCTTGCTGTGATTAGAGAAACAGAAAATGGCAGGGTTGAATTTTAGGTGTGTGTTTTCTAAGATGTATATTGATTGAATTCTTGCTTTTCCATCTAATCCTCTGAGTAACTGTTTCCCCTGTAAAAAATAAATCTAGCCACATAATCAGTTGTATGTCAGATTAAAATGAGACAGTACTTGTTGCTGAGACTCACATAATAAAAATACTTCTCGGTGGTTTTACTTGGATTTGGAGATTGAAATGTGTATGGGTAATGGGAAAGCAAAGGACTGTGAGGATAGGTAATCTCTGTGTTACTGTAGTAAGACAGTCACTGACTGAAAAAAATGAAAAAATGCCTCCATCTCAGTTGGTCTTTTTAGGGTTCAGGAGAAAAGGCAGAAGAGAACTTCAGATAACTGGGTGGAAGTCAGGGAGGGTATAACAGAATACTTAATTTTCAAAACTCAGCAAAGCCTGGAGTGGAACATGGAATAGCCTAGAAGTGGCTGTGACAAAGCACCTATGACATAACTGTAGAATATATTTTATTTTCTGCTGCTCAGAGACTAAGAACAAATAATAGGGTTTATTTGATCTCAGCCTGTATTTTCTTGAAATTATGGAAGGGTTCATATGGATGACAGATTTATCATAAAGTTGTATTGTCTGTAGAAAAATGGAAAGCCATAATGTTTCACTATGGTTTGAGTATTCCAGTCAGTGAGCTCTAGGGTGCAGAATGACAGAGTGGTTTGGGCTGGAAGGAATCATCTAGTCTAGTCTCCTTATCTTGGGCAGAGACACCATCCATTAGATCAGATTGCTCAAAGCTCCTTTCTACATGGCCTTAAACACCAGGCATCCAACAGCTTTACTGGGCAGCTTGTTCCAATGTCTCACCACCACCCTCACAGTTAAGAATTTCCTCCTTATATCCACTCTGAATCTACCTTCTTTTAATTTAAAACCATTGACCCTTCTGTAACTAGAGTTACCAGTAAAAAGTCTTTCTCCGTCTTTCTTACAGGCTCCCTGTATGAATGGGAAGACTCCAGTAAGATTAAGTTGGTCCTTAGCACATCTCTCTTATTTGTGGGCTGATTTTTGACATTGTCATTTTCTGATATTCATTTTGTTGCTTTGGAGGATAAGACATGTTAAAATTGCAAATGTATTTTTATGGACTTATGTAAAAATGGATCATCTCTGCTTGAAGTTTTCAGTTGACCTTTCCAGGTGAATGTGTTCCTTCACCATAATATCATGATGCTGATGAATTCGTAGCCATCATTTCACTATGTCCTGAAATTTGTGCACTTAAAACTCATGGGAATAGTGCATTTTCTTACTTTCTGATTGTTTCATTCACAATTCATTCAGTATTTATTCTGTGTACTCCTATTAGTAGTTCTTTCTTCCCGCCATTATTGACTGTATGTTCTCTTGCTGGTAAAATGCCATTGAAGGAAGTGGTGTTCTTCTACATAGCAAAGAAATAAATGTGAGCCCATGATTGCCAGATAGAAAAATTCTCTGCTACCAAAATGCCTTGGCCTTTCAGGTTGCCTGTAATAGTACAAGATTGGAAGAGTTTTTGATAACTGAAGAAAAAGTTGTTTGTAGCATCTTCTGGTGAATCTTTGATACCCATAAGGGTGTTTGTTAAACAATGAGCTACCACAGAACCCAGAGTTGCTCAGAAGTACTGGAGTTTTACTGTTGAATGGGGAGGAGCTATTTACACTTGCTGGTAGATAGTGTCTGCTCCTTGGAAAGCTTTTTGCTCTTATGTTTTGTTGTTAGTATTAGAGTTTTGTTGTCAGCTGCACTGATCTAAGTACCCACAGCCTTTGGATAACTCTGGGTACTAACTGTCTCATTTTGTGGTGAATTGCTAAATTATGTTCCTTGGGTTTAGTATTTCACATCTCAAGATGGATTTCTCATCTGTGTAAACGACAATATTCCAATGAAATAATAAATTTTGCGTCTTTAGTGTGGATAAATTTAGACTGTCATATAACGTGTATGTTTTCTTTTCCTGTTGCAGGTTATCCTCCTGGGAAACATCACTTTTTGTGCATAAAGAATATCTTGCTGAGTTGCTGCAACTGAGTTTAGAATGTTACTTGACTTGTGATTCTGATGGAGGAATAACAAGAGCTCAGGCTGCTGCACTGGAAGACTTTACAGGAAATACAAAATGTCATCGAATAGGAGTCAGAACCCGCATGGACTTAAACAGATTGGTCTTGACCAGATATGGGATGACCTAAGAGCTGGAATTCAACAGGTTTACACCAGACAAAGTATGGCAAAATCCAGATACATGGAACTCTACACGTATCCTAGTGCCTATGATAGCTAGTCCTCTCACTGCTGGTAGATTACAGATAGCTTTTTACTTTTTTAGACAGAAAATTGCTTCATAACTATTTCACTTAATGGCTTCTAAGAATGCATGGTTTTGTTTTGAAGATTGGCCTTTTCTATTTTATATTACTGGCAAATAGCAGGAACATTCTGTTATCTGGAAAACTGGCTTCCATAATTATTAAGGCTACCTCTGTATTTCAGGTTTGATTACTGTTATCTTTAATACAGCACATGTTTAAAGAGATTTTATTATTAGGTTGAATTTTGAGTCCACAATGCACACAAAGAAAACAGAGATTCCTTTTTGTTTTCTGTTAGTCTCTGGCATTAGGCTTTAGGTCTTACTGATAATCATGTCCAGTTACCTGGAAGTTTTTCAGTTGTCATTCTCTATGTAATACTTTACTCTTGACTTGATTGTGTAATTTTCCAGCTGGAGTGAGAATGTCTCCAGTGGATTTTGCTTTAATTCCTAGCTTGCATTGGAGAGTTATTTTCCAGCATCTCTGGAAAATACATGCTGGTTGTTGTTACAAGCTGCTGGAAGGGGGTTAACCTCCTTGTTCAAATGCACTGAGGTACTGTGTGGAAGATTGTAGGAAACTTGTTTCTGTCAGGTAGTGTATAAGGATGTTTTCAAACCAATATGTAGGAGAAATATGTCTCTTGTTGTATTACAGCTTAGGTGTTTGACTTTAGGACTTCATTTAGAAAGGAAATTCTTCTTTATTTTGCCTATAAGGTGCCATGTAAATGGGTTCCATGACCTTTGTTTTGCATCTTTTGTTCTGCCTTGACTCTTGTAAGCTTGTATTTCTCAGTAAAGTCAGCACTGCTTAAAAAGGTGGTGGTCTACACACTTTGCTGTACATTTGATAGAAATGATAACTGAATACATTTCATATCATTTAGTTCTGCTGCTTTTCTCTATCAGTATTTAGAGTTGGGTCTTTTTAATGAAGTTATTATTCTGAACTAATGTCTGTAGCTGTTGCTGGCACTGATTTGGAATTGCAGCATGTAAAATTTTAGTCTGTAATAATTTTTTTGGAAGGACAGAGCTTTTATAAAAGAGGAGCTTGAAGGCTATAAACCAGTCAATTCTGTAGTTCCCTGGACTTTTAAGTTTCTCTGTACATGTAATCTTAGCATCAACATGCAAGCTTTTCTGTCTGTGCCTGCAGAATCCATGCTCCAGGCTGTGGTGGGAGAAGCCCTGAGCAGCCTGCTGAGTGTTTCTAGGATACTTCTTTAATAGCAATGGGAAGATGAAATAACATTTGTATAGGGTCAGTACTTTTCCTAAGATTTAAAATTAATGATTTCTTGCAGCACTAGGTTCAATGTTGGTTTTGATTCAGTGAAACAACTCTGTGAAAGTTGAATGTCTGAGAGAAATTTGACATGCAGTAGAAGCTCTGAGAGTTTTTTCTTCTGAGTGCCTTTAATATATTCTTGTTCAGGAGCTTTGTTAAGCAGGATAGCTGAAGACTAAGTACTGACTATAATGGTAATGGTTAAACATGGGCTTTTTTCCTCTCCTGAGGTTCTCAAAGATGCTCAGAATGAAGCTGTAAAAAGGATATGCTCTCTATTAGTTACTCATTTCCTCCTTGCTTCTGCTTTGAGGAGTTGTTGGTACGAAAATAAGGACTGTTTATGTTAATTTCTTCAGTGAATTAATTTAGGGGGTAATTTTGGTGGTCAGCTTGGATTTTTTTGTCCAAGTTTTTGGACATAATAGTTAGATATCTTAGAATATTTGATACTGGTTAGGCTGTGCATTTAATCTCCTGTGAAGATAGCAATGCATTTTGCATTCTATACCAAGTACATGTGTTCAAAAGTTGTGCTTAAAAGATTACACCCCGTTCAAAGCAGTAACTGTGAGATATTTGCCCAGTCTTTGTGTACAGCAAGTCTTGTAGTCGGGTAGATGTTTATTTCAGGAAGCTTTGCTTATCAACCAGCTTAGTTTGGAAAGCAGAACAGCTGCAGTTGAGTTTCAGTTGCAGCTGTAATTGGTCTGAAGATCAGCTGTACTTACAAGAATGTCTTGATAATTGACAGTTTAGTCTTTCCTCATCCTCTTTTGTCCTCTTTCTCTTTCCCCATCCACCCCCCTTTTTTTTCTTGTCAGGATATTCCTCCTGAAATGGATTTCATTTCATCCCTTTAATTTATAAGAGGGGAACTGTGCATATTACCAAGTCCTATATCTGTCCTGTATCCTATTCAGTCCTATATCTGCTATCAATTTTCAATCAAAGTTGATTGGAGATGTAGAAGATTTTGTTGTGCCTTGGTCAAGTCCCTCTGGAAAATAATTAGAATAGTTATGCAATTCTAGCATTTCAGACCTCTGTCACACCTGCACTTGTTTTCTTTGTTCAGAGGGTCTCTGTGAAACAGCAAATTCATCTCTTGAGTACAGGCTGGAGCCTGTGCTTAAGGTGGGGTTTCTTCCCCTTCATTTCAGTGGAAGCAGAAACATGATGATTATTCCAGGATTATTTTTTAGATCTGAATATTGAAGAGGCGACGAAAAATTTTGTTTCTGAATGGTGGTTACCAAGTTCCTCATCCATACTTCTTGTCATTTAGATTTATTTGTGCTTTTAACTGCAAGGTACCTTTTTTTTGTGAGATCAGATGATCATGTATTTCCTTCTTGTGCAGTTTGTTGTTTTGGTGTTTCATTTTTTTCCCCCCATGTGTGAGATTCTTGAAAATGAAATATAGATGTTTTTCTGTTCCTTACCCAGATATTATGTAATTTCTAGTACTGAAGAGCCTATTTGTTCCTATAACAGTAATTAACATCATCTGACAACAGTATTACAAGCTAGCTCAGAATTACATGTCAAACATTGACTTTATGCTAAAAAAGAGAAATAGCCAATAAAATTAACTCGATTTCTAGAAACCATAGACCTAAATATTGTGAGGGAAGGGCCTGTTCACCCTGTTTTCCATTTAGTGATTATTAGTTTGGAGGCTGTGATCCACAGGACTTGCTTGTAAAAGTCAGTGTTTAGGGGTATATGTATAAAGAACATCTCCTGGTGGCATTTAGTCTGTTTGGAGGAAACTTCAGTTAGTCTGTAAGAGACTGTAGAGAGATAACTGTATTTCTGTATAGCAAGTTTTGAGTTTCTGTTTTGAATTGTTGGTTGAAAACCTATTACTTGGTTTACTAGAATTATTCTTACTCAACTTATTTATAGTGCTGTAGGTCACTTGTCTTTATAGCCACCTCTTCTTAACTCCATTTGGCAGTGATAAAATATTCATACATCTTGTGCTATTTTCTTCTCTTTTGGCAGCAAGTGAAGTCCATTTTTCAAACTAATTGTATAGTGAGCCTGCAATTTATTTTCCTCAAACCTCATGGTATGAGAGAATGAATGGGGGTTTGCTGGACATTTGCATTGAAACTCAATGAAGAGAATGAAAGGGGTTTGTTCCTTTTCTTGTTTTATGTATCTTAAGAAGATTCTCAGGCCAGGTACTAAAATGACAGAAAACCTTGCTGCACTGTATCAAAGTAGTATAATTTTTCACAGTGACTTAGAGAGCTGAGTAACTTTGCTAAAATACTTACTTTTGTTCAGAAGCACACATCAACAATTTTCAGATAGCATTGGTGAATGGAAAGGTTAGTGGTGTGCTTCTCTCTAGTACATGTGGACTCTTCGAAATGCCAAATATTTAACATAAACTCATGATTTCACTGCCCTGATTTACAAAACATAACCTGAGAAGCATTTTTAGGGATTCTTTTAAACAATCTAGTTAATTTATGCCCATACAGAAGAAATGAATATTTTTGTCCAAATTTAATATTTAAAGAAAATTTGAGAAAAATAAGATGAGTTTAAAGAGTCCAGTTGTTATTAATTTACAACAGATGAGATTTATATCTGCGTGAGGATATTTTAAAATGTTGTCATTGATAAGAAGAGTTCATAATACTGTGGAAGGTATGATGCGGTTGTTTAACTAAGATATAAGTTGCAATGTCCAGATTGCAGTGTTCAGATTGGCTTTCAAGGTCTTTCAGTGTTATAGACATAAAATTACACTACTGATTTCAACAGGTTCCTAAAATACCTTTGAGTAGTTGATTGGCATCATTATCTTATAGGTCTTATGTGAAAATTTGAAGAAAATGACTGAATTTATTGACTTAAAATTTGCTCAAGTCTTACGCCAATAAATTGGATCTTAAAAATGTGTTTCTTATATTATTAGCCCTCATTTGTAAATATTTTCAAAATAATGAGTTGAAGTTTGTCAAGGATAGGTAAAGGCTATGCTGTTCTGTCACATTTCATTATTTTATGAAAAATCCTTGCTTATTTTGATTCAGTTTTGTTCACTTATTTTAACAAAGCAGTGGCTACTGAATAACTATTGGATCAAATGTAAGTAATTGTATATCAGAAAAGGTTACTGTAATCATTGTATAAAATGGGATTTTTTTTCCTCACTTAGGAACTGTACTAGTTACTGTACAGTTGCTGTATTAGTAACTGATATAGGAAAATACTATGTTGAACATTAAATAAAATGTAGTGTGCTTGCACTTCAAAACTGCTAGATGACTCAGGATAATCTGTCTGTTCATAAAATAGAAAGTGTAAATATGTTTAACTTTTTTTTCTCCCTGTGAGTAGATTCAGCACCAGTGGTATATGTTGATCAAGAAAAAAGCAAAACCATTAAGCCCTTCTCTTGGCATGCTTTGCCAAGAGCTTTTGTAGTTGCTTCTATTGCAATCTTTTTTCCTTGTTGAATTCCTGTATTTTAGTAGGATTTTAGATCAGCAGATGCATATTAAAACTGTGAAAATATTTCATTTTCTAATCACATGAATCTGTTGTTACCAGGCAGCATGGTATGTTCTTGTTTTTTTCTTTCTGCACAGATTATTGTGCTCTTTCTATGCAGAAAAGATACTGAGGTGTTAGGGCATGCTCTTCTCATTTACATCTCAGACACTGTTCCACTTTCTCTTAAGATTCTCTCACTCTAAGCCATCCTTTCACTTCAAGGTCAAATCATCTAAGGTCACTTTGGATACATCAAGGCAGCCTCTTCTGTCTGCTAGTATTAGTCCTGCATATATTCAATATCCCATTTCATAGGACTTCTCATGTTCCAGTTAGTGCTTGTGTGAAACACGAAGGCAGGAGTAAATGTATTTGTTGGCATGTTCAAAGGGTACATAATAGACCTTTTCTTGTGTGGAAAGGTACATATAATTGTATGCATTTGTGTGTATTTACAAAGATTGCATCTTCAGTTTGAAAGAAGGGCAGAATATGTTTATATTTGTGCAATCATTCCCTTCCTTTATGCACTCTTCCACAATGACTGCTTGCTGTTCTACTTGCTTTTTATAGTAACCAATAATATTCTGTTCAGAACCAACCTCTGTCAATGCAAAGAAAGAAATTTAAAAGCAGCCTCAGTTATGGAGGCTCATACACTCCCTGGCATAAAGACTGTACACTTTGTTTTTGCATTTGGCTTTGAAATTTTGTGTTTTCCTTGTAACTCAGTGCTTCTCTGTGATGCACTTGAGTTTATGCTGTGGAGAGAGAAACAAGAAGTTATCTATTAGTCTTCAGATGGCTTTTGCTGAAAGTGTCTCTGATCTCAGACTTGTAGAAACCTGTTTGAGCTGAGTTATGCCTGGATTTTCATAGCAGCTGCATGGCTGATGCTGTAATAACTTCTCAATGTCTTGCCTCAGTCCTTCCCTGACTAAAATGGGTTGTCTAAAATGGAGTGATTTAGCTGAGAGTTGTATCAAATCTAAAGACTTAAATGTATCAATGTATCAAAATATATCAATTGAAACTTAATCACAAGTGGTGAATGTATGGGTTGGGTGCAAGCTCTTAATTTTGTTTGTTAGCTTTCTCTGAATGGCTTTGTGGGGGTAACCCTTACTTCCTGGATGATGAGCTGAACATAGATAAAATCTCTTTCTGGTACCTCCCTGAAAAGAATGAAGATTTCTGGGGTGCTTGTTTTACTGCTGCTCCTCACAAAGCTAAAGTGAGTGTTCAAAGCACTTGTTCTGAAAAGTGATTGGTTTTTTACAACCTTATAATTTGAAAAACTCATGTGAATTTCCTTCATTCGTTTGAGTTTGACTCACAAAACATTAAAGTCATGTAGGCATGTCCACTTCTCTTAGCTTCTCTTCTCTTATGTCTGGGGTAATCCAGCCTAAACTTCTGGATTTCAACAGGACTTGAATGGCTTTAATTTTGAAGAAAATATGTAAAGCTGTTCTTTAGTAAATATAATAAGCTGTGTTGTTTGTATTAGAAGTGGTTCTACAATAATACAAAGCTTCTGTAGCCTTCCCTAGCAATTTTCCTGTCAGTGTTTACAGTAGTTCTCTATCTGATGTTCTTACATGCCTTTGGTGTAATCTAGGAAAATACAGATTTTTTACAAAAGTGGAATTAATCTCTATTTAGTCCTTCAGGCCAGCTACTGAGCCTGAAATTAATTTCTGCTTAAAGTCCGGGAAATAGCAAATTTATGCCTAAAACTGATCTTTATAATAAAGATACTAGAAGTAATGAGAGAAATTGTGATTGGACAGTTGTTTGGCTTGTGTTATTGTGGGCATCTCTGTGCTGTAGTTTTCTGCTGTGTTCTGTTAATTCTGCTTCCCTTTCAGTTCCTTTAATTTTACATACCTGTTCCTCACACTTCTTCCAGTAATGTTAATTTTTCATAGCAAAATTAAAGAACTCTGAGGGTCTGGCTGTGCTGGTGAAAGATGAACCAGTTAGTACCTCAGCAGAACTATTTTCTTTTAAAAACTACAAGATTTATGCAAAACTGAATGATGTATACTCATCATTGTAGTGTCTGAGTGCTTTCTTGTTGTGTGTTGAATCACACAACTGATAATTTTTCTTATATAATTTTGGTTTGCAGATGCTTTCGGAGTATAAAACCTGTATGGATTACTTTGGTACTTTTTGAGAGGAGAGGGTAGATTAGAATTGACCATGGCATGCTCAAGCTTGTGTTTTGTTGGCATACTTGCTCAAAAAATGTATGCAGTGCTGCTGAAAGAGCCTGTTTCACTTCCCCAGTGTGGGCACAGAAGTTCAGATCTGCTCACCAAAGGGTCTGGGGCCAGGGACCACCACTGGCTGTAGTGTTGGTTCCTTCCCCAGGCCTCATGACTGCCTGCCTGCATGAGCCCCCATGCTGCTGGAAACCAGGTGGCAAGGAAGCTCTCCAGCTGGGCTGTGTGTCAGGACCCTTTCTTCCAGTGGAAGTGATCTGGTACAAGGCCTTAAATCCATTAGGGTGTGGCAGCACAGGATTTTTTTTTTTCCTGTTGCCTATCTTTAGAAACTGAGCCAAGGCTGTCTGAAGTAGTGTCAATTATATTGGTGACAGAGGTGGTAAAATTAATTTGTCTTTGGCTATATTTTGTTTTGAAGACTTTTGGAGGAGAATAAAGCTCTGAAAAAGATTTTTCATCTTGCAGCAGCACAATGCTGAATTATTTTATAAACTTTCTTGCAGTTTTCTACCTCAAATTTATTTTAGACAACTAAATTAAATTTCTCCTTCACTGGAAGATGTAGAAGTTAGAGGAAATTGATCTTGATCTCTTCCTCCTGTAGGTGGTTTGTCTGCTGGGCCAAATCTGAAGTTCAGCAGCCTGAAACTTGGGGATCAGCACAGCTTCACTCTGGTTCAAACTTTTCTATTGATGAATTAACTTCTCTGCTTCTTATGGTATTCAAATTGCCATACAGAATAGTGCAAACACCCCCAGAAATGTTTCCTGGTAGCTGTTTGCGTATGTATATAGCTTCCAGCGTACCATGCATTGAGGGATTTATTTTGCTTTCTGCAGCTAGGAATTCTTTTCATAGCATTCCCCTTGTGATTCTCAGATGGACTGTTGTAAGCAGCACAAATCTGATTTTGTTTTGAATATGTCAGTCTTTCTGTCAGTTGCTGGCTCTAGCAGATGGGGGGACAGATTGTAAACAAAGTGTGAGAGAGCATGCTTTATGTAGAATATGTCAAAGAGTTACACTTGCAAACTAACTTCAGTTTGACTTGTATGGAACAATGAAACTAGAGCACTTCAACGGTGCTGTCTTGGACCCTTTGGCTAGCAAATCTCAAGCCAGAATAAAAGGTAAAGATGAGCAGTACTGGAATTACTTTTGTTGCAGCTCTGAGGTGATTACTGTCAGACATGGACAAAAGGTCTCAGTATCTGTGTTTACTTTACAATGAATCCTGGGTTTAATAGTAAAATATATGGGGTAAGAAAAAGGCTTATGTCTTCTAATCTTGGCCTTTTATTTTTCTGAAGGCTGTTTTGATTGTTTGTAGAGATGAATGGAATGTTTTTGTCAGGCAGTACTCTCAAAACTGCAAGAATTACCCTTCATCTGGACAGTCTTCCTATTTTCAGGCTTGCTCAAAGCCACTTGGGATAAGAGAGGGGAAGGAGGCAAGACTGTCAAGGGGGTATTTATGAATCAGTCCTAATTTCCTAGTATCAGGAGAGGTTTTCCATAAACAATTTAGAGAAATTTATGTATTAGCCATTTTAAAATGGCCCTGTTGGGTAACAGGTTACCTGCTTTTCTTAACCTGATTTTCTTGTTTGTGGCAAGAAAGTAAGTTGCATATCTAGAGGAAAATGGTTGTGCTGTGTCTTATTCTTCACTTGAACAGAGAATTCTGAAATCAAGGTGTAGATAGTAAAAGTAGCAGCAGTGCCAGGGAATTTGACCAAACAAATGATTAGAAGGTGGAAGAAATCATTAATGTCCAAGAAATTAGTGGCTGATAGAGATAAGAGGCTGATTAAAAGTTCAATTGCTTCAATTCAGTACAAATGAAGCCCTTAAGTTGTTGGTTGACATTGTGAGAAATTTACTTACTTGGCATCTGGATGAGGTAACAGATAAGAAATAAACATACACTGTATATTTTCAAAAAGGGTTAATCTTAGCAACGAGCATTACTTCTTTGCACAGAATGCAATGACTTTCTAAACAAGCATGTAAATATAAACTGTGAGCATGCTTTCCATGCAGTTTGATGTGAAGACCCTGAGCTTTGTTCCTGGTGGCATGCAGGATACTCTGATCATTAAACCCAGTTTAAGGGTGTGTTTTGTCTATGAAGTGTTTTATAAAATTATTGCAAGGAAGTTAACTGGATATTTGTAGACAATTCTTGAGCTTTACCACTTAGAAGCAAATCTTTTTATAATGACTATAATGCATCGTATATTTGTAGTTTATAATTTTCTTGGTATTTATTTATGCTGATGTCTTGCCATTTTATTGTGCTAGGCTTTGTGAAGGAAAAGATAAAAGTCAAGTCTCTGCAATATATTAATTTCCTAGTTCATGGTGTGCTGTGTAGGAAACCTGTCTAGTGGTTAAAGTTGGGTCCACTTGTGTAGAGGGATAAAGTACTGGAATGGTCTGCCGGTGGAGGTGGTGGAGTCACCATCCCTGGATATGGTATTGGGTGCCATGGTTTAGATGAGGTGTTAGGGCATGGGTAGGACTGGATCTTGAAGGTCTTTTCCAACCTAGTGAAAACACAAAATTGAACATTCTGGATTGATTAATACAGTGTTTTCTACCAAGGATGTGACTCAAAAGCCTGTCCTTGGACTGGAAGTAGAAGAGTGAGTGCTCAGTAGCTTCATTCCTTTTGGCTGATTGTTGTTTGTGTGAGTCACTAGGGTGATTTTTATTGTCAGATCTGAGTTCTCATCGAGTTCAATCTAGGTGGTACCTAGCTAGTTTATTTTGCTTGCTTGTGGAATGCAGCTTCTTTAAGGATGCCTTCTTATTTGAAGTGTTTGGGACAATATGACTTCCACTTACTACTTTGGAAGAATCCTGAATATTTGAGTTTTTTAGATCAGAAAACAGAATGTGTTCTTGAAATGTTACATTAACAATTACAGCAAGTCTGCCAGGCTGTAGTAGTATAAGAGGAGAAAATATTGCTGCCACTTGCTAGGGTCGTCTTCTGCATGTCTGATACCTGGCTTAAAGATGTAAAGAGCAGACTTCCTACCCTGGGACAATTCTCAGACTTTTCAGATAGACAGCAGTGAAGTTGCAACAAGAACTCTAAAGGTAATGAAGAGACTTCAGGGACATGGGGTGACTGGTTAAGAGATCAGAAGCTGAAGTAGTTTTCACACCTTTTCTTTCCAGTTCCAAGAAATTATGAAGGAATAAACAGGAAGAGCTGACAGATCAATACTTGGCTCTGAGCCTGGTGTCAGTGGCAATTTTTATTTTTTTTTTAAACAACCTAGTGCTGGGTTTATATGACATCAGAGCTGTTGGTGACAGACATGGTACACCTGTCTCAGAAAGGGAAACGTATCTTTGCTAATACCAGAGTTACCAGGTCTTCTAGAGAGAGATTTGAAAAGGAATAAAACCAGGGGGGCAGCATGCCAGTGTTTGAGGGATGGTGTGCTAGTGAGGTCCTTCAGTCTGATATCTCAGTGAAGGTAGGTGATAGAGATCCATGTGGCAGCAAAGAAAAAAGGGTCCCTGTGTTAGAAACCACAGAATTGCCTGGTCACATAAGAATTAGGGCTTCTAGCAAAAAAAAAAAAAGATGGTGGGATCAACAGCCCAACCAAGTGCATTTGTCTGAATGCATGCAGCAAGGCAGCAAGCAGGCAGCCAGTCACAAGCCTTCTTCCCAAGGGCTGGAGCCAGTTCTGTTCAGCAGTGCCTGAGACAAGGGGATCAAGTGCATCCGCAGTGGTTTGGCAGGGCACAAAGAGTTGGCTGAGGGTGCAGATCTGCTGGAGTGTGTGGGGGATCTGCTCTGCAGGGGGGTCCAAAGAGGCAGGACCAGTGAGCTGAGGCCCAAGGTACAAGATTCAGCAAAGCCAAGTGCTGGGTCCTGCACTTCAACCACAACCCAGGCAGTGCTGCAGCTTGGGGGAAGAGGGCTGCAAAGCTGCCCCATGGAAAAGGACCTGGGAGTGCTGCTCTGACAGCTGTCAGAACATGAGCCAGTGTGTACCTAGGTGGCCAAAATGACATCCTGGCCTGTATCAGCAATAGTGTGGCCAGCGGCACCAGGGCAGTGATGGTCCTGCTGTACTTAGCATCTCGAATCCTGTGTCCATTTCTGGGCTTCTCCCAACAGGAAGGACATTGAGGGGCTGCAGTGTGTTCGGAGAAGGGCAACAGAGCTGGGGAAGGGTCTGGAGCACAAGGCTGATGAAGAGAGGCTGAGGGAGCTGGGGGTGTTTAGCCTGGAGAAAAGGAGGCTCAAGGGGAACCTCGTTGCTCTCTACAACTACCTGCAAGGAGGCTGTAGCAAGGTGAGGGTCATGCCCTTTTCCCATGTAATAAGCAACAGAACAAGAGGAAATGGCCCTAAGTTGCATCAAAGGAGATGTAGGTTGGATATTAGGAAAACTTTCTTTAGTGTAAGTGTTGTCCTGCATTGGAATGATGTGCCCAGATAGGTGGTGGAATCAGTGTCTCTGGAGGTATATAAAGACCCTTATGGTGATTAGGGAGATGGTTTCGTGGTGCTATATTAGTGGTTGGACTCATCTTAGAAGTGTTTTCTGATCTAAACAATTCTATGACTCTGTGATTTTACACTCAAATGTTTGGATTAATTTGTAACCTAAAATTGGGTTATAGTGAATCTCATGATGTGCATTTAAATGTGTGTGTGTGTGTGTCTCACCATTACTGCTTTCCAGGTTCCTCCTGTGTGCCAATCTTAAGTGACCAAATCTTTTATAGAGACTGGTATTTGAAAGAATGCAAAAGTATTCTCTTCTGTTTTTAACTACTGAAGGTTGCTTGAGGCTAGTATTGAAATTTCTTTCAGTTCAAATGAAAGCTTATATATTTATAGAAGACCAATATAGTAGATCAAATAAATTCCATTTAAATAATCTTAGCAAATTCCACTGCTTTGTTTTCTTGATGGTCTTGTTAAGTAAGCGTTAAATTAATTTAATGTTGGGGTCAGTATTGGCAGTGCTCTCAGTCTGACACAATTTTTCTGCAGATAATTCTGCTGAAAATGACTTAATTTTCTTAGCTGTGATTTGATTTGATGTAGGCTAGTGCATCTTGTAATGCATTATGTTTAAGTCATTTACAGTTGTATAAATAATAGCTTATTGAAATTAGCATTGTTTTTTAATTGTATTTTTAATCTTATGGTGGCAAATGTATTCCTTAACTTTCCTGTCAGTCATGTTTATAACTACTGTACCAGTGTACACCAATCTAATCAAGCACGGGGAGCTGGAGTACCTCCTTCTAAATCAAAAAAGGGCCAGACACCTGGAGGTGCTCAGTTTGTTGGCTTGGAATTGTACAAACGGCTAAAAGAATTTCTGAAGAACTACTTGACTAATCTCCTTAAGGTAAGATGGGGTATGAGATCAATCTGCACTTGTAGTAGCATAAACTGGGGTGAGAAGAAAAGCTGTATCAGTAAGACTAGAGATGTATGCAGCCACTGGATGTAAACTGAATAATCTTAAAAGGTGCTTTTGTCTCCGTAACCATTAGGATGTTTTGTTGGCCTTACCTCAGACATAGATCAGTCCCTAAGCTTGCACCTGTGAGCTGCTTTTCCTCTTCAAGCCAAAACAACATTCCTGTGTTTAATGGAAGTAATGTTACGTGACATCTGAAGCTGTCCTGTACTTGAACAAGAATAGCTAGACTTTCCAAGCAATTAACCAGCATATTAGGAATGCTGAAAAAATGGATGCGTGTCATGTTGAAAATGCCTTTATTTTAGTTTTAAAAATAAACTACTAGATAAAATATAGAGCTGGATGTTGTCTTGCATCCAGAGGGACAGGGTTGTCTTCTGGAGCTTCATCTGCGCTATGCATTTTTTTCCCAGCCTTTTAATTTCAAAGTCTCATACTGGCTTTGTGCTTTACTAATGTAGAACTAAATGTATTAGCAGTGTGTTTCCTGTAAATACATTGCATGGTGTGGGTTTATTACAGAGTCAGTTTGTATACCCTGATATGTCTTGGTTGTAGCTTAAAACGACACAACAGTACTGACAAACTTGTCATTTCAGGATGGTGAAGATTTGATGGATGAGAGTGTGCTGAAATTCTACACTCAACAGTGGGAAGATTATAGGTTTTCAAGCAAAGTATTGAATGGGATATGTGCCTACCTCAATCGACATTGGGTTCGTCGTGAGTGTGATGAAGGTCGTAAAGGAATATATGAAATTTATTCAGTAAGTAGCTTTTTGAACTGAGTGATTTGTCCATTCCATCTGCCATGTTTGCATTATCATTCTATAGATCACTCCTTGAATCTTGTAGGAGGTTCATAGACATTCTGTAGAAGTGGGCAAAGTGGCATTCGCACTTCTTTCCCTACTCCTACCTCAGTATATTTGTAAAAATTCCAATGTCTGCGTCTGTGAGATGTTTGATCTGCCTTGTATTATTTTTATGTTTAATCTGCCTGTATGTATTGGAACTTCAGCAGTAGACTGTTGAGGGTTGTCTGAATGCTTGAAATGTCTGAATTTGCTGCTTGGTGTTATCTGTGTGCCTCAGCATGGCCTTGTCATCCCACTTAAAATTCAGCTAAGCTTTTCAAACACCAAATGAAGCAGTAAATAATATTTTTTTTCTGAATTCAATACATTTCTACAATTTTTTTTGCATCCAAGCTGCTAAGATTCAGACAACATTTGGTTTGTGGTGTAAGTTATTTTGGTGCAGTTCTGAAAGATTGATATGTGATCTTGATAATTTTTTTGCAGTGTGAAGTAATATAAATAAGAACTTAACAGTACTTCTGTATCCCAGATAACTAAAAGATTTTTTTTAAAATATAGGATAATTATTGTCCTTACTGGTAAAGCGTTAGGAAAGTGCTGTTCTATTTTCCTGCTTCACTTCGTAATTCTGCATATGGTAGAAAAACAGTTGATATCCTTACTTCCTTTCCTCTTGACTTTAGCAGCCTAATGCTAAGGGACTATGTCAGCTTGGAAACTGCCAACAAAAAAAGCTGTGTGTTTTCAAAGTCACTCAAAGTGGGTTTTGTTAGTTTCCATAGCTGGCAGTGGATCCTCTGCTAGAAAAAGGAACAACATAGTAAAGGTAGTGGTAAACCCAGTTGTAATTTTAATGTGAAACAGTCTCATTGCTTGAGAAATGTGTGTGCCAAAATAGAGTTTTAGAAGTTATCATTAGTTTGCATACTACACCAGCTTTCCTTAAAGGGAATTACCCTACACGTATATGTGTATATGTAAATATTTTCTTCATTCCATCTTTCTTCTCCCTTCTTTTACTTCTAGCTTGCCTTGGTGACCTGGAGAGACTGTTTATTCAGGCCATTAAATAAGCAGGTATGTGTATATTAATATATTACAACTATAGTGTTATTTTATAGGGTTAATTTCATATATTGTAAGTAACTGCTTCAGGGAGCCTGGGGGGATGGGGGCGTGGACAGACCTGGAAAATAAAATGGAGCCTTCTGCTTCTGCTTTGGGATACTAAAAAAAGATAGATATTTGAAGGAATAAGCCTTTGTGTGTGTGATTGAACCTTGATACCAAGACTGTTCTGTTATCTCTCTGCTGAGAGGACCCTTGGCTTTTTTTTTTAAAGCTAAGGGGACTTGAAGTAGCCATTTCAGTGGTACTAAGCTAGGCAGGAGTACAGGCTGATGACAGTCATGTCTTAAGGTTTGGGAGTCAAGATTGGATGGGAACAGATAGGGACAGGCCAGGATTTTACTGTGGGTTGTTAAATTTACACTGATGCCTTGGAGACTCAGGTCAGCTAAATGTTTAAAATTAGTGAATCAGCACAATACAAAACAATTCCATCACAATTCTTAGGTACATGTGTAGGTTGATTTCACTTCTTATCAGTAGTTCATGATGAAGTGGTTGCAGCAGATTATTTGTCCAAAGAACAGGTGGTTAGCTCAGGTCTTGCTACAGTGTTTTGTATTTCACATATAAACAAAAAGAGCAGTTTGGCTTTGAAGGTGTTCTTTTGAAATTAAAGAAAAAGAATACTAAGCAACTTTAATATACATCTACACCTTACCACTAATCAGACTGTAATTATGTTGTATAACTTAAAGGAGTATCATTCTCTGTAGAAACTTTGTGTTCACTTAAATGTTGTTCTCAAGGTACCTGACTTTTCTTGAATATGGAAATAGACTCCTAATTAAGTATGGTGCTTGATCTACCAGCTGCTTTCTCTGTGCTTGACTTAACTTTTAATCCCTGTTTTCTAAGGTAACAAATGCAGTGTTGAAATTGATTGAAAAGGAAAGAAATGGTGAAACTATCAATACAAGGCTGATCAGTGGAGTTGTACAATCCTATGGTAAATGTGATTTCTTTAAGATTCTGTTACTTTCTTAAAAATAAATAAATTTGTGTACCTTATCAGAGCCCAGAATATCCCACCTCTTCATATGTCCAGTAAAGATTTTTTTACAGTAATGTAAATGCAGTTCTGTATTGTTTAACTTCACATTTGACTGATACTTTATACCATAACAGATGATTATACTGTATTTGTGAAACTTGAGAGTGCAACTGATAGACAAGAGTGTTCATCATTTACAAATCAGTTATTAAGGAGCTAAATCTGGAAGTGGGTAAGGATGGTAGCTTGCATAGCACAGTGGGGTTGCTTTTTCCCTTTTGTATAATACTGAGAGCATTGCCATCCAAATTATTGACTAGTTTCATCAATAAAAGCAAAAGCATATAATCTGGAACTCGTAAGAGGGAAAAATGAAAGGAGAATTTGAACTAGCCTTTGAAATGGTGAAGTTTTCCAAACCCTACAATCCTACATTTAAGAAATGTATCTAAAAGTGTAGTTGACATTAGTAATGTCTTGTGCTGATAGTTTTAAAATGCAAAATCAATGTACTTTTTTAAAAGTGGTGCTGATGCAGTCCCAATTTATTGCTTTTATCTAAGTTAGGAGTGTTCTTGTTTATTTGCAGGAGACCACTTCATAACAACCAGTTTTTTTATTTCTTGGTCTTTGTTTGTTTGATTGTGGTTTTTTTCCTTTAGTGGAGCTGGGGCTGAATGAAGATGATGCATTTGCAAAAGGACCTACACTAACTGTCTATAAAGAATCCTTTGAATCTCAGTTTCTTGCTGACACAGAGAGATTTTATACACGAGAAAGTACTGAATTCTTGCAACAGAACCCAGTCACAGAGTACATGAAGAAGGTAAATTACTTAATCTTCTTTGTGATTTTTGTTTTTCTGGATACCGATTTTTTTAGAGACAAAGGAATATAAATTCTAGGCTTTTATTGTCAGTTTCTTAAAATGATGGTTATTTTACAGAAGCAGCCAGTTTTCCCTGTAGTGGGTTGCTTCTCTGTTTATCTGGTCTGGAGTTTGTCTCCTTACCACCTTTCAGTGGACCTTTCTGAACAGTCAAAACAGAAGATTAAGTTAAAATAATTTCAGATTTTTTTAGACTTCAAGACACCAAAAAAATAATTCTGCTTTAATACCACAAGTTTACCATTCCTATACAAGGAACAGGGTTTTGACACTTGTATTGAAGTACCTTCCTGAGCAAGCTGGCTAAGGAAATACATCATTAATTAACTTTAATTCTCTCAGAATATTTTAGTGTCATGAACCCCTACAAAGTACTTCTCATCAACAGAGGCCAGATTTAAATTCTTAACTTGTCTCTAGTTTTGGGGATCCCAGACAGGGCAACTAAGGGCAAGCAGGATAAACATTGGCTATTTCTGGCCAGGTTATCAGGTCAGTCCTACTGACCCGGTAGTAGATAGGTCATCTTCCACCTTGTACAAGTGCTGCTTCATGTATTTTATTCTCAGTACTTTTCTTCACTTTCTGAATCGCTGCTTTTTTATTCCCTTTCAGTTTAGTTAAAAAATAAGAGAACTTTTCAAGTATGTAATGTGCAGTACACATCCCTCCCTGAAATATTCTTTGCGTAATGCTTTTTACCACAGAACACATCCTTTCTTAACTCTTGGCATTAAAGTCAATTAATTACCCAAAAAAAAAAAAAAAGATTGGAGGGGAAGTCCTAGAAATAACACAGTAAAAGGAATTGTGCCTTTAGTAGTTTCCCAATAATTACCAGACCAACCTATGTTTACTTTTCTGTTGGTGAATTAATTATTTTTTGCTACTTCCCTTTCAAGTTCTTGTTTTAACTTTCATCCTAATGTATGTATAAAGAGGAATTTCAGTCATTCAGAACCTGAATGACTGGCTCATGCAGACTTCCTTGGTACAGGGCAGTAGGAAGCTGTCTGAAGGTCATTGCTATTTCAAGAACTAGAGATTACAGGCAAGTAGAAATAACTGATTAGTACCCCAAACAATCCTCAAGGCTTCAGAAATCCACAAAACAGCAATTTGCTTTGCTTGAAGCTGAAAGCACATACAAAGTTAGCAGTCAGCAGGGGAAAGCTGTTCAGCAGGAAAGCATGTAGCCTTATGTATCTGCTCAAATTAATATATTGGAGATGTATAGAAGCCATTTGGGCACTCTTGGCATCTCCTTACACACTAGTGGCTGTAAGATCTTAAAAGTAATCTGATGGAAGCATGAACTGTGAACAGAGTAATCTGCTGTTAGTACACTTACTTGACATTCTCACTGGAGCACTGTACTTTGAGTTCTGTCTGGCGATAAATAGCATTGCAAAATCAAAAGAAACCTTGGAGTACCCTAGGGCACACCAGCATAGCATGACTGTTACCCTGTTACAGGAGAATTGTGGTAGTGTCTTGTAGAATAATGAATGAAGTCTTAACTAGAGCTGGGATTTGTGCATGTGGTTGTATAGGCAGACTTACTGAGTTTAGAAGGATTGTGAATTTTTCTTCTCAGGCCAGAACTCATGAGTAAAGTTGGCATAGCCTGATGTGCTGTAGGGAAAAAGGTCAGTATTTTTTAAGACTGTTCCTTGAAATATAGTGTTCCACTGAACTTTTTGTCTTTATAGTTGAAACAAGTAAAGATACTCTTGTGTGAACTAATTATTTTTCCCTTGTTTCTGAAATGTGACTTTAAAAGGAAAATGGAGTTATACGAACACCAAATAAAACAGAGAGTATAAGGAAACATGAAGTTAGAGTAAATATTTCTTTTCATAGAAGAGCTCACAATGAGAGTTGACTGTTAACATTAAAAGTGAAAGTCTAAGGATATTTTAAGATGTAGCATCAGAAGTAGTGGAATTTCCTGAACTACAGAAATACAGAATTGATTAAATACAGGCTAAGTAGTTCCAGTGTTCATAAGAAAGATTTGCTGCTATTTCCTCTTAAGTAAGGAAGTTGTTATTTCTTACTGGTAAGAAACTGGCAAGTACTCTGGAGCTGGAGCTTGTATCCCTTCTCAAGTTACTGATTTCATTTCCTATTTTTTGATCAGTACTGGTTTAGTTCTAGGAAACAGTAATCCAGGACCATTTCACAAGACCTAAGTGTAAAATCATTGCAGAACAAGTGAAGCTAACAGTGACTTAGATGATTTAAAGCTGTCTATGCATGGTGCAGTGCACTTGCAGTGTAGCTGTTCCTTTTTTATTGTCCAGAGTATGATCTTTCATGCTTACTTGTTACTCTGGCATATTAAGACAATGAATTAACTTAATTCCATTTTCTTAATGATGTTGTTAATTTAAATAATTCGGGCTGATAAGAAGGCATACACCCTTTATCCCTAATAATGTGCTGCAGTTACAAATGGTTTGTAATGTGAATCCTTAACACTTCTGCAAATGAAATAGAGGTAATTGTTATGTAAACAATTTCAGTTTTACATTTCGCCATAAGTTCTATTCCTTGAGTGACATTTAGAATTTTAGTTTGCCAGGAAGATACGCATATGTAGCATTTCATATGCCAAATTAAATGGGAGTATAATTTAAATGACTGTAGTTTATTGGGAAGCTTTTCTGTGTAAGAATGTAGATGAGGCTATTCAAATAAATTTGTCATGGGCATAGTGTTAAATTGTAGTTTCCTGCCTTTTAGTTTTGTGGAGCTATGAAATACATTCATGTTTGTCTTAAACAAAACTACCCCTGTAGCTGGAGAGCTTGCTGATCCTGAAACTGCCAGCATCTCATGTCAGAGGCTTTCTCTTTTTCTGACAGCAGATTTCCATCTGTAAACTCCTTATTCATGAGCAAGAGGAAAACAGTTTTGCTGTGATTCTCCCCCACCATTTAAACAGCACATTGTATTTTCATCAACATAAACATCGATTCCAAATGTATATTATGATTCCTGGAAAAATAACTGCTAAAGTAGGTGGTTCACAACACCAGTCTAGAGAGAAGTTTGCTTCTTGTTGTTTTCTAGAAGAATTGACTGAACAGTCACCAGTTTTCTGTTTTCTGCTGTTGGATTTGTGTTCTACCTTCCCTGTGGGTTTCATGTTTATCTCTGTGTTTCCATAGGCTGAAGCTCGCCTTCTTGAGGAGCAGCGTAGAGTTCAGGTATATCTCCATGAGAGCACACAAGATGAGTTAGCACGAAAGTGTGAGCAAGTACTCATCGAAAAACATCTGGAGATATTTCATACAGAGTTTCAGAATTTGTTGGACGCTGACAAAAATGAAGGTAAGGAGTTTCAAACGCTGGCTTTAGGCCTAGAGCTCTCCTCCCTGATGAATTGTGAATAATGCAAAATCTGGTGCTAGCTAAATGTCTTGTGTTCAGGAATTAGGTTAAGAGAAGATAGTCACTAAACTGATGGACAAGCAGGTTTTAATGAAATCAGGATGGCTGATGATACTGCTTCAAGGACCCTACCCCAATCCCAGATATTAAAGCAGAACAGCACAATCAAACAGTTTGATTTCTCTTAACATAGCTGGAAGAGTTTCAAGAGCACTTGAGCCATTTTTCCAGCAGGAGCTGAATCTTGTGTGGGAGAGGTGGGAGGTGAAAAACAGACCAGTGCTTTTTCCAGGTCTTTCAGTTTAATCTGTGGATCTTCCTGAGTCAGCACTGAGAATTTTAAAATCCAAAATGTTCAAAAGTATGTGTCAGAAATGTTAAAAGAGGAAGAGATGCAAATAAGTAGCTTTTAAAATAGAATATATATAAAATACATAATATTGCATATAGAGCACAAGGAAAGAGTGGAAATTATTAATTGATGAGTTAATTTTGGCTGTGAAAATGATTCTTATATATTGTCATAGAGAACACATAGAATAAAGACTTCTTCAACACTACCTCTGAAATAAGTGAAGATTATCAGAGTTTAGGTATCTCTAAGGAATTGTCAGTTGTGTTGGTTTCTATTAGTTTCTTCAGGAGTTTATAGAGAGCACAAAATAACAGCCAGAACTAATTCCTGTGGATCATGCAGACGATAAGGATGAATCATGATTCTGATTTGCCAGTTGGGGAACTAATTAAATCTGTATTTCAAGTCTGAGTATGGCAGTATAGCTCTTCTGAAAGGGGCAGAATGAAAGAGATGCTGTGGTTAAGTTACTAACGATAAAATTGGTCATTTGAGAGTTTTAAATTGTAACTATGACTCTGTGTCATTGTATATTGGTCTTAAAATAGCAACTACAAATTATTACTATCTGTAATAGTCATGTTGATAATGAAAAGATGCTTTGAAATCAAAAAGGGCAATTGAGCATGATTAGTAGGTCAGAAGTTAGCTGATTCAAATGTAAATAATCTGTACTAGTATTTGAGTCAGATGTTGTTTGTGTTTGTAAATATTTACTCCATAGTTGGAAGAGATTTTAATGGGTGTTGGTTTGTGAAGTGACTTCATAAATGACTAAATGACTTCTGACAATTGAAATAGCAATAGAAAAAAAAAAGTTTTTTCTGGACTCAGGACACCTTCACAGACTTTTTTTTTCCTCCTACTTTATCATGCTCATGGGTTATGTGAGCCCTTAGTACAATCACTTGCCATAGTGATGCAATTCCATAAGTTTGTCAAAGTAAAAAGGAAAAGAAGTATCTTGTGTCTTGGACACTGTCTAGTTCTGTGTCTTTGGGTTTAGTTTCATGTGGATTATTTCTAAGATTAACTAGACTTTCTCTAAAATGCTTAATTTTTTCTTCTTTTTCAAAATATTTTTTTCCTCTATTATCAAGCTTCACTTATGGAAATTGTAGCAGTTCCCTTGCCCTTTTTAAGATTCATGAGGTTTCAAGATTAGAAAATGTATTTTCAGTGGCCGCCTGATAATTCACTCTTTAATCACAGCAATCAGTTCATTCTCCAATTTGTGATATACTAGTATAGCCTTTGGTATACTATCCTAAACTTACAATAAAAGGTTGCTCTTGATTAAAATATTTATTGCTTTGCTCTTGAAAATACACTGGTTTTGAGGTCCTTCCATGCAAACTGTGTTGGAGAATATCATATTACAGGCCACTCTTGTTGGTGTTCTGTAACTTTTTAATCCATTGTGCAACTAATGCATAAACTGGTTATAAAGGTTGTGGGACACATTCCTCATGTGTTACATACTCACATCAGTGTAATACCTGTAGGAAATAATTGGGTCTTTTGGGAGAAGGCTGTAATGATGTAGGTGGAGTTACCATGCAAATCTTCCATAAGACTTTGTAGCATCTCTTCCTTATTTCCCCTAACACAGGCATTCTTGTAAACCAACCTGTGAACACTTGTTTGTGGGTAAATACAGCAGCAGCTTGTATCTATGCATGGCATTAGTTTCCTACCTTTTTGCTAAAATTCTGTCAGTTATTCATATGTTCTTATAAAAGTTAACATCAGGTTGCAATCATGGTTTTTCACAGAGAAAAAAAAAAGTTTCAATTTCTAATCTGCAAGTTTAAGTTTTACAAAGTTTTAAGGAAAGGAAGGTGTTACACAGAAACCTAACTGAACTGTCATCCCTTCAGTATTAGAAGGTATCAAACTCTGTGTTGTATTTCAGAGTTAGGTAGAGCACCAGCTCATTGATTGCTCTGTTTTGTTTAATCTGATAATCCTCTGGTGGTAATAAATTGCTCACAAACCCTTCAGAGAAGTCCTTGCACCTGAGAAGAGTTAGATGCAGCTGTCAACCTTTCCATGTGTTCCACAAGGTGAAATATGCTCCTTAGTTTACAGTAAATAATCTGATTGTTTACTGTTTGACTGGAGTGCCTGTTCAGTGAGGGCAAGATTGCAAGAGGTGACTGGCAGGTTTGTGGACCTGGTTTATGGCCAATTCAATGTTTGCTTTTTTTTGGAAGAATTCTACTCTCAGAAAATACAAAGTGTCTATCCTTTGAAACTAAATAATAAAAACCAAAACCCTCTTCAGTATTGGACTTTCCAAAATTGCTGATTGATTTGGAAAGTCTTGGCTAAAAACTGGTGAGATTTTAATATGAAGCCTTAACATATGTGAAATGACACACAGTTTTACCTTCATTGATTCCATTGTAATGCTTTTCAGAACCTCTTTTTTCTTCCAGATACAATTATTACTACTGGTAATCAGTCAAAGTTGGTTTTTTTTTAAGAGATGTCTTTTACTGACAGTGCTTTATTGAAGGAAATTTGATTTATAATGTTTCAATTTACCTGCTAAGGTCGTATCAACATTTTGCTTTAAATTTCCAACTGTTACCACTGATGCTGCCCAAAGTAAGAGTGTTGGTATACAAAGGGCTACAAGTAATGTTAGATATTTGAGAACTGACCTGTTCAGAATAAGATTTAAAGAACAGTGGTCAGCTGAGAAATGTTATACTTGTAGCACAGGCAGCAGTAACTTTAATAAGAGTCTCAAATTCATGGCAGCACCTCAAAATCTTACTTAAATAAGAGAGGTTTAACACCATTTTTAAATCATTGCTTTAAAACTGCAAAAACTAAAAATCAGAAGTAATTTTTCTGCCATTCAAATGGTGGGTTTTTATTCTTGAGTTTGTTTGCATTGTGAAGGTAAAAAGTTGATCCTAGTATAACAGGTTGTTTTGTCTTTAACTAGTGTTAGCTTTCCAGGTAAGTGCAAAGGTTTGCTGTATAATCGTTTACTATTGTTTTTTCTGGCTTTTTACAGGAGCAGTTGCATATGTGTTTTTGTTGACAATGGATGTTTAGCTCCTAAGTTGACAACTTGTAAATGAGAATTTTAAGTAATGGCCAGGGAGATGTTAGTTTTCCTTTTTTTTTCTTTTTTACAGACTTGGGTCGCATGTATAACCTTGTATCTCGAATCCAGGATGGCCTTGGAGAGCTGAAAAAACTTTTGGAAACTCACATTCATAATCAGGGTCTAGCTGCAATTGAGAAATGTGGAGAAGCTGCACTAAATGCAAGTATCCCATCAAAACAAGTCTCAGTGTGCTGCCACTTTTACATTAGAGGATAGTGAATGTTTCCTGATAAAACTTCTAGTTTGTTTGTTTTTCCTCTCACTACTTTAATTTGTAAGGACTTGGCAATTCTCAAATGTTGGTAGAAGGTTTAAAACAAAATTCACATCACTCTTTTTCTGCTTTTTAAATTTTGGGGGTCTTTGGGGTGTGTTTTTGTTTTCATTTGGTTTGGGCAGGTTGTAGGGATTTTTTGGCTTGGTTTTGAGGGGGAAGGTGAGTTTCCTTCTGAGATTTTGCTCTCTGTCAGGATGTCATGCTGCTTGGAAAGCTGACTGTGCAAATACCACACCCAACACTTACAATACAAGTACACCTGAAAGTCCACTGTTTCAAGAAGCATTATCTCCAGTCAACTGTGTTTTATTTCATCGTCTTAAGGAATTTTGACTTGGATGGGACTATCTAGAGAAAGTTTCTGTTGTTTTGAGTTTTTTGATAATGTCTTTATTCTGTTTGGAAAAGCTTGAGAAATAGAAGAGAAGAAGGAACTGAAATGGTTGGAAAGGTCACAATATAAGGAGGAGATCAGATCTTTGGAAAAGCTGCTTTTTCAGTTTTTATCCCATAACTGTAATTTCAAACTTGGTTTTGTATTGATTAGGGTTGCATCTTGGCAACAAGAAGTTTTTTAAACCCTTTCCCAACCTTCTTATTTATGGACAATATGATGTTTCCCAGGGGAAGAGAAAGAATGAAACACTGCACAAAGCAAGATCAGAATAGAAGATAGATGCTGTTAAATTTTATTTAAAGTGGAATTCAAGAAGCGCTTGGAAAATGCTCTCAGGCATTGTCACTGATAATACCATCATTACTGTGATTCTCAGGGTGGTCCTGTGCAGAGCCAGGGGTTGGACTTTGATGATCCTTGTGGGTCCCTAAACACTATGATTCTATGATTAACTTTGATTTTTGACAAAGTTTATTTTAACTTATTGCTTTCCTGAGAAGTTCTTGTAATAGCTTCATACTAAAGCAGTAATCTGTATTGAAGGGTGTAGTGTCTGTTGTTCTTTTCTGTCGTTTGAAGTGCACAGCTTTTTAGCAGTGTTGATCTTTTATGAGTCATAAAGTAATCTTGAAGCAAGTTCAGGAATCTTCAGTTTCATTTGTAGGTGTCTCTGTGAATTTTGAGATCAGATCTGCTCCATGCTTTGCACATCCCCTAGTGGTCATCACTCTTGGGTTTTTTTTCCTGCTTAGGCCTTGAAGAATTAGGCCACCAAAAAAAAATGAAAGCTCTATCTCCAGGAATTATTTCATCTTTCAGAGAGAGGAGGTCCAAGATTTGCACATATTAGTTGACTCCAACCATTTACAAAACTCTTCCTGCCTCTGACACTTTTTCTTGTTTCCACTTCTTTCTCTTTCATTCCTTATTCCACACATTTGTTCTTCAATTTCACAGCAGTATCTCTAGCTGTTCCTCTTGGGAACCATCTTGCCTTTTCTTGCAATATCCCACACACTACTGTATTGCTGTTCATCATTGCATTGTTAGTCCTCTGTCACACTTAGGATTGATTCTTCCCAACCTCATTTACCTGTACTGTGTCTAAACAGATAGCCAAGTGAACAAATGCTTCTCACTTTCTCTGTAGTCAGTGCAGAGAAATAGTCGTACCAGCCTGTCTCATTTCACCTGTTTTAGACTTCAGTGCAGGAGGAGTTGTGCTCTAGTCTCTGTTAACTGTATTAACAAGACTGCTTATCAGTCAGAAAATTGGCTGCTTTTTGTGCCTTTTGTTTGTTGGTTTTTTTTAGTCCTTGTAATCAGTACTTTTCTGAATGTCCTTCAAATCTACTTGCATTCCTTATCTCAGAAGCTCTCAATAATCTCAATTCGTCTTCTCAAGCATGGCATGAGAGTGGTAGTCCATGGTAGCCTGTGTCTGTCTTCAGTGGCAACAGGAAATGTTTTTTGAGATCCTGATAAAACTGTGCCCATGTTCCACCACTTCTAGCCAACAAGAACTTCTGATCTCCAAATAAAAGACTTTCAGTCTTTTTTGGTCTGTTGTGTAGTGGCTGTCCTATGTGCCTGATGATTTACTTCCCCATCACTGTATCTACTCCTTGACTCCAGTCCATCTTTATTGAGAAGCAAAGATCAGTAACTGCACAAAGAACTCTGAGTACAGTAAGCTTGATGTTTATTGGCATTTGGCTGCCCCTAGGTGCTGAGCACATAGTTTTTATGAACTGCCAATGACTGAGGTGTCTGTACTAAGTTGTACCTACTGGATATACACCAGTCACATTCTTACTACAAAGATTTTCCTCTATAGCAGCTGCCACTTTATAATTGTCCATCTCTCTCAAGAGTGACTTGAAATAAGTTTAAGATTTTGAAAATGTTTTCAGGGTTGAGTAAATACTTTGTTGTCTTTTGTGTGATGTGGTACACTCTGCACTTTGGTTGCAGTAAATGAAAGCTTGCAGTAACATGAGTCAGTCCTGGACATAAGACCTGAACTAGTGTGGGTACTGGTTTACCTTCAAAATGTTTCTAATACATCATAGACTTTCTCTACACAAATTCTCTTGGATCAGTGAATAGCTCCATTTTGGAGGAAGTAGAAAGCAGAAAGTCAGCAGGTTGCAAAATACAGTCTCTCCTTTTTGCAGGATCCAAAAATGTATGTACAGACCGTGTTGGATGTCCATAAGAAGTACAACGCTTTAGTCATGTCTGCATTCAACAATGATGCTGGCTTCGTGGCTGCACTAGACAAAGTAAGTGCATGTAGTGGCAGATGCTGGACTTGTTTGGGTTTTTTTCCATGCAAAATAAAAAAAATTGTCTCCCAAAATTTCACTGTCTTTTGTGATTTATAGGCTTGTGGTCGATTTATAAATAATAATGCAGTAACAAAAATGGCTCAATCATCCAGTAAATCCCCAGAGCTACTGGCACGATACTGTGACTCTTTACTAAAGAAAAGGTATGTCCTCAAAGACAAATGACTATTTCATGTTGGCTTTTATTTTAAAAGGTTTTAACCTATGAAGTTTTATACTGTCTTCAGAAGCACAACTTCATTTTGCAAGAAATTAATTTATCAAATTCTGGATCCAAGAATTTCAGTGGGACCATTCCTAAAGGTTGTGTTGTTTGGTATTCTTTTTAAGGAAAAATGGAGGAAATAAGCAAACCTTTCTTGCCTTATAGGAATCTTAAGTTTTTTTGTTTTTCAGTAAAACTGAAGGAGGTAGGGTTTTTTACACTGAAAAACTTAAATTGCGTTGTATCTTGTAAAGAGATGCACATTCCCTTTTTCCATTAAAACTGTTGCTTCCCTCCTTTTGTTTTTTCTATACCTTCTTCTATCTGGGCAGAAATTGAGGAGAAAAACTGCTTTCTAACCTTTCATAGTTCATATTTTAATTCAAGGTATTTGGCTTTAAATGATTCAGCAGCTCATAGCCTGAGTTGGCATCAGTTCAGTTCATACTGGATTGGTGTCAAGTTTTGTCCCATTTCTAGTTGTTTTGGCAGAGGAAAAAAAGCCACCACCAAACAACCCAAAAATGGGAGAACTTGCTCACTTTTCTCTTTCCCATCTCCTCCTTCATTCAGCAAAGGGTTTATTTTCTCCTTTGCAACTACTGACTGTGTACAGGGTAGATTTGCGGTTTGCCTGGGGCAAACATGAGATGGAGGTAGACAATGTGGTGCCACCTGAGCTTTTACCCAGTCAAGTCCCAGCTCTGTGAGCTGGTTTCTTCTCACTGTACTACCTAAGATAAGAAATAAAGATAGCATTTAGCAGTAGGAAAAGAGAGGTCCATGTTTAAGCTCATAAATCCTGAAAAATACCAGGCTACCAGCAAGTCCCAAGCAAGTTGTGGTCCAGGACTTCAGCCTGTGACATATGGGAAGTTCAGAATTGCTGACAGGTGGAGCAGTGAACTGTTCACTTCATTACATTGTTTTCTCTTTAAAGAGCTTTTGATCCCAGAACTACTCAAATTTGCATTCTTTGATTTCTAAAGCTTCCATATGCATCCATATGTTGGTTTAATTCTGCTGGTTGGGACTCATTAAAAATGCACTTCTTTAATTGCAGCTCAAAGAATCCAGAAGAAGCAGAGTTGGAAGATACACTCAATCAAGTGGTAAGATGTCTATAAATACATACAAAATATAAAAATTGTATTATTTTGTTTATTAAGAAACCCTTTACAGCAGATTTAAAGTGGCTATATTGAAGTTATGCTTTTGCTTAATCTGTATATGCATATAACATATATAATTTCCATGACATCTTTTTATATCATATATCCACATATATGTAATATGCTCTACATGTGGAATATACAGTTCTTGTTTTAAAATAGTATTCATATTTAAAGCAAATTCCACCAGTCCCTCCACCCTGTCTCAAAAAAGCCAAAAAAAAAACTCCCAATCTTTAAAATTTAGGTGCAAATCAAGTAGTTCCTGCTACATCTTTTTCAAGACAAATGTTTAAATATTTTTCCCTTACAAATTATCTTGGCTTTTCCAGATGGTTGTCTTCAAGTACATTGAGGATAAAGATGTGTTTCAAAAATTCTATGCTAAAATGCTGGCAAAGAGACTTGTGCATCAAAACAGTGCTAGTGATGATGCTGAGGCAAGCATGATCTCGAAACTAAAAGTGAGTATTCCATGACTGTCCCATAATCTACTGCCTTGCAGATCTTCACACTGTTTGGGAAAGCACTGACATGCATCCTTTCATTTATTTTATGCACAGAAAAATACACAACTTATATATTTTTTTTTCTTTTTTTTCTAATCATATGAATTTGTAGTGCATGTCTGCCTGATGGAGCTAAGCTTAATTATTCTTAGCCATATGAATGACATGGATTTAATTATTCAAGGGAATGAGTACTGAAAAGTAGCTTAATTTTCTTAATCATATTTAGGCAGAGTTAAGCAAAATACAGTTGACTACCCTTTGAGTAGTCTGTTTCATTGTGTTTTGCTTAACTTTTAACAAAATTTTTGTCAGTTTTCAATGGCAGGTAAAGCTCATATTCCAGGGGGGATGGGCACTTTGAGTAAGGGAAATATGGAACTTTCTACATCTTCTGTTAAGGAAATAAGTTCCAACACTTTGTTCTTCTCATTAGCCAGTGTCCAAAATGTGTCTTACTGATGTTTCTGTGCTTTTAAATGCAGCAAGCTTGTGGTTTTGAGTATACCTCCAAGCTGCAGCGGATGTTCCAAGACATTGGTGTAAGCAAGGATTTGAATGAGCAGTTTAAAAAGCACCTGACCAACTCGGAACCATTAGATTGTAAGTAGCACCTTTACCTAAGTTACTGTTGCATAGTATAGTTTCCTCTTATTGCTGCAGAACTAAGCGTGTGAGGGAAATATGTGACTTACTCATATTGCCACAAATTAGAGTGCTGACCATGATAGCTGGGATGTTTAAATTAGGTCTTTAAATTCTAGGTCTGTTCTTTGTCTTCTAGTAGCTCTTTATTTATTTTCTGAGTAGCCTCCTCCTGATTTTAGAGCTCACATTTAGGTACATAACTTAATTAAGTTGAATACTGTCTCATCTTTTTTTTCCCTTTTCTTATGCTTGATTGGAGAGATGTTTTTCTTTAAACAGTTTTGATTTTTAACTGTTTAATACTTAGACTTATGTGAAAGTATTAAGGATATTGTTTTCCAGGTTGTTAGATGCCACTATCACTTTTTTATGCTTTCCTTTTCAACTGAAGCACATTGAACCAAATTCTGTCAAGAGTTGATAATTATATCTTGGATTACAATTAGAGTTGTGTATCATCAGGTTTAAATTTTACTTAGTTTTTCTATTGTTTGTACTTGACCAAAATACCTTACAAGTATAGGTGTGAAGGTCTGTTCTGGGAGTTGTGTATTGTGGAGTGATGATGAACACTTTCTCTTTTAACACCCAAGTGGGAAAATTGTAACTCATTGTAGGGATAGAAACAGAGTAATAACTTCTCCAAATAAGAGAAGATTGAGTGCCTGTAACAGTAAATCTAAAGCTCTCCAACTGCAGGGAAATCTCTCATGAACAGCTTTGGTTATGCTCTGACAAAAATAAAATAGTGCTTAATGATTTTTTTACCATGTTAGTTTGACCATGAATCAGAAACATGTCTGTGTAAGAACTGGGACTGTGTGTGAAGAGGGAGTTAGGAGAAAGTGGGATAATGCAGCTGATCCTCTTCTCCTGTCTTTCAGTGGATTTCAGCATCCAGGTGCTGAGTTCTGGATCGTGGCCGTTCCAGCAGTCCTGCACATTTGCTCTGCCATCTGAGGTGAGGCACTTGCTCTTGGTTCATCTGAGCATGGAATGATCCTGAGAGAAATTTTTTTACAAGGCTGTCTCCTTCCATTCTGCTGTGTATCAGAGAGGACTATAAATGTCTCTGATATTTGCCTCTTTGGCCTGAGGATATTTGGAACAAGATAATTGAGTAAGGTAGTAGGAGAGAGCTGTGTGAAATCTGTGTTTTCGTATCTTTCCCATGAAAACTCCCTGGTTAATGAATCTTTCTCCAAAATATTCAGCAGCAACTAAAGCAAATCCTTGTTAGTACATTTTTCTGGGTTTGCTTAATTTAAGAAACCTTTTCATACCATTGCTTCAGCTTTGCCCAGTAAAATCTTTAGATATTATAATCAGTTTTCTGCTGAGTGCTTATCCAGGAAAAAGACATGAATATTTAACATGAGAAATAAATTTAATGCTGTTACCTGGAGGATGAAGGTGGTTAAAACAAATTACTTTTCTAGCCATGCTTAATGTTTCATAAATGGAAGATTGAACCTTAAATGCTGTTTGCATTTGTACTGTTAATGATATTTTAAAGGAGAAATTTATAACAGAGAAATTTTTCATCCAGTCTGCCAAATTTGAATACTTTGAGTTTCCATTCGGGCTATTTAGACAACATGGTGGTTGAGGGTGATCAGATTTGATTCCATAACGTGTTCTAGTAATGGTAAAGGAAGGTAGATAATACTTTATTTATTTATTTATTTATTTATTTGCTACTCATGTTTTTATACAGTTAGAACGGAGCTATCAGAGATTTACTGCATTTTATGCCAGTCGTCACAGTGGAAGAAAATTAACATGGTTGTATCAGCTGTCCAAAGGGGAATTGGTTACCAACTGTTTCAAAAATAGATACACATTACAGGTAAGGACAAGTCATACCAATAGAAACACTTGGTGATGGCTGTTTTCAGAGGACTGCATGCAGCCAGTAGAACCTTTATATATATTTATTTTATTTACTATAAACACAGATCTTTAGTATCAGTAAAATTGGCTTAGGAAATGGAACACATCACCTGTGGTTTGAATGGTGCTGAAATGCATTTTCTGAGATAAATGAAACCTCTTTGCCTAGGATCTCATGCTGCTTATACTTTCCTGTCTGCTTTCTCTCAAAAAGTAGATGGGAGAAGAAACAAGATAGTGTCAGACTTTGACCTTGTCATCATAGGTTAACCCTGTGATGATAGAGATGGATCAGCTACTGATAGCTGTGTGGTGTATACATTTGGTTTCATTATTCTGCTGGAGTTGGGAGGGTTGTGAGGATGAATTCAGCAGTCTGTATTGGGTATAGTGCAGATTAAATGGGCAAGAGTTGGAGTGACAGAGGAAAACAACTTAAAACTGTATTGGCAAATACAAGGATTATGCTTTGATGTCATAATAGACAATTTGATGGAGTGTCTGAAGCAAGCTAAATGATTCTAATCCTGGGGTTTATGTTTAGATAATGCTGGAAGGGGGAGTTTTGGTTGTAAAAGCAACATTTAATTCTTTTTTTTATTATTAGCACCACTTGGGTATTCTCTGTTGTCCAAATATTCCAGTGTATGTGTTTAACTGGTGTGTTTCAGGCTGTTCAAATTCAGAAAGTGTTTGTAAGTTCTCATTTTTTGATTTCCCCCCTCTCCCCTGTGTTCTTTGTTTTTGGATTTGTCAGGCATCCACATTCCAGATGGCAATTTTACTGCAGTATAACACAGAAGATGCCTACACTGTGCAGCAGCTGACAGACAGTACTCAAATAAAAATGGTAGTGACTTTGCATGTTTTACCACACTCTTGTGAGCAAGTGTTTTGGTCTTCAGGGCTCTTCCTGCTATCATAAGAAATTTGGATTACATATGCTTGGAGCCAGAACCAGCTTCTGTCCCAAAGGAGACAGATGTGCTCTATTCTTGGTCAATTCACTTTCCTGGTTTACATTCCTGTAGTCATAACTGCCTGGTCTTCTGATGAGTCTTAGTGCATTTACACTCCTGCTCATGACTGGAGTGAATTGTCTAGCTTCCTGCTGAGCTCTGGGTAGAAGTTTTCAGTGTTTCAATGCATACATTTTAATGTTAAAAGACAACATTTTAGCAAAACCAGCATTTTCCTTAAATGATTGATCTATGCATCTGTCATTCTTTTATATCTCAAGGCTTTTTTACATGAACATAGTAAATCTGCAGTTCATTGGCCAGCTCTCTCCTGTGGAAAAGGTTCCCTCCTTTTCTTCTCAAGCAGGCTTTATGGCCCTCAATTTGACATTTATTTGACCTTTAGCAGTATGTTTGAATCAAGCCTGCTCTGACTTCTGGAAAGTTAGGTATTTGTATTCATTAGGATCTTTACTTCTAGAAATGCATACCTAGAAATTATTGTTGCTCATGGATTACAGCAAACCCAGAAGTCTTAGGAGGTTGTCATTTATTACAGACTGTGGTAAAAGAGCAGCTTTGCAGGCCTGCACAGAATATTGCCAGTAGCCTTCTGGGTGAGCAACCAACAACAGCAACCAGAACTGATCCCTGTTAAAACAAAAAGATGTTAATCAGAAAGCAGAGAGTGCTTGCTTTCTGAAGTTTAAGCTTGCCACGGTATATATATTTGCATGGTTTGGGAAAAATTATTTCTTAGGCATATAAGTCTGCTTTCAAAATAGTTCCTAAAGCAGCAACTGGAAAGAATCTCTTGTTTGGAATTAGTATTTCTCAAGAATTTTATTATATTTGACCAACCACAAGGGGGGATACATCATAACACCCAAAAAGGACATTGTTTTATTTTTGTGAACTTAGTTTTTACTGCTTTTTCTTGCCCCTTCATCTTGCAGTGTTCTGCACTCATTAGTTCTTAGTCTAAATATGTTCATTCTTGTTCAAGTTTTTAAGTTAGACAAAGGTGCTGTCTATCTGTACTGATCATGTCTTATATAATTTTGTAGGATATCTTGGCACAAGTTCTACAGATACTCTTGAAATCAAAATTGCTTGTAAGTACTCTTGCTTTCTCATGACCTGCTTAACATACAGTGAAATATGTTAGACTATTTATTTATTTATGTGTTTGTTTGCTTATTTATTGCAGGTTTTGGAAGATGAAAATGCAAATGTTGATGAAGTGGAGTTAAAACCAGATACTTTAATCAAACTGTATCTTGGTTACAAAAAGTAAGCAGCATGAATCACTTAGATCTAATGAGTAGCATCTTCCTCTGCTTTCAAAATCTGGGTGAAACGCTTTGACTTTGTCATAAAGTCATAAAAAAAGTCAAGGCCTGATGTATTTTCATATGTCCTTTTTGTTCCTCAATTTTTGTCTAGTTCTTGAATAGTTCATTCAAGTGCTGCCATTTTGCCAAGGTGTTATTCACAAGCACTCAGCAAATCCATGATATTTTATAAGGTTACAGTAGTGTCCAGTGACCCACAAAGGTCAAAGGCATAAATGTTCATCCACTACTGCTAACATGAGAAGATCAGGCTTGTTTTATAACCACGGTGTATACAGTGATTTGGAGACTTAATAAACACAATTTTCAGTAGGTTTTATTACTTACTTTAAGCAGTTGTGTATTTTAAGCTGTTTACAGCACTGTGGTACTTCTTATCATGCTTACCAGAGCATAGATATAAACACACATAAATTCAGTGAGGAGTTCCGTGCTTCCTGAAGATAAGATCTCAGGTGAAAGAAACATTTTAAAACCTTTCCTTGTACTTCACCTTTTAACTGCTTTCTATCCCCCTTTACCAAATTAAAGGTTTGAGAATTCATGGTCTGTTGCATTAATGCAGTGATGGAAACAGCTCAGGGTTGCTGCATTGTGCAGCAGCTGCTTCCCAATTTATGATGGAGAACACTGTGCTAAATAAATAACAGTGCAGCTAACAAACAGGCTGAGCAGAGCCCTGTGCTCCCTGGTGCTGAGGTTTGCTCCCCACTTGTGACACAGGACCTTGTCTTGAGTGGCCACATGTGGCAGTGGGCTCACCTCAGCACAGCTGTCAGTGCCAGGGAGCCTGTGAAAGAAAGGCAGAGCTCAGTTCCACAGAACAAACAGATTTCTCCACATTATGGTCAGAATCCTGTCTGTAAATCAGAAATTCTGTAAATCAGATTCTGTTTCCATTGCCTTCCTTTGTCCCCTTCACTGACTCCAAACTTCTTACCACACACAGAAATATTTTGAATACAGTGTAACTGTACAGTGCTAGTTACACAGATCACTAGGATGGATTCAGTAAGCTGTGAGATACCAGCAAGTTAGTTTGTTTCATTGGTTGGTTGTGGGCATTCTTTATTTTTATTTTAATCTTTTTTAACTTGAATAAGAGCATCTCAGGTTTTCAGAAGAGCCAAAGTCCTGTATTGTTGTAAAGTAATTATGGTGCTATGGCTTTTATTTTGGAGTTAGGTTTTGTTTGGTGTTTTTTCTGTTTCTTAGGTTTTTAAACAGTCTAATTGTTCATTAACTTCTGCTTTTCTTTACAGCAAAAAATTAAGGGTAAACATCAATGTGCCAATGAAGACTGAACAGAAGCAGGAGCAAGAAACTACACACAAAAATATAGAGGAAGACAGGAAACTACTGATTCAGGTGAGTTTTATTGCAGAATGCTGTCATGAACTCAGAATCACATCTTTGTAATCATTTAATGAAGCTTACTGTAGGGTTTTCCCAACTTTTACTAGAAGACAACTACATTGCTCTCACTACATTAGAGTTCAAAAAATTTATTTAAAGTACTCTTAATGGTGATTTGAGTCTGTAGTAGAAACTGGAGGAAGGCACTTCTACAGAGAGGATGTGTTCATTCACATTGTTCTAACCTGATGTTGATGAGTTTTTGGGTTCCTTGGATACACTTTCACCAGACCTTGTCCTTGGTGAAAACTGAAAAATAAAAGAATAGTAATACCCAGGTAGCATGAAATCAGCATTGGTTTTATATCAGTTCATTTGGAATCCACTAGAGAAGCAGGGGAAGGAAATACAGATGCACCACTAAGACAGTGTCACAGTAAGGTTAAATATATAAAGAAGGCTTTTTGCTACACAAGCAGTTTTGTGTGGCTCTTGTTACCAGTTGGTGCTATTATTATTATGATTGACTGACTGTAAGCACAGTTCTAAAAATTCATGTGTCAAAACCACGTTTGATGCCTGTGTGCTGTGGAGACCCTGAGTCCTTGAAGTCTGTGTGAGTAGCTGACACTGTGGGCAAAGCTTCTCTTGTCTGGTGCTCGAGGTGGTGGTGGTGGTGCTTCTGCAGGGGCAGACATCACCTAGGGGAGTGAAATGGCTTTGCACAGAGGGACAGGTACTGTGCTCCTAAACACACCTTCCCAACTTTGCTGTGCAGGCTGCTATTGTGAGAATCATGAAAATGAGGAAGGTTCTAAAACACCAGCAACTGCTTGGAGAAGTGCTAACACAGCTGTCCTCAAGGTTCAAGCCACGAGTTCCTGTAATTAAGGTATGTGAGACCCACATCTTTGAACCTGGATTCCAGGAGGTGAGGTGGATATCTACACAGACAAAACACTTGCTTCTGAATTAAAAAGGAAAGCTATGGAGATGGGATGGGCAAGGACAGATTTTTTTTTTTGAGTTGCAAGTAGGAAATATTTTAACCAGAAATACTGCATTTCTCTTAGGGTACTATCCATGTTTCACATTGTTGGCAGTGGTGGTAAAATAGTAGCTGGATTGCATCTTTTTACATCAGTGTCAGCTTACCATTGCCCTTAATCCAGGCTTACCTTTTGTTCCTGTTCTCCCAGTTGTGGAACAACAGTCGGCCTTGGGGTTAACTCGATAAAAGTTTCCTGCTTTCCTTTACAGTAAAAATGTTGGGGAAGGGGGCATTGTATTTAATTATTTACTCATAATTATATTGATTATATTAATTATTCATGTATGTATATTAATTTCTTCATCAGTTTGTTTAAGTGAGCTCACCAGCAGTTTTTATATCCACAACCAAGCTGTAGGTGAGGCAAAGGACAGGAAGTGAGAGCAGTTGCATAAACTGGCACCAGGGCAGTTACACAGAGAGCCCCTCACTGCTGCTGCTGCTCTTTCATGACCTTACATAAGCTCTCTGCATCTTGGTGTAATTCTTTATTTGCTGTCTTACTATGAAGTTGTTCAGCATGCTGATGATTTCCCAATCATACCCCTGGAATGACATCCAGTAAGTGCAATTCAGTTTAGTGGATTAGCAAAACCTTCTGCTTGGATGTGGTCACAAAGAGGAGAGTGAACTGCTGTGGTTTGTGTCCTTTGCCTATTCCCATCCTGTTTGCCAGGGAACTCCCTTGGGGGGTCAGAATCAAAGTTTGGAGCAACCCCAGAGAGGGCTTTTAAGCCCATGTCCCACAGCTTACCTCTGTTCTGTTCCTCCCACAGAAATGCATCGACATCCTCATTGAGAAGGAGTACTTGGAACGTGTAGATGGTGAGAAGGACACCTACAGTTACTTGGCTTAGCATTTTTATTAGCAATGACCTGACTGTGTGACACTCGGCAAGTAGGTATGTGATGGAAAGAATGAAAGCGACAGAACTTCATAGCAGCCACCCTGCTGCCATTTGGACCTCCCTTTTTAATGACTGAGACCAGGACTCCATCAGCCAGTCTCAGATTTACATCAGAACTGCTCAGGATTGATACATTTCAAGTATGTAAATATGGACACCAATGCCATTTAACCTAATTTAAGAACAGAAAGGAATCAGACCCTTCTCGTTTAAGGGTTGCATGCTACTGCATTTAAATCAATACATTGGCTATATGATAAACAGCTGCCATCACAGGCAGCACTTATACATGTTGGCAGCACTTGGAGAGCGAGTCTGAATGGACCCATGTGTAATCTGCTATGAAAAACCATTTGTATAGTGTGTTTCATTTTTTAATGTGTGATAAATAATAAAAAAAATTTAAAAGATTTCTGTACAAGTTGCATTTGGTTTTATTGTTTTAAGTTTCATGACTTATCTTTCTAAATGTAAATAAAAGGTATAATGGTTATGAAAGCTATTAGAAATTCGTTTTGCTTTTCCTCCCCATTTTCTGGTGCTTTAAGAACATTTTGTTCTCTGAAGGTACTGTCATCTATCATTATCTGTGCATGTTACTTCTTTTTGAAGAGGAAATGTCTGCGCTTTGAAAATAAAAGAAATTTGTGATGATTTCACAAGATATGCAGAACAGAAAATGCTCAAAATATTTGTGGCAATGCTTGGTCATCTGAACTTGGAGCTGGTTTTAATATTGCTCATTGTGCTATAAAGTGTATCACCCTTGCATAAATGCTGCCGAGAACAAAGGAGATTCAGGCTGCCCATTTCTTTGACTGGAGTGGAGCAGAAAATTGAGTGTGCTCCTGAAGAACAATTCCCATTAAATCTAACCTGTGATGGGAATTAAAATACTTTAAAGTGTTACTAGACATACCTTGATTGACCAGGCCTCATTCCATTCTTCTCACAACATTTTATGAAATGTGTATTGGCATTCCATGTGCTACAAGCACAATGCTGCCATCCTCCCAGCTCTCACTATTGGTAATCTATATTTTCTAATCTTCATCGTGAAAAGAACTTCTGTAGCCATTTTACCCTTGATGCAAACTGTGATTTTGTTCACTGTTTCTTCTCACAGGAAAGGAGCCAGGTTTTCTGTTGCTAATGTTTCTCTCTCGAGGGAAATGGTTACAGTTGAACTCTGGGTTAAAAAAAAACCTGAGCAGTACTAGGAGAGGGGTGTCATCTGCACTTGAGATTTTGTACGCTTGCTATTTCTGTTCTGAAAGAGCTAAAGACTGCCATTGGGGCAATAGAAGCATCTTGCTGCTCAAAGTTGCTTTTGGAAATTTAGAAGAATGGAACTAGTGATGCCTCTTTTTTTTTTCCCCTAAGATGCTATTTTGTTTTTGTAAACCCCTTCTTGCAGAAAGTTCAGGGCTAATAAATTTCTTTAGCAGGATGTGTGTGCTATGATGACAAAGAAGCAGCCTGAACTCCTTTCTTAGTTGGAAGGCCAGAAATCACCTGCTCTGAGCTGCCTTTCAAAGCCCTTGGCTGGTTAAAGCAGTGCTTTGTGCACTGTGCATCCTTCAGAGCAGGAGCTGTTCTACCTGAGGAGGGAGAAAATCAGGCTTACACTTTTGGACTGTTCTTTTCCTCATGAACTCTTAGTTCTTACTTGGGCCACTACCAAGTGGAGGGCACGTGGCAGCTGCCTGCTGTACATGGAGTGTGGAAACAGGAAGAGCTGAACTCAGCCCCAGGCTTGGAGCCCCCTCAGTGCAGCAGGTAACTGGTCATGGACAGGATTTCATGCACTCAGTGTGGCAATAATGCCACCCTGTGCCTGCCCTCCCACTCCAGCTGGTTTGACCTGAGCATTGTATTCTACAGCACAAGCTAGAGTTCCATTAGTAGCAAGTAAGAAATAAATGTGGTAGCCCTGGACAATCTAACTGCAGTGTAAATGTTTCTGGATGAAAACTATGCATTTCTCTTCTGCATCTCTTAATTTTTTAACACAGGTGTAGTTACTGTTGTATTTATCATTCAGCTTGGTGCTTCAGAGAAGCCACAGTGAGGGCACCTTGTACCACAGCTTTGTCTTGAAAGTAGTGTTTGTCACAGAAATCACAGCTACTCTGGCAATTGCAGGAGTTCCTGGGCTGCAGCCATTCCTCCAGAGAACTTGGATGTAGCTGCATCCAAGGGAGCTGAGAAACTGCAAGACCACCCCTGTCTCACTCAGGCACTGCAGCACCAAGCACCTGACTGCCATCCACACTGTTTCCATCTTCACACTGATCTTAAACCCAGAGTAACAGAAGGAGACAAGTATGGAGCTGCCTTTGCACAAAAATTACAGGTTAAATTCACATTGCTTTCTCAAGGGGCTGACACAAAATTCCAACTCAATTCCAGTAAAAATGAAGAAGTTCAAGTATCCTTTATTCAAGGTTGAAAAATGTACCACACCACATTATTGCAAAAGTTCCTAGGTACAAAACACTTTGCAGCTGGTGAGAAGGCAATAAAAAGTTGGTTTTTTTTAAAATTCGTTACTATAAATTACTGTTACAGTACTTTGCAAATACAGAATTTCAAATTGCATCATTTGTATTTTTCTAAAATTGCCCACAGTACTAGAAATTCCTGAAGATAAGGCAGCTGTTTGTTTAAAAGAAGAGGTAGCTGGTGTCAAGGGATTTCCATTTCTCTTTCAATGCCCACATACTTAAGGGCATCAGCTTGGCTATATCTGAAATTAAGAAAAAAAAAAAAAAACAAAATCACAAAAAGCCAGTATCATGGAAGACTTCAGCTTCATTGTTCTGACAGAATGGCACCACAGCCTGGAATACTCTTATCCTTAGATTTCTCATTATTTCCTCACCAGCTGGGGTGTTTCCTCCTTGTGTGAATTTGCAGGTGCATAACGCTGCTGACCCACAAGAAACTACTTTCAGATGTGTTTGATCAAAGGAGACAAATCACTAAAATTCCATTCTTTTTCACCTTGACTGTCACAGTCCTGATGTTCATTTTCAGTACTGGAAAGCAACTTCTCCAGGCTGACCTACACAGTATTGCCAGTGGACAGCTTACTTTTTGCCAAGTAAGATGATTGTAGGGGACAGTAAGGACACATTCTTAGCAAGCATTTGTCTGTAGGAATTCTGAAATTTCATTCTCTGAAATTCTTGCCTATTTCTGAATGATGGGGGAGTTAACTTGTGCTGCTACCAAGGTAACCCAAGCAGAGAAAGTCTGTCCCCATTTGTCACTACACTTTGCTCTATACAAGCTGCTTTTCCAAGTTTGCAGGCTCTTAACCAGCTGCATTGCTCAAATCAGTCTTGCTATGGCATCTGGCTTGACAAAAGCAGTGTGGGGAGTGCTGCCTCTCAGCTGCTGAGACTTCAGGCTGCAGGGGCCAGGCAGGCACAGGAATTAACTCTGAGCTGTGCAGATACTGGAAGCGAATCCCACCTGAAATCCATCTACCCACCTGTAGTCAAAGAACAGTTCTTCACCAGTCTGAATGGCTCTTTTAGCAAATATTCCTATTCTGTGATCACCATTAACCATCATAACTGTTTTAAAAGAAATTAGCTATGTTAGTACAAATACTGGTAAAATGCATGTTAAAGAAATATCTCACAGTATTTCATACATTGATGAAAAGCAAGTAAATGTGAAACTTACCTTTTGCATAGCAGTTGGGATTTACTGAATGGTTTGCAAATCTAATTTTGTTGCCCTTGCGTGTTGCATCAACCACAAAATCTAGGGGGGGCAGAAAAAAACAACAAACCCCACAAATGTTGGATGGGTCACCTACAAACACGTTTTTGAGTTTAACACCTAGTGTGCTTGGATCTTAGCAGCTGGAGAAGACAACTGCACATCTTCCCCATGGAAGAGCTGGCCCACCACCCTACAACAGCTGAATTCTGCTGTTCCACATTGTGCTTTTCCTTTACCTCCTGCCACAGGGGCACCACCTTGGCTTCTCACTAAAGCTTCTCTACCTTTATTCCACAAGGACAAGCTCCATAAATATGCTAAGTCAACACTAACATAAAGCAGCAGGGTTTTTTTCCTCATTTCAACTATTTTCCAGTATTTTATGCTTGACACAGTGCAGTCTGTAAGTTACATACCACATGTGGCTTTTTTCCCCCCAACACAATTACCATCATAAATTACTGATTATTTAATTCAGTAAAATTACTTTAGACAACACTTTTTACATTCTTTAGTCTACTTAATGCCTGCACATAATTTTACTCCATGAAGTTCTACTCCTCTTGTACAATAGGCTCATCACTACATCTAGCTGACCAGCATTTAGAGAAAAAATCCCAAAGACTAGCTATCAGCAGGATGAATCCACACACTGATAGAGAAAGATGTGGGGAAATAAGTTCTCATTGTTACCTGCTGGCTGCAGAAGAACAGGGCTGAACAAAATGCTAAGCATACACACTTTACTGATGCTGCCAAGGGTTGCAACTAATGCATACATACCATTATTCAAGTTAAACAGAAAGCTGCACATGTATTTGTCGTACACTTTTCCTCTTCTGTCTGCCTCATCCTGAGAGATAATCTGAAAGAAACACCACTTGTAAAAGAGAGAAGCACTCCTCCATTGTGCAACCACGGCAGCTTAATGTCAGCCCCTCCCCAGCCTTTTGAAAGACAGGTGGGAGTTTTTCTATTCTCTGGGATTTAAAGTATTCTCAAAGTGTTGTTTTCAGCAAACATTCTGCACTTAGCAAACATCCATGCTTTGCTTTTAGCACACATAAACTCTTTCAGAGCAGAAGAAAAGCAAGAATTGCTTCTCCTCTCAAAATCAGGGCTGCATACCGGACTCAGGGTTTTATTGCTGCAGAATACAGCTTAGCAAAAGCTCCTACTGACTTTCAGTACTATACTAAATAATTTGCCACCAAATTCCAAGCATGTCTGAACTGAAATTCCATCTGAGATAAAAAGGACATTCCAGCCTCTCATTCTCACAAGAACCTGTTCCAAAATTTTTGTGACACTTCAATTGTGTAGCTCCTGGGATCTGAGGAGTGACAGCAGTCACAGCCTGTACCAGGTCACAGACAATGGCACCCATGGTTGGTCCCTGTCAGTGCAGAACTTCACCAACTAAGCTCATATCTGGTGCTCTCCATCCTTACCTCACCACAGTATTCAGAGATGAATTCATTCTTCTGTACAGGATCTTTGATAAAAATTCCCCAGCCTGCCACATCTGAAGGTGCCAATAGTAAGTGCTGTGGAATAGAAATACCAAGAAGTTTTGATATGCCTGACTTAGATTTGAGTTCAGTTTTTCTTTCCATTTTGTTTTGTATCGCTTAGTTGTATCACTTAGTGAAATGCATATGTTGGGACTCCAGGAATGCAGACAAATCCAGAGTCTTCTAATGATCAAACACACACTAAAATTACAGCTTGTGAATCAGAAGATGTATGTAAAAGAAAAATGACCAAGTATTTGAAAACTACTAAAAATTTTAGTTTAACCACCCCAAGACACCTTGAAATGAGGGGGTTACATAAAAATTCATTTACTAAAGACTTCAACCTCAAAAGGTCTGCAGCCAGGAGCCCACTACTCATTAGCTCAGTAATCAACTATTTTGTGAGAAAACATTCGAGAGTAGAAATAAACTTTGGCTTATTGATTTATTTGCCAGAACTGAATGGGCTTTTAAGACTTTAGTAGACTGTATACAAGTTTATACCTTAGAATCAACAACTGAAGAAAGAAACTCTGGGATAAACTTCTTTATGCTGATCTGGGGAAAGACTGTTGAGCTCTTTAAAACAGCAGCCTATTTGCAATTAAGAAGCAAAGCCTGAACAGGGAAAAGGAGATATTCTGCTGCTCTGCTGCACAGAACGCAATAATTGTTACATGACAAAATGTAGATAGACTTAACAGCAGCACAAGAGCAAGCTAACAAGTGACCACTCCTTTCCTTGCTGTTTGGTTTGGGGTTTTTTTTCTTTTCCAGTTTGAAAGTATGAAGGCAAAGAAATTCCATTCTCTGGCTTGAAAATATAAGAACACCTCTAGGCCCAGCCAACAGGCCTGCAGCTGTGTAACTCTGGACGTACTTTTTTGGATCCTCTCTGAATGCTGCAGTTCTTGCAAGAAACATTTTTGCTGTCCCAGTGGTCAGCTGCTCCACAGGTGAGGCAGAGGTCAGGGTCACACTCTCGGACAGCCAGGTAACAGGGGCACTGCTTGGTGTTGCACTGTGCTTTACAACGACACCCAGGAAAACGGTTTTGGCCTACAAAGGAATGGGTGGAACAGAAAAACAGCAAATATGAAAATATACAGTGTAAAACTAAGACTGTGCAGATTGTAGTGTATCAGAATATTGGTAACACAGCCACTGATATCTGCTTTCAGGAGTACTACAAATTCTTTCCTTCCCTGATTTTCATAACTCTTCCTCAATTTCAGCTCTGAAGGCTGCTTCTGACTTCATGCAATGGCCAATTACAAGGGCCAAATTAAAGTGAACATGCTCACACTGTTGGACACAATTTGCTACTCCTGTAACTGCCTGCAGCACGGACAGACTGCTAGTACAGAGCTCGTGGTGGACAGTGAGAAAAGTTTATGGAGAACTTTAAATGTTTTACTTACATTCTGAGCTGCACTGACAAAACTTCTCACAGAAGTTTTGAGCAATTACACAAGGGCATGAGCTATCACAAGGCTGACGTGGGTGATCACATGGCTGATAGTTGTAAACGTGATTCGATGACCCATCTGAATAAAAATAGCAACATTTTGTAAAGTTGAAAGTTGCAGACAAACAATATACAGTTCCCCTCACCCTAAGGCAGAAATTCCCTTTTAGTCATTTAACTAAGAAAGCCCAAACATGAACAAAAAACCCAAACCACAACAAGTGGGGTTGAAAACCCAAAAGACACAAAACCAGAACTGTAACATTAGTGAGGTGTTTTACACCATTAGCTGCCTTCCTAGTGCACCTCATTCTGCCACTGCTCAGCTGCTGCGAGTATTGAGAGCTGAAAGCTGTTTATGTGGAAAACTGAGAAACGAAACTACAATGGTATCATTTCCTGTCTGAACATGTTTTGGAATAGAACTGATATTATTCAGCAAAGTAAATTTGCTTAAATACTGAAAGCAATTTTAATGTGGAACAACAGTCAACTTTCAAACAGGTAACACTGGCAATGTAATTCCATTACTATTATTATTATTATTATTATTATTATTATTATTATTATTACTATACCACTGTGCTTTTTCCAAGTCAATTTTCCAGTACAGACAATGCTGAAGTCTTCTAAGCAAGAAAGGAACTACCAGGGACAAGTCTAGAGCTTTACTTATACAGCAGCTAGGAGAATTTGGTGCTATATAATTTATATTTGCTATTAATAGTCTTGAGGTGGTTTGGGGTTTGCATGAATTTGTAAATTTATAAAATTCTCAAGCTAGAAATCAGCAACAAAAAATGAGAGAGACAAACAGATCAATTATTTATGTTGCCAGAAGTCCCAACTATTCTCAACAACTTTTCAGAGAACTATTTCTAAATTAAACTGGCTTACAAAACAAAGGCACTTTTTACTGCAGCTCTTATCCTTAATACCATTTTTACCTGTGCTTCAATGAAGCCATACTGAAAAGACAGTAAACTCAGCTTCCTTTCCTTTTTATGGAATTATACAGAGCTCTTCCAGCTATTTAATCCAAAGAGTACCTTTTGTCCCTACAATACATGTGAGAGTTTACGTTTTTAATTTTCATTCTCCTAAAATTTCTGGCTCCCCATGGAATATACATAATGGCCTAACATTAAAAAAAACCAAAACAAATAACCAGCCCCCCCCCACAAACAACCAAAACAGAAAAAAGCAATAGTAGAATCTTAAAAGTTCAGGACATAAATTGAATGGAAAGATGCTAACCCTTTTTCAGCTGTATCTTTCTGCAATGAGCAGCCCACAACCTGCAAAAAACACAAAACAAACAAGAAGGTTGACAGGAACTCCTCCTGCAGTGGGCTGGGAAAGGCAGCTGCATCTTGCTTAAGATGGGAAAGTTTCTGGAGACATGAACAGCTGCTAAGTGCACACGAGTCAGAGGGGCTGCAGCAGAACCACCCTGTCCCAGTCTAGGGCTGGCCAAGATCAGAGCTCTGCAGCTGCTCCCCCTCTCCCCACCATTCCTGCAGTCCCAGCATTGCTCAGAGGAGCTGTCCCCACCCAGCCCAGCCAGAGATGCTTGAACTCAGCTGCCCCTTAAAGAAGCCCTGCCAAGAGCAGGTGCTGGAGCTGCTTCTAGTAGGCAGGAGCAGCAGCAAGGGATGGGTATGAAGCTGCAGATGTGGAGGGTCATGCCTGAACAGGGGCACAGAAATGGGGCAGCTGCACAGGGCTTGGCCCCAGCACCACTCTGGGTGTCCCCTACAGATCACAGCCAGGTCCTGCCCTTCACCTGAGGAGCTCCAAGTACCTGACAGGACACAGTGCCTGCCTGGCACAGCCACACTGAAGGGACACCTCAGTATTCCTTCTGGCTGGACATTTTTCCCCAGCTGTCCTGGCTGGTGGTGCTGCACTGAGCCTTTCCCCTTCTGCCTCACAGCCCACACTCCTTTCTCCTATGTCCCTACAGTTTTCCTTCAGTGTCCCCTTTCTCAGGCAGCTCATCCAAGCACACCTTTGCCAGAAGTGGTGTTCTTGTTGTGTGGTGGATTTTATTGTTTGTGTTTGTTCTTTGCTGTGTGTTTTTAAGAGTAACTTGCTTTTTGGTTAGCATTCACTATACTTGAAAGCTCTTGAAAGTTACATTTACCCCTTTATCTTGTATCCATTTCAGATTGCAAGCCTTTTGGCCAGGGAATGTCAGCTATTCCATAAATGGTCTGTCAGAAACAATCAAGCAAAAGCACCTGTCTGGACCTTTAGTACCAAAAGGAAAACCAGACTTTTCATTTCAGTAGCCTTAAAATTAAAGGAGAAATCCATTGTTTTATTTTTAACTCAATTCTATGCATTTTAGTTACGACTTTTATTTTAGTGAACATACATAACAAAAAAATTAGACTAAGGATTTTTAAAGTTTATACTTCTTGGACTTCCTTAGTATATCATGTAACAACATGAAAGACAATATGGGAGAAGCCTCATTCCCTGGCCAAACAATACATTGCCAGCTGCCTCAAGCAACCTCACTTTCTCTGCAGATTTACTGAGCTGCCCAAAACACTCATGAGCACAGGTACTAAAAGATCCCCAGCACAGAACCTTACAAAAGCTACTCTGCCTTTCAGTGAATGCAACACTCAGAAGTTTGCACTGTGAAAAAATATCTCCCATTGTAACTATTTAAATAGGACTTTTTAGCTGCTACTTCTTTCATAAAAGCATAGCAGCTTTTACTTCAACTAAATGGCGTGCAGTGCCCTCCAACAGCTTCAGATAAATAAGATTCTCTATAAAATTGCCCTTCTAAAGCATTACTATGAGATTTAACTCAATAACCAATTTTCTTACAAGCACTGAAGGAGCCCATACAAGTTAGAAACCCACAAAGGCAGACTTTTCCAAGTAACTAAGGCTGAGAGGAAAGAAGAAACCCAGAATTACAGAGTACTGTAATAAATAGATGACATTCCTATTAAGAGTGATTCACTCTAGAAGAAAAGGCTACCAACATATATTTATGAATTATGAGACATTGACTCTGCAAGAGGACACTTCCCATATGCCTGAAAGGAGTGCAATTTTGACTTAAATTACTCTTATGCACACCAAACTACTTTCTTTCTTGTCTTGGTATTTGGAAAATGTAACATACCATATTTTTGAACAAGTCTTTCACAGAAACTTGTCTGTTGCTGCAAGATAATAAGAACCTACCAGCACAGCAAACTCTTAAAAGCATTCTGTGGCCAGACTTGTTAAAATACTCTTTCATTAGCAATTAGCAGCTTCACTTTTTCTCCTAAGGTAAGCACTCTCCTAATACTTTAAAAGCACACAAATGTGCATACACATCAAGAAAGCATTAATAGCAACAAGTCAAAGCAGAAAGAAAACTGCAGGGGCAGTCACAATGGGAAAGGCATCCATGTGCTCTGCCCCTCTTCTGGAGAGACTTCTGTCACAGGAGGGAGAGGGGGGCTGGAGACACAGTGGCAGCAGGACCTGTGGGCAGTGACACAAGACAACAGCCTGCCAGCACTGACCAACAGGAGTTTGGACTGGCACAATCCACGAGTATTCACTGCCTTGTAACTTCCAAAACACTGCCACAAAGTGCTCAAGTTCCCCGGTTAGCGCACAAAGCTGGAGCCTGAGCAAGCACTACACTAAAGGCAGAGTCATTTTTGTATCTGCTCTATATAAATCTGCATCTCAAACAGAAGCAAAAGGCAAGGCCTAGTCCCATGCAGCAGGAAGCAAAGGCAAGGAAAGGACAACGTTGAGATAGCACTCACAACTTGAAGCTTCATTACAAAAAGCCAACTGGAAACTCCATAGCAAGTTCCCAAGCAAGCCAGTGGACTTGTACATCTGGTTGCTGACATCTGCAGGAGAGCCAGCTTGGAAAACAAGTGTTTCCAAAAGCATCATGACAGCAGCTGTCAAAGATATCATTCTTGTCTCCTAACAATCTACTAGACCTCTAAACTTTGCCAGTGGCTCTGGGCAGCAGCAGTGTCAGCCAAGCCAGCACTAAAAACACCCTTTGGAAGAAGCTGCTCCAGCATCTCTTGCTTTGCACAGGGATATTCTGCTAACAGAAAGAGCATTAAAAATTCAAAATACATGCCAATTATGTCAAATATGTCATTGAGTCTTTGCAGTGTTTGATTTTCTGGCATCCCTCAAATACTTCAGTCTCCCAGATTACCTTATCCACAGCCTCCCCAGCACTCCAAGACTCAGCCTTCCAACCAGGCAGCACATCAGAATACCTGTGCCAATGCCTCAGTGCACCTTTTGCCTGATAACAGTGAGACTTTAAATCCCTACAAAAAGGCTTCCTGAACTCTTGGCAGAACTACATAAGCTATTCAAACACATGCAGTGAACAGCAGTCCAGCAGAAGGAGAAGGAATATGAGAAAGTGGGGGGAAAAAAATAAAATATTTTCACATAAAATTACTAAGTGGCCTCTGAATAGGGGATGAGGGAGAAGAGGAAAACCAAAATAATAAAGAAGCAGCTTTAAAATCAGTACCAAAATAGAGGAAGGAGTGCTGATTAGTTAAAGCAAACTCAACTCAGCTCCCAGCAATGGAAGAAAAATATACACCTGAAAGAATGAACAGTACTGAAGTACACTCTCCTCCAGCATACACCCATGCTTTTCAGAATTCTTTCTTCATTCAGGTTTTTTACTGGCTTCTATGCAAAGCACTCACTTCTCATCAAGGCAGAGTTTTCTCAAAATAACAGCTTAATCTGATACACAGGCCAGGCTCTGACACTTACTGGTTCTCCAAAAAATAACTATATTAGAAGTTGTCTTCTCCCCTGATCAGCCTTATTACAGCTATCTCAACAAAAATGTCACAGCAAGGAGGGAGACAAGACATTTCATTATCCAAGAGGGGCACAGTCTTGCCAGCTAGTTGCTCAGTATGCTCACAGGGCACCAAGATGATTTGGGAAATAGGCAAAGTTGTGCAAGAAAAGACTTTATCTGCTCTCAAATTGGTTACAAGAGGCCAGCAAAAGCAGCTTTTTGCTGCTGCTTTTCTCTCTGGTGATGCTGCTTTAGCTCAAAGCCACATGCACACATGGACAACCTGCAGACAGGAAGAGCCCTGCAAGGGAAAAGGGAAAAGGGAAAAGGGAAAAGGGAAAAAGAAAGGTAAGAAACAGAGGAAGATTTCCAGATGGTTGTCCCAACTGCTGATTGCAGGAGAATTTCAACAGCAGGATGTAGGTAGGCTAAACTGCTTTCCTTTTTAAAAAGGCTACTGCCATAGAAGAATGGAGACAGCTTGATTGCCACATATTCTGGGACATTATATTTGTAAAATTATCTCCTTCCTTCAATGAGAGTTTAAAGACTTAAAGGACATTTCAAAACTAAATTGCTACCAATAAAGTTTTTATATTGGCAACTAATAAAAAAGCAAATAAAGTCAAGAAACCCCATGCAATGGAGTGTGTTTTCATTTACTTGGGAAAAAAAAAACTCCTAAACTAAAAAAAGTCTGAGAATTCTTCCAAAACAATGTCAGCCTGGTAATCATACAATCCATTTCAGCTGCAAAAATACATTTGAACCTTTTAGCTGTTCTTTTAAGTAGATGTATTTTTAGATCCCATTTTTATAGCAATTTGTGTCAATCTGACAGCAAGCTAATTTTCAGCTACATATTCCAAACTTGCACCATGGCTAATAACCTAAATTTAAACAGCCAAGCTCACCAAATGCCCAAACACTTGAAAACTGTGCCAAGAGCATTAAAATCAATAGCTTTTGCTGAGAACAAAATCTTTTCCAGATGCTCACTCAATCTTTCCCCAGCTCACGTTGCCTGCCTCTACCCTACAAAGCAGAAATATTCTACTCCACGTCAACAGGATCTTTGAACCAGTTCAGGAATTTCACTAGGCCTGGAAATAGACAAGCTAACACACAAACAAAAAGAATTGATGGGAGAATAACTGGAAGGACAAATTTGAGGGAGAATAAGCAAAGTTAAAGGGAGAAATAGGAAATTATATGGGAAAAAGTGTACTTATTGCTTGCCAAAGAAATGTTTTTGCTAATTTTCAGCCAGCTTTTATGCTCCTATGTTCTTATCTCTCAGAATAAAAATAATCAATGCAGAGCTGCATTCTCCAAACCTCAGAATTCTAAAAGAAAAATGCATTTCACTGACAGACAGTAGCCACCAAGTTTTGCAATTTCAACAGAAATTGTGTCAAATCATTTGTTCTTTAGTTGCTGTTCTAGATGCTAATGAAATTGAAGTGCTACAAAGGAATAGTCTCTCCTAAAGAAAAAGAAGGCAATCCTAGTAGCTTGCTATCTGAAGCTTGCTAGAATACATTTCATCATTAAAAAAAATATCCGTTTTAATTTTAAAATATCATATAATCATTACTCAATCCTATTGAAACACTCCTGAATTTAATGTTTATTGTTGTAAAATATAATTATTCCACACTACTTTGAATGTTGCAACAAGCTGCATAGGTGATTTCTAATCTAAACAGAATTTTGACTACTTGCATCAATACACCTACAAGAACCTGGCTGTTAAAGAACTTAAAAAAAGGAAAGGGAAAGAGAAGAGGAAGGTTATAGTTGGCAGTGCAGTAAGATTTTATCTAAAACTAAAACACCATTTTGTTTTACTGCTGTAACTTTTGGTTTTGGAAGCAAAAGAAGAGTTGCACAACTTTTCTTTCAAAACACTTTCTGTTCTGATCCCCTGTATCTCCAATTTATTGTTATGCTAAGGGTATTTAGTAACAGATTTACCTGTGTTTCCTTTTCTTCTTTCTGGGAGGAGTATCAACATCTTCAGCAGGGACTGGTGCAATAATACTAGATTCCTTTACTCTAAACTCATACACCTAACAAGAGATACCATAACACATCCACGATAAATCTCTCACTAGTACAAAGTTGCTCATATTCTAAGTTAGTATGATTTCCTCCAACCAACAACTTACAGATTATATCCAGCCATAGTCTCTTTTCAATACATTTAAAGTTGATTATTTTTGTCATTTAAGAACTGATACTCTAATTTAAACCTCCTGTAAATTTAATTTTAAAACAGTTTTAAAACTAACTTCTATGTATTTGTGGTATGAATTCTGGACCATAGCATTCTTGGGAAAGCCAAGAAAATTAATTATTTTCCCTTTTAGTAATCAATACTAGTATTTGTATACTTTAGCTTTAAAAGTAAATCACTTTGACCCTTAGCAAGTATCTTCCCTGCTTACCTGTCTGCACGTTTTGGTCCCAATCAGTCTGGCAATTGCACAGAAGTTGTCATAGTAGGTGCCAATAAGAACTCTAAACATTGAAGCTTCTGCACCACTCCATTCCACATTCTCTGGAGGCTCAATATTTGGCTTCATCTTTATTGGTGTTTGACACCTAGAATTTGCTTCTGTAATAAATAATTGAGAGTAAGGCTACATATCAAAATTTACTTTGCCCTTCACATTATGATTAACTGCAGTTAAAAAATATTCCAGGCTTTTTGTTCTTTCCCAAGTGCCAGAAAAAACAAACATTTTCACACGCCTTTTACAGAAGCTAACAGCAGCTACTCACATTAATGGCCTACATGTAAATTGAGATAATGCAGACATTCTCTTAGAGTTTGACTGAACTCATTGTTCCAGACTGCAAGGCAAGATGTATTCTATTATCATCTGTGTGGCAGTTGTCTTTTGTCGGGTGGGCAGTTTGCCTTATCTCTCTCTCTGAGTGACCACAACCACTCCTCCCTGGGGAGGGGACATGTGCTGATAACAGGCTATTGAATGTCACTGCATGACTGATAAGAACTACAGCATCCCATTGTGAGATGCTCCGCCCAGAGGGAGGAGCCAAGCATTGTTACCTGGATACAATCTGGAGATTTTGGAACACCAGCACAGCTTCTCCACTGGATTTCCCAGAGGAATAGCAGCTGACTCTTCTTCCACTAGATCTTCAGAGGAAAACTACACCCTTTCTACAGGAACCCTGCTCCAGCAGAACCACACCTGACACTCCAGGAGGACTGCAGCCACAATTCCAATTGGACTGCTACCAGCAACCTGACCAACAGGGTGTAAAGTTTTGTTTCTGACTCTATCAGTGTTGTTTTGGTTTTACAGCATTGTTTATTTTATCCTTTTATTTTCTTCCTTATTAAAGAACTGTTATTTCCTGCTCCCATAATTTTTGTCGCCTGAGAGGCTCTTAAAATTTATAGCAATTTGGAGGAGGGGGGGGGTTCATTTTATCCATTTCAGGGGAGGCTCCTGCCTTCCTTAGCAGGCACCTGTCTTTCCAAGCCAAGACACTCATATTATTATTCTGTCTTTTCACTCAGTTCCATACATTCCAAACACACATTTTCTAGGATTGCACGGCTTGACTTGTTTTGGCTTTGTTATTTCTGTAGCATTGGTTTTTTTGTAGTTTTGGTTCTGTTCACCCTCTCAAGCACGGCAGCTCATTGGAGGAAGCAGCACTGACCATCCTTACCAGAGGAACTGGAAGTTTCATCTTTCTTTTCTTCCTCCTCCTTGTCGTTGTTCTCCCCGCCGGTTTCGGTGCCGGCCTCGCGGTCGCTGTCGGTGTCCTTGGACTCCAGCACGTTGATGGTGGGCGTGCTGGGCCTGCTGGTGTTGTTGGGCAGCCGGCCCCGCCGCCGCCCACCGGGGCGCTTGGGCGGCGTCTTGATGCGCTCCGCCGTCAGCGCGGCCGCAAACTCCTTCGCGCCCTCCTGGACACAAAACAGCACAGTTTACAGCACAGAAACCCAGAAGTGGTTCCACTTGTGAGAGAACACCTCCTGCTTGCATCCTGAGGAACTTCAGGTGCACTGCTCTACGTGCACCAAAGTTCCAGTTAAAGGCACGCCAGCCGTGAACACGAGTCCTTTTGATGCTACCATGAAAAACATCTACACTTACAAAGTACTCATGTCAGTATTTCGGTTCATCTTTTACTTTGGCTGCCAAGAGAAAAATAATTCAGTAGTAAATTTCTATTTTCCCAAATGACAGAAATAAATTTGAATTTCCCACAGGAAACACCCATAAAAACACAAGAACTCTTCTTGCACATGGCACTTCGACAATTTGTGCTCTGCATTTTTTAAAATGCAAGCATTTGTAACTTGCTTTCTGGTGAAAAGGGGAATGATAAAGTGTAGAAAGTTTTCAGATGAGAAAATTGCACAGTTTCTCATACTAAAACATTTAGGGGAATTATGAGAGAGATTTGAAATTATATTACTAAAGATTTCACTTTATTAATTTGCATCCAAGTGCTTCTTAAGAACACAAGTCCCAAAAGAAAATTAGCCTTTGGCAAACTAAAAAAACCTTTACAATTTTTAGTTGTGATACAATTTACAAGAGTGAAGTCTGCAGTTCCTTCACTAAACTGGACAGAATAGCAGCAACACCATTATTAGGGGATAGTAATACTTCTTCCCTACAAATATCTCAGGCTACACCTACAAGTATTCCTACTTAAGATGATTGAAAGTTAAACTCTTTCTCTTGCAGCAGCTGAAGGTAACATACTTGACTGCAAATGGCCCACAAGCAGATGCACTATCCTAGATCCAGCATGCCCTTAGTTTAAGCGTCCCCCTATACTGCAGCCAGCACTAGCACTCAGTGAATTGTGACATATAAAATTATCTTACCAGATGCTGATAACAGTGAGGTCCACAAGGCTTATTATCTAATGCTGTTTCTGTATTCTTTCGCTTATAAGTATTGGGAGTTGCATGGAATGCTGTTGAATCAAAACATCACATTTTTTAGTTTTCATATAAAATATATTAAATATGCAACCTCAAACTCTACCCAAAACACAAGGTTACCAAGACTTTACTAAAACCAGAATAAAATACTAATAAAGAGAATAAACAAATAAATAAATAAATAATAAAAGAAATCCTATGTAGTGACATATGACTTACCACTTAAATACACAGAGACAGCAAACAGGTAAGTTTCACATATCATGGAATAGTTCGGGTTGGAAGGGACCTCAAAAATCAACTCCTCTCTGCCATAGGCAGGGACACTTTCCACTAGACCAGGCTGATTAAACCCCATCTAGCCTGGCTTTGAACATTGTCAGGGATGAGGCAGCCACAGCTTCTCTGGGCAACCAGTTCCACTGTCTCACACCTCTCATGGTGAAGAATGTCTTCCTTACATCAAATTTAAGTCTATCCTCTTCCACTTGAAAGCCATCCTGGCCTTTTCATCAACAAAGACAGTCATCACATTTGTTTCATGTATTAAGGAAGATTTGGTGTATCACCCTTTCCAACAAAAGAACAGACTTTACTTTGTTGTTATGTTAAACAGAATTATTCAGGGTTTCTCCTATTAATGATCATCACTTCAATGTGTAAAATTCAGTTGTTATATTTCTATCTTGTCAAAAAATCCAACCTCATGCACCCTTTGGAAAGGTAATAGGACCCACTTTACATTTTCATCAGTGAGAAGGACACATAAGCATTTTTGCTCTATTAGTTTATCAGCACTCCAGCTAAGCTGGCAGGATAAAAGAATTCAGTTCCTGTATCCCAGCTGCAGGGTAAAAACAAGTTAGCATTGCACAGTCACTGGAAAAGTGAGCCAAGTCTGCACCTTGCAGAGAAGTGTCTGCTCCTGTATCTGAGGGACTCTGTACAGCTCTGAAAAAGCTGCAGAACAGTGACTCAGAGAGCAGCAGAGCTGGGTATGTTACACATGCAACACGAGCACCTTGGTAACAGGAGGGCAGAGTTTCCTACCCACTCTCTTTGCCAGAGCCAGCTCTCCTCACTGGCAACCCCTGTCTCCCAGCAGGGTGTTTTCAGGGAGACTGACTTCTCACAGCTTTCTGGAAGTCTTGGGAGCTTCTCTGTACCCCTTACAGAGCTTTTCTGAAGCCTGGAAAACCTGCCACTAGACTCTCACCAAAACTCATACATTCATGCTCCCACATTGTATTAGGAGCTTTTTGAGATACTATCATTAGTTTTCTGCAATTGTCTTTTTAAAAACAACTTGTCTGTGCTCAAGGAAAAAAATACTTTGATTTTCAGAGAGAGAGGGAGAGAGAGAGATAGATTTCAATACTTTTTCCTTCTAAATGTGTAAACAGTGGCAAACAGAACTGCAAGGAACAGAAATGAAGAATGGACTGAAATTTTAAAAAGAAGAGAATACTCAGTGCTAGCTGCTTGCTAATGCTCCACAAAGGCCCAGAAAAGATGCTCAACTTAAAATGTGCAATTTCCAAACTATGCAGAAGCACTTACGGTGCAGTTTTACAGCATCTGCAGTTGGGTAACTGTAACTTACAGTGAAGGTTATAAAAATTCAGTGAATAAAAAGTGCAAATATGTTCAAAATTAAAGAAGAAATCCCTCCCCTCCTCCCCATATTAATCTAAAAGGGCTGTTCTACACCACCACTGCACACATCTCCTTCATTAAGCCATTTGCTATTCATTTTATTTCCAGATCACGCTGGAGGCTTCTCTCTGTATGCCCACTGAGCTTTAAAGACTCCACTTTTTAAATGCACTTCCATCCCTGTTAAAGCATGTGGGCAGAGCTCATGTCTTACCAGACAAGGTTATCAAAAGCAAACTTCATTTCAGTGGTCTGGTGTGCAGCATAGCTCTGCAAACACCTGCTTTGGCAGCAGTGGGATGGTGACCAGTTCCATCTTGGAACTTTGGAAACACTTCATGTTTCCCTCCCATAAAGGGGGGTGAGTTGAAAAATCAAATAATAATTTCTATAATATTGTGCCTGTATTAATGATAGCAGCAGGTGGGAACCCCCCAGGAAAGCAGTGTACTCCTTCAAGGCTTTCTTAAAATGGCACAAATAAAATAAAAGTAACAATAAGTAAATATTGCATCCCATTCTCCAGACAAATATGTTATATTTTATAAATCTGGAAACACAAAAAAGCTTTAATTTGCTATATATGGGCAGATTGATATGGGAAAATTATTTACAACAAGTATAGGAATGTAATTTATGTATATTGTTGCCATTAGTGCTCTTTCTTCCCCCAGATTAGTTAAAAGCTTTCATTGCCATGTCACTTCTCACGTTTCACATATCCTTCAAGTGTTCATGTATTCTGTAGGTAAAATATGTTACACTTTGTTACAGTAACAAGAAACCATGCAATTTAATTTTCCCCGAAAGTGAAGGGGAAAACTCCCATGTTTTTCAACATTGCATCTTTAAATTTGCACAGTATACCATTTCATTCAAGATTTTTTCCCACTTAACTGTTTTACCTTCTCTTCATACCACAAGGAAAATAATTTTTCAGCAATGCAAAAGAACACTTAGACATTTGCTAGCCATGATCTATACCAGACTGCTGCAATGTACAGAAATCAAATCTATTCTTTTTACATGTCACTTGCAGATGCAATCATTTCTCTCACAAATTTATTTGTGCAAGGTCCTAAAATGAGTGGTTTTTTAAAAACTGTTTTCCTTCAGAAAATGAAGAAATGCTTAACTTGTAATAGAATGAAACAAACCAACTTTTATTTTTATTTTTTAACTCATGAGACCTCAAAAATAGACTACATATGATACTTAAAATTAGAATCATATCTTTGTTCAACTATTTAAAAAACAACCAACATGGTACAGTAAGGACAACTACAGTCAAAATCTACCACCTCTATTGTGAGGTATTTTTTTGGGAGGGTTGTGATAAAGAAAGGACCCAGAACAAGAATAAAACTATTTGTATCACTGCATTATGATTTTTTAAAATATCAGTAGTAATCTTTTTCAAAAGAAAAATCACAGAAAATTTTGTAGAATTTCCTAACACCTAAAGTCTGCATTTCTTTAATGATTTCCTTAAGAGAAATCATTCTAAAATGGTGTCTCTGAGCATGTTTTCTGTCTTTGAGATCTGTCTCATCCCCAATAGGCTAGGCTCTCATTTTCAATAATGTGAAAGTACACAGGCAACAGTTTAGCCTGAAATGTACATTTGCTTCATAGTCAAGCTATTTGGGAAATTCTCCCTACCTGATATTTTTCCTTCTTCTAAATTCTTTGTTAGTCCAGACATTTAGGCATAATTCCTTGCTGTCAGCAAATGAAGTCCACAAGTACACAAGTTTTTTCAGTTATGTCATCACCTGCACATAAAGGGATTGCCAGGTCGTCAAGGGGACTTGACACGTTAAAAATCTAATGATAACTTTTCCTATATTTAACTCAAATGCTCTAGAACAAAGATTGGAAATTCCACAAAATAACTAATTGTTAACTAATCTTAACAAAAATGGAACCTAAGAGGGGGAAATACACAAAGCAAAAGCAGACCTAATAGAATTCCTGTATTATCTTTTAGTTCTCTATTCCTTCTCCAGAGATTTACACCTTTCAAAGTACCAATGTGATCACTGTAGCCCATCACATTACCAAAGTAATTCATCAAAAATGTCATCTGCAGAAGCCAGGACATCATCCCACAGCACTTGGCAAGTGCATGAAACAGAACATAGAGGCAACTGTAGAAATGTAATAAAAGTTAAATTGTTGCAGAGACACTGAAAATTGCTAGTGCAGCCTTCCAATAACCAAAGCATTCTTTTTTTTTTTTTTTTTTTTTTTGATGAGTTACTTATTCCAAGCTATGAGCTGGGAGAATTTTGACCAGCAGTCTTAAGATTTCACAGAAAACAAAGAGGCCAAACAACTGACTCTCTCTGTTTTTAACAAAAGAATTCCGTGCTCTAGACAGACACGCAGACAGACAGACACGCAGACAGAAAACAATCCTCTTTCCTTGGTGTAACTACAAACAAAAGGAAAAGGAAGCAATGCATCCAAAGCAGTGAGCAGTCATTGTTGCAGTGGAATTTGGGTATGTTTTCAGGAAGTGGCAACTGAAGCATCAGTTTATGACATTCAGGGTCCAGCGTCAAGCCCACACAGAGAAGGTCAGAGGTCTCTTTGCAGTGGTTATGTATCAAACACATCATCATCAGGGACAACTGCTACATCATCATCAGGGACAACTGCTACACCATCATCAGGGACAACTGATGAGCTGCACAGGCTGTCACAAAGAGCACTGTCATAGCCACTCATTGCACCCTCCACCTGACACAAAGGTAAGTCCTAAATGCTTCCACAGTGAAAGTGCTATGCATCCCTCTTTCTGTCATGGCCCTGAAATCCTGAAGGGATGATTTAAAGTTTGGGCTCTTTAAAGTAGGAGGAACAGTTTAAATAAAGCCTTGGACATACACCACTTTGGAAAGAACTGCAACTTGCTGAAGGGACATATCAAAAGTCACCAGCAACAAGAACTTAGGCAATATTTTAGTATAAACACTTTGTCTTCTATCTCAAGATTATGAGCACAGAGAAAGAAGGCACAGGGCTTCTGGCTTAAAGGATGCTGCTGGTATGAGAGCTGAGGTCCTTCAAGCAGTGACACTGCTGTGGACATTCTCACGCAAGAACTTGACAAAAAGTCCAAGACTGTGAACCAATTCTTCACAGCACTTTTATTAAAAAAAGTCTCTCAGAATTGGTGCCTCAAAACTGTGGTCTGGTAAAATAGCAGGTACCCAGTCAGCAAAACCTTTCAGTTGTACTTCTATCAGTCTGCAAAAATGACCATGAGAGGCAAATGTACACAGATTAACGAAATAGAGTAGTGAAATGTGTGTGTGCTTTAGAGGAGCAACCATCCCCACTGAAAAATTAAAAATTTATAAAATCATTGAGAATAATGCCTAAAATCACCACAGCAGAAACATCTGAAGTCTTCAGAGGTGCTGCTAGAGTAAGCCTGTCCTCACTATGTCCAGACAATGCTTTTTGTTGACTTAATCAAAATTGGCACCCAATCTCTCTGCTAGACTATTGAGAGTGTCAAGCACTCCTAAAACCCCTGCCAGACAAACTGATTGCCAACAATCAGCACACAGCTTCACTTCCCTGTCCTACAGACTAGGGCTGCACACAGCACCTCTTGGAATGAGCATCCAGGCAACTAAGACATCACAAGACCTACAGCTTTGCAGAACAGTGTTGAAGCTGGCTGGGTCAAGGCAGCAGCTTACTCCAAAAACTTACTGTTCTTGAACATTATGCAGAAGTAACAGCTTCCTTTTAGTTTTTATTTTGTATTTTCTAGCAAGGCCTGTCAACAGAATATAAGGAGAAAGTGAAACTAACAGACCTAACTCCAAAATGCTCAAGTACTAAAGGAACCAGGAAAGTGAAAAGCTTCTCCCCTCCCCACCATCTGAGAACAACTCCAATTCCTCCTCAAAGTGAAAGGCAACCAAGGGATATGAAAAAGCAGCAGCACTGTGCAAAGCCTTCAGTGTGGAGTACAAACACAGGCAGATTGCATGTGTGCTGGATGAGGAGCTGCTGACAAAGCACAAGGATTCCCAAATGAACATGCATGAGCACTCACAGTGGAACATGCAAATGAACAGCTAAGTCAAAAACAAAAATTAATTTGGTATAGAGGGCATCACAGTTTACTGTTACAAGTTGAAACCACTTCATATTGGCTGTTAGTTTCCCCTTTACATTTAGCTCTGTCCAGAAAAATTGTCTCAAGTAGCACTTCAGAATCTCTTCACACTTCGCAAGTGAAAGCCAACATCACTGCTAAGCTCTTGTCAGCTTGTTGGCCCAAAAAAATGGGGCAACCTGAAAGCAGTTCTGGGAAAAAGACATCACAATTTCTAAAACTCAACTCTGAAACAATTCTTCAAATAACCAAGTACAACTAACATGGCTAGAAAGTAACATGACAGAATAAAAGAAAACTGTTCATGAGTGCTCACTCTCCCTAGTGGAAAATGAAGCAAGTCTGATAAATAACCAGAATTTTTTAATGGAAAAATACATCCCATTCTCCATGCACAAACTGAGAAAGCGTAACACAAACAACAGTAGAAAACAAAGACATTTTCTTGCAGACTATATAAAAAGAGAAGTGATGTTACAGATTTAGTCCAAGTCAGGAATTCTATACAAAGTCCTAAATGCAGAAGGGATAACAAACAACCCACACAGGTGCATTCAGTTTTCTGAGGTATAGTTTCCACTGCAAAATAATGTTAACATGGACAAGCTGTTTTCGTAAACTTTAGGGATATTCCTGCTTTTATTTTTTCTTCTCTTTCCTTCCTTCTGCATGGGATCTTATGGTACTTTTAAAGTCTCCTGACTTACAAAAAAGAAAGACATTTAGGAGCACACTTGAATGGTACTTACGATGCAAGAAGCAATCGTATTTAAAACAGCGCCTACAGAAGAGTGTGTGAAAGGAGTGCAGGCTTTGCTCCCTCTGAACAGATTTAGCATTTGGTCCATCTATGTTCGGTGTGCACTCAGGAGGAAGAGCTCCAGGAAGCTGCTGCTCAGTGAGTTCTTTGTATCTTTAAAGCAAAATAATAGAAGTTATTTATTGAATATAATTTTTTTGAAACAAAAGTGTTTTTTATTCCAGTACCACTCTTCATTTTCAATGACAACTTCAAAAAACCCCTAAGAAAAATGTGTCAGCTAAAAAGGCCAATCTGTTAGTGACATAACAAATTATTAATTCCATACTCATTAATACAAATTGACTAGGAAATAATGCATTTGTTTTCAAGACCATCACAACCCCATACATAGTATCATTAAAAAGGAGTAGTATCATCATCATAGTATCATCCACAATGGAGATAAGATTTTTTTTTTAGCAGTAGCTTTTATTTTACCACCTCAAAAAATAACAGATTATTAGAGACATATAAGCACCCACTGTTCAATATTTTAAAGGGAAGGCTAATAAACAAAACTTCTGCATTGTTTGACCTGGGGGAAAGAGCCAAATCCCTTTCAGTGTCACTTGCAGAAGTTACACAAATGCCACAGAACTAGCTGCAAGGGGAACCATTCCTAATCAACCAATATTTACTGAAGGATTTATTTTATAGAGGAATCTTTGGTTCATAAAGCAACACAGCAATATACTGTAAGAAATACATCCTTACTTCTCTTTCAATTCTTCTGCTGTACCCTTGTCTGGAAACATTGAGGAAATGGCCTCAAATATCTTGTCAGAAGGAAATCTCCGAGGTGGGTGGGTTTCTTTCTCTGTCAAGGATGCAAAAAAATTTGGAAAACAAAAAAAATATATTTCTGCTTCTTTGCTACCTCAAGAAGGTGTTCAGAGAAAGGAGGTGTTCACCAAAATTCTAATGTAAAAAGGAAATAAAGATTTTTATTTACAAATCACTTACAATTTTAACTGTGTTAAGTGATCTTTCCTGATGAGAAAAATCTACTAGTAAAATTCGGAGAAACCATTATTTCACCAGTAGATGGAGATGGAAATTCAGAACTCTGCCTGCTTTAGAATAATGATACATCATTTTCTGAGGAGTACCAAAGCATTTATTAGACAGATACCTGACTGATTTTGGGCGCATTTGACTGTCTCATTATGCCAATGAACAAAAATTGCCAAAAGTGCCTCTCATGGTGTTCTCAATAGAAATCTTGAACTAAATGACAAAGGAAATTATGAAAATCATGCTACTTTAGACCTTAAAACTATCACATAGGAAGATGGGTTTGAACAAATTTATTGAGTGGTTGAACAAATTTATTGAGTAGTTAAACAAAATGTTTTGAGTTTCATTTCTAAAGTCTGCAGATAGACGTACCCATCCTGTTACCTTCCCGATCTTTTTGCTTGTCATCTCTTTCATCAAGATTGTCATCTCCATCATCATCATCTTCATCATCACTATATTGACCAAGGGCATTGACCAACTCAACAAATATTTCATCATTGATAAATCCACATTCTGAAGTCCAGCAAAAGTGGGAATAAACAAAAAAACACAAGGTGTATATCAGGTACTTTTAATACTCCCTATATTTTAATTAAACTAAGGCAAAGGCTGTCATTTATGAAAAGCAATTTCGTAGTTTTCCCCTCTTAAATAGCAGTGTATAAACCAAGACCAGTTAAAAAAAGCTCAATATTCATTCCTTAGACTAACAAGAGGGAATGAAAGAAGAAAAATTACCACATTTTTTTTCCCAACTCCATGTGCTACATACATATATAAAGCTCTCTTCCTTGTAATATAAAAAAATACTACCAGCTACATTATTTAAGAGATGTTATGCCAGAATCCCAGTTCCAACATGGTTAGGGTTAAGCCAGTCTGGAAATGCATGCTAACAGTCTATAAACTAATCCTTAGTCAGCTAAGGAATCTCCAGAGAGATTTTTGGTTGATTGTTCCTTAGCATCTACTTCCCACAATAGACCCCCCCCTGACTCGGTGATAAAAAAGAATACATTTATATACAAAAACTTCAAGAGAAAACTGAATTTTATATATCTATTTAAACTGAATTTTATATATCTATTTATTAGATTATATTCTGCATATATCTATTTATTAGATTATATTCTGTTTTGACATTCAGATTGCAAAACAGATTAAACAATAAGGCATTTCTGTACAAAGGAAAAATCATAGTTAGTGCTGACAAGAGACTATTTTTACAAAAAAAAAAAAAAGGCAACAAACATGAACTGTGTGGGAACTGTAGTGCTTATTACCATCCTTTTGAACCTGGGCTGGGTTTGCATGTCAAAATAACTTGACAGAAAATAAGACTTTTATTACTATGAAGACAATGAAAATACCACTCGGATGTTTTAAACAGACTCTTAATATACAGACACAGCTTAGTATAAATTGTCTCCCAAAAGTGCAATTACAGAGCTAGTTTAGAATTCTGACTCTTACATGGGAATGCCTCTGGATTACAGATTCCCACAGTATTTACATTTAATTACAGTCATACAATAGTAGTTATTGGGAGACTTCTTTTAGTCTCTTTACCTCTAATATATTTTACATATTATGGAGAACCCGTAATAACAGTAATCATTACAGCCATCATAAACTTGCATCTCAGGATGCTCAAACAGGATTAATTTTAAAGCTAAACTCCTTTAATAATAAATTAAATCAATAATAGAAGACATTTAGTAGTAATGTCATCATTTTGACATAACCAGTGTTCTGACAGGGAAATCAGCAATCAGGAAATGTTTAAAAATATCCAAAGGCCAAAACCCATGAAACATTCCATGTTTTTTATGAAATACAAAGGCACTAGCTATACTGAGGACATTAACAAGTCCAGTAGGGCTGAGTAGCATTTATTATTGAATCACAGGTTTAACTTCATGAATGGTACACAATCAACTCAAAAAGCGTGGTCCTCCTTCTCAAATGCGTCAGCATTAACAGGAATATGATTCATTTTAAGAAGTTACTCTCTGAGAGAAGGGTGGAGTGTGTGGGTAATATCTCTGAGAAGGAGGAATCACAGTAGTCAAGAGAAGGCTCTACAAGGGAAGTTGAGGCTTGTATAAGCCAGTTCTGAGGGAGCCCAGAGCAAGTGAAAAGTCACCACTTCACTGAGACTTTAGCAAAGTGAGGGACAGATATTACACTGCAGGTAGCCCAGCTCCCACACAGGAGAACAGATAAACTACACCTCAGAATAAATACATGTAATACTTCTGTACCAACAGAAGGATACAACTTTGCTCTATAAGCTGCTTTACAGAGAGGGGGTTTTTAAATAGCTAGCAAGTTCCTTAAAGAAAAGAAGGAAATAAAACCCCGCAAACCTACAAGAGGTTACTCTGTTGAATCACATTTGCAAATGTTGTCATTATCAGAGTTTTGCATAATCATCCTGCCACTTTCTGCTAAGCAGGATACATACATCACAATATCATATTCCAATGCTCTGAGCACAAAATTGAACACCAACAATCACTGTATGGCATAAGGAAAAAGTTAATGTGCTTAATTTCTCCCCACTACTGCTTAAAACTTTTCAGCCTAATGAAAATGCAGAACAAAACATTTAAATAAGAAAGCCTGTTATACCCAATGTTTACACAATACAGTAGTATCTCTACAACTTCTGCAACAATCACACATCAGGCCTTAAGCAACACTATAGCAATAATTTATATAGGAAGAAATGATTAGTATACCTGAGTGTTTGGGCTCACCTCTGTCTCCATGCACTTTCCCATCATAATTCTTGATCAGTTCTTCAATAAAAGTACCATCCTGGTCAAGCACTTCATCTCCCATATACGGAATGTTATGTAAAACAGTTTCATCCTCTACCTAAGAACAATAGTGACAATCAAACCACTTTAAATTGTGTTGTCAAGTGACCATTTCTGCATTGTTTTTCACTATCTAGAGGTATCTGCCTACAACAGTAAATTAGTTTCACTGCTTTAGCACATTTACCATTAACTAGAAAAGCAAAACAAAACCCTCAATGACCTTCAACAATTTTTTGCATTCTTGGTGGCTGGCTCAAAATATTAACACTAGCTCCTAATCTTAAGGTTAGCAGAGTGTTTCCAAGAAGTTTCTAATATGGAAACTCATTAAGTTATCTGGCTTTGGGAAGCTTGCATTTAGTAAATTCATTTGTCCTCTCTCAGTTCTCTCTTACAGTAATGTAGGAAAGCACAATGGGAACCACCCTTTCATTGTTTGGCCAGAGATAAGAAAATATGGTACAAAAAGACTCTAAATTAAAGTTGTCTAAAGAGCAAACAGAGAAACATGCCTGAAAATTTAATCTGAACTCCACTGTCCCTTTTCTTGACGGCATATAGACTAAATGCATTAATACTCCCATGTTTTATCAATAGAATTTATGAACTTTGATACTCAGCTGCATCTTACAATACTACAAAAGAACCTTCTATTGTTAAAAAAATAAATTTTCCTGCTGATCATGACTCTGTACCCATCCAAAATATCCAAACACTATTGAATTGAAAGCAAGGAGAAAAAGGTGTTAAAAAACTGTGTATGTACACTGACAAAAAAACTGTTGTTTAAACCACTTCATAATAATTATTATCAAAATAACTAGTTAGCAAAGGTGGTCACATACAAAATGGTGTGACAAAGACTTGCAATAAGCTAAGCTTTTCAAAAAGTCAAATACCTATATCAGAAATCTAATGCTATGGCTTCTGCACACAGTGAAATTAATCTGAAAAAAAAAAAGGGCATACTCAGATATGAGAATGACCAAGACTGGGGGGACTATTTCAGGACTTAGTTCCCTTTATTCCACAATAATTACTATTCTGTTACAAATATGTTGGTTGATTGCCTTACAGTAAAGCATTCATATCCCTCAGAAAACATTTCTCACTACACTAATTTGATACGTTCAAATAAAACTACATTTGTTAATGGTCACAAAAGACAATAGGTCACCTGAATTAAATAAACTTTTTTACAGCTAAGATAAATAAACTTTAAAGCAAGATTTTGGAGATACTTAGGTATATTAAGGACAGAGATTCAGTTGGCAAAGTTACCTTTCTATTTATTTTATTTGGAGGAGCTTATTTCTGATGATTACTGCCCTATTAGCAATACCTCAAGTAGGGAGGGTAATTGGCAATAGATTTGGCTGGCATACTTCTGAAATTAACACCTTCCTTTTCTCCATACCTTTCTTATCCCTACACTTGTTTAAACTTACCATAAAGTTCTGTTGAAGGGGAGACCAAGAGTACATTATAGGCACAGAGGCAACAGCATTGAGAGTCTTCAGTGGGATGACTTGCTTTGGAAAATCAATGTCACTGGTAACAGAGCACTGAAATAAGAAGTTGAAGTTACACTTACATAGCAACATCAGGAAAAAACCAAACAAAAATAAATCACAGAACACTCTACAATGTATAAAATTCAAAGAGTTTATCAAAATTAGCCATAACAACCTTTGAAAAATACATCCATTTTTCAAGGCCTAATAGGAAAAATGGTTTTAGCAAGAGAAAAGAACCTCAATAATTATTTCTATGTCAATATATTCAATAATAGATCATGATGGCATTCTTCCACTTATTATTAAGTGGCTGTGATAGTATTTTACTCAGACTATTCAACCTACAATACAAATTAGGTTTGGTATCTCAAAACAGATTTAGTACCTGTTGCTGCTGCTACACTGATGTTAGTGTATTCACTCAGACCATCTGAGGGGCAAGTGAATTCCCCCAACTTCAGGTCAATACATGCAGAAATCATGTATTATTTATGTTATAAAAATAAATAAAATTTTACTTTAATGCTAGCTAGACACCTTATATAAATAAAAACTCCATATGTCTTTTTAATTCCTGTCTTGTTTCCCAATTATTGTCTGTTTATCCTATCCTCAAGTCTTTCATTATGCTCACTGCTTGCAAAGGAAAAATGAAAATTAATTCTTTGTATGTAACTCTGGATACATCAATGAATTTTTCAGCTACAGGACTTCTGTTTTGGATATTCAGAGATTTATGTAGCCTTCAAAGGATACACAATCCATAGAAATACAGACAACAATTAGGTTATTCTTGCATCTAATAATCAACGGCTAACAAACCTAGATCAACTTTTCTCAAATACTTGGACTGCAGTATGAAGAACTCTGGGAAAAAAGTTACAAGTAAAAGCAGAGAGGAACAGAAAAAGCTTGGGGAAGTACAACAGAGAAGATTTGGAGGCAGGTAAAACAAAGTTTAGAACAGCTATCATAGCTACCTGAAAGGAAAAAAGGAAGTGGAGACAAAAGATCTTTCTCCTTTCCAGAAGGGAAAGATGAACAGAGCTTCACATTTCTAAAGAAATACACAAAGTAATGTAACAAACAATATACAGAGACAATACCCCGGCAGAATGACACAAGCCAGATTTATTTCTTTTCTTTTTAATCTGCAGCAAATTAAATTAGATTTCTGCTGTGTATATTAATATTCTAGACACCATCCTATGCTACTGCTTCATTCCCATTTCAGGTTAATGTTTAATTTTCTAGCTAGCAGCCACCGAGCATATTTTTCATGTATTTTTAAAGCAAAATACAAAAGTAGAAGAATTAATTACTTTTATCTTTGGAACTAGAAGTCTCAGGCTGACAAATGGGCTATGTCAAAGTGCCTCAGTTTGGTACTAAGCCTCAGTTACACTGCTCTGTTGTCCTGGTATGGAACTCAGGTTGATGTCTGGTGGGCCTGCACAGGGCATGTGGTGGTCTCCACTTGATCTTGACTGTCACCAGCAATGCCCTGCACTCTTCACCAAACACAGGAAGGCTCTTACACAACCTTTCTATTTCTAGCCAGTGTCTCATGCAACTCTGAAGAAATTCAGTACATTAAGAAAAGAAGATTTTAAAGTAATATTTTAAAGTCCCCAGCATTTTTTCATCTCACGTCTCTCACTATAAATTATGGCAACCTTAAATGAAGCATTAGACTTCTGATTCATGAGACAGAGACTGGATTGAATGTAGTAATTAGTGTGCTCTATCAATACAGGCAGGAAATTAACATAAAGAATAGTGAACACCACCCTTGAAAGAAAAGAAAAAAGGAACAATCTTCTACTAACAAAAAAAAAGTGAAAATTGGATGTGTACCTGTGTCAATTATTATCAGTTCTGATCCCACACAATAGCTATAGAGCTGTACATGAGCAATTGCATATTCAAGCACATTTAAAAGATAACACACGAAGGTCCTCTCCTCCTTGCATTTGAACATGCATGCACACAAATGCACCTCTGTGACACACTCCCACTCCCCAGTTCTCCACTGAAATTTTAAGGAAAAGAAACTGCAAATTTATTTGCAGATTTAGTTCTTTGGTTTGCTTTTATTAACCTATTCACAGTAAAGTCTTTTCATTCTCATCCTACTGAAAAGAATTCATTTTTCAGATTATTACAAACATCTTTAAACTTTTTAAGTGTGAAAAAGTGCCTAAAGAGCAACTTAAAAATAAGGTAAATTAAGCTGGGATGAATATAGAGAGCTGGAATGGGCTTAAATCACTGTTGAAGCTACCACAACACAGAACACAATCCTGAGTAACAAGCTCTAGGACGACCCTGCTTGACCAGGAAAGCTGCACTAGATGACATCCAGTGGTCCATTTCAACCTTACCAATTCTGTGGAAACCATTTTAAGTCTAAGCATTTAGCTCAAATTATGCCACAACTATGGAAATGCTTTTCCCAAATTTAGCACGCAGTCTGCTTGTGCAACACAAAAATTCATTAATCTAACTCCAACAGGAGCAAGAGTAAACTCCCAGTACCACAGAGACAGAAGAGTTTTATTAAAGGATGCTGAGGTATGGTCCAATCATTATCAGAAATAAATAAGTTTCACTTTTTTGTGTCATTCAAAGCCAGGTAGCCTGCTACATATTTATTCCTTTGCAGAAGTCATATGATCAAAGTACACAATAAATAAATCCTTTAAGACACTCATACAAAACACATTGAGCTGCCAAGTCATATCATGCTGAAAAAAAAATATAAAGAACAGCCAACTTTGCAGTAATAAAATGAAAACGTGCTAACAACCTTGTAAGTGGAATTACCACAACACATGTTAACCAACCTCCCTGGTCCCGCGCAATGAGCTCACAGAAGTCATGATGTGGACAGGCTGTATCCTACGTTGTTTCCATTCTTGATTTAAGATTTCAGTTCTTTCCAGTATCTTCTGACGATTGGAATTAAACATACTCTAAAAATTAACCACAACATTATAAATAAACCAAAGACTCTAAATTCATCTGCTAGCATCTTAAGGCATTCTGACATTTAACCAGACACGTTAAGACAAACAAAAGTGCTCAAAACATATAAATTTAGTTTAAAATCAGCAAAGTTCAATATAGTTCATTATCTCTTTCTTCAATTCCTACCATGTTCTCACAACTAGAGAGTCACACATTTAGCATAGAACTAAATTCTAAATTTGAAAGAGTGTGCAGCTAAAGAAGTTGCCATATTAGCTCTCCACAACCTCTTCTGATACTTAACATTCCTGACCCAATCACATATAAATGTATCATACATGTTTATAGGACCACAGAGTGAAGACAAGCTCTCAGTAGGTTGACAAAGTATTCAATGAAATTGTTATAGCAAGTGTTAACTGTAGGACACATACTACAGAAAATAATCAATACTTGTAAAACTTAATAAGCAATAGAAGAAAAAGATAAAGTACCTTTACTTCATCGGCACGTCGGAACCTCTTGAGCTGCCTCAGTCTCATATATTCTGATTTTACACGTTTTCTCCAACAAATTGGTCCCTTCTCAGATTTTTTTCCGGTTTGACCCATGATTATCCTACAAGAGACACCAGCATGTTTGTATTACCAAATCTGACACCACTGCTTACAGAAATTAGATAGGAAAGCAACATTCCTTTAATATCTTTCATATCTAATTCCTTTCAATCACACACTTGCAATACCATCCCAATCCAAGAGAAAAAAAGGAAAACATATCTAAGTGATAGGCACCAGAAAACAGTAATTTTACTTGCAAATCAGTGGACCCTTCACATTTGCACTTCTAATGCCTCTATACAAAAAGGTATCTGATGGATTTAAAAGGGTGAAGAGGAACAAATCCAGATTCCAAGCAGCCTTGTAAATTAACTTCTGGAGAACCATGTTCACCGCAGACAAACCTTTTCCTCCTCGCAGGAAGGGTCGTCTTTACTAAGACACCAACTCCTACAACAGACTTCTGGAGTTGACCTCAAGTACAGAGGTACCCCAAGGAGTACTCAGTCTCCCCCAGTCAGCCACTCAAGCATGAAAAAAATTGTAGAAATTCAGGCAACAAGTTCTGAAACAGCCAGAATAAGAGACTTTGCTCTTTTCTCAAGTTCTATAAGACCACAAGCTGCCCACTGATTCCACTTTACTGATCACCCTCCTAGTGCCAAGTGGTTCATTTTTACATTACAGGATTGTTGGCAATGAAGTTGTATTTTTATGTTATAATCCAAATGCCTTGCTAGAATATGCCAATCTGCTCCATATTTTTCAAAATCAAGGACCGTATGCTACAGCTATGCTGGCAATGACTATTTTGACAGCATCCTGAAACCAAACCACTACATCAAAGACTGGCTTCTTCTCAAGAGCTGCATTGTAAAACCTACAATATTTCACTGAATAGCTCAAAATATCATTCACATGGACTGAAAGGCTGAACCATCCAGTTGCCCAGGGCTAAAACATTCTCAAACAAGCATAATCAGTTTGGGCAGAAACAATTTCAGCCCTTCTAGTTATCAAGGCATGTCAACATGAACAGAGGTGTCATCTTTGGCCTCAAATGCAATGCCCAGTGCTACCTTCATGGCACACACTAGAGCTCCCCTAACAGTCATAAGCACTGCTTTGTCCAAGTTAGTGGAAGCTCACTGCTCTATCTTCAGCAGTTCTGTAGAGGTCAGATTTGAGTTCTATCAGACTTCATGATAAGGATGAGAGAGAGAAATCAATACAGAACCTGTTTATTCTCAAGACTATGCATTCATTTACAGTGAACAAAAAGGTAGTAAGTCTATAAAAGCCTGAACCCATTTTCATGCAAGACTTAACAAGATTTAAACTAATATTTTGCAAGAAAAAATGCTGGGGTTTTAGATTTAGGATGAAAAAATAATTGACAAACAGACAGCAGAATTTCCAACCCAAGTAATGGAAAACATCCTTTGAGGAAAGAAGACACAGGATACAAATAACTACATGATGCACCTGACTAGACAGAGGGTGAGGACATTTATCTCACCACAGGGAGATAAATCTAGAACAAAGCATCAAACACAGTTACCCTGCTTCCATGCACAAGACAGCAAGTAAAACCCACCTGTACCTCATTCACCACAACCCTAGTGGTTACAGAAGATAAAAAAAAAAAATTATACTTAAAAAAATAATCCTAGGCCATTCATGTTTGAACACAGACAAGATAATCAGTGATTCAAAGTGCACTGTGATACTGATTAAAGAGCAGCATAAAAGCATTATGAAGTATAGAAAAAACACTGTATCATATACTAAACTAGGCAAAGTAAAGATACTGAAAAACAACCCGTTAACTGGAAATAAATTAGACATCGAATAAGTACCATTAAATAACAGACAACCTCAATTTGTAACACTACAGAACATCAAAATTGCTTCAGTTATGATTTAGCCAAAAGACATGGAAAAAACATCAATGAACTCAAAAGATAAATGAAAGCTCAGCTAATGATACTGAAATAATATAGGCCATAAAACTGAAACACAAATTACATTTACTTACTCTAATACTGCCCCAACCACAGCTCTTCTTATTCTAGTTTCCTGGACAATAACAAATAACTCCAGGTTTAAAAAAAGCTTTCTTAACTGAAATTAGATTGCCAGATAAGTCCTGCTCATCAGAAGCAGATCTACACAGAAGTCACAAATAATTGGATTAAAAAACAACAAACAGACAAACCCAACAGAATTTCCATCTTTCTTTCACACAACTTAAGTACAGTCACAAGAAGGCCTGAGAGAAATACAACCCCATGAAAAAAACAAAAACAATCTATTCAATTTCCCAGTAATGAGCATCAGCATCATTGCTACCTGTTGTATTAAAATGGTAACAAAATAATACTTCTTAAGATTGGTACTTCCTTTCAAAACAGCCTAACTTACACTCAGATTATTCATCTGAAAACAAACATAACTTTTAAGAATACTCTCCTCTTGCACTAGTTTCAAGTTGCTATCTGGGGTACAGCACAGACAACCTAATGGTCAAGGCACCAAATAACATGTGATAGAAAATGAGAAAATCTGCACTGTTGCTTACATCAAGTTACAGGAAGAAAAAGTTCTCCTACATAAAGACAAAATGTTAATGTGAAACAGTCAGTGAGATATACATCATACATTGAAGTCCAATGTGTATAAACAAATCAGAAACTACATCTTAAATGGTAAGTCCATATTAAGAGAAAAAGCACTTGGTGGAAAGGAAGCATATGCACAGAGAGTATAGAAAAATGATATCTAGGGGGAAAAAAGTGTCTTGGATGCATGTTTGTAAAAAATGTTCAGAGATTGTCAAAATTAATATATTACCGGTCTCTGAGCAGCAGAGAACCAAGTGAACCGTGTTTGTATGTTTTTGGCAGTCTAACATAACCAAAGTAGAATTACTGTGTTGCTAACACATGTACTGTGGTAGGAGACAATTGGTTTTGTGTCCCAAATCTCAGAAGAAAATACAGAATAAAAATAAACCAAGGCAGGGGGCAGGGCAGGAAGAGCATATTCACAGAGTTAATTCTCATGCTGCTATCGATAATTTCCACAGTAGGACTACAGACAAATGCCATCGATGATTTCTCATATCAGTTCAAAGGTCATCCCCAAAACTTTAAATTTAAGAAGCTAGACCTGAGAAACAGGGATAAGAAATTTCACAGGCAAGGACAGCCAGTATTGGGTAGCAAAAAACCAAAAACTATGAAAGTAGAGTGCTGTACTCTACTTCCCATCCCCAAAAGCAAAAGTAATTTGGAGAATTAAAAGACTTCAGGGAAACACCAACATAATCTCTGGGGCAAGTTCAGGGTTGTAGGCGCTGTCTCAAGCCGCCTAGTGGTCTGCTTGCCTAGAGCCTGTGTGCAAGACAAACCTCTCCCAAATCACTTTCTTGTGCACATAAACACCAGTGGAACTGGTGAAAGTACTCTGAACTGGAACAGACTACACCATTCCCACTTTGCTAGGTAAGACAAAAACCTTTCACATTTTCCTTAAACTACACTGTGTGGGAGTCCCAGCTAGGACTGCAGAGCAGAGAAGCTAGTGAATGTTAAGATCAATTTGTCAGAACTAGCCAACTTTCCACATAAAGTTTCAGAATACTCCCTACGGGAGCCGAAGTGGCACAAGCTAAATCCCATCTGTCTGAGAATAGTTAAATCTGTCTAAAGACAGCACAGTTTGAAACAGTTTCCATTTAATAAATAAAACATGATACTGATTATCTTAGTGCAATGGTCCGACTCTGAGAGCCCTTAGGCCTTGTCCCTCTTCTCCGTTCCCATTTCCCCTTCTGAATCCCATCAGTTATTTGTATTGTTTTAAAATCTTATTCTTTCCCTTTTCTTTTAATCCTTTTGATTAAAATGGTCCAGAGAAACCATCTAACTGCCAAAGAGCCAAGTCCTGAGAAGTTCTATCCAAAAAAAAGAAAAGAAAAAACTATGTAGCAGCCAAGTAAGTTATTTATGGGCAGAGTATTGCCTCTGCAGAAGAGATACAAAGAAAGCAAGCACAACTCCACAGCAGTGATACTGTTTCTAGAGAAAGCTCTTCTCCCAAAGTGCTCCATGACTTCCATGCACAACCTCAGCTAACCTGGACAGATCTCACCTGGCATCACTCACAGTAAGGAGGGAAACCTTGCCATAACTCCCTGGACCCTCTTTGCAGAAAAGAGAATGCTGTGGGCTGTCTCATTCCAACTGGGCAATCACCCCAATGCCATGACAAAAAAGGAGAGAATTATACTAACAAGAGGACCAATGCTATTCCAGACCCCCACCAAGTACAAAATATAACAATTGTTCTCTTAAGGAGGTACTAGGAATGAGACTTACTAAAGCCAGCTAAACACAAATTTAAAAGAAAAACCTACAAGAAAACAGAAATAAAGACATAGGTGTTCTTTTCGGTTTCTACGCATTCTTGCATAGCTGGAAATGAAAACCAAAAAAATGGCAGCATCCTAAAGCATATACATTTGCTTTTTAAAGAAACCCTGCTGAGCATTTCATAATTCTGTACAAGACCCATATCTTTACAGTAAGTTTTTAAGAAAATTCATGCCTATAAGCTTAAATCAGGCAACCTTTACTTTCAGCAGACAAATTGTGTACAATACATCTAGGATTTACAATGAGACAAAGAAGTGTAGAACAATTTCAGCTCAAATTGCTCCTGTTTTGCCTACAGAACATAGAAATAGCCTTATTTAAAGACAACGCCCTATTTTTCTTTGATCATTTTGGCAATATCCATCAGTGACAGACAAGCACACAGATAATTCTCTAAATTAGGCAGTCTATTCAAACAGTCATACAGCTGTCAAAAACTATATTTAAGCTCCTCTGGCTACCATGCCAAATTTCAGGAAAAAAGATAAATTAATGAAAATTTTCAACTAAGCAGCATGGGAGAACAAATGAGGGGGCCTGCCCTTTTAAAAGGACACTATTAGTTTGCAATTGTGCTTAATATTACACAATATTTTAAACTGTAGGAATATTACATTATCTTCCCACTACTCAGGGTCCCTATTTGGAGATATTTATGAATCAAAACATATATTGCACAGTACAGTATAATTTACAAGTTCTTTTTTGTGAATTAGTCTACACTCATAAGGTTATTCACATAGCTTAAGTATATGGTAATATAATACAGTACTTCAGAGCACTCTTAACCACCAGTTTCAGTGTAGAGGGTGAGGGGACAGTGAGGTTGGAGGAGAGCATAAAGCCCAGTGGAGAAACTGCATTTGAAATCTGATGCAAATAGAATAATGAAATAAGTAATTATGGGGTTGTTTGATGCCTGGAGCAGTGGGAGAGTAATCAAGGTATAAAATAATTCAGATGGGGCATGGGCAGGCAGGGGAGAAGTACTGTTTCTATCTCCCACAAAGCCAAAAGCATCCACACTCAGAAGCTGAGGTCCAAAGGAATGTATTTAAGTGCAGGACCCAGCCCAATGGATGACACCACAGTGCTGCTTCATCTCCCTTCCAGCCCTCCTTCAGCACTGCCCACTGGAGCCCCGTATACAGTGACCTACTGCCCCTGGCTGGAAAAGCCTGCACTGGCTCCAGGAGCTGGCATTTCAAACCTACACCCTCACTAATCTAGAGTCAACACTACATCATGAAGGTTCCTCACAAAGTAACTTCCTCAGCAGCAATGGCACCTTACCATCATCCCACCCTTCCCAACTCTATTTTCACCCCAGTACAGCTCATTAACTCAAAACAACTGACTAAGGATAAACAAAAACTCACGATTGCACTTGTTTGCAGAAACACAGATGAGTTTCACGATCCCATCCACAACTGTGGCATCCTCTGCACAACTATAAAGCAGAAAGAATTTTATAGAAAATCAGGCCAACAGTAGAGAAAAACTAGAGCAGGCAGGGAAACCACAAACGGGCACTGGTTTCATACATCAGCGTGCTCTGGAGTGGCAGGCATGCTCTTTAGCTGTAAGCTGTTATCAGATCCAGACAGCATACAAGTCTTTCAGCCTGAGCTTATGCAACCTTACTAATGGACAAATTATTATATAATAAACCCTACCTGAAGCCAATACACAATTCTTTCAAGCAACTAAAGAACGTAAAGAGAAAAAAAACAAACCAAAGAAAACCAACCACACCCCATCACACCCTTCTATGCTTATTCACAAACCAGAAAAAATTTTTACTTGGGCAGCAGAATTTAAGACAACTTTCACATTCAACCCAAAAATGCAGAATTTTAGCAACAGAAGGGATTAACAACATTTTTCCACAAGCCTGCAGAAAAATTCAGTACTTGCTAGAAAAAAGGAAAAAATCCAAATACCCCCATTAAGAATGCATTTCAAGTATCAAAATTCAATGAGTTAAGCTTAGGCCTGAAGTTTTTAACTTTACCAAACCACCTCATAAAGTACTAATATAATCTTTTTGTTACAGGATTTTACACAGCACAACACAATAAAATGATTGTTCAAATGCAGCTAACTATTTTTCAGATATGTTAAACTAAACTTTACCGCTTAGAAACTTACAAATTTCCTTTTAGTATTCTGTTTCAAGTACCCTAAATTCCAAAACAAGATAATACAGTCCATGAACCTATCCTAAATCTTTCCAGAGTAAACAGTTTCCAACACTCTAACTACATCTACCAAGCACCTGAAAAAAACCAATAAAACATACACATATAGCCAGACTTCAAAAAAACTAACTTGAAAATAGATTATAAATTAATGCTTTAATCTACCAGATCTGTCTTCTACATTTATATCAAACTTTTTTAATAGCACAGCAAGATTCATAGAAAAAAAATATGTTCAAATCCCAATATTCTTTTTTTGGATTAAATAAGAAAAACTCTTCAGTTGTGATTTCAGAGCTGCTAAGTCTTTCCACATTAAGTTATACAAGCTGTAGGTGGGTGAGGGGGAAATGACACTCACAGAAACTCAAAGGGCTTTTTTACCTGTGCTATTACAGCAAACGCAAAAAAAGATATGACCAGAAGTTTTATAGTTGCCACTCTGCTTTCTGGATTTTCTAAAGCAAAACAAAACATGGTTTTCTTTCAAACTTATCTATGTAAAGTACCACATTCTCATTTCCATGGGAAGAAAAATATTCCCAAGGCCACTGTCAACTTGGGTATTTCAGAGCCCAAACTAGACTAACTAAGAAAAATCTCTGAAATACAACATAGGAAGGATTAATACAGTTTATTAATAATATTTTATAAAAATAACTACAGCACATTTATTCTTTTACAGAAATAATCAGAGAAATAGATGGGAATAAACTGTAGTGTGTTTTTATTATTTTATACTACAGAAATGTGGTATTTTAAGTCTGTAGTACAGTTCAATCTATTTTTAAACAAGAAATACCTAAAAATACTTATATATTAAATTTATATCATGTTGTTATTCCATATGCTGAAGTACTATGTCATTAAAGGCAGTTTAAATTTCAAGAAATAACTTACATCAAATGCTACCATCAGTTCAACTTCCTCAAATGCTATTTGGTGTCAGTTTGACCTGGAAAAAGACATCATCTGTGCACTGTATCAATGGTCACTCATTGCAACTTCTACACAGCCTTCTCTGCTGTAAGTGCTTAAGTGCTTATGATTCTGTAATCAAACTAGGTCAGGCAGGGGAAAAAAAAAATCTGTCTGAACAGTCCAGAAAATGAGCATACTTGGTTTTTCAATACATTTTTCCAACAAAACCAGCTCCACATGCCAGTTTGTTCAGCAGCCACAGATTCGTTCAATGTGTTCAAGCCATGAATTCTTGAATCCACACGAGGGACAGAGGGGCAACACAGGGGCAGAAACAAGGGGCAAAGAACTAAAACAGGAGAGGGCAACAGCTCAGGCTTTAACACAAGCGTTTGTGAAACCATGCCATCCCTCTGATACTCAGTTTTACTGGGACAGAAAAATTACTCTAAAAAAACAGAAACAGGAAGCATTTATTGAGCCATCCATGCCAGCTGTGCCACTCTTTGGGCAGGTAAAGGCCAGCAGCTTGTATCTGCCTACAAAGGCTCAACCAGTACTGGTTCTCTTTGGGAGTATCTAAAAGAAATCAGTTAACTGACCTAAGCAGGTAACTCCAAACATTTCATCTCGTTTTCCTCACTCTGACAGACATCAGTGGTCGTGGATGGTGTAGGTTAACAAAGCACTCATGATCGGTTCTGACAAGATCACACGTTCTGCAAGAATGTTCTTGATCACTCAGGAGATGGAAACTTCTACAGGCTATTATCAAAGACAAAACTATTAACTAACTAATCTGATGGAAGGAGGAGAACATCAACAGCCTCAGACATACCAATGCCAACCCTAAACTGAGGAGCAATGACTGTGTAAAAATTCAGAATATTTCCTCTTTTTCCTCCTCAAATTAGCAGAAAACCCCTGGCTTGCAAGCAGAATTAAAAACCTGTTCTATAGCATGGGTAACAACCACATCCAAGACATTTTAGTGTCAGCCCTCACACTAACACAGACTGATGCTGGCTATAGGCTTTCCAGGTAATATGGCAGCTCCAAAAGCAGAAGGTCTGCTGCTATAAATAGTCCTGCTTTTATTATAAGCAGTCTCATTAGAAGTAAGCTCCTATCCTTGTGACAGCTATTTATTTGTAATTACTATTTGCAACACTAAAATACACTTCAATTAGTAGAATCCCTTTTACAATACCCTGTCACTACAATATTGTGGGGTTATGTACCACCAACCTGAAGATTTTGCCTCCATTGAAATTGCTGTTAAATCCAAGGCCAGTGTACTTTTTCCTTCCTGATATAAACAATGGTTACTAGCTTATTAGTAATTACCTAACAGAATTTCACTTTGAAGAACAACATTTCAACCAAAACTAAACAGCACATACACTTACACATACACTTACCTGTTTGCTTTTGGAAGCTGGTAACAAATACATCCTAGTGCACTGCTCAACTAGAAGCAGATAAGGAAGTGGGATCTTAAAATGGCATTTATTTCCTCTCTTCATTGTCTGTCTACACTACCTCAGCATCTCAGACAGACTTTACAGAGCAAATATGGTAAGTTTGATTGTGCTGATCAGTTACTTCAAATTACATATTTTATGCACTCAAAAGCACAGTTTTCTAACTGGACCAAAGCTGTTCATGCTGGCATCATAAATATCCAAACTGGCAAGGAAGAAGCGGAACCATGAAACCAGAGTCAAGGAAAGCAGAAAAAAACCTCTCCTCTTCAGAGCAAGCAAACCATTCCAACATATCATCCACTCGTCTTAGACTAGAAGATTTATCTTCCACACAATGTAAAACATATCATTCACACTGTGTAGTTTTTTTCTTCTTTACAGCACTTTGTACAATCAATGCAGTTAATGTGTTAACTACTTCTGCAGGAGTAGCTTTCAAGAAGCTGCTTCCTGCTATCTCTTGATCAACGAAAGACTGCTCTGAAAAGATGTAGTCAGTGGCAAACAATAGCAGCAAACTTGTCTACATCACTTGCCAGTGCAAGACAGATGAAAAGCTAGTGTAGGTTCCTTCAATTGCGTTCTGCCACATACATTCCACATCCCACTACCGCCACTCAACGAGTATTAGCACAAGGCAAAGGCTTCAAGGCACATTCTATTTATTCCTACAAATATTCTTTCAGAATATCACAAGTAAGCTCCCCAAACTCCTGAGCACACTCTTAAGAATGTGTCATGCTTCTGTCTGTTTCTGGGCCTTATCAAAATTGAACAAGTCACTCCGAGAATTTCAACCACTACATAATGGAATTAACTCCCTGGATAACTTGCTTTCCTACACAAATCAGAGCTAAACCCAGACAATCACAGAATTTGAGCACTGTTCTAGAGCTTCTACTGAAACATGCTAATCTATGCTAAAATGAAAATACAAGAGACAACAGACAGGACTCAGTAAGGGATTTCATTTTAATATAGCAAGAAAATTCTTCCCAGTGAGTGTGGTCCAGCACAGAAATGTATTAAACAGAGGTGTCAGAATCTCCACTCTTGAAAACATTTTAAAAGTGGTCTGGAAAATATTATTTCAGTGTTGGCCTAACACAAGTTGGAGACTAGATCAGAGGACTTCTAGATGTAAGACTATTCTACAAGTCAATATATCTCTCAGCTGGGCCCAGCATCTCAAAACCAGGACCACACTATTTCTAAAGCTCATGCCAGGGAGTTTGTTTGCCTTTTAAATTTCAGTTAATATTCAAAAGATGAAAACAATGAGCACTAACACTCTCAGTACTTCAATCTGTTACAGACACAATGTGAAAAACACTACCATTAAAGGAACAATAATTTGTGAATTAAAATGCTTAAGAGCTTAATTAGACTAAACTCTTGGGTTTGGTGTACAATCACTGATTCTTTTAATCAGTAGAAACATTAGTCTCCTTTAAAAACTCCACCAATTAGCTAGTTCACACACTCCTTCCCACTACAATTCCATGTGTTGGTTCATTTCAAAGATGCCTTATCTGGTTAACAGTACAGTTAGAACTTTCAGCTCTCTCTCTGAAACTGTAATTAAAAAAGATTGGAAAGCTCTTCACTAATTAAGAAAGCAGTCTAACTAGAATGCTTAAACTGAACATTATGTTTAAAATAAATAAAAGACCACATATAAGGGCTGCTATTTTCAAATTAGTTGTGTTCATATCCTAATGGGGTTCTGCTTCTCTTACAACCCAATCTTTGTGCCTTTGAAGTATCACTTTTTTTTAGACCTTTTACTTTCTGTCATTTAAGTGACTACAGCCTTAGCTTTCACTTGACATACTTAAGATCAGAAGGCTGATCTCTACCCTGGTATATTAAATGGTTGGTTGTCTTCTGGTTCAGGGTTTGTTTTTCTGCCTGTTTTTTTTTTTAACTTAAATATATTCTAGAAGAAATCACTAAGTGAGTCAAGTGGTAGACACATTCACAATAAGCAACTATTCTATGATTTGCTTCCCCAAAATATGTTGAAATGTGCACCACCTCAATTATTTCTTCCCAAACACAGTGGTTTTTTGGGCCTTGTTACTACCCCACTAGCTCTTTAAGTTAATAGCCACCAATTCATATTTCAGGATACTAATGAGATGATTTCCTGTATCTTTTGAGTAAGAATTTCAGCTAATTTTAAAACAGGGTTATAGAAAAAAAAAATCCCCATTTTGTGGCAATTTCACACCTGGTCATGATGTGCTACCTTCATCTATGATATACAAAATGACTGTGCACAGCCTTTTCTCTTACAGCTATGTACAAGTGGCTATCTCAGTGAACTAAGAGTACAGTTTCATGGTATATTTAATCCAATTACACTACTTATTTGTAGTAGTACTACTACAAAACTACCTTATTAACTATATTATGACTATATTTTTACTTGCAGGATTATTTCCCAAAACAAAACTAGCTACCACTGGAGGGGTTATTAAAATATTATAACATAGGTAATACCTTGAATCTGAGCTAAGCAGCGTGTCAGAATTTCCTCTAAATGTTTGATTTTTAGCCTTCTTGTGATAACAAGGCTGATGAACCCTTCTGCATACATACTCTACAAGAACTTCTGATGCAAATGGTAAACATGAATCAAATGTGACATGGTTTACTGTCCACTAAGTTACATATATGTTCTGCAACAGTTTCATGAAGGACTACAAGTGCTCTGGCATAATGAAAAACTTCAGCATGGACATATATTCTATGAAAAATGAAAACCTTAAAGAGATTGGGGAAGTCATTAAAAAGCAAATTACTAGGGAGAAACACCACTTAGGGCTGCAGACACTGATGTGCCAACAGAGAGCAGCCCCTACCAAGCAATGCCACTGCAGCCAACCTCTATTGCAAAGACTCGCTGTCACTGCTCTCTGCTCCAGTATGTAACACAATTACATACAGCATTTTACAGCAACTACAATCCTGCACTGTACACCTAGATGTTGCTAGGGAATGCTCCTCTCTTAGATATTAGCTCAGATTTGGTAGGAGCACCTGTTTGCCCTCCACGTATTTAACTCCTGACTTAGGCTTGCCTAGATCATAACACATCCTTTCCTTCATCAATTACTGTTTCCAGTCTGTTTTTAACAGTTGAAGTAATCTCTCCAAACACAGCTCCTCATTACTGCCCAAACACATCAGACAAAAACTGCCAGCTTTGACTTTCAAGCATCACCCCTACTTTATGCTGGCATTGCTACAAAAAGAAGCCCTTTTACTTGCACCTGTGCTATCATTTCCCTCCTGACAGCAGGAGCATTTTTGCAGCCATTGACAGAAGCAAGGAAGTTCTCTGGCTGAAAATATCTTGCTGCTTTTGACTGCAGAAAGTGAGCATCCAGCCATTCTGGCCCCACCTAAGGACACAGAGCCATGGCCTTAGGCCTTCCAATTTTCAACTCCCTGTGACAGTACTAAATGCCTACGTCTGCAGATCAGTTTCTGGATGTGCTCAGTTCATACCACTTATTTTTGTAAGTGCTCTCCTCACTTAGTTAAACAGTTTTACTGACACACAAGACAGAAGGAAAACATGCCAGCTCGAGGGCCTCACAGAATTCACATTTTCTTTAGTGATGCTCCCCATCTGATTTTTTTTTAATTATAAATGTTAGTTTGCCTGCTACAGCATTTTGTTTCCTGCTTTCTCCCCTAACACAGTTTAACACTATGTTGCATTAAAATCCTCTCAGGAGTTTCTGTCATTACTATATACTGACCAGGCAGATACTAAAAACTCCTTCAGACAAGGAAGAAAGAAAGGAAAGAATGAAGCATCAATAAGCTCTTGGATATTAAATAGAAAGAAATGGTCCTTCACTCCCTTTTGCTTCCTGGAAAAACATGAGAAATCTTAATTTATCTTCTTGCTCTTTTTAAATGAGAATCTTCTATTTTTCTGCATTAGAAAACTAACAAAGCAAAGCAACTGCCAGTATTCAACACCCCTTACTCTATCTGCCAGCATGTTAAAAACTTTGCAGCTCAGAGTTTACAAGTAACTCTTGATCTTCCAGAAGCATTTCAGAAAATAATCAAATTCATGTTCCTTAACATACAAAATAATCTTAAACAATCTGCTTCAGAAATTCAAATAACAATCATTAAGAAAACCCACAAGAACTCATCTGATCATGACAAAACCCCCCAACAATTTTGAAACTTTTTGTAACTAATTATAGGTTGATTAAACATGAAATGCCTGAGCAAGATCCCACAACAGCACTGGTCTAGAAATCAAGCTTATTTCAGATTTTCTCTGAGACAAGGAAGAAGAGCATCAATTTGATTACTTCTTTTTTCCTAATAGCACACTGCCTTCGGATTTATTTTGACATTATCTCATTTTGTGGGAGTTCTTCATTTGGAACATTTACTCTTTAAGAAACACTGGTATGGATTCTTCTCAGTTTCATTCTCTTCAGTAGAGAAAAACAAAAATGTTATGTCTGTTTATAAGAAAACAAGACTTCAATACAAATAATTAGTTTTTCAATACATTTCCCTAAACAAATACAACAGCAGAATACAAAAAGTAACAGAACATAATTTGTTTTCAGACAGTCCTTAAAGAAAAAGATAAATCCGTACTGGAGTGTTCTATCTGTATAAGCAAGCCTGCAACTTTCAAAGCTATTCTTCCCTTCAAAAAAATCTTTCTGTGTCCCCACTTCAGGATTTAGAGAAGTAAAAACAGACATTAAATCATTACTGAATACCACTTAAGGAGTAAGAGCAACCCATTTAAAAGAAAAAAACTTCTGAATTCCCTCCATTACCACTTTCTTCCAGCGTATTTCAACATTTGATACTTTTAGAAAAATACCGGTTTGGAAATAAAAACAAGAAGTTAAAGTACTTGTCCACTTGGGTGGGGGGAGGGGAAAGAGAGAACAGGGAGACCATAACCAGATATTTTATATTAAAAACTGAACCAAATTGGCAGTAAGATATCTCACTTCACTTTGGGCAACGTGAGCCTTACACCATGCACCAGGTAATGCAACTACTTGCTTTTCACTTGGATATCTGCATCTATAAATATTTCTAACATTTGCATGGATGAGTAAGATTATTTGGCTCAAAAAACAAATAAAACATTTTAAAACTCCAAGCAGCACTGCAGCAACAAAAAGTTTCAAGTCCGAATTTGATCATACTTTTTACAAGTCACAATTAAAACCATCCCACGTTCCTCACAGCAAACCAAGCCTGGCTATTTGTCAGGAGAAAGAGTTTTATACATAAAACTTGAGCTTCACCTTTGAGTTGCTCAAATGCATACCTCCAGAATTTCTCTTTTCACACTCATTCACAGACACCCAGAGGAGTTAGATGACTCCCACACACATTCCAATTAACCTCTGTTGCCTAACACCTCCAACTCTTAAAAATTTAGCTTTTGGATATCCTGGATAAATCTGGCAGAAAAAGTAACACTTGCTAGGAACACTTAAGACATGTCTCCACAGGCAAAATAATTTATGATGAGAATTTGAAGAGCATAGTCTATTCCACCTGAACTTGTTTTGTGGACACACCTTTTGCACTCTATAAACTAAAATAGCCACAGGTTCTTCTGTTCAACCCATACTTGCAAAAGCAATACACACACAGCACAGGAAAAACCCTGATGCACAACAATTCGGGTTCAATAGTTATTCCATACTCCTTCCCTGCTTAGGCAAATAGCCTAAAAGCTTAACTTTGAAAGACATTACAGTTCCACATACGCAGAATTTACTGCACAGCAGTCTGGCAAATTGAAGCTGAACTAGTATTTGCTATTTGCCTGCATAATTCCAAAATGAGCTTCAAATGATGAAAGTAATCATAAGAGTTATTTTAAAAAACAAAAATTTAAAATTTCCCAAAATAACTGGGTGTAATGTATGGCATTCTTATTCTGTAAAGTATACAGCAATAAATCCACCTGCACATTATATTAGATGTTGCTTAAAAAGGAAAAAAACCCACAGATACTACTTTTCCAGAAGCTTGATTTAATAAAGAAAACGAATTAGAAACAGTTTATCTTGGAAAAAAACACAGAAAAAAGGTAAAAGAAAACAAAACCCAACATGCAACCCCCAAAACCTCCACCACCCTTCAGTGAAAAAGAAAACATCTCCCTTAGGCTGTGGAAGAGAACTGCAAATTCTAAATAAGGTCTTGGGACCTTGTATCTCCCCACTTCAAAGCAACCATGTAATACATTGTTTTATTCTTAACATAGTTTAACACCATGAATAGTTAAACTAGGTTAAGAATAAAACAATGTATGTCGACCTCTTCCTCCAGTACTTACTGGATTTAGCTTTGCACTAAACACACTGGCAATAAATACTCACTAGAAACGTGGCACAAACTAGTGGTCATACAACAGGAAGAAGTTATCACAAAGGACACAATTTACACTGTCCTGGTTATATACTGTAACACTAAAAAAGAGATGACAATACCGACTTTAATCCTTTAATTTGCCATGGTACAGTTCCACGGGTAAATCAAGTCTCTGTAACACACATCCATACGACTTCTTACAGAAGCAGCAAAATTAACTCCAGCTCTAGAATTTTTTCTTATTAGTAAAAACGAAATCAGACTACACACCAAAAATATAAAGCTTGCCAGATCCACTCATGCTAAGAAACACAGAAAGGAAACCAGCACACATTAAAAAAAAATTAAAATTATATATGAGTTATAAGATTTGAGTTTCCTTCCTTTCAAATACTTTGTTTCTTTATATTACATCTGATGGCTTTGGGATTTAAACCGAACATGCAGGCTGTGAATAGAGAATGCATGGCAGGAAAAACTGAACTAACCATGTAAAAGGCAGAATGGAAAGGAGCCAGATACAACAAATAACTGACAAGCAAAATCAGCCTGGTTCTAGATCAAAAAACAATTTAAAAATATAAAGAAATCATACCCTCCTGTAAAGATTTATTTTCAGTTCACATCCAAAAAAGCCTAGGATGTGAACTGCAATTTGTACTACTTTGCTGGCATAATTACACATACAATGTTATTCAAGCAGGCACCATATGCATATACAAAAAAAGAAAACTAATAGCAAATTCTGGAGTATTCTGTAATTGTGTATCAAGGAAGTCTTTATTTGCACACAGTAAGACACCAGTTTTACCTCATTTGCTAATGAAATCGCATATATATACCCCAATTAGAAGCTTTGGAAGTACTACATCACATTTTCAAGCAAATGACAACACTGTACTGATCCCCTCACATCGTTACACTGTTATTTTTATCCACAGCATTCAGATCACGCACAGTATGTATCTAAATGTCCAAATGGCCTTCTTACTTTAAGAGTACTACTGATTTTACCACTAGATAGGAAGCAGAGAATTCATTATAAATCATTCCAAGTCAACAGCAGTTTTTACAAACAGCGCAGAGGCACAATAAATGAAAAATCCTATGTCCAAGCTTCAGCCAGGTAGTCAAAAGCTTTCTAAAATAAGAGCATGACCGACACTAATTTGGGGGTGAGTGCTGTTTGGTTGGTGGTTGTTTTTTTTTTGTGGACACAGCAAGGACATTAATAGACATCCTCTTCTCTCCCAATATTTTTAAATTACGATCAATTTACAAACCTGTGGCTAAATAATTATTTATTTAAAAATTCCTTTCTTTTTTAGTATTTTTAAGAAAGCTTAATTTGTCAATTTTATATTCAAATTACACCTTTCACTCTTCTTCTTAATAGTTGCCTCTACTCAAGTTTAGTAGTGTTACTTTACCTTTTAATTCAGAACCAAGTCCACAGCCTGACCCATCTTAGTGGAAATCTAGCTGTATAACCAAACTGCCTATTACTATCAGTTACAGAAAGCAGCATGTTTTAGAAAACTTCCCTGTTTCTTGCCTGGAGCACAATAGAACCGTCTCTCAATAAATTTTATTTTTAGTTTCACCTCATCCATAAATAGACCTACACACTATCATCCCAAAGTCTTTAACTGATCTCTGTGAGAACAGATAGAATACCTGCTTAGTAATTCTGTACATTGTTTTCCTTTTAATCTTTAGTTCAACAAAACCCTTGGGCATATACTCAGCTAAAAAATAAACCTGAGCTTTTGACTAACTTGTAACAGGTGTTGTCACCATTCCCCTGTGAAGCACCCCTCTCTTTTCTGCATACAATTCATACAAGGTTTTGCTGGTTTGGGTACATTTTATACAAGATTTTAGTTTGCCTCACTGTTCTCCTCTCAGACATAGTTTAAGGAATAATTTTAGTTATAAGTAGTTATGTCAGTGCAGGAGTAACTCATGCATTTAAAGACTGACTTAGCCACTCCAGAACAGTTGTACAAGTCATACACTTAGGTGTTAAATGTGTAGATACATTTACAGATGCTGTCTTCAATCAGACACCACCTCAACAGGCCCAGCACAGCTCTCCATGGACCTTGCTGACGGAAGGAACAGCAAGGTCTTTAAAATAAACCTCCTGTTACTGTCCTACGGCTTCTGTTAACAGTGGTCTCGTTTGTTAATGTAAGTGTTATGCAAACGCCTCCATCAAATCATTGAGAATTGTATTTACCGTCTGCAGCCCATTTCCTTCACTCTTTAAAAAATCTGGTAAAGTGAATTTTGCTTGGATAAGTAATACTGCCAAAATTACTTTATCGACTCAGTGAACTTTCTTGCTTAGCAAAGGCCAGGTTCTGGTTCTGTTCCTGAGATTTTTCAGCATCCCTGCTGGGGAAAACGTTATTCCCCCTAAAGCTTCACAGATACTTTTCCTCAAGTCACCTAAGATCCATCTGTAAGTATTAACAGTAGAATTACAGAACTTCCAGATGACAGACAACACTACAGTTTTTCCACAGCATTTATCCTCAAACAAAACGAAAAGCAGACATTTATTAAATGTGCCTCCTATCAGTATTGCAGCCATTTTTAAAAACAACTCTCACTGTTCAATCACATGAATATAGAACCATCATCTAAAATTGTTATTCAGTTTTACCATTACAGCTGTAAATTTACTAAAACGCATCCATGATCTCTACAGCTACAGAAGCTGAACTGTCTCGTGAATGGTGACAGAACACTTCTTTTGACTAATTGCATGAGGAATTTTAGAGTGCACCAACTTTCCTGGGAGCACTGTTGGCCTGCACTGGATTCTAGATGTAGTTTATTCTGACATAAGCCTCTTTACAGAAAGGGGCTTGCACTCTCTCCATATCTGATACAGCCCACGCACACAATTAATACACTACAAAAATTTCCTTCTCCCTAAGCCAAAGTTTCCTTGCAGGTAAGAAGGAGCAGAGGAACATTTACATCTCACCCATGAAGGTTGCAGTGTTACAGAACAAACACAAACCAATTTGAAAGCATGTCTTCAAAGAAATCACCATATTTCAGCTTGTTGGCAGTTTTAGGAAGAAAGGAAAAAAACACAGCAGGGGGGAAAAAAGTTGAGCTTGAATTTCAAGTCTCTGGCCTAAGCTTACACACACCACTTCAGCTTATTTTAAACTGAGAGGTGACATTCTCTGACTATTTGAAGGTGCAGATTTCCAGTGTCTGCCACTTTTCAAGGTGAATTACATATTAAAAAAATCTCTGAAAGAACCTGAAAGTTATTCCCAATTTTCCTTCTAAATTAAAGTCTTGAATCCTTCCAAAGTTCCAGACAAAAATAGCAGTTGGCATCTCATGGAACGTTCGACTGTCACAGATTTCTGCACAGGTTGTTTAACTTTAATTGTTACTTTCATTTCTCATGGAGGCGGAGGAAGGAAAAAAATATTTTTCCTTTTTTTTTCTTGTAAAGGAAACTCCTGAACATGAAATGTGACTTTTTTTATCCAGTACTTTGTAAAGTACTAGCTCTTAAAAACATTCAACGCATCACAGAAAACTTTTGAGCCACATCTCCTAAAATACCGGCAGTGTGTTTTCTGAAAGACTTAGCAGCTTTCAAATATTCACATTTTAATAATCACTAGTGAGACTAGTTCTACTATACTATGTACAAGTAATACTCACCCTTCTGCAGATGCTTTATTGTTACCACAAAAAAACCATTCCCCAGACTCTCAATTTGATATAGACATTGGGGACAAACTAAGAATGACCTTTAAATTTTTATTAATTGGATAAAGAATCTGAATGTGCCAACCCTAAAAAAATATTAACCTATCTTTGAGAAAAATCCCCGCTTAGATGTGAAGATTACACTAAACGTGCTGGTAAAAACTCTTCACTGAAATCTGTATTAGTAAGAACCAAACTCACAATAGCTGAAACTGGAGTTGCTAGACTTAAGCAAAGACAAACCTATCCTGCTAGAACTAAAGTAGCTTCTCCCAACTCTTAAATGCTTCTCATCAGAGAGAAAAAGAATCTGAACTTCCAGCTTTAAAAATGAAAAACTTTTCTCTTGCTCCAATAAAATCAGTATGGTGCTTTGTAAGTTAGAAATAAGTATCTCGAGTAATGTACAAGTCTGCTGTCCCATTCCCGCCGCACATTTGTGCAGGCGCTGCCTTTCTTTGGTGCATGAATAACAATTTTGGAATCACCACGAAGACCTGGTAATGTTAAATACACGTGCATGATGCCACAACACGCCGATTTCTTTATCCAGCCACACATTTGTTGCACACGGACGGCTCAGCCCGGTACTGTCCTTCGCACCTCCCCTCCCCAGACCCCCTAGCTTTAAACAGCGCTCCGTATCGCCGTGCTTGGCGCTACGGGACCCAAACCCCCACAAATTCCAGGTATTGATGAACTTTCTCGCGGCGCTCGGGAATCGGGATCGCACGGCGTTCTGCACGATCGCCAAGTTGGCCGGAGCCGCCGCCAGACTGAGCTTCCCCCCGGCCCCTGCCGAGCTCCCTGCCGAGCCCGGGGCGCCCCACAGCCGAGGCGGGAGCCCCCAGCCCAGCCCAGCGCCGCCGGCCCGCCCGGGGCGCGCTCAGCCTCCCCGCCCGGCCGGCCCGGCTTCCGGGAGCCCGGGCGGACCTGTCCCAGCCGCCCTCCTCCCGGGAGCAGAGGGACGAGCTGCGTGCCGCGCTGCCCACGGCGGGCACACGGATCTCCCCTCATTTCACACACTCACACACACACACACACACACACAGAGACACGCACATACACACACACAGACACGCACACCTCCCTCTGCCCGCGCCGGAGCCGCCGCCGCCGCGTGCCGCCGGCTGGAGCGGAGACGAGGGGAAGGGAATCGCCGCCGGGTCTGCCCCCCGTTCTGCCTCCCGCCCGCCGCCCCCCGCCCTTCGGAAGAGCGACGGCGAGCTCGCCCCCAGCGCCGGTGTGCGCCCCGCCGGGCGGGGATCGGAGCCGCCGGCCGGGCTGGACGGAGCCAACTTAGACAAAGGGCACTCCAGACTCCATGTCTCCCCCCTCCAGCTGTCACCGGCCGGGAGCCCGCGTGTCTGCCCGCCGGCGCCCAGCGGGAAGGGGACGCGGCTGCTCCCCGGGAGCCGCCGCCGCCCCCATCCTCCCCTCCCTTCCTCCCTGCCGCCCCCTCCCCTCCTCCCCTCCCCCATGACAAAGGACCCGGGTATAAATAGCCGCTCCCGGCGCCGCCGCCGCCTCGAGCCCGCGAGGTGTCGCTCGCTCGCTCGCCCGCCCGCTCACTCACTCACCCGCCCCCCCGCCGCCCCGGCTCCGCGCCGCCGCCGCTCCCGCCGGTGCCGCCGCCAGCTCCCCTCGGCGCTCCCGCTCTGCCTCCCTCCGCCTCCGGCTGCCGGATTCACCCTCCCGGACCGAGCGCCAAACACGCCGGCCCAATCGCCATCGCGCTCATTGGCGAGGGCCGAGCGCCGCCCCCATTGGCCGGACGGACGCGGCCGGGGCCCCGCCGGGCCAATCGGGCGCGGCGGGGGGCGGGGCGGGGGGCGCGGCCTCGCTCCCCACGTGCGGGGGGGGCAGGGAGGGGTGGGGAGAACTCTTTGTTCTCGCGCTGCCCGCGCGGGGGGACGGGGGGCTCGCGCTCCCCCCGCGCCCGACGCCCCCCGCCCCCCGCGCGCCCGCCCCCCTCGCGCCGCGCGGCGGGGCCGGGCCCGGGGCCGCGCCGCGCCGGGGAGGCTCCGAAACCCTCCGGTCCCCTCACGTGGAGAGGGGCAGAGGGAGGGGACAGCGCGGGGAGGCAGGCGAGAGGATTGGCGGGCACCGGGAGGGGCCGCGCTCCCGCTCCCGCTCGGCGCCGCTGCCGAGTTTGAATCGGTCCGAGAGCGGGAGAGGCGTAACGGCCCTAACGGTTCCGGGGGGCGGGAATGTCCGGAGCGGGCCCTCCGTGCCCGCCGCCGCTCCGCCTGTTGCTGCCCCGGCGCGGGAGCTCAGCCGCCGGAGGTCACTCCCGCCTTTCCCCACCCTCCGCGGGGAAAAATGAAATTGCCCAGATAAGTTTTCGTGGCGGGTACTTAGCCCTTCCCGTGTGACCGCATCCCGTGCCACTTCCGAGATACGCTGGAGCCGTACCCTCATTTCCACAAGTGCCGTCATCCATCCTTCCTTACCAGATATCACCTCCCCTCTTCCTTGTGGCTGCCTCAGCGCATCTTCAGGGGCAGAAACGAGCGGCGGCCACTGTAAGGGGGTTCTGACTAAGACAAGTCTCTCGCGGAGGAAATAAATCACAAACGCGCCCACGTTGCCAAATCACGCCGTGGGCTTGCGTGGCTCACAGATGTGACACGTCGGGAGGACGAGGATGTATCAGCCCCGGAGGCTGGCGACAGCCCACGCCCGCGGGGCAGCCCCGCCGCTCCCGGCGGATGTCTCGGCCGGCTGAGTCACTTCGCAGCGCTGCTGCCTCGCCTGTGTGACCTTTGCTCGCCCAAACTTCACCGCCGCCAGCCCTCCTTCAGGGCATCGCTCCGGCGGCTTCCTCTGCCTCGCCGCTCCGCATCCAGCGCGGTTTCCCCCTGGCGTGGGGGGATGTCATAAATCCCAGCAGCAAAGTGCTCGCTCCGCATCGGGCTCGCAGCCTGTTGCTCGCTACGTGCTGTCTCCAGCCTCTAAGGTTGCTGTCGTTTTCCCTCGTTTCTAATCCACGAGCCGTGCTCATCAGTCTTGTTGCCGAGGTTGTATTTAAACCTTGAGGGTTCGTGCACCTTTACTCTGCTGTTGTCCTGCTCTCTGGTCGCTCCAGCTTTTACTCGGCTTCAGCAGGGAAAAATAAAATTGCCAGGATAACTTTTCTAATGATAATCTCCAGCTCCCTTGAGACCAGATCCCTTTCCCATGCATCCCACATCGAGTGCCAATTCCGATGTGCGCTGGAGCAATCGACACATCCTTGTTTCCGTCATCCTTCCTCACCAAATATCAGCTTCCCTCTTCCATGTGCTTCCTAGCGCTACCTTAGTGCTTCTTCAGGGTCAAAGTCCAAAAAATTAGCAGGGCCCATTGTATTGAGGTCCTAAGTGATAAAAATCTCTTGCAGGGAAATAAACTACAAATGCACCTTCATCCCCAAATAATGCAGTTGGTGTATGTGCCAAGTGAGGCTCGATGTTTTTCTACTTAAAGGCAATGTACTTGTGTGTTTTTATAGTCTCTTTCTATGTGAAAGTGCTTAAAATTTCCAGACTTCAGTGTGTATTAAACTTGGAGTGAGGTCTCAAGTGTGGGCATTCCTACACGGTATGTTCGTGATTTACCTCATGGCCTTGAAAAGGAGTTTCTAATAGTAGCTCTTCTTTTTTTTTCTTTTTTTTTTAATCTCTGGGGTTTCATGAGTTACAAGCAAAAAACATACAGCAGAAATTATTTCCTGTTACAGTTACAAGTCATATCGTGGTAGATAGCTATAACCTTCCTGTAATTCTAATGGAGTAGCTGACAATTGACAAAAATATTACATTTGAAAAATATTATTCATTTCTGGAAATTCAGCTATTTTGAATCTATTCTGCCCCAAGATGGCTGCCACCACCAAAATGGCTACCCAGTCCCTTCACAATTTAGGTTTTGTAATTTATTTTGATCCTTCAAGTTGCATTTAATGAGATCTGGTTTTGGACAACCAGAAAAATAACAATTGCTAGATAAGGGTGAGGTAACTTAATGTAACAGGTACACTCAGTCACAAGGTAGAAAGATCTGCATCACAGAACCTACTCTGTGAACTAAACCTCAGCACTGATCACATCCTTTTCCTCTCTTGCACAGGAGATTATTCACACCTGAAACTGATGCTCACTAGAAAACCGTACATGTTTTCAACTGAGTTGCTCTTTCTCCTTTGCACTGTACAAAACAACCTCTCCACCAAGGCTCCGTTCGAGGCTCTTGAAGCAATGAACTCCTGTCAAGAAATTCCACGAGGTGCTGATTTCCTGATCCATAGTTCAGGCTGCCTCAAACATTCTGGAGAATTTTAGTAAGAGTTTGATTCTCTACACAGGATAACGTTGCAATGAGCTCCTCACAGACTTTCTGTTTTCACAGAGTAAACCAGCCAAGTAGTTTTCTGTTTCTGGTGTATTTCTGGGATTAAAGAGCAAGTATTTGAACAAGGATCTGTATTATGCAGAATCATTCAGACTGGATCTTTAGGCAAAAATAGTGCAACAGTTTTTGAAAGAATTGCAAAACCTGGTATTTTGAGGGGTCCTTCTCAAAGGAATGAATTCTGGTGGCAGCATGGAACAGTGCTTTTGAGAAAAGTGGCTAACATTGAAGAAATATTCGTGTGTTACAAGACAATGAAATAAAACCAGGATCAAGAAAAAAGTATTAGTTTTAGACCCTTCTGGAACTGTTGAAAGCATTTGCCCTTTTTTTATAGCTAACACACTGTAGAAGAGCTTTTTCTATGTTCCAACACATGAATGTATCATGTTCGTTCATATTGTATGTATGACTAAAATAGTAGAATAAGGATTTGTCAGTGCTAAATCACCAGCATCAATTAAACATAAAAAAACCCCCTGTTTGACAGCAGCAGAGGATGCTCCTAACTATGATTGCTTCTGGGGGCAATATTTATGTGCCTCTTTTCCCCCTTTAAGGAGTGACATTTGAGACCAGGAAAAAAAGGTATGAACAAAATTTTGCTACAAAGCAAAATTAACAGTTAAGTGTTTTCTTTTACATATTTTTAATATCTCAAGTAAGGTGGTATTTCCAAAGCACAGGTTATTCTTCATGCACTATTATCCTAAGATTTCCTTGTAGTTGGAATCCTATGGGGTTTTTTCCATCAGGCTGGGGAAACCAAGCAAGACCTGTCTGGGAACTACCTTGGCCTGGAATAACCAGAGATGTTGGCCAGTTTTCCCCTTGCTCGCCAATTTTTTTTCAGGAGAGGCACAGCGAGGCTGCCCCCAGCACCGGCAGCTCGGAGCAGACACGCCGGTAGCTGCATGTGTAATTCTTGCAGATAAGCTGGTGACTTGCTGATGGCAGCGTCGCTTTCCTTTGTGCTCCGGAATGGCAGCGTAACAAAGCTGCGAGCAGCTTCGGGCTGGCTCTCCTCCGTGCCGCGGGCTGGTGGCTCCACGGATCGGTCACACAGCCCCCAGAGCTTCAGCCTGCTCGTGTCTGAGCTCCCTTGCTCGCTGGAGGGGAGGGAAGGAGGATGCACACCCTGTCCTGGTTACACCTACCCCTACAATCAAAGCCGGTAGCGCTGCAAGTAGGATTTCATCCCGTAGAACGTTTAGGAGCGTGATCTTTGTTTCTTTGTGTTTTCCTAACCTTGTACTTTTCCAGACACCACAGTTTGTTGTGTGCCTGAAATTCTGCATTTTGGCCCATGTGAATTTAATGAGGTTTTACAAAATATTTACATACATGGAAAAGTAAGTACAATCTAAAATCTAAAGTAAATAGAGTCTAAATCTGTAATAGCATTTATCTCTTATGCACAACAATGATTACACAGAAATCAGCATATAAAGTGGCATATCATAAAATGGCATATCAGAGACCTTTTTAAAGTATCGACCTCTTCTAACATTATTATTAAAAAGCAGAGAGTTTATATTTACTTTTAACAAGCAATTAACAACTATGTTTTGTAACTAGCCACTTTAAGATCAGCTATGTTTTTAAATGTTTTACATTAATATCTTACTGGTACTTATCGACCAATTTCCCTGAAAGGAATGCAGCCTTATGAACGGTTTTGCACATCCTTTCTGACCTCTTTTTTTTCCCCATTTGCCATATGCTTCTCTGCAGAATTGAATTTAATAATCAGAAAATAGGCCAACATAACTATGGGTATGGTGCTCATTAGGCTAAATGAGGAGGAGACGAGTCATTGCAAGATATGACATATACAACAGTGTCTGTCAGAGCTGCCATGTCTCAGCAATGGCGCTGTGGAAAAGTCCTTCCTGGAAAAGTAGGGTGCTGTGCTGTGGCCCGAAGGCACAGGGACTGGGGCCTGGAAAGGACAGCAGCACAGACCCACTGCCAAAGGCAGGCCCCTGAAAGAAGCACCACACCATGCTCTAAGGGTCCCTGCTAGCAGAGGTTACTCCTGCTGTGGACTCTTTGCCTGCTGTGCAACTAAAGGAGTGGCTGCCAATCCAATTGATGCACTTTTCACAAGAGCCAGTAACTGGAAACTCACCCAACCAAAGGAGAGGTTCTCAGTGCCAAGCATGTTTGGTGGCAAGTGTGGACATATTGTCTAACAATGACAATTAAACAGTCTGCATGCATGGAAAAAAAAGTGTAACCTTGCTAAACATAGCCAGGTTTTGATGCAGCACTATTAGAGGAAAATGCACAGATTTCTGTGCCATTTACGGGCTGCCTGCATCTGATGCTGTGAATGGTAATGCATGCAGCTGGTTCCTAGCTCTGCAAATGCACCAGTAGCACACACACACCCCTCCCACACATCCCCAAGTAACAGAAAGCTACCTGTCCTTTCACTGAGTGTTTGCCTTGTGTGTCATGGCAAAGGTATGTAATACATTTTTTACTGGGTATAAGTGTTTTCACTATGCTTTGCCACCTCATCTCTGTCATACTGTGTTCAAGGTTTTACAGGGGATGCAAGACAAATAAAAGTGGGAGTAAGAGTGATGCAAACAGTTGACACAAACTATGGTTCTATATTAAATGCAAGACAGTATCCTTTTGGCTAAAGAGAAATTTTGCTGAAAGGAAAGCTCCATTGTTGTTTTTATGCAACAACTTGAGCAGCATAAGTGATTTCCCGTTAACTTTTCTAACACACAGAGATGAAGCTTATTGCATGTGATCATCCATTTCAGTTTGTGAAAGGGATTAATTGACTTCCCCTGCCTTCAACTGGAAATGTTTTTAAGACTATCTGTAGGAAATTCTTTCACCTCAAATAATCTACTTCTGATTATTTTGTGGTCACAGGAGCTGATTAAGTTGTGTGAGGAAAATACTTTCTCTTCCTTTTCTTTCCTTTTCCGCTTGCATTTTCCTTTTCTTTTTTATTCCTTACCTGACCTGCATTTGCTCTTATATTCAAACCACTTAAAGGCCTAAATGGTATAATATCACAAAATTGCCACAAAGACATATGCCTGAGAACTTAAATTGCAAAGCCCTGGCTCCATTTCCAGGTGGTTTTGGCAGTGTAGCTGTATGATACTGCTGAGTGTGCCATTCACAGGGGAGAATTTTGCTGCAAATCTAAAGGTTCAAGTGGGTATTCAATAAATGTTGATGGATGATGGTCTCCCATCAGGCCAAATCCGAGATTAAAAGCCTGAGCTCTATTTGAATATTGTGTTTCTATATGTCGAAGTTCTCCAGAGGCAGTGGCTAAATTACCCTAGCAGATGGACTGAGTTCACTGACTAGAATCAAATTTTCATGTTTGGCTGCAGAATGTACTTCTTCCGACAGCCACGTGCAACATACATGTAGAGATAAGTCAGACTGTTTGCAAAAGCAAATGCAGTTGTGAAATCATTTACCCCTCCTCGTTTTCTCTTTGATATTTATGTCACGTCTGCTTTCAGCTCCTTCTTTGTAAAGGTACTGTCCTGTCCTGTTCTGTCCTAGAATTGCACAATCCTGACATCTAAAATAGTAGGAGATGTTTGCACTCAAGGCAAACCTACATGCCTGTTTTGAAATAATGTATATTATATTATGTATATACACATAAGATCTGACATATTCAAATTGGTAAATTCATAAATGTAAACATGAAAATAATGTTTATCAACATAGACTTGATTAAACTGAATGAAAAACTGAATGTCTTTATGGTAGAAAACTAGGAATGCCTATAGTCTGAAAGTGGATTTGATAAACTGTTACATCTAGCCAGGAATGGTAAGTTATATCATCAAAAATCAGTATAAGAAGACGTATCTTTTTACTTTCACTGTAAAGACTTTACAGTGAAAGTAAAAAGATAATGATACTCATCCACCCATTAAGTAAAATAATGCAATTCATAAAAATAAAATGTTCACAATAGTTTATGGAGATTTACAAAGTACGTAATATCTATCCCATTTGTACCCCAGGCTTCTTCTTTTCCAGTCCTAGCCCTTGATAAAAACCTCCACAAATCAATGCAAATTTAGAAAAGGGATTACCCAGACCCATTCACTATTGTAACATTGTGTCAGTGAGTTTACTTCCTAGGTATAAGGATTTCCAATTATTTCTAAATAATTTTTTGCCAAATATGCAGTTCTTTGTAATATAGACATCTCTGAAGATCGAAATGGTAAAAAAAGTATACTGTGCTGCTGGTCTAAGAAAGCTGTTACTGGCAAAATAATCTATTTCTAGAATCAGAAGACAATAAGCTTTTCATGCTTTATGACCATGCTTTATGAAAGGATCAGCAGTGCAGTGATTTATATGCATGTACAAATACAGACAGACCTGTACATTAAACTCTGTCATGCAGTTGGTCAAGAGACTGACAGACAACATTACATTTTATGTGTCAGCTGAAAATGCTGGGTAGATATCTAATGGAAAGAATGACCAATTTGAATTTGGATCCATCTTGTATCATAGAACAAAAAAGGTCATTGGTTTAATAATTTAGAAATGTTACATATAACTTTCCTCTCTGAAGCCTTCATGATGAGTATGAAACATACAATTAAGAGAAATTAAGGGAACTGGACCTTAGCCAAGAAAATTATGAAATAGCTGAGTGTCTATGCAGACTGATGCTGGGAAATGTTTTTTGAAGGATAGATGACTGACAACTACATAAGTGTTGAAACCTTGTCTATAATTTACATTTTAAAAGTCAAATTTTTCTCTCAATAGTGCTTAAATAATACTGAGGGCAGAAACCCATCTTTTGCTTTCAAAGCAAGAGAGTTAAAGATGAGAAAAGGAGAAGACTAAGCAAGGCCTCTGCTGCACTAAATTTCTGCTGAAGATCTTAAAATACTCCAAGTCACATTGAAGGATTGCTTCATGAAGTTTAGTATCTGTCAGACTGAGGGTGTAATTCTGATTTTCTCAATCTATGTGGGCCTTAAGTGAATTTTAATTGGCATTACTCACTGGGAAAGTGAGATGAGATTCTAAGGCTGTAAGTAAGAAGGACTGAGTCAACCAAGTGAGTGAAACAGTGACTAACTAATTAAGTGAATGAGTGAGCACGGCATTGTTTGCTTTTGTGATCCTTTCTATGCATGAGTGAATGGCAGGGCTATTACATGTGTGTGAATGAGCGGGTCAGGCTTGCTGAACAATCCATACATTTGTGTGGTCTTCCCATCCCTTGATTAGACTAATGAGCCGAGTGTTTGGAATATTAATGCATGTAGACAAGAGCTAAACTTGTTATGTACTTGGGAGACAAATTAAAAAAAATATGATCCATAGCCTGTCAAAGTCTGTTTTCAGTTTCATACATGTAACTCCGGATGGGGTAATCAGCTGCTCCCTGGCAGGTTGCTTCCAGCTCGTTGGTGTCAGGGAGCTGAATGCTACACTATTGCTTCTTCCAGGATTATTGTTGGAAGTGACATTATCAAATCTGTTTGTAGTTTATTGCAAATCTAATTGTGTCGTATAAACTAAAGCATTATCTGACAATGAAATGATTTTCTGTCTTATTACACTTTCATAAAAGAACAGATTTGGCTATCCTTATGTCAACTATTTTGCTTCCAAAGTAGTTAACAAGGCTAGCAATAATTTTGGCACCCTAAAAGCTTATTCCTTCAAATAGCACAAACAGAAGCAGAATAAAACCTTGTTCTCCTATGTCATATATAAATCATGTTCTGTTGTCACTTTTCATTCAATAACTACATGCAATTAAGAGAATAGGAGTCAACACTATGCTGAAATTCAATCAAATTATAGGTGTGATGTGGAGATATAAAGAAATGGTGTAGAATTTTGTAAAACGTAGTGGTTTTTCCCCTGTGGTTTTTTTGTTCTTCCTGAAGACTTGCTTATCTTTCCATTTTTCTAAAAAAAAAAAAAAATTAAAAAAAGAAAAAATGTAAATTCCAGTAGCAGAAAAGGTCAAAGAAAATATATCAGGCACTAGTCGCTACCAGTATTTCAACAACTCTGATGTCTTGACCTGAGCTGGAGAATGCTTTTAATTATTGTAAATTATTCTGAATTTGAAAGTCAAGTTTATAGGAAACATATGTATATTACATAATTAATCCTACAGTTTTTGTAGGCTCTTTCTTGCATGTTGGCTGATTGTTCCAGTACAAGATATTTCCTGATCTTAAGCCAATTTCTGCCCTCTCATCTGCACTACACTCTCTCAGAATGTTTCAGTAAACTGAGCAGCTGGTAGTATTTTTCATATATCTTATGATCTGACAACATTTTGCCATTCTTTAAAAACCATGAATCCTTTGCTTTTTGCATCCTCCAGGTTTGGATGGCAGTCCTCCAGAGAAGGACATGATTTGGCAAACAAAGTGATTTAGCAAAATGCTGATGTTCTGCATATGCTGCCATCTTTTCCAAGTGTATTTGGTCTTGAAATGAATGCCTTAGACTACATGGCTAGCTTTACAGAGAGTAATAGTTTTAGGATTCTTCTGGGTTTTCCTAGCTAAAAAGCTATCTGATTTTACAAGCAAAATTGTCACTGATGTGTGTTCAAGCCCAGTGCCAAAGGTAAAACTTTGTGACTTATGCTCTGATGGAAGTCACATAAGTATGTCCTAGTTATCCAGGCAGTGGTAAAACTAGGGTAGAATTTCATTCAAGTCTCATGACAAAAGTGATCAAACTCAGGAACAAACAAAGGTTTAAATTATTGAAAAAGTATTAAATGGCAATACTGTTTTATAGAAAACAGTGAAGTATCAGTCTATGCTTTAAACTGATGGTTAAAGTGTTTTAAAATTCTTCTTCAATCAAAACATGTACTCCTATCTAAGGCCACTGTTAGCAGCCACTTTATTAAGAACTGAAAATTGACTCTGTGTCTCCTTCTAACAATTCCAAACAGTGCTACTGAATAGAGAAGGCTGAACAACATTTCTATGAAATGTACTGTGTTTCAAAGAACAGGGTTTATAGGTTATTTCAGTCTAGCTCCTCAGTTTATGATTAACTGCTGGGAACTTGAGGTGTGAGGAGTAGATGGTCCAGGGAACAGATGTGATTTACTCTTCCTTTAGTTTACTTTGTGGTTTTTTTCAAATACATTTGCATGTGCTAATTCTCACATTTTCAAAATAAGGATGAGATTAATGAATGTTAATAAAGTGCTTTTCATGCCAAGAGAAAAGGAGGCTTTAGATCTCCGGATATGATTGTTAGAGTGGAAACTTACTTGTGAAACATTTAAATTATTTTCAAAGTACATTCCATATTGGATGATCTGAATATTGAAATACAGTATTGGAAGATGAGTAGGAGTTAATTCATGCCATATTTATTTTGGATGGCCAAATATGTGGAGTCAGAAACCTTGCCCACAGCTGGATCAACTTTTCAGATAAGAAAGGGCAATGTTACACCACAGAGCAAGCAAATGCTTTGTCTGCATGTAATTCTTGCAGATCTCCAAAAGGTTGCATTGGGGCCATGGCTTGACATCTATCACAGATCGTGGAGGTTAACTGAAGAGCATTTGCTTCATGAAGTTATGTCATGGATTAACCTCAGCCAGCAGCTAAATACCACCCAGCCACTCACTCACTCTCTCCTGCCTCTCTGGTGGGATGGGGAGGAGAATTGGAAAGAAAAGATTAACCCCAGGGGTCAATAGCAATTAAAGAATTTAAATAAAGCTGATAATAATGGTGATGATGATGATGATGATGTTATAATAATATAGTAATGAAAAGGATAGAGAGAGAGAGACAGTAGGGAATAAAACCCAAGAGAAACAAATGATTCTCAGCATAGTTACTCAGCCCCTCTTGGTTGATGTCCAGCACATCTCCCAGCAGTGATCAGTGGCTCCCAATGTTTAAAGGCCCCACCATCCATTGCCATGTTTCATCTTTAACAGTCCAGTGTGTCAGTAGATTTTCTTGGAGGCTGGTGCATTATAGACAATGTGTTACAGCCACTCCATGCCATGCTCTTTAGCTCAGGTGCCCATGAAGTTCTTTCAGAAATGAGTCCCATTGTCTCTCTTTTTTTCTGGAGTATCATGCCACCATAAGCCTTGCTTTTCAAGGCTCAGGACAGTGTTTTGGGCAGTGGCTTGGGGCACAGGATCTGTGTCTGGCCATCCAATGGCTGCTTCCACCACTGTAAGCACAAGGCCTCGGCCCTGGAGGGTTGGTGGGAGTGTGTTACACCAATCTGCCAGGCCTGCCATGGTTATACTGCACACACCATCCTCCAACCAGCTTGTCCTCCTTGATTGCAGCTCATGTTTCACATTCATGGATAACCTTTGTGAGTGTCCATGGATAAGTTGTGACCGCCCCTCGGTCATGAGCCATCTGTGGGTGACATCCCTTCCTTATGGCCCAAGGTGTCATGGGCCCACTGAGCTGAAAATAGTTCACACTTATGTTGCCAATCCAGATGTACCTGAGGTGCTTTGATCTTAGCAGCCTGATCCATCTGCTGATTATTCTGATTTTCTTCAGTGACCCAACTCTTGGATACTGGAACCATCTGGATGATGTATTTTCAAACCCAGGGTCTCCACCCAGGCATCAGTAGCTTGCCACAGCAGTGTCAATGCCACCATGGCAGTGCTGCCAGTTATTCTGCTTCCATCACTGCAGCCACTCCCACCGAGCATTTGCCAATATCCATGAGTCAGCATAGAGATAAAATGCTGCCCATTTCTCTCATTCAGCAATGTCTAAAGCCAGCTGGATAGCTTTTACATCTTCAAACCTTCTCCTTCAGCAGTTTCTGTGACTTGTCATAGGGAACTCCTTACAACTGCTTTCTGTCTCTGATGCTTTCCTACTATATGACAGGACCCATCAGTAAACAGGGCATTTTGCTTCTCTCTTTCTGATAATGTATTATGCAGTGGGGCCTCTTCAGCACATGTTTCCTCCTCCTCCTCTGGTGACAAGCTATCAGATTGCACTCTGCTTCCTGAACTAGACTAATAGACAAAAATAAATCAAAATCTGAATTATTAATTCTGTATTTTATATTTGGCCTTATAGTATTGCCTGCACAAAAGGAGAACCTTATGAATACTTCTGTGCATGAGGTCACTAAAGATTATGGACTACCATCTGGAAGTGCTGCACTTTTCCACCTCCCTAGCCCATACTTCATGTAGCCTATTCAGAATTCTCCTCGTGCTCCCTCAGAGCGTGGAAGTTGAATGCGTAGGCTTTGCACATCACATACTCTCTCGCAGTCCCTCTTTCACAAAGTGCCTCTCACAGGTCAAGAAGTTCACATCACTGTGAAGACAGAGAGGATCAATAATAAAGAACTGCTGTCATTTGACAGCTGCTCATTGACACATATTATGAGTATCCAAATTTATTTCACCAGCTTTTGCTGCCATTCTCTGTGCATAGACTCAAGGGACAAGAAACTGCTACAGAAGCTGCATCATTAAAACCCGTTTGTACAATGCTGTGGGAATGTCCAGTGTGAACAGCTTCAGATTCATGCTTTTTTTGCATGTTCTCAGAGCTGCAGCTCAATTATTTATAGTACATACAGTGTTTCCCTGAGAAACTGAATGAAGGCAGGTAAAGAGAAACTTTATTAATCCTGGGATTCAAGCTGTATCCAAAGGACACTGGCAGTTCAGAGGACTTTTCTAAACTGCACAGCTGAGAAACACTTATCCCTCTATGCCTTACCCAGCACACAGAGAATACCACATCAAAAGCACCAAATCAGCTTCATTAGACTGCACAAACAGAAGGCTTTGTGTTTTTATTTGCTTTCCTTCTTATTTAAAAAAACATCAAACTTAGGAAATTGCATGCAAAATTAAATAAATGAAGCCCTACATTCATACACACATACAGTTACCTAGTTAAAATGTAGGAAGTCAGGAAATGCAAAAGTTAATATTCTTATGTCAGCAATGCTGCACTGAATGGAGACAGTTTTCTCCTCTTGTTTTCCTTGTTATATTTATTCAAGATTGTGGCTCCTCTCAAACTGCAGAAACTTCACAATTTTTGAAAAAAAGACAGTAACATCTGGATCAAACCAAGTAGATTGCTCTCACCTGTTTGTAAAATTGTGATTAAGCCTTTGCTTAATAAAAAAATAAAACTCTAATAAAGTTAACTGAATACACAGATTGCTATACTTCTGCTGTTTAATGTATGCTGTAGTATAAACCAGATGTACTTTGTGACCAGATTAATATTACTGTAGAAGCTTGATATTCGCATTCTATCGTTGCTAACATCCTATATTAGTGAATTGGAAAACAATTCTGTGCTGTCAGATTTGAGTTTTTTAATTATCTTCTACTCATTAGTCCAAAGTGACCAACATCCAGCAAGTTACTAACAAAGAGAGGAATTCCAGCACCTCTGCTGAAGTAGCTTCAAAATATATATCCTTCTAAGGACTGTTGAAATATCTTTATTAATTAGCATGTTCTTCATTTAAAAATGTACAGTATTTGGCAATTTATTATCTGAACAACTTTTCAAACACAATAATGTATAAATAAATGTTTGAGACCTGAATTAACTGGTTAACAATCTTTCTGAAGCATATTTATAATATGATTGATCACCAATATTTTACAATGCTAAATATGCAAACAATTTCAACTGGTTTAGTCCAGTGTATATTGTAAATTTATAAGAAGTTATTGGGGAGAAGGTGCCCCCTGGGGGGAGTGTGGTCCCAGGTTTGGTTTAATTTTTTTAAGGGAGTAAACATTTGAACATTTACTATTTACTATTATTTTGAATTTGATAATGAATATTCCATTTGACTGAAAGGACCAATAGAAATAGCATGTACAAAAAATCCCCAATTTTATTAGGATAAAATTGCTTTGCTGATCCCAAAACCTACTTATAGTTCTGTGTCCTAGTCAAAATCAAATCTGTCAAGAATCACAGAATTTTGATCTGTTTAGAAGAAAAAGTCATACGTTAGAGCTGGATTTGCAAGTAAGCCTACCCTGAGAATGTGAATGTTTCAAATTAAAATCTAGTCCCAAGCTTCTTGTGTAAGTCTGCTGTGAGTGCTGAGTAAAGAAAAATGCAGCTTGCAGAAGCAAGAGTAGCTGTTATTTGGCCATTCAGTATTCATTGCCCATAACCAATGGCAGTAAAAATGTTTATGAACCCCTATCATTTCCCATGGGATTAGTAATGTCAGAATTTGTACAAGAGCACTTTATCTTCCATTTATGCATCATACTGTAGTTTCTAAAGTTATAATTACCTGTGTGTTTCAAAACATAATGTGTGTGTAAAGGAGTCAATTCCTGTTTATAATGCATGTAAGCTATGGAATACACCAATTTACCAACAAAAATAATTTTTTTCCTGTTTCATTTCAGAAATACGATCTTTTTAATCTTCTAGAATTCACATCTAGAATTCACATTTATTGAAAGAAAAGAAAACTAAAGCCTATACTCTTGCTATCCACAGAGCAGCAGACGGAGGGATCAGAAGAGGATTTAGTCCCAGTTATTAAGTAGCTGAAATTTAGATTGTATCATCAGCAGAGACTGCTTTGGTGGGTTGAAAAATGCTCAGATTTAGTCCCAGTACCATACAAAATCAATAATATACATGCAATATCAAATATGAGTGTAAAAGTGGATGGTTGTGTGTAATTGAAAAATTATAGAGGGCCGTGTTGTGGCTTCTTTATGAACCATCTGCCACATTAGACATATGTAATATATGCAATATATGCAATATAGAGATAGTGTAGGCCTGCATAAAGTAGTCTGCAGGTTAACAGGATATTTTTCCAGTTTTCAGTCATATTAAAAAGCTGTTTGTCATGAGGAAATCCAAGGAGGACAGAGAACATCTGCCCTGTAAAATTTACCTCAAGACAAATTCTGTTTGGTTGGCCTTATTATTTTTTTTCCTCATTATATGTAAAAAACGCATAAGCAGATTTTTTTTTCCTAGTGCCACAATCTTTTCACAGAGGCTGCAGAAAGGCTTGCAAACACTGAAGACTGTAATCTTATTTTCAGAAAAGCAACAGCTGAATTGAGTATATTTTTGGTGAAGCAGTGGTTCCCCAGCCATCACTCGGTCATCAGTTCACTGCTCTGTGATGTTTAATGCTCTGCTCTGGCACTGGAGCCTTCCACTGCAAAGTTCTTCATCCAAGGCCATCATCACACTTGAAACATTGAGAGAGTTTTTATTGGGTTGGTGTTTCAAATTGCAATGGCCACTGTGATTTTCATGCAGAGCTGGTCTAAGTGTTAAATTCAAGTTTATGCTGTCATGAAATCAGTCTGATTTTAAATTCATTTAGCATCACATGTGGCACTGAGATGTGATCCTACCTCATGGGCTGCTAGTGTCCTAATTTAGGAAATAATGTCTGCCAGAGATCTAAAATGGATTAGACCAAAACGTTAACACTGGGAATAACCAAAATTAATGCATGTTTTCTATCCTTAGGGTCAATAACATTTTTTGGAAGCATGCATATCTTGTAATAAAAGGGGCAGCTTGTTTCTAATTACAGAACCTATTTTTAAAGAAAAAGAAAGCAATATATTTGTTAGTCAAAGATACCAAGATAAACTCTAAAAAGGACTGTGCACCTGTTTATTACTGGGAACGAGTTATAGATGCAGCGGTTTAGTTCAGCATCTTTCAAAATTTAATTTAATTATTGGTACCTGCCTTACTTCAATTAAGCCATAGTGCTGTGTAAATTGAACAATCCTAATAATTTTCTGGATTGTTTCCAAATGCCTCAGTTTTTGAAGGAAATCAACCAGCTGAAATGTCACATTTTGCAAAATGACAGACATACTGTGTCCAATATAAATATTTGTCTTCCTTGATATTTCACTTCATCCAGATGCTTTGTGGGTTTATTGGCTAAGTGGTTTGTGCTAAGACCTACACCTGTTTTATAAGTATTAACTAATTTAAAACTTTTTGATAACAAGCAGTAGTATCTTCCAAGTTATAAATAAAAATATTTTTAGTAGGATTTACCAATTGACAATTTTGTTTTATGTATTATTCTCTTCAAGAGCTTTTCCACTGTTAGACCTTTTTCCTGGCAGGCTTATCACACCTGTGAAAATCACACACACACACAGTTTTGTACTGGAGGAAGAGTCAAGAGGAACATCTACCATTAAAAGTGAAATTTAAAAAACTAGTCTGGTCTGAAACAAAAGCTGTGACTTTGTCAGATTGTGTGATGCTCTCATGAAGTATTTAATCCTACAACTAAAAGAGGATGATAGACACAGTTTTAGAATTACTGGTGCTTTTCACTGATTCTTATTTTGAATTATTGTCCTTTCTAATCATTGGTTTCCAGTTACTTCTTCCCAATTTTGTTTTCTGATGTGTTTTACTTAAGCTTGCCTGAGCTTAGCTGAATCCATTCTCCCTTGCCTGAGTATCATCACAATCAGCTCTTGAGCCCTGCAGGTCAGGCTTAGCAAGACCTTCAGGACCACAATGATGTGATTACAGAATGGTCTGAAACAAGGGATCAACTTCTATTACTTGTTACCATATATTGCATACACATTCCAAATATGCAATGAAACCTAAAATAAACCAGAAAAGGTTGAAGATGTTTGTAGTACAGTTGGTCAACTTTGACATTATACAAAGTGTATAAACTGTAAAGATTATTTGCAGCACAAAGCACACATTTGCTGTGCAGCAGACTTGAAACAGTTGTAGACTGTCAGATTTTGTTGGAAAATAAAAGAGGTATTTTCCAATTGATTTGCTTTCTAAGGTACAGAATCAAGGTTGTTTGCCTTCACCCCTTTTTTTGGAGGAGCCAGCCAGTTCCTTGTTCACATGCCCAGACTTTGGGCTCCAATGCTGACAGCTGCCCAGATCTCTGCTAGTCCCAAACTGATCAGGAGAGGACAGGAAAGTTGCATACTTGTAGGGAATCAGAGAGCAATAGCAAAACTTGGGTCTTAATGTTAGAGAGAAGTTATTTTTAGCAGAAGCCATGCTTTTGTGTACCTCTACATATCAGTGAAGATACAACAGAAAATGACATTTATTATAGGCCCTATTTTTATAGTTTGTAGGTAAACTAGAAGTCTAGTTTCTAATTTAGTATGAATGCAAATAAATTCTAAAGAAATTCTGTCTTTAACTGATGGAATAAAACTCAGCAGTAAATTAATTCATTTAATAAATCATAAGACTATTCTGAGGTAAATATGAAGTAACCCCTACTTTGGTGAGCCCATGGATAGCTGAGATGTCACTTCAGCTGCAAGATGTGCAAGGAAAGCCACCTGAGGTAAGTTTTGTCTAGTACAAATACACATTCAAGAATTAATTATGTAGCTGGGCATTTCCAGGGCTTCAGTTTCAATGTGTCAGCATTTTTAAGTGACTTTGGTGTTCCTCAAACACATCGAAGTGTTAAATGTTATGCAAAGCTTTCCCAGAAATGGAGCTGCCCTGGTGCAACCAAAAAGGGGTAAGGACAAAAGAGAGAAGTAAGCAGCAGGAGGAAGGGAGGGTTTTCTCTGCACCCCTGTCAGGAAGTCAGTGTGGAAAAGAAGAAAGAAATACAAATATCTGAGTGTAAATCAGTGAAAACCTGAGAACAGGGAGTTATGCACAAAGCAGGGAGGGGAAGGCATTGAGATGTCATGTGGCCTGTAAATAGGCAAAAGGAGAAAGAGTTATGGAGTCAGCTGGGGTTTAAATATCAATTGCAGGATGTAGTGCTTGTGGTAGCTACTGTTAGACCTGATGAGCTAGAAAATACCTTGAAGACTTCTGTCCTAAATACAGCATCTTGGAGATTACTTTGTGGGGTATAGCACTGCTGGATTTTTTTCTCTTTGCTTTTGGTCTCATTTTCTCTAGCTGCTAATACATCTGTGCTGATGGGCTTTAGGAAAACCACCAGCTTATCTACCAAGCATAAAGAAAATCAGTTCCAGCAAAATAAGTTTACTACTACCTCCTGTTCAAATTCACTCATAGAAATGTAAAGCCTACATACCCTTTTTGTCTCTCACTGGTGATGGCTTCATTGCTACACAAGAGAGGAGATGGATCCAAGTCAACAGGCTTTGGGTTTCTTCTTCACTTTCCTAGACATATTTGGGTTTTGGATCAATTCACAGTTTTAGCACCTCTTTCTTTATTTTTTTACGAGAGAACTGATGAAATGCAGACTTTTATAAAACACCTCATAAGCCTGGGCTGGCAGAACATCAGATATAATTAGCTTAAAAATTGGCTGAACTATTAGCTAAAAAATTATTTTCATTTTCCAACATGATTTTTAATGCCAAATATTCCCTGCAAAAATAGTAGTAGTAGTAGTAGTAGTAGTGGTAATAGTAATAATAGCAATGATGATGATGAAAATTCACAGCTCATTGTGCTTAATTTTTTTCCTACTGTTATTTTTATCTTTTTAAAATGAAAGTAAAATTTAGATATATGTCAGAATGCAAATACTCAGACTGGGTTCATATAAATTTTGGTTACTGGTTTATGCAGGAAAATTAAGCAGAATAGTATAATCTATTCCTTCTATACTGAGCAGAATTTTTAACATATACAGTGAATTACTGCAAGTTATGCAGTGGTTATAATGACAGGGGAATAAATTAATAATAGTGGGTTTTTTCTGGTTTGAGTTCTGTTAGTGCAGGCAAAAACATAGTGTTAAAAAATTGATTGGGAAGCAGGTTTCTACTTAAAAAAAAAATAATACTTTCCATAAAATGCAGTTAAAACATTTGTATTTATAATTAAAATGTTAGTTTTAGAACATCGTATTTATAATTCAGATATTTAGACGGCATAAAAGATTTTAAGTATTAGTTTTCAACATTTTGGGAAAAAAAATGTTATTTTACTACATGAAGTATCTCATCTCTCCCTGAATTTTGCATGCTTGTACTGCTGACATAGCTACACCCTTAACTAGTTGTTAGCACTTAGAGAGCTGCAGAGCTGATGGAGAGCCAGCTGGGCTTTACTGAGACCTACGATTGAATTGACCATTTAAATTGCCATTCCTTCCGCGGGAAGCGGAGGAAGCGCCGGGATCACAGTCGGGCCATGTGGGGCCAGGGCCGCTCCGGCCGGGCGGCCGCGCCACGCACGTTCCGCGGGGCGCTGCCAGCCGGGCGCTACGGGAACGGGCCGCTACGGGAACGGGCCGCTACGGGAACGGGCCCCTATGGGAAGGGGCCGCTACGGGAAGGGGCCGCTACGGGAGCGGGCCGCTACGGGAGCGGGCCGCTATGGGAACGGGCCGCTACGGGAACGGGCCGCTACGGGAACGGGCCGCTACGGGAACGGGCCGCTCCAACGCCGCCTGGCACGGGCACTGCTGCGCTTGTGGAAAGGACATCCAGCACCCCGCGTCCAGGGAATCCCAGCCACATCCTTGTTTGACCGAGAGAAAGCCCCGGTGGTTGTGTTGAGTCAAATCTGCTCGCTGAGGGCTCGGGGAAACTGGGAGCCGAGAGGATCCATGTTTATCCCAGGGTGTTGCATGGTCGTGTAAAACCCAACCCCCTTCCTACTCCGAACTATGGATTTTTCTACAGTTCTTCGCTCGCAATGAATATCTACTTATACATTCAAATGCTAATTATAAATGTCCACTGAGACTGCTCACTTAACATCTTGATTTATATTCAGGCTGAACCGTCACTTCTAATTAATATTCTGTTTAAGCCTGTATAAATAATACATGCCATGATTTAAAGTAAAATAGGTAAAATGGTAATAAAATAAGCAGGTAGAATTTCATATGATGCTTACTTTTCACATCCACAGAACAAACTCTTGTAAGCCAATGTGTTTCCTGTTTTTTATTATCTTTCCCTGCTTCCTGCAGAGTAGGAATAAATAATTTTAAATACAAGAAGAATATATACTCTAGGATCCTATTTTTTTTTTATTTGACATTTGTTGTTTCATGGTTTGGGAGTTTTTATGGTCCTTTTGGCATTTTGCTGTATTTAAGAGAATATATTCTCCCTCTTTGAGTCACCATGTCTTGTAATTATCCTTTCTAATATCTCTGCATTCATCTGCAGAGGAAATTGAGCACTGCCTTATTTTTTACACACTGAATGACCCAGAGAAGCTACTCTGCACTATGGCTTATCACTGGCAGATCATTTCTGCTCTACCATATTTGAAAGAAAGCTTAAATTAAGAAATTTTTATTTAAAAAAATGAAGAGCCTTTAGACTATGAATTTGCCTCAGATACCTCTTTGAAGATAATTGTTTTGGAGTTTTGAGAAAACATAGTGCAATGCCCCTCATAAAAATAAAAAATAGGCCATAAAAGGACACTAAAGTTAAGTGACATGCATAACTTGAAATTAAAATCCCAAAGATATGGGCAGAGTATTTTTTCTTAACACAGATGTACCTCAGCATTCTGCCCAGCAGCAGCAGATCACACTCTCTATGCCTCGCTGGCTAGGAAAAATGAGAAGATTAAATTTTATGTTAAGGACATATCCAAGATAGCTGAGGTTATGTGAGTAATCTTCATATCTTCTCTGTGTTTGTTTGATACACATGATATAGTAACATCTTTCTTGTAAAGGCTAAAGAGCTGCTGTTTTAGTTACTGTGAAGCCTGTAGATGATTTTACATAAATGCTTAGATATTCATTCTGAATACAGCTCCGAACACGGCAGGGTTGTGCATAATTTCAATTCATTTATTTCACAGCCAGTAGTATTACTTTACACCCATCACAATAGTGGCAGAAATTAGAGTTTTGCTTCTCTCTAAGTGTGAATAACATTACAGTGAAATTTTTAAGCAAATAACCTCCTAAGAATAAAAGATGCTGTATGAAGTAATTAGATGGGATGCCAACAGGCTGGCCTCCAGGTTATTGTTAGAGTCACAAAATAATTTCTTTCATTTTCATTGACTAGTTTGTTCCAGAAATTGCTTTTCTGATGAGTTGCAACCAATATGTAGATACATGAGAAGTAAGACTCATTTTAAGAACACTCTTTGATTTTATTGTGAAAAGGAAAATGTCCACACTGCCCAATGAGCTGAACTATCAGTGAGTTGAGCTGATGCCAGACAGACAGACAGAAAAGACACATGGTTTTCTGTGTTGGAGTTTCTGAGACTGGGCTCTGCTTGGTTCCCTTCTGAAAGGCATTGAGTTCTGCAGTACTATTCCAGATCAGCTTCTCTTCATCAAAGTATTTTTGCTTAAACTAAATTGTGAGTATTGCACTTTCTAGCTTTGATAGACCCAATGAAAATGGGCTCCATACTCATAAGTTTTACCTACAGAATAGTTCCTGTTAGCATATCTTAGTCACCACTGTGTTGCAGGAGATGAGTGTTATCATCTAGTGATTTTAATTAGTTGATCTATTTTGAAGTGGATTTGCCTGCCTGAGCCAAAAATTCTGGATGTCATTTTAAAAAGAAAAAGAAATTAAGTATTTCTTTACTGTTCTTTTTTTTCTATTCATTTACTTTCCTGACCACTGATAAAAGAGAAAGATGAACCAATGTTCCTTAAAAAATGAAATATCTTCTCAAGAAAGACAGTGATCAAAATTGGTTTCAGTTCTAGGTATTAGGGCACTTTACTCAAAGTGTGGTAGCTGATGGCATTCCCAAGAGAGGAAAGTCAAAGCAAACCCTGCAGCTGGGCCACAGGAACACTGAAGAGAGGCGGAGTGAGAAAATTAACTCCTCATGGGTGCTTTTAAATGAGAGCTGTGATTAACAGTGAATTTCATCTGCCTATTTTTTAAAGCTCATTTCTTGACCTCTTGGTTAAAATCAAGGTCAGATGCATTGGGCAGAAGCAAGGGAGCTTCAGTACTCTGCATTAGGTGCTGCCTGGGCTTTGCCAACTCACAACAGTTTGTTTCCATCCTTAACACAGATAAAATCATGCAGCCAAGGAGGTCAGAAAACTGCAGTATGTACAGTTAACTCCTTTCCTTCCTGACTCCTGATTTCAAAGCCATGCTTGTGCTTTTTTTGGAGACAAATAGGTGAGGGGGTGATTTCTGGGACTGGCCACAGGAACCCCTCTGTGGGGAATTTTGGGCACTGCTGTGCTGAAGGCATATGCCTCCCTGTGCAATGAGGTCATAGTGGTGCTGTGAGATTTGCCAGGGTGTAAATCACAGCCAGTTGGAAAGGCAGCCACAGAGTGGCTGAAATCTGAGCGCACATGAGCCCATAATTCACGATTCCTGACAACTCATATCCAAGCCACCTTGCAGCTCATCAACCTCTGGCAATGCTGGCTCTCTCCCCTCCAAGCCAAACCACCAGGGTGGCCACAGCCCCCTTGTCTCAGCCCAACATTTAAACACAGAGCATCACTGATCTCAGGGTCGATAATTATTTCAGCAGTGGCTGAAAATCAGATGCAGCACCATTCAGCTAGTTCTTCTAAACCTGTCTGTAACATAAAGCTGGGTCTGGAACTGCTCCAGTGCAAGCTGTGAGGTGGAGCCCAGAGCTCTTAATCTGACAGAATACAGAATGGGCAGGGACAGCATGGAAACTGGGAGCAGGAATGCATTTGGACACCTCCCTGCTGAAGGTCTTCTGAGTGGCATCAAAAGGAGAATTTCTTTTTCTCCCTTCATTTTTAGTCAAATATTGCTAAAAAATATGTCATTAATACTTACTGGTTCTCTGTAAGACTTGCCCTATTTTGCTGAAGATTATTATAATTTTATATGCAGGAAATATGTGATGAAATTCTGTAACTAACAACATTGAAAAGAGTTGTACTTTTTCAAATAGGCATGAATCCATGAAGTTCTGCTTTTTAAAAGCCATAAAATTGAATTTATCTGCTTCACCCTTTTAATTGCTGGCCCAGGTGCTTTAAAAATATTACTAAAATGAAGTTGAGATGACATTCTTTTTCAGTGTAGGTGTGTCTTAATATCAGCAGCTCTTTTTTTTTTCAGATTATTTACTTATAATGACAACTTTTTGGTGATGTTCTTTTGAACATATAAAGGCATTCAGTTTTGAGTCTTCCTGTCTGATTCTTGATTTCGAGCACTTGCTGACAAATCGCCTGGAGCGAGCTGAAACCCAGAGCAGGCAATGGAGACCTTCGGCAGCTCCAGGGCCAGGCGGTCGGTGTGAGGAGGGTGACATCTGTGTGTGCTCAGAGTAATGCTGAGATAAGTCGAGGGTCGCGTTTCCTTTGTGCATTGCTGCCATCTGCTGCATTTCACCGGCAGGCTCGTGGGATGCCTTTTCCCCTAAACCACACGCGGAAGAGCTCCCAAAGCAGAAGGAGCCCCACAAAATCCGTGTCTGGGCAGCAGTTTCAAAGCAGCCTGGATTCTTTTTAGTTCGATAGCCAAACCTCTCTCGGTACTCGCCCAGCCCTGCGATGCTCCCGCCGCACAGACTGGAGAGTTTACAACGCGGTCATTTGCTTATATTTCCCATCATGCAAATTTGTTGCGAGCCAATAGCTATTTCTGCTCTCTGAACTGCCAAAGAAATGCGGAGCGGGGACAGGGACACGGCTTAGCGGTGCCCAGGACACCAAGTATGTGCTCTCCATTAATCATCCTCTTTGCCTGTAGATATTTGTAGGAATCATCCTAACCGAAGAAGAATAGGGATTTGAGAGAGTTATATAAACCTCTGTACAGCTTTAGTTGTGGCTGGTCCGATGGTAGTGGGTACACAGAAATTATTACTGTTAGTGAAACTAACCTCTCTATGTTCCACCCCACTGCTAACCTTGACTGGTCATTTTCAATGAGCAGGCGGGCAGCTGCTGCTCATGTTTATCAATCTGTAGATATTCTGATTGTAGCTTCTTAGAGTTAAGTTTTAGGCAAATTCTGTGCTGTCAATGTCAATTTTCACTGCCTACTGTGATGCTCACAGAACTCAAAAACTCACTATGTGATACCACGGTTGCCTCGGCAACAAAAAATGAATAATAGTTCTAGTATGGTGTAAGGAGTATTGGATTTCCAGGTGTTGATGTTTGGTTTTTTTTGGCAGAAGTAAATACTCCATCATGCTAGGTTCTTGGCCCGTAATAGTCAATAAAGGAGACTACCTAAAAATAGAGATGATAAATCTGGCTTTGTGATCAAAGAAGAATCACAGGTATGACACAGATCTGGCATTTATGTGGGTAATTATCTTGCACAAAAGATAACTTTTTTTTTAATACAACAAAAAGCTGAGGCTTGGAAAAAAAATCTTTTTATTGATTAGAGATTTTTGCCTGCTTCTGTAGGAACTGGTCTCTAGATTGTTTGCCTGGGTTATGAGTTATCATACCAGATAAATGTTCTCTACAGATCTCTGAGAAAAACTTTGTTTGTTTCTTAATATCTTCGTTTTCTTAGACACATTTTGATTTTTTTTTTCCCAGTAATTTTTAGCTGGAAAATTCCTGAAACTGTAAGAGTGTAAGAATTCCTGACATTGTTCTACAGAAGTTGGAAAGATTCAGGGACCACTATTAATGAAAATGTCCAACTGTCCCTAGAATGAGGTGAATATATTTTTTCAATTAACCTGGTTGTCCTCACAGCAGTTGAGTGTCAGGTAGCATTTGCTAGGTAGGGGGGAAATGAAATGCAAACACATAAAAGAAAATTATTTGTGGTTAGTAGTCTAAAACGTATCCAATATCTCAAAGCTTTGGGGGGCTTTTTTTTTTTTTTTGCAAGACAGCACAATCCTGAAACTCAGAAGGAACTTCAATTTCTCATTCCATTTAATGTAACTTATCTGGAAAAAAAAATATTTACAATACAAGGAAAGAAAGTCTGGAAGGAAAAGCAGAATAAGGATCTCTGACTCAACCTTGTATAACAGTCTACATTACTGCAAAAGTAAACTGAACCCAAGTGAGGCCTCCTTATGTCATTCCTGAGTGTTGTAGCATCACAAACATTACTTCTGCTTGAATATATGCAGTAATGTGTGTGTTTGTGCTTGCCCAATGCCGTTCCAGGCTTTACTAAACTACATTCTCGAGGATCACAAAACTTTCTCAGGGACCTTCAACAAATGTTAAATTTCCTCATTAGCCTTGACTGATTCCTTAGAATAAAAACTTTTTAAATGAAGCTGTTGATTTGAGGGTAACACACTGGTTGTTATTTTTCCCCTGATACAAAAACCCATTAGTATATTTCAAAAATTTTAATCCTTCCTTGCTAGTGCATTCTGTCAAAACAAAATGCTTTCATATTCCACAATAGATTCTTGAAGTGTAGAAAGTAGCTGTTATTTAGGTTTCTAGAATAGAGGATATCTTATTTTTGATGTCAACATTAAACTTAAGGGTTTAGATGAGAGGAAAGGGTGAGATAAGAGGAAAGGAGAAATAGTAGTTATTTTTGTTTTGTTTACTTTACAGCCACTCGGGAAATCATTGGGACCCAATGATTTTGCAGAGACATTCAGCACACAAAATTTAGGAGGGACTCCATATCTTCCTCCTAAGGACTGAATTATCCTAATTTTCTTGTGTCTCTAAGCCTCAGCTTTTTCTAACACTATGGTTCTGGGGAGAGATGCTGTGAAAACAGCAAGAGGTGGGCTGGTTCCCAGGTGTGGCACAAATATGCAACATGCCAAAGCCTTCGCAGGAAAACATCTGTAACCAGCACAGAGGAAACATTACTGGGCCTTTAATTCAGGATTAGGCTCATGCACAATATTTTCAAAACTGAAAGGGAAGCTGCATGCTCACAGTACTGCTAATATTTAAATCTTCTGCTGGCTTCAGTTGACACTGTTGCTAAATGAGATTTGATGAAGCAATGCTTTGCCGAAAACCATTGAGTTGTTTTCATATGGTCATGAACTGCCTGTACAGTAAAAGGTGGCAACTTTAATAAGAACATGCACTGTAAATAAAACAGCAAATAAATAAATAAATTAATTAATTAATTAATAATGCAAAGAGGCATCAATTTTTTTCACTTGAAAACCAGCTGAGTGTCAAGTAGTAATAGCAAAAAATATTTGAAAAATAAAGTTAAAACTATTATATACTAAGCACTTCTCAAGAGCAGCCCTAAATCTTTATTACCTGGAACAGAGATATTTTGAAACATGATTTTATCAGTATCCCTGCCAATCATTTATATTTTTGTATTTAAATTCCTCTTCTCACCACAACAGTCTTATTCCCTGATCAGGCCCACTCAAAGCAATTCAGCTGAGATGTTCCAAATGGCAAATGTAATTGATGTACCAGTTTATACAGGGCATAACATTACCACTGCATTAAGATTTCAGCATCTGTAGGTTCCTGAGTAAGATGACATGACATAATAAATTAGGAAATTGCAATATCAATTTAGCTTTGGAAGAACAAGTTGGATTAGAAAGATGAAGTACAGAGACTGTCAAGAGACTTTTTGGTAGGCAGTTTAAACTGCAATAAAAATTTCTGAGTGGACTTGGCCAGGGATGTCAGGAAAAAATAAAGAGCAAAATCATTTTCCTATTTGAAATTGATAGAAATCAATTTTCAGGTGACATTTCCTAAAGTTTTCTGGACAGAAGCAAATAAAATTAAGTTTAATCCTTGAGAAGATAATTTTCAAGTAGCTATTAATCATGAACATCAGAAGCCTTTAAATATTTTACTTGTGATCTCTTGCCTGTAGAGGTGGAAAAACTTGTTGCTCCATTTAATTCTCTTAATAAATTGCAATATTTGGTTTACTCACCTTGCTAAATTATGCTGTACCTTTAAAATAGAAAGAGAGAAACTAGGAAATAATTTTTCCCCGTGTCTAAAAAAGCTTGAAAGGTAGTATTCAAATTTCTAATTATACAAATGCCAATTAATTGGTTTTTCCCTTGGGTGAAATAGCAAAGACTCCCTGCCCCCATGACTCATCATGCCCCTTCAATCTCTGGAATACCCTGCCGTTTACTACTGCATTTATAGACACAAAGCAAAAGCAGAAGATCAGAGCAGTTGTTCTGCTGCTACAAATGGCTTCTGATGATTTTGTAGTGCCATGGTCTTACTAAATCTCCTGGGAAGGAGGGGGAAGCAGCACACACTAGCAAAAATTAAGTTACTCAGTAAATCTCTTTGTCTTCAGTGGACACATGCAAGTCTGCAGTGAATTAGAGAGCTTATGTTACAGAGAACAAAACAAAGTTCTTTTAAAGAAAATGAGTGCCATGCTGTAATATTTAGTTGATTTTGATCAGGAAGCTCAGCCATCAGTGGGAAGTTTGTACCACCAAACACTTGTTTTACTACTGCTTCTTGGCTACACTTGTGATGCTTTTTAAAACTTTGTGAATCCAGGGACATCCAGGAAAAAACAAACAAAAACCAACCAACCAAAAAACCTCCACCCACAGACCAAACTATGTTTCTCTTAGGAATTATAAGGTAGTAATAATAATGGCAATAATGGTTTTGGGACCTTATCTGCACCCTTTGCAACCCTGTTGCCAGATAAGTTCACTTGGAAAAATCCAGAATAAATCCCTCAGTGGGTCATTTGACTCCTTGCTTTTCTTAAGATAGATTGGAGCTGTATGGAAATCAAGGAAGTTTTACTTCTCAGTACTTTGAATGAATATTCTGATTAACAAAATTCCTTTCTGAGCTATACTATTGTGTGCTAAAATCAGCAATATTCATCAGACATTTCTTCTCAAGCATCTACTTTCATTGTGGAAAAGGCTTTCACTAATGTAAGTTACTTCTCCCTTCCTACACAGTTGAAGGAGACACCTCTTATTCTTTATATTGGCAGGTGTAAGGATGATGTGAAGATGCTCATGGAATCATGTGTCTTGTATTCCTCAAACACTCCTAGGAATGTTGCTTGCAGTGTGTGTTGAAGAGTTAAATGAGATTATTTTGGTGAATGCCTGTACCCCTAACATTCGATTTTTAGGTGCTGTGTAGCACACTGCATTTGAAGCACGTTGAAGAATCTTTTTCACCTTCCTCTCAGTTTGTAGAAATTAATTAAGAGTAACCTTACAGAAGTACTCCCAAAGGTTCCTGTAGCAACATTAACCCTCTGACTTAACATGTCAGATATTTTGGCAGTGTGTTAAGTCTCCAAAGACACAGCTAAACACAGAGAGAGTGGGTCACAAGGGAGAAGTCAGCATTCAACAGGGCCAGTCAGAAGAGCAGTTGTTCACAGCAAGCAAATTAACACAAGCCACATAGAGAAATCCTCTTGAGCTCTTATTAAAAAAAAAAGCTGTCTTATTACACTCCACTCTAGATTGCCTCTTCTGGAACACATAGCAAGGCTCCAGCCCATATTTTCAAATGTACATTCAAAAAAGGTAGTATAGAAGATGACACATACCCCAAAATTTATCCCTGAAGCCCAGCTCATAGTGTTTGGTATCTAATTAGTGTGATAAAATAATACCAAATTTGAGGCCTGGGGAATGTGGCTGGAAGGAGGACAAAGATGAAACACTCAGAACAACCCCGTGGGCTGATTTAAGGTTCCCATTTTGTGCCAGAGTTTACAAATATTTTGGGGTTTTTCCATGATTATTAGAGTCAAGAATTTCATCCCTTGTGAATCTCTGCAATAGGTAAAAGATGTGAAGATAAGTAGGGCCTTGTTGTAAAACAATACACACAAAAAAAGGATATGAAAAACTCAGGGAAAATACACAATTACTCTTGAGGGGAAAAAAAGAGATAATTTCCAATTATATTCATTGGCTGGACCCACTGTAACAATGGCAAAAAAAAGCATTGAAAGGCAGCTGAGAGCGGCCCAATTTTGCAACTTTTTGAAGAAAATTAATTCCACAAAAACCTACACAGATTTTGAAGTAGCAGCAAGTGAAGTGGATTCCAACTGTGATAAAGTCCAAAAAGTTGTTGTCAAATTAGGAACTTGTTTGAAGAAGCCTGGATACAATATTACTGATGTAAAACATGTGCAAACAGACTGAGTTGAGTAAACAAATCCTTAACCAAACATATTTGCAGCAATTCCAAAGTATTTGAAAAAAACGAGAGGTAGCAAATAATCTCAGGAGTCATTCCAAATTTTGTGTGCATCCCTTGCATTGCATTTGAACTAATATTCTACAGTGACATGATCTTTTTTTTCCTGCCTCCCTTCATGCTCAGTAGCTCTGTGCAGCCAGAAAGAGCTCTGTAGGATTAAAAAAAAAAAAAAATAAAAAAAAGAAACAAAAAAACTACTCCCCCCCAAAAATACCAACCAAAACCAAACCAAACGAAACTAACTAACTAATAAAAAAAAACCTCAAAAAAAAAAAAATTAAACAAACAGAAAAAAAAAGACAAAAAACCCAAGCCAAAACCAAACCGCTTTTGATTTTCTGAGAAATCAGGGAAGGTAATAATGTCTTCAGCTTAAGAAAGAAGACTAAAGACAAGAGATTTGGTTGTTGTTGCTGGCTGGAAACCACATTCCCATGAAAGAGACACTGCTTTGGTGCCCCTAACTTGTTTTATTTTAAACTTTCTCAGACCCAGGTTGAACCTTCTGGGTCTCAAGCACAACAGAATGTTATTCCTTCAAAAAGAACAAATTGGATGAAGCTTTGATTCTTCACTTTCTGGATTATCTGGCTTCAGAATATAAAAATTCTGGCATTCAATGGGCATTGGAAGGAAACCACAGCTCTGTTCTGAAGAAATTCATCCATAAATCATGATGCCATCAGGATACCAGTATTCTACAAAAAAACCACAACCAGCCTAAAACTTTTTCTTCTGGTTCCAAATTAATGCTATAAATACAGAGGCAGAATAGCCCAAATTTTGAAATTCAGACATAATTCCAAATTTTTGAAAAGAACTCAATTTTTCTATTCTCCTTTTGGATCAATGAATGACTGCATTTTCACTTTTTATAGCCCAAAGGAGCCTGATAGATGACAGACATCAAGCTGGAATATTTAAAGCCAGTCTCTCTGAAATCACTAGGATTGATGTTTACTCTCTTTAGGATTATTGAACCTACTCCTGAGATGAGACAGTGAGCTACTGTGCAGACAGCAATTTGAAGACAACCTAGAATCAGGCTCCTGAAGATTTTCTGGAGCAATTCCTTCTTTCCTCACCCTGCTGGGTGCACTCTTGGGCTGAAAAGGTAACATTTGAACTGCTCTTTGCCACTGTATCACTTTCCAAGATTAGCTGTGGCACTACAAGGGAGAGGGTGGGACTGCAGCTGGGATCCCAAGGTGTGACCTCAGAGGTAGGACCTGAGAGGCAGGTCAGCAGAAGAGGCTGCAGAGCTGCTCAAAAGCAGCTTTCATCTTTCTGAGGTGAGCAGAAGGGGGACAGTGAAAAGAACTGCAGCACAATGAAACAGCAGTGAGTGAAATGCTGAATTTTGGAAGGTGGAAGAACTTCTGTCCCAGTGCTGTGGTTTAACCCCAGATGGCAACTAAGTACCACACAGCCACTTGCTCACTCCCCAGCCTTCCACCCCTCCCCTGGGATGGGGAGAATGGGGAAAAAACACATTAGGTGAGGTAAGAACCACTTAATAATTGAAATTAATAATAAGGAAAATAAGAGAGACAGAGGAAAAAAGCCCAAGAGAAAGAAGTCCACTGATTGATGTCCAGCCCATCCCCCAGTAGTGGTCAGTGGCTCTGTGCCAACTGCCCCCAGTTTATGTGCTGGGCATGGCGTTCTATCCTGTGGAATGTCCCTTTGCCCAGCCCAGGTCAGCTGTCCCGTCCCTGCTCCCTCCCAGCATCTTGTGCACCTGCTCCCTGGTGGAGCACGGGAAGCTGGAAAGTCCTTGAGTTAGGGTGAGCACTGGACAGCCACAACTGAAACATCAGCGTGCTATCAGTGTTATTCTCACACTAAACCCTAGGAAGAAAATCAACCCTATCCTAGTCCAAACCTTTACAGCCAGTGCTGGGGTGCATTGCCCTCACAGTTTGTGCTCTTTTGGACTTTAAACTGTGTGGCTGAGCTGGTCTGCACTAACCAGGACCCTGCACATATTACATTGGGTTTTTGCTTTGCAAACTGAGACCGCTTTCTCCCAGAGTGTGAGGGTTTGCTGCAGAAGTCACTGAGGGGCAGGTGGATGTGGGAATGCCTGGGGCAGGAGGAAGAGCCTTCTTCAGGTGAATTGGTTTGCAAGGAGAGCATTTCACTGAAACTCTACCATTTGGGTTTGCTTTCTCACTGGTCCCCTTCGGCTCTAATATTGCCACAAAAGAAAAAACCAAAGTAACAAACAAAACCCAACCAACAGAAAAACTCAACACGACCTTCCTTCCTTCCTTCCTTCCTTCCTTCCTTCCTTCCTTCCTTCCTTCCTTCCTTCCTCTCTCTCTCTTTCTTTCTTTCTTTCTTTCTTTCTCCTTTCTTTCTCTCTTTCTCTCTCTCTCTCTCTTTCTCTCTCTCTCTCTTTCTCTCTCTCTTTCTCTTTCTTTCTTTCTTTCTTCCTTTCTTTCTTTCTTTCTCTCTTTCTTTCTCTCTTTCTCTCTTTCTTTCTCTCTCTCTCTCTCTCTCTCTTTGTTTCTTAATGTTTATTTTCCAGTGTTTATTTTCCCCCTGATATAAAAGTTTTATTTTACCCCTGATATAAAAGTTTTGCAACATCAGTTTCCTAGTATCTGTTGAGATCCGGCTCCCGCCCGTGCCATTTCGCTCCCGGCCTCTCCATCTCCTCCTCTGCGGCACCGATGTGGTGCGGAGCGGGGAGCCCAGACTCGGGCATCCTCTCCGGAACAGAGAAAGGTGCGGGCTGTTTGTTACGGGCTGCAAACAACACAGCTGAAACAATACAATAATTCAGGTATATCTGCCAGACTGCTTGTTAGTGTCTGCCCACGCAGTAAACTCGCACAGCAAACTCGGCACGCTCCGCTGGTTAGAGATGACCCGTGCCAGCCTTGTTGCTGCCATCGGAGATGGCCGGGATGCCGGGAGGAGGAGCCGCAGCGCAGCCGCCTCCCCCCGCAGCCTCCATGGAAAGGCATTTCCATGGCTCATCTGCATAGCGCCTACCCAGCAGGCAGCGGTGCCGGGGGTGCGTCCGGGAGAGTTCCCACCCGAAATTTAACACCGATGGGACTGCACGGGAGATACAGCCTGTTAGTTCCGAAAGGGAAACCCATAGCCATTCGGTTTTGCCAGGTCAGAATATTAACCATGCCGTCATAACAAGGACAGTATGCTTTTCTCAGAGCTATAAATACCTATCTTGCCACAGTCGATTTCGGCTGGTCCGATGGCAGTGGTACTTATAATTGATCACAGTCAGTTACAGATTTCTTTGTTCTTTCTCCACACCCACTGCTGCACTTGACTAGTCTTTTCTTGCGGAATGTCCACATTTTTTGGAAATATCCCTTTAATTTGCAAGCTGACAGTCTCTTTTGACAGTCTTTTATTTAACCTCTGATTTTCTGGAATAAATGAGGATTAAGTCAAGCATTTGTATTTTAATCTTAATTCCTCATGGAACAGCCAGTACCTGCTACTTGTTTTTTGCCATTGTTCACAACACAGGCACTGTGCTTCAAAGGCATTTGTGCAATAGCAGCTGAAAGTGTTACTGTTGGGAGCAGAGGGGGAAAGAGGAGTCACTCACCTGAGATTCTGCTTTAATTATGTGGTTTTCATTTTTAATACACAGCATGCTTTTCACTGATTAATGAAATAGTCAAAGGGATAAATAGCAGGAATACATGATGACTGCCTAAACCTTTCAAGTATAAAACACAGGAATTTCTGCTCTAGGTTCTTCAGACCAACATGCCATTTGACTTCCAGAGAATACAGCAACTGAACAAGGCAGAGGTCCTTGTTTTGTGCAGAAAGCTGCTTAATCTTTGGTTGTTGTGAGCCTGAAATATTTCCTTAATGGTCACTCCCACAGGTGATGGCTGAAAGCTCATTTCCTTGAGCCATCTTAGGCCCCACTTTCTAGTCTGGGGGAAATGTGCAAGGGATTTTTTAAAGTCAGCTGCAAGATATTAATTGCTGAGAGGAATACATCCTCAGCCACCACAGATTCATTCTCCTGTAGGTTTTTTAATCAGAATTTATAATCGATTTGAAATCTTTATTTATTGTATAATTATCAAATACTTCTGGCTAAAATGCTATTGTTCCTGTTGACCTTTCTCTTCCATTCCTCTTTGAGGTTTTTTCACTGCCTTCCTTTCAGCTACAGCTACCTCATAAATGCCTTACAGCCCCACAAATGCATAGCCTGCAAACAAAAAGCTCCTTTTGTGGATTGAGCTGCAAAGTTGTACCATGTACTCCTATCACCACCTCCACACCTGCCTCCAACCATACCCACAGGCTGAGCATGCAAAGGCACTGACAGCTCTCCTGTGCTCACACACTGCGACTGCACCGCACGATCTGCAGGCACAGCTCTGGAAATGGAGAGCCATCTACCTCCCCATGAACCCAAATTGCATGAATGTGCCTGAATATACTAGAAACCTGCATGCTGTCATAGATTTAAATCCTTTTTTAATTTTTTTTTTCCCATTTCCCATCTTCAGGATTTTCTTCACCAATTCCAAGTTTCTCTGTTCCAGGCATGCTACTACAACCCTTCTCCAAGGGTGTAGAAGCTTTTTCCTAATGAAGGCTAAAGATAACCTTCCAATAACATTCCTTTGTCACGTATTAATATTTAACTTAACACTGTAAATCATGGTGGCAATAAGCGTGTTCCCTTTCCCTTTCCTAATTGTGCTCCCTCTCCTTTCAGTGGGTGTGGTGCTTGCAAACACTCAGCTCTGTCTGAATCACTCAATGAGCCCTCCCATCCCTACCACAGGGACACAGCCCTCCCAAACCTCAAGGGACATGCCCACCAGGGATAATGCTGAGAGCTGGGTGAAATGATGGGAATTAGTATGGGAGGCATCCCCTCCACCAAGCCATTCATCATGAATTCCTGCTGGGATCCCAGCAGAGAGCCTGCCTGTTCCCTCAGCGCTGGGACACCTTCCTTTGCCTAGCAGGTGCCCTGGAAGGTGTTGTGCCAAGCAGGCACAAGTTGTGAAGCTGGTTCTGAACTCAACACAGCACATTTTTGGGGAGGAATGGCTGCAAATGCTGTGGAAAGGCCCTTTTTGCCCTCATGCCAGGCCCTGCTCCTTTAGCTGGCGCTGCCGGCGGCCACGGCCCAGTGGCCATGTGTGAAGTGGGGGCAGCTGGGAGCTGAGGGCTTGTCTGTGGGGTGCAGGAAGCCTCCATCTCTTTTCTGGCATTGTTGTTTGGCCATCATGCCTCCTCCCTGCTTGTGTCACCGGCCCACCTGTCCTGCTGGCACCCCCTTTTCTCTCAGGCAGCCAGGCCCGGATGCCATTTTCTCCTCCCTGCCTCATCCCAGCTTCAGCCACATATTTGGCCCTGGCTGGAGCCTGTCCCAAGCTGAGGTGCTGCCTGCCTCCCCATGGTCCTGCAGTGTGAGAAACGCCAATCACTTGTTTTTAAAATTTGAAAAGTTTATTAGTAATAAAATGGTTATGAAAATAGTAATACAACTAGAGTAATAATAATTTGGACAAATTGAATTAGGACAATATGAGACAATAGAAACAAAGAGTTACGGACGTCCAGGTACCTTTTTCTGGGCAGCACAAGCCTGAAAAAGGATCTCTGTTAACAAAGGATTAAACCTTAAAAACAACAGCCTGTTGCATATTCACATACTTCATACATGATGCATGAATTCCATTCAAACACAGGATTCTGTCTGGTCATCATCTACTTCTTCCTCTGAATCCTAACAGCACCTTCAAGGTGGGAAGGTGTTTGTTTCTTCTGATAAGAGGGCAATCAATTCTTTTTCTCTGAAAGATTTAGGTGTCCTGTGGCTGTTATTTCACTGCGAGCCCTTTCTTTAAAACAGGTATCCTACATAGCATAGTTTCTATTTTAACATTTTTTATAACCTAAAACTATATTTAACACACTACTTAAGAGAATTAATACTTTCTAACACAACACATATAATATTCATTTTAATATTTGCAAAAAGCCAATCATAAAACACGTGCATTTTTCACATGCAGGAAAGGCACCTCTATTGCTCACCACTGCATCCACACACATTTCTATTTTTCTATTATTTTACATTATATGATCCTAGTGTGCTCTGCTTTCATGAGTTTTCTTTCAGTTTTCCTACTTTGGAACCCCAATCTTGATTCTCTTTTTTAAACACCTCTTCCTACCACTTGCTGCATTCTCCAGGCAAGCACTGCATTTTTAAAGAAATCTTTTAAACAAACAAGACTCAGCAGACTCTCTGACTTGAAGTATTTGGGAGCCCAATAAGAATGTGTCAGCCAGCTCTGCTCATTACGTCTCCTGGTTGGCTTTGCAGTCATTAGGTCAGTAGATAAATTCCTACTAAATACAACTCCATCTCAAGACATTTTAGAACATTGTACCTAACATGAGGAAGTAAAAATGACACCAAGTGCTTTTGTATATATGTGATGACTTTTTTTCTAGAAAATTCCTTGCCTTTGTATCACCTTGAACCTACAAAGTTTGTGTCTGGATGCTAAGGTTCCAAATAAAATTCTATAGGCTGGTTTCTTTAATCATCCAGGGTATCAATTAATAGAATACTAGCTACCAGAACATTGTAAAGCCAATTCTAGTGAGCTTTTTATTACTGCAATAAAAACTGCAGCAGCCAAGTCTCACATAAATGAATGTGATCGAAAGGTCAGTGGCAGTGATAGCAATTATCTGCTCTTAGTTTGATCACCCAAGCAGAATTTTCATTAAGGATTTTTAACCACAGACTCATGGTTCTTTTTATTATGAGAGCAGCTTATTTATGGAGCCACTGTTTTTCTACATCTCAGGCCCACCGAGTTCAGCAGACCAAGAAAGAAAGAAAGGTTGAGGTAACTTAATTAAGACCGATGAAATTTCCACTGGGAAGACAAAATCCAGTTAACAGCAATCAGTCCCAGTGGTGCAAATTAGAGAGCCCCTTCCCTCTGGAGGAGAGGAGATATCCTGCCTCCTGCAGCACCAGGGAATCTCACCACACTGCAGCAGAGCCCCTCTGCCTGCTGGGACAGTCACTCTCTGGGGGAAGCCCTTGTGTGGGGTCATGGGCTCCTCAGACCTACAGATGATGCTTTCCATGCCTCCCTGTCCCTCCACACAGGTGTGGCACCTGCTGCACCAGGACCTTTACCTTCTGCTGGACACTCTGTGACAGAAACAGTGCTATGTTTCTGCCAAAAGTTTAGTTTACACCCATGCAGGAGGGAAGAGGATTGTCCCCAAGACAAGCTGCAAAAGGAAAAATCTTGCCTTCCCAGCTCCCACATCAGTCTTTAGGCACCAAACACCATTTTGGCCACATCTACGCCATAAACCTGCAAGAGTCAAAAGTGATAAATGAAAATACATAAAAATAATCTTCCTTGCAACACAACCAAGTTTCTTGTGAAATTTGCTCAATTTCTTTTAGTAGAGTTTTATAAAAGGCTAACAGATGTCAACATTCTGTCATTAAAGCAAAACAAACATTTTGAAGAGAACACAGTTCAAAGTACAGTTAGAGAAAGTATCTCTTCTCTCTAGGCAGAGTTACACTTTCACTAGAAGTTTATTTTGTCGTTTAAACTGAATTCTGGAAGTATTAACTTAGATGCTTAGTGTAGGAAACAATAATTGCAAATATGCAACATTGTTACCTCTGCTGAAAAAGCTGAGCTGCTTCTTTAGCAAGCGTTCCCTAGGGAGAGATGTTAGAAGGCTGAATATACAAATATCTATAGTCTGCAGAGATTAAATAAAGTCATTTTAATTAATTCCCAAGGGGGAGAGAGTCTTTCCAATCTCTAAATTGTATGGAAGCTCTGCAAGAAAAAAAAAGAGTCATGGTGTGTAATTTCAGACACTTCACAGTTTTTTTCCACCCCAGAAAACACAAAACGTTTTCCCAGTGATAGAGGTTATCTTTCTTAGGACTGATACCCTGAGAAGGGGAAAACCATGTCTCACTTGGCCTCAGAAGGAAGTGCTGCTAACAGTGTCGCATGAAACAATTTTCTCTGTTATCTCGAAAAACACGGATCTATAATTTAAGAAGTTGTTCCCCACCAATTTAAAATAACGTCAGGTTACACACCTAAAAGAGCTGTGCTTTCAGAATGTGCTTCAGTAAGTGTGCATCATTCCCTGTCACTATCCTAGCCCTGGGAATACTCCAAGGACTGGAGCTGCTGTAAATCAGAATGCATTAATGCTGTGCCTTAAGGAGCTTTCAGGGAAATGTCTCTTGCCTACTGTTGGTACTGTCATCTGTCAGAGGGGGAGCTGGTTTTGCTGAGGCATGTGGGTGCTCTTTCCATGCCAATAGGAGCTAACAGTAATTGATGTTAATAAAGCAATACTCTCTTACACTTACTAAAGGCATGGACCTAATTATCAGCAAGGATAAAAATAAAAATAATGGAAACTTATCATACGTGTTAGCTAGGATAGAACAGCAACAGTACATTAGAATATCCCCTTGAAAAAAGTCCCCAAGTTTCAGAGAAGCCAGACTATGGATAAAATAAACCATTTTGCAAACAATTCTTTTTTCATGGAAATTTCTATAGCCACAATGAATGGCACCGTGACCCCTAGATAAATTTCAATACCTCCTGCTGTTCTAGAAATCTCACCCTAAGCAGGAGGACTAGGCCACGAACCTGATTGCATTTGTGTTTCTTTAATTGATTCCAAAACAGAAAGCTGGTCAGGTAAAAATCTGAGCCCATGATCTTCTAATGGAAAAGTAGAAAGAATAAAGAATAAAAAGAAGAAAAAAATAAATTGAGATCAACATGCAGGAACTTAACATCTCACTGATTATCTGTGACCATATGTAATTGCCATCCATGCTCTGAAAATACAAGGTAAAGATCAGTCAGATAAGAAAGTTTTAAGTTTTGGAAGACTAATAATGCTGCTGTTAGTGTGTCAAAACAAAAAAAAGTTCAAAACCTTGCTACCAGCAATCCACCCAAACATTTAAACACCTATCCTTTGTTAACCCCTACCCTCAATCCACCCAAACATTTAAACACCTATCCTTTGTTAACCCCTACCCTCAATCCACCCAAACATTTAAACACCTATCCTTTGTTAACCCCTACCCTCAATCCACCCAAACATTTAAACACCTATCCTTTGTTAATCTCTACCCTATCACTACTTCTCCTCTTTACAGATGGATATCTTCAGCATTTAAAAAATGAAAATTTAGGAGAAAATGCAGGGAACATCATGTGATTCCATGCAAAATACAGCAAGTCCAGCCCTTGGAGGATTTCTCTCTGCTTTTACATATTCTGTATTTCAGGTTTTAGTGCTGCGGAGATAGTTCATCTAGCTGATAATTCTTTATGTGACACAGACCCATTCTGAAAGATGTCTGTGTGACAGAACAATGAAATTCCTTCCTGTTACAGCCAGTTTTACCTGTCTCAGGTTTCATAATCATGTCACTCCAGATCCAAGGGAGCCACCAGTTTTTTCCACAACCTATTTCACCACCCTCACTGGACTCCTCCCCATGGGTAACACTGTAGCAATTTCAGGGGCAGTTTGCAAGGAAAAACGAAGGAAAGGCACAGAAGGAAAAAGGCATTTGTTGCCATGCCTCTGGGAAGGGTTAAGGAGGAGACAAGATGGAAACAGTAGTGGGTGAGAGACAGATATCTCCTCCTGCATGTGTATTGGAAACTCAAGAACCAAATACTCCTGTCTTTTCTTGGTGAGCATTAAAATCCCACACATCTTGGGCATGTTACATTTCACTATACACTCACCAGAGCAGGGCTATGGGGATAAAACTCTGTGTTCTCCTGCTAATTATTTGACCAGAACAGATTTTCCCCAGCATGTATGTTGGCACCAAGGAAACTTTCAAGAGTTTGAAGAGAGACTGAACTGCAAAAAATTCCTTGAAGTCAGTTATGGAAACAGTTCCATTGAAGAATTACACCAACAGCCATGGAGACAAATGCTCACAGGCCTTGAGAGAAAACCCAGGAATTCCTCCAAGTACAGGCAAAACTAGCTTCATTCAGTAATGACAAGACTTTGGGGAAGGAAAAATGTAGCAATCAGAGAGATTAACTACCAGCTCCTTCTGCTTACTACCTAAGGAGAGAATGCCACTGTGCCTGGGTCAGGGTTCCACTAGGCAGAAGAGACTATGAATTCCATAACAAAAGTAGCCCTCTTGAGGAAGGAGAGAGAAGCACAAAAAGGAAAATAAATCAGACGAATCAGTGCTTACTGATGTCTGCATTCACTACAAGCAGAAGAAGCTGAAGAATAGGCTGAAGGGAAACTCTCAGACACGAAGTTCCTCTCCACAGCTGAGCTTGCTTCTGGCAGGTGGGGGTGCTCTCATTTCCTAACTTATCCTAAACATGTGCTGCCACTGCTCCCCTTGGGCTGCCTCCAGTGCTCATCAAGCTTCTCAGAGAGCTGATACAAATGTTCAGCATTGGCCCAAAGCACAAACACATTGAACCACTGAAGCTTGTCCACAGGCCATTCTTTGAAATATCTTGGTTGGAAACTGCAGAGCTCATCTTCATCAGAGTGCCCAGGAGCTTTGCCTTTTTTTTTTCCTTTTTCCTTTTTCCTTTTTCCTTTCCTTTCCCCTTAACTGTCGGAAATGGATTCGTTTTGCCATTCCACCGCTTAAAACAATCTGAAGGAGGGAGATGCAAAGCAGCTCCCCAGAGGAAGCTCAGTTATCTCTGGAAAACACAGGAGAGAGGTGCAGGGAAGAAAAGCCAGCTCTTAGGAGGCTCGGGGAGAATCTCTGCGGAGCCGCGCCGTTCCCAGGGAAGGGCGGTGGGAGGCGGCGCCGGGAGCAGGGGCGGGACCCGTGATTTCCATACAGCGCTCCCAGAATGCGGCGGGGTCTCCCGGCGAGCACGAAAGGATTTTTTCCTGTCCCTAAAGGCGTATCTTTGCAACTCTGGCTTTCACCATGCTGTCGGGAATACAGACCCGAATGCCTGGGCAGTGGAAAACGAGGGACGCCGTTCCGGGGGTAGCCATAACTTAGAAGCTGTGATTCCAAGGGAGGTATAAATATCTCTGCTGCAGGGGAGTTTCCTCGGCTGGTCCGAAGGTAGTGGGGTATCTCAATTGATTGTTCACAGTCAGTTACAGATTGATCTCCTCGTTCTCTCTTTCCCCCCTTCCCACTACTGCACTTGACTAGTCTTTTGCGCCCCGAGCAGACTCTCCCGCAGCATTTGAGCATCACCTCACTGCCCCCAGCCTCTCTGCTCTAGGGTAAGGAAAAGCACAGCCCCCCACCACGGCCAGAAAATCCCCCTCTTATAAAGTATTTATAGCAGTGCCTGCTATCACAATATCCACATTTCCAGCCAAATTCTCGGTGGTTCAGCCTGCCAGGCATTGCCTGCAGCCTCCGAAGCACTGAACATAACCTGGCTAGTTTAGATTCACCTGGTGACGTGGCAGGAGCACAGCAGGCTGCTCTGAGCAGAGCTGTCCCATAGAGATAGGACTGGCTACAAGCATTTATAAATACATACCACTGAGCACAGTTAAAAGTGTTGCCAAGCATTTTTGAGAAGTGGTATAGGAACCTCACTTTCAAAACTACACCTGGTCAGACAGGGGCAGCAGAACAGAGGTGGCAGAAGGGACAGCCTAGCTGTCTCTGCTGGGTAGAGAGCTAAAGTATTGTTTGAAAAGGTGCACATCGAGCCTTTTCAGGAAGAGAGAGGCGTCTCCTTAGTCTTGGGCAGAAGGTCTACCCACTGTTGTAAAAGCATGGAGGGTCACACCTGCTGCTCAAACATAAAGTGTTTGATGGAGCATGTCAGGCACTTGCTTTCCAAAAGGGAGTTCTATGCTGACAATCACCACAGACTGCAAGCACAGTTCTGTGACCTCAAGAAATGTGTTTAGGTCTGAAAGAGGGGCAGCCTTCAGGCCTTTTTCTGCTGGCTGGAGCTTCATTGTTTGGGATTTTGTCTGATTCTCTCCCTCCAGAGAGATTTTTACCCCATAGGTGCATCCCAGATACCAAACTTCAGCTTTACATTCCAGTGCAGGGGCCAGTCACCTAATTTTCATACTGAATCTTTTACTGGAATTAATAAATCATGGCTTGGTATGAGGAAAACTTTGTTGCATCCATAGTGCTGGACAGATCTTGCTTATTCTGAAAGATTAACACTGGATTCAATTTAGTAGAAGGAAGAAAAGTTGACCTAGGAAAAAGGAAATGTCATAGACAGCAAAGAACCACATAATAACCACTCCTTTCTTGTGGCAAACAAATGAGTGTAGCAGGATACTTATGAGTGCATTTGATAGATTATCTGAACTCAAAGTGTCTGAAGAAACTAAATTTTGCTGCTAGACTCTGTTGAGCCTGAAAATGTAAATTATTTAATCACTATTAAAGTGCATAGTCTAAATTAGTTATTGATTTCTGCCAGTCAGCAGATGAAAGCAAGGAATGCTTCAAACCAAGAGCTTTGTGGCAATGTTATTTTTTCCCCTATAAACAGTATCCCAAGACCTACAATTCTCACTAGAACTTTTTTGTACAGTTCTACTTATTTTATATCTGAGCTGATGCATGTCTCAGGCTAAATGTTTTCTCTTGTGTTTTTTAGCTCTCATATAGTTATTGATCTGTAGTTACTAGTGGCAAATATATGTAATTGGCTGTATTGCCTGGTACTGCCTGTGATTCATTTACATATGTGTAGTAATCTTCACACATTGCCCTAATTTCCTCTTTCCTTTGCAAGCAGGATGTTTTCCATCAGTGACTTAGGTCTGGCCTTTCAAAGTGCAGTGCTTCATACACAAGAGGATGACTTGCTCCTTATTTATCCACAGCTCCTCTTCAGGCTGAAGTGTTCAAGTACTGGATGTCTTGTAACACTGAAGTTTGACCATTCCTATTATTTTCAGCAAAACAAGCTGCATTGTTAGGAAAAGAACTCCAAACAAACACTGGTTTTATCTTAACACTGAAACTGTTACCACAGCACTATCATCAAAGGAGGACTTTTTGATCCTTACAAGTTCTTTTGGACATTTTCCTGCATGAGCAAGCACTACCCTTATACCCACTGCTGTGTAGCTATGGCAAACAGCATGCTTCAAGGAGATCATTAACAATTATGGTGCACTTTGGAAGTGAAAGAATGAAAAAAACCAAACCCACTGTGACCCTTTTTTTTATTTCAAATGTGATTTTTCTATTGAAAGAATGGCTGGTTTGTCCAAATTGAACATTAAGGGTGATCTCTGAGAAAAACAAAAAGGCAGGCAGATTATAGTAAGGCCACTGACATTTCCATGGACTCATTAATACACCGGTAAACAGCTTCCAGTTTGCATCTGCTGAAGTCAGGTGCTCTCCTTCAGGCTCAGGGAAAGGAGCTTAAACAAAGCTCCACCCTCTTGTCACTAGGCTCTCTGCGACAATCTGCTGGCTGGGAAAAGCTACAGCTCAGTTAAACTAGTGGGGTTTTACTTGCTATATCTTAGTAGGTGTCTTGAGAGTGAAAAAGACCAAAGCCAACTCAAAATCACAAAAGAAGTGCCAACTCCCACATGAAAATACATCACTAAAGTCCACTGTCCAAAGGCATCAGCAAAAGTTACATATGAAATATTTCACATGGCAAACTGAATGCAAAACTGAATACAAACGTCCTTACTCAAAGCAGCAGTACCAATTTCTAGTGGCATATTCCATTTCCTGAAGGCATTCCGTGGTTCAGAAATGAGTGTTAGTGCAGCAGGGGCACTCAGCAGAGCTGTGGAGCCTAGTTTGTGCTGCATACTTTGTTTGGAACAGGCCCATAGGCTAAATGCAAGTTATTAGGCTGAATATGGAAAGCAAACAGCAGAGAACTTGTGGTCTGATGTGTAAACCAATAAGATTAGCTGAGTAAATGGCCCTGTCTAGCATCAATTTCTCTAACTTCAGGGAAAATTTATAAATTACCTTTTTCTTCTCCCCTGAGATCACCTTCTGCTGTGTTTATTTTTACTTTTTTATCATTCTGAACAGCATTTTACCAGGCTGTATTGCAGAACAATTCTCTCCTAGTGTAAGGTAAAAGATAGCAGATTTCAGGAAGGCCACTATAACTCAGACAAAGGCAAGTAGAAGGGCATTAATGCAGGCCAGGCTGTCAAGTGTCAGCTTTCACCATGAAGAAACAACTGGCTGTTCAAAACCCCAGCCTGTGGAAATCCTTCAGGGGATTGGGTTACTGATTGTGATAAAGGTTTTATTTGCATGGCTGGATTAATATAGCTTATCTCCTTTATGTTTCTGTTAACCAAGTCACACAGCTTGAGATGTGAACAGCATTTCTGAAACTGAAACTCCCACCTTTCTAATGTAAGGATTTGGAGCAGTTCACAGACCAGATCCCTTTCTCTCTGAATGCAAAAATGAAACTGGAGAGTGGTCATGTCCCTCCAGACCCAAGCAGCCTCATCTAGCCTCTACAAAGACATGATCATTTCTTTTCCATGGTACATATAGAGCTTTTTCAGACAGATTACAGCACAATGGCTTCACATAAAACCAGCTGCTCCTGACACAGAAAATCCAGCACTAACATTAACATGACATAAATCTGGGGCCTGAGAGCAGGCAGAGCTCTGTCTAAAGGAACTGGCTTCAAGTGCAGAGCAACCTCCGAGGGTGTTGAATGAAAACAATTGATTTGTGAGTGGGACTCTGGGCAGATATGAAGACAGGTTGTGCATGGTAAGAGAACATTTCTTCTGCCCATGGCTGCATGGCTTCACACAACCTACATGGGTGCAGGCAGGAAAAGAAGGGAAGCCCTCTGTAGTCAGCAACTGAGAGCTCTCCCCTGGCACATGCACTGCAGTGGCATGCAGCGATTCCTGTGACTCTTCAAGCTGTGCTGAAATCTTAGAAATGCCGGGCCACTGATCCAAGATGCTACTGCACTGGATTTTGCTAGGGTTGCTCATAGATCCCCAGTCTGCACTGACAAAAGGAGTTCTGCAACCCAAGCACAGCAAACCAAAGCCAAATTGCACAACAAACACAAGGGTTTATACCAGTTTGACTAAGCAGATTACACAGTTTGCACAGGGCTTGACTTACTCACTACCCACATCAAGGGCTGAGCACACAGACTGCAACACCCAGCCCTCTGACAGTGTCCATTACCAATGCAGGCTGTCAGCAAAAGGCCTTTTGGAACACAGCTTGCACAGGCTTCTCTTGCCTACCAAAAAGGAAAGGACAGCAGTCTGATCAGTACAGTAAATGCTACTTTCTGAGAAGCCTTTAGCCTGTATCATTTATTCATGTTCTACTTTCCAGAAGGCTGCCTCCTCAGCACATAGCATCACACACAAGAGGGCAGAGAAAGCTTTGTGGCACCAGCTCTGCAGTGCCTTTCTTGCCTGCCACCAGCCAGATCCTGGGCCATACCCAGGCACTACCATAATTAGCAGTTTGGACATACAAAATTGCTGAGTAGAAACCAGGTAAATAACAACCTTGATTGCAAACCCTCTGCTGTTAACAAATCTCTCCCAGTTCTAAAAAAATTTAATGCAGTTTCAAGATCACAGGCCAGTATTTACAATCACAGACACAGTACAGACAAACTTATTCCTCAAGGAGCACCAGCTGTGCTACAGTTGCTGCCTACCTTAGTTCTTAACCCTTCAGGGAAAGGAGCTGACCCTGAGGAAGTCCCAGCTCTGACTACTTTAAGATGTACTACAGTTTACAGAAATAAGTTTGTTTCCAAGAGGATGCATGTGTGGGATATACACCAGGCCAGGCTCCATGGACTTTTAATATTTTACAAATCAATCCTGTGCTGAAGCATAAACTGCAGGATCTCTTCCAACTGGAACCATAATCAGAAATTATGTCATAGGCTCATGCAGCCGTGGCAAAGAGCAAGTGAGGGGAGCTCCCTTATTCTCGTGCACTGCTTTTTTTTTCTTCTGTAAGAAGGGAACACCAAGGTTAATCAGCAGAACTTCGGTAACTCTTTAATAAAATAATTTATAATGTTTAGGAAAGCATCCTAATGCCTCAGGAAGGAAAAAGCAGGCTTGCATAATGCATTTAACAAATACCAAAAGATGGCATGACTGGTTCTCCTTAGAATGCATCAATCACATTAATATCACTTTCTGTACAGAGATGACAAACCTCACGGTGTATCCATCCCAGTGAGTTTCACAGAGGGTTCATGTGATGTTGACAGTGCACACAGCAGAGGATAGGATACTTGAACTAAGGAAAGCAATTTGCTTTCCAATGTGACTCTGCCCAAAGCTTAGAGGCAGCAGTATCCTCATCTTGCTGGGGAGTTATAAATGCATTTATTATGACATGCAGATGCCAAGGTGAGCGGCACAGCTGAGGACTCACAGGAAATGTGGCCAGACCTCAGTGTAAGGATGGAACAAATCCTCATTCCCTCCACTGCTCATAACCTAAATCCATAACCTGCTTGGGGTAACACTGCCTGCTCTTGCAGCTTACTGTTGCCAAGAAACTGTAAGCAGTACTAGTTACTGTATTCCTATTCAGCTCTGACTCAAGCACTACTGCTCCTGAACAAGAGTCAGTGTTTCAGCACCATACTGAAGGAACTGTCTGTGTACCAAGGAAAAGAGAGAGAGGTGGCAGGAGCACTGAGCCAGCACATCTGGGACACTCCCCTGGGCCTTGTGTCCTCTATTGCCAGAGGGGCTCCCTGGAGGCTGCAGAGGTTTCACCCCAGAGAGGGGTTGGCTCCTGTGGGAGGAAGCAGCTTAAAGGAACACTACAGCACTGGCAATGGAAATGTTAATAATTTTGCTCCTGTCAGAAGAGAGGTGAGAAGTGCTCTTGCTCAACTTTAACCTTTACTGTCCCAAGGAGAATGGTGCCTCAGCCCTGACTGAAGTCCTTCACCACCAATAAGGGACTCTTCACCCTCCTTTCTACAAGTTCCATATTTATCCATATTCCCCTGTTAGACAGCAGCTGTTTTGGAATAAAACCCTTTAATTCTGCAAACAACTAACAAGGAGCAATTTAGTTCCCCACAGCAGTGAGTGAGGTATTTGCTTAGGCATAGAACCTGGACTATGTTTTAAGAACTGATTTAAAAAGCCTGTGCCCAGTTCTTTGAAGAACTGAATTAATAACACTGGCAGATAGGACTGAACTTGTTACTTGACTTGTACGTATATTTTCTAAAGTTGAAAGAAAATCACCTCTGGTGTTCAGCTAAGTCTCATCTCACTCCTGTTGCCTGCACAACACATTTAGAATAGATTATAGCTTTTGAAAGCTCTGCAGAAGAGCTGCAAAGAGAAGTGACAGTAGATGGGAAGATAATGCACTTTATCTGGTAAGAGTCTTGCAGATGAAATACTGTCTAAGCTTAACAGCCATCTGTCCACTTAAGGACAGTAGAAAGAAAAAGCCCTCTAATGCAAAAAGAGGAGATGGACAATGCCAGGGCCTGAGGTAAATGATGCTTTAACACTTACTTACATTTAGCATTTCCCACCTTTTGCTGATAAAGAGTAGGAGCTGAATAGCATTCAGGCACACCACAGCACTCCCAGGAGATTTGATACTGTCCCTCTCACCCATAATATGCTGGTGAGCTTTATTCACTATCTTTGGCTAAGCCATTAATTAAGGGAAAGCCTTCCTGCAGTCCCATACACCTCTGCAAGAATAATTTGATAGTTTTGCTTTGCTGTGTGGGTTGTTAACAGTGGGGGACAATCCCCCCTTAAGGCAGAAGGGAAGGACACCCCTTCCATAGGGATATAGGGATGCCAAGTGCAGTAGGAAAGTATAAGGACTACGTACCCCCTTGCAGTCCCTTTGGGTCCCCAGACTCTACCTGAACAGCCACCTCCTGGACATGGGTTTATCCTTGATACACAGAAGAATGCATCTCCCCAGAAGAAAAAATAAAAAAAGATTGGGTAGGGGTTTTAGATTTACACACTCTCCAAAAATCTAAAAACTAATGCAACAAGCAATTACTGAAGGAAGACTGGTCATATTTTGCAAGACAGAAAACAGTGCTGGTAGGAGAAGAACTACCTGTAAAACAAAATGTGAATCAAAACTGCCTCAGGGACACTCAAGTTGCATACACTGCAGCATTCCAGCTCTGAGAAGGGTCAGACAGTGCTTCTAGAGAGCACAGGTCTGCAACCTCAACATGGCCCATAAATTTATTGGCATATCTAAACTGGGCCATTCAAGATAAAAACCCACTTTTAAATGCATATACTCCCAAGGGCAGCACAGAGAGGATGTGATTATTCTTTGTACCTGCAACACCTGCTAGAGGAATAAAGGCTGTTAAAAGGTCTCAGTCTCCTTGCCCAAAGAATCACTACCAAACTTTCCTCTCTGCAAAAGGAAAGGAGACAGTAACACACAGATCTGACACCATATTCCCAGCATTTCCACCCACTAGATGCTCTTTTTGTGCCATACTCCAATTACTCCAAAACATATTCAGGAAGACTGAGATGTGAATGGATCAATAAGGACTAGTAAAGAGAGGTACATTAGAAAAACTTGCTATTTTAGCATCACCCTCTCTACAGAGAGGCTAAAACAGATCTAGAGCATATTTAGTTAGCAAGTCCCTGTGTCTTATCTCAGTAGGACCAAATAATTTATCCACACTTTAGAAAACCTCCATTCTTATCCTCAGCTATGAATACAGTGATAGAGTCACATCAGTAGGTACAAAGAAACATAATAGAAAACACTAGCTGAAAAGACAGCTTCCCCCAGTAACCATAACAACAAATAAGACAAATCTGTTTGTCTGAGGGATCTGCTTCTCTTTTTGGTAGTATCCTTTAACTTAAAAACAGCTGCATTGGAGTCAAAGAACAAAGCTCAAGATAGTCACAAAAAATAAAGGATGTATTTTTCTCCAAAGATCAAAACCGTAACTAACATAAGACATTCATATTAGAGTATTAAGTTCAGTGTCCAGAAAAAAACTCATCTGCCATATAAAAAAAAAGATACTTAAATTGCTTTACTGCTCAAGAATCTCTTTGCTCAAAACTGCTTAATTCTTCTCTCACCAAGTTTTGTCAGTAACTTGATTTTAACTACGTTGTACAAACAACTTTTCTTCTCCACCCTCATCTTATCTAAAGCTCTTCTTTTGTTCTGGAGAGTTTTGTTGCATGCTCCTCTATAAATTTGCTCAAATGCTCTAAATCTCTGTCCCCGCCTTCAAATTTAATGGGGTTGTTCTTCTTGTCCTTTGGAGCGAAGTAGATGGTGGGGAATCCCTCCACCTTGTAGTGGTCATTCGTCACGTCGTTGGCAGTAGCATCCATCTTGGCTATAATCAGGTTTTTCTCATTCTTGTATTTTTTGCCTAGCTCATTATACACTGGTTCTAGTTTCTTGCAGTGTCCACACCATGGGGCATAGAACTCTATGAGAACATCATTCTTTGGATCCATCACTATGGTATCAAAAGTTTTACCCACTACCACTTTCACAGGCCCTTTGTTATTTTTTGGCACTGGCTGGGACTTCACAATTGGCTTCAGTTTTCCTAGAAGGAAGCAAAACACACACAACACCATTAGAATGTGGTAAGAGCAGCCCTTAAGAAAGAACAGAAGAGTACATCCTCATCTTCCTGCCAGGTAAAAATCACTGCACTGCCAAATGAACTTGCCTCAGCATGAAACACAGGCTAGTTAACTAGTGACCTTTTGGCCCAATAACCTCATGAAATACAGGCAACAGGTTTTTTTGCAATTCCTCCTAGAACCCTTCTCTTTTTATGGCTGTCCATCTACAAAGTAATAACCCATGATTTAATATAGTAGTCCCAAATATGAATGACCAGCTCACACTTTAAAGCCACAGGAACATTTTAGGCTCGTAAACCAGACTCTGTTTACTAGAGCCATCGCCTCAGGAAACAACTCTTGGAAGTGTAAATAAAATAGCTTAGAGAGCCCTATTTTAGAAACTGTACCTTTTTTGAATGCCACCACAAACTGCCTGAGTACATCAGAGTCAAACTCTTCTGGCTCCATGGCATACTTCTTGCCACCTTCATCCAGAATGGCAGCATTGACATCCTCTCCACTCTCAAGTAGGCCCAAATCCTTGATTTCAGAAGAATAATCTTCCTCATCAGAAACAGCAAACACGTATTCAGGGAAGTCTTTAGCCACTTCCAGGACTTTGCTTCTCCAGTACTGAGTAGCTGAAAAACCAGAACAGGACAGAATTGGTAATTTCTAGTTATTCAGTGCCTGCTTCCTCTCAAAGTGAAGGAAGGGTAATTGTAGCAAACCCACCAACACGGTAGTCGAAACTGAAGTCCACAGAGTAGTAGACAACCACCAGAGGACGCTTGGAGTATCTCTTGGCATCGTTGGAAGGCTTGCGGTGACCAACCAGAGGCAAAGCATGTTTTAGCACGTGCTCTTTAATCTCAGATCCATCTGTAGAGTCCTGTAAAGAAATAGTGACAAAAGTTCAAGCAAACGGATTTAAGCAGCATTTCTGCTACATACTACTAAAAAAAACAATATTGGGACACACATGAATGTGAAAGAGGGAAGGATGTGTTATAAAATCAAGGCTGCCACCACATTTTCTTCAAACCTTTGAGCACTGAATATTGTATGGACAAATTATTATTTGAAATCATAACATCTGGACTAATTTCATAAAGTCCTCTTGAAAAAGAAATACAGTTTCAGTGGACAAACAGGGTGACTCAAATATCTAGTAGGAGTACTTCCAACAGGAAGATGCCAACTGATTGTAATTACAGAGAAAGAGAACCTTCAATCCCACACACAAACATTTTAGCTGTGGACCATCTACTCACTTTAATATTCAGAACGTGCATCTTGGACTCGTGCTTTGACTGAAATTTTTCTGGCTGCATGACCACCAGTTTTCCTGGAGAAACTTTCAATAGTTTTGCAATCTCATTGCTGAAGGTGTGATGGAACTTATAATCTTCTCTTAAACCATTAGCTGAAAAATTAAGGTTAAGGTGAAGGAAAAGTTATTAGAAAGTGAACTTACAGACTGTAACTGAGATAACTGCAAGGAAAAGCTCTTCCTGTACTCCAAGTGACACAGAACAACCCAGTCTTGGACAACAGCTCTCATCCAGGGGTGAGAAGCATGTGAATATACATACAATTCCAGCAGCACTATTTGAATGCTGTTCAACAACCCATCCGCTTGGTGAGTTATTGTACACACTCAAACACCTTGAGCAGCTTCCAAAACATATGCAGCAAAACAGTTTTTCTTTTGTCAATCTCTTACCTCTTGGCCTCTCCCCAAATAGGTCAGCTAGCCAAACTATTTGCTTTGGGGCAGCCTGGGAAACAGTTCTCTGTCTTGCCATGCTGAGGCAAACAAATGAGCTCCTAATCCAACTATGACAGCAGCCCCAGAACCAGACATAGACAGGTTGCCAGGAATGGTCTAACTAAACTGACTCAGAAGTGGATGAGGATCCTTTCTTCAGGCTTCTCATCCAAAATGAGTTTGGTGACAACTGACTCTGGGCTGCCAGATATGAAACTAGAGTAACAGACAGCAAACATATCCAGGCTTTAAGCCAAGAAACTGTGGTTTGTTCCTCAGGAAAGAATTTTCCCTCCTCTCTAGTCTACATGTTTTTAGTGACACAATTACCAAGCAGAGGTATATTCTGTGACCTGCTGACACCTTAGTTACAACATCTGGTGTGAGCTTATGTTTTTGAGTACCCTAGTAGATCACCCTTCCTCCTACTACTTCTTCTCCTCTCCAACCCTCCCTACTATACTAGGAGCAGAAATAAATGATCTCTTCATGCCCAAAGCCCTAGGCAGAATCCCAACAAAACATATATTCCATTAATATTTCAAAACATTCTTTACCTGCTTCCTGATAGAGCTGATAGGTTTTGTCATTCTCTCCACTAAAGACACCAATGATGATGACATCATCCCCATCCTTCAGAAATTCTTGAACCTGCTTAGTAGCCTGAATCTGTTTGGATGGAGGACCAGCCTGTTCAATCATGTAGTCAACAATACCTGTGAGAGAAACCGACCCCCAAAAAGTTGCTTAGAACATTTATTAAACTGAAAGATTTGGGCATTCCATCTAAAACATTTAATGTCACACTTCCCATGAACGCCTTTGTTCCTGTGCAGCCCTCCCACAATAACCCAAAGGTCAAATCAGCAAGACTTCAGTCCAAGGTTTTAAAGCTGCAGTTCTGAATATTCCCTTTCAGGCTGGTTTCAGAAGAGGTGACCAAGCACACAATCATGAATATCAGTTGATCTTGGAAGCAATGCTCCTTTCTGAAATTCCAGACCTTTCACTGTCTCCAGAACCTGTTATGAGCCAAAGTGCTACTTGAATAGTCTTAAGTCTTAATTAAAACTTAATATTGGGTATTTTTGCCGGCCCTCAAGGCACATTCCAGTATAATTAAAACCTGCCCATTTATCCATACTGCCACCGCTTCACCAAATGTATTTAACTTAATTGATATTGAAAGGAACTGATACAACCACCAAGTGTATTTAACTTACTTAACTTACTATCACCAAAAGATGTTATGAAGACTAAAGACAAATTTAAATATCCTGTGTAGGTATGAGAGCAGAATCTTTCAGTTTTCCCCAGCTGCTGCTGCTATGACATTAACAAGTCTGCGAGTCTGACAGATATGTAGAAGTATTTTTCAGAGCACAAGAAAAAGCAGTTTTTCTTGTAAGTAAAGTTGCAGTACCGTATTTTTCCCGAGGACCACTGTAGTCGTAAGGCTTGCCCTTGCGGAAGATTTTGAGGGTTGGGTAGCCAGTGACATCAAACTTCTTTGCGAGCTCCGTTTCAGCCGTGGCGTCGACTTTAGCCAGGGGGATGGGAGGCGTGCGCTTGCTGAGCTCCTGGGCAGCCTTCTCATACTCTGGAGCAAGCCTCTTGCAGTGGCCACACCTAGGGAGGCAGAGCAGAGAGAACCTCTTACCAGCCACTAAGCCTGCCAGGTACCTCCTTACCCCTGGAGTGGAAGAGTTAAGTCTTCCAGAATGCAGAAATGGAATCATTGACTCTACAGAGGACACTTCATCCATGTCTCTGCAACCTGAGGCTGGCCTCTCTGTGCCTGGCCTCACATTGCTATAGACAGCTTCATTTTTAAGCTAAGGACCAATTCCTTTTGGTTTTCAGTATCTCAGTGTGTTCCCAAATCAGTAAATATTGTGAACCTCCAGTGAAGATCTGGACACCACCCCTTGCTGAGACACAGATCCAGTCTAGTCCGCCAGTGATTTGCAATGTGATCCCAGGTGCAGATTAGAACTGAGGTACACCAAGTGTGTTCAGGCCATCTGTGCTAGACAAATGCAGGTGACTGCCTTCTTGCTTACCATGGAGCATAGAACTCCACCAGGATTATGTCAGCATCATTCACAACTTCGTCAAAATTATCCTGGGTCAATACCAGAGTGGCTTCGGGTGGAGGGGTCCAGTTGGGGTCAGAAACCTCCTTGACTTTGGCCACAATAGCTGAAATACAGTTCAATAACACAATTAGCAAGCATGCAGCATGTCAAATGCAAGAATTTGAAATCAGAGGGCAAGCATGATGCTGGATCAATGCTTACACATCAAGCTTACATGAGAACACTTTCTTAATCAAGTTCCTTTATGCCTTATTTCCTTGTTAGCATTACCGAGAAGGTCTTCTCTTCACCCCATAGAGTGTCTTATGCAGAGCACAGATCTGCACTTTGCAGCACTGAATTCCATCTCAAAACAGACAGAAAAGGAAGTTTTTCCCCCTCTGACTAGAGCTGGGCATATTAATTAAACAAAATACAGCCAATATATATATCAAATGTTTATTGGCTTATCCTTCAGCAAACATGAGACTGTGTCCTCTTCTAGTCAAGTCATATTTCTAGAAACCTTCTGTCAGTAACAGCACTATCTACTACCTGCAAAATTGTCCTCTATCATGCAGCCCGTTGAGAAAACAGGGAAAATTTCAGCATTCATAATATTACTTGTTTTAAGATAAATAACTTGAGATCAGGGTCCTTCAAAACAGCTGCATATTAAGGAACAAGATCATAGATACTTTGTTTTCTTACAGGGAACTGCAAGGGACTGGTGCTTACCATCTTCTGTCCGAGATCCATCGTAGTCAACAGCTTGGCCTTTTTTCAGGATTTTGATGGTTGGGTAGCCACTGACATCAAAACGACTCGACAGTGAAGTGGCTGCAGTAGCATCTATTTTGGCTACAGGAATAGGAGGGTCATGTTCCTTCAGAGTTTTGGCTATCTTCTCATACTCGGGAGCAAACTGCTTGCAGTGCCCACACCTGTCACAGGAAGACACAAGCAGGCATGTAAATGCAGGACAGACATGCAGAGGTGTTCTGCTGCTCTGCAATTCCAGGATGCCTTCTGACAGATGTCCACATCATCAGCACAGAAATGTTTGTCTTGCTACATGTTCAGATCATGGAGAGATGGAGAGCAACTGTAGCTAATGTACTGTATGTTCACATCAAAACTTTTATTTTTCTTAATTTTCATTCAACGTGGAATGTATCGCCATATGCTTTATAAAACCACTGTTAAAATATTCAACAACTTCCTTTACAACAAAGTTGTATTATGCTCGCTCCTTCCTTCTTTCCTTCCTCCTCAACTTCAGCCTCTCCCTAACCAAGGTTCATCTTCTCTCCCCAGCACCCTAAATTGAAGTAAAGAGAAAAGGAACCAGCAGTCAAGTTGGCCAAATGAAATCTCCCACCCACCATGGTAACACAGCATCTGCCCCCTCTCTGGCCACACCAGCACTCTCTGGGGAGAACAGATGCTCCTGATGCAAAAACAGGCATGACAGAGGATATCAGTATAATAAATGCTAAATACAGCCTGACAAGCTAAAGATGAAACCAGGAAAATGTAGGAAAACAGAAAGCAGTTTGTGGCAGATAGCCTTTGCTACTCAGCATCTCAGCTGGAAGGAGGGGGAGTAGAAAAATAGGAGAGATGTTTAGTCATACATCCTTCTACTCAGATAAACTGAACTTCATGTTTAGTTTTCATGTAGGCAAACTACAGCTGCAGAATTAGTGCCTACAGCCAAGAGGAATGGGATTCTCTGTGAAAAGAATGGCACAAGTTAAAATGCAACTCCACCTCAAGCAAGATCATATTTCCCCTCTATTCAAAGGCTGGAGAAGCACCAATGAGTAAGTCATTTTTGTATCACTGAGCCACAATGGAAAGGTTCTGACTGCAACACTAACTCAGCAACTCCACTGGAATTATCTTCTATCTTGTTTTCCCCCAGTAACCATCCTTAATGTTTTTGAACACAAGAATGCAAGAGAAGACACATCCTGGCCTAAATCCTTTGTCTTAGTTACAGCAGGTAAGTCCATTGTAGCTCCCTGGAGCAGACCAGTGGTGCTGCACAGCCTGGGATGCCAGCAGAACTGCCATCATTAGGCAGATGTAAGAGGCACTGCTTAAACTGATAACACAAACAAGCTGTGTCCCTAACCACTCCACACCCTTCTGGCAAAGACAGAAATGTGAATTTGGAAAGGAAAACCTTCTGGTGATTCCCCTGCTAGGGAAGCCTTCATTACTTCATCTAGGTGAGCAAGCACACACGTTCTCAGTGGCCCAGTACTGGCACAGGATGATAGCAGGCTGCAGGACCACACTGCATGACTTTTCTGTGCCTCACTGGGACCATTTCTGTTCCCTGACAGGCATAAACCAGGGATGGAATCAGGCTTGTGCTCCCCTTGCCATGGGATCCCTCAGTATGACCCACATCTGTGGAAAAGGAGCAGGCTGCTGGTTACAGGGGCAGGACAAAAGGTTCTTCCCCACCACGAGAACCATCTCTTTTTCTGTACTATAGCAGAGTCCTGGGCATCTCCTGCAGCCAAGTTACTCCTTTGTCACCTTTAAAATGGCAACCCAAGGTCACTTTTTAGGAGCTTGTCCTGGCAGAGCAGCCCTGTGACGCTGCACCCACGGAGGTGCCGCTGTGAACCCACCATGGTGCGTAGAACTCCAGCAGCACGGTGTCCTTGTCTGCAGTGAAGGTGTCAAAGTTGGCATCATTCAGGACTAACACACCATTCTCCTCTTTAACTACAGAATCATCGTCATCTTCGTCATCTTCTTCATCGTCATCATCATCACCTTCATCGTCAGCTTCTTTTGTAACAGGTTCTGGCAAGGTAAGAATATGACACAGGTTAGATTGTGTCAAGTTTAACATTAAAGTGAAGATGGATTTGGTATCTCCTGTGGCTAAGGAAAGCACCCACATGAATTAGTTTCTGCTGCACACACAGTGACAGCTATCTCAGTTTGCAAAGAGCCTGGACTCAGATGTTTGACCATTTCAATTTTGTCCACACTACACCAGCTAACAATATTCATATTTCAGTAAAGTATCAACAGGTATTTCACACCTCAGGCAGAACTAACAAAATGGACACAAGAAGAATTAAAGCACACAAATCTATGCAACAGTTGCCACCAAGGTTTGATGGACATCTTGTTAAAACCTGGGCAGTGAGACATGTTTTGCTGGGCAAGAAGGGCACACAGATGACACCTGAACTTCAAACAGAACCTTTATCATGCAACAGAGCAGCTGTCCTTTCAGTGTAGCCAAATTTAAGTTGGAAAAATTAGTGTCTTACACCAACAAAGCAGGTGTTATCTGTTCCCAATGCTCCCCTTGTACCCCTGCTCAGGAGACTGTAACACCACAGTGTTAGAGTATATAGCTATGTGCTGCTATAGCTATGTGCTGCCTGTCTGAAGGTCTAATAAACAGACACACTTGCTATAAAACCAAAATTTACCATTTCACTACTATCAAGGTGGTTTGGAGGCAGCATTTCTAAATTGTGCTTTTTTCCTGACTGCTCCATCCATGTCTGCCACTCTTGCTTTCAGTTACAGAGATGTTCCAGGTCTGCTATTCACTGAGGAGCCTTTCCACTCACAGGAGCACCAATCACTCTGCTCTGGATCAGCACCAGGCTGCAGTGAGTGTAAAATCAAGTAACTGACTGCAGAAGTCCCATGGAAACTCATTCCTATGCACCTGGCACATGCCAGGTACTCTTCTAAAAAAAAAAACCCCAACAAAATGGACTGAAAGCTTCTTCTTTCAAAGAACTTTTGGGGAGGCCTTTGAATTAAGATCAAAACCACTGGTCCAGAACAGTCCTTTAAAGGAGAAAGCAATTTGTTAAATTACCAAAGCAAAATTACCATTGCAAATATGAAGCCAGCACATTTCTACTGGTTCCTTCTTTGTTGGCTTGGAATTTGAGATGGTTTTTTCAATATCTGACCTTTCACATGTTCCTTTAAACTTTTTTTAAAAACACAAAACTGCTATCTTTCAAGGAAACCAGACCTTCCTGAAGGACTTTAAAAGAATTTCAGTTACAGAACAACAAATGAAAATATCTCGTCCCAAATGAAAACTGTAAAACAATGAAGTTAAGTCCCTTTCAACCAGTGGGAGTCCCAGGAACTGGATAAAAAGAAAAAACAGGGGGATTAGAGTTTCTTGTTTAAAATTATTTTCTATTTAAATGGCTTTTGACTAAGGTGAGAGGAGCTACTGCAGAAGTATTCTGAAAATATTCTGATTTCATCAGGAAGTTGAAAGTTAAGAATGATAAATATGTACTATCCAGATATGAAAAAGCTAGCAAAACAAAACCCACTTTTGTCAGACCAACAGCAGACATTAGGAACAACCTCACCATGGATAAAATTATGTCATTAAATTGCAATAGCTAGTTTTATTTTAAAACAAAATATGCAAAAAACAAGTCTATATGCTCTCAGGAAACAGTACGGGCTCTTGGATAAAATATATTGATTTTAATTAGAGGTTGCATTTACGTAGCATGAAAATAGAAAATACTAAAGCTTCTGATGAAGGGAGAGATGACAGGAGATCATTTATCACACAACCCTAGTCAGCTGGATCAGGTTTCTTTACCAAGTGCTAGTGTTTCACCTGATCTCTGAGGCAGCTAAAAGCACTATTTGCAAGCAGACAATGCCTCCTGTGTTGCAGCTCTTGCTCACCCTTGAGTGAGTGCACACCTCACATCCCTGCAGGACTGCCCTGGTGGAACAGCTGGATGTCAGGGGGCTTCTGCAGGCAAAACCTGTGCCTTACAGGGGTGCCCAGCAGTTCTGAGGGCTCAGTTTCACCACAGGCTGCTCCTGGCTGGCCTGTGCCTGAATTCCCAGCCATTGCATTCCTGGCAAATTGCTTCAGATATGATTTCTCCTGACACAAAGGAATGCGAGCAAAACCAGCCGGCCAGTTCTGCTCCTGCACCCCGAACCACCCACCGGGTTGTGACCCCTGTTCCCGCCCACTCCTCACCCCCAAGAGAGACAAAGACCTCAGCAGCTACAGCGGCACCTGGTTTTTAGAAAGAACAAGGCATTCCCCGCAAAAACATCCAGCACCGGTGGAAAATGTAACCATCAGATCCACCATCCCTCACTGAAATAATTTTCTATATTTCCCTACAGGCTGTACCGCCTGCCAAGGTGAAACTTCCCTGACAGTGACACGTTGTCATGGGCATTGCACACACCCCCTTCCTCCTCCTCCCTGGAGATGGAGGCAGGACAATAGCCCTGGAACAGCAGGACTCCACCTTTTCCCAAGCAGCTTAAGGAAGGAGGGTATTAAAAGTAAGCTAACCACACTCAGACATTGGTCCTTAGAAGTGCAGAGTTACTCTCTGTAGCTTCCAGCTTCACCAGCACCCAGGGCTATCACAGCTGCCTCTGCCATCCCTGTAAACTTGGGACTGAAAGACCTGTTTCAGGGACCCAACACGGGAGAAACAAGCAGGACCTTTTTTTTTTTTTTTTCTCCCATAAAGAGCAAGAAACTTTCCTCTGCATTAAAGACTTACAATTTTAAGAGAGCAGAATGAGTTTGTGACACCTGAAGTGGCAGAAGAAGATAATAAATACTTGCATAAGTCAGCTCATGAAAATAAAACAGCTGCCCCCAAACTGAAGTATCTTTGTTTCTTAAAGAGACTTGCAAAGCCAGTGGACAAACCAACAGATGTGACAGCTGTGGCTAAAACCTGTCCTCTGGTAAAATATGGATAACCCCCTTATACTAAAAAAAACCATAAACACACCAAAACATTAAAAAAAACCCACCCAAAACAAAACAAAAAACTCCCCAAACCTCCACAAAATCAATCCACAAATTTCAACACATTACTACACAAGTCAAAAAACAAGAAGGTACTTTTTTTAAGACTTGAAGTACATGATGCTGGCTGGTATGCCTTCTTTAGGATGACAGCTACTCTGAAATTAATTCTTACAGTAACTTCACTGAACACCCAGCATTTATCAGAAATATAGCCTAGTAACATTTTCTTAAACAAAGCAGATCCTGTACAGAAAAGCTGCATCCAGACACCAATGACTTTGGGATGCTGCCTGAAAGTTTCCTTGTGAGGAGCACACTGTTCCCTAATTGGATGAGCTCAGTTTTCAGAAACCCAGAACTCATCATGTGTTGCTAGGACTTTTGAAAGATTTTCAATTTAATTTAATATCAGCTGCCTTCAATCTTTTCTGTGGTGGATCCTCTACATGATCCCTCCTTTCCCATCATCAGGATGCCAAGGGTGAAGTGGTCAGGATCCAGCCTAACCTCACCTCCAGCATATTTACCCCCCTGCCCTGCTCAAACCTCACTTCCCAAATCATGCAGTGCAACAACCCGGGTTTGCTCAGAACTTTTCATCTCCCCAATAACCAAGTGCATAAGATTACCTCCTTGCTGCAAAGTAAATTTCTTCCACTTCACCCAAGTCTGCATTCCAAGGGCAAAAATTAAAATCCCCAACCATGTGCGTTTTTAAGGCAAAGGCTTTGTCAAGGCTAGTTCAGGATCTATATACAAATTCAAGGTACACAATAGAACCTGGGAAACGATTCAAAGCTGGGCAGTGGATTAGTGTTCAGCTCCACACAGCAGGAGACACTTCCATCCCTGTGTACCTTTGATGCCCAGAACTCCTATAATGAGAGGAGCAGCAAGCACGGGAAATGCTGATGAGAGCCAGGCCCACAAGAAGCTGAGCCACTGCTGCCAGCCACAGGTAACACTGTAACATCACAGGTGCCACTCCACCCTTTGAAGGTGGCAGGGGAAAGCAGCCCGAGGCTTTGTCACATGTTACAAAGAAACCACAGCCACGTTCCAGCTAAAAGCAGAGAAAGAGGCATAAAAATTGTATTCCAGTTTACAACAGAAAAAAAGAAAAGAGCTCCACAGGAAGATTCTGTATCTCTGTATCCTTACTGCAGATGCCATATTTAAAACAAATCTCTTTACCCTCATCCTACAGACCATACAGTTACACAAATAGGGTAACTCATCTAAATGCAGTTCTGCAAGTTTTAGTGCCTGTCAGGCCAGCAAGAAGTTGCAGGACATGAGTTCAGAAGGTCATCCATAATCCAGTCTCTCTAAAAGCCCTCTAATACTTAAAATACAGCAGTGTTCATGCAGGAAACATGACCGATGCATAATTTGCCAAAATCCACATGAAAGAAACTTAAAACCGAAAAAAGAAACACCTTCAAATGCCTGCCTCCTACTATACTCATTAAGCCTCAGCAGCTTTGTTTCAGCTAATTTTGGAAAGGAGGAGACACACGTCAGTGAAATCCAAAGACGGTAGGAAGAAACACCAAGAAGATGGTAACAATGGGCCTTCCTTCTGTGAGGGGGGAAAAAAATCAGTTTGAAACACTAAGAATGCACAGAGTCCCTGAACAAAGGAGTAAGGAAAAGAGTGCTCGGTCACAGAACCGTAGAATGATAAGGGTTGGACGGGACCTTAAAAATCTCATAGTCCCAACTCCCCGGCCAGGGAAGGGACACCTCCCTCTAGAGCACTGCTTGGTGGCCTTGAACACTGCCGGCACTGGGGTATCCACAGCCTCTCTGGCAACCTCTTCCAATGTCTCAGCACCCTCAGAGTAAAACATTTCTTCCTCATAGCGAGCCTGAATTTCCCCTCTTTCAATCTGCACCCACTGCCTTATTACCACTACTACTTATTATTACTACTCCTTGTTTTATCACCATAGCTCCTGATGAAGAGTCCCTCCCTGCATAACGAAATCTCTCCGATAGGAGTCGGAATAAAGCAATCGCCAATTCCCAGGAGGTTCAGAAGCCGGGGATCACCAACATGGCTAATGGTTAGCAGGCTGTTACCACCGTGCTGGGAGCGGCGAGGCAGAGCCGCCCCACGGCGCACGACACACCAGCAGCGCCGGGACGAGCGGCTCGCACGGACCTCAGCGCCCCGCACAGCGGCCTGCGAGAGCGCCCCGGTCCCGGCGGCGCCCCGCCAGCCCGGGCTCCCCGCAGCGCCGGGGCCGCGCCGCCGCCTCCCGCGGGGGAACCCGGCATGCGCTGCCGGCCCGGCCCCCGCCCGCGCTCACCTCCGTCGCCATCCTCCTCCTGTGCGGCCGCGCCCCGCGCCAGGAGGGCGATCTGAGCCAGCCCCAGCAGCAGCACCAGCACCCACAGCCCGCGCATCCTCATCCCGCCGCCGCCACCGCCGCTCCCGGCCCGTCCGCTCCCTGCACTGCGCTCCCGCCGCTCGCCCCGCCCCGCGGCACGCCGCACCCGCTCATTGGCTGCCGCCTCAACACGTGCTTGGCGCGGTCGCCAATCAACAATCGTCACGAGGGCGGCCGTCGCGGGGTGCGCGGGTTTCGCGTGTTCCGCGGCGCTCCCGGGGACCCCCGGCAGCAGCGGCCGCGGCGCCGCGGCGGGACACAGGCGCCACCGGCCGGAGCGGTGGCGGGGAAGCGGCGGCGGCACCACGCGCGGAAGGGCCCGGCCGCTCTGAGGTGCCGCCCCGCCATTGGCCGCCGCCGAGCCGCCAACCGCAGCCCGCCACGCGTGGAGCGCGCGGCCGCTCCGGGGGCGGGAGGCGGGCGGGACGGGGCGGGAGCGCCCCGAGCGCGTGCGGCCACATCGCCCTTCGGGATTGGCGGGCTGGCGCTGGGGGGCGGGGCCAGCGGCCCGCGGCAGCCTGTGAGGGCGCGCCGCGTGCGGCGGGGCGGGGCGGGCTGAGGGCGGTCTGAGGGCAGCGCTGGGGCCTCCTAAATTCCCTCAGCGGGAGAGGGGGAGTCGGTTCCGTGCTGCTGCGGGCGGGAAGGGTGGGATGGAGGCACCGCCCTTCGGTGCTCCCGCAGGGGGATGTGGGGCAGTGATCCCACCGGTAGCGCCGTGCTTGCACGGGAAGGGGTCGCGGCACAATGTCTGTCCGTGGTTGTCCGGATGGTGTATATGGTGAATGCCTAAGATGCAGCAAGACAGCGCTAAAACCTGGGCTTTTAGTGCCAAAATTGCCAGTCCGTCCTCCTGCTTGGGCGAATTACATAGGCTCATGGGACAATTATTTTCATTTTTATGAAACTTTTTACACTTAAATTGGAAGCTTATAAGCATAAAGAGCTGCTAAGTTCAGTGTGCAGCTACATGATAAAAGAGTAGCAGTAGCTTATGATAAACGAATTATCTTCAAGATTTTGAAGTGCAAGCCTTAAATATAAACTCCACAATTTTAGAGGATTAAGACACTGCATTGCTATGAAAGGCTGCTGTTGCATCAGTTGCCATTTGGCATTTGTAAGTGATTTGTACGTTGGGGAAAACCATATTAAAAGACCTGCTGTGTTCTACATTCATAAGTTATAGCCTAAGTTATAGAAGTTATGTAAGTTATGCTAAACCTTGTATAAGTTATATAAGTCAGTGTCTTTCCTCAACTCAGCTGCCACACAAGTTATCTTGAAAATACAGCAGCTGATACAAAAGCAGTTTTTAACTTATTTAGCACTTCACTAGAATGGAATGGGATGTGATCTGAATCAAGTTAAAGCTGTCTGCATCCTGCCAAAACTGTGATCCTGATCCTGCCTGATTTTGGTATTGGTATAAATACTAGTTTGATTAGCATTGCTATTCAGTAGTTTGAAGACAGCACATAATCAGATTGTACACTCCATGTTCTCAGTGGAAAGAATTAAGAGTATGGAAAGTTTTTATTTAGAGTCTTGTTCACTGTTTAACACAACCCTTGATTTGAATATCATCTTGGTGTGTGAAATATTTACTGTCTTTGTCCTCTGGGTTTATGAGAGAGATAGTGGCTATAGTAATCCATTTTTTCTGATTTAAGTTGGAGGTTTTCCAGCTGACAGTGACCTGTCAAGGTAGAGGAGTACTGTCAAGCCCAATGCTTCATGACAGACCATTGCAAAACTGGTTAAAGATGCTTGCAGAAAAAGTGAGCGTGTAAAATGGGGAAGTGATGTTATTATTGCTTTTGTCTGCTAGAGTGTGAAATACTGAATTAAATGCTTTTTCTTTATGATGAATTGTTTGGTTATTATGGTTTCTGTTGCTCCAGGTTAACTAACTGAAAAAGGGGATCAGTAAATTTGCTAGGCAGTCAAAGGTGCCAAATACCAACAATGAAAAGGAAGTGCAAATAGTACAAATACTATTTTGTACTAGAGGGGAGGTGGGTTTGTTATTACTTATTTGAGCTGTGGGAGGAAAGCCTGGAATGCAGAACTCCTGTGATCCCTGTTCAGCCAAGGACAGCCTGACTGAGAAATTTGCTGAATTGTCAGTTCACTGTGTGGGTGGTTACGACACTGGGAGGATCTTAGGCACGTCCCACTAGACAAACAGGGCCTTGGCAAAGGACTGTCGTCTGGTCTGTCTTCAAGCCAGCAGGGCTGTGCTTGCCTTCCTAGATTAGGGTTGCACAGGATGGCACAGCGAATACAGAGCTGTAAATGGCACAGCGAACACAGAGCTGTAAATGGCACACCAGACATGTGATTGAGACATGTGATTCATTCCAGACCAGCTGGGATTCATCCCAGACCAGCTGGGGTGCCAGCTCCATGCACTTTGGGCACTTGGAAGAGTGTGCCAGCTGTGCAGCTCTTCCAGGGGATTGCTTCCTGCTCTCTAAAGGGCTGGTTACCTTATGCAGGTGAAAATCCTCTGGGCTAAGCACTACTAGTAGGAGTGCTGCTGCCTTCTGCTGTGTGCTCATTCCTTATGTAAATTGATAATAGGAGCACTCTCCTTTTTGCCAGGAGGGTCTCTAGGCAGAAGAAAGGTGGAACATCTGCCCAGTATAGGGTAATCTCAGGGTTAGAAGCATAGAAAAGTGAATGGCACAGGTTTCTTGTCTGATTGTGAGAAACTGGCCATACAAATCCCTGGTCATGGGACACACTGGAGGGTCCAGAAAACATGAGGCCTCACAGAGCACCTATGGTGTAGTTTCTGGATAGAAAAAAAAAATTCTACCAGGTGACATCTGCTGTGCTGCACAAAAATGCAGGTATTAGTGCACTCTGGCTGTTTGAAAGTGGATTGCATTTTGTACACACTGTGTTTCATATCTTGATAAGTGTTAGGATCACTGCTGGCAGACCTACATCTCCAGGAACAAGCAGACAATTGCAGTTCTTAAATATGCTTCTCCTCAGGAGCATTCAGTAAGTGTCTTTCCTGTTGGTTTGAGTTGCCAGTGGCTACCTTAAAGTCTTCACAGGTTGCACCTGTGTTCTCCAACATCATTAAGTGGTGGGCTGTGGAAATCTCTCCTTGTGTCACACTGTACTTTTCTCCTTTAAAAGGTAGCCTAGACACTAGTAATCCTGTACCTCATTTTGCACATTCTGTGGGGCACAGCTGTTAGTCTTAGAAGAGGCATATTCAGCAGGAAATATCAAAAAAGAAAAAGCCATGTTCTTCCACAAAAATCACGAAAATGGCAAAACATGTCAGACCAAGCTATATAGGTCTAACTTCTGCTATTAAAATGTATTACAATCTCAAAAGTAAATGTAGACCTACTTGGCCTTTCACAGGCTGTGAGTCAACACAGACAGGCAGCTGGGACAACCACAAACTCACAGCAAGAACATGAAGAGTAAATTTGAGCTAAAAATGTAAGATTTAAAATGGCTCAGTGTCACACAAGTGTTTTGAATTATTTTTCTGATAGTTTTCTTGTCGACCTTCGTTATCTTGTTTGCATAATAGCTGAACTTTCACATGATGCTGAGTTGCCTTGCACATAATCTTCATGTAAATCACTTCAGTGAACCTCAAAACAATGCTTAAAATATCCATCCTGATTGCATTTCACCTCAGTGATTTGCATTTCACCTAAAAATAATTTAGAGCAAGACACTTGTAGAATTAATGATTTTTTGCTCAATGGTTGATTCATCTATTATGATGCTTATTTTAAAATATCTTTCAATAATTTTCAGTCATCATTGTAGAAAGATGATAAAAAATTTGATGTGAAAATGTTCCACTTCAATACTACTAAATTCTTGTAAGTTAATGAAAAATGGTAAGTGACAGTAATATAAGTTCCTGTATTGCCCAGGAAAACTGATTGTTTTGCTGCAATGATTTTGAGTGTCTGTCTGGATGACTTCTTTTTTTTTTGCCTTTTCTCTTTTTTTTTCAGGGACCTACTTCTAAGTTCTTAGTTCTCTGTTACCTCTTTGTCTGTCACTACCAGCCTTGGTAAAAATTCTCTCTTCATCTTTCTTACAAGACCCCTTCATCTGTTAAAAGGCTGCAATAAGTGACCCTGGAGATTTCTCCAGGCTGAGAAATTCCCACTCTCTCAGCCTTTCCTCAAAAGAGAGGTATTTTAGTCCTGTCATCATTCCTGTTGCCCTCCTCTGCAGTTGCTGCATGGTCCATGTCTTTCTTGTGCCCCAAGGAAGGAGCAGGATTCCAGAGCTGGACACAGTGTTTCAGGTGAAACTACCACAGCAAAGGAAGGGAATCCCTCTGGATAGCATCCCATCCTTCAAGTGTATCAAGTGTATCAATATCAAGTGTATTTGGGCACCCCATGCTGGGAGGATTTGGGCAGCATTGTGGTAGTAAGGTAACCAGGACCCAGGCAAAGGAATGTGATTATTCATTATCAGTAATTGAGATGCTGGCTGGCACAATGCTGGCCTGTGCCAAGCAGAGCACTTCCAAGGACTTCTGAACATTCCTCTGGAGCTGGCACGTTCTTGGAAGCTGTTTGTGTGCAGCCAGGCTGCTTGGAGAATGAGAGAATTTATTAGCACAGGTGCAAGCACCTCCACATTGGTTGGCTTGGGTGCCTGGGAATATCCCAGGCATGCCCTATTTACTGGTGTAGGTGTGGCACTTCAGTGATGTGTAGGTTGGTGCCAAGAATAGCAGAGAACATGTAGGAACACTTACCTCAGTACCACTGAGGTAAGTGGCCTAAATGTTGGCCCTTACTAGATTTTTTGTTAGAATTTTACATTGTGAGAACCAATGGATAATGAGACTACTTCAGTTGTCTGTAAAGTTACATCCTAAGTTTGGATGACCACCTATCCAATACAGCCCTGTAAATGTATTTCATATCTAAACTGTAGTTTATATCTACTTTTTATTTTCTTCAGATTAAATATATACCTCTAGAACACTTCCATGGAGTTTATTGGTAAACGTACATGGAATAAACTTCAGAACTTTCAGCAAAGTCACCTTCTAGTGTTTTCTCCAGGGTGCTGATAGCTTTCCTGGAACAGGGTGGATGTAACAGAACCTTGACAGTGACTGCTAGACTACCTTACTTTTTCAAAATTAATTTTTCACTTTTTGTGTAGGTGACAGAATGTCCTGCCTCCTATAGAGGACAGTTAAACACGGTGAAGTTCAGTGCATTGCTGACTCTGAGAGGCAAGTATTGAAGGATGCATCTTAAACAAGTGGCAGAGAAGAAGAGAAACTGTGTTTTTCTCGGCAAAGGTGCTGGTGAGGGATGTGTGGAGGAGCAGTTGTGCTAATGGTGCTGTGCACCAGTCACTGGAAGCATTGGTTTCATTTTGGGGTTTTTTTGGGGGGTTAGTGGAAACCAATGGAAGTACAGATTTCTCAGCATTGTCAGCTTACACTTCAATGCCTGAGTGGATTTTTCTCTGGTCTTAATTTATCTTTACTCTGATCCTTTGGCCTGTGAAGAGATCCACTCACCCTACAGGAAAAAAAAGGATACAAGATGGAATGAGCAATCCCCTTTAAATGAGGGTCCCATCTCCATCTAAGTGAGTTGTTGTCACAGACATATTATATGAAAAATCCCTTTGTTAGGATCTCTTCTCCTGAGAAGCTGAGAGGCCTCAGAAACGAAATGTAAACAATGTTCATCTGCTGCTGTGGAATGCTACAGGTGGATCTTTGATTGGTCTCATGTGGTTGTTTTTAATTAGTAGCCAATCACAGTCCAGCTGTCTCGGACTCTGGTCAGTCACAAGATTCTTTCTATTCCTTGCTAGCCTTCTGATAAAATATTTTCTTCTATTCTTTTAGTGTAATTTTAGTATATAATTTTCTTTTAATATAATATATATCATAAAATAATAAATCAGCCTTCTGAAACATGGAGTCAAGATTCTCATCTCTTCCCTTGTCGGGGTTGCCTGGGAATTTTTACAAGCTATCATATGCACAGTTGGTCACAAGATGTCAGTGTCAAAGAGCAAGCTGGAGCGAAGGGCCTGGGAAGTTGAGATCTCCCAGCTCCCCATTCTGGGAATACTGCAGGGAACATTTGCTGTGCTGGCCCTTGGCACTGGAAACTGTTGCAGTATTGTTGGGGCTCAAGGCCGTAGTGCAGGTGAGAAATCTTTCCAGCTCTTTGCAGGGTGGTTTTGGTTTGGTTGGTTCATAAGACCCAGCAGAAAGCTGAAAAATTTCTGAGGCAAGGTATGAGCAGGAATCAGATAGGATTAGGAGCAGGAACAGATTCTGGGTGGAGGAGGAGGCTGTTTCCCTTTGCACATCTGTCTTCTGTGGTAGAGTACTCCACTAGTCAAAGGTAGGTATCTTGCATACAGCTTTCAGCTGACATGTGAAAACACAGGCCTGCCAGGCTGTCACCTGTAAAGAGCCCATTTTTTAATCCAGGATCATGATACAAGGGATTTAAGACTGATCTGGCTTGCTATGGTCTGTTCCAGATTGCATCAGTGGAAAAACTTCCTAACAGAAACTGCTGTGTCTAGCTGGCACAGCATGGCACAGCTTTTACACCTCAGTCTGCTGCATGGCAGTCAAGAGCAGGAGAGCTTGTGGGGTCATAGAAAGCCCACTCTTATAATGCTTTCATTAAAACCATTATTTTGGCCCATCCTCCCTGGGATTTCCAAGAGCTTCAGGAAGCAGCTGTTTTCCAGAAAGAAAAACATGTCAGGATAACTCATGGTTTCTACTGCAACATCATTTTCCAGAACTGTAGTTAGGATGTGGTCTCCTTGAGATTCATTTAGATGCTCACTACTTCATTCATGAAAAACCCTTCAAATGGGTTATGAAGGAAGAGTAGAAGTCTCAATTCTCTCTCTTCCACCACTGACTAAAGCTGTGTAACAAAACATGCACTACTATAGATCAAAAATTCCTTCTGTTTATAGCAAATCAGAACTAGACTCTTTGAACTGTGAGATATGTTTGTTTTCAAATTAGCATTGCATTTTTTCCAAGATGCTCTTGCATTTTTATGCTCTAAAGGCTCAACCTAATGTATTTTTCTCCTATTTCTGTTCCCAAGCACAGGCTTGCATTTGGAGTTTGTTGTGCATTATGTTTAAAGCCATGTCATTCCTCTGTTGCCTCTAGCTTTTTTAGGAGTAAAGCACAAGAGGTGCTACTTCTTGGACTTCTGCTTTCAAAAAAAAAAAAAAAATCAGGGCATAAGATATCCTGAAATCTTAAATTCTTAAATAATTACATTGGCTAGCTTACATCCATTTTCCTCATATATGTACAGTTTGCCAAAATAGGAGTCACATTATTTCCTTGAAAATTCCCCCCCTGCTATCCAGAGCTGCTGTTCCAGCCCATATGGGCATAGCCAAACTCACTGCTTTGGGTACCAACAGTGACAAAAGCTGTTGAGAAACTGCCAGTGTGAAAGCCTTGCCCAGGCTTCTACAATTTGTCCTGATCCAGATTCAACACCATGCGGCTTAAAGCTGCTGGAGGTACAAGCAAGTCTGAATTTTCCCCTGCAAGCCTGCAGAACTGTACACTACATATAAATGACTGTTGCTCAGTGGTTTCCACTTCTCCCTTTTCATAGCGGCTTACCAGAGCAGTACAGCAAGAGAGACCCTCTGTAATTCAACAGACTTCAGCCACACTTTGGCTGTGTGTGAATACAGGTGGCAAAGCCATTTTTATGCTTATTTCCATAAGAAAGCATATTGCTCTCTCACCGCGTTCTGTGAGTGGCAGCTGCTACCAGTTTGTGATCAGTATTCTCAGGTGGGTTGTGGGTGAGCGTGTCTAAAATCAGTCACATGTAGGCTGGGAAGTGTCAGGCATTTACACTTCAAAAAGAAAGTGTCCTGCAGTACATCTTCTCCTTTCTTTTGGTCTGCCAGCTCTCTGAATATTATTGAAAACAGTTCTTTCTTCAAAATCCTGCCTGCCTCCTGTTAGGGAGCCCCAGCCTCACCTCAGCTGGCATCTATGGGAGGAGCCCATTGTTCTGGTGGATGAGGCAGAGTGAAACATCTGTGATAGTGTTGGCATTGTATTACCTGCTGTTACATTGGCCTCGTGATTGTAAGGCAGCTTTTAACTGGTAATTCATCAAAACTGAGTATTTCTCATGTGCCTGCTTAAAGGCTGAGATGGTCCAGCTTGGGAACAAATTTTATGTTATTCTTTGGCTGTTTGAGCAGGGCCTGTGTAGGAGGGGACTGTGTGGAAATCCCAGATTTTGAGCCTGCTGGTGGTGCCATGAGGAAATAAAAACCACACATAGGATCATACAGATAAAGATGCAAATACACTGCCTGTGTCTAATTTGGCTTTATGTTGAGGCATCAAATTGCCTTGCATTTCTTAAAATTTTGTGCCTGTTCAGTCTTACAATGCTGTGCTTCACTAATACTTTTACTCCTTTAATTTTAGGTAGCCTCTTTTTGCAAATGAATATTTAAGTGGAACTTTCCACACATGGAAACGGATAAAAATGGGGAGACAGGGTTGTTCTATAAGAAAGGCTAATATTTTTTGTTTCCAGTCCCCTCTTCTCGTGCTTATGGAAGGTCCTTCCTGATCAAACAACATAACTGGAGAGTGAGGCATTCTTAATCTAACTTGCTACATTGTGCTGAAACTGAATTCCCTGCATGAAAAATCAAGAAGAAACTATAAGTAGAGACACAGAGCCAACAACAAAGAATTGAACTATTACAGGGGTAAATTCCCGTTCAAAGCGTTTGAAGTCCTCTTCGCAACACTTCTGGATCTCATTGTACAGGCACAAAAGGAGAGCGAAGCAGAGAGCACTGAGGAGCAGCGCTGTTTGGGAGAGGAGGGGATTCTTTCCAGACACGAAGGAGCAGTGGGATATCCGGCTGCGGTTTGCTAAAGGCTCCAGCTGGACCCCGCCCCGGCCGGGGCGCACCAGGGGCGGGCACCGGGACCCCCGAGCCGTCGCCGCTGTCCGCGGTGCTGAAGCTGCGGGAGGGGGAGGTGGACGGGGAGCATCCGGCACATAGAGAGGTTTTTGTCTTCGTGCTGGCGAATGATGAGGAATTCCGCACGCTGGCTGATGCTGAGGTGGTGGCCGCGGTGCGTCTGTGCGGGCTGCTGGCAAAGCTTTGGTAGTCGGAGTGCCTCGTTGGTTGCTTATAGCTGGGATATTGGTGCAATGCAGAGAAGCCTGGACAAGGAGCTAGGGCATAAGGCTGGTATCACAGACATATTTTCTGAAAAATCCTTTTGCCAGGATTTTTTCTCCTGAGAAGCTGAGAGGCCTCAGAAAGAAAAGGTAAACAATAATTATCTGCTGCTGTGGAATGTGCAGGTGCAATCTCATGTGGATTTTTTCTACTTGATGACCAATCACAGGTCCTGCTGTGCTGAGACTCTGGTCAGCCACAAGATTTTATTATCATTCCATTCCTTTCTTTGCTAGCCTTCTCCTTTCTCTTTCTTCAGTATAGTCTAATATATCATTTTCTTTTAATATAATTAATATATATCATAAAATAATAAATCAGCCTTCTGAAACAGGGAGTCAAGATTCTTGTCTCTTCCCTCATCCTGGAACCCCTGCAAACACCACCACAGTCCGGCTTTGACAATGTAAAGAGTTTGGACTGAAGTGTATCCAAGGCTGCAACCTGTGTCCTAGAAGCAAGTCCAAGTAATGGCACTGTTGGGGATCTCCCATATTACAATTTTTTATTTCCTGCAGCAATGAAATTGTCACATTCCCTGCTCACTCACCCCACCACACACACACCCCCACCTATGCTCCTTGACCCCCACCATCACCCCCCCAAAAAAAAAGAAAAAAAAGTAGTAGCCTCTGCTTGTTTGAGAATAGTGCTTTTTTACAATAAAAGTCAATCTCTTTGTGCCCTGTTTCAAATCTTTTCCATGGTGCTAACTGGAGACATTGCAGCAGAAACATTACTTGGAATCCACAAGGAACCTAATGAGGCTGTTAGCTGGGTTTTGTAAGATAAACAGGAATGAGCTGTGTGTGTGTTTTGCAAGGTGGAAAAGGTGTGAGAGCAGGAATGCTTTGTGTCTAAAAACCTCAGCTCTTCAGGCCACTTTTAATGTGTATCCTCAACCACGTGTAGTCACTGGAAAGCAGGAGTATACACAGTTCATGGCCGTGTTTAAGATAATGATCCTTCCTGCTGGCCAAGGCTCAGAGTGGATGGCTGGGAGTAACCCCAGCCCCCCTGCTGCTGGGCTGGGCATTGATGTGCTCACCAGCCCAGTGCAGGTATGAGGTACTGCCCACCTTCGCTCAGAGTGGGTCAGTCCTTGATCTCACCAGGTGTCCATCTTCTGACCCACTGCATTTCTCAGAGGAATTTGGTTATTTTTTGGTTGTCATTGGTCAGGAATATTCACATGACTGTTTCTGACTCCACAGCTTCTTTCTTTGGGTATTGTTAGGGCTTTTTCATTTGCTTATCTTCCTTGTTTTAGTTTGCTCCATTGACAGGAATTTTTTCTGACTAAACTGAATTCAAGGGCCCAGCCAAGCCTCTGTTCAGATTCAACTAAACCTGTAAAGAAATGGCTATGAGCTCCAGTTCCACTCTTTGGGGGTTTGATCTCTTTTGATTATTGATGCCATTGCTTTGTTGATAATTAGGTCTAGCATCAAGCTGAGCCTCCCCTTACATCTCTGGCTAGTGGGCTGCAGCAGGATTTGGTGTCTTTATGGCAGCTCTCAGACCAAAGTCAGGTATCACAGAATATGCAAACATCAGTCTATTTAACACCCTGACTAACTGAACTTCTAATACCTCCAGCCTTCCTTCTGGAACATTTCTTGCTTCTTTAGCATTTTATTAGCATCTGGTTTGGGGCAGTGATGGAGGTATAATACAGAGCTTGATACAGAACACAGAGTTCAGTGAACCTTTGGTCTGACATGGTAAGGCTGTATTTTTGTTTTTAATATTCCAAGTCAGGTTGTCAGCTGATTTAGAGCACCTGAGGCTGTTTTGAAAATATAAGAATTCAAGAGCCTAGTTTTGTTCATTGACAGGTTTTACAGAAGCATACAGGTGCCTGAAGTCTAAATTCATTGCTGCTCCTGTAAAATTTAATTTTGTTAGGAACTGAAACAACAAGAGCACATCTGCTTGTTACAGGTGCTTGTTTTTTCACAACTTCCATGTATGTTGGAGATTGGCAGATTGGGTTGGTATTTGGTGTAATTCGATGCAGTCTTTGATAAAAACAGGCTTCTTGAAAATATGCAAAGTCTTCTACACACTGAAAAGTAAAGGGACAATATTAATATAAATGCTGGTTTAGGCATTGACAGAGTGAATGTTACAATGGATACATGTCAAGTTTGTTTACAGCAATAATAAAAAAAAATATTTTCAATTCACACCCTGTTTTTCAACTCAAAAAATCCCCAGGTGGTTTATAAATGGCATGCAGGGCATATACATGGCACTGGACTGCAATCACAGGAACTGTCCAATAATCTTTTTTGGTGCTGTCTGGCAGTCCTGAATGAATCTGTAGGGTTTTTTGGGAAAGCAGAATGTAAATGACTGAAATATAATCAAGTGTTTGAAATGTTGTAGCTAATAGTTGTTATTATTTCACATGTCAGTCTTGAAAAGCTAAGAAACTTGGAAGACCAGGTTCTCTTTCCTGTGAAAAAAAAAAAAAAACCCACAAATAAAGAAGACAACAAAACCGTCTCTCCACCAAAACAAATCAAAACAAAAAAAAACCCCAAAGAAACAAACAACCCCCCGCCCCCAAAAAATGACATTTAAAAAGATAATGTAAGAAGTTTAACAAAGACAAGTGCCAGAATCTGTATCTGGCATGGGACAACCCTGGGTGTATGAACAAATTGGGGAATGAGGGTCTAGAAAGAAGGGCTGTGGAAAGGGACCTGGGGCTCCTGATTGATGGATGGCAAGTTGACTGTGAAGGCACGGCATCAGCAACTTTTTCTTGAGAAAAGGAGGGGATTGTCCTGCTCTGCTCTGCACTGGGGCAGCCTCACCTCGAGTGCTGGGGGCAGTTTTGGGCACCACAATATTAAAAAGATATGAAGTGATTAGAGAGCATTTACCATTACATAAAGTAGGGGATGAGAAATATCACTAAGCATGGGCTGTCTGAGGTGCTCAAAGTCCTTTGCAAGTGATTCATAAGGCAGTCTGGAAGTGGTTCTTCACTACATAAAATAATTAATATAATAAGAACTACTATGCCAACTTTCTTTCCCGAATTCAGGGAGAGCCCAGAGCAGGAATCCTTAGTGCACTATTTCCTGATCTTTGTTTTCACAAAACTGAGCTCACTTCCTGTTCAAATGGACATTTTCCACTCACACTTCACAGCTGTAGAGTAAGACACATGACTCAAAATCACAGCCGCCTTCAAAATAGTACAGTTATTCCAAAGAGCACAATAATTCATAATGGTACAATTCATCAAAAACTTCCACTGTGGAGCATCCACTCAAAGGGCTTCAACAGCACTGAGATTCTGGACCCTGCTCTTTTATTCCATTGAATTTTCAGGATAAAGGGCAAGTGACTCCCCCGTTTTTATCCCTGTATACCACAGGTAGGTTTGAAAGATTCCTCCCTCTTTCAACTTCAATGCCTGTAAAGTAGCAATCACCAAAGGGAGGATTCCATTTCCCTTCAGGGAAGCTGCTCCTGCTTCCTGCAGGGCCATTGCTTGACATAGAAACACCCATGGCTCTCTAGCCAGTCTGGGCATGAAGCAGATGACCAAAATGTCTGCAAGTCATCTTACAAGGTAGCATGGGATCTTGGTAATGATCTGTGAGGCTGCAGCTTTTAACTATTCTAAACCCTCTTTCTTTGGGCTTGACATCTGCAGGGCATTCCAGGGGCAGTGGACCAGGCTGCTACAGAGCTCCAACAGAACAAAAGTGGAGTAGAATCCAGCAGTCTTGGAGGCTCTCAAATGTTAAGATTCCAAAGAATGAGTTAGCAATCAGAAATGTAGGAGCTTTATGTTCAGGGAGTTCATCTTGCTGCAAAAAAGGGAGCTCAGGCTCCACTGTCAGTCAGAGCAAAGTTCAACATCAAAGTGGGCAAGAAACAACCTGAAACCATTCAATCTTGTGGAATACTCCTGAAAGGAATTCTGTTTCTCCTTCTGGCCCCTAAATGGCACTAAAATGGTGACTCTTCTATTTTGTTTTCAGAACTAACAGAGATGGGAGAAACATTCCTATTCTCAGTTGGAAGCATTAGTGACCAAAGGTTATGTGTACTTTTGTTCCTTCATGTCCTTGTTTCTTCTCAGTGTTCAGATTGGCAAACAGGGCATACTTGTCTGGAGTGTTTTATTCTTGGGTTCTTTGAGAAATGGGTTTTTTTCATTAGCTCTCCAGAAGATTGCAAACTAAGAATGGCTGCTACTGTGATGTCAGCAGAAAGGTGCTGCTGCTGCTGACACCATGCTGCTGCCAACAGAATGTTGCTGTGGTGCGTGGAAAGCCTGAGTGCCCAAAGCACCCTTTTGGTGCAAGAGGGTTCTCCTGATCCTCTTGGAGGAGATTCCCAGCTGATAGGCTGCCCCTTGGCCCAGGCGGTCCTGTATTTTCTCTTTTCAGTGCACAGTCTGCAAAACTGCTGCCCAGCATCACTAAAAATGTTCAAGCAAATCTTTGCTGCAGTTAGTAATTTTTTTCCACTGGCCTATTCTTTCTATTTTTGCCCAGACAAAATCTGGCTGGTGACTCACCTAGCAAGTAAGTAAAGTTTTTTTCCTAGGTACATCTGATCTGGCTTTTGTATCAGTGTGTTGTTCATGCTATCCCTTAGTAACAGAGTTGATTTTGAAGTGAAAAGGGCATTAAGATACTAGGGCTTTGGTAAAGTTCATGTCAACAGCTTCAGCCAAAAAGGGGATATCTGTAGCTCTCTCATGGGGTGTGGGCAGCTTTTGTAATTGAACCTGCAGGGGTTCTTTTCCCTGCATTGGGTTGGCCTGTGGCAGTAGGATCTGTGATTTCCTCAGCTGCTGGTTCAACAAAGACAACTTCCAAACTTCTTCAGACTGGCAGAGCTTCTGAGAAGTCTGTCCAAAGACTCTGCAGTTATTCCAGAACTGAAGGAAAGCAACTTATTTTCTAAATTCTGCTATTAAAAGATTTGATGGTCTGATTTTACAATGGCTGGAGAAACAGAACAGCCTAGTATATTGTTTTCTTGCTTGCTATGTAAAAGAATTGCTGCTGCTGGAGGGACATCCTGGAAGAAAAATGCTCTTTATTTGGGTTGACTCTTTCTGTGGGATTCACCACAACAGGCAGTTATCTAACAACATCTGTTTTATTTTCCCTTGCCCATTACAGGTGAAATTGCACATGGACACAGAAAAGCCCATACTTCAGTGAGTGGCAAAGTAACCTCTGATGTTCCAAGCATTTCAGAATCATGGAGCAAGCCACGAACTTTGCCTGCTGCAACAGGAGCCAGCCTTGTAGCCTGAAATAAAGTTTTAGTGTATTTGCATCAGCAAAAAAGGGGTCCCTGGCTGTTTTGTAATTTTCTTTTGAAGAGCTATTGAGTAGATGGAAGTCTAGTTTTGGAGACAGGATGTTGCTTGCTGTTTGTTTTTAGCCATGGTGGAATATATGGCTGACAACAATATGCAGTGCTGTCTAATTAGCTCACTCTAATTATATTTTAGCAACTCAGAATTCCATTTCTATCCAAGTTCATGATTTCTCCTTAGTATAGCTGGATGTATTGGTACATATTAATAAGATTGTAAATAATTTGTAAAGCTCTGTCACTCACACTGCTGTCTGTCCATGGGGAACAACACCAGAATCAGAAGCTGCTTGGGCTCCCTCTCTTTCTAAAGAAGATGATGGTAAGGAAGAAGATAACCAAGCTCAACCTGTTTTTGGACCAGAACCTGAGAGTCCTGCATCAGTAGGGGCCAGCTTTGGTCAGCATTGTGTTTGGTGTAATTCAGAGCTCTCTGTTTCTGATCGGGCAGCACTGGTCATTCATGGCTGAAGATTCTGAGGGCTGGAGTCCTGCTGTGACAAAGTGCTTCCCCCACTCCCAGCCACTGACACCTGGAAAATCAGCTCTGAACTCTCAAGTTTAGTCATCATTTTCCTGGCATTCTGATAGGAACCATGAGTTTATCTTAGCGTTGGATAAGAGGCAAGGTTGTGTCTTTAAATGCTGCTGGTGTAGAAGTGAGCTACTTTGTATCTGTGCAGGCTCCCTGTCATCAGCAGAGTCAGCTGTCCAAAGGCACAGCTCACAGAAACTGTCCTGTGGAGGTTCCTGCCCCTCTCCATGGACCATCTAAGTAGCTAAATGAACAGCTTAGACTGCACCTGTAGATTTTACATGACCAAAATTTTATGAGGAGACTCCTGTGTACTCCTGCCATGTCAAGAGAAGGTTGGGCTGAAGGGCTGGAACACGGTTCCTAATGAACACTTCCTAAAGCCTGAAATACTGATGAAAAGTATCTCTGCCAGCCATCTTTCTGACACAAACTGATGTTTCTTGTCACAGATCCATGCATCCTCTGGAATAGTAGCTGACACTTTACCAGTATCCTCTGAAACAGGCATTCCCACACCTGAGAACTCCAGCACCAGCAGTTTGTACAGGAACACCTGCCAGGAGCAAAAGAGAATAGAGGAGGAGAGTCTGTCTCTCAGTACTGATCAGAATTTGTAACTATGATCAGAAGGTGTCATCAAAGAACTTCATCGCCTTCAGCAAGGAGCAGGACCTGGAAGATCTCCTGTCCCTCTAGTTCCTGGCACCTCTTTACCTACTTTCTTCAGAGAAATCTTTTTTTTTCCCCTCAAAATAATAGGGCCCTAGATAGATACAAATAAGACATCTGAGAACAGAGCAATAAGAGTTCCTGAGGACTCAGCAAGGCAACATGGAAAAAGAATGAAAGATACTACTTTCCAGTTTTTGTAGATGTGCTCCAGGCCCTGCATAGGTTTGGAAATAATAAATAAATCCAGTGTGCACATCTGAGATTTGTACTAGACATTCACATTGCACCTAAATTTTCTTTTGGACACCCTGCATGGCAGAGGGCTGGTGGGCTGCTGTGGTCTTGGCTGAAGGGTAGGTGATGCCAGGTGTTTTATAAACACTCCAGGCAGCAGAGACCTCCTGTTTGGGCTGGCTTTCATTTGTAGGAACTCAGTGGCTTTTCCTTTCTTTGCTGCTGTTTTGTTTCTGGGGTTTCAGAATGGTCTATACAGCGACTGCTACTGTCACAGGAGGAGAGGTAAATGTCAGTAATTCCAGATGTTGCAGCTCTTGAGTGCCTTTCCCTGTGGTGTGAGCTGTGGTTGGGGCTTTGGGTTTCCAGGAGAAAAATATTCCTTGTAAAGGCTGTTCCTACAAATCACAGACTAGCATCATCCTGCCCAATCCATTTTGGACAGCTCTTAGGGACTACAGCTTAAGATTTCTGAAAGCTCCTATCTGACAGCAAATATATCTGATTCTTCCTGGTAGCTTCTAATCCCCTTGGAGTACCATGCTTCTATCTAACTGTGCTTAGATAGAAGTCTACAAGGGACTCAGGGCATATCCATAAAATGCCATGGAGTGGATAATTTCTTTTTAAAGTCAGGAAACAGCTGCAAATCTAAACTGTTTGTGAATGTTCTTCAGACTTGCAAAATCAAAATTCAATAAATTATGAAGTGGTAGGATTCTGTTTTTTGGGGAATAACCTTAGTGATCCTTTTAGGATGGCATTTTATCCATAATGTCTGTCTGTGTTTGCTTTGTTTTGCCATAAAGAAGAGCAACAGTTGCATTTGAAAAAATGAGCTAACTCCATAGAATTCCTAAAGGATTCCCAGATATTTTGTGATATTTTCACAGGAACAAAACTGCTTTGTGCTTGCAAACCGAGTGTGAATGGTAATAGTGGTGATTAACCAAGGCCATTGGAAAAGAATTTAGGCACAGGGCGTTGTTAGAGCTCTAGGGTTGATAGCCTAAGAGACCATTTTTACCAAGCTGACAAGGCAAAATGTCTATGGCCGTGTGTCCTAACCAGCACCTTAGCTGGCAGAGGCATGGTCTGTTGTCATGTCAGTGACTAAACTCTGATGTGTAATCACACAGCAGTTGGGCATAACTGGGCTCTGTTACTCCAGAAACGCTCACTCCAGGATCATTCTGACAGACTTCTCAGGTTAATGGTTTTCAGTGTCATTTTAGGTGGCTGTGAAGCAAGTGAGTCTCCAAAAATAGCCCCAAAAGGAACTAATTGTCAATGAACTCCTAATTGTAAGGGGCAATAAGCACCCTAATATTGTTACCTATTTAGACAGGTATTATTGCGTGAATGTTCATTTATGTTCTGCAAGACAAAGGTTAAAAATCCTCTTCAGATACTGCTGGAGAATTGAGCTTTTTACTTTTATCTATCTATTTGTATACAATATGTGGGAGGAGCGTGAATTTTGTTTGCACAAATCTTTTCTGCATCGTTGGAATCCTCTTTTGAAAAACCTATCCGACTAAAACAACAGTGCCTAAGTTCACTGCCTCCATGTGGTTTTGTTGGTTTGGGGTTGGTTTGGGTTTTTCAAGTTGAAAGTATTTACTGTATTTTATGATAAGTGCTGATAACTCATCATAGAAATTATTTCCCTGCATTTTTCACTTTCTTGCCCTCTAAGACATCTCAGTTTTCATGGATGGGCCTTTCTCATTAAACTGCATATATTCCAAGTACTGTATAACTTAGGAGAAATACCTCTCCCTTTCATTCTATGTTCATTTACAAGTGCCCTGGAAATAGGAATAAACTGTAGTAGTTTTCATAACTGTAGTGTTTTTCATAAGGTAATTTAGCTATGCACATTCATCTCCATGTCATCGTTTCTTTCTTTCAGCTACCTTCCAGCTAACTCTGGATAATTATGGAATACATGAATGGAGAATCTTTAAGCAGTGTCATTAAAGAAGTCCATATGGCTGAATGAGAGATGGCAACCATCTGCTGAGAGGTAAAGGATGCCACTGGTACTTCTGATTGTTTGGGCAGGCTGGTACTTCTCCACAGGTGTTAAGAACAGGGGTGATTTCATATTCAAAGCTTTGTTACTGTGTAGCTTTGATGATATGGAGGAGCAGGAGTATCTGTGGAGAGTTTAGTTCAAGAATGGCTTAATGAAAAAGGCCATGAGACATACAATTGAGAGAAAAGTAAAAGGAAAAAGTAAGCAGTTCCTAACGCAGTTCTCAGCCTTCTGATTTCTATAAACAATTAGACTCTTTTTATAAACAATAAAGTTCTCAGACTGTCTTCCCATAACAAGCAGAACACCGTCTCTGGGAAAAGATGACACCCTGGGAACAGATGTGAAAGCTTTGGGAACTCTGGTTTTGTTTTTAATAAACAATTGTAGGTATTCTAAAACAAAAGGAGTGGTTAGACTTTTCTCTGTTAGCCTATCATGAAATTGGATTACAGAATATGCATGAAGTTCGTTAACACTGTTATTTAAGGTGATTGATTGATCAATAAAGTTGAGTTCGATGCATTATAGGATGGTCATTCTCCCCTCATCCTCCAACAAGTATCTTAGGTGGAGGACCTGCCAGCACAACTCTTGTGGTACACTCTTTTAAAAAAAAAAAAATAAAATTTTCTCAACTTCGCCTCTTTGAGCATTTGCCTGGAGCCTGTCTGTATTACATTCCTTGCCTGTACAAGCAAATATGCCGGTAGCAGAATTTTAAACTAACAGCAAACCCTTTTTTGTCACCTGGACAAAGAGAGCCCATGCCCCGCAGCAGCAGTCATTCTGTCTGTGTTTGCAGGGGACAGTCTGTAACTACAATTGCCATTTCTCTTTCAAGAGGCAATATGTCTTCACCTAGAAAGATACTGCTCTACTTTAATTAATCTTTATCCTCCTGTTTGTTTTTTTATCTGCCAGTGCCTGCAAGCACTAAGTTCCCTTTACTTACAACCCCGTGATTCATAGAGATGTAAAAAGTGAAAACATTCTTCTTGGAATGGATGGATCTGCCAAACTGGGTCGGTATTCTTGGTCAGGCACAGCATTCCTGGGCTGTGGGATGTGGGGCTGCTTAAGACTGACCACCAGTTCTCCAAGAGCAGTGCCTGTGGGAGTGCACGGACCACTGCTGCAAGCCCAGAGCGCAGCTCCCCTGTGCAGAGAGGGCTTGAGAGAAACAAGGTGTCAGGAATGGCTTTGGTTTGGGTGTGACCCTTCCAGAGGGTGACACTTATAGTCTTACTCTTCAAGTGAATAAAAGCCACTGAGTGAAACATGGAAGTTTCTAGAAGTGATTCCAAATTTTCTCAGTGACAGCCTTGAGGAATCAGAGCATGGCCACTTTGCCAGCTAGATTCAACTCCACATTTCCAGACCCAGTGTGGGAAATTCTTTAACTTGGTTTCTTAATTCAAGCTGGCTTTATCAACACTAGGTTTCCTCCTCAGCTGATTTTGGCCTCTGTGCTCAGATATCTTCTGAGCAGAGCAAGTGGAGTTTAGTGTTAGGGAAAGCTCACTGCATGGCACCAGAATATGTGAATAAGGACACATATGGGATCAAAGCAGATATTTGGTTCCTTGGTGTTGTGGTGATAGAAAAGCTACAAGGAGAACCACCTTACTCTAAGGAAATTCCTCTCAAGGTTGGGTGCAAATACTAGCAGATGCCACTGTCTCTCTAATGTGTTCCATGCTCTGTCTTCCCACAAGACAAAATCCCATTCACATCAGCTTGGACCAGTTCAACCAAGGCCCATCCACCAAAAGCTGTCCTTGGAGCACATCATAATCTGGTGTAGCTTTGGCTGCATCAATGCAGCCAAACCTCATAAAAGGAGTGACATGCTCCCACTGAAAAATGTCCCATCTTGGCCTTCAGTGATGCTTCAAATTTCTCATGCACTTTTTGAACTCTTCTTGAGCTGTGTCTCAGAATGACAAGAAATGTTCAGTGGCAGGTTTCTTGAACTGGGGAATTTGTATGAAAAGCATTTCAACTGTGTCTGCAGGCACAGAACCCTTTTCAGCCTTGCACCAGTGCCAATTACTTACCTGAGCCTTCGAGGAAGTGTCTCTGGTTCTCGAATGCCTCAATTATTCATTACCAAATCCTTTTCTAAAAGCATGTTTTAGCACAGGGATTAGCTTCATTAATGCATTCACTTGAGTATCAAAATTAGCACAGAGTTACCACAGGGATATTACCTGAGAGTTACCATATTTCTTTTTCTGATTAGACCATTAAAAGTTTTTCTTTGACCACGGAAGTGAAACTGATTGAGAATTTGGAGCCTGATGAAAGACAGAGCTGCAGGTATCTCCTGTCTGCCTGAGCAGCCATTTCCATCATAAAATATTTGTGGATGTAACTAAATGTGCTTGTGTTGAACTGAGGTTCCAAATGTTTTTGTTCCTTTAAGCAAGGAATAAGTTGATGGATTTCCTTTTTGCCATCTGGTGTCAGATTTGGGGCTGTTTAGATGGTCTGGAAAAAGCCCAAAGATGGCCTTGGGCCGCCCGGGTTTGAAAGGACGAGAAGAAACTTCAGATTTTTTCCCGGTCTCGGTGTTTATTAATTGCTTATCTAAAAGATTTTCTCTTGGCCTGACAGAGTTCTGCTCAGCAGTCAGCCATGGGTACACACTGAGAGCCCCTGGGGCGGTCGTCTATCTTTATACTTGGAGTTACGTATACAATATTTATCATTTTTCTCCAATACCCTCTACCCTTATTAACCAGTGTTCCCCTAGTAAGGTCCAATCCTGGAGTGCCAACATCACCACAGAAGATGGAGGCCTAGAGGAAGAAGAAGAAGGAGAAGGGCACGCCCCAATTCCTCCATCTTACTTCTCTAGACCCCCCTGTACAGAAATCTTAAACCCTTTGTCTCACACTCCAATTAACTTATCCCTTCACCGTTCACCCCGGTGAAATCCTCCTATCCTCATACTGATGTCATCTCCCCTGTGGGATCAAAGTCCAGCCACCAGACATTTCTGGCAACATTCCAGGACTCCTGAGCCCCCCAGGGGTGGTCTTGTTCACCCTGCACCCCAATTCTGAGAGGCTGAGATCCCACAATCTGGTTACCATTTTTATTGGGAAGAGAGCAAAAAATTTGACAACCTTTGTTTTTTTTTAATGGAAGCTGTGCTTTAAAGACCAATGAGAACTGCAGAGATGAATTGTATGTAACAATGCTTGGAAATAGTGTGGTTAGACCAAATTAACTCTTTAAAAGAGCCTGCAAAGCCTGTAAAGTCAATCCTCAGGGCAGCAAAATGTGCTTTTGGCTGACATAGCTCCTACTAACTTGGTCAGCCCATGAAATCAGCTGTCAAGGCAAGATCATTTGCATGTTGGAATAGCTGTGGCTGCTATTTTGTGGGTCTTTTTGTTGGTGCAGAAAAATCATCTCTAACCCTCTTCTGGGGAAGAAACTGCCACTGGAGGCTGGAGCTTGAAAAATGGGGTCTGTGTGAGCAGTTAGGGATATGAAGGAAAGAGATGGAATCTTGGTGTTTCTTTTTTCTCTAGGCTCTGCATCTCAGAGCTGAGAGGGATACCAAGGCTGGAGAATACTGAGCAGCTGTCTGCTGTGTTCCAGGACTTTCTGACCTGCTGCTTGCAGACTGATGAGGACACTCCATGGTCTGCTGAGCAGCTCCTGCAGGTACAAGGCGAGGCAGCTGCCCAATGTACCAAGGGAAACATTGGTTTTCCCATCAGATAAAATCAAAGGCATCAGATGAACTTCCCCTCATATTAATGCCCATTCTGGGTGGTTTTCAAGAGAAAACTGAGTAGGACCACAGAATGGTTTGGGTTGGAAGAGACCTTTAAAGGTCCTGTAGTCCAACTTCCCCAATATGAGTGGGGATATCTGGAAGTAGATTAGGTTGTCTGACCCAACCTTGAATGTTTCCAGGGATGGAGCACCTAGGACCTTTCTGGATAACCTGTTTCACTGTTTACCCATACTCCTCTTAAGTAGTTTCTTCCTCAGACTTAATCTGAATGGACCCTCTTTTGATTTGAAAGCATTTGCCCTTTTTCATAGGCCCTGATAAAAAACCCATCCCCATCTTTCTTAGAACCCCCTTGAAGGCAGTAAGACCTCCCCAGGGCCTTCTCCAGGCTGAACATCCCCGAGTATTGGAGCCTTTCCTCACAGGAGGTGTTCCATCCTTTGATCATTTCTGTGGCCCTATTCTGTGTTTTGGTTGCATGTTCAGTTTTCCTTGGAAGCAAAAGAACTGCAGTAGGATGATCCCAGCTATAGAGGCCTGAAATGGTGCTGGTGGTGAAGGAACCCAATGAAGCCATCCCAGACAAGCAGTCCAAGACTTGGCTGTGGAAGGAAGGGGTTGTTGGGGGGCTCCCTTTGAGCATTATGTCTCAGCTTGTCCCTCCTACCCCATTCTCAGAGGTTTTTGACACCAAAACAGGGACAACTGAGCGGGACTTGCCACAGCCCTTTTTGTTGCCTGGCACAGTTGATGAGTAGATGAGAGCTGCTGCAGGGTTGCTGCCAGGTTTTGTGACAGACTGGGAGCTGCACAATGTGCCACTTGGCTGTGGAATGTGCCACTTGGCTGTGGTGCCAGCCAGCATAGGAGGTGCAGAGGTGGATGCTGCTCTCCCTGCAAGTCAGAGCTGAGTCCCTCAGTGCTCCAACACTTGTCTCTCTGCTCTTGGTACTAAAAACCTCAGTGGTCTTCAGATGAACACATGGGCCCAGATCCTACTGGGATAAATATTTCTTAGCTGTCCTCTAGTTCATTGAAGGACAGCTTGTGCTCCTCACCTCTTTTGACAACTAAAATAGCCCATACCTACAAGAAAGGGGATCACTAAGTCAATATTTTGTGTTTCGTGAAAGCAGAAAATTCCTGGACTGCAAGCAGCATACCCAGAGTCTTGTCAGGGCAAATATTGCATCAAGTAGAGACAGCTTGATAAATGGATTAATAGAATTATGGGCCAAGTATTTCAGGTACTGGACATGTGTTAGCAAGGTGCTTGAAGATGGAGGTGCAGATTGTTTTGTCCCTTCAGATCTATTTCTGCATCCTTCTGATATCTCAAGGAATAGTACTTGAGCCCATGAGAAAATGAGTTTGGAAAGTTGAGGTTCATTTGTTTACTTTTCCTTTGGGCAGCATCCATTTTTACTCTCAGCCAAGCCTTTCTCCACTTTCTCATCCCTCTGATCACTGTGGCCAGGCAGATGAGGGAGGACGGGAGATGTGACAGTGACGGAACTGCTTTGACCAGTGCCAGCAATGGGTGGCTCTCACAATAAAAACTGTTTAAAACCTCAATTCAGTTGGAAGATACCCTTCCTTCTCACATTGTGATAAAGTTGTACATTCGCTTTTTAATTGCCACTTGTTTCTTAAAGATGTAAAGTCCCATTTAGGGGGTGGGGGGGGGGGGGGGGTTGGTATGGCTTCAGATTGGAGAAGGGTCTCTTTCTTTCCTAAACTCAAGACTGCACTACTTATGGAATACAGCCAACTGGATTTTTTTTTTTTTTCTGTCATGGTCCTCCTAGATACAGAAGATAGCACATTTGCATTTAACCAGACACAGATGAAGAGTGTGGTAGACAAAATATGTGGAGATGCAGGCTTTCAGCTGTAGCTCTGGAGGGTTTCAGCTCTCAGCTATTGGGTTTGTACAACTAATATCAATGTCTTTGCCTGGATGAGAGTCTTACTCAGATGAAAAAGCAGCAAGATCAGTCAGCATGCCCTGAAAGGGCCCATCTGATGCAAAGCAGTCAATGGAATCACGAGGTGGGAGCAGGTCCAGCCACGGCCAGCTCTGAGCCCCAGCAGAGCCCTGACAGAGCACAGAGCAGCCTCAGCCTTGGCAGCCTGGAAGAAGGAGTTTGTAGCAGCAAGCAGCAGCAGAGCAGCTCTGAATGCTTGCCTCTTCCTGGAAACAGATCATTCATCCTGTATCAGAGCCAAACTGGCCGTGGGCTGCTCCCAAGGGGAATCATAGCCATGCCATGGACTGTGCAGCCTGGTGGGACTGGCCGCCTTGGGTCTGTGCAGGTGTAGAGAAGAGCCTAAGAGAGGGGAGTGGTGGTGTCACTGCTGAGGAGGCTGCTCTCAATTAATATTTGCAGCTAAATATTAATTAACTGTCCTGGATTTCCTAGAAAGCACAACAGGCCTGATTTTTCAGATGGTTGGTGAGGTGAGCCTCTCCTAAACAGGGGATCCCCAGGGGAAGCTGAGAGAGATGCCAGGAGCCTGCAGCTGGCACAACAGTGGCTGACAGGACTTGGGTGTTCCAGGAGTAAGGGGGGCCAAATGTCCATCCCCCCAGCCTCATAAGAAGCTCCTGGGGAGCTCCCAGCATCCAGGGCAGAAAACGGGCTGTGGCACATCAGATCATGCAGAAGTGCACACAGGAAGGGCACTGAAGCTGTGCCAGCTTGACCAGGGAGCAGCAGATGGGGAGAAAGCCATGTCCTCTCTAAGCTCTGCACCGCCCAGGACTGATGCAGCTCTGGGAGCTGAGCCCAGGAGCTCCTCCACCTAGTGCCAGAGCTGCACTCTGGGAGGAGATGAGTAATTATACACTATATACAGGTGTGTATCTATACACTTATCTGTTTATCTGACCACATAGTGCAGTATAAATTAGAGGGGTTTTCTTCCAAGCTCGATATTCACAGCTCATCTTTGTGGCCAAATCCAAACTCTTTCTCAGCTGTTCAGTGTTTGGAAAGTTGGCATGGGCTGATCTGTGTTTGTGCTGGATGTTGTAATTGCCTGGGCTCTTGAGAGTTTTCAAGCTTATTTTCTTCCTTTAGTTATCTCTCTTTCTGAACAGAAGGGATAATAATTAAAGACTCTTTGATTTTCAGGTTGTTGTAGCCTAAAGAGGAGCTGCCACCTTCCAAGGAAGGAAAACAGGGAGATGGAGTTGAGAGGTCAAAGAATACCCCTCTTTTCTTGGCAGGATGTTTGAGACATATGAAAGTTGTTCCTCTTTCTGCTAGAAACTTGCTGCTTTTGACTTGAAACAGATTTAAACTTCCACCTGAGTGATGCTGAGGGCAGTAGGAAGATCACCCCTCACAGCCTAAAAGTCTTATTGAAACCTCAACCTTCAGAAGGAAACTCTGGCAAAGTCACAGTGGGCAACATTTCATACAGGTCAAAATTACACTTCTGGGTTTAACAGCATTTATGGAGTTAAGGGAATTAAGAATGGAGGGTTTTTTTTCTAACTTCCAGGGTGTTTGGCACAACAAGAGGAAGGAACATGTACATGAGAAGCCATGGCCTGTCAGAGAAAGGGTCTCTCCCAGGGATTAAAGCTTAATTTGGGGGTTTACTGGGGGTAGAAAGAGTTTGATAGGGAAACTCATGAAATTTCTCTTCTACTTAGTTTATTAGCAAGGGTTATTGATTAGTAAATGTAAGAGTTTAGGGGTTGCTATGTTTGGTCTTTTTGCCTCCATTAAATAATGAAATTTTAAAATGTCACATTCAAAGCAGACAGAAATTCAGAAAAGTAGAACTGACCAATTGGATTAGAAATAAAGGAATTAAAATGCCTGGGTTGTTTTCTTACTTCCAGGATGACGGCCACAATGAGAGGAAGGAACATTTCTGTGAGAAGCCAGCACCTGCAGGACAAGGAAATGTCTTTTGCCAAGACTTAAAGAAAAATTTTGGGGCTAACAGAACTTAAAGATGGAACAGAAAAATGAATGAGCTTTACTATCTGTTTTTGTCATAAACTTATAGCCATGTGTCACATTCCAGATGTCACCTGCCCTGTTTTTTAATGTTTATTTTCTTTTTTCTACTTAATTTATGTAACTGTGTTTTGAATAATGGATGTAAGAGGGTTTGGGTTGATCATGTTTTATAATATGTTTTATTATATGGTTTACTATGGTTTTTATTTATTAAGTTTCATAGTGTGGTTTTTGTTAGTTAAACCCAAATTTGTTTGCTTCCTTCATGTTCCAAATGCAGCATTGATTTGGAAAAAACCCAGGCACTCATTTTCTTCCCTTTGGAATGAACCCAGCCTCTTGCTCAGTGGGTAGGGAGTGTGAAGATGGATCTGTCTTCCTCCAGCCTGTGGGATTTTTCATTTATTCCTAAGAATTCCAAAACATAAGCTTGAAACTGCAAACCCTTCAAGCCTGGGGACTGAGCCAGATTTAACTTGCTGTTGTATGGAAGCTCCTTTGCTTTCCAGTCCAAATGTAAACATTTCCTTCATTTTGCTATTTCAAATCCTTTTGCCGTGGGGTTCCCTGGGGGTGGATGCCAGGGGGTTGCCTAGGTTATTTTACCTCCCTGTACTCCCTGTGTGCTGCAGCCCCTGCTTCTGTGGCTCCCCTCGCTCCTGGGAATCTGACTAGCAGCACAGGGCACTCAGGTTTCAGGCTCCAAAGACAAGCAGCAGGTTTTACTCCAGTAAATCAGAATAAGTCAGCCCCAGATCCCACTGTATCATCCGTGGTCTCCTGCCTGTACTTGTTGGAAATGAGATAACTTTCCTAATTATTGGGTTTAATTACCTTATTGATTAATTGTTTTAAAAACTATAAGTAGTGTATTAGTCTTTAGCAGTGTAATTTTCCATTTTAGCCAGCAGGTATCTAAGTTTTTTTTTAACTGACTGCTATTGTTAGAGTGTGATTATTAGATCCCCAAAAACTTTAAGCTATGATGAACTAACCCTGATAAGCTTCAATGAAAAAAACCCTTGGGAGTTAAAGGCTGGACACCTGGAATCCAGAATTTATAGCCTGCCAAGGACACGTAGAAGTAACCAGAAGACAAAGAAGAGACTAACAAAGGTGTTTCAATATGTTCTAGAGACCCCCTGTCTGGGAAAAAGGTAATAAGAAAACTAAAAGATGTAGATTAATTAGCATGAAAAGTGAGAAATCAATAACCAATAGAAGATAAAATAATAATTGATGCAAAAAATTGTGAAATTTAGAACCAATGAATATTGACTTCTTTGCTAAAAATGTAGAAATTAGTGAAAAGTTTTGCAAGTCATGTGCATCTTGGTAGAGCACCCCGGCCTGGAATAAACTAATGCCTACTCCCTAAGACTACAAAAACAGCGCCAGAGAGTTTCATTTATGCTGATGCTTTTGGCAACATACTGGCAAGTCTCTGGGGATCAGCTGGCAGCAAAACTCCAGAAGCTGTCATTGAGTTTCAGAAGTGACTGTGGGAACAGGATTACAGGCACTCAGTGGGAATGGTGGCAAAGTCAGCAACATCCACACGCACACACAAACCAGACTAAGGGCTCTTCCTCCTCCTGGGGCTCCTCCCGTGCTGTGCAAGCTCCCAGCTGCATCTTTGTTACCCAGGAAGATTTAAAATGGGACTCAGAGTGTTTACAGCCATGTGCCAGGACAAACAGGAGAATCATCCCTATTCCCTGCAAAGACAAAATGCAGAGTCCAGGCTGGCAGAGCTGACACAAAAGTCTGGCAACAAACCAAGCTTCAAAGCCTGGCCGGGGACACGTTGGTGCTCAGCCCGCCTGTGGAAAGGATTCAAAGACCAGTGACTTTTGATGTTTTATTTTGGTTTGGTTTCGGCTTTTGGTGTTTGTCTTCCCATAGGAAAGAGGATCAGGGGTTCCAGGTTTCTCAGCTGTTCAAGCCTGAAATGTGAAATAACAACAACTACTTAGATACATTACATTACATTACATTACAACACACTACTTAGATACAACATTTCCAGCACTTGCACCTGCAGGGCTCAGATTTTGGGCTCAGAAGGGCAGGCTCAGCTCAGTAATTCCTGAGAGCCCCTGCTATGAGGGTAGCCACTGCAATGAGGAATTCTGGAGAAGTTCACCAGCCTCCATCCTGTGGCTGCCTCTGCTGAGAAATGTAGACAAACAGTTTAAATGTTTCTAAGAAATAATTTTCTTCGTGGTTGGTCATTAGGTCACACACCTACAAAAGCGCTGATACTCAGCCTAAGAAAGCAAAGGGATAGAGAACTGTTCTTACTAGATCCAGAAAGCACAGGGTTAAATGTCATCTAAAGGAAAAGTAAATACTGGAACTCTCAGGGGCTTGGGTTTTTTTGGTTATTTTATGGGGTGTGGAGTTTTGTTTTATTTTTAAATACCTGTGACTTCTCAATTTAAAAATAAAAAAGAACAGACAAAGATCCGGGCCTTCACCATTTGTCCAGTTTGGAAGCCATGCTAGCATTTTAAATGGCTCTACACAAGTGTTTTCCAAGCTGGAGGGTTGTCCAGCCCCAAGATTGCCACTGATCAGTGCATGAATCCACCAAGAGCAGCAGAGGGAGAGCAGCTGGTCAACTCTGGTTGTGAAATCTGGGAGGTTGCATATTGTCATAATGCAAATAATCTCTATGTTTCAGACTGAAAGAGGAATTCTAAAGAATTGCTTGATTAGAATAGGAACTTTCAAATTCTTTGGATCTACAGCCACCGCTTTTCCCACTTACTAATTATTATGAATTAATTAATGTAGCTGGACATCAGAAAATGTCCCAAAGCATTGCACAGAACCAGTAGAGGATACACTGCTGGCATTCTATAGCTCTATAGCTAACATTTGAAGTATGCTTTTCTGGCAAGTATCCAAAAAAAAGCGCAAAACCACTTCCCTTATAGATCTTCCACATTATTTTTCCCTCAGGAAACCAAACATTGAACAGAAACAAGAGGTGGAATTGGTGCTTACAATTCTGCAACACCTTCTAACACCATATCTAAAACTCCAGTTTCAAGGGAAATAATGCCCAGAATTGTAGGAGTATTCCAACAATGCACTTATTGCTTGTCATCACAATATGAATGTGTGAACCTATGTCACAGGTTTTTAGAGAAACACACATCAAAAAAAATCGGAGGGTACAGGAGATTGATTTAGAACATGTGAAAAATGTGTATTTTATGATTGGCTTTTGGCAAATATTAAAATTGGCTTTTGGCAAATATTTAAATTAATATTATATGTGTTATGTTAGAAAGTTAGGCTGTATCAATTTTCTTAAATAGTGTGTTAAATATAGTTGTAGGTTATAAAAAATGTTAAAATAGAAACTATGCTATTTAGGATACTTTTTTAAAGAAAGGACTCACAGTGAGATAGCAGCCACAGTACACCTGAATCTTTCAGAGAAAGAGAATTTATTGCCCCCTTATCAGAAGAAACAAACTTCTTCCTGCCTTGCTCTTCTCTGAAGACGCCGTCAGGATTGAGAGGAAGAAATTGACATTGAACAGACAGAATCCTGTGTTTGAATGGAATTTATGCATCATGTATGAGATGTATGAATATGCAACAGGCTGTTGTTTTTAAGGGTTAATCCTCTGTTAACGTGTGTCCTTTTTCGGATGTATGCTGTCCAGAAAAAGGTACCCGGACGTCCGCAACTCTTTGTCTCTATTGTCTCATATTGTCCTAATCCAAATTGTCCAAAATTTTTATTACTCTAATTGTATTGCTATTTTTATAACCATTTTAAACCTCTTAAACTTTTAAAATTTTTAAAACGAGTGATTGGCGTTTTCCACAAACACTATATCTAACACCCCAGTTTCAAGGGAAATATTGCCCACCCAGGGTGGTTTTTTTTTGTTTTTTTTTTGTGGTGCTTTTTTTTTTTCCCCACGCATTCATCACAATATGGATGCGTGAACCTATGTCACAAGTTTTGTAGATAAACACACACCAAAAAAAAAAAAAAATAAATTGGAGGGTACAAGAAATTTATTTAGAACATATATTTTCCAAATAAAACCCCTAAATCGTGGACGGCAAAACCCCCCAATTCTCACGGACACTGGGGAAAACACATTGAGGAAAAGTTTCCTTGCAGACACGACTGCGGCTGGCACCAGCTCCGGCTCCGGCCGTGCAGCGGCACCGGGGGCAGCGGAGCAGCCGGGCAGCGCTCGCTCCTCCCCGCCGCGGCCGCGCTCCCTCCCCGGGGCCGCCTCTGCCTCCGCCCCGGCTCCGGGACCGCCTCTGCCCGGCCCTCGCATTGCCCCGCCCGCTTTCCCTTCCCTCCTCCCGGCCCCGGGCCGCCTCTCCCGGCGGCGGCAGCGACGTGGTTCTTCGCTGTGCCGTGCTGTTCTCTGCTGTGCGGTGTCGGTGTCGGAGCCATGTGGGTGTCGGCGCTGCTGGCGGCGCTGCTGGCGGCGGCGGGCGCGCAGTACGAGCGCTACAGCTTCCGCAGCTTCCCGCGGGACGAGCTGATGCCGCTGGAGTCGGCCTACCGCTACGGGCTGGACCAGTACAGCACCGAGAACTGGCCCGAGAGCGTCAGCTACCTGGAGGTCAGCATGCGGCTGTACCGCCTGCTCCGCGACAGCGAGGCCTTCTGCCACCGCAACTGCAGCGCGGCCGCGCCGCCCGCCGCGCCCGCCGCGCCCCGCAGCGCCGCCCTGCAGGAGCTGCGCCTCCTCTCCGGCGTGCTGCGGCGGGCGCAGTGCCTGCGGCGCTGCAAGCAGGGCCTGCCCGCCTTCCGACAGGCGCAGCCCGGCCGCGAACTGCTCGAGGAGTTCCAGCGCCGCGAGCCCTACAAGTACCTGCAGTTCGCCTACTTCAAGGTGAGTCCCCCGCCCTCCCCTGCCTCTCCTTGATCCCTCCTCCTTTCTCCTCCCATCGCTCTGCTGTCCTGCCCCCGCTCCCCCCGCCTTTGTCGGAGGCTCTCAAAGTCTGGCCGGGTGCGGTGTCACCCTCCAGGCACGCCAAGCGCCTGTCAGTGTCGTGGTGTCGTGATGTGCCCAAATGCCTCGTGCACCCGATGCTAGAAAGGCCTCCTGTCATGCCCACCTCTCAGAGCAGGTTACTCTGAGCCACAGCCTCATTCCCCATCACCTCCTCCTCCACACCAGCTCTCATCTGCCTCGCCTCCATTTCTTCCTTGCCCCCCGAGGCTGCCAGCCCTACACTTTGTAATTCTCTCCTTGGCAAACCTTTCACTTGTTTCTTCCCACTCCTGTAACCCACAGTGAGATTAGCCTGTGCCTTGTCTTTCCCCCTGCTTACCCACATACCATCCAGCTCTCCACTCGTTTTTTACAACTCATCCAGCACATCCCTTAGAATCCTTCTAAGTCCTTCACTTTTCCTAGGGGTCTGGCCACTGGACGCTGACTCTGTGTCCAGTAGCCGTGTCATTCCTGCCCCTCTCTTTCCATCTTCCCATCTGCCTTACTTTCTAACCTTCTCTGGAACCTTTTTCAGACTCTTCATGTCACAGCTCTGCTATTGCAAATGATCTTCACTGCTTCTTCTCCTTCAGCGTGTCCACCTTCTTCACTTTCTCGTTTCTGGTCCAGTTCTTTCAAGTGCAGCAGCCTGGCCCAGCCTGTGACTTGCCCATAGCCTCATGCCTGGAAAACTCCAGTTTCATTACAGCTGCAAGAAGGAATGAAGCAAAAATTGGCTGCTGAAGTGGGACACTATAATACCTTGGAATGGTATTTACCTTTTGCTCCTGGGTCAGCCAAGACTGGGGACACACTTCTTTCTTAACAGATTTCATCCTGTTGTTCTAGCTTCTTATCTTTCTTCTGTCCAGGATCTTATTGATTATTTTCTCCCTTCTCATCTTCACCTTCTGTTCTTTATATCCAGGTCCATCTGTCCTGCCATCCCCTCAGACGCTGCAGTTATTTGCATTTGAGATTAACAGGAAGGAAACAAGCTGAGCTCTTTGGTTAGATTGTTTTCCCTTTTAGGGATTCACTCCCAACATATCCCAGTATACATTACATAGGTTATATGCTTATGCATTATTTTGAGGTTGCCTCTTGAAAACACACATCTTAAACTGCTGCTGTGCCCTGTTTTTAGGAGCGCTGTTTCCTCAGCAGTTTTTCCAAACACTCACAGGGAAATGGATTCTCATGAAACCAGAACAGCACCCACATGCACAGCATCACACTAGGGTCTAATGCCTTCCCTAAGACCATACCAAAGAACTTGATACATTTTAGCCTCTGGAGAGGGCAGGAATTCCTCGAATTCTCAAAGCCATATATGGATACCAAAATGACATCACCACAAATGTTTCCTCTTCTTATCTTAATTTAACTATTAATTCCCCCCTTGTGGCACATACAGAGTTTGCACTGTACAGATAACACCAACTATAATCTCTTATCATTTTGAATACAGTCGAGTCACTGCCAGGTAGGAGTGTGAGAGGGAAATCGGAGGAATCCTTCCCCCTCCCTTTTAACTCTTTTTTTCAATCACATCTGCATTAAGTTTCAGTAGTACTTTGGTGGTTTTGCCTTTAGTGTCTGTTGTTTATATTGTGTTTCATACTGGATTTGTAGTTCAGTTCTGAGCCTTTATCTTTCTCGGGGAGTTCTAAATGTGCCTTCTAGAGCTACAAACTGCTGCATCCAAAGGGCTTTTTCCTGGCTGGTGGTTTCTGTGAAAGGAATGTCCTTTCCGCCACCCCTCCACCCCACCAACAGCATTTAAAGTAGAGGAAGAAGTGGGAGGGAAATGCTTTACATAATTTTTTAGAGTGACCATGTGTGTATTCAGGTGGGCTCACAGAGAGATCTGCCACGTTGTAAGATTCTGGGAGTAGCTGCTCCTGCACTGCTGCTTGCTCCTCTGGAGGGAGCTTTCTCAGAGCCACTGAGTTCACTTAGTGTGTGTTTCTACAAAATCTCTTTTTATTTTATTTTTTTTCCTAAGAGGTGAAAATTAAAACCAAGAGTGAATCATGGACCTAAATAAAAATGAGACTTGTCAGCCTACCGAAGAAGCAGGGTTACAGCTACAGCACAGAGGGAACCAGGCATTTGACGAAAGTGCAGCTGAGATTTCCCTTTGCATTTAGTACGGTCGGGGCGGACTGGAAACACGTAGTTTTGGGACAGCCTGGAAGGGCAGCTGGCAGAGCTCCAGTGCTGGGGCACTCCTAGCAGCACAGCAGCAGTGGCTGGGTTCAAGTTTTGCTCTTGTGCAGCCATCTCTTATGTTCCTTTCCAAAATGAAAGGGCACCTTTCATGGGTGTGAGCAGAAGGGTGCGTGTGCACACTGTGATTCTTGCTTGTGGTTTCACACGTGTGCTGCCAGAAGCTGTTTCACATGTGAGTAGGGTTCTGTAGGAGTTTATTAGATTCACTGAAAACTGTTTGAATTCTGGCTTACTTTTTTGCTCCTGTCAGTAACATAAATGAGGTCTGTAGGAAACTGGAACAGAGATCTTACATTAGCATGGAAGTTCTGTGTCAGAGTAACATAGATGTGTAAATAACAACTGCTCCATCTGGGTAGCAGTGGTCATCCAGCCAGGTCTCTTGACCATCATTTCAGTGTCAGCACATCAATACACTGAACAGCCTGGAAAAGGGGTTTTAACAGTTCACAAATACCCCAGACTTTTGCTTTTTCTCTCACTCTTCCTAAATATGTGCATATATACTATATAATTTATGAAAATATGCATGTGTGTGTATATATGTATAAAATTTTAAGAATGATAAATGGCATGCACACAGAAGTACATACATCTCTGGTACATGCAGTTGTAAATGAGAAATTCACATGTCACTAAGTATATCTAACAGGGATTAAAGTTAATTTGAAAATGGGCTCAGAAAGTTGCTTTGGGACTCAGTTCTTGACCAAGTCTCTGCACTTTGTAATGCCACCAGGAAGATATATTATTTTAATAATGTCTTCTGTGCCGCTAGGCAAATAAATGACATAAACACATACAAACAGTGAAGATTCCTGACTACTATCCATAGGTTAGCATCAGTACTTCCTGTGAGATTAAACATCCCCAGGAGCCCTGGTATTTTGCCTTGTCAGCTCTATGAACAGGGGAGGGGCAAAGGGTAAAACCTAATCTTTTTGATTTACAACAATCATCTATTCTATCTGCAAAAATTATAGACTAAGTTAAATTGTTTACACTCTGCTAGGAGTAAAACTGAGAGGAATTATAGCAGTTTTACTGTACTATTGTATCTGCTGAGACTGTGCTCTCAGCAGAAGTAAATTTGTGAGTATAGAGAATGCAGGAGAAATCATTGAGAAAACTGTGAACCTTTGAACTGTTTTGTTTTGTTTTGTTTTCTCCAGGTAATCTTTTTTTTTTAACAACTTCTTTTCCCTATCCCTGTTTAGGCTAATAATCTTCCAAAAGCTATTGCAGCAGCTCACACATTTCTTCTGAAGCATCCAGATGATGAAATGATGCAAAGAAATATGGCCTACTATAAGAGCATACCTGATGCTGAGGAGCATATTAAAGACTTGGAGATAAAGCCTTATGAGGTATGCTTTTTATTTGGGGGAGTCTGCTCTTTTGGGACTGTTCTATTACTCCTCTTATTGGGTGAGATTCAGGGGTCTCATTTGCTTATGTGTTCTCAGTTTTTAGTCTGTTTTTGTCATCTCAGTCGTCTTTGTTCTGCCTCCCTGGTGCATTCAGTAATTCTTACCTCTGCTGCACTTCATTGTTCCATAAATGAGTCGCGGCAAATCAGAGAGTGGCGTACCTGAAAGCTGCTACATGCAGATTGCTGCTGGAGCTAAGCAGGTGCCTGGTTATCCAAATTAATTAGTGCTGTAGTGGCACAGCTGAAAATAGCTCAGACATTTGGCTTTAAGATTCCATTGAAAATCTCTGTCACAGCCTCACACTGTTGCTTCTCTCCAGCGGGCTTTTCTTTTGATTGGAAATGGAGTGACATACTCTGCTCTCTGGGAAATACCTGTTAAAATCCATTAGTCTCCTGTGTTTGTTCTCACATCATCTGGAGAGCAGCTCATCCAGAAATGTGGAGACATCATTTGCTGTGTCTGAGTTTACACAACGCTTCTCACGGGTCACTTAGTGCCGATTCATTGCTGCCAATTTTGCAGAATCTCTTTGTCAGGGCGGTGAGAGCGTACAACGGCGACAACTGGCGCACGTCCATCTCGGACATGGAACTGGCTCTTCCCGAGTTCTTCAAAGCCCATGACGACTGCATAGCAGCCTGCGAAGGCTCCCGAGAGATCACAGACTTTAAAGACTTCTATCTTTCCATTGCAGGTCAGTGCTTACCTTGAAACATGAAGGAAGAGTGTCCCCAAAGTGCATTTCAGTTTATTCATAGGATTGGTTACCCAAGCCCTGTTCCTCAGTTTAGGAGTTTATTAGATTCACTGAAAAATGTTTGAACTCTGGTTTACTTTATGCTCTCATCAGTAACATAAATGAAGTCTATCAGGAAACTGGAACAGAGATCTTACATTAGCATGGAAGTTCTGTGCCAGAGTAACATAGATGTGTAAATAACAACTGCTCCCTCTGGGTAGCAGTAGTCATCCAGCCAGGTCTCTTGACCATCATTTCAGTATCACTTTGAGGCTCAGTGGTTAGTTAGCCTGCCTTTGCAATCAGCTTTCTGTTTTGTGTAGGTCTGGTGATCTGCATCTCCTTTCTCCTAAGTATGATAAGGTTTTGTTGGCTATTTGTAATCTTTCCTGCATTAGAGTTTTACTAGTAGGTAACATCTGTATTTTGTGTGTATAGTGCAAAAAAAATAAAAATCCATTGCTTTGAAAAGGGACATCAGCTTTTTTGATTGTTGTCATAATAGCACATGCACATTTCCTGTGCTCTTTGGCAGAGAAAGAAACAAGTAATTTCTCCAGTGCTCTGACATCTCAGTGTTGTTGGAAATGCTTTTATGGAGAACACCTGCATGTTTTCTCAATAAACTTAGAAATTCTCTTGCACTTTTTGTGTTTCAAGTTGCCATAAGGAAAATTATTCCAACTTTTTTTCCTAAAGCCGTAATATGTCTTGGTGAGGGGAAGCTTTTGTGAAGTATGTTTACACATGAGCAGCTTCAGTTTCTCATGGTGTGCAGCGGGTATCCACCAGAGCAGCTGACATGGAATAGCTATTGCAGGCTGTTTCTCAAGCCTTGACTTGCTCTTGGGCAAAACATGCAGAGGTCTAGGATAACAAATACAGAGTGAAGCACAAATTGCAAGAGGTAAAGCAGGAAACACAGACTTTGTTCCCCAGTGGGTCAGAGCTCTGACATCAGGACAATCCCCAAGCCACTGTGAAGAGCAGTGTGTTTGCTTACCTGTGGTTGACACTTACTATCACCCTCCCTCTTCCTCCTTGGAAGGGAAGGACAATTCCCAGTAGTGATGGGAAGGAAAGGCAGGAATTACAGCATGATGTCACCATGGCCATGTTCATGCATTTCAAGTATTTCACTCTTGAGATAAGAACACTCAAATTTATTTGCACTGCCTGGGCTGAATCGTGCTTGTGTTCCAGGGAGAGATATTCTTCCTCCAGGGGTCTACAGGAAGCAGATGTAGCAGTAAGTGTTCACCAGAAGTGTTTGGGCCTTGCCCTAGGCATGTATTTATCACTGAGCAGAGTTGTGTTAGGAAGCCAGCTGTCCTCATTGCATGGGATCACTGAGGGACTCACACCTCTGGCTTTAACTGCTGGCTGGAATTGAGCACTACTGTGTCTGGAGATTACACTGCTCTTGTAAAAGATGGGTCTGGGAATTTCATTTGGCCAGTTATTTTTAGTTAGTATCAGCAGTTATATTTAGTTAGCCTCGGTGTTCTTCATGTTAGTAATTGTCAGGGATGAAAAGTGTTCTTTTGTCTTGGTCAGAAATTTGCTGCACAAGCTTAGCTAACTTGCTTTCACCTGCCAAATGTGGCTTAGAGGGAAACTAAGTCTTTAAAATATTTATTTTCGGTGCTTTTGATGAATGTGATATATTTGGAAAATGCTTGAAATTTTTTGCTGGAAGGTTTTCTTGAAATGTATTTTCTTGAAGATAAAATCACCTATAGTCCTATATTATATATAGCAATAGTCCTGCATTATATATAGCAATTTTTAGACAGGGTAAGATTGTGAACTTACATGTTCCTGGCTTAAAGTTTTTCTGTGGTGAGCAGAATATTCTCCTCTTTCTTCTCCCTTAAAACATCCAAACTCTGGGCCCATAACGTAGCCATCTCTGGAGGTTTATTTTGCAATCGCCTGCTGTATCTGTCTGTGGCACCGTTGTACTCAGCACCACGGGGACCTTCTTTGTGCAATAATGCAATGGAATTGCCAAGGTTTGCAAACTTTAGAAATACAGCTGGGACATAATGCAGTACTGTGTAATACTCTGTAAATCCCACCAACCACATGCTGCCTGTAGGTGTCAGTGAAACCTCAGTGCTCAGCTCCCTGGAATTCCAGCTCTGATGATGCCTTAAAAGTCAGGCACACAGATTTTTACAGAAGGGCCTAGTACCAACACTTGATTCACACTTCAGATGGAATTGTAGATTCCAAGCAGCAAGAGCCAGAGGCACAGGACCCAGGAGAGCATTACAAGGCCAGATTTTAATGGGTGACTAATGGGAGCGATTATAACAATTTGCTCTGTGCTATCCATATCCTCTGTTGCTGTTTTCTTCCTTCCAGACCATTATATTGAAGTCCTTGCATGCAAAGTGCAGTGTGAGAGCAATCTGACACCCATTATAGGAGGCTTTGTCGTTGAAAAATTTGTGGCCACCATGTACCATTACTTGCAGTTTGCATATTACAAATGTAAGTAGTAATTTTTTGTGTTTAAGCAACACTGATGTTGGATGATGTGGGACAGATTCCATTTGTAATATTTTCCCTCTAATTTTATGCTTCAGAATGTAAGTAGTACCCTCCAGAATCTGCATTTTAAAATGTTCTGGGACAGAAAATCCAAGTTTCCTGGTGTCTTTTGCTCCCTGTTATTGCTGTAGTTAACAGACATGGGACAGAATTTCTTCCACAGACAAACCTACAGAGTATTTCATACTATTTGCTTTTTTTCCTAGTGGATTCTTGTCATCCCATTAGAATGAGGCCAAATGGATTTTGAAGAAAGAGCAGACCACTTAAAAGAAATTGTAGTGTTCATTGCTCAATGATGACATGTTTGATAGGTAAATTCATCAGTGAAAGTTGTGGTTTCTTGAGAAGCTGCTTGCACTGTAAAGAACACATGTAGCCCTTACAGCTGTTCCTGCAGGCTCCAATATCAAAGGGAAGGCACATCAGCCATGTAGCATCAAGCCATTAATGACTCTTGCTTGTTTTGTTTGACACACACTTAACACCCTGACTCTTCCCTCTTTATCAATCCTAGTACAGAGAAGTAGGGAGGGGTTTAATATATATATTTTTTGTTTCTTAAATAAATGCCCCAGTGTGTTTTGCCAAGCTGTGGGTTGATACTGGAATACCTGGGAGGAACATTTGGTTAGGATTTTCATAGAAAACCATCAGAGGTTGGTGATGAGTTGATTTTTGAATCATGGCCTTATGTGTTTTAGAGCAAAAATAGCACATAGTTTCTGGGGAGCAATTTTTTTTCCTCTATGCAGCTGGTGAGGAGGTAGAGTATGGGCTGTGTTTCCATTTGAGTTTTCCAGAGCTTAGATAATAACAGGAATTTGTTCATTTACCTTATCTGGATTTTTTTGGTGTGTGTTTCTCAATTAGTGAATGACATGAAGAATGCAGCTTCTTGTGCTGCCAGTTACCTTCTGTTTGATGAAAAAGATGAAGTAATGAAACAGAACATGGTCTATTACCAGTACCACAAAGACAAGTGGGGACTTAAAGAGGAGGATTTTCAGCCCAGATCGGTAGGTGGATTACCTAAAATGCCTTCTAGACACATTCAAATATTTCTCTGAAATTCAGTGGGAAAATGTGAGATATCTTCTGGTTCTGGAGTTTAACATGTCCTGTTTTATTAAAATCATATAGAAAGTTGTACACAGAGGTGCAGTGTGTCACGTAAACAGTGAATGCCATTGTAACTCTTCCCTTTCTGTTGAAACATACTACGATAGCATATAATATATGATGAGAAGTAAACCCATGCTGGTACTTCTCTGACACTTAGGCATATTTATGTCTTTATGTGCCTCTACAAAAAAAGCAGCTGGCCCCTGAAATCTCTGATGATGAAATCTCTGAGTGACATTCAGGCTTTTGTGAATCATTATTTGCCAACACATGGTTGCCCACTCGCTTGTTATTTCAGGTTCTGTGGGCACTGGAATGTGTCTGAATATGGTAACTCTGGCTAAACTGGCTTTCCACTTACTCCATTTAGAACACAGTTGGGTGGATGAGGATGGAAAGAGGCTCAGGACTGCATTTCATCTAATTATCTAAATTAAAATGCTTGCTGCAAAGAAGACACCAGTCTGTCCAGCAATAGTTGTCATCTGACTTTGGAAGACTATTTAAAAAATGGGTTTCTATGCTGTTCTTAAATTTCCATGTCCAAGGAAATCTTACAGCCTGGACTGTGACATCAAATTGGATTTTCTAATGTTTCTTTTTACCAGGGTTTAAGTCATGCAGCTAAATTGTGGCACTCACTGACTGCTTAAGCATCAGTCATATGGGCTGTACAACTAGTTAGTCATTAGCAATACACGTTCCACAAATTAAATTTAGTGCCTTCTAGTCATGCCTCTTAGAGCACACACTTTATTGGCACAGTGGGAACCCAGGCCTGCCCTGTGGGGCCAACTGAGACAAAAGGCAACAAAAATGCATTTGGTTCTTTCAGGCAGCAGCAGCAGGAAGTCTGAGCTCACAGGGGAAGGGGACTGCTCCTTTGTCACTGCTTTTGGGAACAGAATGGTGCTTTGTAACCATATTGGAGACAATGTTTGGTGGTGGTGGGAGTGAGGGGTAGCAACAGTGTGAAACTGCAAACCGCAGACACGTTTGGCATAGGAGTGCAGAGAGGGCAGAACAAGGGCCCTACACATGCACTCTGACTGTTTCATTGATAACTTCTGGAGCTGGGGACTATAGATAATTTGATTTTAAAATACAAAATATTAAATGAACACAGCTGTATTTTCTTGTACTTTGATCTGTGTAGCTATAAACAGAAGTTGCTTGCTGTCCTAATCACTTGCCTTGAAAACCATAATGCCTCTGGTATATTTTCTAAAAGTGGTAATGGGGTGACAGCAACATTTGGCTCTGGCACTGACCTTTAGATGTTCTTGTGAAAGAGGGAGTCTCCTGTTTTCTTCCCCAAGAGGAGTTAAATGGAATAATCGAAGTAGATGGCAGCTGGTGCTCAGAAATGTGAGAGTCTGAGCTACCCTGTGCAGTGGGGAAGTGAGGAGGGACAGGTGAGTGACCTTGCAGAGTTTCCCTAGCCTGGGCTCAGGCTGGTGAGTCATTATCATGCAAAACAGCTCCGTGTGTCTCTCTCCCAGAACTGCCTGCTGCCACAGCCGGCACAGGGAGACAGAGCCTTTCTCCTGTCCAAAGCCCACTGGAATGCAGGCACAGGCTGCTGCTCAGCCCTGGCAGCCTCATGCCTTATTCTCAGGCCTGCCAGTGCTTTGAAACATGAGAAGGAGGAGAGTGCTTTGTTCTTGCAGTGAGGAAGCCTGTGCTTAGGGAGATGCACAGAAGAGTTTGGAATGGGCTGTTTGCTGTTCTGCTGCTTCCTTCCTCATCCCTGCCTGGATCTGCCTTTGCTAGGTGTGGGTGTGACCTCCCTGGGATGGTTTCAGGAGGCATGTGATGGCACTGGCCTGTCTTGCTACCCTAAAGTAACAGAAATTTGGGGTTTTTGATAGGAGGCAGTTCGGTACCACAACATTACCACGCTCCAGCTGGAATTGTATGATTTCGCGAAAGAACATCTGATGGATGATGATGAGGTGAGTTTGCCAGAAATGAAATCAGGGTGAAAAAAGCAGCAATCACGTTTAAAGTGAAGATGATACATAGCTGTAATTCCAGGGTTTCACTAATATGGAAAAATCTTCTTGTAACCACGACCAATTTATAATGAATTTTTGTTTGGTAAGTGGAATATAAGAACAAACCCAAAGAACATCATGTACCATTAAAAAAAACATGGACAGAATTAACACAAAGGTAAATGTATAATGCACTGAGCCCACAGAAAAGAAAGGAAACCCAGTTTTCGAATTGTAACACCAGGGGGCAGAGAAATGGTGCATATATCTTTAAACCAAATGTTTTTCTGGGTTTGGTGTTTTGGGGGGCTGGGAGGGGGTGTGGACTTTTTTTCTTCTGAAATGTTATTTAAATTAGATTTAAAGGTCCTTACAATTTTGTCCAGAAGTAACCACCTAAATTGTAGTTTTTGTCCAAAGGAAGTCTTGTTATCTGTTATTTTTTTCTACTCAGTGTCATTTTGGTCACCCAGTAATGCTTTTTAGATGGTTGGAATTCATGGTCAAATAACATATAATGACTACTATTTACACTGGAAAATATGTAAGAAGGGATTTTTTTTACTTTGGTGCAAGAAAAATAGTTTAATTGTTGAAAGGGCATTTCCTTCCGCAACTGAAATTAAAGTATAATTCATGGGAGGTTTTGGATTGCCTTTTGCTTTGTGTTTGGGTCCTTTCATTTAGAGGTTTAGAAAATCTTCACATGATGGAATGTTGCTGGCATTGACAAAGACAGAGCTGTGACATGAGGCAAGGGTATTTGTAATGAGCACTGCCGAGGTCTGTTCTAGTTAGAAAGATGATTAGAAGATGGCTTATGTTAAAAAATAAAAACACCTTTTCAATTTTTGTTATCCAGCACATAGGGAGTGAGAATCTTTTACAGCAGAGAAGTAATGTCTGTGCTGCCTTCAGTATTCTTGTGATCTGAAAACAACTCTATGTAAAATTCCTTTGCAAGGTTACCAGACTTCAGGAAGACTTTCCATTGGGATAAAACCCCCTGAAAGACAGTTTAATAAGCTTGCTTTAAGGTTAAGCTTAAAGAGGACTAGTCTGTATGGATTTTCATCCAGGTGTGAAATACTTGAGCGCTTTTTATATTCCCTTTTTGGTTTGTGCTTTGTGCATGACGTTTTCTTATGTTAGGCATCAACTTAATTTGTATTTTTTTCCTTCTTTCCTATCTGCTGCTTCAAAACACAGGGATGAGTAATTAAGTAGGGGAGTGAAGAAGCCCTTTTTGAGGGTTTCCCCCATATGTTGTTAGGAGAAGGGGTTATGGAACAATCTTCAGCACTGTGTGTAGAATAAACAAGCATTCAGCTGCCGGCATTCATTCCTGCAGCCCCTTTCACCAGGGCAATTACAAATGACCTTGCAATCTGCAGGAGGGTGGTGCAGTGTAAACCTCAGTTAAACTTTTGGGCTGACAAGGAAGTCACATTACACTGGATTATATGTTTGAGTTAAACAACCAAAATTACTGGGCCTGCTTATGCTGCAGATACCCCTACCTCACACTCTCTTTGTTTAGGAGAGTTACCATTCTTCTCCTCCTCAGGGGAAAAGCTGAAGGGCTTCTGTGCCCTCCCTTGCTAGGGCCCAAAAACCTGGGGGGGATGGAGGCTGCCCATGCCTCTGGCTTGGCTCTGGCTTTTGGGAGTGAACTCGTAAATCCCTGGCTACCAGAATGGTCTTTGGCTGCAGGAGACTTCCAGGGAGTGCAGACAGAGCAGGAATAGCACAAAGGTGAAACCACTACCTTGCAGTTTCTGCTCTATGGGCAGGACCTGGTAGTGTAAGTGAAATTTTTTTATTTTGTTTAATATTTCTTCTGGCACGGATAGAAAAGTTTGTTCCATAGGAATGTTGAAAACTGATGAAAACCCCAGATAAGGCATTACAGTAAAAACTTTATTGAAAATTGTTAAGGATGGAGGCAAGCTCTCTTCTAAGTGCACTCTGTTTATTTAAACCATGTGCTCCTTGGGCCATAGGCCATACTTTCTGTGACTTTCTGTGGTCCATGTTTGCTGTTTGTGAAGTTTCTTGTGGGCTGGTAAGATAGCCTGCAAGATAATATGCAGGAAAAAAATAATTATTTTTCCCTTGATGGAAGCAAAAGGATTGATGTGGCAAGAGGATCACTTCCTATATGAGTGCCATTATTTTCAAGTGGAGAATCTCATTTTATCCAGACTTCTCAGTGCTCCTGTAGCCCAGATCATGCATGTGTCTTTCTAAATCCCCCTTAGCAAAGCGAGGGAAAACATTTGGCTTCTTCAGGAATACATAGCAGCAATTGCAGAGGATGGAACAGGCAGTAATGATTTTTGCATATGTTACTACAAGAAATACTGTCCTGCTTGTGTTACTCTATTAATTATTTTCCACAAGGAAATGAAAAACCCTTAATTCAAACATTTAACATTTAAGTGGAGGTGACAGAATATTAGCGCCAGCTAGCTGCAAATTACTTTTAAGAAAAAGTAATTATTCTTAAATATCCTTGCAGTTTTCCACAGGGAAGTTAAAAGAACATTACAGTGTTGTCATCTTGGTTGGCCATGAATAGACAAGTTTATTAATTTCTGTTCAGATGTGTAATGCATCAAGGCTATCATGGATGCAGCTCTCGGCACTGCACAGATTGAAGTGGCAAACTGAGATGCTATTAAGACCCAGACACTCAGCTAGTGTAGATGTAACTCCAGCACCACACTAATTGTATGAGACATGTTTTTGGCCCATAAAATCAATGTTCTTATGGAATTTCTTAGGGGGGAACATAGCTACTTAGCTGTTCTAAATTACATAAGAACCACAAATATTCGGTGGGGATGAGCTGACAATATCATTTTTCTTTCAGTACTTAATCAGTAGGTGAAAAGCTGTTGGCAGCTTTGACCCACTTTTTTTGGACATCTTTCTTTTTATTTGTGTATAGTGTGTGTTCCATTTGTGTAGTGGCTGAAATTAAAACTCTCTGTGTTTCATCACATCCACGTAATGCAAAGAAGAGGAAGTACTGAACCAATGTGACTGGTGGCAAGAGGACATATGGAATAGCATCAAAACACAAGGCCCCCAGTGGAGTACTGATAGCAAATAGTTATCTGAATTCAGCCTATTTTTCTGTTTGGGAATTGCTAACAACATAATTTGAGCTTTATTAACTCACTCCTTGCGTATGTTCAAATGATTTACACGAGTGTGCTTGTACCAGCAAGTTTTAAGTGCTGTAAACCCTGCCCTGCCTGTGACCTCAGCTCAGCACAGCTCCAGCAGCACTGCTGCCCTGAGAGGAGCTGGGGGCAGCTGTTTCAGAGAGGGTTGCCTGCTAATGGGCATTGTTATGGTCCCTGTTCAACACACTCTTTTCTAAAGAAAAAAGATGAGGTTGTTTCTTTTTTTGCCATCATAATTTTCTAGTGGAGATTCTCCCCGTATGGCTGGGTTTGTCTGCTTTTTCCTCTTGCTTCTGCACTGCTGGATGCATTTCTTTGTCAAAGGGGTCCCTCCTCCCATTTAAGCCACTTTGCATGGGGAGCTGCCAGCATGGTTGGGCTCAAATAGATGGCCCCAAGCTGCAGGTACTGGCATTAGGAGGAACTTCTGCTGCCCAGACTCTCTTACATTTCTGCACGCAACATAAAGCAGGCAGGAGAGCATAAGCAGAGCTCAGAAACAGGACCACTGGAAGGCTTCTGCTTTCAGTGCAATTGGAGCAATGTTGAAGTCCCTCTGAAATTGGGTTGACTCATGTTTTATAGGCTTTATAAGTAACTTAAAAGGAAAGCACATTTACTGGTTTACTGTAAAATACTACTGTAATAACTGCAGAGTACTGTAGTCTCCCATAATATATGGGAAAAAACAGTTAAAGGTTCAGAATATATAGTTGAAGTGAAATGGAAAAATATTTGAGAAAGTTGTTAATATTCATGTAAAAAACAACTAAGCTCTCTTAATATTGAAAAAACCAAAAAGCCCTATAAGCATGTGGCAGTTGGTCACACTGTGGACTAAGTATCTGAAAAAGAAATAAGTTAAGGGTCAAATAATTTTTCTGCACAAAGAATTGAGGGATTTTCTTATTTTTTTCCCCAGCTAGAATGTGAGGAATGTCCAGCCTGGACTGTGCAGCTCATGGAAGTTCTGGCAGGGCTTTGAGGTGGTTACAGTTAACTCTCAGATTTTAACTGAAGGTTAGATCAAGGAACTCGCTCTTGGTTGAAGGCTGAATAAACCTTTCAGGCTGAGCCACTCATGGACACATGCCTTACTGTTACCCTGAAATAATGTTTTCCCTCTCCGAAACATTGCTGGCCAGTGGCCTTTGTGGTGTGGATGTGCAGGCTCTGTCAGGTCCATGGAGAAAATGTCCTTCACAGTCATCCATATAAATCTTTTGTCTTCACTCTTGCAAGGTGTTTATTTGTTCTTGAACAAAATCTGCTGGTTTTGATAACCTAATCATTGTGACTATTCCCATTGCTTATCAGGGCAGTTACAGGACAATGATTAATTACAGGGCTGCTAAATCCTAGAGGCCACCCTTCTCACTATCACAACCTGATCACCTACACCCAGTACATGGGGGAATCAAATCTGTTGTTCTCACTGTTGAACAAGTTTCCAATCATCGAGGTCTTTGAACTCTAGCAAAATTTGATTTTTGCTCTGAACGACAACGAGGGACATTTTGTGAGATAAATATTTTCTATTTAGGTCACAGATTATAAGGGAACAAAGATCCAGACAATTCTTCATGCTCTGTGTGTTTTCTCTTAAGGCTGTTTGTTGGATGAGGTAGAATAAAAGCTGTTTCCTATTCATTCACTGGTAATCACACATAAAAGCAGAGTAATAATTTTCTGTGGATCTTAATTCATTCTAGAGCACTGTCTTTTGTTGTCTTCTCTGTTGCTTCCCTGAAGAATGGGATATCCCACTGCAGTACATATGGAATCCCTACAGGACAGGCCATCAGCAGATCTGTGTTGGAAAGTGTGGGTTATTACAAGAAAGTTAATTATGTCCCATAACTCTTCCTGTCCACACTGAGAAAGGGCAGAACAGATTATAGGTGGAGGCAAGGACCCATGAATGATTAATGCTGGCATTTGCAGCAGGCAATCATTGCAAGCAGTGGCAAAGGGCCTGGGTCTGTCAGTGGGCAGTGCAACTGCTGCTTGCTGCTCTTTATAAATGATGCTGTTGAAAGAAAAGTTGGTGCTGGACCATCAACCTCAAGTGTGCCATAGCAGAGCCAGGTACTCGTAGCTCTTCCTCTTTGCTGTTTTATTTTGGTAGTTGGCTAGGAGTCTCCAAAGTACAGCTGTTTCTCAAAAAAAGCTGTGCTTTCTGAGTGTGAATGTGACATTTAATGTTGCATAAGGAAGGGCCTGGCCCAATGTATATCATGGTCTTGGACACTCAGTGCACTGAGGTACTAAGTGAGGAGTTTTGCATTCTTCTCCTTTTTAGGTCTTTTTTTTTCCAGTGCTCCAGCTTCTTGTAAGATGGTGCCCCAATCTCACTAGCCTGGCTTAGCTTATTCAGAATTGACCAAAAACTGTTTTAAAATTATTTTTTTATTATAATCCTCAGTAAATTATAATTTACTCACATACCCTCAGTAAAACTTTCTTGAATTAATTACTGTGGCACACAACTTGTTCTTTCTCTCTGTGCCTCTCTTCCATTGTTCATCTATGCCAAGGGTGCTCACTTTGCATATCTAGCAGATAATTAGAGGTTCCAGTTGGACAGATCAGCTTCCCTGGTTCCTCCTGCCACTCACACCAGTCTGGGAACATTCCCCATTTTCTGCCCGATATCACACCTCTCATATTTCAGGCTGTACCTGTTCCGTCTTTTCCCATACATCCTTGGTCTGTCAGTCCCACTTTCCACTGACTGGGAGAGGGAAGAGGTTGGAAGCACAGGGAGGGAGGTTGTGGGGTGCCACAGAGCTGCTCAACCCGTACCTGGCCAACCTGGAGGACACAACTGTGCACCGAGGGCTGGGCAGGGAGGAAACGCTTCCCTGCAGCTGGCCAAGCAGCCCAGCTGTACTTCCCTCTTGTGTACTGGTGTGCTTCCCACTTGTGGGCTGCCTGACTGTCACCCCTCTATTGGTGTGGCAGGAAATCCTTCTCCTCCCAAGCCAGCCAGACTTCACCTGCTGATGTTCTACCTAGCAGCCAGAGATCTGCATCGCCCTTTTGAAGCGATACGCGGAATAAATAAACTCCATGTGAAAAACGCCAATCACTTGTTTTTTAAAATTTTTAAAAGTTTAATAGTAATAAAATGGTAAAAAAAATTAGTAACACAATTAGAGTAATAACAGTTTGGACAAATTGAATTAGGACAATATGAAACAATAGAGACAAAGAATTACGGATCTCTGGGTACCTTTTTCTGGGCAGCACGAGCCCAAAAAAGGATCCCTGTTAACAGAGGATTAACCCTTAAGAACAATAGCCTGTTGCATATTCATACACTTCATACATGATGCATAAATTCCATTCAAACACAGGATTCTGTCTGGTCATTGTCAACTTCTTCCTCTGAATCCTAACAGCACCTTCAAGGTGGGAAGAAGTTCGTTTCTTCTGATAAGAAGAATAAATTCTTTTCCCTGAAAGATTCAGATGTCCTGGGACTGCTATCTGGTGCGAGTGCCTCATTCCTTTCTTTAAAAACAAAAAGCCCCACTAACATAGTTCTTATTTTAACTACAAAAGTTACCTTCTAATTACAAGACTACATCTATTATTAAAATGTTAATACAGCGCTACTAATCAATACATCAAAATACATATGGTAAATATCTGTAATATGCACTTTTCACACTCTACAAGCAGATATAGTCATGAAGTGGCTATGTATGTCAGTGCCCAGCACAAGCGAGATAGCTCTGATGAAAACTTGTGCCCCAAGCTTTAGTCTGATCCACATCTTTATTCACAAAGGTGTTCCATATGCAATACATTGCACAACTTTGCCATGCATATCCAACCCCTGGCCCCGCCTGTCCTCGCCTCGCATGGTAATCAGATCCACGCCCTTGTGGGCATGCCTTGTTTGCTGTGGTGGTTGCGCGGGGGTCTCTGGTGGTCTCTGAGGCTGGAGATTATGGTCTTCCTCATGACTGAACTTTTGAACTTATCTCCTTTGTGCATGCGCTTTTGGTGCCTTGGTGCTTATCTGAGTAGTCTATCAGCCTTGATTGTTATAAATGATCAAATTGGTAGCCAAATTTATAAAAAAATTTAACAAAGATTTATTAGATCGATAACAAAAAAATAGAATTTTGAAAGACCACCACAGCCAAGACAGCGTCAGCCCCGGGTGCAGGCGCTGGGTGAACTGAGATCCGACTGACAAAGTGGCAGGGTTTCCCCAGTGGTTCACCCCGAATGCTTCAAGCAGTTAGCTTATATGCAGTTTATTCTGCCTGAGGCAGGGATGACCGAATGTTCCTTTGTGTCTCTTCACATGTAGAACTGGATCCATACATGTGCAGAAATAGACAAAGGTAGGTCCAGGGGTCCAGACGGATGTCTGAGCACCTCGGCAGAGCCTGTATTGGTATGTAGCAGAGTGATGCTGGTTTTTGAGTACGGTAGATGTAATCTTCCCAGGTGCAGGTCCTGTGAGTGATTTAGACATTCCACAGAAACTATCAATCATGGCCAGGAAGGTTTCTTTCCTACGTTAACAAATAGATATTGATATTGATATCTTGATATTATCTTAACGTTGTCCGGGAATTAATTCAGTAAACATGAGACTCTGCTCCCAGCCAGGGTGATCACAGACATACCTTAGATTCTACAATATTTTTATACACATGTATAGCATGAATTATCTCTACCATATACTACATTGATTATCCTGGAGACAGAGGAGTCCCTTAATCTGGGCTCTTTGCATCCCTTGGTCTTCTCTGGTATTGTTCTTTATGCAAGAAGCTTCAGAAATTTGCATTTTCCTATGCCCTTTGTACCATAACAGAGGTTTCTTAAGTAAAAAGGTTAAAATTCAACATATAGTTCTACAGGCTAAACTTTAAATGCTTAATTCATATTGTTAATTCAAGTGAACTCCAAAAATCTCTGTTTCGCTTTGGGCCGTGGATTGCTCACCACCACTGACATCAGCCCTGTGCTGGAGCCGTGTGTTTGTGTTCCTGCCTTGGAGCTGCTGGCCCTTGTGCCCTCGGGTGGCTGGCAGTGGAAAGAATTATGGGTTTGCAGCTAACTTAGCATGGGAAATGGGATGTTCTTCCTGTAAAGGTAGGGAGGAGCCAAAGAGTACAGCAGGTGACAGGAGGGACTCTGTCTCACTGAGGGAGTAAATCGTGTCAAAGACTCATTTCAGACTGCAGGTCTGCAGGCATAGATCTGCAGGAAGTTACTGGATAGCAGCAGGCAGAAGGCTTCTTTCCCTGGAATGAGCATCTGTGGAATATGTGCTGAGCTCAGCTAGAGGTGTCTGTGCAGTGTGAAATGAGTGCTAATGGAACAAGGACAGTGCTGCACAGCTGCCAGTGTGACAATGTGATCTCCTCCTCTGAGGCAGAATTACCACCTCTTCATTGGGCTGCCAACCTCTCCAGTGACAACTTGCAAATGTTTCACATTTTGATTGTGAAGGCACAGGCAAAAATGTTTCACCTGGGGTTTTGTTTGTCTTTAATCTGGAGGTTTTGCCTTTTCCAAAATAACCAACACCCAGGCAATTACTCAGTTGTATTGCAGCATATTTTATGTATATTGTTTCAGCAACTGTTTTTATACTTTTGCCATATTTCAACCTCTCTTATTCCTCAGTACATCTAATTAGACCACAATGTTTTCCTTTAGAGCTCAGTTTCAGACACTAGAGATTTCAGGCTTCAGGTTTGTTTAGGGTTTTTTTTTTCCTAATATTGTTGCATTTAAATATCCTTTTTCATCTCTTACATGTTTCTGGATTTGAAAACATACCAGAAATCAAAGACCTGAATTTTGTCTGTATGTTGTGTGTGATGAGTGTGACAATAATGTGTTGGATGCTTAAATCTTTTGGACAAATTGCCATCCTTCAGGACTTGCTAAAATCACTTCATAGTTTCAAAACCTCAGTGGTGTTTTGGGCTAGAACTGTGAAGCAGGGACCAAGAACAGCAGTTATTTCAGCCAGCTTTCCTCCTGCTTTTATTGTTGTTTGTTTAGTTTCATTATTTCTCTCCTGACTAGTCATACTTCCTAAACCTGTGATGTTAATACTTTTTAATCACAATATTCATAATACCATTATTGTATTCAAAATAGACAGAATTTCTCTATTTCCTCTTATTGTTTTCATTGACAGAGTTTTTATGCCCTTTTCTCACCAGAATAGAAAACAGTAAGATTTTGAGTCTCAGAATGTAAGTGTCTAGAAGATGCTGTCTCTCTAAGGAATGCCTGTTTAGACAAAAATGTGCTAAAAGTGGGATTGGGATTGTAAACATCAATTGAGCAGACTCAGAAGCCCAGTACAGTTCACAGACTTGGAATGGGTGATGAAGTGAAGAAGGAGAATGAGCATCCAAACAAGGATAACTTGCTTTTAACATAACTGGTAGCAGTTCTCATAAATTTAAATATGATGAGTGAGTACTAATTTTTCCAGCAGAAAATGGCAATTTGTTTTGGAAAAAACCTAAATGATTATCTCAAGATTTTTTTAGACCGTAGGTTTCTGTCAAGAAAAAAAGGACAGAAAGGTTTAAAGAAGACAAAGTTTATCAGAACATTGTAATTATAGAGTAAAATGTTGGAAATGTAGCATTGAGCATCTGCATCTCTCTACTTTAAGTCATATCAAAAAGTGAGGATGGGCACAGGTCTTCCCACAGGGAATTCTCTCTCAGGCAGTGTTTCTGAACTGTGTGTGGAAGGCAGACCAGAAAATACTTGTGTTTCTGAGGGTGCCAGCAGATTGGCTGCTACAGGCAGTTTTGAGGAGTTTGAGATGCTGCTGTGGAAACCCAGAGCACTGGGAATAATTCTCTGTCTGCTCTGGGGTGCCCTGACCCCCAGGGGAGCACTGACTTTGACCCTCATTCATGGAGAAAGTTTCCTGGACTTCAAGATAAACTAGAATCCACAAAAGTGTGAAGTAGATTATAGAGAGTAGTGTGGGTGTATCACTTGGTGAGAAATTTAAGTTTTGGGATTTTTAGTATGTTGTGGATGGAAGCAAGGTGGAGGGCACAGGGTGTCGTCCTGGGTTTCTGCTTCATGCTTCTTATTCCTTCTTCTTCATGGGTTTGGGTGGCATTTTGTAATTGGGCAGAAAATTCCTCATTGCAGCTCTTTGGGATCAGTTATTGGGTTAAAAGGGAAAACAATTTAGATGTCAGTTCTTAATTGGATAGTTTAGTCTTAAAAGAGCTTGTAACAAGAGATTGTTGGCCATTTTGTGCCTTCTAATGAAAATCTGCTGAACTCAACAGTAGTGAGACTGTTTTACTGATAAGAAATAATAAACACCTGATCCAAACATGAATTTCTGTCTCAAGTGCCTTCAATCCTGACCCAGATATGCTGCTGCACAGTTGCTGTTGACCACCTGCTTTGCACCACTGAGGATGTGCTGAAAGCGATCACAGAAGGTTTTAGCTCAGCTGCTGTAGTTTAGCTGACAGGACAATAAGTTCCAGCCAGTGGAGCTGTATCATCCCAGAGTACCCAGGCTGGAATGTGTCACCGTGATATTTTCTGAAAAATCCCTTTGCCAGGATTTCTTCTGCTGGGAAGTTGAGAAGCCTCAGAGAAAAATGCAAATAATAATTATCTGATTCGCTTCTCCTGTGTTTGGCTGCTTTGGAATGTGGTCTGGACATTGTTTACCAACAGGTGCATGTTTGATTGGTTTCATGTGAATTGTTTTTAATTCATGACCAACCATGGTCCAGCTGTGTCAGACTCTGAGGAGTCAGTCAAGAGTTCTAATTATTCATTCTTGTTAAGCCTTCTGTCTGTATCCTTCTTTTTCTTTAGTATAGTTTTAGTATAGCATAATATCATATCATATCATATCATGTCATATCATGTCATGTCATATCATATCATATCATATCATATCATATCATATCATATCATAACAAATCAGCCTTCTGAGAACATGGAGTCAGATTCCGCATCTCTCACTCATCCTGGGGACCTCACAAACACCACAGGAATGCAGGAAGACATTTTACTAAGATATAGGATGTAGAACTATGTTAGGAGTAGTTTAAATAAAGTTAGATTGCTACATTGTGTTGGTAACCTGTGTAAGCTGTTAGCTCCAGCTTGTAAATTTTCTGGTCTGAATCTAAATCCAGTCTATTTGTTTCCACTGTGGAAAACATTCTAGTATCTCTGCTTCTTCACATTTTTGCTGCATTGAAGCACGGCTTGTGAAGATCCGTGGTTGAAAATGGAGAAGGTGTGTGTTGAAGGGTGTGACAGGGAATGTAAGAGGTTAGAGCAGACATACAAAGTCAAAGTTATGGTTCTACAAAACACTTTGGCTTTGAATTTTGAAGCTTTCTAAAATTTTTTAGTGTTTTATGGGATTCTAACAACTTCCTGATTTAACAGGTGCTTTAAACATTTATTCCTCTCTAAGTGTGAAGATTTCATTGTCTATTTAAGTACCTGTAAAAGTATGAGAGGATTAACTGTGAAGTGTATAACTTGTTCTCCTTTTAAGGTCTGTGTCACTGCAAGTCTTGTGCTACACTGGTATGGGCCATTTACCTGTATTTTATGGGTTTGTTGTACTAGTGTCTGCATGGAGGGTGTTAAAAATATTTGCACAACTATTATTGCAGTTTATTTTTTTATTAAAATAGCAGAAATTTCCCACTAGGTTTTGGGGTTAATTTCTTTCTGTTAAATTTAATATTTCTAGGGTGAAGTTGTGGAATTCCTTGATGAGCTGTTAGAAGTGGAGGAAAAGAAGGAATCCTGATGAGTGAAAGCACCAGGAAGTACTTTACAGAAGTGAAGACTCACCATTGCTCCTTACCATTGTTTTTGATCGCCTGTAGTTCCAGTTAGATATACCTCAAGGGTGCTTCTTTGAGCTGCACCTTTTGTCCCAAGATCCACTCCTGAAAGGTCACTTCGTGCTGCACTGACTCTTCTGTGAGCATGGCTTTTCACCCTGCAGAACTGGTGCACATGAGTTTCCCCTTGAGCTTCCTTTCCCTTGCACAAACACAACAGAACAGACCATTTCTGTTCTCTGGGATAACACTAAGTTCCTCATTTCAGTGCTGTTCGTACAGCTAAATTCTCAAGAACTTCTGTCAGATTATGAACTGTGGAAGACATAACAGTTCCTCTTTCTGAGCTATGTATTGTATTATTTATATATGTCTTTTTATGTGATGGTGAATAAAGTGATAATGAGTCCCAGTGCACCTGAACGACATAAAGGTGCATTTGAATAGCTGAAATGAGGTGTTTAACAAAGCACAACTAATGATCTTGTAAACATTGCTTAAAGAATTCTGAGAGCAGTGTTGATCTATCTTGAAAGCTAAATTAAATTCCACTATGTGAAACTGAGAATAAAAATATTTTTTTCTTCCTACCAGTTTTTTACTCTTTCTGTCAAAACAGTCCCTGCTGAGGTGTGGCCAGTCTTGTATGAAATACTGATGATTGATTAATTTAGTATTGTCTTCTGTAAAAAAATAGCTTGTGTGGTTTTTCAGCCTGGTGGGACTATCTGCATAGTTTTCATCCAAAGGTAGGTACAGGTGGAAACTGAGGTGATTTTCAGTAGAATAATGAAAAATATTTACATGTGAATTCCTGTCCTTTTTGTTAACTGTACAGCAGAGTCCAATACAGAAATATTCATACAGACCAAAAAAGGTGTGATGGAGAAGGGTAATGAATTAGTGCCTAAGTCTACTGAAGACCAAAAATCCCCTTGAACTGAGAGAAGGATACAGGATTTCATCCTGTGCTTTCCTCTTTTGTTTTCAAGGATCAAGCCCTGCAAGTGGTTTCATCCTGCTTGCATCAAGGGGAGATGAGCATTCATTCACCTCCTATGATGGAATGTAATTCAGCTGAATGGAAGTGAATTACAAACCCTAAATCTGCCTTGAGTTTTTAAAAAGGCAAGACATGATCTACATTAGCTTGACAAGTAGTTGCTCCTGTAGTTTATATAAGCTGTAGTAGTCTGCACCATTGAGTGTCTATAGGGAATAAGAAGGAGAATCCATAGGATGAGATTTCATTGTCCTCCACCATATGACAGCAATGAAACATTTAAATTTGAGTGTGAAAGATGTTTGGAAGATCATATTGACTTTTTAAACTGCTTTAATATAAATCACAACTCATCCACTGAAGTTGATGGGCAGACTGTTTTAATCTCAAAATGAAAATCCATCCAGAGCCTTTTAACTTGAGGAGATTTGCCCAGCTCAGCTTGTGGTAAGGAGACCAGAATCTGGCTTGCTGTGTGCCTTGAACTGACAGAGGGTTGGATGTATCTCATTTCCTCATGGTTTTGTTCTACACAATATTAGCACTCCGCTTGTTGCAACTTTATCTAAGAATTGAAATTTGCTTTTAAAAGTTCTTTACAAGCAGTTGATTGTAAACCATCGCTTCACCCCATTAAACACATGAAATATCCTACTGGGGTAGCTTCTCCAATTTATTCTTAGTTTTCTCTTGTTAGAGGTGTGTATATGCTCAAAGGAGAGGTGTCACAGACATCTTTTCATAAAAAGCTTTTCTTTAGGATTTTTTTCTCTTCTGAGAAGCTGTGGCTTCAGCAACAAAATGTAAACAATGGTTATCTGCTGCTGTAGAATGCAGCAGGTGGATCTGTGATTGGTCTCTTGTAGATGTTCAGATTTACTGACCACTCACGGCAGACCTGCTCTCACTTTCTGCCAGGACACAGAACTTTGTTATTCATTCTTTTTTATTCTTAGCTTAGCTTAGCTAGGCTTCTGAGAACTTTTCCTTCTATTCTTTTTAGTATAGTCAGAATGTAATGTATATATATATATATATCATAAAATAATAAATCAAGCCTTCTGAACATAGATTCAACATTCTCATCTCTCTCTCTCACCCTGAAGACCCTTGTGACCACTGTCACAGAGAGGTTCCTACTCTGGAGTCCCCTTCTGTCCTTCTGCCTTCCAGACTGACGGACAACTCCAGATTTTGTCCTCAGGAGCTCAGCCAGTGATGAGGGGAGTCCTCATTGCAGTCTACAACTTCCCTGTGAGAGGAAGAGGAGGGAGAGGCCCTGGTTTCTGGGGTGACCAGTGACAGGACACAAGGGAATGGCCTGAAGATGTGTCAGGGAAGATTAAGGTTGGATATTAGAAAAAGATTCTTCACCCAGAGGCTGGTTGGGCACTGAACGGGCTCCCCAGGGAAGCAGTCACAGCCCCAGGCCTGACAGAGCTCAAGAAGTGTTTGGTCAATGATCTCAGGCACATGGTGTGACTCTTGGGGTGTCCTGTGCAGGGCCAGCAGTTGAACTCCGTGATCCTTGTGAGTCCCTTACAGCTTATAATACTGATCCTGTGATTCTGTGACAGCCAATATCTTCATCTTTGATACTCTAGCATTCAAATTCAGAAATCCCACCATTAAAGGGTGTGGAGCTGGTTGGAGATGGATGTATCCATCTACATTTGTCTTACAGCATTTTTAGTTCACTTTTTTGCTATCACCACTTACCAAACTGACTTCAGAGCTCTGCCTGTTGCCTGGCTGTTTGTTTCTATGGTGCCCTGTGGTGTCCCAGCTCCTGTGTGCTGTTCTGTAGGCACTGCAGTGCAACACTTCAAAGGCTCCAAGAGTGATGGTTGTAATTCAGGTTCCTGAGTCCAAGGTGTCCTATGACTGTACATCCTGTGTGGAAATTAGGAGCATAAAGCTCCTAATCAGGTGTTGCCTGTTGGTGGAGCAGGTAGCAGTAGGTACAAGATGAGAGAAAATAAGTTCCAGGACCTCATTGTTTTGCACCCAGAATTATTTCTCTCCAGTTAAAGAACTCCATTCCCCTTTCTAGCACTAATTGTCTGAGATTCCTGTTATGTTTTTTAAAGAGCAAAGGATGTGGTAAAATACTGCCATTTTTTCACTCCACCAGTAAAAACTAAGCACCGGAGTTACCTGTTTTGTGATTCATTTGACTTCAACAGATTACAGTGAGAATACATTTTGTTCCTATGAACCCTGATTTTTCCTCTTCACTGAACAGTTTTTCAATGGTTATTGCAAGTCTCTTAGGTATTATCAATTTTCTGGAAAGCTTGTGATTTGGTCTTCAAGGCTTCCTTAGTTAATCCTTTCTCAGGTTCACTCATTTCCTCACGTCTTGATCTTGCAGCTAAACTCCCTTCCCATTGTGCCTTCTCAGGTGGGGATTTCATGATTTGCTAAGATGTCCATGAGCCAACAATTTCTTTTTCTTAAGCCTGCCTAAAGTAACTCTGATGTCCTTTACAATTTGATTTAACTTGAGGAGGCAACTGATACTCTTGCAGCCTTGTGAGACGGCACCATGATCCCTTTTTCATTTTGTTCAAGTGTCTGTGGATTTTTTTTCTGGCTTTCCTTATTTTCACTTCGTATAGTCCCAAGCCAGTTCCATCTTAATAAGTACAAGTAGTTCTCAAACCCTTGTTCTTTTCTAATGAGAAATAGCTCCTCTTCCAGTTCTTCAGTATTTATTGTGGCTTTTTTCAGCATTCTCAGGTTCTTTTAACTGATTTTTCTTTTCCTGCTGCTATTGTTCAATGCCAACATTTACATGTGACTGTAATAACTTGGTGTCTATTCTTCCACTTCTCTGATCCTGCCAACTCTTCTTGGGAGGCAGTGGGAATATTCCTGCCTCCCTTCTGCCACCCCAGATTCTTGCAGTTGTGAGTTGTCTGCCTCAGATGTTAGCAGCTTTTGCCTAACCAGATGGGATATCTCCACTTTTGGCAAGGCTAACAGTGTGATGCTGATGCTCATGGGAACATCATCTTGCTGAACACACCGTGTTCATGTGACAGGTTTGAGTGCAGCACTGGTGCTGTGTCTCTGTCCACCTTGGTGGTAGTATTGCCTCTTGCAGAGCTGTACAGCTGCACTTTTTAATAATCACTGTCATTTCTAGTGACAAAGCTGGCTATCCTGGTAGCTGCTGTTGGCCTCTGATGCTCTGTCAGTGCTCACAATCAGGTGTGCAATAACTCCATCTGCATGTTCCATCACCACTTAGAGGTGAATGGTGGGTAAGGCATCTCCTGGCAGATTCCTGGCACAGGGGTCTGCATGCATGGGACTCCTGAGCTTGTGTTCTTGTTGAATGGAAATTGTGTTCTTGTTGCATGATCGGGAACTGCTTGGAAGCTGAAGATTAAACTGAGTCAGAAATGGTGTCTCACTGAGGTGGAAGTTTGTTTAGGTGAAAAACACAACCACTGGCTTTCTGGACAGTAAGCACTAAAGCTTGGGTAAGGGAAGACATGCACAGGATGAAAATCAGTACATTTCACAGACTCTGCCTCTAGAGTATAAGCCTTTTCAAATTAATACCTAATCTTGCTGAAAGCAATTCTTTTTATTACTGGCTCCTTGCAAATTCATCCTCACAAATGGCAGCACCCATTAAAAAAAAGGAAGAAGGATGGTAGTGATTTTTCTCCTCAAAGCTTAATTTTGCTCCAATAAAAGAGCATTTCAGGCTCCATATTTCTGTGCCTCGGCGATTCCTATTGCCAACAAAATCAACTATGAAAAACAAATACTTTTAGAATGATCAGTTCTGGCAAATTCAAAGGGAATACAAATGTCCTGCTGGGCCCTTTCATTTGCCATAGCAATCCTGCAAGCAGACCTTCATTACTTCTGTTGACAAGGCAAGAGCCAAAAGCAAATTCAAATTGCTCCGTTTTCCAGAGCTTTACTGCTTTGGAATGCTAGAACATAAACCCAAAAGTCAGTCAGTTGCTGTTCCTAGTTCACCCAAAGAGCCCATCCAACCAACGAGGTGTCATTTCTCCATGCTTTCCAGACAAACTATCCCCCTGAAAATCTGATAGCATGTCCTGCTTTACAAAGTTCTTTCTCAGTTAGCATCAATACCCACCATTTATCTTCACATCCCTTACAGTGAATTATTGGTCTGTATTGATAATGGAGGCACACTTAGAAAATCTTTCCATTTCAAAAGAGTCTTCATGAAAAATGGTTTAAATAGCATGCAAATTTTACAGCCCTGAAAATGGAGTTGTGATTAGACAAAGATTTGTTGGATTATAAAAGTACAAGTGTTTATTATGGCTGGTACTGAGAATAAACAGTTGCCTGCATATGCCAGCTACTATGGAAATATGTTTTTAAGTTCTAATGTGAGCTGTAAACCAAAGCTACTTCAGTTAAAAAAATTCAATACTTAAACTGTGGGGAGGAGTAGTCAGTGCCAGAGAAAACATTCCCATTTAATAATGTTTGAACATAGAGCTGTGATGCAGTTTGTAGCAAGGCAGTGAGAAAAACCCACAACTAATCCTTCATTGCAGCTGTCTGAACTTTTGGTCGTCTGCCATGCTTTAAACAGCGACTTCTTTTTCCTGGTGACTCAAGACTTGAATGACCTAGTGTGGAGGGTTTAAGCTCTATACAAAAAAGGAGTTAAGTAAGAAATAGCCAAAGTAAGTTGGGTTGCACACCCCAGCAAATCAGGGGTTTGTATCTTAAGTCCTCTTCAGTGCCTAGGAGAAAATATTAAAATAAATAGATACATTTTTATTTATTTGTTTTTGGCAAGGAAATATTCAGTGGTTTAGGTATCCATCTCTCCTCCTTCTCCTCTTCTCTCTCCTTAAAGTACTGATGTTATATGGAAATGAAATTCTGTAGAGAGTTTGAATTTTGAAGTTTATAAATGCTAACCTTTCCTGTAGAAAAACTTTCTAAGTTTTCTTTTATTATTTTTAACCTTTTCTTCCCATTGATATATCTCATAGGTAGGTCTTTTCAGCACCCTGAAGTAACAAATGTGCTTTTTTTTTCCTGATTAATTCTTTTGCAAAGTAATGGAACTTGCTTACTTTCAAATGGAAATATGGGAGTCAGAGAAGTAATTTTATATGACTGTTAACTTTAAAGGAAAATAAAAAAGAGGCTTTCTACCTTTGCCCCATTCTCACTATCACTTATCTGAAAAAGGATTAAACACTTAAGAATTATCCTGAGCTGGTGGAAACCCTGTAATTTTACAAGTCCTATGATACTGTAATAATTTCTTATTAAGGGTAATTTTAAAATGGTCATTCAAAGCTGCATATTGTGATCTTTCACAGATATGTGTTATGTTTTATCTTTGTATTATAAATTATTGGGTATTAAAAAAAGGTAAATTATTGAACAAAATAATCAATCTCTGCTGAGTCCAATGCCCATGGCAACAGATCTCCAGCATAATAGCTTTTGAGATACAGTAAGCAATAAGCAGTACAGCACAATGACCACATATTGCTAAAGCACTTCCAGTATTCCCCCCATTTTTTTTCTCTCCTAATTTCAACATACAGCTGTCAGTTTCAGCTTTGATTTCTAATTAATTAATCTCCTACTCTTACCTTATTATGTTAAGATTTTGTATTCATTGTATAATGTGTATATTATTTGGCATTCCCCTTATCTGTGATTAGCCAAGTTTCACACACAGAAGGAAGTCCAAGTCAAATGTATAATTGAAGAGCTGTTTATCCCCATCTGTTTATTAGTTTTCCCAAACTCCCTGGTAAAGTGAATACTGTGAATACAAACAGATGATGCTGCAAAGGAGGGTAGATGTTCTAAAGCAGAACTGGGCTGGCAGTCTAAGCTAAACACATTTTAGCTAATATTTTTAATATCAAGGTGTCTTCTACAAGAATTGTGAAAGTAACAGGACTATCTTTTTTCCATAAATTTGTGGGCAAACTGGATGACTTGAACAAAAACACATGCACACACTTCCTTTCCTGGTGTTTTTGTAACTTGAGTTTTATTTAAATAATTCCAAAGCATTATGTTAATGTACACTTTCTTCTGGTTCATGAATAACAAGTGTTTCCAAGTCTCCAATAAGATCCTTGTACAATTTGTGTTTGTGATGATATTTTGAGTCTCATTTTTACACATTCAGTTCCTGGGACAAACAGAATTGACTTCTCATTTAGAATGATGCTACATGGAACTGTAACACCTACTTGTACCTTTCAGTTAAGCAATATTTTTAATGGATGTTCCTGTGTTTACTTTTCAGTATATTTCCGTGGGATTACAGATTATATGTTTTAGTTGAATTAACATTCTCCATAAAGTTTCTTGGTGTGAAATCCATTGTTGAGTTTTTCTTTTTTAACTGCTTTAAAAAAATAGTTTACAACAGAAATTTTGAGTCATTTCATAGTGTTGAATGCATTAAAAGCATAAAGTCATGCATATGTCAGAGACATATTTACAAATCTGTACAGTTTCTGTCATTTTTATTTACTGCGGCTCTTGCCAGGCAACAAGATTCAACTCTTACCCCTCTGAGGCCAGACTCTCCAAGATAACCCATAGCCATTGTCCAAAAATGCTTTGTTTTGCTTACCAGCCCTGAGATGGATGTCTGCATGTAAGATGGGCCCAATTCTGCACTCCATTTCATAAAGCCTACCTTCCATGGAGTTAGAGGTGATTACCACTGCAACTCAAGCCAGAGCATGGAATGAACTCCACCCATGCACCTTTTCTTACTCTTAGGCTAAGGCTGAATGGCAGATGAATTTATTTCTGACCTGCAGATTATTCACAGTTGCCGGATTTCCTCTTGTTCATTCAGAATGTAAGGAGGACCTCATACTAAACTCACATGAACTATGCTAAGGGATTCTACAAAACATGTTCCCCTCTCTTCCTGTTCATTTTCAGAACTGTTGGAAATGGAATGTGCTGTTGGAAAAGCCTCAGTGCTTTTGTACCAACATCCACTCTAAAAGCTGAATGCATTTTATCAACCAGATGTAATTTATTTCTTTCCCAGGTCTGCTTTATCTTTCAAACCACAATAAGAAATATGGCAAAGGGGCTGCCCATCTCCCAGAGCCAATGTCCACCCCTCCAGCCAATGCAAGAGCAGAATGGTGAAAAATCAGTCCTTCCACAAGTATTACACATGGCTTCAGCTGCCAGAGATACTACTGGCTGTGAATTAAAGTTCAGTATCTTGGTCAGTCAACATTATGTTCAGAAAGCAGCCGATTTTATACAGGGTTCCCCTGGAAAGTGCTTTATCAGTGTTTGGCTCTGTGATGAGAGGCTACTCATCATAACACCTGCATTCCAAGGTGCTCTGACTCCTCTCCTGCTCATGCTCAAGGAAGAATGGCACTTACAGTATTCTCTGAATTCCAGGGAAACATCATCATTTCTACAGGAAGATTAGTTATAAAAATGGCATTTCTTCACTAAAGCTAAAAGAACACCTTCCAGAAAAGTAGCATAATGATCCAACATTTGTGGCTTGCTAAATTCACAACATTGAAGAAAATGACCTTAGTAATCATTGCAATACTATCCATTAAAGTCTGGCAGCAAATAGTTTTTCTTTTTAAGACACATCAGGTAATAATTTGTTATGGTGGTTTATCCTGACCAGCTTGGGCAGGTTCTAAAAAAGGAACAAACACCAAGTGTGTGGTTGCTCCAAAGAATCCTTTTTCCTTTCTTCTCTCCTTCTTTTCCTCTTCCACTGAGAACAGACCAGAGGCCTGACCAGCCCTACCATTACATTATACCCAGGTAACACAGAAATTAATCAATTAATTTATTATTAATAGGAGCAAAACGTAAAAGCGGAACAAATTGAAGGTGTGCTACTGAGCACACTGTGTCCTGCTGGTGTCTCCAAAAGACCTTTGTGATAAAAATGTACAGATTCTTTAGCTCTGAAAAGTTGAATATGCTAGACTGCAATTTCAAAAGGATGAAATCTTTTCTGTCTCCTATGTTCTTCTAGCATTCCTTTTTTTCTTCTGCTTTCTGCACTGCTGGATTTTAGCATCCATGAGTCAAGTGATTCTTCTAGCATCAGTACGTTTTTCCTTCTGATCTCTGCCAAAAGGCCCCTGGTTAGACTTTCTGCATTTCGATATGCTGGTGGTGGTAGTGGTGGTAACAGTGATGTCTGGGCTGACACCTTCCATTTAGTTTATAAACAGAATTTTTCTGCTGCCTTTTTTTGAAAAACCACACTGCCAGAACAGCTGCAACCAGTAACAAGCAGAGAAGAATCACTATTACTGCTATGATAGCACCTTTAGTGGACTTGGGACAATCCTCTCCCTCACATGGCTCAGAAGTGGGGCCAGGCTTTTCTCCAAGGCCCTGGGTGAGATTTTCTTGCTCAGCTAAGTCCTGGGTAGCTGTGTCAGTGATGATGTCTGGAGCTGGTGCAGTGGTTGCTACTTGTCCTGGGTAGGTGGTTGTGTCTCTTGGTTCTGCGTATGGAGTGTGATCGAAGAGGCTGACAGTCACAGAGGTCTCTGACATGGATGTTGTTAAGCTGCTGGTGTCAAACAGCATCGTTGTAGTGGGCTCCTGAGTCACAGTTTCCAGAGATGTTGCTGGATGTTCCCACACAGCATCATCATAACCCCTGCTGACACTGAAGCTCTCCAGACCACTCACTGATGTAGGGGGCACCGCTGTCTCTTCAGCCCCTTCATCACCTGCTGCTGTTGTTGCTGCCACAATCTCTGTTAGACCTTCCTCTGGAGCTGGGCTGCCATTTCCCGATTTTCTTACTTCCACGTGATTTGGCTGGTCAGTTGTGAGGATGATGTCATCTTCTGTTCCCATGGAACCATCGACTTTATCACCCTCTTCATCATCCTCCACCACCTCTTGTGTTACTGGGTATCCATCCAACCACGACTCGTCAGTGATGGCAACCGCACCCATCGCTGTCTTTGTATCATTTGTGGTAAGAATGGGTCCAATGGGGAAATCCTCACTGTCATAAAACATTTTGGCACCAGGTTCATCATAGACTGTCTTCACACCAATGTGGTTATCACCTTCAGAAAACTGTGCTTTAGTGGAATCATCTGTCTCTTTCTCCGGTTCGGGCTCACTGAAAGTTTCTGATGGAAACCAAAATAAGTTTTTTTGGCTAAGGAGTGACACAGGGGACTCAGTTGGTGCCCTGCTTCCCTTTTCAGCAATGTCTGTGTGCTGAGTAACCCCGTTGGTACTCCCAGTTCTTCCTTCCTCTGAAGTTTTACTGAAGGAAAGCTGTATTTGCTCCTGCTCAATTTCCTCTTTGCCATTGCCATGGTCATTCTCAGCAACAGGTATTGATCTGTCATCGGGAAAGTTATCTTCATAGTCAATGTGTGCCTCGGTTTCATCTAGAAAAATTAAAAAAAAACCCTCATAAGCCAACATTTCATTCTCTGTCAAAGCACTGAGCTCATTTATTACAAGAATCCAAGAAGAGATGTGCAATGTGAAGTGTCTTCTAGGCAGTATTTTTCATTCTGTGTTTATTTGAAAAGGGCATGGTCCTTGAGCTGATTGTCAACTTCAAGGGTTTTGTTTAAAAAAATCACAATAGGTGTCAATGCTAACTGCTAATGTCTTACCTTTCCAGATTTAAAAATTAATATAAATATCTCACCGTCTGCAGTTAGAGGACTTCCTTTGTTTATTGTTTTCTCAAACTTTTTCTTTCCCTAGTGTGACTCTTTGCAGGATTTGAGGAAAAAATTTCATCATATTCAAGCAAGAAATGTGCGTGGAGAGAAAGATATAGCAAAAAAATTAGTCTGTTACTAATTGGTAATAAAAAAAATACCCCAGACAAAGCTAGAAGTTTTACAGCAACTTAATCCCTTTTGACCTAGATGATTTTAAAGAATTATGTTCAGTATCTTATGCTCAAGATATCAAGGCACGTTCTTATCAGTATCCTGCTTTTCTTCAAGCACCTTGGTGTTACTGTGGTACAATGCCTGGAGCCAGAACAGGATTTCTTATTTCTTAAGAGCTCTTCAGAGCTGGCTGAGGCAGACTCCACCCCCAAGGCTGACACTGAGTTCTACTTGTTTTCATCTGAAGAAAGCAAGATGCACCCTGCAAGGCTGGAAATCTCTGTCTCAAACACTTAAAGCCTAACACCTAGTTAACATGATAATCCTGTCTGTCAGTAATCAACTCTCAGGCTTCCAATTTTAGGGAATTAAATGTTGCCACTGAGAAAAGAGAAAAAAACGAGCACAGAACAAAACTGGTAAAAAAACTGAGTGCAGCAGTGAGGTAGATTCATTACAAAGCTTGAGTTTGATTTAGAAATACTCAACAGACCTACCACTGATAGCAAAATAGACTTGACTCAAAGCACAAAGCTAAATGTTTGAATTTGAATGGAATAGTGCATTGTACTTAATATTTCTTCCACTATTCTAAAGGCTTAGCTCAATGAAAAAATTTCCAAACTAGACAGGGTGGTTTATTTTCAGTTCACACAAATTTTACTCCATAGAAAGTTGATGTAATTTCTGAGATTTATGCTGGCATTAAAAGTCATAAAAAATAGTGCTTTGGGATATGGAAAATAAACTAAATCATGGTGAGAATTTTTCTTTTTAAGAGGGTGTTTAGTCTTTTATAAGGACAGAGAAGCAATAGACCTGGCATGACATGGGAAACAAGACATTAATGGGAGAACCTGTTTTACAGATCACTGCATTTGCAAACCCTTATCTTCTTTTGCCTTTTTACAGTCACTGGATTTTGAATTACATTTTCATCTGGGGCCCACCTCAATTTCCGCCTGAGTCACATTCTCCTTGGAGACTGCTTCCCAGGCTTCTGGCAGAGCCATATTTGGTCTGCTCTTCAGAAAGATTAGAAATATTGTCAAACCAGTCTGACCAAAACCACCTAGCAGTGATACAGCTCACACCAGCTCGCTTTCTTGCCAAAACAGCTTAAGCCAGGTGCCAAAACAGAATGAGCATTAGCAAAAGGTATTTTCTTTGGAATATCATCTGGGTCTACCAGAAACCAAGGCAGTTATGCTAAGGAAATCCAAATGTGTGTCCCAAAAAGCCTGCAGAGAGTTAATGCCTCTGTGAAAGCTATCCTGCTGGATGTTCTTAGCAGGTCCTCTCATCTCACAGCAAGTGCCAACAACAGACCTCTCTCCCTCCTGGTCCAGTGTTCTCATCTGCCTGTGTAATCCTCTAGATCCTCCCCATCCTCTCCAAAGCAGGAAAAAACTTCTGTCTCGTTCAAGGATGATTTAACAGACAGGGGAATAAAACTCTTAGAGTGGAAATCTTCCTGGTAGGCCTCTCACTTTTCTAATTAATCCTGAAATATTTTCCAATAGTATTTCAGACTTGCAAATGTATGGAGGATAATTCTGAATACCAGGGCACTTTAGCAACATATTCATGAAGCTCTGTATGGCACTATCCATCACAATGCAGCACTTCTACTGACTGTTAAACATTAGCCTCACTTTGCCCCTTCTCTTGCTTTCACTTTAGAGTTTTTCTGCCTGGCTGGCATTCTCTTTGCTTGGAAATGATGCCTCAAACTATTACATCCTTTAATAATCCAGACTCCTGCTAGAAGCTGATACCTGGCATGCCTGCTTCACTAAAGTTCAGTGTGTCTGAGGAGAGCCTATAGGTGTCTGTGGCATGTACATGAATTGGAACATCACAATGGGAGAGGTCACCATTTACCAACCGTTATGGTCATTGTTTTATTTTTGTAATTGAATCATCACAACAGTCTGTCCTCACCTCTGTGTCTCTTATAACCTCTATTTTTGCCACTCATCCACTTTCCACACTACAATAATCCAGCTGAGGTTCAAACAGTAATTTTTATGTGGTGGTGAGCGGGCACACACATCTGCACACACAAATTACATCCACATGCTTGTGTTGTTTCCTCCAGACCTATTTTTTAGTTAGCAGTGTGAATGGGCAGCTAGTATTCATCTCATTGACCAGTATGTGTGAGTGGATCATTGATGAATGCTTAACAACTGTTGTAACAGGCTTTTTAGAGATTTTGAAGCTGTTTTCCTTCAGTGTTTCTCCTGCCTTGTGGTTTCAGCCCTCTAGGAGAAGGTCCTATGGAGGCACATCAGGAAAAAGCATGTGCTTCTAAGAAAGTGCAAATCCTCAGTCTATCAGAACATATTAAAGGTTTGTTGAGCCATCAAGGGAGTCTCCATCAAACATGCTGCCTTTGAGCATGATCCTGCCTGTAGAGAAATGAACTGGTGTTTTCTTAATGCAGAGCTGGGGGAAGAAAAAGCCCATTGTAGTCTAAAGAGATCCCGAGATTGGAGCTCATTATGCACTGCTCGTCACCACATAAGGGAGTCTTGTTCCCTCTCACAATCAGATTGTGGCCCAAGTTGTTAAGCTGCTCTAACATATTTTCATATTCAATCTCCCCTATTTGTAGAGTTTATAGCAGAGACTATCAACATAACTAATGTTAGCTTATGGGATGCCAAAATGAAAGCAACTACTGAGCTCTCTAACCATCAAAGGAAACACAGACGCCCTTACTCTGGAGTTTGATTTATATGATCCTGGATTGACTTACACAGTAATAATACTCTATTCTTTCTTTCTGGGCCTCAGACCTTCAAATGGGACTTGGACTCAGTATTTAGTGACTCTGTGTTACCATGACAATATTTTAAGTCCGCCATGAGCTTGATTTTCTGGGAATAGATTGCACAGCGTCTGCACTTCTTTTTGCTCACCTCCTCAGCACTTTCCTGAACTTTCCAGTTCCCTGTATTTTAGTGTTGGTACTGAAGAGCAACAACCAAACTAGATTCAGCTCCACCTCTTACGCAAGAAGTTGTAACTGTTATTTATACATATTTTTATAACTGCTAGCAATTGATTTTAAAGTGATTGCATCTTTCTTTCTACCTAGGCAGGTCTGGTTTTATGAAGAGCCAGCCTTGAAATTAATTTATCCAAGATCAAAATCTTTCTATATTTGGTCATTGATGCGCCTTGACCATATCATCTTCTGGCAGACTCAAGGATCAGTGAGTTTTAATTCACTGTCTGAGAGATTACTGAGTCTGAAATGAGAACTTTACAGCAAGAGATGCTGAAATGACATACCACCAAAGATGTGAAGCTCAGTTAAAAGGTAAAATCCTTTTAATTATTAATTAATCCTGCTTGAGAAGCATCCAGTTTTGTAGAGCTCTCATCTCTTTCAGTTTTTGATCCTAATGTGAAAACAGTAACCAAACACAGAGACAGGCAAAAACAAAGAGCCTGGTCTTCCACACTCTGGGATCAGTTTAATTTTTCTTCTAGATAGTATATTGGCATACAAGCTCTATTTTGAGTGTTGCTATTTTGGGCAACCATAAAACGCACTGCATATTTTATGGGTGTATTTTTGGAGTACAGGAAATTGAAACCTGATTCCATATAGCTCATCATTATAAATATTTGTACTCTATAAAACATCTTTAGTCTAAGAATCTCAAAGTAGCTACAGCAAACATTAACAAGACAGCATCTGTCTTTAAGGATGGAAAGGAAAGGAGCATGTAGACTGATTTGCCTAAGATAAGTCATATTTGTGAGCTACAGCATCTCAAAGAATTATCCATTTATTTTGGATCAGGCACACAAATTTCACTGTAGTTGACCACAGCATGCTAAGCAGAGATTGTGCCTTTTGTCTTTTGCAATAGCTATAAGAAAGAGTATAACTTTTATTCCAGCAGAAAGCCTGCTAATATAAATAAATAACCCATCAATTTTTTTTCAACTTATTCCATTTGGCAGAACCCATTCATGCCAGATCAATACTTTACATTAATCTAATACAACCCCTCAGTGACAGGCTTGAAAAGGGAACCAAAGTTTGTCATAACAATTGTTTTGACAGGCCACAGACATATTTGTTGCTGATTATATTTTTCTGTCACAACTCTTCCTCTGCACTCACAGAATGAACAAAAAAAAACGCATCCTCAAATAAGATCAAAAGCCAGAGACATTTTGTTTGACTCCCCACATTAAAAATAAAAAACGAAAAATAAATGGTGCTAGCTAGTTCATGCTTACAGACCACATGAATGTGAGCCAATATAATTCTTGAAAACTCTGGAAGTAATGAGAGTTGTTGAGCCAGGCAACAAGCCTGGTAGCTGCAGATTAAGTGGTCAAAGTCAGCCAAGTCCTCCTTACACTGAATCTGAAGGATGGTCCTCAGCCTGGAAAAGTTGGACTACCTTGAAACACACTAGCTGTGTATCCAAGGGATGTCATTGGAGAGATTCCTTAGATGTGTAGAAGATATGGACTCTCCTGCCACAAGTATATAGCTGGAAAAACCCAAATAATCCAGGGAAAAGGACAGATACATGACATTCTTCTGAGCCAGTTTCAGGGCAGAGATGGAACATGATTTCCCAGCCATCTCATCTGCCCTCCCTTTGAGGGAGCAAACCCTAGAGAATGCAGCCAAATGCAGTCCAGCCCTGACCCCTGCCACTCAAGTGTTGGTATTAATGCTTCTGATATTGAGCTCATGGTTTATTTTGGGAAAAAAAAAAAAAAGAAAAAACAAATGTCATTTAGCAATTGTCAGTTTAATCTCTGTGTTTGCAGAACAGCCACAGCATGGCACATATGCATCTGCTTTCAGACCTTACTACAATGTTCTTCAGAATATATTTTGTGAAGCAAATGCATTCTCTCTACAGAAATTAAAAAAATAATAAATGGCAAAACCCATGTATTTCCCTGTTTTCTCCTTAAGGTTGCTTTGTTGGGCTAAATATCCCTGAGCTTTCAGCTAGAACACAGTGCCTTTTCATCACAAGGAATTACGGGAAACAGAGTCACTTTTTCTCTTAAAAAGCATCTTAATTAAAAATTGCTGTCTATTACCTGGTGTGCACAATATACTTTACAGCCATTTGTAATATACCGCTTTCCTAATTTCCATCATACTTCACTGTATCTAGAATCCACTTAAATTTCCATCATACTTTACTGCATCTGAAATCCACTTAATATAAATCCAAAATTATTTTGTTCAATTATGCCCATAGCCAGGGTTTGCCATGTATTTTGTATTATGTGCCTATTTGATTATCTGCATATTTTTTAAATTTTAATTTGCAAATCTGCTGACTGTATGGCTGTACATTTATATACTAGGTGCACTTATATCCCAGGTGCCAGAATGGACTGTAGCTCTTCTTGCAGGATCAAAACAGAGAGGAAAGATGATCACAAAGAGACTTCAAAGAACATTTAACTGCTATATTTAGACACTGCTATGATGATAGTTCTGTGACTCCATATTTGCTCTGCATGAGCAACTGGGAATGTAAAGCCAGTCTGATGCTTTTCCACAAACAAGAAAAGCATGCAATTATTGCTGTTTATTCTGATATTCTGCCTGGACAACTGGGTATTATAATGGGGCAGTTACCAAGTAGATCAATGTTACTCAAGGTGTAACATCCACAAATCCCAGCAAGCTTTATGAAATTGGATAAATGTTGTCATTCTTCCACAGATGAGGTGGAGTAAGCAGCATAGGGCAGTATAGTGACTTGTCCCTAGTCCCAGAGACACTGCAAGATTTAGGAACTGACCTTCTATCTCTCAGTGCTCTGACCAGAGCTTTTTCCTGTGGCCCCCTTTTGTTGGAGTAAGAGCATCGGGACCATTTTACGCTTCCCAGTTGCTCACCCAGCACAGATGCAGAGCAAGGGCACTGTATCATCTTACCAGGCTCTAAACATAGCGCTTAAATGTTCACTGGAGTGGCTGCATGAACATCTTTCCATTGATGTCAGCCAGCCAGGACAGAAGTGGTCCAGTCTGCCAACAGGAATATAAATTCTCCATTAAGTCCTGTCATTAACCCTCATGGTAGGAAAGGTGCTCTATTGCTTCAAAGCACTTAAAAATCCATCTGTGAGCTGACTTCTGGAGTACTTAATAATTGTTCTCCTCTCTCCTATGACCCAAAACTATCAGTCAACTCTAAATCAGGTTCCTTTTAATTAAATTCTCTTTTTTTGTTGTTGTTCTTTTTAACTGGATTCTTACTTTTTAAAAAATAATGAAACCTAGTATCACACATTTTAATCATCCTGTAAAGTCTTCTTTCTTAAAGAATTATGATCAGGAGGATTAAATACATAATTATTACTTGAACAATTATTGTATTTTCTGTCCCATGTCCTCAAAGCATTTGAAAAACATTAATCAGAGGAAGCCCCCCAGCATGAAGTCTACATTTAAATAATTTTTAAAATCATAATCTACAATATCACATCTGCTCCCAAGTTTCAGTGTTGATATTTGTGATTTTACAGCCATGCTTTCCTATTTTTAAAAAAAATATTTTCTTCTCCCCTGCAGCTGTGTGAAAGGCTCGGGAAAAGCAGGGGAAATAGATTATTTATCCAGAGAAAACAGTGAAACACAGACAACTTAAATGGCCTGGTTCTTTCCCTTCCTTATTTTGATGTAATACAGCTTTATGTCTGTGTGTGATGAAGATAGCATTTCCATTAACCTCAGTAAAGGAAAAAGAATTATCAATTTGGTGCAGATTATAGGGGATTCAGACCCACTGGGTAAGTTGAAGATGTTCCTGCTTATTGTAGGGGGGTTGGATCAGATGACTTTGAAGGTTCTTTCCAACCCAAACTGTTCTATGATCAACTACAAATACATATTTCTTTCCTTTCTCCCTCCACGTTCTTCCTCTATGTCCTGCATTGTTTTGCATAATCATCTGAACTGCTGTTTGTAAAACAGTTTTAGAAGCCGAAACAGTTGAGAAAAATGCTGGGGCTTTCATTCTTTGGTTTTTTTTGTGTATCTATACTGGTTGGATGAGTTTGAGAATCTGGTTCCCTAGTGCACAAACATGACCTATTTCTATGAAGAACAAGTTTGACCTTTTCTCATGATTATCCACTGCCTGATAGTGTATTCATGAGTAAAAATAACTCCTTGCAAGCCTCCAGACATTAAGGAATATATAGGTTCTGGAATGGATATACTAACTCCAGCCCATATAGATAGCTCAGCTACCCAACAGCTGCTCATTCCTTTGCTTAAAATTTATCTGTTTTGCCAGAAACCTTACTTAAAAGATGTGACAGCCTTCTCAAAAAAGTACTAAAATTTTGTGATGACCATTCATAAATACTGGGAAAAATGGTGGGTTTATGCATTGAACAAGGTAACATGAGAAAGCAGAATTCAGATTACATGTATGTCTGAACTCATGGTACTGTTTGGCCTATGTTTAAACAAGGGGAATGTTAAAAGACTGCTGTAGAATTTAACTAACACATAAAGGTTGTTTTTATTGAGGGTTTAAATTAAGGAAATGCCATTTTACAATTTGCTTGGGGGTTTTGTGGTTTGGTCTTTTTTTTTTGAAAAATCTTTTCTTGAGTCAAGTCATTTGGTAAGAAAACCCACTTTCACTCTTTTTAATGGAGTAAATATCTGGGCAACTACCCTTGCGTTTGCAGACAAAAATCCTAGAGGCATGGTGCAAGATAGAAAGTGTTTATTGGGGCAGATTAAAAGCAGTTTTTTGGCTGAGCTGACCTTTGACGCAGGCCTGGACCTGGCCGTACCACTCGCCGCAGCTGTCGCAGAGCAGCGTGAACGCCGACTCCTTGTTGCCCATGGCATAGCCCTGGGCACAGACGTAGAGCAGCTCGTCCCCCATGTCAAAGCCAGTGTGGCCGTGCAGGATGGTGTGGGGGAAGGATGGTGGGTCCCCACAGGGCTTGTCTGGAAGGAAAAAAGAGATGACATTGTAAAGACTTCACAATAGACTTTTAGTGCCCTGCTAAGAGCAGTGCTAAGAGTTTTCCCAAGGATGAACTTATACACGTCCACAGAACTTGTACCTCTCATCTGTTTCATGCCCTTATGTCCTTTCACAATTATTTCCAGCTGTAATTACCCATTACAGCTGGAAGGTAAAAATTGGGCTATTATTGTGATGCCACTGCCATGATGGTCTACTACCATGCCATTACCGTCTGACGGTCACGCATTTACGAGGGCCTTGTTTCAAACAAGGCAGGGTGCCAGATCACAGCTGTCTTCCCTGCCTGATTCTACAAAAGCTAACAAGAGCTTGGGCAGGTTGGGACTGGAATGCAACAATTTGGACACAGTCATTTTTCTTAACCACAGAAATGCTAGTGGGATTGTTTAAGACCAGCGCTTTCATCTCTTCCACATGGTAGGAAACCAGCAGAGGCTGAGCAATGGCCCAATCTGCACTCACAGAAAGAAGAGGTCCAGGTGAACACCACTCAGTTTTCAAACTATCTCTAATCTTCCAATCTTTCTCAAATCAGGGGTCTTCCCAGATATTCAAATCTCCCTTTTCAGGGTGGAGACATCCTAAAATAAATAGTGACTTGGGCTCATCAGCTTAAGAACACCCAGGGGTAACATAGCTCTGCTGTCTATGAGAATCTGAAGAGCTAAATTTATAGCAGGACATAAAACTCAAAAAGATGTTTGATAGTATTTTTGCTGACAGCATTAGAAGCCAGGGAGAAAAATTACTATGATCGAGATCAAAACTGGTTTTTGTTCCCTTAAAGAAGTGTGGAGAGGAGGCAGGCTGACAGCTGACAGCTGCCACCATCAGTGTAAACTAAATTTTAATTCTCGTTTTCAGGTTTGAATGATGTTGGCCACTGTTAAAAGGTAGATCAAGATTTTCTAGAGAACTTTTGAGCATTGTGCATTCTCTTTCCTCAAAGACCTTCCTCCCTGTCAAGAGTTCTTCACAAAGGGTTTGCAGTGTCCCTTTTTCCTCCATGTTTTTTACAGCCCTTTTGGAATAGGTGCCTCTTGGTTACAGAAAAACAAAACAAACAAACAAAAATATAATGCAAGAACATGAATTTTACCAAGAAACCCAAGGGCAAAGACTGCAGTGTTGATACAAATTATCAATTCTCTGTTCTTTCTCAAATCTGGGAATTTTTTCCAGTGGCTCTAGAACCCTATTGACTGTGTTAGAAAAAACCAGCTGTTTCTCTTTACTTTGTCTAGAAGATCCAAAACCTTCTTTTGTCCAGATACAGAACAACCAAAATTAAAAGGCTGTGAGTTCTGGTAATTATATTGGATAAGGGAAACATGGGGATAGGTCTATGTTTTAGTATTGATCTCTCCTGTTGAAATAGTTTGCTTTGGTACAAAAACTTGATTGTTTACCTGGTAAAGCAAAGATGATGTTCCTTGAAAAGACTTTTGTTTGGAAGCTGAAAAGACTCCAAGACAATGCTCCTAAACATGCAGAAGAAGAAACATCTTCAAAGAGCACCCTTGCTATTTTGCTACAGTCTACTTTTAGGGCATCATCACCACAAGATCTTGCAAGCAAGACAAATGTTTCATTGACACAAGTTCATGTCCAGGGTTTTTCAATGGGCAATAGGCTTGACAGAAAAGCCTTTTCAATCTCCCCTCTGCAAATCTCAGGCTTTCCTGCTTTTGCCCAGGGACATTCTGCAAAATTCTTGTGAGTCTCAGGCTGCAGCTTTTCCCATCATCTACCCACTTCTGACTCAGGCATAGGTAAATGCATGCTTATTTAGAAATGTGATGTATTTATTTTTGCCAGTCATTTGCCTTGTAGTGAAATGAAAATCCTATGATAAACATCCACACTCTGTGAAAGTTCCTTTGGATCAGGCTTTTGGAAATTGTCTGAGAGACCTGACTAACCATTTCTCAACTGGGTATGCTGAAAAATATCTGCCACTAATATAAGGGCCATGCTACTAAAGTCAAACTTTGAAGCTTGTTCTCTCTACTGTACACACACAGAGGCATATATATATATATACTGTCTAACACCTTCAGAAGTTAGTGGGAGTTATGCACACACACACTGACAGAAAAAACAAGCTTTTGAGGCTACACAAAGCTCGGTTTATACAGAATCTTATGGAGGTTTGACATCTGAGGAAGTGAGGAGCAGTTAGCAGCTAATGCTTTTCCTGTGAACTGGCCGGATGAACGGAGATTGATGTGGATGAAAGGTATAAAAAAATATTTTATTGCCTCATAGGAAGGCTACAGAGCCTTGCATTTCGTGTACTTTATTTATGTAGCTACTTCCATCCCTACAAATGGGAGCTGTATATCTGTTCTGATGAAAGTATTGATCCCAAGGCTGTATGGGCTGTATGGAACAATTACACATCAGAGAGTATTCTTATCTACAAAGCATTGCTTCTTAATCCTGTTGCCAGAGGAAGCAGAAAAGCAACACATTAGTTAACTATGGCAAACACATTCAAAAAGCACATTATAACCTTCCAGGAAAGGGGAAAGCCAAAGGGATCTTTACAGTAAAATTTGACAACAGACTTGGTAACAGAATTATGAACCCCTGAAAGAGAACTCTGGCTGATGCATGAACAAAAAGAAAAGCAGAGATTTTAAAGATGTTCATGGACAGACACTGAATGGGGAACTCTTGACTCTCTCACATGAGACTTTGTAAGGTCATGCATTTGCTGCAGAACATACTGAGTGACAGCATGGACAAGCTTAAGTGAAAGCTGATACACTGCAAAGACAAACTCAAGTTCCTACATCCATTTTGCTGCTGTCCTCTCCTGCATAAAATGCACAGGAATTTTCCAGGTTACAGCATCTTATGGCTCCTCGTCCTGCTGCAGTCTCAGTTGCTATGACAATTCCTGCTCAGCCTTTTGCCAAACCTGTTCCTTCTGGCACACGTACAGAAGTGACACTGGCACAGCAACTCATCACACCGAGCCACTTCTGGGGACAGGCTTCATGTTTTTGTGTGCAGCCTTTGTACCAGGGGCTGGAAGAGCATGGGGCTTATTTGGAACAACAGTGTGTGCTCAGTGCTGGCACTGAGGCCATTTTCTTGCTGGAGGAGAGGAGGCAGATCTGGGCCACGGAGCGTGACAGAGGGCGTGTTGGCAGCAGCCTGTCGTGCAGAGGAACAGTAGTGCTCTTTGTTGAGGTGACCACAGGGGCTGCCTGCAGTTCTGCTGTTGGGTAGATGAGGGCTGGGCTCCTCCATCCATCTGGAGCACTGATTTTTCCCTCATCTATCCTCCCACAAACCTGCATATTTTCTTGCTACTGGCTGAAAGATTAGCCCAACTCATGGTTCCCAGTAAAAAAGCTGGATCTACTTGATACTCAAGGGCCATCCAGCAGACATCAAGCAGGTCCTGTGCTCTACCTGCTTATGTCCAAGATCATACCTTAAACCTGAACACTTGGAATTGGTTTCTGGATATCGTGACCCTTCCAGAATTTTCTACATGTTGACATTGAGGTCAAACAGATAACAAGCCTCCATATGTTGATAACTGACCTCCAGTAAGAGAGGGTGGATTGAGCTTCAGATCAACACAGCACAGCACAGATATAAGGAAATTAGTTAAAGTTCGCAGGACATCCTCACATCAGCAGTAATTTATCACAGATTGTGTCCTGGAGTGAAAGTCACCACTACAGTCAAGACAGATCTCAATATACACGTGCAGAAATCAGAACAGAGTCAACATCTGGTAAATGCATGGGAATAAGTGGCACAGCAAAGATATATATGGGTGTTGAGGACAGATATGTTAGGGCTAGTGACAGCTGTGGTTACTGACCTCTTAGAGACTCAGTAACTATTTTTTACATGAGACTAAAGAGATCTCCTGTTAATTGAGTTAGCACATGCAGTAATGATTGGCTTTTAGGAAAAATATCTCCTCAGAATAGTAACTTTAAACTCAGAACACATGTGGAAAGGATTTTGTGACAGGTGATTTCTGGCAAAGACTTGACACGTGTCATTTTAAGAACACAGCAATTCTCCTCCCCAGCCCAGATTACACCAGAAGCACCACCTTTATCTGAACTATAAGCATCCCACTAGTCTGCAAAGATTTTTTTGAGATGTCTTGATGAAATACTGTCTACAGAAAGGATAGCCTAAGCTCAATGCAAAAAAATCAACATGAAGAAGATGCAGACTGCAGCTTCCACATCACCTGGCAGAACCAGGAATTTACTGAAATCTGATTATCTAGAATTGCTGCTTTAACTGTGCACCACACTCTGAAAGTTGACATGAGACATCCACTTTGACATAAAACATCTCCCATTACAACCACTCAATTCAGTGGAGCTTTTCCAGAGAGGCCACTGGAATTTTTAGGATGTCATCTTGTCATTAAGAAATTAGAAAATGCAACTCCTAACAGTCAGACCTGTGAATGAGATGAGTGAGGGTGTTTATTTTGCTTCTTGATTGCAGAGACCCTAAAGTATATGGAATTTTTCTGTTCGGATAGAAGCACTGAGTATGAAGAGTCAAAGCTCAATTGTAGCCAATGTAAATGTTGCTTGTAAGCTACCAATGCTAGGATGCCAATGCCTCTTAGATCAGACAGGACTTGTGGGACATTATTAGTTTAAGTGACATCACCAGAGAAGTGGGAATTAACTGTCAGCTATATGCAAAGCCATGAAAAATAAAGCTGTAGCACTAAAAGAAAAATTATATCTACAACAAAGCATGACAAATACAAAGAAATTGTTCAAATATTACACAAAGCAAACTTCAGTTTGATTGCTCTTGTAAAGTACAGTTAATGAATTTGCTGTAAAGAATGCACTGATTTCTTTTTTTCTTACTGCTGAAAAAGGCTAACTAAAATATGTACACAAGCCATCAAGCTTTGATGGATATCTGGAACCAGCACTCATTTTTTAAAAACTTTGATTTGCATTTATGCCGTACTCTACTACAAGTTGCTGCCTGTTTAGTTTTCTTGTGGTGGCAGCAAATCAAAGCCTTATGGAACAGATCTTATTTGTTGCCTGTAAATAACAGTGGGTCACTGAAAGAAAGAACCACTAAAACCTGGGGGTTATTTACAAAGAGATCTTTCCTTTGCTGCAGGAAAAAAATAAGAAAGAAAACCAAAAAGATTTTATATATTCATATGGAATTGAATGGTATGTGTTATTACAAAAAGTAAGGCAGGAAAAATCCCAGTTTTCTGATTTTCTTGCTTTACCTACTTCATACTTTAAGGTATTTTCTTATGAACTCTAATAGAGATACACACTCTGGGTGCCAGACCTAACTTAAGTGTGATACTGCATTTTCAAAATTGGCCAAACCTAATATATTTTTAGATATTTTTTGGCACTCAGGGCCTAAAAGGGAAATGTTCTCAGCAGATCCTGAGCTGGTACAGAGTTGTCTTGCTGACTCTAATGGCTGCATAAAACATGTGTTTATGAGAAGCTGAGAAGACACATTTCTCTGTACTGTGCAAACTGCAGCTACGCTCAGAGCATTCATAAAACATTACAGCTACATCTTTCCTTGTCAAACAGAGCCCTTAGAATCAATTCCCCATAAAAGATAGCTCTTAGTCTCAACAGTTGCTGTGATTCCTCTGTGTGTACAGATCAAAATCCATTTCAGAAACAAACCAAAAAACTGTCTCTCTCTTCAGGACTTCTATTTGCAGAAGCCTGATGCTGTAAGCACACCCAGAGCTCTTGCAGCATCTGACTGCTGCCCTGGTGTAGTGGCATGCTGAGATGTGTGCTTAAGGAATTTGACTCCACTCGTTTGCCTGGGAAAGGTTAATTGAGTGAAGATCAGTTATAAATCAAGGGATAAGAAGTCAATTTGGTTTGTACTGGAGCTTTCATGGTGTTTTGAGATGTGTTCTGCACAGTCCTAAGAACTGAAGGTAGAGTTGCAGGGAGTTATTAATGTCAGCTTAGTTTGTGAACTAGAGCTTGATGAGACTGTTCCCTCTGTCTGTTTTCTGCCTACCAGTCTGTCTGAGCCTTTGGCTCTTCTCAGCCAAGTCTGACAAAGAAGGAAAGCTGCTGTCTGCTCATTATTAGTTGGGTGGATGTAAAAGAAATGAAAGGGCTTGAAGAAATTAATATAGCTCTCAGTGTAAGAAACCTGGGATTTATAACTTCCAGCAGGGCAAAACAACTTGCCTTTTGCACTTAACTATAAATGTATTACTATATCATAATTGCAAATGTATAGATAAAAATGGATGTCCACTTTTCTAAGACTAAAAAAAAATAAATTCATGAGGTTTCAAGTAAGAAACAACTTGTTAATCCAAACTTAGATGTGTAGTTATTAGCCACATGTACATAAGATCAGAACAGATATGCTGTGTGTGAGGTTGTGGTGCAAAGTTTACTCTTGCTGCTTCTTACTGGATATTTGCTAAAACTGGAAGTGGCATCCCTGAGGATGTTCTTTCATCAGTCAACAGCTCTGTGTGTTACTGTTGTAATGTTCAGGCCGTTTCCTTTCCAGACTTTGCTCTTTTCATACCAGCTATAAACCAGGCTCTGCCACACAACTTCACTTAAGTCTTTCTGTTCAAACATGGGCTTTGCATCTCAATTTTTTTATATATTTAAGGAAGAGGGAACCTTAGAGTCATCCAGAAATGTTTCTGTGTATAAAGGTGTTGAGAGAGTAGTTAAGAATTGGAAAAGTACAAGGTTGTGGCAAATTCTAAGTCTTGCACCTGCAAGATAGCGTGTCTTTAGGCTTAGTTGTAGTATGATAACAAATAGTGAAAGAGACATGAGAAAAGAGAGATGTAACCCCTAAGGAATGGGGAAGAGCTGATGTTGTAGTGTGGCCAATGGACAGTGTAAATTACAGAATATTCATGAGCTTATTACTTGCTGTATAAGTGTCTGATGCTCTCTTCAATAAACGAAGCTTGCTGATCTCACATTGAGAGTCCCAAGTTTTCCCTGCACCTGACAAATAGCTCATCTCCGACATAAAGGCTGCTTGAGTGCAGTGGGATGATCATCCCTTTCTGTCATCAGAAAATTCCGTGTCTTCTACAAAACAAATTCTTCACAACTTGTACACTCTTTGCAAATGATCTGAATTCCCCCAGAGTTTAAAGCATGCAGTTTCTCAGTCCCATGTAGTGCTCTTTTCCAGCATAGCCTTGTCTGGTTATGTTCTTGTCTGCCCCTTTACCGTGAGCAGTAGCCAAACCCAAAAGGTAAACACAGCTCCTTTTCCAAGATCCAACATTCCAAGTGGAGCAGGTGGGGACACACAGGGGAGCACAAGGGCACAATGGAACAATAGTGGCCAGAGCAATGATTTCAGCATCCCACAGCTGTCCCAACCCACTGCAAGGTTTTTCTCAAGGGAGGGGGGATGATGACAAAAGAGGTTTGAAGGAAGACAATGAGAGAGTTTTGCAGATGTTTACAGGGAGCTGGTCCTATGTGTGAGGAGCAGCATGGAGAAAGCACAAAGGTGCTTGTGTGACCACATTAGCAACTGGGTGACAGAGTTGGCATTGCTCACAGCAGCACGGAGCCTGGAGTTGATATCACAAGGGTTACTTGAGAGGATGGTCAAACTCTGCTAAAGTCATTCCTTCTAAAAAGAAAAATTGGGTGTACATCAAATATGCATCACCTCTGCCACATTTCACTTCAACCATATTTTCATCTTTTCATCCCTACTCCTGCCACTGACAATTTATCAGAAGCCCCCCCCCCCCCCCCCCCCGTGCTGTGAACTTGCTGTTTCTCAGTAAATGCCATCAGCTTACCCTTGCTTTTCTTGGAAATCAGATGCAAAAACTCACTGTGAGCATCAACAATCTCTTTCGGGGGTTCCCAAATTTCTTTATGTAATCTTTATGTAATTTCTTTTTGTAATCCCAAATTTCTTTATGTACCTATTAGTAACAATTTACTTTTTGCCTCCAGAATTCATCTTTGTTTGTGGGTTCTGGAACTTAAATATTGAAAAATTTAAGCACCAACATAAATTCAAATATTTTTGGTTTTCAGAATCATCTGGGATATATCAGCGTGCCTAGCAGCCTTGTCTACACTTGTTAAAAAAACACCAAAACCAAACGAAATTTAAACTAAAATGAAGTTTAAATGAAGTTATTTGAATACAAATGTTGTATACTGATAGACATACAACAGGGTGTTGTGTTGCAGCTGGAAACCTGTGTTACAGTCAGCTACAGTGCTGAGTAAGGGACATGCTTCAGCCATCTCCATTAGATTGGTGCCAGATATATTCCTTTCCATAAAGTATGTTCTGTGAGCACCAAAATGGGTTCTGCCAGATCAGTAGTGCTGTTTGAACTCACTAAACTGCAGCAAAGACAAAAGACAATACAATTTATTAGCTGCAACCAATGTCTTTGCATCAGTTGGCTCTTGTAGTGAGCGATTACTACAAAGATTAATCCCTTAACATTCCCCCTTTCTCTCTCAGCAGCAGAAAAATTGAAGGCAAAACCTTAAATGTTGCAAGACAGTGATGACTCTGTGTTATTTCAGAAGTATAGCAGTGCTGACCTTCATCCTTTACACAAAAAGCATCATATTGGTCATTCACAAAGGGATCGGTTTCAATTCTAACATCAATGGCTTTCACGCTCTGCTGTTTGCTGCCCGTCTTTCTGCATATAATTGTCCTAAAATAAAGAAGAAGAAGAAAACAATAATCAGAAATCTTCTGGAGTTGTACATGCAGGTGAAATTTGGAGATTTTTTTTATCAGAGTAGTCAGGTTTTAGCCTTAGCTGTTTCAGCATTGGCACATAAAGCAGTAGTGTGGGAAGATCTATGAAAAAAAGCCAAGGGAGAAATAGAAGTAAGTAGAAAAATGTTTGCTGTAGATCAGTTCAAGGCATAGGGAGAAATAAAGGATGTTTATCTTATTATGTACTGTAATACTTCTAAATATCAGACCTATACCCAGAGTAATTAAGTCAATATTTTGCTCTCACAGTTCAGCAATATATATTCCCAGCGATGGCACCTGGATAGAAATGAATGGGAAACTCAAGATTTGATCTGAAATTTTATAAATTATTAGCATTTACATTAAAGAACCATTAAGGTTGTATATTAAACTGCTCAAAAACTAACACAGTCAAACTTAGAAAATTCAGCTTGGGTCCATGGAAGAAAAACAGCTTTTCTTTTTCTTTTATTTAATAACAATTTCACACTTTTGGGTAAACTCCAATTCTTCTGGTTTGGTACTCAGCTGTACCTAATGTGTTGCCCCTGATAGCCTTGAAGAAAAGTATTAGATCTGTATTGGGTTTTACAACCCTGTAGATGCTGATGATGAAGAGTTTGCTAATTATCTCTTCTCTCAGTTGTACTGGCTGCTTAAAACTAGCAAATGGAAGAGAGTTTGTTGTAGAAAACATTGGTTTTACTGTTAAATTGAAGGTTACAAAGGCTGGGAAAGTAATTTCAGAGCAAATTTTTGCAGCTGGATATTAATGGTGTGGGTTTATATTTTTGTGGACAGCAAGCCTGTAGAAGTGTTGCACAGTCAGCTATTCTAGTGAAAGGAAGATAAAAACACTTTCCACAGAACGAATCCTTCCAGTGGAGGAAATTTATAATTTTGTATTTTGCAATGGTTGAACTAATGTGCTATCAGTCCTCCACTAAATCTGAGGAATAAAATAAGATAAAATAAAATCCAGTAATACAAAAGACTCCAAAATAAAGAAAATAAAATGCCCATTAATTGAGAGCGAAAAAGATCCAGTGGAAACCCAGTATTTGATCATGCACTTAAATGTTATCTAGAGATTTACAGAAATAGCTGAATTATGGTTGTACAGACTATTTTCATCTGGGCATGTGTTAACTTTTGAGTAGTTAAATATGTAACTTTAATGTTCTTTTAATACAAACAAACAAAGTCAACATGAAACGAGCCGTATGGTGGTGGTCACGCACATGCACCAGAATGGTTCCTGCCACACTTCTCCTCTGGAAAACAACATGATGTCATTCCCTGCTGAAAGCCCCTTTACTTGATTTAAAACCAGATTTGTTTCCTTTGTATAGAAAGTTCCACTTGATTTTTTGAGGGGAAAAAAAAATCCCTTCCAAAAAGTCCCTTTTTAAGGACACTATTGTCCCCACAAGTTTTAAATCCAGTTCTCTGATAATTTAATGGATTTAAAGTCTGAGACCTCCAAGTCAGTAATTAAGCACTTAGACAAAAACAACTTGATCTGCTAAAATAAGTTCAGATGAGTGGGAGGATCAGGACATCAATTAGAAATTTTCTATATGTATATAATATTCACATACTGTTCCACTGGGTCTTACAAGGTCTAAGAGAATGAGACATTTATGCTTCCCTTCAAAAATTAACTAACTCATCAACCTTAATCTTTCCAATAATTACTCAGTTGCTTAGATATCTGGATCAGTTATGTCTTGCAAGTAAATAAACAGATAATTATTTGACTACAAAAAAAAAGTGCTTTTTGTCTGTAATTTTGTACTTTAGGCTTCAAGCTTTCTCTTTCTCTCTCAAAAAAAAAAACCCAAAAAACCAAAACCAAAACAAAACCAAAAACCAACAAAAGAAAACAAGTTTGTTTTGAAGACTGTCACCAACACAAAATTCTGGTCTCTGAAAATCAGTCCAGACTCATTGCTATCAAAGACTAAGATTCCTGAGAATTGGAAGACATTTTTTAAAGTCTTGCCTTGAATATTCTGATTTCGAATTCCAATTTCTATGTCTATCTATTTTGCTTCTGCCCAAAACAATGTAATTTATTTATTAGTTCTTCATCAGGCTACAAAGTTGTTTGTGGGTGACTAATCCTTCATACAATGAGGTCATCATCAAAACAGGATACCTTCATGAGTAATACCACATATTTAAGTGCTAGTTTTCTCACCTTTTGTTTTCAAATATTGTACAATAAATTGCAAGTTTGTAGTTGATAGATTTTAACAATTAGCTAATTCATTTTAAGAACCTTTCTCAGGTGCTATCCAGTGAGACCAAACTTAAAAAGGTGTACCTTGCATATAGTTTCAACATTATACATAAAGAAAGGCTTTAAATTAAGATCTTTTATGTGTATTTACATGGATCTGCTACTTAGAACTTTAATTTGGACTTTTGTCATATTGAAATTTATGTGATTAAAGCTGTAAGCATCCTAAAGCAATTCTTCTGAAATGGAAGAAATCTTGCCTTGTACACAAGACACACTGCTGGGTCAATGATTGGACTTCATTGTCTCAGATGTCTTTTCATACCTTAATGATTCTGTGATTCTAAAAAACTGAAGGAAGAAAATATCTATTTAATCTCTTTCATTCCTTCTTCTCTGACAGTGGTTTCCCACCTGAAGCTCAGTCCTGCAAGCTCTAAACATCCTCAGTAAGGTGTTACTGCTGCTGATGGCTACAGCTTCAAGAGTGCTCAGCATTTCTCAGTAGCGAGTCGATCAGACCTGCAATGCCCATGGCATAGAAATAGTCTCTTTGCAGTCAGTGGGATTTCAGGTATGACTAAAAATACACATTAACAGTCTATTTTCTGAGTTCTTGAGGGTTAAAATCCTAAATCCTAAAATGCTAGCTTTTAATCTCTAATTAGAGCTGAAATACACAGGTACACTTTTGTCACAGTTCTAAAAGGTAGAATGTGATGCTTTTAAATTTGTTACAATTTTCATGACTGAAAAATGGCTACCAATTCAGAATTCATCATATCTTGAAATTTCTTCAGCCCCAGCACAGCTGTTCTGAAATAAGAGGCAAAAAAATTGTACAGCTGTTCTACTCTTTCCAGCACCCTGCTGAGAGGAGTTGCTGCCTGGTTTGTTTCTTGACTGTTTTGAATTATTGCCCTGGGGCGTGCATCATGGCTGAGAGAATGTCACAAACTTTGTACTTTTTAAGGGATACATCCACCTACACAGCCATTTAGAAGAATGCAGTCATGTACACTTAAGTCTATTTATGGATAATTTCATGCATTAATTGAACTTAAGCTCATTTCTCAGCATATAATGTCATCTGATGCTCAGAGCAGTGTAGTGCTTGATTTTGTGCCTTTTAGTTAACAAACAGATTTGATTTCATTCTCCTTCTGTGGAGATTTCTGATGAAGGCAGGCATGCTCAGAAGAAACATACTGAGTTTGGACAGCATATCACCCATAACAATTGTCTGTGATCCACATCTGCCTGGAACATCTGTGCATCCCTGAAAATTACTCTCACATGGCCATGAACTCACAAGCTCAGCATAAAAACCAATCAGAAACATTATCACCATAGACCAAGAAAGTACCACATGTCATCCAGTAAGATAAAGATGTGGTTGGTGGTGTTGACTGCAGCCCCTGCTCTCAGATGAAAAATTGGAAGGTGCCTAAAGGTGTCTTCTTTGTTTCCTTGGCAAAATACTGAGAATCTTCTTAGTCTACTGCTACCCAGCTCAGAAGGACAAACTGCTTCACGATGCCTCTTCTCCCCCAAAATAGAAAACAGAGGACCAGGGATTCTGCACTGTGTTGAACCTCAGCTTAACTCCTGTTGTTCAATAGAATTCATCCAACTAAGAACAATTAACACTCCTTTTTCTGTGCCTACCTTCGAAAAAAATCAGAGCCTGGCCAATCTGATCATTGTTTCCCTGTGCCATGACTCAGATATTACAGATATCATGTGCACACAGAGAGAAATTCTAATATGTGGCACAGTAAGGTATGAAGCAGACTTCTCAGAAGCCTTCTGCTTACTCTTGTGCTGCTTAAATTTTTTTCGAATGTATTATGTAATGAGTGAGTAACTGGTATATTTTGCTCCACTCTCAAAGATGGAAATAGCAGAAAAGCTGGCATGAATAGTACTTATTTTACAATATGTCATAATATGCCATAATATAATACGTATTAATAAACATATGATAATTATAGGCCTGAACTGCTGTAATTATAGCTAATGTCATAAATTTTATGTATGTATGTATGTATGAATGTATGTATGTATGTCTGTATGTATGTATGTATGTATGTATAAGAAAGGATTTTTTAATAAAGACATAGTATTTTTATATAAATGATAACCCTTTTTTATAGTAGTATCCACTGATAATTTTGCTTTCTAAGAAAATCACAAGGCAATTTTGTAATACTCGAAAATGTTTCAGTGAGTGCAAGTTAAAACATATGGATTTGACAGCTGAGTTTATATGATAAAGTGTGATCCATCAGAAAACAGTAGGTGGGACAATTTTTGTAGTTGCTACTTTATCCACCCGTTAATTTTAGGTTTTGTAGTCTTAGTCAATAAATTAACTGAACTGAAATTCACTGAACTGAGTCAGAATGGTCTTATGACATTGATTCATAGTAGTATGAGCTTGCAATATATTCAGCTCAGAAGAACATCAGGAACAGTAAGAAACCTTCCCCTAATTAGAAAGTTTAAAACTTCATCACTTTTCTTGGTAAAGATAAATCTTCAACATGTTGTGCTTTCTTTTTTTTTTTTTTTTTTAATGGGTCAGCTTTACTGTTTGTGTTTCAGTAACTAGGTAAGAGAAAAAAACCAACAGTAGTCTGGGAGCCAAACTAGGGAGTTTTTATTCTTAGTCTTTCCCCTCTGTATTTTGGGAAACTGCAAATTACAAAGCTGGCTCTGATGAGGAATAAAATATAAATGACATGTTCATGATTACCAAAGGGAAGAAAATTTCCCTGAAAAGTCATGAAGGGCAGTGCAGGTGGGCTTTGGAAAGTCCATTGCCTGGGAACTATAGAGGCTAATTTTGGCTGGATGTGTCCCAAAGAAAGCAGCTGCTAAGTGTGACATGAAGACATTCCAACAGCAATACTGCCACTGGAAATGTCAAAAGGAGGTCTTACCAAGGCAGAACCAATATCCTTTAGATTCTTAAAAATATACACCAAAATGCAGCCTTTTGTGCTTAAAATTGTACGTATGACTACTGAAATAGTAAGGCCTCTGTTCATTAAATAAATATGGCCCATTCATGCAGGCTTTCATACTGTAGCCTAGTATGAAAGGTTTTATATGGCCATTTTAGTCTAATATCACTAGGCACATATAATTTGAGCATTCTGAGTGTGTGCAAAGGAGTGCATGTTGCTTCCTGGCCTGGACCAGTTGGGTGCACAATAACATGTCAAGCATCACTAGAAAGGTGGTTTTACCCAATTTCACTTTGCAGGCTCCAGTTTAATCCATGGCTTTTATAACAGAGGTTACTGATTAGTTACCAAAGGGTTTTAAAAAATACAAAAATAATTATTGAATGCTATTAATTTACATAACAGTTTCATTCCCAGAGGAATGGCTTTCAGATACAACAAAGCATTACAGTGATTCTAAAAAAAACAAAAGGCAAAATACATTAACTTCTTTTGAAAAGTAGGAAAATCAACCTCATTAGAACTGTTTGGCACGTTACAATCCTGGTATTAGCACCTCTTGTGCATCTGGAAAGAATAAGTATATCCCACTTCTGTCTTCATTTGTTCAGTTAAAAAAATTATCACCTTTAATCCCCTTTTGATAAAAGAAGTGCCTCTTTTGTCTAATCCTAGTCTTAGCCCATACCTCCTGAGTTTGGAGGCAGAGAATTGCAGTACACTATGGCAGGTGGTGTCTCACTGCTGCCTCATTCAAGCTCTTCAGTATTGCCCTCTCTCCTTTGGAATTGCTGCTGGATGTGTTTTAGGATGATCACATTCATTTTTCTCACAAATTTTAGGTGAGTTATTTCACTTTTTGACAAGCCCACTGCTGTCCTGTGCTCTGTGACTGCACCCAGCTCTTTCTCCTGCTGTGCCTTTCTAGCTGGTTTAAGGCAGAAATTCCTATTAGCCTTCATAAAATACTGTTGCATTGCATCCCATCTCTGTTACTCCATCACTAAAGTCAGGCTTGTCTTCCTGTTCAATATTCTGCTTTTCCTTGGTCTTATGAAAGATTTCTAACCTTCTGGCATTAATTAATTTCACTAGCAAACCCATGCCTTTTGTGCCAAAGCTTGCTAAAGTTTTGCTAAATCCCTTGAGTTCGTTACAAAACACCTTCCAGTAAAAATACAATCTAAAAGTGCGAGTCATATCTCACTTAGCAAATGGCAACTCTAGGACTGTGATGCTACAGTCCAGCAGACGGTGGTTTGCGTGCTTGTCCTAGAAAATACAAAAAACATATGTATTTTCTTTTGTGCAGTGCTTTTCCTCAAAAAAGTACATTTTCTAAAAAGTTATTCAGTAATTAGGCTGTCTCTTTCACAAGAAACATAGCTGTCATACTTTGTCCATGCTGCTGTCCCAAGTTGTGCTAAGAAAAGATTTGCTTCTCTCCTCCCAAATCTAATGGAAAGTGGCTCATGGCTACATTACTCAGTGATATCATCCCTTGGACTAAGCTGGCCATGCCCTTTTCCTAAATTCAAGTTTCCTGAGTGAGCTTTATGTAGAAATCCCTATTCCTGAAACACAATTACTTTGTTTTTACCTTGCATGAGAAGATTGACAAGAAGCAGCTTGACAAGAAGACAAAGTCATGACACGGGCTGTGAGCTGTGGGACTGGAGTTTGTGACATGAAGGCATTCTGTAGTCCAAGACCTCCTCAGATAATTTCATAAGCAACTTCAGCATTTTGATTTGGACCATGCCCTGTCAGTTATGTCTGGATTTTTCTCTTGAAGGGAATTACTTGACCTGCCTCAAAGACATGTGTGGGAGCAAATTCATGTGCATTATCACCAGTCAGCAGAGCACAGCCTTGAATAAAACCAAGAGCTTGCCAAAGTGACGCATCACCAGAACTGCTTCTCTGCAAAGAGCTAGAGGGCCTGTTTTAGTGTGCACACCTGGATGAATTTCAAGGGACCCACAAGCCAAAGGCTTTACAAATACAAATGAGAAGACTGGCAAGGGTTAGCAACTGACCCTTTATTTCATTCCTTGGATATTGCTTTTTTTCTTTCCCAGGAAATGTGCTTTTATTACCATACTGTCAGGTACTGGGCAAGTCCCACACAGTAGGCAGAAAAAGAAGTAGGTAGTCTTGTGAAATGCCATATTTGACTCTTATTATTACATTTCCCACTGGTGTCATCTGCAGTGAGGGCCCTGTTGTGTTTGACACTGTAGAAACATTCAAGAGCAGCCAGTGCAAAACCCAAAGAGCTAACAAAAGGAAGGAAAAATAGAGACCAAGTAATTTTCCTGGTAACAAACACCTGGTCTGTGGGCAGCCAAGAAAAGAAACCCTGTCTTCTGACTCTCACAGCAGAGCTTATTCTAGCTGACTCTGCTTGCTCACTCCAGACTTATCCCCTCTGGAATAAAGCCTCCAGGGACTGGGTAGGAACCAGCCCAGGGATTTCATGCAAAGGAGCAGGTTGACGGCCCTGCAGGAAGTCTGTCATGGAAGAAAAATTCTGTGCAGAGCTTCAAAGCTGTTATAGAAGAGAAACATGGCTCCATCTCTTTGCAGGCAAATAAGGAACAGGATAGGGAATAGGATAGCTTCAGCTTTTCCATCCTACAAAAGCACTGGAAATGAGTAAATTTGCTGTGGGAATATTAATACAAGGTGTTGAGGATGTTTAACAATTTCTAAAATAAATGGCTGTTTGAGCAGGGTAGATATTAATACCAATTGTGTCATGTTCACTTCCTAAATTTCAAAAACCCCAGAAAAGAAGTCAAGACCCTACAGGACATGCTGCCCAGTGTTGGAAGACTCAACACAAAGTTTTCCAGCATGACATCTGAATTCAAAAGATAGCAGTGAGAGCCTTTCAGAGAACTGTGCCACCTTTTTTTCATTTATATTCTGGCAGATCACTTGATGGTTTTACTGACTCACTTGTCTGACATGCAAGTAAGTCATAAGAGTGTCATTTTTAGTATAAATAGCTATTAGGGCTCATCTGACAAATGAGACTTGCCTAACGACGTTTCATTTCCTGAAATGCAACAATGTGTAATGCTTTATAAGTTACACATGTCAGGACTGACTTGTAAAGGGCTTACTTCTGGCTTGCTGGGAGAAGTTATCCTGCCTACTTGTCAGTGGCTCTTCTCAAAAAGTTCCCAAGCCCCTGGATTGCCAGGGACATGTCTGTGTGAAGAGCTCTGAACCCTGAATTGGGTTTGCCTGAACAACTGCAAAGGAAAGACAAGAACATGCCCTTATTCCTGTGAAAGAAGTTCTGTTTCAGGCTGCTCAAACCACAAAACCACCCAGTTTATTGTGTCTTTGGATTTACCGGCAGGGATCTATTTGTTTAAGCAATTTCCATTCTGCATCAGTTGAAATGATTCATATTCAACAAGACCTGCTGCTTGGGCTAGCCCAGTTTGCAGGGACTGAAGTGGGCATATTTAAATATGGATGATCTGCATTTACATGAGATTTATCAGAAATTTGACAGTCACCCAAACTGGACTGACTCTTTAGTCCAAATGCTCCTCTTTGCCCACAGAAGAGCTATAGCCCAGGGAGCAAGCAGTATAAAATGCTCATACTGACTCAGTGATGTGCCTCTGCCATAGCAGGAGAAACTCCCACTGGTTTCCAGGCTATGATTTGGCTATAAAAATAATAATAAAGACAAAATAATCAATAGTGACAGATATATTTACTAGGAGTGGGATTGTAATTACTCACTAAAACCATAAATAGCCATCAGAAGTGAACAAATCACAGACTTGTGCAAAACCTGGAGAATGGATCTAGCAGTGAAAAAGTGCTTACATGTCTGCTAGAGCTCCTGGTCAATTTTAAATCTAAGTGGTGAAAGGAAGGCTGAAGCATGTCAGAAAATCTGTAACACTGTAATGGCTTCAATCACATCATTTGTTTGTGTTTACTTCCACTGCCAATGTCTAATCCATTTTTCCTCAGGGGAAAGATTGGGATACCTTCCAGGCACCAAATAAATAAACCAAACCTCATTCTTCTTGAAATCAGGAACTTTTATCATGTTCCCTTCTATTTGTCTCCTTTCTGATGTACACAGTCCAAGAGGATACAGGAGAGTTTTCGACTGGAGCTCTGTGATCTGCATTGGATGCCTGTCAGCTGCTGGGAGGATTCCAAGGTTTTAGATTCAGCTCATAAATTCCTGAAAGTTTCTGGGCCTGCCATATGTGGGGAGGTCACCTATCATTCAAAGATGTGGAGCTTCATCAAGATAAATACACATGGTGTGCCCAGCAAAGAGTCCTTTCTTTCAGAAATAATTTTCCATACTTTTCTAACTTGTGGGCATGATGTGAAGCCTGCTTTCCCTTCTCTGGGTTACATCAGCTGATGTGCAGAGGTTTTTCTGTACCAGCTATCCTTTATTCCTGCTGTCATGTTTCCAGTTATCAAGTAAATGCCCAAAGTATTGAATTGGTAAATTTTAAAAAATAAATAACTAATTTAGTAAAATAATTGGAGTCTCTTGTTAATAGATTTTCTATTACTTTAGTCATTCTTGAGCCCTTTTTTGAGGCCCTTTTAGTATTTTTCCCAAGACACTGTAACAATACATGTAATATTCCAAAGGAGGCTATAACAGTGACCTACGTGTATATATCTTTTTCATATTTTTCATGCCATTCCATGAATGCTCTAGCAATTTCTTTGTTTGCTGAACATTTGCTTGTTTGTTTGTTTGTCTGTTTTTTATTACAGCTGCAGTCAGACAGAGGTTTTCTTTGTGCTCTCCATAGCAATGCCCTCATATCTTTCCTGACCTGACAGAGGTAAATCAGACCCTGTAAAGATATTTTCAAGTAGATTGCATGTTCCTCCTGCATGTATTATCATTGAACTCCTTTTGGCATCATTTTACCCTTTCATCTAAATTTCTCTGTAAATCTCTGTATTGGAGCTGAACTTGTTCAACTTAAACAGCTTTGTCCCATTTGCACCCTTTGAGCTCAATAGCTCAGTTCCTTCTCCAGAGCTGCATTAAGTTACAGTTAAAAGAGATTAGCCTTTTCAGGCAGTACACAATTCCTATTTTTCCCCAGAGCCAAAAATACCCAGTTCAACGAACCAAGTAACATACATTCTGGTGCTTGCCCAGCCATGGGTAAAATAGCCCCAGAGTATAAAATTCCAGCTCTGAAGAGCTTTTCTCTCTGGTGAAGCTTTCCAGTGAAGGTCAGACCTGGTGACTGCACAACAATGGTGTGCTGATGTGCCCCCACAAGGTTCTTTCCGACAAATAGTTTAGAAACTTTCATGCTAAGGACAGGTTTACTGGGGGAATGGAGTACAGAAAGTTAGAATGGATGAAAAGTCTTAATTTCCTTCCCATGTTTACGGCGTGTTTTTATCACTGTGTTTTTATCACAATTTTGATATTGAAAATATTCAGTCCACAGCTGATCTATTAATAGTCACAGCTCCAGTGCCTGTAGCAATTAAATGAGGATATCACTGGACTAACTAATGGTATTGCTTAGATAAAAAAAGCCATGATTTCTTCTTCTCCCCATCCTTACTTCCAGAATACAGGTGTTGTATAAAAGACCCCGTGCAACAACCTTGCCATGGACTTCTTACAGTTATATAGTTTTCCTGGCTTGTCAGCCTGCAAGACATCTCAGCAACTGTCTTGGGAAAAATATTTTTGGGGTTTAGATCACTGTCTTTTATCCTGAGACATTTCTGAAATTTTTAAATTTTTTTTTCCTTTTTTTCTTTTTTTTTTTTGTACATAAAAATAAATTTTCAAACAATTTTTTCACCTGGAAAAAATACAATTGGAGAAAATAGTTGCTTTTCCTTGAAATAGTTTCAATGTAATATTTCATTAATAGTAGTAATTTTCTGTCCTTTGGAAATTTTATTGCTAAAAATACAGAAACACCAATGCTTGCTTTAAAAACTGGCAACTGTCACAAAATCTAATAATATGCTAAAGTTTGTAAATTTTTTTTTCATGAAACAAAGCTTAATCCTCATTGAACATTGAAAATAGACTTGATATACTCCTTTTGGGCAATTCCTGTATGGTGCCAGCTTCAGTGACATCAGACATTCCCTCAACACTAGGGAAGACATTCCCTCCATTTACATTCCTGCTTTAAATTAGTCTCCACAGAGGCAACAGTGCTTTGTGCAGGGAAAAGCTCAGCCTAGTGCCACATTGAGTCACCCGAGCTACCTCAAACACATTGAGGGACAACATCACTTCCCTGGTGGGCTTTCCCAACAAACTCTGTAGCACATGTGGGCAATCATCTCTAAGTGCCTCTGTGCCCTTTTGAACATGCCTATTGTCTGCTCAGCCATGCATCAATATCTTAGACAGACACGTGGTTCCCATGAGAAGTTTAGTTTGCTGAACTTCTGAAGGACTGGAGAATAACAGTGGGAGCACTGACACCAACTCCAGCACTGTGTCCTCAGCAAGGAAATGTGTCCTGCAAGGCTCTTTAGGGCTCAGCACCCCACTACAAGCCAGGGGGACAGGAGCCACAGTAATGTAATTCAGTGAGAAAGAAGAAGAAGAAGAAATTGCATCAAATCTGTGAAATCATAATATGAGACTGATGAATACTTGTGCACCTGCAATATTAGCTGTAAAAAACTAATTCTTGGGGGAGAGTGGCCAATTTAGCTGCATGTCATGGTGATTGAATTGCGGCCAGTGTTTTTCAGCAAATCTTAGTCAAGGTGGAAAACTTGCTTGCCAACCATCATTCATAGCTCCCAGAAGGTGTTGTGCTGTTGTCCTTACCCAGCAGAGCCGCTGGCGAGCCATCCTGTGGTGCAGCCAGCAAAAGAACAGTCCAGAACAGCCCTTTTCAGCTCTTCTGCAGTTGCTAGGCGAGCACTCAGGTCAACACAGGCTTTCTCAGCTTCAGCTAAATCCAGACCCTGAGAGTTGTTCTTGGACTCAAGTGCAAACACTTTCCCTGCAACACCAAGAAAGGACATGTCATCCATCATGGAATTGTACTCAATACATATTCAACAGAAATACTGCAAATTATCACCAAATAAAGCCTTCCTGCTTTTACTAAGGTTCTTTTAATGGCCCACCTTTTTTTTTTTTTTTTTTTTTTTTTTTTTTAAGCCTAATTTAATCAGGACTGTAAATATCCTCCTTGTGTTAGCTTTTCTTTTAATTTTGTCCACCATAGGAAAAGCAAGAATGGCACTAGTCATTCCTGACTCAGAGGGGAAGCTTGCCTTGCCTCTGTAGGTCTGTGCTTCAGATCTGGAGAGATAAAGCATGGTACTCTCTCATATGCACATATAAAGTTAAAATCACAAAGAGCAGCTCCTGTAGGCTACTAATGCTGGAATCCATTACTAAACATTTTACAGTTACTCTCTAACAGCTACATCCATAAAGTAAGCACATGCCTGAAAGCCAGTTTTGCAGCCCTGCCTTTCACATCAGAAATAGATTTACACTTACTCTCTAAAATCAAAATTATGTCATTCCATGACATCTGGTGTCTAAATGCAGACTGCTTCATTATCATGTCTTTTTGGAAAGAGAGATAGAGTTTTTATTAATGGAAGGCTTTTTATTTTTTTGAATGAGCATGAGAACATATTTAGCATAACATTTTTTGTGTTGTTTTTATTTTCAGTTCAGTTTATTTTACTTTAATTTATCTAATACCAGGAAAGCTGAAAGGGTGCAAGTTAGAGGTTTTGGCAACTGGGAGCAGGTCAGTTGGGGTTTTGGCAATGAAGTTTGAGAAGTTACTGGGTTATGGAATGAACACATTAGCTGGGTGCTCCAGTAAAAGAAATAAACAATGAGACACTTTGCAGCTGACATTTAATTTGACATAACTATCTTTTTTCCTATGACATCTGAGGGATGTGATAACATCCCCCAGAATTCCTCCTAGATTTCAAAGGTACAGACTATGATTGCTTGCAGTTGCAGGAAGAAATTTTTTAAGCACCACTCATTCAGTAAATGCCTGGAAATTCTTATTTATGTCTTATTTCCAAAGGGGATTCGTGGTAGTGGTTACAGGAATGCATAACTTCCAGCACATACCCAGTGTTTGCTATGTAGTCAGCTTCACACTCACAGGAGATATTGACCAGTATTGGGAATTCTTCAGACTGATTCAGCCTGGTTCTGTACCAGGTGCCACTCTCATCACATACTCTTTCAACAAATTGGTAAATCTGATTCTAATCCTAAATACAGGCAACTTATACAGGGTAGAACTGCCCCCAACAGCTTTCTGTTCTCACCTGTGCACAGCTACACCCACTAGAAGAATCACAGTCCTTACATCAAAAAATGTAGTTTCCCTCAAGCAAGCATATAATTTGTGTTTTCATTAGCTAACAAGGGTAGACATGTCCTAATGAGGACTCCTACCTCAGTGGGAATTCTACATGTGCCCAGCAGGAAGTCATCCTGACTTGGGAAAATGGCAATTCAAATAAGCAGGACAAGCAGCTATGAGAAGGAACAGAAATTCAGAGTACCCAGAGCGATTGTCCTGAGGCAGTTAACAGTAGCTGACCAAGGAATATAGCCAGAAGCACTGGTCAGTGTGATAACCACTAGGTTACATTGTTTTTGGATTCTCCACTGTAACCAAAACCATTAAGTGTAATTAGAACAGGGGGTTTTACACAAAGTAGTGAAAGCAGCAAGCCTCTACATCCCTGAGTACACAAACATCAGGATTCTTTACATGTCCCAAATAATACACATGACACCAATGTGGTTCCTTTTTCCAAAGCCTAGACAGACACAGTGAAATGTGCATGGCCTAGGGAGAGAGACAATATAAACAGAGAGGTGGTTTTGATGGTTTTGAACAGCCATTCTTAAGTGGCAAAACAACTTTTGCTCCTAAAGGAAAACAGGGATTAAGTGTAATGATTTCCAGGTTCTGTCCCAGCTAAAAACTTGTCCACATTCTACATTTAGACTGTCAGGATTGAGGTGCACTGTCAAAGACATATAGGGCAAATTTGCGCAACATCTAAATTAAATCGTGAATGTTATTTTGACATGGCATAACCCTTATTTTCTAGCTATTAGTATTTCACTCAGAAACCTTAAAGAAAGGAATATCATCAAGCTTTGAGTTCCATCTAGATACAATTAGTTAATGATTTAGTTGTTTTACCAGTGAGCAAGAGTTACATTTTTAAAGGAGTTTAGCCTATCCAAGACAGGGGCTGAGACAGCTTCCCTTGACTACTGTTATGCTGTTTCCTAGTACTTAAGATACACTAACTTTTTACTAGAAACTGTGGAGATGCTGTCAACACAGAGTCTTGTCCTTTGAAAAGGTATCTGGGATGATCAAATTACACAAACAAGTGAATTATAAGGTGAGCTAGGAAAGATTTACTGGTTGGGAAGTTACAGTGAATTACTTTATAGGAAATTCTGGTTAGACAGAATTTGGTTAGAAGTGGGTAAAGAAGGCCAATCTGTTTACCAGACCAACCTGTGATTTTTCTTCAAACTTTTAGAAGCTCTCTGGCTATCTGCCCAGTTTTGAAGATGTGCCCTTTGTTTTGTCTAATTTCTTACTTAGAAAATACAATAGCAAGAAAAATTCACTTATCAAATGGTTGACCAATGGAATAGCTGAGTCCTCAATATCATTACTGAGGGGCATTGACAGAGAAAAAATACAGGAGACAGGCTAGCATGGTAATAGGAAAACCACAAAACCACGTGAAAACAGGAAATCCCCTTAAACAAAAAAGACTGCAACACTGAATTCTGCACCTTACAGTGCCATGGCTAACATACTCTAGATATGGATGTATTAAATTTTTCTCACTTTTAATCTCAAAAGTGGTATAATTTTCAGTCTAAGGGAATCTAAGGGTCCTGGATAATTATTTGTAACATTTTTATTGGGCGTACTTGTAATGAAATGTTTCCTAAAAAAGGATTGTCTCTTATACTTGATGACATAGCCGTCATTTTTTTATATTAGGGTGGTTGAAATCAGTCTTATCTCTGAGAGAGTATCAAGATATGTGTTGTCATTCTGTTTTAAATGTGAGACTGTTCTGTATTTCCATAAGACACAGGATGGGGGATCACGTGTACATGAAGAATGTAGTATGCCTTTGGTTGTGGCACCTTTGAGCAGCCACCATGTCTCAGCTCCCTCTCAACTCTGTCACTTCATTTCTGCCCTGTAACATTCGTTTCCCATAACACTTTCACCTCCAAAGGGGGGTGGAAATTTGTTACCAAAATGACACACTTTTCTGAAGTTTTCTTAACAATGCAAGTCCCTTTGGTTTCAAGGTCAAGCTAAAAATCCATGCAAAGTAGTATTTCTCAGGATGCGTACTGAGCATGTTGACTTTAGCAGGTTCAGAGTGAAAAAGATTCTTTTCACAGTGAGATTCTTTTAGATTCCCATTTGAAAAAAGTGATAAAGCTTTTCACTTCAATGATAAGGCATAAATAATAAGACATCATTCTTCCAACCTCTATTTGTCAGTGGGATTCACAGTTCTCATGAAAAATTCATGCTTGAAACAAAAGAGATTTCCTCTTTAATAACTAGCCTATATTAGATTGCTATCTTCTGCCATTATCTGATCACTATTATTACAGAACATTGATTATATTTTGATTTATTGAGAATGTTTTAGTTATTTTTTACAATAGATTAATATAGTTTTTACTTAAGAGTACCCCACTCTATTCTGATTGAAAACATACCCACAGAGACATAGATCTCAGGGCTTCTAGGAATTATTTTTATCACCTTGTTCAATTCCTACATTACCAGACTGTAGATTTCCCCTTGCAATTCCACCATCAAGTCCAAAAACTCATGGTTGAACTAGAGCTTGTCTTTTTAACATGCATCCAGTCACGATTCAATGCCTCCAAGTAATGGAGAATTTACAGCACACTTTATAGTAAACTGTTCCCATGGTTCATTACTCTTACTCCACCTTATTTCCAGCTCCAAATTTTGCCAAACTCAGCTTATAACAACTGATCCTCATAATGCTTTCAAGACTTAAGAGACATCTACAATCAGATATGTGAAAGTGCAAAAAAGGAGTTCTTCAAAAATAAAACCAGTCCAAAAGCTGTTTCTTTATATTTTACAAAAGATCAATGGGTTTAACAGAATTCTATTGGTTATCAAGAAAAGAGTTTGGCTGATTTATTCTTTTACAGAAACAGATACAACAAGAAGTTCTTCTGAGGTGCACAGGCACAGCTCAAAGCCCACCGCAATGAGTTCAAATTTCCCCATGTCTTCAGCAGGATTTGCATCATGCTTGAAGAAGGAACAGAAAACTGCATAGTCAAATATACCTTAAAGTAAGAACATCCCTCAAAAATAATATAAAAGGAAAGGACTTAAAAGGTATGCCCAGTGTGCTGACCTCACAACATGATACTTCCTATTTCAAATAATAAAACTTAATCAGTTTCAACCAAACAAATTTGGTGAAAGATGTGCAAAAGTGGAGTCCAATACATTTTTAACTGAATGTTAAAAATTTCAAATTGAGATGAAGGAGAGCAGAGGAAGGAAAGGTCACTTCTGTACTTCTAGAGAAATTTAATTTTAATTTCTATGGATACGTGAAACAATGTATCTTGATTGTAAGTGTAAAGGTGGAAGATCCAGTAACTCTACAATTGCAGACAGAGATTTGGCTAATTACTAATTCTACTTAGTGTTCACAAATGTGTAGTTTATTTCTGTGAGAAACAACAGTGAATGATGTCTTATTCAATTAAAAAAATATTGCATCATCAGAAAAATAGCAAAATCAAGATGTCTTCTTTGAGTTCCCCATCAGCTAAACCCAGCTTGAGCTTCTGATTTTCCTGGACAATTTAGGATCAAATAGTTGGAATTGTTCATGCATGAATGTGCGTTATTTTGTAAGCAGGAGAATGAAATGTGTAGACAGACGCCTGCTCCAGAAATGTGAGCATTGAGAGACAGCAGAAGAGAAAAAACATATATTTTTTCCTTTACTTTAAAAAAAAATGATGCAAAAGAAGCCAAATTAAATACTTTAGTAGGGGTGCTTTCCTACTTTGGGCGTCATCAGTTTCTAGTTAGAGGCTTGTCTCTCAGATCTTATTTGTGCCCAGCTCCATGGACTCTGGATCCTTTCACCTGCAACCTCTGCAGGCACTATGCATGGACAATGCTGACTACTGGCTTGACCAATAGGACTCTATGTGATCCAAATTCAGCCAACAGAGCAGCTCCAATTTGGCACAATTAGTGAAGCTTTGAAATTAGCACATTTTTCATTTCAGGAGTGTCTCGGTGCGGTGGATGAATTGCCATCACCCTCTCCTGACATGCTCTGTCTGAGAACAAGTACTCTGCAGAAAAATATGGTTCATACATATGGATATTTTAGGAGCCGCGAAAAAACAGAAGAGGGAGGCGAATAAACAGAAGAGGAAGGCAAAAAAACTGGAGGCAACTCCTGTGCAGGATTCAGGAAGTCACATCCTCGTTCTCTCTTTCCAGTGCAAATGGAAAACAATTTAAACCCCCTGAATTTGCAGTGATACAATTGAGAACTGCCACAATAACACATATTATTCTCCAGTAACTGCACTGGCAGTGGCACACCATGGTACCTCAGAGTATGAACAAGCCCTTGGGGAGTCTTCTGTCCATCTGACCTGGACCTGAACAGCTTTGAGCAAGATCATTTCAATTGGGGAAAAAAGCTGCAAAGCGAAACGGAGCTACATTTTATTTCTGCATTTGCCTGGGTATTTCTGCAGCCTATTTGTGCTACAGCAATATGTGCCACGGTAAGTAATGGTCAAGAGAGATCAATTAAGCTCTGAAGTTTTACACCTTCACCAGACCACAACAGCTGTCAGTTTTATTGCCTACTCCCTGTCATGATTTTTGTGAGAGATAATAAAGTGAAAGTCTTCCTTAGGGAAATACATTGCAACCAGTTGCAGAGGTTTGACTGTAACAGGGGCCAGTCTGAATTTCACAGGTTTTTTACAAGACATATTCGAAATCCCTTTAGCAGTTTGCAACACAGTCAGATACCTTCAGTTAAAAACGACAAATACACAAACACGTATGTGTCACTCAGAACATTGGCACTTAAGTGACATTAACATGTATTAGAAACTAGCACCATTATAGTTTCACCCACACCTTTAAAATGAGAAGGTGATTTCTGACTGGATCAGACCAGAATCTGCTATAAAAGAAAGGATTAATCCTAATTCCTACTCTCAGATTTTCTTAAATACATAGTGGTGAATTTTAAAGCTGGTATACAGTGTTTTCTTCTGTTTTAACCCAGATGGCTTATAAGACAGTGCTACAGTTGTGTCCTCAAATATTAATATTAGGATAACCCACTGAAGATCAAGTTAATAGCAGACTTACACATCTTTCACAATGCTACCTAGAATTTAAATAAAATTGCAAACCACATTATTGTAATAATGCTTGACAACTGTAAAGTATTTCAGATATTCTGCCTTTCATACTAAGAATGTTTTACCACACGTGAAGTAAATTTGACAAACTGTTGAATGACAATTAAAATCTGTCATGACCTCTGCCTTAAAATGATCTTCAACTTTTTTCCCTGTCTCTTTTAGAAGATGCTTGTTTAGGAATCAAAAAGTTAATTTCATTAGTTTTATGGAAATAACAAAAATTGGAATGTGCCCCTGAAAGAACAAGGGGATCTTCAGGTGAAGCATTCTTAGCAAGGGAAATTATTATTCCTGCCCTGCGCCCTCAAGTTCTGTGAAGATTCCCTTTTCATGGATAGGCTTTTCCCCTCTCTTCTCATTTCAAAGGCATTTTGCTGAGGAAGGAGTACATCCTAAAAACAGAATCACAGTTTTGCCTATTGCAACATAGTGCAGTTGTCTGATGCATTTCTTTTCCTTTATGCTGAATGAAATGTAACTCTCAAACTTTACAAGAAAGGGCTCTGTTGTATAAATGGAATACATTTATACATTCTACTCAAAGCTGTAGAAACATACAGGCAAGATTAATTTTCTCCCTTTCCTTTGCCATACTTTGTCACCAACTGAAAGAAATTTAAGTTAAACAGGAAAAATACTGTGAGAACAAACAAGAAGAGATTTTTATTGCCCTATAATGTTTAAGTTCTGTTCTCTGGAATAATGCAGGAAACATCAATGGTAAAGGATTAGGGTATTGGAATTAAAAAATCCTGAGATTGGGCATAAATCTATTGCAGCTGTGAAAGTGGAAAAATGTGGACAATTCAGCATTGCTGTCCCAGGAAAACATACAGTTGTTTCAAAAGTAATGATGACCAACTCAGACAAGTTGATCATCATTATCACGAGCTGAATCATTAAAAGGGTGTTAAGCTACTGGAAACTTTCAAGGGATGCAGCTTTTCAGGATCACCATCAGCAAGTAAAAAGTCCCATTTCAGAGTAACTGGTAGCTGGTGCTTCAGCCAAATCCATGTCCTGATCACATCCCTCAGCAGGGAAGTGCAGATGAAGCTCATGTGCAGAAAGGTGGGTGCTCATTTTCAGCGTGTGTGGCACTGAACAGAAGAGGTTATCAAAGTCTTTCACTTCTCAGGTACCTGCCCATATAAAATGACACACCTGAAGTGGGGAGATAGGAAAGTTCTTTGGAGAAAAGGTACTTTGAATTATAAGGAGAGGTCTCCTAAAATATAGCTGAGCCTTCTTAGTCGTGTTCTGGCTTTGCTTCTTTATTCTTATTTCCTCTGGAAAAGTTCACTATCCTGTCATTCTGTTGTAATAAAATAATCTCAGCCTTCTGGGATCTTATTTCCTTTCTCTGCTTAACCCCAAGATATTTGTAAAGTCTCAAAAAGCTCTGAATCAGAAGTTTCCTAATACAAACTGGGGCGTGTATTTAAGCTTCTTATTTAAAAAAAAAAAAAAAAAAAAAAAAAAAAGAAGTTGGTTTGGGTGTTTTTTTTTTTCTTTTTTGCAATAACACATTTCAACGTACAGCCCTCATTCCAGCCATAGCAACCCAGCCCAAACTGAATGGGAGACTCACCATCAGCCTGAACAGAGATGATCTGAAGTAAGAAGAAGAAGAAGACAGATCCCAAGCCCTGGAGAAAGGTGAGAGGGAATCTCTGAGAGCCTGGAGCCATTGCCCTGCTTCCAGAGCCCTCAGCTGCAGGAGGTTGGCTGCCGAGGCTTTTTCTCTCTCCTCCTCTGCACTTTCGTAGCCGGGTCTGCCGTGATGATTCCAAGGAGCGCTTTCCCTCGGCAGGATCCTGCGTGTTGGGTTTGCACTGAAGGCGGGAGGGGTGGAAAAAGAAGGAGGGAGGGAGAGAGGAATCCTTGGCTTGGCTGGTGTGAAGGGGAGGGGAAGGTGGGGGGAGATGTCCAGCCAGCTGGGCTCGGGGAGAGGCTTTACCCAGCCCGGTCTGCAGGGCAGCGCGCACAGAGAGCCCGTGTGAAAAGTCACATTATCCTGCCCGTAAATACCTAATGGATCACCGTGGAGGAAAGGCAAAAGCCAGCAGGGAGGGAGAAGGGGGGAAAGGACAAGCAACAGCAGCAGCAGTCCCTGAGTGAGAGGAGAAGGGCTGCTCCATAGCTGGTGCTGGTTCCCGGTGAGTTTGTGGCTCAGCTGTGCATCTCCAGAGGGGTGGGCGCAGGCGTGGGGAGCATTTTCCTCTCCTCAACACAAAATCAGCCAGCAGTGCCTTGCTGAGGTCAGGGGCTGCTGCAGGGAGAGGGATGGTGCTCAGGTGAGGGCTGAGGACAAGTGACAAAGGCACGCGACCCTGGTGACCAAGCGTCCCTGAAGAGCAGCACGGGGAAGGATTAATCCTGCTGTTCCAGATTCCAGCTTTGGGGCGGCCATGAGGAACTGCAGGTTGAAGCTGAGGTCCATCAGCTGGTCTCTGTCAGCACTCCTGCTCCAGATAAATGGGCTTGGTCCGGTTTGAACACTCTGAAAGCAGCTGTTGAAGGGAGTCCCCAGTTCCCACTAGCACTTACAGAACTGACATCTGTCCCTCATTCTCATTCGTCTTATATTTGTCCCAACACAAGTCAAAAGAAACCCCCACAATGAGAGGAAACATACTAGTGGAGATGCCAGGATTTATTTAGCTAAATATGTAAATGGAATAGTTTTGTGTTGCTGTTGGAACTCAGCAGGGCTCAGAAATGTTGTTTTCATATTCCCATCCCATTTTGCTTTTATTTCAGCTTCTTAAAATTTTTTCCCTTAGAAATTTGAAGCTGGGCAGAAATGTTCAGTCTGGCAAGAAACTATGAGCTACCAGAAGCAGAAATAAGGAGCTGACCCTTCTCACTGCCAGAAGTCCTGGTGTCCTCCAAGGCCAGGTGTAGTCAGCTACAGCCATGGTCTGAGAATGATGAACTTGTGCAGTGTTGGTTTCAGTCTCACAAAAATGACTCAAGCTCAGGAACTCCTGTGTAAGAAATTCAAGGAAGTAAGTAACACCATAGCAGTAGAAGTTTTTAAAACAACTTCATTTGAAGAATTTGGGAAGATGATGCTCTTATCCTGTTGACTTCAAAAGAATTGTAGCCTTCTTCCTCTCCTGTATACCCATAACTGGCATATGAATCTACAGGCTGAAAACTTGCAGATAGGTTTTAGGTAGCTTTGAATTTTCTGTTTAGCCAGAGAATAGGAAGGGCAGGAAGGTTGGTGTTTTTGCATTGCCTTGCCAGCCTAACTCGTAAGGACTGCCCCCAAAATTAGAAGGATAGGAAGTTTCTTTCTCTTTTCATCCTTAACCTAGGATGGTTGGTGTAACACAACTCCAGAAGTGCATTTCATTTCAACAGAAACTCCATGCTCTGTGTAACAGGAATGAACACACAACATGACAGAAAGGGAAACAGAAAATTGTAACATGCATTGAGATTATATTTCTTTTACTAGCAATGTAGTTAATAGCATAAAATGTAGTTTTAACCCTCTGATGCACCAATTGTTCTGTCCCTATTTTAAAAAGTGGTGGACACTTTCACTGAGACAGCAAAGAGATTCTATGAAATTGAGTAAGTAATTACAGCAAGACTCACAGACATTAACAGAGACCTACCATGACCACAGCAATAGCTCCAGGTTTCCCTGACACTTGTCAGAGAGATGATGACTTTGTTGGCCCTTTGCTGTCCTCATGAGTTTGGCCAAAGCAGGTGGAGGAGAGAGCAGTATCTTCTGGATTTCCATCTAAAATTCCTAAGGTCTGTTGGGTTAGTTTTGCTATAATTGGCTCATTTCCTTGTGTTGATATAAGTAAAGGCATGTTGCCACTCTGGCTTCTGTCTTGGAAAATCTCAGCTTGTATTCTTGAGTAGAACATCTTATTGATTTTAAAGAATTACCACAAGACCACAAGATCTGTTCCTTTTTGAAGGCATGAACAGTTTGTAGAATGACCTGGCTTCTTCCTGCCTTCCCATCTCAACTGTAAAGGAAGTCTGTAAGTGTGGAAAGGTAAGGATATTTACCAGTTATGAATTCCTGGAAGGTAAGTATTTCACTGCCAAAGAGTTGTCCTTCCAGTCTTAGATTCCAGCAAAAATTCCTGGTCTTAGTGTATTTTGGAAGATTTTTATAGAACTCGGCAGAGTAGGTTTTATACTTAGAAGATATGCATGGTTTTGCATTGAAATCAACATTAATAGACGAAAAAAAATTCTGCTGTTAGAACCAAATCCTTCTTGGAACCAAAATCTCAAAATGAGATCTGGAAGTTAAGATGCTTAGAAACAGATATAAACTTTTGTTCAGAACCTCTGGCATTCATGGCACTATAGTTTAAACATCAATCAGACTATTCAGTGTATGAAATACAATGTATTATGACAGATCACAAAAGATTAATTGTGCCTGCAGCTTTACACCACTGATAGATCATGCCTGCCTTGGGAGCAGTGAAGGTTAGCCAATGGGGATATTTTATAAAACAGTGTTTTACTGTGTGCAAACTTTTATGCAGTGAGTAAGACACGGGAAGGCACTGGGTTATAAAGCATGTACATGCATGTATGAATGCACACACACAAGACACTTGTGTGCTGTGAAGCACACAATAAAGGTTTGGACATCTACAGCCTGAACAGCATCCGTGCACATTTACATCTGGAATATGTCATTCAAGTTAGAGTGGATTGTTAAGACCAAACAAAGCACCTAAAATAAATGAAAGTGAATAAAAACACATTTGCAAACAGCAACACAATTATTTACATAACATATTATTGTATTTGGTCTCTTCATATCTACTATTAGGAATATTTACTTTCTGACAGTGAAAATTTTTATTCTGTAAACATTGCTCCAATTCTGCAGATTCTAACACATGGTCTTGAGCCTCTTCAAGATAAGGACTAGGGTTCTAAAGTCTTGAGCAAGTAGACACTCCGAAAAAATTGCTATCTCAAGCCAATTTGGGTAGATGTTGGGAGATTTGTTGAAGTGCTGCAGCTGGCAAAGAAACTGGTCTTTGAAGAAAGAATGCTGAAAAGTCATAGGAATGGTCACTTTTCATATCAGAATAAAGCACAATAGAAATAAAGTTTCTGTTCAGAAAAAGATAACTTTCCCTTCCATCACCAAAGCATGAGATTCTGTTTAACTTGATTCTCTGCATAATGCAATAGCTTCAATAGGTGTTGACAGTCTGCACAATTTAGCTTGAAGAACTGAATTTAAATGGGATATAGGCTTCAGATTTACCAAGCATCCTAAATTTTCACTGCTTTCTTTTTAAGAAAGAGATCCAGAAAGAGAGCAAGGGGGTGACTAAATTACTCTAACCAGCATGACTACTAGAATTTATAATACAGTCTGGAAGTTCTGAAGTCCTGTCTTGAGCTGAAGTTGAAAGGAGCTAAATACACAAATAATTGAGGCATACAGTTTTATCAGTGCCCTACACTCAGCTGCAGCATCTACACAGAATTATAGCACTAGAGGATAACTCTATAACTATTTGCAATGATACCATGCCCAGGTATGAGTTCCCAGCTTTCAGATACCAGTTGATCCATATATAAATGCAAACAAGTAACTGGTTTCCTATGGCCAGACGTGTTGACCATGGCTCTCTGTAGATACTGGGGGACTTTGGAAACCAAGAGGATTTGGGTTCTGCAGTTTAGTAGCACATCAACTCATAAGCCTGCACAGCCTCTCCAGACTCTCTCTCTTCGCATATAAACAGAGATAACCAACTTTACACACCGTTCTGATATGCTTTTAGTGAATCAACATAAGTTCTTTGTAGATACTTCCATAGTATCGCATCATTGTAATGGGGGAAGTCTATGCCTTGTGCCTTCTGCTAGAAAAAGGACATAAAGAATTATGACTTGGCTTCCCAAGGACCATGGAAAGGGATCTGAAATACCTAACAGATTATGTAGCATTTACATACAAGCACTGCAATGGCATCTCCTAAAGGATATGGAGTCTGTGTGACTGAAAGGCAGGCAGGGAGCCTTGGTAGTACTGTACACCTATTGTTTCCATGGATAGTACACCTACTGTATACTGGGATCCAAACTTATTCTGCAGCTGGATCCAAGCTTCTAACCCCCAAAAGCTAACTGGAAATGTGAGAGAAAAAAGTGGGAGAGAAAGATTTCTTTGTTTATAAAATGTGAATTATTAGGCAATGGCAACACAGACAAACATTTTTCGGTGTCTGGCAGTCTGCAACAGTCTACTAGCTGCAGAGAACTTTTTTATTTTATTTATACTGAGTGTTTGCACCTAATTAAATGAAAAAGTAGAAATGTGCAGAACTACCTGAAAGTAATTCAGGGAGCTGACAAAAAAGGAGAAAATTTTTTAAAAAAGGAAAAGACATATTTCCCCTACTTTGTGGGTGGTGGGTTGAACACAGGGATCTGTGTCAGGGAGCTGCTGACCCTAAGAAAGAGTGTGATTCTTACACTTACATCATGCTGTGTGGGGTCAGGTCTTATCATGTGACAGGCCATGGTCCTCATATAAATCATTGCCATGTAAACCGTAAAAATCACACTTCATTTCTTGGAGAGTGAGCAGTCTTAATAAAAGAATGAAGATATCTGGTCATAAAATAGCAACTGCAATATTAGTGATATACAAAATTAATTCAATTCTTTTTTCTGACAAACAGAGGTAAACCAAAGTTTTGGCTGCTCTTGGTTGGTGTTATTTGGCTGGGGGAATGTGGTAACTTTTACTTTCTTCTTTTTTTGAGGCCTTGCATCAGTTTAAAGGATGGAAGTTATGTAGCAGTGTAGAAAATTGTCGTTTTACCCAAATGGTTTATCTTTGTTCTCTGTGGACATCTAGGTGGATAAGTAAAAGTCTAGGTGGATAATAATCTATCACCTTGCCTAGATTTCTATGTTGAGCCTGCAGACAAAACACTCCCATTTCACTATTTCATCCAGTTTCTCACTCTCCAAACTTCACCAGCCATGACCTGCAGTTAGATGAGAGAGAGCAATTAAATTCAAGGCTGCCTCCATCTACCCAGTCTAGCTGCTGAATGCCCCACACTGTGGATATATGGCATGGCAGGAGCAAGTATGGAATGTGGCTCATCTTCTCACAGTCCCAGGGCAGCAACCAGATAAGAGACAGTCCCTTCCTGAGCTCTCACTGATGCTGTGAGTCTCTTCCAGAGCAGGCTGCCCTCACCAGCCCCTGCACCTGCATCAGCAGGTGCTCTGCTGCATCCCCTGCACACACAGGGCCAACAGGGACCAACACATGAGAGCTGACCTTCAGTATTTATCACAAAACCTCACACTGTCTCCATCCACTCCCACTTTAACTGCCTCCAACCACCTGTGAGCATTGCATGGAGACCCAGGAATACTTCAGGGCCAGTGGCAGGAGGACTTTGGTCCCAGCAAAACTGCCACCTCCCTGGCACACAGCTCATAGCATGGAGTTTCCTTCCCCTTGCAGAATTGTGCTCCAGCACCTCTGCTTTGGTTTTCAAAGAGACACGTCCAGTCCTTCTATTTGCAAACAGATCCCTGCAAATATGGAAGAAGGAAGAGTCCCTCAGAGCTGCAAATGCTCCAAAGCAGCTGTGGGTAATACACAAGGCCGTGGTTATAGTGTTTGTCATGCTTCCAGCATAGCAATTAATTTGTCATTTATTTTACCAGTCACCTCATATTTCAACTTTTGTGTCTCAGCTTCTTTCTCCAGCTATTTCCTAGGAGTTTGCTTAACTGCAGTCTAAGGAATGTTCCCTGGACCTTAAGGCACCCATGTCTCTCGTCAGGTGTTAGCTCTGCCCTCTAGTGCTGTGCCTGCCACAGGGTGGTGTGTCACACAGCCATGGCTGGTGTTCAAAGCTGACTGGTCAAACACTAAGCCACCAAAAACTTACAAGCTGACTAAACTGACTTGACAAACTGCCTCCTGGGAGTGGGTCACCAGTCTATTTCTAATCATTTAAACAGCAAACCTCTTAAACACAGCCTGCCTAAACCCCAGCATTTTACAGCACAGACCGGTTCAACTAAAATCTATTTATTGCACGTTTAAGTGGCTCAACCTGTGGCTCTGATCCACCCCACAGGTTCTTGGCTGCTGGGGGTGTCACCAAGTGCTCTGTTGAGCAAAGGCAACTGAGAAAGTTCTTCACCTCAGTGCCTGGAATTAAAGGTCCCAGTGAAAGGAACAGCTGAGCCAAAAGGAGTCCAGGGCTCTGCTGAAGCAGAAGGTTTTTATGGCAGACTGTCACAGCCACCAGCCATGGTACAGTCAGGAAATATAAGTGAGTTTTGGCCTGGATGCTTTGCAGTTTGCAAACCTTATGCAAGAACTTGTGACAGTGCTTTGCACTAAGCCAGTAGTATTTTTAAGTAGAGTTTTATGCAGACTCTAAAGTGCTGTGTTTTCCTAATTCCACTTGGGGAAAATGACATTGGTGAAATGTGATGTAGCAGTTAGGATAAAGCTGTCATGTTTCCTAACTCAGCAGAACTGAGAACAGGGATTTGAAAGAAAGGCTGTTGATATCAATATTTGAAATGCCTTCCCTCCTTGCACAAGACAAGCATGTCATTACTAAGGTCACTATAATTTTTGGTAAGACAATAAAGAATAGGAAAATGGGAAACGCTGAAGAAGATTTGAGTCTTCCTTGTCATAGCTGCTAATTTGTACTTGGGAAGAAAATAACCTTCCACACTCCCCATCCTCCCTTTTCCACACAGCATACTATAAGGTCAGACTTGTTTCACACCTCTCTGTGATCTTTCCAATATGTGCAGGTACTTGAGAAATATAGAACTGAGCATTTGGGAGCATAAGTCTTCGGAGTGATATGTAAAGATCATTGGAAGAATTAGTATAACAGAGAGTAGATTAGAAAACTCATGTAGAAGCAGAGGTTTCCAAGCCACTGTGGGAGTTTGGAGAATTGAAGCATGGAGAAGAGCATAGAAGGAAAATTATCAAGCCCTTTTGCTCCTAGGCTAGGGAAGCCTAATTTCTATTTTCTCAATTCCCCCAACTCCATCTTTTCAGAACATTTGTTTATCAGGTTCCTCTCAATCTCTTCTCCTGCATCTTTTTTGCATCTTTCCTCCAACATTTCAGCTTCTGATTCTCATGGTGACACTCAGCTCTTCTGGGGGGATGTGTGGACATGGGGATATGTCAAATACCCAAGCAACTTACATCAGCAGATCTATCAGCCATCAGCTTTACAATAGTTAGGGTTCACTTTGGGAGCATCACTTTGCATCTCCTCCCTTTCAAAGCACCCTTCAGTTTGTGCCAGGAAAATGGATACACAACATTCAAACCACATTCACACTACCTGCCAAATACCATCCAAAACACCTGAAGTTCACTACACTTCCATCCTTGCACTAAGTCCAGTCATCAGGAGCTGACTAACAATTGAACAACTGTTAAGGCAAACCCCACAACACCCTAATGGTGGTGGGGGTTGGGCAATAACATAATTTGTGTACCAAAATATGGTCCTAAAAGTCTATGAGTTACTGTCAGCCCCTGGAACTAGTCAGCTCTTGCAAATGGGTTTTAGTTGAATAATGTAAGGAACTGTAATTGGTGTGCCCACAAATGCCTGGCTACTAACATTGCAACCACTGATTTTTATTACCCACTACAAAAATAGTAGTGGATTATTATTAGCTAAAAAAACCCATAAAAATATAAATATGTTGTTACATTAAATTTAAATGGACATCAAAACATGCTCTTTTAGCAGTGGAAGTAGCCAGGATATTTTTGATGTTAAAATATTTATTTAGAGAAAAAAAAAAGGCCTATTATCCCTCATTTGGTTAAAAAAAAGGAATAAAAAACAACACTGTGTGTCCTCAAATAATTGATCATTTAAACTCCATAAGTAGAAGGAAATTTGAAATAACTCTGTATTCCTAGGCCAGTTCAAGGGTTGAATATTCCTTTTGAGAAGATGAGCAATTTTTTTAAACATATTAATCATATATTTTATTGGCAAACAAAACTGAGCTCTTGCCTGAAGTTTGGAACATCTGCAGTTTGTAGTTGTACAAAGAAGCTGGGAGAAGGGAACCAAAACAGAAGCTTTTTGTGTGTACGTGCATGCATGCACGCACACCCACACGTGCGGGTGGGTGTGCTCCTGTGGGTGTAGGAGAAGGAGGGAGGGAGGGAGGGAGAGAGGGAGAGAAAAAAGGAGAAATATTTTCCTTGGTTCTTTATTTGTGCAGCTCAGCACCTGGCAATAGGTGATTTCCAGGCATGGATCTAATGGTGCAGACTTCATCAAATGCTGATAATGGCATATGTGGCTAAGGCTTCCCACCCAGAGGACTTTTGTATTTTTCTTGTGTGCCTCATGAGCATGTGATATGTTTTGTTAAATGTATGAAAAAGATGCTCTAAAGGAGCAAATTAAGTTAGATTTAAAGTTCAATATTTGCAAAAGAAAAAATGTCTATGGAATAAGAAGGTTAAATAGCAAGCTAATTAATAAATAAATTTTTAAACAAACTTCATTTTGATAAACAAACCAGCATTTAATTATATAATAAATAGGATCTAATTTCAGTAGCTGAGGTATTGCTGACCAAGTTACTTTACTAAATGTCAATTTTTAATCAGCAATAAATTATTGACCAACACATAATGCCTGAAATAAGTCCTGTGTTGATGTTGTTTGGTGTTTAGTCATAGCATATTTATCAATCCATCTTTTCTTTTTATTTGCCTCACCTTTTTTAGTCTCTTTCAGTCTAATTGTTGCCTTTGCAGAGCACAACCAGTACTTAGTACTAAGCCAAGCAGTCTTAAGGGAGGAGATTTGAGAGAGAGCTTTGCATGTGAATGCCAAGTGCAAATATTCTATGCCTTTGTGTGAAATAGAGGGAAGTTAATGAAAACTCAAGTTTTTTCTTTGTTTCAACCTTTTACTGGTCAGAGTTGTATCACAATAGCCATCTTATCTTCTCATCTAAGTCACAGAATCAGTGCTTCTCTGGTTATGTATTCATCACTCAGTGAGAACACCTCCTTCCAGGTAGATTGTGTACAAGGAACCTTATTCTAATTTTGCCTTTGCATTTGAAATCTGGGAGGGGGGGAAAGTTCTGACATTTACCAAGATTAAATATGGCTCACCAACTACAACAAAGCTAAATCCAACCTCCCTAACTAGATACCATGTTAATTACTCTTCATTCCATAAGGATACAGGACACATGGAGTGGCTAAGCAGGTACTGAATGTGACACACCTATTTCACAAGCTCTAAGAGTAGATGGTTGCAAAGAGAACATGGTATGGCTCACGTTACAGAAATCTTGCAAGCTCACTGACATATTTAAAAGAAGATGGGAGGCAGTTCAATGTGCATTAAGTAGGACATCTCCAATTTTTGGGCCAGAGAGAGAAACATAAAAGTGTTAGAGCAACGGTAAGACAATTCAACATCACATGCAAGGGGTAAGAATGCTACAGGAGACACAGTAGCAAAAACATACAGAAAAGTAAAAGGGGGAGCTTATTCTAAAATAGAGAAGAAGCTTTTCATCTGAAGAAATATCCAGACTTCTGTGTTTTGCTGAATTGTTCCTTCAAATCTTCGGCAAGTCATGTATCACATATACTCACGCTATCAAAAATCAGACTGTGATAGCCCTCGCCAGAGCTGCCTGCTAAAGAAAGCAAATTTTGCAGATTCAATTTCAGACCTAAGAATTCTAAGACTGTCCCTCCAACCCAACTCTCTAAAGGTCTCTGAATTTCATGGTAACTTGGCCCTGTAGAAGACACATAAATGCAAACCTACACAAGTGTGCAGCGCTTAGAAGTTTGAAAATACCTGGTCTCCAAAGGTCCACCTGCTGCTGCCCTTTTGCTTTGGCAGCATTAATTCCTAGTTAAATATTGGCACAACTTGAAATAATTAATTACAGATATATAGCTATTTATGGCCCTAATAGATTCCAGAGCTCCAAAGCTGCTGTTATACTAAAGGACAGGTATAGGCAGAATTATCTTTGTTCTTCGTTAGCTCTGCTTTCTCCTCCTAAACCTTTCCCATGGTGAATATTTCCATCTTCCTGCCTCATCTTGGTTTCCACCCTTGCCCTCCTTTCTCTTTTTTGTTACCTCTAAGTTGCTGCCTCTCCTTCCCTAGCTCTCTGTTCTCATGCTTTTATTCATACTAACTTGTCCACTTTCTTCTTCTTTTGTCCTGCCCTTGACTACAGCAAACAAAGCAAAACATGAGGTGAACAAGATGAATGGTTTTGCCTGCAGTTAGTTTATCACACATCTTATGCTATTTGGTACGTGAAATCTTAGCATAGGGCTAGGGCTGGACTTGAGAAATAGTAATTTTTATTTGGAAAAGAGAAAGCAGCTTTCTAGCACACATGGTTTCTGAGAAAACATTATCTGAGTGTACTCTGAAGGCTAAGAAACCAAAGGCAAATAAAAGGAACCTCAAATTGATTATTTTTAAGCCAGAAGGCAAATAAAAAGTAACTCCAAATTGATTATTTTTAAGCCACCCTCATCACGTATGATTTTGGAACACTTAGAGCTGGCAAGAGTGCAGCACAGATCAAGCAGAGGATTTGCCAAAAATTGGTCTGAGCTTTCTCCATACATTTGCTTCCTCTTCTATTCTTACCTTAAATCTTAGTGCAGGATTTTTTAGGACTGACTGTTAAAATCTGTTGTTTTCAAAACAGCAGTGTGTACCCTGAAAATCTGTGAAAACAAGAAGTGGTGATTGAAATAAGGAATAGAGGAATTTTGTGACTGTCATGCTTCCTCCTTTCTCAATTCCCAAGTGTGGATGGGCTCTGAGTCTGGCTCTGAAAACAAAATACTCTTCTGCCTCATTTCTGTGACTGGTCCCCTAGGCCACCTATCATCTTGTGATCACAAAGACCAAATAATGAAAAAAAAGGAAGGCAGTGTGACAACACTGGCAAGTGGTGAGCATGATTTGCTCTCAGGAATGAAAAGGGAACATGCTAAGGCAGAGCATCATCTATCTGCACCTTGGGTGTGAAGGGTATTGCTTAGCTTTGTTTTTAACAGCCTTAAAGATGTCTCAGTAAGAGCTTAGCTTACATAAAAAACTTCTCCAGACTTGACAAGTTCTTTGTGATGGGTGTTTAACTCTCATCAACCTTTGCATTTTTTATTTTGTTTTATTGTAAGAGGGAGCAGAAAAATTACAAGCCTGTGATGATGTTCCCAGTTCTCAGTTGTTTTCCTTCTGTTTGTGTAGACAAGGTGTCTGGCACACTGGTCATACTGAAAATACCCCATGACATGTGCCTCTCTGTGCAGCTGCTATCTTATTTTTCAGTCCCTTCCAAGCATGAATTTATCTCTTCCACTCCGAGCTGATCTAAAGCTCAGAAATCAGAAACTGTGAAATCCATAAAGGAAATAGCACGCAAAGAAGAAAAACAGCTATTTACAATGATAGCAACTGGGGTTTTTCCAAGAAATTCTTATTTTGTGTATTCCTCTGCCCATGGTGTTTCAGTTTCTGCAGTGGCCAGTTTGATGGATCTGGATTGGAATGACATGCAGCACCATCAGGGCAGAAGCAAATGCAGAAATCTTGGCAGTGCTGGGCTGGCTGCCTGCTGGGGTCGAGCATATGGAGGCTAATGGGCGAGCTAGGGCTCGGCTGCTGAGAGAGCCATGGAAGGGGATCAGCAATTCCTGTCCAAGCAGGAGCGAGCAGGGGGGGTTTGTGGGTGCACTGCAGGGCTGTGTGCCTGCCATGACTGCACACATGGTGTGAGGAAGGCAGATGTCTCCAAGCAATGCTAGCGATAGCAATGCTATCACAGATTCAGGTTCACCTTTCCTGAAGTGCACCAAGCTGTTTCTGCATGTTAATGTCACCCTGTTCCTCTCCTGTGTGCAGGCACACCTGTCTCCTTCCTAAACATTCTTGCCATTTCTATATTTCCATGTTACTGAGTGAATGGGAATAAAACCGGCTCTAAACTTACCCTGTTCCTTTCCTGAGCTGCGCAGGAGGATAAGGTGCTTAAAATCTGCAGTAATATCTAAGACTGAATGGTGCATTTAAAAGCTGGCAGAAAGTGGCCTTTGAAGCAGCACCTTTTCGAGAATCAAAGGGTCTCAGAGATAGAGCCAAGCTGTTAGAAAAATTCCTGACTGTAACACTCATTTGTCCAGTTCATAAATCTGCCTCCCTATTCTTCAAAGTGCCAAAAGTTATCTAGCCAGACATCCAGCTTTTATAAGACAGTCTAACAAGCTGTCTGGCTCAATTAGTTGAACTCTGATGGTGCTCCAGATTTTCAGTCAGCAGACCACTTTGTAAGGAAATATATCTACTTGCAGACCCAGTTCCCTTCCAGTGCTGGTAGCTCAACCTACAATGTTGCAGCTCTTAAACGTTTTTTTCAATGAACCACACAAAAAAAAAGTTCAGCAGTCCATCTATACACCACAATTTCAGCTCCTCACTTCCTCAGCCCCTTTTTTTCTTGGCCTTCTTCACCGTAAATGGTGGAAGCAATATTTTCTATGGTCTGGTTGTGCAGAACATATTGTAAAAAAAATAAAAAGCTACATGCTTGGTTATGACTGAGAAATTCTGAGTACAAAAGTACTATTTGGGCTTTCTTCAGCCTAAGCTCACTCTGTTCTTGGATAATCCTGTAACAGACTTTTCCATACGACCGCAGATGTAAATGGTCCCACAAAAGCTGGGCTCTGTTACCAGGTTAGGCCGTATAGCCAAGTTATATCTAATTTCTGTTTCCATTACAACTTCTAGTACACAGCTGATATGGCTCAGTTAAACAGAAGCAGTCCTTATAAAAGTACAGTTAGGACTTTTGATCAATGAAGAGTAAAATAACTGCTAGAATTACAGACTTGATGTGATGCCTCTTTCTAAAAAATGACACACTTAAGAAAGTAACTTTTTTTACTAGCCACGCAATTAACCTAATCTTTCAAGTTTTACCTTTGTCAGTCAGCATATATACTGAGAGATTCACTTTCTCTCCAGGCAGACAAGAGGCAGAGATGTTTTTGTTTTTACCTTCCTGTGTTTCTACTGTTCACCACTGCTGATTTCGGGAACCTTCCCACCAGCAGTCCCAAGAACCCATCTGCTCTGGTGATCCCTCACTAGTGACGTAGGCGTAAGTAAGGCAGCCACAGACGCAAAACTTTAGGGTGCAAAATCCAACTAGAAATCCAAAAAGCTGGAGTTTCATAATGAATCGTTTCCCATCATATCATGCACAGTTTCCTTTTTTTTTTTAATGTAGGCCATGCAAATCTTATTCAAATAGGTCCTATTCTCTGACTGAAAGTTGACAGCAACAAAATTCTCAGTCATGCAAAGCACAAAGAAAAAAGGTAAATACACAGTAGGAATGCAGTGTTATTAGAGCATTTATGTGTTCAAGATTTTCTACATTTTAGCAAGCAAATTCAGCAAAACAATGTGGATTAATTTTTGTCTGTGTTTAGTTTTTGGATTTTGAACAACCTTTAGCAATACAAAGTGGATCCAAATAAGATTCAACCTCTGTATAGTACGTCGTACTATACAGTACTTTTAAGTACTGCATAGTACTTTAAAGTATAAGACAACAAAGTATAATTGTTGTCTTATACTTTAAAGGCTTAAAGTATAAGACAACAATTTATCTTCCTGTATGAAGAAAACATCAGAGAAGAAAAACTAATCTGGTTTCATGGTCTTCGACACATTCTGGAGCAGACCTTATTTTCATGAACTCCACAAGTTAATATGCTATTTATATGAGAGATAATCAGCAGGATTACGTGGAAAGATGCTGGCACTGTAACACACACAGTAAAACAATTCTCAAAATACTAGTCATTATTTTCAATTATGTTTTTTATTTGATTGTTAGAAGCCAATCTTGTTGATCCAGCAATATACACTTGGCTTTGCAGCCACTGTTGCTGCTTAGTAATGTCTTGGGAAATCCTATGCCTTTGAAACTCCATGCAAATCATCTAAAAGGAGCCAACATTAACACTCAGGCTGAATTAGAAAATAGAAAAATACACGAAGAAAGTTGTTTAAGGACAAAGTTGTCTCCAGCTAAAATTAAGCACTGATTCACAGTGACATTATGAAAACACTGAACTGTACATTAAAATTCCTAAACATCGCTGCTATTCACAACGGGCCAATGCAAACATTTGTTACTTCTCTGTCTGAGAGGGAATTTGTAAGTTAGGAAAATGATGTCAGTACAAAAGAATTCAAAACTAATTTTATCTGATTGGCAAGTGAGTTGAAGTACTGAGATACTAAATAAATATTTGACAGCACCATTCCATAGTATAATTTATTTCACATATGCAGAAAATTAAAAGGAAAGCTTTCCTAAACTACAAGCAATTTCCAGGCAAACCACTAAGAAGGATGATGGTGATCGCTGCCTTTGTGTCATGGTACAGCAACTTCCTACCCTTGCAAAGGCCACCAGAGTTTTGAGCAAATAATCAAAACCACAAGGCAGAGAATGGTAGAGTAGCTCCAGTTTTGTCACACTTGTGACAGGGAATTTAATTTTATACCACTGAGCATTTCTGCTTACGAGGATGAGGAAACAATGCTGAATGCCTGGCCTTGTACTTGTGTCAACAGGGCTATCGCTATGGATAAGGAGTTCAGAGTTTTGCCTGGCAATTGGCATTGCTGGGAAAATTCATTCCAGTATGATAGGCCTGTTGTTGAGATCCTATTTAAATTTTTGATGTGTCTCAGTAAGGGAGTGAGTGGAAATATGTTATTCATGGCCAGTTCTCATGGGCACACAGTGGCACAGGGGAGACACAAGAGGTGTGCAAGAACAATTAGATGGGATGTACAAACAGACCCAGGACTCAGAAATACTTTCAGAGAGTATATCAAGATACAGTGTGTGCCATTTCTTGTTGTGTGACGAAATGGAAGTTGCAGAGGTGCTACATGTTTTGGTCCCCGCAGTTTTGGCAAGGTTGGTCTGTTCAGTGGTTCCTTCCAAAGTAGATTTTCTATGAAAAGTTTGGTGATCTGAGATACAAGCAAAGGAGAAAGAGTCTCACGTCGTCACAAGGGCATAGAGCTGCCTTTGTAGTACTGTAATTATGGAGAGAGATATTCAGCCTGGTTTGGACCTTGCTGAAACACTAGGGTCAAAGTTAGAACTCAAATTCCCTGAAATTGAGAGGCTTTTATGCAAGATTTTTATTAAATCTCCTGTAGAGACAATAAATAGCTGCAAAGTTCAGCTTGTTTATATCCCAGAGGACTTACCAAGGGCAAGGTTTATAACTCATTATGGGGAAATATAGGTAACACTCAAAAAATGCAAGCCTTAGCTATATATAATATATGGTTTGTAATATCATACACTTTCAAAATTGCTGTACACATTATGACAATGTTTTGGACACTAAAAGTAAAACAAAAAGTATTCAATTCTAATTTCGCTTATAAAACAATCAGCATAAAATCTGTGCTTTTTTGCCCTTTACAGAAAAAGAAGAGTTGTAGACATCTATTGTCAAAAAAAACCAGAAGAAGTGAAAGGCAAATGAAAACTCGATTTATATAGTGAGATTAAATTCAGAATGCCAATTTTCTTTTTTTTTTTTAATAGTACATTTTATGGTTTTTACTTCATTTTCTCCCTTAACTTAGAGAAGCTAGGAATATCTATTGATTATTCTAAAAATCATGAAACCTTAACTAACTGTGTCTTTAATATGCTTGAACTATTAAAAGGAGAGTAAATACACACAACTTTGAAGGTTGTACATTAATCTTCACTCTTTATATCACAATTTATATCATACATGGATATACACCATCTCCTCTTCTTGACATACTTTCTGTCATGTACACAGGGCCCTTTTTCTAGAGAGTGCCAATACAGAAACATGCATTTGTTGTGAAGCTTTCCTAATACAATGCTGGGTCTGTATGGTACTTTGGCATTATTCTGGGTGAAAAGCATTACATGCACATAAGCTGTGCCATTTCAAAAAACAATTTGGAGATTAGAAAGTGTGAAAGCAAGAAAAAAATTGGTTGTTCTGAAAGAAAATAGAGGTGCTAGGAAGTCAACTTTTTATCTTCCTAGACTTGCAGTGCAATATAATCACCAGTCTGAAGTAGCTGTTCACTTTGTTTATCATTGTAAAATCAACTCTCTTTGTGTGCATGTAGGTTCTGCTGCACTTTGGAACTGACTACAAATCATGACTGTGGAAACACCAGCAACAAACCATTTTCTAACAATGAGCAGGAGGAGTCAGAAGGCTGACTCATAAGTCAGCACCTACTCAGTTTCCTACTACTGATTTCCAAACTTCAGAGGTCTCAATATCTTTCGTAATTTTTCCTGTTTTAAAACTTTCAGCCTAAATGTCCACACACAGCTGCTGCACATGCAATCTTATGGGCAAGTACAGCTGTCCCCAGACTGGACACAGATCAGATAAAACTGTTTGGTTTGAAAAAGTTGAAAGAGTTATTTGAATGACAGGTTTAGGTAATTTGATGCATAATTTGTAGCAGATGTTTGGACTGTCTGTATTACTTCTAACTACAGGGAAAATAATAGCAGATAAATTTAATAGCATCTCTGAGAATATGAATGCATGCTGTAAAGTTGTGGCATAGCGAATGAGAGTAGTTTTAGTAATATTTTAAATAAACAGCTACTGTGAATGCCAAATCATGTGCTCTTAAATTGGTGAAATTCAAGGAAAACATATTACAGCTACATCTACCTGTGACCACACCTTGTGTGAGCTGAAGTATGGTATGTTCTGGTATCTGACTAGGCTAAGTGCTACATAAGAGCTGAGTTATTCTTTGGTTACCAAAAAATTGTCAGAAAACACGTTGTTTTTGGCAGGAAATAACTTTATTAAAGGATATTGATCACAATACTTCACTGTTTTCAATTAAATATTACTGAGAAATACATTTTTGGTAGGTGAAAAATTTTACCATGGGATCTAAAGGCAATTGAACTGCTCTTCTTTCTCTGATCTTTAAGTACATTGACTTCCAGCTTTTCCTTCATTGTTCACTCTTGTCATGACCCCAGTGCAGTGCTGGGTAGTCCATCAAAATGTACTAGTTTCTCTTCTGGCCTTTTTCTGAGCACAGGCTTCACTTCCTGCTGATCCACATGGTGCCTGGAGAATTGGTTCCTTTTGCAATGAGGTTGGTTTACCCCCCTGTGTTGTAAATGTCACTCTAAACAGTGCAAACACAAACACATACGTTGGTTTGGCTTATCCGTGTCTTTCAGATCCTCTGTGTAATGCTCCAGTAAATTTTACCACAGAACCTTTGCAATAGGCACATTTCACCCACCCAAAGCCCAGTTCTCTACAAATACGCTTATACAAATGCCTTACCTCTCAGTATGAATTCCTAGTTCATTTCTGCAGCTTGGCCATTCTTGCTGCCAAGTGTTATTTTCATCTGGAAAGGGTAAAAGGACAAGTGAAGACAAACAAATATGTCTGCAAAATTAAAAAATTGATAAGGCAAGTGGAACTGGTGTTTTTTTGTTAGTGATCTCAGATTTGCAACAAGGGTATGAAATTAAGATTCCCAGGCTTCTGATCAGCTGAGGAAAATCAAATAATAGGAGCAAAGGAAAATAAAAAAAATAAGAGCAAATAATAGGAGCAAATTTTTCTTTTGCTGAGAAAAATTAAGAGAGTCAGTGCCTCACTCCTGCCTCACCGAACAAGGAACCTGTCTGTCTCCATTCATTACAAAGGGAACACAGACACTGTGTTTGTAGAGCCAGCACATGCAAGACATGTACTTCTACGATGTCCATTACACAAAGTCTGACTTCATCTGGCAGTATGTGCAGCCCTAGACAATTCTTACCTTTTCTGAGAAGAAACACCTTTTGATTCATCCATCTGCAGGACAGCTGGAACCTGCAGGCTCCAGGACCGTGCCAACAAACAAAAGAGGTAGGTGGTAGAAGGTGGTAAAGCCAAAACAAAGTAGCATCCCCTCCTCTGGTCACAGGTCTCTTTTCCTGGGAGGCAGCAAGGCAAAGCATCAGCCAGCAACAAAATCCAACAGCATCATGGGCTTTGTTAACAGGAACACATTCAGTAGCTTCAGAGAAGTTATTATCTCCCTCTGCTCAGCACTTATTAGACCAGATCTGGAGTACTGCAGAAAGTTTTCAATCCCCAGTACAAGATAAATTGGAGTAAGCTCAGCGAAAAGCCACCAAAATGGTTAGAGAGAGTTGGAGTGTTTGTGCTGTGAGAAAAGGCCAAGGGACCACAGCTTGTTAAGTCTAGAGGATGGAAGAATTTGGACCTAATAGAAGACTGCAAATATCTCTTGGGAGGCTGTTGAGAAGATAGACACAGGCTCTTCACACAGTATTACAGGATGGAAGCACAAGAGACAAGAGTTACAAGATAAAAAGCAGGCTTTTACCTGCTTTTAGGTAATATTAGGAAATCCTTTTTTTCTCTTAGGGTAATCAGGGAGTGGAACATGTTACCTAGAAGGACTGTGCCATCTCCCTCATTGGAGGTTTTAAAGACCAAACTGGCTAGTCCCAAGCCACCTGCTCTGATCTTAGAGCCAATCCTACTCTGAGCAGCAAGTCAGACAGGATGACTGCCTGAGATCCCCTCCAAGCTGAATTACTCTGTGATTCTGTAATACTAAATCATTATGTGTGCTGTTCAGAAAAACAGCTGCTGGAAAAGGACACTTTAGTTAACCTCCTATGTGTTGATTTTACCCTGTCTGACATTCTGCACTCGGAAGAATGCTGGGTTGCACTCTGAAGAATTTTCAGAATAGTCCAAAACCATGCCTTTCTTCCTGATTAATAACCTCTATAGAGATGACTCTTGGGAAATGTAGAGATTTCTGGTGTTTCCATTTGACTTTTTTTCTTCCAACACCCTATCTCCCAAATCCCCACCTCAACCCTGTTCTGCTGCTGTAGTCTGCAAATGCCAGGAATACAGCAGAAGGATGACCACGGATAATTCCAGTGCAACCACATAAAATCAGAGGGAAAACATCAGGAAGAAATAATAACGCTGCAGAATGTTATAAAATAATTTCCAAGCCAAGTCATTTAATTGGTATGTAAAAATCTTTTTTTCTACCTTCCTTGCATAAGATGACCTTGTTCACCGCCACTTTAGGATTGATACCTTTTCTCAGAACAGAAGATTGCACTACAAAAAGTCACACTATACATTATTGGTATTAATAGCTTAACATCAAACTCACACTTTTAACAATGATAACTCTCTGCCTGAAATCTGCTATTGCTTCACCCTGCTGCCACCACTCCTCTGCAAAACATCTGGTTTTCATCCATCCTCACTCTCCTCCAAATTCTGACTCTTCTCCCCACAGTTTCAGAGATCCCAAGCCTGCTCATTTTCTGTCTGCTTCCTGCCTTCCTTGTTAGCCAGACTGTGACTGGCAGGAAGGGGAAGCATGTACGGTCAATCAGTCTGCTGCAGAAAACACATGCAAGAGATGCAACAAATGCACAGGCTTTGTAAAAATCCTATAGATGAACAACACAGGAGGTAAGGCACGTTCCAGCAAGTGACCTTAAATAACACATTAATTGGCATAAGAAAGGAGACATTGCAGTTGGATGTGAGACCTGGCATCCAACTTGTGTGTTGTCTGCAGATGTCACTTACATTTCCACAGAGGCAGGGGATGTTCAGGCTCTGCAAGGAACAACTCAGGGAACATCTGTTTACTTCCTCCCATGGAGCCATCGGACATCACACCCGTGTCAGATGGGACCAACAGTGATTATTGAAGGGATCAGGGTCCCTCCACACACGAGGTAAATGCTTTTCTACCACTTAGCACTGGATGTAAAATGTACATGGACTTCCAAGGAAATCCTAAATCATGCCAAACCTTGACCTACTGATGTCTGTCATTTCTCCAACGGACTTCCTGAAATTGGGATCTTTACCCCAGAGTGATTATTTGTTCCATTCTGTATCTCTGAAATGTTTTCTCTGTATGAGGCACACTGTGGCTGTTATTTGATGTAATTCTGGAAAATCTCTATTCCTGCAAAGATCTTGTCCTTCAGAAAACTAAATCAGCATCATAAATTTTTGTTTTCCAAATAAAGTACAATCAAAAGAAAATAAAAGGGAATTGCAGAGTATGAATTCCTGAACTATCTTCATGAATGCCAGTAGAATTAGAATGCAGATTAATTTAATTCTGTGACTGTTGAGGAAAGAAACAGCTACATTTTGTATTTTTCTGGTGTGCCTTTATTTTTCTGGCAGTGAAGGGACACAAAAATATATTCTGTACATAGATCCCTATATTTTCTAAATAACATATTCAATGTGAAGTAAGTGTGATTCATCCTTCATAATTTATTATTCTGTTCATGAATGTGCTTATTACAACAGACAGTTGCAGCGTTGCTGTTAGGATTTTGTCACCATTTCATGCAAATCAAACTGAAAGCTATTTTTATCTCTTATGTATCCAATATTTAAGAGATATCTCCTACATAAAAATGTAGAAATTATGGAAATTCTTTAGAAATATGGTCTTGGCCTATATTTTGCATGTTCTTCGATATTATTGCACGCTTTTTTGGATATGTTACAAAATTTCCAATCAACCATTAGTAATAGGTTTAGCAGTTGTTTCAACCTCCCTCAAAACCCTCGTTCTCATTTTTATTCCACAGAAGGCAATTTGGGGATCCATCTGCAAAGACTTGCTATCCAAAGCAGTGCTTGCTGCCATTGATAGTCCCTGAGAAATCAAAGTACAAGTAATTTACCCAGTAATGGGAGTCTGGAGGACTGGAGATGAGGTTGCAAATGTTCATTTAATTTTGGGAAGACATTCAGGCAGGCCATGTTTCACGCTAGAAGTGTACACACCATGTTCAGTAATGCCTTCCTTCTAGTTCTAACCCTGCCTCTGCCCAGCTGTGTGACATTGAACAGGGGTCATACCAGGCCATGCTGCAGTTTATCTTAATTTAGAACAGAAACAAAAACTATTCCTGGGCATTTGGGAACAAAATGCTCCATCGGATAATTTGAGAACTAACAGTGCCAATGACACAAGTACATTGAAATTTTCAGTGGAAATGTACCCTTCTGAAAATCCATTAAGAGAAAAAAAATTTTTAAATCTTACCCTACATATAGTTTCTATATGGACATCTAAATGGGCATCCCATTTGTGACTCCCACTGTTTCTGTATACAGTGGTCCCACCCAGGGGCCCATAACCCTAAACACTAAACATCCTGACAGCATTAATATTTATGCTTCACTTTGTACATATATTTGTGTTTGCATCTTGAGGCATGTAATTCCAGGCTCCCTATACAGTCAACAGGGAGCACATGGATTCTTTACTTCTCACAGGTCATTATAAAGACAATATGCTCTTCTAGCCTAAGCAGCTAATTTTGATGCTTAAAACTCAGCTGTGTCCAAAACTGTGCATTGAAGCAACTGAATGCCAACAAAAGAAAAACCTCAGGCATGGAGTTCAAACTGGCAATTTGGGAAAGCATCATTACCAAAAGGAGCAATAACTATATAAGTTAGGTATCTTTGCTATCTCTTCATGTGTGCTCTTTACTGCGCTCCAACCTTTTGCTGGTGAGCCAGATGAGAAGGTCCTCTCTGCATTTAAGTCCAATTCAAAGAGTCTAGGGTTTCACAATGTTTCCTTTTCAAAGAACCAAGCACATTCTTAAAATTTAAGGAATCTCAAATAAGAACTATACGATACTGGAAATGCCAGAGGCATAAAATATCTCTTCTGTTAAAGCAACAGAATGTTTTCAAAGTTTAGAGAAAATAGATACTCTGCATAGACATTTGACCACAATAATTTTCATTCTTCATTTAAAATTCTAGTATTTTTCTCCTCCTTTGCTTTTATTTAATAAAATTCCATTCAGGTTTCTACCTCCCAAGATAAAACAGATGCAAGGATTTTTAGTTTAGGTGACCAACAACTAACTACATTAAAAGGGTTTTATTTCACAGTTGCAAACTAACATTATTGGAAAATTCCAATATATTATTTACAGCATAGAATGGGTTTATCAAACATAATTTTCAAACAGCTGAATTGTTGGAAGCTATGACACACATAATCTAAATTCAAATGTTAGGTCTGCTAAATGTTATGAATAATTTGAGTGTAACAAGCTGAGAATTTTTTTCTGGTACTTTTATGCAAATAAATATACATATATTCCCCCAAAATGCAAAGCTTGAGAAAGAAAGGCTTTGTAAAGCATCTTTAAGAGTTCACATTTGTATTCTTTAGTAAGTGGCTTATAAATGTCTTTAAATTAAAAAGATTTAAAAAACCAAAAAGCACTGCAGCACAGTGTATAAACAAAGGGTTTTATTGTACTTTGCAAAGGGTATCCTATTCCATCACTGCTTCTGCCAGCCCGATATATTCACATGACTGCAACAAATGGGAACTAATTCAAAGGAGTACTAAACAGTAAGTTTTATTGGCATTTATTATAACACAGACAGAACATTAGGACATGCAGTAAAATACCACTCTGCTTGTGAACCTAAGCTTTATTTTTATTTGCAACCACACAAATCTTACAACAGTGACTTTTTATACCCCTAATTTTGCTTCATTTTTTAAAACATAGCTCCAAGCCAACTATGCTAGGCTACTGGGGAAACCATACATGGTCAAAGTGCTACCAAATGTCTGTACCCTCTGTGCTGTTGACAGACATATGCAACAGCAGCTAAACATATGTACTGTGTCCTTCTCTGGAACCCAAGTTACCTTTCCAAACTTTTATCAGACTAGTTCTCCCAAACAAATATTTTCTAAGGGCAAATGTGATAGAAATTTCAACACCTCTTACTTAAACTGGAAATTAAATTAAAAACACCCAAGCAGAGATCCTTCTGCATGGCAAGTGAACGTGTGCTCTGAAAGGCAATTTAAATATACCATATTAGATGAAGTACATAGTGAGAAAAGTCTGGAGCTGGATATGGGGGAACCCTCTGGTTTTGTGCTTACTGAATTATATCAGTAGGTGAGGGTAACCAATCACACAGACACTTACAGGACTGATGCCATGGCTTATCAAAGTCTCTCACACAGATGATAATTGTCAAACTTTGCCAGCTCATTATTATTATTTGAGAGACTGTGGTAAAGTTCAAAGACTTTGTCTGGCTGAATTTTTGTTCTTTTTTTGCATAAAGTAATTTTCTGCTGCAGAGATTCACTAACACAAAACTGAGTCTAAAAACACCACTTTGAATTTTTCTAGAACAATGAGAACACAAAAGAAGGACCAACCTTGACCTATCAAACCTAGGAAAAATGGCTGTTATGGGAAATGTCTCAAACACAAAGCTTTCACACATCATCTATCTGTGCCTGAAAATACTGCCTGGCTGACATTCAGAAGGTTTCCTGTAAGTCCTGTAAGTAAGAAAGCACAGGTTACTCATGACCTTGTCCAGCCACGTGCTGAAAATCTCCAACATCGGAGACAACACTGTCTGTGTGATCCCTGGTTTAGAGCACAGCCACTCTTACTGCCACAAACCTTCTTATATCCAGTTGAATTTCCCTTTCTGCAACATGTGACCATTATCTCAGTCTTTCACAGGACAGTCTGGCTTCATCTTCTTTATAACCCCCATTTCAGGTAGTGGAAGTTTGCAATTAGATCCCTCATGGATTCTTGTCTAGATTAAATGAACACCAGGTCTCCTCTTGCTTGGCACAGTCTGCAGCCCCCAAAACCTGTAGTGTTCTTACACGTGATTCTGCCCATTTTGTCAACACCTCTCTGATGATGAGGATCCAGAGGTGCTCACAGCACTTCAGATGCAGTCTCATGGGTGTTGAATAGATGGATGCAATCACTTCTCTCAGCCTCCAAGCTACTCCCTTCCTAGTGCAGTTTTTTAATGCAGAGCTCATTTCTGATTCATGTTCTGCTCATTGTCCACCAGAGATGGACAGAGCTGCCCCAGCCTGTGCTCTTGCAGAGGGATACCTCATCACAGATGCAGGATTTGGCATTTGCCTTTGCTCAGTGTCCTGAGATTCCCATCAGCATTTGAGGTTACCATTTTTGCAGCTTGCAAAGGCCCCTCTGAGTGGTTGCCCTGCCTGGCAGCAATGACACACTTCTCATGATCCAGGGCTGAGGTGGCTGAGGATGCACCGTGCCACTTTGTCAGAGCTGGCAGGAATGACTTAAATGCAGAAAACTGGCAAGGAGGACTGTAAATTGACGTTGCAGCTGGGAATAACTCTTGATGAGCCTGAGTGAACAGCAGCCAAGTGATCCTCTAGCATGGATCGAGTTTAATGGTGCCCATGTCTCTGCTTGGGTACCTCTGCCCAGCTGCTGCATTGGGGATCTCCTAGATAATGAGAAAGAAATTTACTCTTAAATTCAAAACTCTTATATAAACTCTTTTCTAGCTATGAGATTGTGGCTGTCCCAGCTGATGGACCTTTTCATCTAGCAGGGGTTTTTTGATTAAAATTTTTTTGAATTTTCAGGTGATACCACAATATGGACAAAAGGAGTCCAAAATGTCAGTAGTGTGGTGCTATAACACCACTAGTTGGTCCAGACCCAAAAGGCTGGATTTCTGTCTCTCACATCCTAAATATATCCATAGGTGGCAAATGTATGGCTGTCTTTTCCTTCTTGCGGGATGAAACAAGACACCTTTTTTCATATAGTCTTTTTTAATACATAAAATATTGATTCAAATCTATTTTGCAACAATTTGCTCCTTCTGACAGTTTTCAATCAAATGAGAACTGATTGAGGCAATGGAGAGCCTGCTCACACGTTTGCCTCCTGTCTTGCATCTCTTGCAAAAACACATCCAAATTTAGCTAATTATACTGGATTCCTCATCATCAAAGATGGTGGATGTTTTGTAATGCCCCTTCTTCTTGCAAAATAAGATCATTTTTTTCCTTCAGGTTGCTGCAACTATAATTGATTCTAATTCCCTAGATTTCTTTATTTTTACTGTTGTGATAGGGAAATTTGTCCCTATCCTTACAATACAGCCCAGACATTTGCCATATGAAATAAAATTTTAAAAAAAAGTATCATGGGGCAGTAATCTTTTCCTTTTTCTAAATGTGAATCAATAGAATTTAGAAACTGCTAGTCTGGGCCTTCTGCAATTCAGCTGAACATGTCTAAATTGTTTATACATATTTCACATTTTTGAGGCTTTCTTCCCTACTATACAAACCAGATCAGCTGTACCAACCAGGTCATTCTCCAAAATCTGGAGAGTAGAAGACAGCAGATTCAAAGATGTGCCAACAAATGATATGTGCATGTACCAACTATTTCCGTGCGGGTTCTGAGAAAGGACACTTTCATAAGAAACCGTTTTTTACTGCTAATCAAACCAGAATGTTTCATTCCTTAAAGGAATGAATGCAGCCGGTTCCAAAGAGCAAACTCTTGTTCCTCTGCAACAACTACTTATGATTCTTAGAAACCTGAAGGACTGAATCAACAGAAAACAATACCTGCTGGGGCAATTTTTTCCTCACGATTTTTCCCATCTCCTCACTTTTGCATGGGGTATTGTGACTGCTGAACAGATGTGACCCATAAGCACGCTACTAACAATGTTGTGTTTGGCTTTGACAGTGGTTTTACGCAGAGAGTGTTTGCAGAAGCAAGCCGTGCTCTTACTGACAGCACGCATTGCCTGAAAACTCTTGGCTGGCTGACAGGCCAGCTTTTGTGGATTTTTCCGTAGGATTTAGGATGTTATCGCACCCCGGTCATCTACAGCCGTGGTTGCAAGTTGCAGCCCTCCACGGTGGCATCTCGGGCTGAACTTTTCATCACTCTCCATGACTACCTGGGGGGAGGTTGTACCCAGGTGGGAGCTGGCCCCTTCTACCTCCTTGCAGTGAGACAACCAGGTGTCATGGCCTGAAGCTGAGACCAGGGAGATTCAGACTAGACATTAGAAAATAAAAAATTCACTCTTAGTGTGGTCAGGCATCGGAATAGGCTGCACAGGGAGGTGGTGGAGTCCCCATCCCTGGAGGTGTCTAAGAGGTGTCTGGATCTGGGTGATGTGGTTTAGCGGTTTAGAGGTTCCAGTGGTAGCGCTGGGTTGATGGTTGGACCTTATGATCTTTAAGGTCCCTTCCAGCCTTGACGATTCCACGATTCGGTGTCTCCAGTGTGTCTCCAGGAGATCACGGTGCCCAATACAAATCCGGGCTGCAGACGGGCGGCGCAGGGCGCAGCCACACCGGGCAGCGCCGGCAGCACCCCGCAGAGTCCCGGAACGGAGGGCGGGCAGCGCCCTGGCCCCTCCGCCGCCCTCAGGGCCGCTCCCTCGGGGCCGCCAGCGCCTTCCCCCGGGAGGCGGCGCGGGGCGGGCCGGCCTCACGGCGCAGGGGCGGTGCCGGTCACGCGGGCGCGCGCCGGCCCCGCCCCGGCTCCGGCGGCAGCGGCGGCGGCGGGGGCACCTGGCGCCCTCCTCGGGGCTCCTCGTCGCCGGGACAACCGGGATCGCCGCCGCCGCGCCTCTGCCATGGTGAGGAGCCCGCGGCACGGCCCCGCCGCAGTGGGCTGGCCCGGCCCGGCCGCCCGGGGCGGGCAGCGAGTGCCGGCCGGGCCGTGCGGAGCGGCCCCGGGGCCGGGCGGCTCAGCCCGAGGCGAGGGTGGCGGGCGGGGGAGCGCGGGGCGCGGATGCGGCGCTGGGCGTGCGGCCCGGCGCGGGCTGCGCCCACCCGCGCTGTAGACGAAGAGAGAGTGTCTGTCTGTCCCTCTGTCTGTCTGCCCCTCTGTCTGCGTGCCTGTCCAGAGCAGGTGGGGCCGCGCTGCCCCTCGCTGTGGCACATGCCTGCGTGTCTGGGGCGAGGTGTGACGGGCGCCTTGCCGCCTCCTCCTCCTCCTCCTCCTCCTCCCGTGTAGCGCCGGAGCAGCCATGGTAGGGCTCTGCCTGGCGTGTGACGCGAGTCAGGTGTGTTGTCCGCCTGGATAACACAGGAGGGATGGTGTGTTTACATGGTGTGTTTATATGGGTGTGTAGGGCGGCCGGGCAATGATGGAGGTGTGTCGTGCCCCTTATAAAGTCGAGAGGAAAAGCCAGGGCGTGTGTCGGTGCGCAGGGCAGGGATGGGGTATCACCGTGGGGATGCGCGGGATGCTGGGTTTGGGCGCTGTGCTGTATCCGTATGCATGTGCCGTGAGTCAGGGTGTGGCCTGCGATGTGTGCACATAGCAGATACACAATGAGCGTAATGCTGTGCCTCTGTGTGTATCTGCTGTGATTTGGGCTCCAGGTATGGTGTGTTTGTGTTGTAGCAGAGATGTGACATTGTGTGCAGGGCCGTGACATGGCACCGTATGTATGTACCGTGTCTGCCCGCTGCTGTCTGGTACGGGCTTGTTCCTGTGTGTATATATAGTGAATATTGGGTGTGGCATAATCTGTGGATATTTTTAAAGGCACGTATGCTATGGGTGGGGCAAGGATTATCCGTAGTCCTGGGCATACGTAGCAGATACAGGGTATGGCATTTGTGTGTACAGAGCAGCAGTGGCTTGGGTGTGTGAGCGTGCGTGGCTGTGATGTTGTGATGTGTGTGCACGGATGCATTTATTGCGTTTATAATAGATTTATGGGGTGAGTGTGGCGGGCACAAGGTTTGTTTCACCTGTATGTGGGGACAGCAGGACACGGAGCACAGGTGTGAGGAGGGTTGCAGTGGGGAGGAAGAGCGGCTGTGGTTTGCTCTGTGGGGATGTGACACGAGTGGCAGGGCACAGATGCATCAGATGGTTGTGAAAGGAAGATGACAAGGCACGTAAGGGGGAGAGTGTAGGGACAGGCACAGCATGTTTGGGAAGATGATTGGTTTGAGCCCTGTTTTCAATTACAACTTAATTGTCTGCTGCCTTAGTGCTTCACAGTGATAGTTACAACAGTAGATGCAGCAGGAAGGCACAGTTGCTGGCCTTTCCCACATGAGGAAGTACACAGTGTTTTAAGGCAGTCACTTCATGTCTGTATTTCCGTGTGTGTAGTGCTAGTAGGTTTTCTGGATCAGGTTCTGGGGAAGCAGAGGGAGCGCTCAGCCTCACAAAGGGAAGAACTGTATTCCCGTGGTGTTGCAACTTTTTGTCCTTTACATGAAGGCTTGTTCATGCACTCTCTCTTTCTTCCCCTGCACATTGCCTTCTGTTCCTTCCCAATTTTAGCCTGCATGTTCTGAACCCAAACAAAGCAACCTTGAAAACTAAAATGTGAGGTGGAATAAAAATATGGATAGACTGTGCGTGATTGCAGTATTCTTCTGTGTAGAATCAGTTTGGATTTGCTTTGCAAAGGTCTTAGGATGTATCTGTTGCTACAAGGAGGAGTAAACCTCCATGAATGAGGCTGTGGATGGCGTAGCATGGTGGAGTGATTGTGATGTGACTCAGTGACATGTTCTTCATATTTATATTCCATCAGAGAAGATGTACTATCTTAAGTCAGTTCAAGAAAATTGATTTCTCTCATCTTCTAAATTTAAGATAGATTACAGACTCAAAAACAACTAACCAAATGTTTGTAAACTGAACCAGGGGGGGCTCGGGTTGGACATACGGTAAAATTTCTTCACTGGAAGAGTTGTTAAGCATTGGAATGCTTAACATGCATGGAGGTGTTCAGGAAATTACTGTGGCACTTAGAGCTATGGTTTCATTGACCATGTGGAGGTATTCGGACAGAGGCTGGACTCAATCTTGGAGATATTTTTCATTCTTAATGATTCTATTATTCTATAAATAAATATTTTCCGTTCACCAAATTCCAGGCATGGAGATTTTCTTTGTGGTCCATTTTGACATTCCCAATGAGATACCTTTAGCAGTCTAAACTCAGCAGACATACTGCAAAGCAGCATTGGTGCTGTAATTGCACAGGGGAGATCTCAGAAATTGTACCATCTGCTCTGCAGATTCTTGTATTGGGCAGCTTCTTAGTTGCACTTGACAGCTGTTAAGCTGGTAACCACCATTTTTGGTATTATTTTAAAAATTTTCAAGTATTTTATTCAATGCATGCTTGTAATTCGAATTTTCCTGTCTTACAGGGTTAATCCTATTCAAATTGTTCTTTCCTTCTTAATTCTTCATAGCTTCATAGAATTAATTTTGAGCAATTAACACCAGACCTTTCAGTACAGGGAATATCAATGTTCCTAAAAATCAGAAGGACTATTAGCTTACTGCTTGCTTATTTTACAACAGACTGGAATATTTGGTCATCCTAGTTAAAATGAGGGATAACATGGGGCTAGCAGATGTGGAAAATTGCTAATAAAAGTCAGGTTTGCTGTGAAGCATGGCAACTATTTTTAGGTAGGTGTAGAAAAGTAGTACTAGTCTTGGCACTGGGACAATATTGATCTGAATCCCAGCAGAAGGCTACACATTGACAGTACTTCAGCTGTTTCATCATTTAGAAGTCAGAATAACTGCTTTAATTTAGTGTAAATTGTTATCAGCTGGCAATTCTGGTAGTCTTTCTACTGAATTAGAAATGCACATAAGTGGGATATGCTAAGTAGGACAAAACCAGATGAAATTGTGACACCAAGGAGTTCTCCCTCAAGCTAGTTTAGACAATAGCCACAACATCCACTTTCATTCTTTCTAATAGTCTCTTTAGGAAGGTGATCCATATTCTCCATAGAGTTCTGCTTTTCTTTTTTTTGTTTGTTTGTTTGTGGGGTTGGGTTTGTTTGGATTGGTTTGGTTTGTTTTAACCCCTCCATGTGTTTTAAGACAATGCAAGAACTGTTAAAAATTTTCATCATACTTGATGTGAATGTGATGGAGCTTGAGTCCAGCTGTTCCCCTGAGCTTCTACAAAACAACTTTCCCACTTGAACTTTTAATGCAGAGTAGGACATTCTCATTCTTTGTAAAGCTTCTGAGAATGAAGGTTGTAAACACAGAGTAAATTCTATATGGTGATAAGCAGATTTGCATTCTTAGAAATGCAGAAAAACTTATACATGAGGCATTAAAAGTGTATAATGATGAACTTAAAATTCGCCATATACTGGTATCTCTGTCAATTCCATTTTTTTTCAGGATCAATAAATGACTTGCATATCTCTCAAAGCTTAAACTAATTGTTCTTGAGACTGAAGAACAAATGGTTTGTAAAGATCAAACATTTTTCTCAGCCTAATTTTTCAAAGAAATGTGCTGTACTCTGAATATCTGAAAGTCTGTGTATATAGCGCGATTCTACAGCACTGTGTGAAACCAAGTGGATTATTTTTGTGACAAAATTAATTCTAATGCAACTGTAGTCTCTGTGAATCATTTTGGGGTGGAAACTGTCTTAGATTCTATTTCAGTATGTCTCTGTAGAGTCTCAAAGTTTCCTGACAGGTCAATAGAAAGTATCTTTCTCAGGTGTTTTGAACTTAGGCTTTTGCAACTTACCTTTGAGTGTTTGATACTTAAGGAGGGATTTTTTTATGTACCTGGTCAAGGAAAAGTAAGCACAGGATCTGTAAATGCTTAATTTTTGCTGTCTCAAATGACCTCCCTCTTATGCATCTGCCCCCATCCACCTGAACCAAAACAGAACAAAACCCATCCCAAACAAAACTACAGCATGAATTTAAATGTTTAAATGGAGTAGAATAATTTCTGTTTGGTACTGGGAAGCAATGGAAATGCAGCAATAGTTGACACAAGGGCACCTCAGCTGACAAAATCAACTACAGCCAATTTCTTGAGGGATTTCCCCTGGCTTTTTATCTTTGCATTGGAGGAGCCACTGGTGGAGGACTGGAAATTTGCCCTTTTCTGGACTTCCACATTTTTGACTGTTTGGAGCTATGAACTCCTGCTGTGTAGCCCACAAGAAAGTACTCAATATTTAGTATTGAGCTGCAGCACTCAAAATATTTACCTTAATTCTTGTTACACTCTTCTCTTTCTATTCTATTGTTTTCCTGTGTTCTCCTTGGTAGGCAGAAGGAAACAGTAAATTTGGTTTTCATTGGATTTGATTGCTGTTCAGCTGGTTACCCATTATGTTCTGTAAATTTAAATCAAGGAGACAAGGACATAATCAAATCTGCATAAATGTGAAACTCTACCAGTATGTCAAGTTTGTCAGTCGTCAGAGGTTGAAATTGAGGTCAGAGCTTCACAGAGAAAAGGCATTTCCATATCATAGCTTGACGTTACATGGTAGTTATATAAATATTAAGGGGCAAATGTCTAAGTGTGCTTGCAGATTATAGGCTATTTTCAGAACTATTTCTGAAACAAAAGTATCAAGCTAATTGTATTTCTGCAGAAATGTACATTTTCGCAAATACTGAATCTCCAGTTTCTCTTCTAAATCTCGACCTATTACCTTTCTTGAAACAGTTTGAAAAAGGTGTTTTGGAAATGCTACTATGATGCTATTTCTTTTGAAGTCAAGTGTAAGTACTGCTTGTAACCATGAAGAGGTACCTAGATTTGTCTTTTATAATTGAAAACTATTATTAATAATGCATTTAATGTATGGTAGCTTTTATTAATTATACATATATGGCATATATATGTAGCCACAAAGCAGATTTTTTTCTTGTTTCTTTCTTGTTCATTTTCTAGGGAGATTTGCCTTGCAGAGAAGATTTGCCCTTCATAGTAAAGATTTCATGCTCAGTACTAGGAAAAGCCTCAGTTCTGGCATAGTGTTTATGAGGCAGATCAAGCAGAGCTTTGAAATGGCTTTGTAGAAACTGTAGAGCCATTTCTGTAATAAGCCATACCTTTTATGTCTCAAATGTGCTTTTGAAGAGCAGTTGTGGAGGGGGAGGATTCATACTCAAAATTTCTGTTGCACAGGTGCTTAGAACAAGGGTTCTGACTGCTTCAGCCATGCAGTCAGTACTTAAGCTGTGATTTCATTTACAGTTTGAGCTGAGTGCAATAAGGAGAATCGCCTTTCTGGATATGGGATTGCGTGACTGCGGGGAGGACTCTGTCAGTTCAGATTAGAATGGTGCAAACTCCTGGGGAAAAGGACTTGCAGAAGAATCTCCCTGTGAACACTCCAGGAGGATTTCAGGTCTCTGTTGTCGTGCCATCAGCCTGTTAGCTTGTGTGCTGATATTGAAGACTGGGAATAAAACTTAGCCATATGTATGTCAATAAAAACAGCTATATGTAGAAGTGGGGATTCAGAGAAGTTTTGATAGGTATTCTCCTAAGGGCTCTGAATCTGTGATGTGGATTAAATTTGGATGGCTGAAACGACATGGCTGTCCCTAGGCAAATGTTGCTACATTGAAATGAATGGACACTTTTCTCTTGGAGTGATTTTGTTCAGGAACATATCATGTTCTGGAAGCCTTTGAGAACATGTATTTATAGCTGTTTCTACAAAATGGCGTGACACCAGCCGGATTATTTTTGTGATTACACAATTATTCATTTGAGCACACAGTCCTTGTAGATGTTGTGATGGAAAGTACCTTAGAATCTTCTCCAGTATTTTTGCTTAGAGTCTCAAAGTTACTTGGGTGGTCAAAGAAAAGAATCTTTCTCATGTGTTTCAAACTTAGGCTTTTGCAAATTCCATTTGAGACTCTGCTTGATGCTTAAAGAGGGATTTGTCATTTACCTGGTCAAGAAATAGAGAATCTGTACGATATATAATGAACATTGTGAGGGGCTACTTTGTACCCTTGTGATGGGTTACAGGCAACAACTGCTTTGTCCATCTGATTTTAATTTTCTGCCATTAACCCATTAATTAATGGGTCTATTGCTTACCAAGCCCATAAAGATGATGATGTGGGTTTCCCCATATTCCACTTCAAAGTACTTTATACATTGGACTGTTAATTAAATGCTTTATTTTAATTTAGTTTTTTTAGGAATTATGTCCAAATGCATCATCATGGACTGTTTGGAAGGATATAATCTTAAAAGACAAGTAATGGATAATTATCTGAAAAAGGAAATGTTCAGTCATTATTTTTTTTTCAGAGAAAGCAAATTGAAAGAAAGATTTGCCAATCAGTATATGACTAACAGATGATGAGGATAAAACTTCGTCAAACCTGTTTTTTCAGCTGTCTCTCTGCATATGTTTAAAGAATATACAGGGATACAATAAACAGCTTTTCCAGATTTCTTAGTGTTTATGTGGTAGTTGTTGGATTTTTTTTTTTAAATTTATTTTTCTTTCCTGATCTGAACTAGTCTCTAGTCATGGAAGATTAGGTAAGGAGTAGTTTATTTCTCTGTGTGGTTTAGGTTTGTTCTGCCGTCTCTGGTAATGGTTAGAACTAAGTGCCTTGAAAGGCAAATATGAGCTGGGTGCACCTGAATGAAGGATTAAGTCTTCCATGTAGCTCCTATCTCAGAGTAGCATAGGGAAAGCAGAGCTTGCACACCTTTTTTGCCAATAAAGTGTAATGCCTCTTTCTTTTAGTGAGGTATTGGATTGAGCATAATGTTTTCTGCCATGCTGGCTACCAAACACCAGCTACATGATAGCAAGTATTGATAAAATGCTATCTTTCAACTGAATTTTAGGCCTGCAAGTAATTAGGTCAATCACTAATCTGCAAACCATTGGATTTCCCATTTCTAACCAGCAAAAATAGGAGCTGTCCCACTGGAGTCAGAGGATTGCTGGCTCCTTGGTGGCTTAGTAGGACAGGGTGAGTCTTACATTAGGGTATGGGCATCTCAGCAGGTCAGGTTAACCTGTTAGACCTTAATACCCTGGCTGCTTGCAGGAATGAAGCTGTACTCTCTAAAAGGCTTGAACAGTGATTTCCAAATATGTTGTTGGCAATAGGTGACTGCCCCTGAGGAAAACACACAGGAAAGGGTGTTGAGAGCTGTTTGAGCAACAAACAATGGGCTGGTGTGCTCGAGGCAGCAGGAAAGACAAGCTCCAAGCACCTCCTGCTCTGCACTGAGAGGCACTCGAGTTGGAGCAACCAGAAGCCTCGAGGTAGAGTTGTGCAGCTGTGGACTTCAACTCTGAGGTTCACAAGTGACCTTGTTCTGTCACCCAGTAAGAACAGGGCCTTGGGAGCCAGGCTGATGCCCTCCAGTAAAATGTGAATGATGTGGTATGAATACCAGTGCTGGCAAAACAGGAAAGATGGCTTTTCTGGAAGAGAATCAAGCAGCAAAGTGGGCAGTGTGGCCAGCTGCCTCTGCCTGGAAGGTTTTATTATGTTAAACAGCACTTATTCTGGGGAAATTTTAAAAGCATTATGGTGCTTATAAGCGGCCTTAGGTCATTGGGAAACATTAAGGAAAAACAGAGAGATATGCTCAGGTGCATTTGATCTTCTCTGAACATCAGCCTTAACTCTTTAAGATGACCAGCACAATAAGAACAGAAGTCTCTGATGTGGGGTGTTGCTTTTGTTCAGTCAATTTGTCATCACAACATTAGAAGAGAAAATACCCCAAGGAAAGACCAGTACAAAAGATCCAGAGGGTATCTGGCAGCCAGGAGGAAGCTGTAAGGCTACTGAAGACCATGCCCTAGGCTCTAGCAGTGTGTGTCCAAAGAGAAGAAAATGTTAGCAACCACAGCAGGCCAGGAAGGCTGAATTTTAACATGCACAAAGGCATAGCCTGAGCCAGAGCAGGGTGAACAGCTGGAGCATAGGAACAAGAGCCTGGAGGGCAGACAGTATCTGTTTGTTGAAACAAAAGATTTTGCCAGTCTGTGTGTGCTGTAGACAAGCTTGGTTCAAGATGGGGTTGCATTTCAAGGTTCATTTTGTTGTAATTTTTATTGATTATCCTGAAAGCTTTACCACGGGTTCTAGTTTAGCAGCAGTCCTGTGTCATCAGCTGTTGTGTCTTCAGTATCACTTTCTTCAGTTCTGTTGGCAATGTATATCCTGTCTAACGCTCCTTTTGTTGCCTGGAGACGTTTTGCCACTTGCATGGTGTTAAATGGTTCTGCCTGTCTGATGCATTGATTGTACATTTCTGGAGGAAGCCCTAGCTAGCAGCAATTCCCTGAGCATTAGAGAATTTTATACACTTATGCTAGAGTGTAACATGGGATAATCTGAAATTTATGGTTATTTTGCCTCTTCTTCCTCCTCCATTTTTGTAGTGTATTTAAATAGAGAGCTTTTTAGGGTGCCATTCATTACTTTAGTTTGCTTGTGAGCTGCTCTGGGTAGCAAAGCCAATTTGGTGGCTTTCCTACCACTATAGCACCAGGTGCTTTCAGTACCACAGCAAAATAAAATTGCACAGGCAACAATTAGGTGTCTCAATAGAGGAGGAGGGATGTGCAGCAAGCTGCTGGGTTTTGTTTGGCAACAAAAATCTGCGTATCAAGGTACTGAATAAAACTTGAATTTTATTTTCTCAGGATTTTCCTTTAAAATTTGGTTTTACCATGCCTGTTACTGCATGGATAATACCTAGTAAAAAATTGTTCTTGCCTGTGAAAACCTGAAAGACTTGATGCTTTATACATATGGCTGTATTTACAATTTAAATAGCATGTGTGCTCTGTCAGCCATAGAAGGGATGGAAATATATGGATTTAATTCCAGCCTATTTTCTCCTTTGGTGAAAATGACCCAATGTTGGTTTTATTCCTGAATTGATAATACTTCAGCCTTGTTTTCAGTATATATGCCTTTTGCTGATGCCCTTTAGAGTCTTTCACACTTCATCTTCCCCAAACCTACTTTTGCCCATAATTCCTTTAGCATGCTACTAAGCAAGGCTATTTTTGAGAGTCTGGGTTTTTAATAACTTTTGATTTGAGAAGTTGACAGGTTGAAAGTCCTTATCTACTCTGATTTCAGTGGAAATTAGATACATAAATATCTCAGTGGAACTGAGCCATAATGGATGAGCTGCTACCAAAACTGTTTCATCTGTTAAGAAAATAGTCCTCTTCAATAGAAGACTGAATGACAACTGAAATTGCATGCTTAAAAATATATATATATAAGGACTGTCACCAAAATTAGTAGTATAACCTTATTTTGATCTTGAAATAACTCTATCAGAAAAGATTTCTTCATCCCATTAATTCTGATGAAAACAGGAGACCCTTATCACTAGCTGCTAGACCAGAAGAGATTAATGTGGTGTTTTCAATGGTGGCATGCTAAGTATGGTGTGCTAAGAAGAAATGTTCTAGGACCAGTGGCAATTAGTATGTTTAATAATATGGAAAGGGAATTCAAATGGAGAAATCATCCTTTCTGGGTTTCAGATTTACATAACCAGTGCTTTGTTTATATTATAAAGAAATTTTAAAAATGTAGTTGCTAAAGAAATTAAATGTAAGAAGCTGTCAGTTAATTTTTAAAGAAAATACTTCCTTTTTAGCTCATAACCAATCTTCCAAAAGTACAATGAAGATATTACCAAGAGAGATCAAGTTAAGAAATGGAAGAAATGGCTCAAGAGTCAAGTAATAAGGAATTACAGTTTTCTCTTGTGGATTTTGTTTTGTGTTATTTGTTCTTGCAATTCTTTTAGAATGTAGAGATCTTCTGTAACTCTTCTTGTGTTTACAGGAAATTTGAAACTGATTTTGGAGTAACATTTATTGCACATATTCAATCACATCCTTTTTCCTTGTGCACAGATTTGTGTGTATTTGGGGATTTTATACAGTTAAAACCATACTTTTGTAGAGTTTGAGATACCCTATCTTTAACACAATCAAACTTGCTACCAAATACTAAAGCAACGAGAGGAGAAATATTCTTTTTACATTCAGGGTATTCTTAATTGTTGCTTTGGGTTACTGCGTGCAAGTATTCTGAGGGCATGTCATTGTCAGCATGATCTGTAAGTAAAGAAAAAAAGGATATTTGGCAAGAATAATATTGTTACAGTGATCAGATATTTCCTTAATGGAATGCTTTTGGTGAGTTTTTTTTTTTTATAAATAGAAACAGAAAACTATAGGTTATGTATTAAAAAAATAAGTAAAAAAATAAAAATAACAATACATGAATGTACTAGGGTTCTTGCTTCAGTAATGGAAGTTTTAAATAATCAGAAACTATTCAAACAATGAATTTATTGTGATTTGCACCTTCTATCTTCTTTCTTTGCTTGCATGCATTTGAAATTATGTTACAAATGTTTATCATGAAAATGACTCCTCCATTTGTCCTGTGTCTGTTCTCTGCTAGGGGAAAACTTATTGAGGGGCCTTTAAAGCAGCCTCTCTCTTTTTCTGAGATGCAAATGCAATATGGCTCTGGAGGCTGATAAATTTTCACAGAGTAAAGGGTACTTTAAAGAGACACTTCCATTGTTCTAAATGTGCTTATTCCATAATAATAATACATTATTATATGAGAACTGCTGCTAATACATAGAAGAACACACAAAAGTTGCTGTTTGAGGGAAAACACCTTTGAATGTGTTTGTGGCCTCATCTGTGGCTGGTGTAACAGGTGTGGTACTTTGTGTGGCTGGGCAGGTCACACACGTCTTGTACTATGCAATAAAAGCTGTGCTTTTTCCAGTTTTAGCTGGGATTCCTAAATGAACCATATTGATCAAATAAGCTGTCATGTATTCAAAATAGTTTGTCCATCCAACTTTAACTTAAAAATATTCTTACATAAACATAAAGATGATAAGCTTTTTTCCTAACATTTGCTGGTTTGGTTGTGGGTTTAGCTTTTCAGCTTGGCCTTGGAGGGACAATACTTACTACAGTGCTGTGATTTGTGGCCAATTCACTTCTGTTGAGGAGTAGTTGAAAATACTATTTAACACAGAGAGCTATAATGCATGCTCAGGTCTTTACAGCAACTGGCCTCATACCTTACTAACTCAAATCCTTGCTATCCTCACACAATGAGCATATATATATACATGTAAGTGTGTATATATATATCTTTATATATATCTCCATGTTACTGTGTACTTGAAAATCTGTGGTGCAAAAAAAAGGGTAGTTAGATTTTTTTACACAGGCAAAGTGACAGCACACATGTAAACTAGTAGCACTCTGCAAAGTAGCTTTATTTAAAAATATATGCTTATGCATATATGTGTCTGCTAGATGATATAACTTTTGAGGCATTATCTGCAGCTATGGAATAATTTACATTAAAAGAGGATTTTTAGTTCTGTGATACTGAATGTTCAGATTCTCAACCAGGATTAATGAGATGTAAGTTAAATTGTCTGTTTTGTCACACACTTTGCATGCTCTCATGGAGGTGACATCCTTTTTCTGTGATTTATGTTCCTAACCTACAATGCACAGGAATATTTCCTTACTTGACTGTTTAGTGATCCTAACTTCTGTGAGGATGGCATATATGCCCCTTTTTTCTGGATGAGTTCTGCTGTAAACACAATTAGGCATACAGTGTCTTCTTTAAAACAAAAATCCCAATATATGCTATTGTTTTCAGGCCCCAAACTGCAAATTTTGAGTAGTGTATAATGTAAAAATGGCACACATGTGGATAATTCATAAACCTATGAGTTGTCAAAGTCAGAAGCATTCAACCAGTTCTAAAAATGTCATTGATGTACATGGTATATTTCAGCCTAAAGGCTGAAAGTATCAGCAGCAATGGGTATTGGATATAAAGCAGCCAGAGCAAAGCTGAGCCTATGGTCAGCCATGTGGAACTGCTTAAAGCCAACGCCTCTCCTCTGAAGGAGCTGGAATTGTCCTATTGAAATATGTGTTCATGGTTGTTTGATGCTTTGAATATCTGTAGTACCCAGTCTGTGAATAAATGTGCTGCTCCAGTTGCTGGAAAAGGAAGCTTGATTCAACTTGTCAGACCTACTGGAAGTTGACAGCTTTATTGTCTTTAGAGCTGTGGATAGCCATGCACAGAGGTAGTGGGTGAAGAAATCTGTGTCAAAATTGAAACAGTAGTATGCAGTTGAACTGAAAATCAGTCTAGGATGTACTGGAAGAGTAAAAAGGTTCTTGGCAGCAGCCAGAAGGAGGTTCAGGTTTTCAAATCTTACAATATTTTTTGGGGAGATATTTTCAAAATTCCCATATGTGTAATTTTTGCTGCCTCCCTTCCTTTATGAAGACATAACCAAGCTTATATTCAGCATTTTTTTTCTTTCTTTGCTTTTATGGACCTTTTTACTTTTTTCATTTTTTTTAAACAAGCAAAGCAAATAGTTTCCAAGTATTCAATGTGTGTGGATAGTAGGATGAGCAACAATATCCTGATATCAAGAACAGCATATGCTTAATAAAGGGAGAAGATTTCTTCCAGTTGTTTTAATGTTTTGTGTGATTTTCATGTTTACCTTTTAGTGTTCAGAAAACTCATCTGGTTTGGATCCTTCTTCCTAGTTTTTGTTTCTGGTATTATGGACAACAAATGAACTCCCTAAAGCTCTTCTCTTTACACAGGAAATGATTGCTTGTGACTTTGACATCTTCCAGTTTTGCTATGGTTCCTTAAATTCCATTTCACCTTCTGTTTTGTTTAGTGTTTGTGTTCCTGTGGTAAAATTTCTCAAACTTAAATATTTAGACTAAGTTGTAAATCTGGTCAGCATCTTTGTTTTAGCCTTTCTATTTAGCTGTTGACTATATAACTTTAGTATTGCCTGCTTTTTTCCTTGGGTGTTTTCTTTTAGTCTCTTTTTTTTTTTTCCCTCTTAGGATAAGTATTAATTATATAAAGTTTGGGTGAGAGGTATTTTCAATTTTCCATGTAGCATTTTTTGATCTGCTTACTTTGCTTACATAGCAGTTGCTGTCCTATCCGTGGCACTAAATTCTTTAAATGTACAGATATTTATATTTTATCCATATTCACATGCCTGGGCCAAAGTATTTACACTGTAGAAGGTGAAAGGAGGGACCTGAATAACTGGGAAGTGTCCAGGGTTTTTTTTGTAATGGGACAGTTTTAGGACTGTGCAACCACTGTGTGTTTGTACCTGTCTTGCTTGAAGTTTCCCTACTGCTTGAAATACTTCTTTGTGCAGTGTAAGTGTGCTTGCTTCGTAATTATTAGCTTGCTCCACAATTTCTGTGGGGTTAAATTAGCACTAGGGAAGAGCAGGTGTATATGGGGGTGTGGCTTTGTTCTGTACATTGAAATAATTGTATAGTATTGACATGTTGAAAACTTGATATTAACAGTAATTGAAGACAATTAAGCACCTAAGTAGAAGGTGAATAGCCTCTTCAAAAGATGTTTTTCTTGTTGGTTTTAAAAATAGTGTTTTTTCTTTCTGTTTCTAGGTTTTCTCAAATAATGATGAAGCCCTTATTAACAAAAAACTACCCAAAGAACTTCTGTTAAGGTAATTGTACATAACATTTTAAGGAGTAAAAACCTGAGGATTGTATGTTGCTTTTGGGTTTTACAAGCTATCAAGTGCTATTCATTCTTTCTTACATCCTCTTGAAATAAATAACACACCTGATTTAGTTCTTGGAATTCTTGACCTTGTTACCTTGATTTGTTTTAATGTGTTCAAGTTATACTGTACCATGGAAGATGTAATTTAGTTGTGATTTTTGACTTGCATGTCAGAAGCAGAAGTGAAATAAAATGTCCATAAAACTTTGGTGTACCAAGTAGTCAGCTGTTCCAGACTCTCAATGTTTTACATCTGTCTGAAGAACCTAATTCTCTAACGTAGTTCACACTCTTTGTGCCATGAACTTTATTATAACAAAATAAAATGAAAATTCAATGGCAGAGCTTCCAAAAAAGTCATTGCTCTATCTAAATAATAAAGTGAAAAGCTCTATCTATTACCATTACTGCCAGTCTGTGTTGTATAAGGTAGAACCAACAGAGGGATCTTTCTTACTGTAGTCATTGGGTTACTCATAAATTTTATCAGCTTGCTGGTATGTGAATAGATCATCTTTGCAAAAGTTGCCTTGAAGACCAAGATCAGTAAGTTCAGCCCATGACTGGTGGATGTCTTCATGCTCTCATATGGTTGAAAGTTGATTTCATGCATAGAATAAACCAACTGCCAAATGTGGAGCTATTGCTTGGATGGATGTGGCCACTGCAGAGCTGGAACTGAACCAGGTCAGCAACGTCTTCTGTACCTACAGAGGGGATTTGTTACAGGCTAATCCTTAAGGTGAAAGAAAAAAAAGAAAAAATATTTGGTTAGGATGGTGCAATTACAGTTTTTAGTAGTGGTGTTATTAAAATTGAGCTGATGATTTTTTTTCCTAATATACTGAAGAGATGTTTGGGTCAGCTTGTGTGTATGTCGCTGCTTTAGTCTGATTTGGAGTGGAAGAATGTCTCAATGGTATTTTGCATCTTGCACTCAAAGAAAATGCTCCTAAAATCATTGTGACTATCACAATGCTCTCACAATGATATTTAAAAAGCAGACTGTTGTTAAAGGAATTGAATTTTAAAAGGCTTTTCGTTTTTGTTGAGATATATTCCATGTGGTGGCAGACTGTAGACTCTTGGAACTGTTTAGAAAATGTGATTAAAAGAGACAGTCACTTAAGGATGCCCTGAACAGGAATTCTCATACCTTTTGTTTTGTTGAACTCAATGTCACACATGAGCCACAAGATAAAAGTCAATGTAGGATGCTGCCTCCTTAGCTAAAAATCATGATCTGCAAGCCCTTCTTTTCAAGCATTAGGACTCCCCAGTATTTATGCAAATTACTATCCTTTTCACTGTTATGGATGCTAAGTATTTTGTAATTGTAATTGACTATAATTTGTTTATATGGTTTAAGTAGTGAAAAGTATCATGCACTGAGATAGTAAGAATCTCTTTTGGAGCATCTTTCCTAAGAGAGAGGCTGAAGGAGTTGGGCCTGTTCAGCATCAAGAAGAGATGACTGAGAGGAGCCCTCATCAATGTTTATCTGTACCTGAAAGGAGGATGCCAAGAGGATGGAGCCAGGTGCTTCTCAGTGGTGCCTAGCAATAGAACAAGAGGCAACAGGTATAAACTGGGACACAGGAAGTTCCACTTCAATGTGAGGAAGAACTTCTTTACTGTGTGGGTGGCCGTGCACTGGGACAGATTGCCCAGAGAGATGCTGGAGTCTCCCTCAATGGGGATATTCAAGAACCGTCTGAATGCAATCCTGTACCATGTGCTCCAGGATGACCCTGCTTGAACAAGGAGGTTGAACTGCATGACCCTCTGTGTTCCTTTTTAACCTGACCCATTCTGTGATTCTCTGATTTTAAAGAATTCAGCAGGAATAAAATCCAAACAAACAAGTCCAAGTAATTAGATTCTGCCAGCGGCTTAGCTGTTTGTTCTTATATTCAAGTTAGCTTTGTACAAAGCAACTTGAGGCTTATCTTGGATTTGAGGAAGTGGTGCAGCTAATCCCTGCCAGTACACTGTTACAGCAGTGTCTAAAGAAGCCTTTTGCATGGTTGAAAGGCTTTGTGGGGCTGGAACAAGAACATAAAATATCCCAGGCCAAGCATACACGGAACTGATTCAGCCAACCATCTATTTTTTGTGCATGAACGTCCTTTTTGCAATTGCATGGTGATTTACTAAAGTAGTGTTGCAGATGTAGCTGGAAGAGTTGATGATTTGAGAAACTGAACTGGGACTGTCAGCTTTCTCCATAAAGAACATGATGATCTCATGGGTCTGCTCTGCCAGAGAGAAAGAAAGTGCATGTTTCATTATACCCACAAGACTGCTGATCACCAGAGTTTTGAAATGGAATGGAAGGAGAAGTGTGAGAGAGGTGCTCTGTAAATCTCCTTTTGAAATTGTACTGCTGCAGGGACAAACTCATAAGGCCAATGGCAGAGCATGTCAGAGAGAGGGACATGCATCTATGCATCTCATCCCTGCAGGATGTGGATATCTAAGGAAGTTTCAGGGCACAGACCTGCCTGTCTAAAGCTTTATCAGTGGAGAATTTGTTTTATGAGCCTTCACCTAAAGGCTGTTGTAAGCCTGAGTCTGAATGATTTTGGACTCCTGAAACACTATCTGTTCATGCTGCAACATGCTTTAAAATTGCCTTGCCCTATGGCAAGACAATGACAGGAGAGCTTAAATATTGCTGCACTGGGTGTAATTAATATTCTAATTGTTTTTCCTTTATTAGCTCTGCAGTCTACCTTTTAATTAAAAGGAGAGTAAACCAGTTGAAGTGGAAACATTTTGCTCAGAGAGCTGGAACTGAACAGTAAATACCACTGAAAGTGTTATCAAATGTACTTAGTTTGCTTCTTGCTTGTATCAGATATGTATGAAAGCTGTTAGCATTACAGCCCACTTTTAAAAAACCCTATTGGACTAATGGAAAAAATGTGATTAATATCTTGTTACAAATACTGGAAATTAAATGTAAACACAATTTCTTCTATTTCCAGAATTGGTCTTGTTCTCATTTGCATGAAGTATTTAAATTTATGTAATCTGGCTATAACAAGCAGTCAGTCCCATTTTTTCCTCTAAAATTGAAAAACTTTTTCCTGATGGTAGACTTAAAAAATAAAACCACTTTGAAATTTATTCACAGAATAGAGTTGCTACACTTGCATACTCTAAAGTTGAACAAAGTTATCGCTTGGTCTTTTACTGCAGTTCATCATCATCATCACCGCTTTTAATATTATGATTGCAATTACTAATGTAACAACCAGAATTATATTGGAAGGTTTTCAAGCCAGTGTCATGTCTGTTGCACATTTTCTGTGGAGTATCTAGTATGCTTCTAAGTAAATGGTTGAGACCCCAAACTTCCCAAGCACAAAACTCGTTTGGAAGGATAAGAAATGAGAGATTATTTGTTTTTTCTCAAGCAGACTCAGATAACTGGGCAGAGGAGGAAGAGGATATCTGATTAATTTGGGCAGTGGTGCTTTTGAAGAAGACCCTTGTTTGGAGGGGCCAGTTATATTTTGAGGTTGGTGGTATAGCTGGAGTGGAGAAAGGGAGGTATTTAATGTGTAACTTTTTCTGGTTTATGGACATTCATTTTTATTTGTAATATTGGAGTATATTTTTACCTGTGAAAGAAATAGTCTGCTTCTAAAAAAACTTTTTCGGAGTATTCAGGCTAAAGGAAAAACTATCACCCCTGTTAGCTGTTGAAGTGCTATTAGTTTGCCAGTTGGCAAGGAATGCTCGTTCCCCTCTACTGTTACATATTGCAAGAGTAAAAGGCTGAATAAATGCTCATTTGTATGATGTTTAAGAATTGTGTGGTGATATTATAAATTGTGCAATTGAAACAGGTTTTGGATGATTGTAGCTTTTTTTTGTTGTTGTTGTTAACCTATATGTTTATGAGAAAGCATCAATTGAATAACCAGGATATTCATTGTAGAATTGAATTGGTGTCTGAAATTCATAAACACTTACCTGTCATCAGAACAATGAGAACTCAAGTCAGGCTAGTACAATTTTAGTGGTAACTTTCCTAGTAAGATCTCCCTGCCTTAAATCGCCTCCTGTTTGTTTGTTTTGGTTTTTTTTTTAATTGCTGGGGAAAAACCCTAAAACAATGGATTATTACAGTTACAGTGTGCATTTGAAAATAAATTGAAACCAAGAAAATGAAGTCTATGTAATTAATGTTAGAATGTCCTGATTTTTTTTTGCTTGATAAAAAGTAACCAAGCACTTTTGAAAAGGCGGATACAGCCAGTTCTTTTGGCATGTAGAAAGATGAGAAACATTTGTTAATTTGTATTTTACCTACTAATGCTCTGTGAAAACTGTAAGTTTTTTTACAGAAGTAGTAAGCTTAAGGAGCAGAGATATTTGTCCCTTTCAGCTGCTTAAACCATTTTCAGTTCCTTTCTGCCTACAAAGTACCAACTTCATAAATTGTACCTCAAATATAGAAACTATTGTGAGTTCTGTTGTAAACCATACTTTTTGAGTGCATGTACTTAAAAGTAGATCTTTGCTGTCAGTCTCAAAATTTGAGTGGGCAATCAGATTTAGAAGAGGAAAAGTAAAGTTTTGGGACTGAAATTAGGAGAGGAACCCAGGAGTGGCATTCCAGCAGCAGCACTTCTTGTAGGCAATAATATGCAGCTTGAGAGTTGAAGTTTTCATGTAATAAACTTTTGATGAAGTTTTTCATTATAATAAAGTTTTCATGTTTCTCTTTTTTGTTTTTATTACTGCATGCTGCTTTTTGCTGAGCTTTTAGTGTGTTCATTGCTGTAGAGAAAAATTTACTGTAAGCTTGAAACCGGTGAAGTCAAACATAGTGTTTGATAGATTTGAAGTGATGCTTTACCATCTGTATGCTTAACTGTGAGGGAAATAGAAAAGAAGTACAGCAAAGGCTACAATAAGAAATTGTCATAATGCCATGGGTATTTCTTAGCTAGGACCTGGAGGTACTTGGATGGCCCACAATTGCTGTAAAGTTTGGCTGCTTTATCTTAGCATACAGAGTACTGACTAGTGAGTCAGAGACCTGAAAAATATAAACCTTTTGTCTGGAGCGGTTCTTGGTTGGTAAGATTTTTGTAAGCCAAAAAACAATATATGTGTTTTGAAGGGGAAAGGAAAAAACAATCTGTCATCTCAGACATGATTCATTTTCCCCTCCACAAGTATCTGTATAATTAAATAGGGAAATATTTCACCCTGAATAGCTGAGATTGTTGCTTAGTGTTTGACAGTCTCAGGGAAACAGTCCAGTTTTATAATGCGCATCCAATCTTTTATTTTGATTTTAGAGTGTTTTGTAAGTCTTCAAAGTCCTCTATAGTAGTCTGCCAAACAATTACAGTTAAACTGTTTAGAATTAGAAAGAGCCAAATTGATACAAGTATGTAAACTATTCACAGATTATTAACTGAAGGGATTATGTTTCTTATGAAAGTAAGACTTCTTTTCTGTATATTTCGCAAACCTATGGTTTTTGTAAAGCAAATCTTAATATTGCCTCATAACAAGTAATTTTCATTAAGTCTTTTAATTTAACATGCCTGAAATACATCTGTCCAAAGAGTTAGTGCAGAGCAGCACTAATTTGCACTACTCAATATGGTGTGTAACTAGAAATGTGGAGACTAACACTGACAAGAAGCAAGCAGGAACAATGCAACAGATGACAGCAAAATAGCAAATCCTGACTCACTTCTGTGGAGTCATATATTCATTTCCAGTGGTCCTTGCCTCCCAAAAAGTGATCAAAAGTTAAAATGAGTAAATGATCTGAATGAGCCACAGACACAGGTCATGGACAAGATAAAGGCTTTGGAAATTAGTTAAATATTTTGATCTTTAGCTAGAAAAACAACAGAATTATAATTATTTTAGGACTATATAAGATATACAGGGTTCTTTCAGAATCCTTATGTGCTTTGGCAGCAATTTAAAAAATAATATCACATTATCAATGCTATTTTTGTTATAACATGATTTATGTAATATTACAATGTATAGTCATTTAGTTTCTCTGTTTCTTCAGACTTCAAGGTAGTGTATGTAATTTCAAATACACACAGACAATGCAGTAAGTTGCAATTTTCTCATTAATCAGCTTTTAAAAGAAAAATTTCCTTTTATTCTGAAGAGGGATAGTGTTCTAAAACTTCCCAGTGACTTATCTCATGTTCAGGACAGAATTTGGGCTCTGCCTGAAGAAACTGAAGGCTGAATCAATGCTTGTTGGTCACTATACCCCCTTCAGAATGTGAAGGTCTCATGTTGACCTTTTTTTACATTGCTGCATGCATTGTTTGTCTGCTTATGAAATTCTTCCCAAGATCACTTCCAGATGCAAGTTTATATTTTTCCAATTCTTTGCCTCACCAGTTGGCACTTTGTATGCATTTTCTGCCTTCTTTGTATGAGATGCTAAACATTTGCAAACGATTATATGAACAATTCAGTTTGAAATTGGAGTAGGTAGCTGCCATCCTCTATTTAGTATTTTTAAGGGATTTGGTTTTGTTCACAAACAAGTGCCAGTGTAAGCTCAAAAAGGAATGTTTTGGGCAGCGATATTTCAGATGGAATTCCTTTAAAAATGTGAGTGAGAGGCTTGAAGAACAGATGCAGAAAATTTCACACTAGTGCTCTTGTATACTGTGTTAATGAGGAAGAGGAGATATGGAAATGGAAGTGGGCTTTTATTGTGTCAAGGTACTAAGTAAAATTTGTGAATTTTGAAAAGCAAATATTTTCTTTAATGTTTCTGCTTGAGGCTTCCTTATAAATGGAGTGCTTTGGCTTTACTTGGTTCAAGTTACAAGTATTATCTCTCAGTAAGAACATGCTTGTGATAAAGGATTAGTCACACTGGAACAAACAAAACAAAAGTAAATAAGTATTTGAAGGAGGAGTAACAGCTGAAAGGAATATAGCAGTGATTTTCACAGCCTTTGGAATTGTACTTTACCATTTATTTTGTTTCATTTTTTATTTTATTTGCTACTAAACCTCTCAGGAATCTCATATTTAGTGATGACTTAAGTCAGTGTAGGGCTTTATTTACCTTGAAACTGGAGTTTATTTAGACTCAGTCTCTTAATTTGTTCATTATCAGAACTAAATGTTCAGAAGTATTAGTGATATAATGAAGTCTCGTTTTTATATGTAGGCAGAGGGGGAAATGTTCCTCCTCATTTTCATGTAAAAAGTACCATCAAAGAACAAAAAGGCAGTCAAAAGATACTCTTGCTTTCTAAAAAGAAAAAAAAAATAATTTAAATATTGGTACTAGACAGTTTAAATAGAAAACCATGAAAATACCTGAGACTTTTTGGTCTGTAATTCATGAAGTACTTACAGAAGAGGTGAACATTATTATCTGTGTTTTCATGATGCAAACACAGACATGAGGAAAAGAAGTCTTTTGTTAAAGGTCATCTTCCAGGCCAGTAGCAGAGTTACAGTTTGGATCAGATCTACTGAATCCTACTCCAGCAAGTAACCAAAGCACATAACATCTGTGGTTTATGGAGTGTCCCTAAGCTGCATGTCACCCGTGCATCATGTTAGTTATCCACTTCTCTAGCTTGGCACTAATGTGCAGGGTGGGTATGGTGGATTTTTGGCTGTTTGGTGCCCAGATTATAATCCCTTCACTCCTGAGAAAAAAGAGACTGTAGGATAGTTGGAATGGCCAGTGGGTTGTATTAGGACTGTGGGCTGCAATTTAAACCACTATGAACTAATCGTTAGGCTGACTGCTTTTATTTAGTAAGATGTGTTCTAGTTGCCAAATTTGTACTTCATAAAATCACTTCATAAAAATGAAATCTATATTAAAAAAATTATAGACTAGCTGAGGCTGGAAAATTAAACAGAACTGGCTTTTTTTGAATTTATCATAGGGCATTTTGTTTCAGATACTGAGAGTGTCTGAAAAGGTTGCAGTTGTGTTGTTATATTTGATCATACTTTACAAATAAATGAAACTCATTTTCAAAGAATGAATAATAGGATCCACTTGTCTTGCAAGTAACATGTAGACCATAAAAGGTTAGATGCTGTCCTTTCTAAAATGAATCCAGCAAAGCTGATTTCTGTTGCAATGGAAAATAGATGTCAGACATCCTGTAGTTGCCTAGTATTTTGCAATTGCCAATGCTTATGTCAGTGTTCTGGACATAACTTTCTGTTTGGTGAAAGAAAAGGAGGTTTGGCTTGTAAAGAAGTGGTTTTTGCATTTTTACTGAAAGACTTTCTATGGAGATCACCTGAGAAAGATCTGAGTTGTTTACAAGTGGAAACAGCAGAGTTAAATTACTGGAGAATTTTGGAGCATGTAACAGAGTTCCTAGTTGAAGTGCTTTACTTTATGAAATAGCTCATCTACAGTGAAAATGGCTTTGTTTTAATAACTGACCTGCGTTAGATCAGTCAATGCATGAGAGCTTTGTGTAGCAATTGGTGTTCCTCAGCCTTTTGCTATTGAAACAGTCCTGACAGATAAGATACTTGTTTTTTTATAGAGAATAGTCAAATTTCTTAAGATCTAAATGTGCCTCGCAATGTGTTTATCTTTCCAGGACAAGTGTTATTTTGTAGTTTTATTGAATGAGGTATTACAGGATTTAGCTGCAAAGTTGGTGAAGTTCAGAAGTACACTAGCATTAACTTTGCTAATTTAATCATATGAATATAAGTTTATTTGTTGAACTTAATATTCATTAAAGATTATGCTTTTCTGAATTAAGGCTATGAGTTATTTCTCTTACCTGTATGTTTTCTAGCATATTTTTTATTCTAGTGTTTGTACACACTGTTGGACTACACTTAACCATGAGATGCCTCATACCTCAGTAGGATGTTTGGAAAAATGGAGGACAGAAGGTGAAGAGAAACCTTCCATGTATAAAGATTTGTAAATATGGTTTCTATCTGCTAAGTATGACATTTTAGAAGAAATAAAAGACAGTTTCTGTGATGGTTATCAGACTTTGACACTATGTGTGTTCAGACACAATTAGTGTTCACAAATAGTGAACTAAGAGTGTCTGATGCCCATTTCCACTGTTGCTTGGGCATGCATGGAGAAAATGCTGAGAAAAACTACGAAAAAAAGAAAATCAAAGCTGTGGAAGCTGTGCTTTGTCTCCCTGATACTTTTTCCATGCACGTAGGTTTTACTCTTCCGTATTGCATGTGAAGGACTTTAGTGTGAACAGATTTGCTATGCAGATTTGCAAGTCAGTAGGAAATCCATAGTCTAAAGTGGGAAAGACATAACAGATTTGTTGTGTGCATGTTTTGTAACGACTGGACAGTGTGGCAAAGTTGAAAGGATCTTCTAAGCAAGTTATCTACTTGATGTGCTGTCTTAAGTGAGACATTTCTCATCCATGTTACTTTTGTTTTCATTTTGATAAAGTTTGTTATTGTCCTTGTGTGCAAAGCCAGTATAAATTTAAGCAGCATGAAAATCAAAAGTTCTGGTTGTGGAATTCCATTCACAAGTCAGTTGTAAACAAACCCATATCTTAGGTTTTTAGTGAAGCTTTTTAGAAATTACCTGGTGTTTCTGTCATACCAAATTCTGGGTCTAAGGCCAGAATTACTAGGCAGTAAAGTGTCTATGTGTGATACTCACTGCATGCATCTCATTATCCATTTTTTATCAATCCTTATAGAATTGTATCAAAATATCTACAATGAGTAATTGCTGGGGTATTACTTCAAAAGCTTATTCTTCATGTGATCAAATGTGGAAGGGCCTTACAAAAGCAAGAGAGAAGCAGTTTGACTCTTGCACAAATTGATTTCTTCCTCTGTAAGAGGTACACTGTACAGTGTTGGGGTTTTGAGAAATAGCTTGTTTCTTTCTGTTGCCCCTTAGGGAAGGAAACAATGTTAGGAGTCAGCTGTCTCTGTGTTTGGAAAGACCTTGGGCAGCCTATTTATAGCACAAGAGAATAAAAAAGCACATGTGGAAATACATGGGAAGATGCTGGAGACTGTAGATAACCACTTCCTGTCAGCAGAACCATATAAATTGAAGTGAAAGTGGCTCAAAAAGATCTGTGGCCGTCTTATGCTGAGTTTTGGTGAGTCTTGAGTATCAAGCAAAATCCAGAGTAGAATCATTTGAATCCTAACTGCAGCACTTTTAAGCAGGCAAGAAATGGGTGAGATTCTGTACGATTCTTGTCTGATGCTGTGTCAAAAAGGCTGTTACAATGGCCTGAAATGGCTTTGAAAATGGGGGTAATGAAATCATACTTCATGTCTGTGTACAGCCTTGTTGATACGAATTAATGCTGCACAGGCTTCTGATGTCTACATTTGAAGAAACATACTGAAAAAGTAATGGGCAGAGAAAGGGAGATTTAAAGAACTGAAGTAAAACAACTGTTAAAATAGGAATTGAAGATGACATGATAAGTGGCTTTTAAACTTGGTGAGGATAAAGTATGAACTGCTAAAGCACTCTTTAATTTGGTGAAGAAAAGTAGAAAACAGCATAGAGCTGGAAGTCAGACATTCACCTTGGAAATAAGGGAAACATTTTGACAGAGTGATTAACCAGTGGAACAAACTACCAGAGGAGGTGATGATTTTCCGTGTCTTGAAGGCTTTCACATAAAGAATAGATCCTTTTCTGTAAGTTAGGCTTTAGCCAAATGCTCATTTGCCGTGAGGGAGTTGAGGAACTCTGAGCTTGTACAACTCTTTGTGCCTTTGGCATGAAGCTGTGTGCTGCAGGGAGTGTTAACATTGAAAGGTCTCCAAGGCCAAACTCATGAGGCACGTGTCCAGAGTGGTGTGTGCCTAGGGATGAAAAGGCTTGAAGGGCTCCAAGTGTTGGTAAGTGTATTTTCCTTCTTGAGCTCAATACAGGCGAACTATGGAGAATTGAATAGCCTGGGACACTAGAGCTCAGACCGCATGATCCTAAACGTTACTGTGAATTCATTAACTTCATTTCCATTTCCTTGTGTTAATACATGCCAAAGACTGAAGTGAAAATGAATCCTGCTGCTGGCTGCTTCCACCTACGTAGCTGTGGTCATAGAGGACAGAAGTGCTATACAACCAGCAGCTGCCCTGCTTGGTAGTTTTTTTCCACTTTTTAAAATTGCGAGTGTCTGCTGATGGTCCTTCACCCAAATGCCAGACCATGTCACTGTCTGTTCCCATCTCTTTTTGTTGGTTGCATTTAAAGTCTTTAAAGACTCTGAAGCCTTTTAAAGACTTGAAATGACTTTAGACCTCAGAGTCTTGTGCCTTCTTGACCAGTTTTCCTGACTGGCAAGGATTTGCTGGTGATTCTGTGGGGTTGCAAGGAGACAAGCGAGTGTGTGTTAGTGGTACACATGAAAGACTGTATTGTAGAGGGTAAATAAATAGAAAAGCATGGAAAAAAGTGTTTTCAAGCACATGTACAAGATGCCTCTTTGGGATTATAAAGGTACTTACTGGCATCTCTTGCCTATTGTACTGTATAAGTGAAGGGTAATAATTGTGCTTCGGATTGCTGGTAATGCATCTTAATGTTGTTACCTGTTTTGATGGGGACAGCTTGGGCTGCCTTGCAGGAAAGGTTCTTCTCTAGAACAAAACCAAAAAAAGCCCTAAAAGCATCACAAATATTTACACTTGCTAAAATATTTCTTCTCTTAATATAGGATAACCACTTCCAATTTTTAACTTTTTGAAAAGTCACTTCATACAGAATGAAGCAAAAATAAATACATCTGTTCTCCATTTGGTTTTAGTTTAACTTCTTTTTTTTTAGCAGAAATCCTGCATCAGCGTTAATCTCTTAACAGCAATAAACAACGAAACGTGAAGATAGACTGACAGACAACTCAAGAGTGGTGGGGGTATATAAAATACCCTTTCCTTAACATTTTACAGTTTCCTCTGTTGTTTGTTATTTTGGTAGAACTGGATACCTCACTTCTAAAGCATGTCACATTCTTATTTAAACAAGATTATTGTGTCACAAGTTCTTTCATTTTACAAATAGCATGGAAATCTGTCTTTTGTGCTTCTGTAAATCTGAGATAACCCTCAGGTCCCACTCTCACAGTGGTTCTGTGAGGAAGCTTCTGCAAGCCAGGAAGCTTTTGCAGCTCTCTCTTGTGTAATCTTGACAATCTCATCTGCTGACATTTCCCTTATGGTAGGGAGAGGGGTGATGTCAGAAGAGGGTTCCTGGTAGGGTGCTGATATTTATGCTGCTCTTAAAAGAGAGAGAACACTTTCCAGTGTTTACCTGAACAGTCCAGCGATTTTCCGAGCACATTATGTACTGTGTGCATTCAATGCTGTTAAGTTTCCTGAAGTGGACAGGCCTCAGAAAGGATGTTCAAATGTCAAAATAGATGCTGTCAAAATAAATGTTATTGACAGGATTTTATAAACTGTTTCATGGCTTCTGAAAACATCTTTCCTTCTGTTTGCTTGACTGTTAGTTTTTTTGAGAAAGTATATTGCTCTAATGTAAAGAAGAGAAGAAAAACTTTCCAGGTGTCAAATGAAATATTGGAAGACTACTATCTGAAGTGATCATAATAAATGTCCAGAAGGTTGTTATGTTTAAGAAGTACTTCCATTACGTTTTTTGCTCTTACCACAGCTAAAACAGTGCTTAAGATGTAGGCATCCATTTTGAGCTCTAGCTTCAGATTTACATTTGAAAAACATTAAACAGAATGTTACATGATTAAATTCCACATCTCTTACCAATTGTTTGCTCCTCAATGTTAACATCTAACTATAATATGAAATTGTTCTTATTAGTGTTCATGATTTTGATCACTGAAAAAGTTCTTTGGCAATCAGGTAGCAGTTTATCAGTGAATTACAGGAACATCTTTCATATATTTCATAGCTTTCATTCTCAGTAATAGGAAATTATTTTTAATAGGATCTATTTTATGCGTAAGCTAATTATTTCTTTTTCTCTGAGAACATTCTCTGAACCAATTTTGTTGGTGCTTGGAAATGGTATTTAGCAAAATTCATTTTGACAAAGATTTCTTTCTGTAAACTATTAAGAGTTGACACACCTGAGAAATTGGTTCCATGATCAGAATAGTAAATCTGAATTTTCCGCTGCAGTTGTCTCTTGTAGAGTAAATTTTTAAAAAAAGATACTGTGTTAGACTTGGTAGTCCCTGTGAATCCTTTCACAAATTTGGATCATTGTCCCTTGTATTAATACTTAGATTCTTGAACTTGGATTTATCGATGTGTTATCTGTTTCTTACTCTTCACCAACCTCTGAAATTTTCATCAGTATTTGTGTAAGTTATTTCTTTCATTGTAACACAATTAAAGGAATATAAGCTAGTTTCTCCGAGTTAAGAAGAAAAAATTATCTGTTATAGTAGGGAGAAGGAACAGAAAATAGATTTTCAGAAGCAGCACCTGCTGGGTTCTCATATGTTGGTGTTGACTGTCTTTAGATGGTAGCTATGATATTATTCTGTAAGTCTCAATAACCAAAAAGAATTTGGTAAAACACTCATATAGCAGTTAACCTGTTTCTTGTGTAACTGGTGTCTTTCCATAGAACCAAAGAAACATGAATGCATACAGTAGTTGGAATTTGTAATTAAACATTTTAATTGTAGTTGTTTTCTTTTCTTTCTAGAATATTTTCTTTCTTGGACATAGTTACTTTGTGTCGCTGTGCACAAGTTTCCAAGGTATGTATTCCTCTTGGTTTTTTTTGTTGTTCCCTATGCCATTCTCTTAATTACATCCAAATCATGGGATTCATTGCAATCTGCTTCCTGTTAAAAAAAAATAATTCTCAGTCTCTTAGCTTATTAAAGCAAATAAGCAGCAGTCCCAGTTTTGTATGTAGATGTGGACTTGAATGCTGTGTCCAGGAGTTCTGACTAAAGGCTGTGGAAAAGATATCCGGTCCTGTTTGCTCTGTATCTGGAGAAGGGATTAAGCCCAGTTTGGCATAATGGCATTTGCTTTTTATAAAACATGTGCCTGTATAACCCTATTTTTCAGGTGTAATTGCTGCTTAAAATTCCATGTAGTTTGGTTAATGTGCACCATGTGTCTAAGAAGTAGATCCATCATTTTCTTGCCAAGTACAAAAGTAGATGCATGTTAAGTAGATGGGCTATTAGTGGAGGAAAAAGGTACATGCAAGATATTAGTGAAGGCATGCTAAATTTTTATGTTTAGCTTGTCTTCATTTTTTCTTCTTGAAATAAAATGAATAATACTCCATTTCTACATCACTTGCATACATTGAACTATATTGTTATACAACATAAATGAACTTAATTTCATATTTTTCTTCCTCCTCTTACAGTTGGGTTTGGTTTGGGATTTAATTGGTTGGTTGATTTAATGTGTAATTGTCTAATTGTTTCATTCTTTACCCATATCACCCTGTCCTGCAACTTCAGTAAGTCTTGTGAGTCAGGTAACATCAGGTTTCATCTAAAAACTGCAAAACTGCATAAGAAAACCTAAGTGATTGAATAAATTCTATCTTTCTCTGAAAACTTGTCAGTTGGATGTGGTATTCTTTTTTCTCTCATTTTCTGCACATATCTGTGTTTCTCTGGCTTCTTAATTCTGCTTTACTTTGAACAACTATTGCTTTGACAGTGAAGGACAAGCTCTCAAACATGTACATGTAACTTAGCAGATGGAAAGGAAAGGCCTGGTCCTAATAGTGGAAAGTCAGCAGTTTTCTGAAAGGTTTCTGTTTTCTCAGAATAGTAACTAGTGAAGTTGAGGAACTGTGGTTTTATTGAAAGGAATCTCATCTGCAGCTACTTTTTTTCCATTTAGATGTAGCAAAAGTAACTAATTAGAAAACTTTACAAAAGATTTTTATGAGTGGAGAGTTAACTCTTTTCTGTGTATGTGCTTCACATTTAGTATCTTGCTTTGCCATATGTTTTGTAGCCACAAGTTAACCTTTGAAGTATAATCCATTTAGGAGATTTGAGATTAATTTCTTCAAATTCTATGTTTTTAACTATGTATGAGTACTAATATCTACAATTTTTTTAAAATGCTACCTGAAATTGTCAAGTTTGTAATTGCATTACTGAGAGGAAAATGAAGGGAGCAGGCAGTGGCAGTAATAAATAAACTTTATTTGTTTTCTGTAGGCATGGAATGTTTTAGCTCTGGATGGAAGCAACTGGCAAAGAATAGACCTCTTTAACTTCCAAACAGATATAGAGGTTAGTGTCTTTTTTCATTTTTAGGGTATTTTTTATTCCTATTGAGATGTTGAAGAGCATAGCCCATTTCGAGTGCCCTGCATACTGTGCTTGTTTTCACACATTTTAAAGACTAAGATCACAAAAATAGCACTGTGAAGGAGCAAATGAAAAAGAACTCTGTATTTGCCTTTTTTTTTCTTGGATGTGTGTTTCAGTTTTGGTTGCCAGCTGTGTATCAGATGATTTTCATATATCATATACATATAAGGCTCTAGAAATTCAAGCCTGCTCATTTCCAGAAAGGAAAAGTGTAAACAGTGCCTCTGGATGGAATGAGATTCTTGGAATTGCTTTTACAATCTAGAAGATAGTTTTGCTTGTCCCAAATCCTTCTATGAGGGGGCCATCTAGTGCTGGAAGCTCACTGGGCACTTGGCTGCATCATTTGGAGATTGAAGCATTAAAATGCTGGACAACTTTTCTTACTGCAAGCTTGCCTAGATTTGATTTGTGTGTATCTGATTACCATTTTATGACCATTTGTTTCATAAGGTTTAAACCTTGTGTGAATGCAGGAACATGTGAAGTAAAGTTCTTCCCAGTGTGTAATGAAAGGTTTAAGGGCAGGCTTGTCTTCTGTAAGAAAAACATGTCTGCATCAATGCTATCATAGATGTGTGTAACAAAATAAAATATGACATCTGAAAATGAAGAAAAAAATTAGTGGGGAACAAAAATTCCTTGATTCAGTTTGAACTGCTTTATTATTTGTTGATAGAAATTAAATGTAGACTACAATAATAGATTTGCTTCTGTATTTTATGTTTTAACTTCTTAGTTGCATGAATAAAATCCAGATGTGTTTCATTTGCTGTATTTTGCTAACCATGGTACAAAGTGTTCCTGAAGTTTTACAGTAACATAGAAAATAAAATTTTTTCACCACTCTTTTAAAATTTTATTGCCAACTCCTGTGCTCTACTTACCTTAAACAAGAGGATCTTGCAGAGGTAGGAGAAAGATTTTTGGCATCTGCCTTAATCTAAATGCATCAAAGAAGACTTGGAGCTTTAATGCCATGTTTTCAGTTGCCCTTAATCTTGTGTTCCTCATTTGCTAAGAAATAAAGTAAAACCCCACAGGTCTGCAGTCCTTCCTGTTGATAGACCTTTTCTGTGTTTGCAGTCATTTTGGTATTTAGAAATACAGAATTGTATTTTCAAGTTTTCAATATTTTTGTCCTATATTTTACCTAGTGGTGTTGCCCTCTGAGATGCTGAGATATTTGTAACATGGGATTCAGGAGAAGGAGTGAAACTAAGTTTTGATGTCCTATTGCTATAAAAAGCTGTTGTGGTTTGGAGCATTCAGTTACTTCAGTATATTGTATTTAAGTACATTTGTAATACATAACTCTTAAATTTACCCATAAAAGTGTGTTCAGCAAGAAATTATTTCACAAATCTCTTCAACAAAAGAGTTTGACATTTGGTATCTAAGAACTCTTTTTAGCTGTTTTAGTATCATATTTCTTTGTCTGTGAATTTAGGACAGGTAAAAGTTCCCAACTATAATTGGCAACTTTGTGCTTAGTTGGACGTTGTACTGATTGGTGATTTTTTAGTCAGTACTTGATCTGAGAATATCAAATTATGAAAAATTAGGTTTTGTGAAACTTTTCTTTATTTAAGACTTCACATGGTAGAGAATAAAGTGGGGGGGGCCTATGAAAAGGTGTTTGTTTTATATCAAAAATGTGTGATCTTGAATTTAAACATACCTTATGATTTCTTGGTATGTGGAACTAATTGTAAGCTGGGGTAGGTTGAAAAACTAGTTTTTTTGAGTGACAAATTATTCAAACAGCTAAATGCATTTGAATGCACAAAAGTTGTCCTCTTTAGCATGCTGGATTTTGGGAGGTTTTACGTGATTAAAGAAATGAATGAGTTTGGGAAAACTTGGGAAAACTTTCTTGGAGTAATTCTTTAGGATTTGGCTTTTTTCTGCAATGTAAATTGAACTTGCATCATATATTATTCATTGAAGAATTTATTCTTACAGTAAAGGTATTTGGCCTTTGCTGAGAAATAACACTGATTAATTGAAAAGCTTAAAAAAATTAAACCAGATTTTCAGTTTCTTTGTTTTGGTGTAAATTCTTTGGAGTGATAAGATAAGCAATGTTGCTTATGGACCAAGAAACAAGCTCTGATAAGAAAATATTTTCCCATAGTGATGGCCAGGACGTTAGTATTAGAGAAGGACAATAAAATGTAACAACATGACAACAAAAAAAATTCCACTGGCCTGTAATTCTACACATATTTCTTCTTTCAAAAAATAATGGGAGAGGAAAAAATGCACAATGCTGTTAGGGATTAGTCCTGTTGTTGCTGCTCCCACCAAGGTGTTTGGCTCCTTTCAGTTGCAAGCATCCCTGGGCAGGAGCTGTAAAACAGGGACTTGCTGGAGGCTGTTGAGTGGCTGGGACCCTTGAGGAGTGGCCAAGCCTGCCATTCCACCTGTGGGGCAGTTCCCTACCCATCTGAGAAAACTTGAAGATCATTTTAGTCATCTTAATGGGTAGGGTCTGCTGTGACAAAAAGTTGAGCTGTGTGTGATTGAATGAAAAAAAGGAAGAAAGAATTAAAGATTGAATTGAATAGTACCTGAGTGTGAGTGGAGATTCCCAACAGGTAACTGTCCTTTCTTAAAGCAGAAAAAGAAATTCAAAGAGTTACAGTTCTTAGTATAGTGGGGTGCAGCTGGGTCTAGTCTTAACTACTGGGATTTTTAACTTGGTTAGAATATTGTGTCAGAATAAAACTCAGCTATATCTTCCTTTTATTTGGTTTAAGGGTCGTGTTGTGGAAAATATATCAAAAAGGTGTGGTGGGTTCCTGAGACAGCTTAGTCTGAGAGGATGTCTTGGTGTTGGAGACTCCTCTTTAAAGTAAGTAAAATCCTTGATGGAGACATCCCTTGTTTCCTAATGTGTGCACCAACTGCAATTGGATCACTGTTATGTCTGTTTCTATTTCTGAGTCCTGGCTGATGAGCAAAGTGGGATGCTTAGGTAAGTACTAAATACCTTAGTATTGACTAAGTGAGACATCAGTTTGAGATCAAAATATAGCTTCTGTGATTTTCTAGCAATGAACTAAGAAATGAAAGCTTGTGCTTTTCAGAAGCGTGGCTTTTTCTTTCATGAGGATTATGTTGATATTGCTCCATTTCCAAGTGGTTAAAATGTTTTCAGACTATACTCTGGCTTTCTTCAATAGTCGGAGTATCAAGATTGGTGGTCATTTTATTGTTTATCATCTAGTCTGGACAGGAGGTGACCCTAGAAATAGGAGGAAGGATAAAGACTGGTACCTACATTGAGTGCCTTCAAAATCAGGAAAGATCTGGAATTCTTTTCTGGGTCAAAATACAAACAGGCAGGCGACAAGAACATCGTGGGAGGCTCTAGAGAGGACAGTGACCCTTCTTTTACACAGGGTATGAACTGAACTGTGCAGTTTGGTCCCAGAAGAATGTTTGAATCCATATGAGCTTTTTCCAATGCAAACTGTTTAGCCAGGTTCCTGTGGATATTTCTGTGAGTATTTAAACCCTAAGATCCTACCTCCAGCTGAAGGTGGAGCACCAGAAGCACTTTAGGGCTCAAATAACATTTGGAGGAAGTCTTGGGGTCTGCTTTTTGCAGTTATGCTTTCCTCCCCTCTCCCTAGAGCCTGGGCTGAATGGGGTTCAGTCTCAAGTACTGTGGCCGTTCTCAGGTGGAAAATATAAGCACAAAGATTTTGTTATCAGTGGGCATTAAGCTACTGTCCTGTGACCTTTAGCTATTTCTAAAATTTATAAGTAAGTCAATTCTTTAACTTTTGCCTCTAGAGTAAATTAATGCAGCATTAATTTTCAGATACTTGTTCTGAAAGTGATTTTTCCTTTGAGGCTATTTGCATTAAGTTGTTTCCAGATCTGTTAGTTTTGTGGGCAATACTAATTTCTCTATTTATCTTTTTTCTACATCAACTTTTGAGTAAAATAGCCAATTACTGATGTAGGTATTGGCCATGTAAGCACTGAATGCTTGTGGCAGGTCTGTCAGGACATGCCCCATGCTTGAATCTCAGAGGCAGTTTACTGTTCCTCCAAAGTGTAGCATCTTTCCAAGTGATTTGAAAAGTGTCTTGGTTGTAAATCTCCCTCCAGTATATGAATTTTGGAATAGCTGTTTTGAGTATTCATGTGTGAAACTCTCACCAGTATAACTGCTTGCTGGGTTTTTTTTCCATTGTTTGCAACCCATGCTGTAGAGCCAGAAGTTGTTACCAGCTGAGCGTTTAGTCAGATCTGTTAACCAGGGCAAGCCTCCAGACAAAACCGTTTTTGTGTGTTTCCTTCCCTCCTGCCAATAAAATCCATGCAGCTGAAGGAAACATGGGCATAAAAACAGTGTTCTGAAATGCAATGTAGCTGTAAATATTACTTTTCACAGCTGAAAAGAAAATGTATGTATTTCTTCAGACTAATTAGTATGATATATACAAGCAGTATAATAGCTCTGATCATCCTTAAAGTTCATACCCAGTAGTGCACACTGATGCTTTTTAATTTTTGAAATAATTAAGAAGCAATTTGCAGCCTACAGGGCATTCCACTGGTAGTTCAATAGACTTAGGTCACCCTTGCTATTGTACCAGGTGTGTCCCTTTCCATTTGCTGTGGGAGCAAGCTCCTTATTAGGACTTGCAAAGGCTTCAGTAATGAGATGTGCAGAAACTCTTCCCAGAAGCCTAATGTTTAAATGATGTATCACTTGAAGCTTTCTGTTTGTGCCCTTTGAGGTTTTGTTACGGCATTTGCGGCAAGTTCTGGCTGATACATGACAGAAATAAGCACCTTGCCCAAGTGGGAGAAATGGCACTTTGCTAAGGCCAGGAACTTGCAGTAGGAAAAGGAAGAAGCAACCACTGAGACAGATGTGTTTGAAGCACGCTTTGCAGTTACTCTGTGCCTTGAAGATCAGGCTTTTTGGCCAAGGTGGGAGGAGGTGCAGGTGGGACGGAGCGCGCTCAAGTGTCTGCCTTGCGCTCGGGACATTTTACTGATTCAGCTTTTTGTTGTGCTGTAGGACCTTTGCACAGAACTGCAGAAACATCGAACACTTAAATCTGAACGGGTGCACAAAAATCACAGACAGGTAAGTCAAAGAGGTTTTTTGATTGATGGGAAAATTTGGAAAAAGAAGTAGCTGAAGGTATTTTTAGTGTGTCTGCTGTTTTGCAGCACGTGTTACAGTCTTAGCAGATTCTGTTCCAAGCTGAAACATCTGGATCTGACATCCTGCGTAGCCATCACAAACAGCTCTTTAAAAGGCTTAAGGTAAGAAGATTCAGTGTTCTGTGTTAAAGAAAAGTGTTTAAAGAGCTGTTCAGCATTTAATGAAGTTAAAAAATTGGTGCTGAACCTTTATACTGTGAATCAGCACGGGCTGTATTCTATATCTAAGGCTTCTGGGGTGTAGACTGTGGTGCTTGTGTGTGGTCTTTTCTCATGACTTTTCTGTGGAGGCCTGGCACAGTCCACTGGCTATCATTAATTTCTAACAGTGTGTTTAATTTGGGTTTCCCACTGTTATGACTATTTGAAGGCTGGATTTAACTTTATGTATTTTTTTAATTCTCCCAGTGAGGGTTGCAGAAATCTGGAACATTTGAATCTTTCCTGGTGTGATCAGATTACGAAGGATGGTATTGAAGCACTGGTGAAAGGGTGTAGTGGACTAAAAGCTCTATTTCTTAGAGGTTGCACACAGGTACATAATTGCTTGGGTGATCCTTTAGGAATAAAATTTTATTTTGGGTTTTTGAAATCTCCATGAATTAAAAATGTCATTTTTGTTATAGTATTTTGTTCAATATTGCAAGATGTGTACATTTTTTGGGCTGCTTTGCTGTGCTTTTAATTTCTTGTTTCTTTTCCTCTGTCCAATTTAATTACTAAATACAGTTAGAAGATGAAGCATTGAAACACATTCAAAATCACTGTCATGAGCTTGTAATCCTGAATTTGCAATCGTGTACAGTAAGTATTTGAAGCTTCCAAAGGTACATTCTCTAGAAATCAGAAATAATTTTGAATGCTAATCAATTGATCTGCTATACACTTAAGTAAGATAGTTATTTTCTGGAGTTTACAGGATTTTGTGTGAAATAGTAGCTTTAAATGAAGTGGCTGTTTCTACAGCTGAGTTTTGACTTGAAGTGTTGGGTTATTTTTTTCCCCTTCATTACATCTTTTAAGTGTGGTAAGCTCTGGAGTAAGAATTAACTGCATTAATTCAATTTTCATGAACTGTGTAGCATTTTGGTCTATTCATAATTCTAAGGTTTCTAATTGAGCAGAAGTCATGTTCTGGGCTACATAATAGAGAGTAAAAAGTAATGGCATCATAACTGAAGATGATTCAGAACCATCTAAGTGGCAGAAGGGCATGCCTTTCCAATATTAATGGAGAACACATTCATTAGTCATGAAATAACTGGGAATCATTCATGTACTTTTAATTCTACTTAAAGAACACACATTTTCTTTGCTCTGGTTTATATTGGCTTTTCATTGTTTCTGATGTGACTTTTCAGGAACGGGAAAGGCCTTCTTTTAGATTTTAAATATAGCTAAGTCATTCTTTGCCTGCAAGTAAGCCTTAAAATATATTGAAATCAATTAGAATTTCAGTGTTTCAGTTATGCAGAGTTGAATAATAAAATTATGTTTTTGTTTGTTTTTGAAAAGTTTTCTAGTTTTATTTCTAGAAGGTATCATAAAAACCTGCATACCTTTCAAATCTGTTTAACAGATTGTTCCAGAATGAATGTGGCATGGGAATATTTTTTTAAGATTGAACCTAATAGATTTCTTAAAAGTGTTGAATATTTTTGAGTGTTAGGGATTATTTAAAGTTACATTAAAATTGCGGAAAATAAGAACAATAAGAATACAAAGCTTGAGCTTCCATGATACAGATGTTTAATGAAAGAGAATTTTTCAGTGTGAATGTAGGTGCCCACTGAAGCTGGGCACTGAAAGAGAACAGCAGTGAAGTTCCTTCTTTTAGTCAGAACCACACTTAAATAAAGTCAGTATGTAATTTCCTCCCCTTTTACACTTCCTTTTGCTGCCCTTCTCACAACTTCTTTTTCTGTTGTGTTTTGCCCAAGACTAATGAGATATATCAAGGCCAGCCTTTTCTGACTGTTTTTATGGAAGGATCTCAAGCGGATAATCAGTTCTTATCTCTCCCACTTCACAGTGGCATTGGCACAGAAGTGACCAGAGCTTTCCTTTGGTCAGGATGTCTGTTGTTATTTAGTACAAACAAAAAACCCTCCCGAGGGAAAGTAGTTTTTCCTTTCAGTTCTCTGAGTTGCTAGTCTGTGTGCCCTGCCTAATTACATGTGCTTTAAAGCTGGATTTCACTGGAGGTCTGTCCTGTTTGCTATGGCTTGGAAGCATGCTTCCAGAAGCATCCAGGCTCCATATGATCAAAGGGATTTTTACACAGCAGGTGTCCTTGTGCTTTGTATGATCCCCACTGTAATTCTAGTGACTCTGTTTTATGGGCCCTGTAAAATGCCAGGCCAGCTCCAGCAGCTGTGGAATGAGCTTGTATTAGCATTGGAAACTGCACATCTGAAAGGTACCATCTTTAGAGAAAGATTTTAGAAACTTGCGGGGACTTGCAGGCATTTTTTGAACACTTTTATTTCCTGACAGTGATATGGGCATTGAAATCACAAGCAGTTTCAGAGTGGAGAATTTTCATATATGACTTGAGGGCTTATTACAGCAGCATAGTCCTTGCCTTCAAAGCCATCCCTTTTTCCAGGAACAGCATCATGTGTATTTCTCAAAGCAAACAGAACAGTTCCAGAAAATAACATGGTTTTGGAGAGTCAAATCCAGAAGTACCTGATTTGGACAGAACTCCAAATTGTGTTTTCTTACCTGTAGATTATACAAATCCTTCTGGATCCCCAAAAAGAAAAAGAGACTTTTAATTTTCTGCTGATAATAATTTGACTGAATTTGTTGCAAAATCTAAACTTCTGATATTAAAAAGTGCTGGGCTGGGGAGGGGGAAGCATAAGGTAATCTCCCTTTGTGCCGAGTTACTGTGATTTCTCATCCTGTTTTCATCCAGGAATGGTAATTTTTGTGGTAATAGCATCAGAAATATGCTACGGTTGTATGAGCATACTAAAATGAGGGGCTTATACAAGGCTTTCTATTAAAAATACTGGAAGGTCTTTGCTATTTTTGCAAGAGTATTATTAAGCCAGGAAATAAAACAATCTGTTCCACACAGCAGAAAAATTAAATTCATAGTGTTAGGAGGAGGACTGAGAGCTTTTTTCAGAGTAGAAGACTTGTAAACCAAATCTTATTTGCACACACACAGTAATCCAGTTCCTGTTGCTATTTTGTGTGCAGCTGCAATGGGGCTATTCCTTATAGCTCCTGTTTCAGAGAGAAAACTTATTTATTCATATTCTAAATTTGGAGTTACTCCTTGTAGAATATCTACGACAACGTTTTTGAGAAATTAAAAGGCGTCTTTTGAGTTAAATCTTTCATCTAAAGGGGTTTTATAGGGTAGGGCAGATCTGCCTTTTACGCTTACCTTCTGTAAAAAATGGATTATGTGTAATTGTTTCCCTAACTCTTGCTTCAAAAATTATCAGAAGGTGAAGGGTTTTGCCCTAGGGTTCTAATGCTCCAGGGAAAATCAGGTAGCTAGTTCTCCTGCTGTGAGGCTTTGAAATCTCTTTTGCACTGTTCCCAAACTTACACAGTCACTGGAACAGAAGATCTGGACCCCACCAATATATAAGAAGTGAGCACAATTTTTAAAAAAAGTGAAAAATTACAAAACAAAAAGCAAAGTGAAAGAAGAAGACAACATCAAACAACTCTCACTTTGTGATTCAGACTGCCTTAGAGCAGAACTTAAGGTCTGTGGAAAAATACCTAGTTAAGTAGGAATTGTAAATGTTGATTATCTTCAGTGTTATCTTTGTATATGGTTTCCTGACTGTTTTTTGGTTGAAAATCTGGGTTGCCTTGGTTATATACAGTGTGACAGTAGCAGTTCAGTGGCAATGTCTTGATTTTTGTTCTTGACTGATTACTTGGTAAGGAAGTAACTTCAACCTTCTTCTGTATTGCAGCAAATTTCAGATGAAGGCATTGTGAAAATCTGTAGAGGATGCCACAGGCTGCAGTCACTCTGTGTTTCAGGCTGTAGCAACCTGACAGATGCTTCTCTCACAGCTCTTGGTCTGAACTGTCCAAGGCTGAAGTGAGTATGTCATGACTGTGTTGTATGTCATGTTCTTACTGGCCTGATCTAAGAAATTCACTTCTGAGGATGAGCTGCATTTGCAACCACAACATTAGGTACATAAACTTGAGGGCTGGTCCTCTGTAGCTTCATATTCATGGAGTTCACTGCATATCAGAAAAGCAAGAGTTAATATATAGCCTATAAGATGTGCTGGACCCAGCAGTTCAGTTCTGTGCTTCTAGCTAAATATTTCAGGTACTAACTACAAGTGAGAAAAAAAAAGATATAAAGCCCATTACTTTTTTAAAAGTTAAGAAGATCTGTGGTTGTGTTGTTCCTTTTGATGTTTGTACTGTGATGTGGTTTTATGCAGTCATTTGTCTTGAAAAATAGCTAAATTATATATGATTATTCTATTTATCTGATTTATTATCTTTTATCTGATTATTATATTTAAAGATTTTATTATAAAAGTCCTTTTAATATGCTCTGCAGTACAGCCTGGTGTTCTTAAACTCTGAAATAAAGTGTGCTCATGTTTTGGCAAGCTTGGACTGATATTTATGAGACATGTTTTGAACAATAGGGGCTTATCAGTTAAAAATAATATAAGCTTCCCCATTGGTGTAATTTGTGCAAACATATATGTTATGTTGGGCTTTAAAACCATAGCTCAGTTATGCAGCAGCTCCCTGGTTATGGAGACATTTTGTAGAGACAGATAATACTTCTAATTTTAATGTAGATTAAATAAAAAGATTTTTGAATGACACATGGCCATTTATGACAGGAACATGCAGGAGTCAGAAGTTGTTATAGTTAAATCATAGACAGTGGAGGAATGAGTAGTCTGTAAAAATTAGGGGATGCTGCATTCAAATTCCAGTGTACCATATGCTGACACACAGTGTTCCTTTAGCTGAATGAGTGAAAAAGAGCTTTTGTTACTGTAGAAGACCTGTCCTTAAGACAGTTCCAGGCTGACAGTCCCCTTTGTGTCCCTGTTCATACTTATTAGGAGCTTAGGAGCCTTTTGGCAAAGTTACTGGAGTTACCTAGAAAGCTCTACTGTTACTGCTGGCCTTTTTCCACCATTTCTCCCATTTTCTCAATTAGCATCTCAGATGGGAAATAAAAGGAGGTCTAAACTGCTCCTAGTTGTGCAGTTCTTTCCAAGGGCAGTACAAGTGCAGCAGGAATTGTTTCAGCTTTGCTAGGAAATCTGTCAGCCACGAGGGGGAAGGCGTCTGCTGCTCTGCTCCTGTAATGAGGAGCAGCACAGGGAAGGAAAATGACCCTTTGCAGTGATTGCTGCTGAGGATTTTACTGCATGTTGGGAGGACAGAGGATGCAGCTGGTTACAGCATCTAGACTTTTGGGACCATGGATGGAAAGTACTTGATAAAAATTATGTTGGAAATCAAAGGGAAATGTAATTCCACACTTGTTCTGTACCTTCTAAATATTTCAGTGTTAAGTGTGAAAGAAAACTCTGCTGCCTCTGTTGGACTTGCTGACCCTGTCAGGAAAATTTTGAGTGTTTTCTGTGCTGTACTACTCTCACTTCAGTTCAGGATCTTGAAAGTCCTACTATGCTGCTTTCCATGATACTGCTGCATTTCCCTGACTCAGTTGTGACCAGTCACAAGTATCTCCTTGGACAGAAACTTAGGTCAAGCTTTCAGCAGACCCTTCAGCTATATTTCTTATCTCACATCAACAACATACAGATATCTTGTCATTCCTCTTTACATTTGCTCTTTCAGGTGCTTGGTGCCATGGTACCATCTTTTTTTTTTTTTTTTCTTTATTAGCACTTTTTAATGCTATAATACTTGTAGGTATTTTGGCAAGGCTTGTCAAGAGAAGCACCTGTGAACCATGAATGCCTTTGTCTGGGTGGGACTGTGAAAGTCAGGATCATATTCCTTTCAGCCCCACCAGCTGCTAATTCCACAGGAGTAGGGAGGTGCTGAGTGCAGAGACATTCCAGGTGTGCCCAAAAAGCAGCTGTAGGCAATGAATGCACCTCAGTCTGACTCAGAGAATATTTCTTCATAAGAGTGGAGAATCCCTTTGAATATAATTTTGTCTCATCAGCTCCTGTGTTAGATACTTTTTCACAAGTCACTGGGTGGGAAATTCATGTCAGCTGTAACAGGAAAAAAGAACCCTCTGTATTTAAGCACAATCACTAAAATAAAAGCAAAAATTAGAACTTTGCTCGTTATTTCCATGCTACCCAATGCCGTCCCACCTGTTTTTTTCATTCTGGGGCCTGATTTATGCAGCATGTGTGATTGCAGCTCACTCCCCATTCTCCTGCCCTATCTACACACCCAATTTCAGGACAGCTAGAGCTGCTTATCTTCTGGTTTCTTATTCCTCTGTTTCTATAGTTGTCCTTTCAACTGGGTGTGCAGGAAGTAGTATCCTCACTATTTTGGGTATCATTGCAGATGTCATTGCCTATCCACCCCCCTTTAAAGTCAGCCATGTAATGAGATGGGGTTTGTAGTAAGTAATTGATGAAAGGAGTTAGAAGGGTGACAAATGTGACCTGAACTGTGGGAGTTTTTTGTGGTGGTGTTGTTTTTTTTTTTTTTCCTTCCTATTTGGTATCACAGGCAATTTTCAGAGTAGCTGAGAGTATTTTGTGATAGGCTGCTAACTGCCCTTGATGGAAGGGCACAGAATTCCTGAATATAAGTCTGTAAAGTAACACCCAGAGGTATTAAAACCATCAATTTGGGAAGAGATGCCTGTCTTGTACTTAGCTTAAATTTCCCTCATACTTCTGAACCTTGTTGGAAGACTGGAACTCTGAAAGTGGCTTTTCAAGCCTGTGGGGCTGCTCAGCTCTAAATTTGCTGCCCTCTTGCTTTTGCCTTGGAAGAGGGATTGATTGATCCAGCAAAGTCATAGTCAGAGCCCCACATCCCCACATTCCCCCCTTTGACTGGGTTGGAATACATTCACATACCCAGTGTGGCTTTTCCCTTTGCACTTTCTCTAGAGTGTTCTAATGGCCTCCCAAACCAGTGGAAGGATCTGGAGGCTTCTCAGTATTGCCACAAAAAGTTCTTTTGCCTCTTTTCCCTGCCTCCTCCCTGCCAGCCCCAGCAGTGGTTGCTGTGGTAAGTTGCACTTAGTTTGCACTGCTCATCCCATGGCACTGTGGTTTCCCCTTACTCATCTTGATACTCACTCCACCTGCAAAGGAAGTGTTCCTTAAAAAAGGACAAAGAAAACAAAGACAACAAATGGGATGGAGACCTGTTGTGCATACTAGGTGTGCTGTTTGGGGCAGTTGACCTTCTGGGATTTTTTTTTTCTTGGTATTACTTCCCAGTGCCTGTTGGAAGAGTGTTAGGATTATCTTTCCAAAACACTTGTTTTCTTTAAGGTTGTGTTGATATAGTTTGTTGTTCTTACTGCAGCTTGGAGGTTTTGGCTCCATGCTTTCTGGTAACTTGCTTCACTGTGCTTCATGCAGAGGCTCTGAGGGGATTTCTAGTGAGCACTTTCTCAGTTTTGTCATTTCCCAGCAGCCTGTACTTAGATAACAGAGGTAGGCTTCATCTGCATTTTCCTTAACTCAGGGTTTATTTTCCCAAAGCTTTCCTCAGATAACACATGAGAAAACTTGGTCACTATGCTTTTAGTGAAACAAGAGGTTAAAGTGACCCTCATTGTGCATAATTTTTTTCCACTAAATGTTCTCTGACTGTCAGGATCTTCTGATAAACTGAATTAAGTCTGCTTTTTCATTTCAAGTCACGGTGAAAAATAGGGGGAGGATGTGTGTAAGTGTGTGTTTCTGTATATATACGCATATTTTTACTATTGAGAACTTTTAAGTTGCAGAAGACAGATTTGTAGCTCAAATGCATTTGCTTTTCCCTATGTTAATGTTTTCTTTAACATTTAAACCTTTTCCAGGATTCTGGAAGCTGCAAGATGTTCACATCTCACAGATGCTGGGTTTACCCTTCTGGCACGGGTAAGGGTCATTTCAGGAGGTCACAGCTTGCCCTGGTTCATTGCTGCTGAGCAGCTGTGGATTGATGTAGTCCTGCTGGGAAGCAACATGAGAAGAGGAAAATTAAAGCAGAAAGAAGCCAGTGGAGGAGGGGACTAAAAAGCTATTTCATTTCTGGATTATACTTAGATCTGCAACTTGATCTAATTTGCCATCTATCATTGCATTTTTCACTTTTTCCCTCTCTTTTTTCATTTGTTTCAACTGTGTTTATTACACTTAACATAATTCTAGACTCATGTTATGTATTCTAGCCAAATTTCCCTTATATTGATGGCATACACCCTTGTGATATGTACATTAAAAAAATCAGCATATAATTGATTGTTCTGAAGATAACTTTAAATTACAGATCACTTACATTATCCATTATAAACTATAAGCACTTGTGCCCTGGTTCATGCTGTAAATCCATACAGAAAGCATATTGGTGGTGTCAAATGCTTCATGTTAGACTTGGATGTTTGCTGGTTAGGAAATCTGAACACGAAAATTATACTCTGTAAATGGGATTTATGCTGCTGATATTTAATGCGAATGAAAAGGGGTGGGTTTTTTTGGTAGCCACAGTAGTTAAACAGAGGGGTTTTCTGATTGTCCAGCACTGCATCCTCAGGCTCTTGGTGGTCACCTCAAGCCTGCTCTTAAACCCTTTTTGCCCTGTTCCTGGAAAAACCAGATTGGGAATTGAGCCGAGCTTTGGCACTGTGTGGTCTGCTGCAAGGTCACAAGGTTACATCCTTTTCTTGAAATGAGTCATGATCAGATATTGACAGCACTTCTGAAAGCTTGCTGGGGGTCTCAGAATGTTGCTCAGAGAAAATTGGTAGGTGTGACACGCAGCTTCCTTCTGCCCTTAAAGTAGACCCCATTTTCATATTTTCAGCATTTATTGCCAAAGCAGTTTGGGTTTAAGGCTTCTTTCTAATGTATGACAACAAAGAGAAATGTGCCATGGCTTTAGTGCATTCCAGGTGAGTCAGGTGCAGCTGACAAAGGCAGAAGTTGTGTTCTTGTGTGTGCAGAGGAGCTGGCTTTAGTGCATGGGCTGTAAATACCATGGGTTTGGAGAGAGGGGGAAGGGAAGCAGGGCTGCTGAGCACTACTGTGTCCTGTTCAAACCTTACAGGACTAGGAGGAGACATTTCCCTTCATAGGAGAAAGGCTGAAATGTAGATGTTTCAGAGGGAGGTGGGGTATTGCTTGTTGATTCATCTGTTTATTTCTTTTTTTTTTTTTGTCATTTGATGGTGATCAAATATTTGAAGAGATTTAGATCACAGTTTCCTCTTGCAAGCTGTGCTGCCCCATATTATAAGCCCTGTGCATAATTTTATGTCAATATGTTGTTTTATTTTATTTTTTTGTTTATCTGTTCATTTTTTGTTTATTGTAGAATTGCCATGAGCTGGAGAAGATGGACTTGGAAGAGTGTGTTTTGGTGAGATTTAATATGAAAAGGAATATTGAATGTCTAGTGTAATGCAGTACATTAACAACTTCGTCTAGATGTTCTTTGGTTTTTATAAATAGTGTTGTGTTTATGGTAGGAAATAAAAATAATTACTGGGAAATTCTATACAGGGAAGTACTTGGAGAGTAACAGGTGAGGAGTTGTTTTCCACAAATAACAGAGCCCTCATCTGGTACAGAAAGAGAGACCTCGTTGGAGGGTTGCCTCTCCTGCTGTCTGTTGCTTTTGGCTGATGTTTGGTTTCTTTTATTCCCAGATAACTGACAGCACATTGATACAACTTTCCATACATTGTCCCAAGCTTCAGGCATTGGTAAGTGTAACTCCTGGTCTGTGGCCTGTGGTGCTCCCCCTGGAAGGACACACAGGGACAACTCCTGCAATACAAGCCCAGGCTGTTCCCTCTGTGTCCAGAAATAATTCCTGATGTACAGTGACACTGTGCAAAATATGTGCAAGTTTCATAAGTATTCTAAAAGCAGCACATTAATCCTAAAATATTTATATGCATTGTGTGTGATTAAAAAAATGTTACCAAATCACTGAGTAAAAACCAGAAAGCTTTTATTTTATGGTTAACATCCTTCATATTTGATTTAACTTAAAGCACTTAGATTCTTTATGGATATTTTCAAGTGTTCAGTAATGGTTTTCTTAGGGAGTATGACACTTCACATCAAATATTGAATAAACAAAACCACCCAGAGAAGATAAATGTAATCCCTCTGTAAGCAGTTTTGCATGCAAGCACTTTTTACCAAGCACTTTTTTACATTTGCATAATAAATTATGGAAGGTTTCCTTGGACTTGACTTTTGAACATAATTGGAGAGGATTGAGAGTGGGGTACTCTGCTTACTGGATTTCAAAGAACTGTTTTCTAGGGAGTGGTAGCTTAGATCTTTCAGATCATCAAACCCAGTTTGAGGTAACATAAATTTGTTTGTTCTTCAATAAAGGTACTTGAAAATTGCTGCATTGTTCTTACAGTAGGAGCTCCTGTATTTCAGGCCAGTTGTGCTTTTAGTGTAGATTTGTTATAACTACTTAGATCTACGTGAGAGAACAAGTATCTTTATAATCTGTTCTTAGATGGGATTAAAGGAAGGTGTTCTGCTTCCTTAATTAAATTGTGTTATGATTAGTGTTACTAAGGTAGCAACATGAGGAGAGATGGCTTTTAAAAGGAGCTTGTTCACTATTTAATGTTGTTGGTTTTTTAATTTTTTCTTATCAACTGTCCAGTTTCATTTCTGGACTGACCATCATTCTTGATGTAAAACCAAATGAGTTGTCAGGAGCTGTGAGGAGCCATTTATATGGGACACATTTTTATATTGTAATCCCAGTTGCAGCCAGTTCTTGCTCAACTGGTACAAAAGATCTCTTACAAAAGAGATCTTTCTATCAGTTCTGTCAGTGCTTCAACAGAGACACCATAAAACCTTATAAATCCCAAGCATTTTTTTTCTGAGCCTGCTCCTCTTTGCTGGCCTTTGTGTTGCCTAAAGACAGGGAAATGTGGCATTGGTAAGACATCACAGCTTTCCTAAGGGAACCAGAAACCTTGATTTCTTTGGTGTATATAGATCTTTATATATAAACTGTGGATAGGAAGGATACATACTCAGAGATTGTGTGTGAACAGCAGTGACTGAGAATTGCAGGAAAAGACAAGACAAGACAAGGCAGGCAGGTGCCAAATACAGTGCATGAGCTAATCTTGGTGCTCCCAATGTCCTGTAAACTCCTTTGCAGCTGTGCTTTAGGGTATTTGCAGTTAGAACAAACATTTTGGAGTTGCAGAGATTGACTGTGGATTTGCTTTTGTCTTGTTTGGAGACTCAGTACATGGTGGAAATGGGCAAATCTTCATCAGTATTGGAGTGTTTTATTGCCTAATGCACTTAAGAAGCAATTTCTGGTTAATATATTTAATTGTACATTTAAATTAGTATAGAAACTGTGAAATACTCATGATAGTCCTGAAGATGAGAAGACAATTGAATTTTTCACAGTATGTGAAGTTGTCATGGTGTGTCATGCCATACTTGATTTATGCACAGCTTTTAGTATGTATTAACAACAACAACAAAAGAATTTGACCATATCTCCTTGTTCTTAAGATTTCAAGCAATTGTATTTGTAAAATTCCACATTATTAATGCTTTTTAGTAGGCTTGGAAAGTCAGAAAAATCCTGTGGTTTACTATGAAGTGTGTATAATTTGGCATATTTGTTCTACAAAGTTCTACGAACTCAGCTGTACATCCTGTATTGTCCTTGCAGTACCAATACCATGTCCCAGGAAAGCTGATTTTATAAGCTGCTTACTTCCTGGGATGGAACACTCCTAATTAGCCAACAGCTTCACACAGCCTCCTGTCCTTCCTTGGAACAGCAGCTCTGCTGTGAACGCTGGTTAACCCTGCAGCTGCTGACTGTCCCCAGGTTCTGAGCCAAACCAAGCTCACACAGAAAGGAGATACAGGAGAGAGCTGATGTGTTTGAAGACAAGAGACTGCCTGAATGGGTGTCAGGAGTTAAAACACTGTTGGTAGGGGCAAGCACTTCATTTCTGCTGTCTTTTGGAGACAGTTTGCCCTCGTGGTGCTGCTTGGAGTCCCTGCTGGGTGCTCACACTTGGTGTGTAAAATTGGACCAGCTGGAGCTGAAGGGAAGCTGCTGAAGTGGCTCCTGTCAGACTCCAGGGAGATGCAGGCCTGTCTCCCAGCCTTTCCTGGGTTCCCTGCTCATTCTGTAGAGCAAAGGTAAAAAAATTTGAGGCCAAATTATTTCAAAGAGCAGGACAGACCTCATGTGTCTGGTAGCAGGAAGGAAATGTTCTGACTGTAGCTGAGGTGAAGCAAGGTTGGAAGTCCCCCAGGTTGCCTTTTCAAGCTGGAATGAAAAGATATGTTGTACCCAGGGAGGGGAAACGTTGCATGTTAGAGTTGGGGGTTTGGCAGGAGGTCCTTTTGGGCACTGCTGTTTGCTTGCTCTGAGTTAAAAAGTGCTTTTGGACTGCTACAAGTGTTTCTTCATCAATTACTGTCTGAAAAAAAAACTACTTGGGGCAAGGAAATGCTACTTCATTACCCGGCACTGTTAGGCTTAGGTACAAGTACAGGCAGAACACAGGGCTGAGCATAAAGCAAGGCACCAGCTCAGAGCCCAGGGCAAGAGTAGAGGAGGTCACAGATCCTGCACATTTCACTGGGGAAGACTTGAGACTTGAGAGCATTCATTTCAGTGGTGACAAAGAGGGTTTTTTTCAGCTGCCTCTGAGGAATGTCTGTTTCCTGTTGTTGTCATCATCCGTGCTTCTCCAAAAGTCATGAATTCCCTGAAGAAATGAGGAGAGTGCTTTATGTGGTGCCACTGCCTGAGATGCAACATCATTTTCCATGTTCTTCAAATTCAAGGGAGTAAAAAAATGTGCTGAAGAGGAGCAGATTTTTTTGGTTTATTATGCTGACTGTTGCAGAAAAGACTGCTCCTGCAGCTGTGCAAGATGTTTATTGCTCCTTGTCTGTACAGCCTGAGGTGCCAAATGTTCATGGCTTGTTTTTCTTTGAAATCATTATTTGGCAAATCAGTCTATTGTGATTGTTCTCCATCTGTGTGGACTTGCACGGGCTTGGTGTATGTATGAGACCATGGCAGCTGTGAAACAGCAACCCCTGAGCAGATACTCATCTATTCCCTGTGTTCTCGATCATCCTTTAAAGTTGTTCCTGGCACAGAGCTGTTTGCACTGTGTGGGACAGTTGGAAAAGAATTCCCACATTCATAGAGAGCAAAGGGGCTGAGGAGCTTTGCCAGTGATGTGTTTTGGGACTCAGCTTGTTTTGAAGCAAAGTTAAAATCAAGTACAGCCATTTTGTTAAGTAAAGCAGTTTCTTTTTTTACTCCTATGGGTTTCAGCTGTGTATTATTTGTAGCTGTTTAACCAGTGGAGTGAAGGAGGTTGAAGAGGACTTCTGCTGTCCAGAGGCTCCAGTAACTGAGGGATGTTGCTGTTTGTCTCTCTGTTTCAGAGCTTATCTCACTGTGAACTGATCACTGATGATGGGATTCTTCATCTGAGCAACAGCACGTGTGGGCACGAGCGGCTGCAGGTGCTGGAGCTCGATAACTGTCTCCTCATCACGGACGTGACTCTGGAGCACCTGGAGAACTGCCACAACCTGGAGAGAATCGAGCTGTACGACTGCCAGCAGGTCACACGAGCTGGCATCAAACGGATCAGAGTAGGTGTTTCCTGCCTTGTTCCCGTGCAAATGCCAGAGCTCTTGGTGCTGCTTGAGATTGTAGGAGTCCTACAGGTGTCCCAGGCATGGAAGGCTGGATAAACTGTCTGACTGTCCTTCTGTTAGGTCCCCAAGTGTGTAACTTCCCTCTATGAACAGCAGTAATTGTCAGTTCTAACTTGTGACATTCTGCTGTTGGAATGATGAGCTCTTATCTTCAGCTTTCTGTATTTTTTTCAAGTAGAGTCCTCTGTTTTTAGGATGGTGTAGTGGCATGCTAAATCCTAAATATATGTTAATGCACAGAGCCAACAGTAAAACATCTGCATGGATATTTCAGTTGATGGGCTGTGGGGCCTCAGGCCCTGGAACCCAGCCCCAAACCTTTCCCCTGAGTATCTCACCCCGTAGGTCAGAGACCACCTGCATTGTGGAGGCAGTGTTTTAGCCTCGAAGTTAAACTTGTCTGCGGCTTCGTATCCCAAATTTGCATCCAAACACTTTTGCAACTGGAAAGATCATCCCTGATAGTGACTCAAATTGAAGGCAGAAGCACAATTTTATTTCATGCTGCTTTCCAGGATGAGAACAGCAGCAGAAATATGGGAGATAAGGTTCAGAGAAGTTGTCTCTTAGTAGCCAGGGTCCACCCCTCTTGTCCCTATAGCAAAACCTGTGCCTCTCCTGCTGCACTGTCTGGGCTCATCAGTGCTTTACTGGAGAACCAGAGGGAGCCCTGTGCAGGTTGAGTGCCCAGACACTGGTGTGCCTTACTGGATGGGTCATGAGGAATGACATGTGAGGAGAAGACAGCTTGGCTGGTATCCACTGTATAAAGGCTTCCTTCACAGCTAACTAACCTTAATGAGATAGCACTTGCTGGCACAACAGGTGAGGTGTGCTGCTTCTCTTTTCAGTTCTGTTCTTTCTCTCCCATTATAATGCAGCCTTTTCACCCACAGGCTCATCTACCTCACGTGAAAGTTCATGCTTACTTTGCTCCAGTGACTCCCCCTCCGTCGGTGGGAGGGAGCGGGCAGCGCCTCTGCAGATGCTGCATCATCCTCTGACAGCCAGAGCAGCCACACAGGAAATGTTGTTGTTGAAGAATGGGACGGCAAGTCAGCAGAAGGAGTCGGTTTCCTGACAAGTCCTAATGGTGGTGTTTGGGTGTTTGGTCATCCAGTTTTGTGACAAGAAAAGCTTTTTTTTTTCCAGGTAAAAATCTTAATGTAATGTGCAGCTGTGGATTAAGTTGGTGATGCTTTGGTTTGTATTAGTAACTCCTTCCTTCTGTTGGCATGAGAACTGTGGTACCGTGTCAAACGTGTGGGCATTGCAGCGGAGCAGCTACCTGGTGGAAGTTCACAAAACTTGGAAGTTCATTTGCATTTGTCAGCACTGCTCGGTGTGACGTGCCGCTGTCACGTGGGGCTCGAGCTGCCACGCCAAGGAACTGAGCCTGCTGTTCTGTAATATACACCACAGATCAAGTATCAGGTTTTAAAGACAAATCAGCTTTAGCAGATGTTGACCAAAAAATGCAAAGTAATCATAAGCTCTTACAGTAAAACAGCAGCTTGTTCTTTTTCATGATTCAGCTTCATATTTAATTATGTAACAGGAAATAATAGGTAATGTCAAAGGTAAGGTAGTACCTCCAGATACCATAGAACTAGAAGTACTTCCCACGTTTTTGGACTTGGTTCAGTTGAACTCTGCTCGTACAAAGCTTGGCGATCGCTGACGCAGGTTGTGCCCGATGCCATTGGCCTTGAACGGGGTAAGAAATGCACTGTGGTGGAGCCCGTGCACTCTGCTGTGCCTGCTGCCACAGCCGGCCCTGGAGCTGCCACAGCCGGCCCTGGAGCTGCACAGCCGGCCCTGGAGCTGCCACAGCCGGCCCTGGAGCTGCACAGCCAGCCCTGGAGCTGCCACAGCCAGCCATGGTGCTTCCGCCGACGCCATCCCCGCGGGCTGGAAGGAAAGGATGCAGCGCTTCCAGGAGGAGAGGTGTAGCACACATGCTTTTCTAGAGATGAATGGAAAACAGGTTCAGCTACAGAAGGCAGGATGGGGGAAGGAATTCAGTTTGGCCCACCTATTTTAGGGACAAGCATATGGGCTTAGCTGTAGGCAGGAGTTGAACCATACCAAACCTGTGGTTTTCAAATGGAGAAAGCCAAACTCTTCACATTTGGTTAAGAAGCTGTCAGCTTCTGAATGATAATAATGATGATAAAAATCTGTGTATTAACTCTTAAGGCCATGCTTTCTTTCATCCTTAGTTTTTCAGTGCTAGACAATTAGATAAACTTTTTATATTAAGCAATTAAATTAACTGAGAGAAACTACTTGACAATTCAGAAAGCTTTTTTTGTGTAAGTTTGTGTGTGTGTTTTAAGAGTTCAGGGCCTGTGTTTACTGAAAATTAAAAAGCAGTTGGAAAAGCTACAACTGGACGGTACTGCCATTGCCTCCCTGCAAATTTTAAACAACTTCTAAGAAGGAGTGAGCATGAACATGAACTTCTGTGGCCAGCAGTGGCTGGGTTGTGTGGACTCACAGAGGAGGGGGACAATAAATTAAGAGCTCAGCTTTGGGGCTAAATTACACCTTAGACTACAGTACATGAATTTCTTTACCAGTACAAAGTAAGCCAATCTGGGCTTCCTTAGCACAGTAGTGGAGTGCTGTTACAATCATACTGAAGAGTTCCATTCAGTCACTGCTGGTCTCATGAGAGTTTTAACTAGATTTTATTCTCAACTGTACCAGGGCAGTCATTGGTACCAATATGTCAATATGTGTTGCCTTTTGTGGGCTCATTTTTTTTCTAAGACCATAATGAACCTTGTAAGTCTATTGCATTGAAGATGTACAAAAACAAATGGAATCTACTCTGATATAGGACACTTAAATAAACAATCAGCTGATGTGAAACTTGAATTTGTTGGAATTATTTCAAATCTAAGAAGATTTCTACTAGAAGCAGAAGATCCATGTGAATGCACAGTGTGCAGGATATTCTGCAGGGCTGGTTTACTTCCTTACCTTGACCAACTATTCTTGCTAGGGCAGGTCTTGTAATTAATCTAAATCTTAGCAATGGACTGTCTCTAATGTGGGTGTGGGAAAAAAAGAAGTAAACAAAAAGAAAAGCACATTTACAAAATTATTGAAAAACATTTATTATACTTAAATTGAAATGTGTACATCTTATTAAAAAACAAAAGCCATTTGCTGGTGCCATAATTTAATTCCAATTTCAAGTGAGCTGGACAAACTACTGTACAACTTTCAATATTCTTTAAAATTAGATATTTGGATACTTTCCAATCAAGGATTTTTCCACTTTTATAAAACATTTGGATTTGAATATGGTGTGAGCTAAAAAGACACAAGTGTCAGTTCAGGAAAATACTAGGACCAAACAATACCCAAAGATGAACAACTTATAGGCAGAAATGTTTAAGTACATAGAATTTTACTTTCAGTGCAGAAAAAAAAAAAACCCAACCAAAAATAGGAAAAAAACTCTAGGTTTGATGAATTTAAATTTTCAAAATGCTACAGCTTTCAGAAGCTTTTCTGCTAAGCACTTGAGCCAGTTATGGAAGGGGAAATGAAAAAGTCAAGTTGCTTTTTTACATGCTGTAGTATTGGTTTACACGGAACACCGCAGCATAAAAAGCAAACTATTCCCAAGCTTCTAAGCCAGAGATCCAAGTTGGAACTTTCCAAAGGCACAGAATAACAGCTCTGAAACTGTCGCTTAATACCTCTGGAAATACTCCCCTCTAAGTACCTGACCAATTGAAAATTAATGTTAGCCTAGGAAATGCTGTGCCATGACTTTACAAGACACATCCAAAATACCAAGAAAGCACATTGCCTGTTTCAGAGAAAATAAGTATTTGGTCACATGGAAGAGGCACTGTAACACGTGTACAGTATGGATGGATGGATGGAGGGTGCAGGAAGGGCAACTGAAAAGGTAAGGAGAGATTTGTCCAGAATAGGAGCTCCAGCAGGGCAGTCACCTGCTGGGAAGGAACTTACAGGGTGTGTATTTAGTGTTTCTCAAGCAATTTATTTGATGCTGCTGAAAGCTATGACAGCCCTGTGGTGCCAGTGGGTCATCTTCCCTCATCTGCATAATTCCACTGAAAACCCCACTTCTCACTGCCAGTATTTTTAAACCCACAATTTTACAAGCAAAGAGTTAAACTGCAGCAGTGCTCTGCAGAGAACCTAGGAAACTAAACATAAAGGATGCATAGGCAATTCTTTTCCATTAAATTCATTAAAGCAAAACACAATTACTTGGTACCCCATAGGATTTATATTAATCCCTCCAATAAGGTACTATTGATAATGCAGTTTGCTGCATGCATATATTGCATCTGTCTAGGGCTTCTTAAAAGCCCTGTTCTGGCATTTACACTTCTTACATACACTCTTATACACAATTTACACGGGAAGCTGTTTTGACAGCTTGACTCTCAAAGACCTGACAACCTGATCACTATCACCTTAACTACTCATCTCCACACAGATTAGCATGTGCTCTGCTAACATCAAAAAATAAAACCAGCCTAAGGTACAAGCACGTAACAGACAAACTGGCACAGAAAGGTAAATGCCCCAAAATAAGTTTACATTCATCTCCAACTGGATACAGGTAATAGAAAAGCAGCACTGCTTCGCTTCTATGAACTGTATCTACTGGCCATAGTTTGCCTTATTTCAGTGAAGGGCAAGCACCTTTGCTTACATTGTCTTCCATGCCTGTACAGAAGCTGTCATGGCATTATACCTCTCATGAGGACACTTAGCTATGGCAGTGATAAGAAAGTTCACCTATCAAACAGCTCATTAGAAAGGTCATTTTGTGTTTTCAATATGAAACATCTTATACAGTGAAGTTAGATCCTAAGGTTTTGGATGATCTTCAAAGTCTTTAGGCAGGACTTCATTCTGCGTTGGAGTATCAGTCTAGCAAGTGTGTGATGTCACTTCAGAATTATATGGAAGCCTTCTCCATTTTCAGCTGAAAAAAACCAAAGGAATTGTCTGTTTGTCCTTCTGGAATAGAATCACGGACATACAAGCAAATACACCAAAACACCCTAGTATGGACTTGGTTTTGAAAATAAACTCAGCTACAACAAAAACTTAAAGGTTTCCTACTTGTGCTAAACAAAAGTGTTACGATTAATGATTTGTGACTGGATCTTCAAAGAGGGACGGTTTCTGTAGGTAGGTGCAGTTTCTGCACAGAGTCCACTGATTACAGCCATTTGCTGGCACCCTGTACCAGAAATAAAATGGAGTTCTGTGGAAGGGTGGGATTCAACAGCAGCCTGTATAATGAAGCTGACTATTGACTAGCAGAGAAACAACAGAATGTTATGCTCAGTTCTGCTGACTCTCAGGACTCAGTTAACATTCAGTTTCTGAACTTCAGAGGTACTACTGCCAGGATTTTTGATATTTTTTTTAAACCTATTTTGAACCTTCACCATTCTCAGCAGTTATTAGCAGCATCCCTGTCCAGTGATGGCTGACTGAATTTTACATAAGGTTTATTACCGAATCCTGCACTGGTTCTGAACTGAAAGCTCAGAGAAGAGCCTGAGATGCTACACAGAGGCTGAAATCTGGCTAGGAGAGGAAGAACTCTGAATATCTTCTGTTACTGTGTATGCAAAACTTCTGTAATTTTTAAAGAATGCTCCTGGCTGGAATAAATGATTAAGTTTTAGACTGTCAGAAAAGACAACATACCCTTTATGGTGGTGAATAAGAAACAACTCTCATCTTGAAAGTTCTGAACCATCTAAAAGAAAAAAAAAAGTTTCAAAACCTTCTGAGTATGACCAAAACACAAACAAAAACAACCCTCAACAACGATGATATTAAACACAGCCTTTTGTGAGCAATCATGTATTTTTGGTTTTCTTCAGCAAGTAACAGGCATACACCAAATTAAAATACTGCTTTTTACTCTTGTGACAAACAGCTGGGAGCCTATTACTGCTGGCTGTGTTTTTGGAACTCTGTGGAGCAGACACTTGAACAAGCAGAGTTCAACAGTGTTTAAATGCTCTCTGCCTTTGGGTGTGCTCAAAATAAATATGTATTAAATAACTGCTGCAGCTTCTCAGAACTATATAAACCAGCAGCCTCTGTCTTCTCATAGTTTCAGTTTAGTCAGGGAGAGGAAAAGTCACATTTAAAGAATCCTTCTGTTCATTTTATTGTAAAGGAAAAAATACTCTATATGTCAGCAAACACTAGGGTTGCATTATCAAACAGAAAAACCAGTAATAAATGAGCAAGCATAAGAAAACCCACCACTCCCAGTCATAAATAAAATGCCAAAAAAATAAAATTTCAATTACCTGATCACTAACAAGAATGTGGATGCCTGTGGGACCCTGTCTGTAAACTTGGTTGATCTGATGCAAAGGAATATTAAATGCCAAAGCAAGCTTGCGTGTGACTTCTGAGGCTGCCATCTCCTCTAAGTAGATTGCATGATAAACTGCAAGAAAAACATCCTTTACATAAGCATGTTACTAATGGCTATATGAAAATACCTGAATTTGTTTACTTTATACTTTCAAAAATTTTAAAACCTAAAACTTTAAGATTACTCTCTCCCTGTTCTCATTAAGAGCATGAACTTCCCTAACTTTTCTTTCAAGGGAAAAGTCATAAACACAACTCTAATGGGGGAGGCTTCTATTTGCTCCAAGACTGAAGGCAACTTCCACATTTTTTCCTGTATCCTGCACAAAAAGGTACAATCATGTCAAACAGATTTAAAAATGGATCTTTAGAGAGTCACCTAAAGATGGTTTTGAAAGCAATTTTGGGCAGTCTAAAGAATCAGGTAATACCTACATCCCACTTATGTGCCTATGCTCCTGCTTTGAATACAGATGTAGATTTTGTGGTTTTGGTAAATAAAGCCTTTTGCAACTGTCTGAATTAACTTTCTACAGATGATCTCAGAGCTGAATGGGACACAGTAAAGAGAAGAGGAAGACAAAGCAGCTGTTTAATTTGAAGCTGTATTTACAGTTCGGTATCTTTATTTAACAGTGCAACAAACCCTTGGCAGCTCCAAGTTTGCACGTTCTTCTGGCTGAAGATATCCTGAGAGAAAACATGTATTTGACAAGCAGCAGTATTTTATTTACAAACCCTCCTCCACCTCAATTCTTGCATGGAAAATTCACAAGTAGCCTGTGCAGATTTTAGTTGGGGAGAGAGGTCTCTCAAAGCCAAGAGCAAGTAAAGAATCATTTTAAATAGCTTCATTCTCTTAATTGTAAGAGTGACATGGATTTACGAATAAACAGTTACATTTCCATCCATGTTGAATCAACAGTTGTCAGGGAAATAATACTAAAATCAAGAGCGCATTCACTACTTGGCTGTTTTTCCTCTTCCAGGCTCTACAGTTTTAGTTCAGTTGCAAACAAAGTGACAGCAAAATTTTACAGAAAATGGGAAAGAATTGTTTTATTTGCATGAAGCTTTTACATACACCTACATTGATATGGCTGATGCCTTGTCTGTAACAACAAGCACAGCTGATTCCAGAACTCCTTCATTCATGACCATGTATGTCACAGGTATATTTTATGAAAAATCCTTTTGTTAGGATCTTTTCTCCTGAGAGGCCGAGAGGCCTCAGAAACAAAATGTAAACAATAATTATCTGCTGCTGTAGAATGCAACAGGTGGATCTTTGATTGGTCTCATGTGGTTGTTTTTATTTAATGGCAAGTCACAGTCTAGCTGTCTCGAGACTCTGGTCAGTCACAAGATTTTATTACCATTCCTTTCTATTGCTTGCTAGCATTCTGAAGAAATTCTTTCTTCTATTCTTTTAGTATAGTTTTAATATAATATATATCATAAAATAATAAACCAGCCTTCTGAAACATGGAGTCAACATTCTCATCTCTTCCTTTGTCCTGGGATCCCTGCGAACACCACCACAGACGTAACTACAGTTTTAATCAACAGACTGAAAACGCTCAATGGTTTAACCTTGAGAGACTTCAGGTTCTTTTTGCTCTGTGCTGTTAAAGCAGCAATTGTGCTGTGATCTAACTTCCCACAGTTGCTTTGTACACCAGGAGCAGCAGCTGAGCCCCTTCCCCAGCCCTGCAGCTGTCCTGCCCGAGCCCAGCGTGTCCCCTGAGCTGTACATGGTACCGTATATTGCACCGTTGCTGTCCGTGCTGCCCGCGTCCTGCCGTTCCAGCTGGATGCTCCGGAGGGGCTCCTGGCACACGTAGATGGTTAAACGGGGCCTCACGGACCTGCGGGCCAAGGAAATCACAAGGAGTCACACTAAAGGCATGTGCCCTGCAAATACAGGGGCTGATATGCCACAACTGTAGGTTTGTTATGGTGACAGTACACTTGAGATGGCTTTTAGCACTGAGCCCAAAAAATTTAATCTCTACTTAAGTAAGTGGTCTCAGATGCTGCTGAATTTAAACAAAAGTTCAATCCATTCAGATTCAGCATCCTATGGATGCTGCTTGTTGGACTCCTGTAACAGGACTACTTGAGTAACTGTAGCTATAATATTTTCTGAAAAATCCTTTCCTTAGGATTTTTTCTCCTGAGAAGCTGAGAGGCCTCAGGAACAAAATGTAAACAAAAATTATCTGCTGCTGTGGAATGCAACATGTGGATCTGTGATTGGTCTCATGTAGTTGTTTTTTAATTAATGGCCAATCATAGTCCAGCTGGCTCGGACTCTCTGGTCAGTCACAAGCCTTTGTTATCATTCTTTTTCTATTCTTAGCTAGCTTTCTGATAAATCCTTTCTTCCATTCTTTTAGTATAGTTTTATATATAATATATATCATAAAATAATAAATCAAGCCTTCTGAAACATGGAGTCAACATTCTCATCTCTCCCCTCTTCCTAAGGCCCCTGTGAACACCATCACAACTAACACCAGCAATTCTTCCAGGAGGGCCAGGAGTACCAAACACCCATTTCAGACAGAATCACACATCTCCTGGGATGCTGCCCGTGTTAGCACTCAATACCTGTAACCTCAAAAGGCCTCAGGGGTTGTTCTTAGCTCCCCAAATGACCAGTTTTGAGCCTTGGCAATAAATTCATCCATGTCCAACAAACTGTCAGGGCCCAACTGCACTGGTGCAGCCTTACAGCCCACCTGCACCTCACCTGGGCGTGCCCTGGAGGGGTGCACAGGAGAGTTTTAAACACTGCTGCCAACTCCTGAGGCAGATCACACAGGCACCAAGCCCATCCTGACACTAACTTCCCAAATCTCCCAGTTCTAAAATCCCCCATCTAAACCCACTCAGCCTCAGTGAGCACATCACCTGGATTTCAGTGCATTATACAGCCGAATTCCATCGGCTGGACCACAGATTTGTACCAGATCTTCTCTTGTCAGCTTTAATAAATCAGCACCTGGACAAACACATGAGGATTTAATGAAGATTACTGTAGCACATAAATTGTTTCTAAAATAAATGGTATGTTCATTTAAACCAAGACTAGCAAACTTCACCATGACAAAAACAGAATTTGGGACACAGGAATAAGTTAACTTCAGACCAGGCTCTAGGAAGTGCCAAATAAATCAACCTGTTTTCCAAAGGTGGTGAGTTACAGTTTATGCTCTTTACAGCTTTAGAACAGCACGAGTCTGCAAGGCACACAGTTTCTGTGGAGAGAGATGACTGTTCTAGAGAAACAGTGATTTTTACTGGCACCCCAGGTAGTGTATTCTGAACACATTCAAAATATAGAGCAAAAATATTCCATGGTTTGTCACGCAGTGAATTATCCCAGACATTCAACTACCCATCCATCACTGCCTCTGTGCACTTAAATTACAACAATGCACTTGAGTACAGAAGGTGCTGCTGAAGCAAAAAATAGGAGGACAGATTATTTGAGAAGCAGCATGAGTGTCAGAGAAGAAAACAACACTCTGAAATATCAGTCACTGTAATAGATGAGTGGGAAAACAGGAAAAAATAGTCTTTATATGAAAATACTCCACAGACTATCCAGGAATGCACAAATAAAAGCCAGCAAAAATAACTGATCAAAGCCCTTAAATACTATAGTTAAAAATAACCCAGACCCGAGGTAGCATAATAAAATTCATATATACTACACCTCTTGCTTCAAAAGAAAAGCCAGCTAGCTAATACTTGACTTTTATAAAGATAATAATGAAAAAGAAGAAAAATTTTCCAAGAGTCTTTGCCAGAAATTTGGTACTACAGTTTATGGAGAAAGCTCAGCAATACTCATACAAGATGCACAGGTCAAAAAATAACCAGCAGCAGCAGCAGAATAAACCTACCCAGAGAAAAAGCCTGGTAACAAAGGAATTCTGACAGAAGCATGAGCTAAGCCAAGAGGCAGAGAGCTGGCATCATTCACAACAGTGTCCCCATCAAGTGTCACCAAAGAAAAAGGAATTTACTTATGGTGAGTAGCGTGTCATACCACCTTTTGCACAATTCCAAGGAATACTAAAAAAGCAAACAGCCCCACACAGTCCATCTAGTGCCATGTCTTGTGTTCAGACATACAGTGGGAACTGCACTGCTCTTTAACCAGCAAATTAGTAAATAAAAAAGCATAAATATGGCTACCATAATGTTCTTAGAGAACACTTTTCCCACACAGAACCTGCTCAGTAACACAAAGAAAGAAAAAAGTAAACTACAGATACCTGAGAAATTTGAAAAAAGCCTTGTATAGGCAGAGAACCTATTCTTGAGCAACCATTGCTGAGTTTCCTGGATTGTGGCTGAAGGATGAAGCTGCTGTAAGAAACAAGATTGAATACGATAATTTGGATACTAAAAAACCCAAACAAAACCCAAGCAATTAAAAAAATATCTCCCTCAGTTCAACACTTTCTTATAACATCAAGTGCAAATCAAATATTCTGACACAGCTATACAAATATATGAACAATACCAGAAAGCAAACACTCACATCTCCTGACCCTTGAGAGGTTCCATCTCCTTGATGATTTGGGGAGGAAGAATTGCTGTAGATTAAAAAATAAAACCAAGTATTACTGGAATTCTATAAACCAAAATATTTAACCATTGTTGAAAATTAACTAGAAATTTCCAAAACAATAAATATCACAATTGAAAGAATTAAAAGACTGCAACTTGTTAAACTTAAGAGAAAGACCATTCCACAGTATATGGATCAGACCACACCACTGCCAATAATTTTTGGATGAAATGCAGGTTTGGTTACAGTAGTTTAATTAACATTTCAAAACAAAATGCTTTCACCAATGCATTTTTTGTTTAAAAGTTTTTGAAGATATTTGTTGGGTCTTTTTCTTGCAAATTATACTAACTGTGTATGATGGAAATGAAGACTCTTCTTACTGAAAAAAGCTAAAAATCGTTTCCATAGACAAGGACTAAATTACAATAGTGAACAGGTAAAGTATTTGCTATGTGACAAAGGACAAGAAATTGCTTTACAAAATGTATAGTAAGAAAGAAAGATGGTGAGGCAGAAGTAATTACCTTATAACTGAACCATGTGATACAGATGTCATACTCTAAAATGAATATACAGATCAAAACAATCTCCCAATTCCCCAGGGGAAACAGAACACAGTTGAATTTAGCCAGAAAATGTTCTGAATAAGCCTGATTACAATGCTGCCTTTAATGGGGACACAGAACAGAAACCTACCTGTCTGGGACACTGTAGGTGTTGTGCTGAGCAGAGGTGAAAGTCGGAGCAGGAGTAGGACTGTTGTTCACAAATGTTGTAGGAGTATCCGGCCATGGTGAGCACTGAAGATAAAGAATTCAAACTTAAGTTTCTCTTGACAAAACCTTTTTTACTCTGATGTACACTCCTCTCATTTAAAGCCAGGGGTTTATCCACAGACTATTCTGATTTGCACTTCCAAATAAAGACTCCCTCTATCCCACACATTACATGCAGATATTCTAGGTAAAAATCAGCTCTGTTTTCTCTTGTTCTTTTATGAAGAATTCTATTTATACTGTCTTCTCTTTAAAAAAACGTACAGATTATTCAGTTTAAACCAAAACCAACCAGCCCCCATAGCCACATGCTGGAAAAAGGATGCTGAAGAGGATGAAAGGGCTGTTTAAACTGCCCCACGCCAAAAAGGGTTCAGTAATATTAAGTAAAGCTATGAAGCAAGATTGCACCTTGTGGATAAATTTAATGTCTCTGCCCTGAGAACAATCAAATACAAACAGAATTTTCAGTGGAAATTTTGTGAATTCAAAATTTTTAATAATTTACTGCAGAACTAAAATTGTGCTTACTTACATGGACTGATTTTTCTGAACTGCTTGGTGAACTAGAATTTTTTAAACAAGCTTAAGTCATCAAAAGTATATGATAAGCCAGTTGTACAATTTTATCAGTGTTTTTTTGGGTATTTTTTAAAATCATTGTGATAAAGCTTTTTGAAATAAGGCTGCCTTTTAGTGCTTCCAACAGTACTAAAAATGCAGTATTTTAAAGAAAAACAAAAACCAAACAAGTTTTGATATGTTCAAAGACATGATTAAAACAAGCAAGCAGCCCAAGATCAGGTAAGCTAAGACCATGCCTCTTAAGACAACAAAGATTGCTGATATACTTATCATGTACCAGCTAAATACCTTGTAAGAAATTTCCAGATTTATATCACAGCCTTGTAGAACAGGGTGGAGGGGAACAACTATGACTTAATACCAAAAGAAACTTGTTTCAACAATTTTGTGTTGAAAAATCCTTCCTTTATCTGGGGGAAACAGTAAATAAGGGCAACACCAGCTGCCACCATCTCTAAGAGAGGTAGCAACATTTCTGTGCTGGACCCCAGTCTTCACTTGTCAGCATAAGACGGCAAGTTCCCCAGGATGGCACATGGAATTAAAATCAATTTGTCTTGCATGCAAATACCTTAAAAATGAAGAACTTGCTTTATCTGTCTGAGATTTAGCATTTGTGTTTGCCACAGAGTCCACAGTCTGATCACATGGTCAAAGCCACCCTCTGGGCTGCAAACAGTGCCCCCACACAGAGCATGCTCCTCTATAACCTGGTACGGTGACACACTCCCCTCCAAACCTGTATATTCCCACCTGCTTCTCTCTTCTCAAGCTGATTTAATATTAACCTCAAAGATGTTACATCAGGTAGCTATAAGTAGTATAAGTTCATTCCCTAAATACGTGATCCAAAACTGTAATTTTAAAATAAAAGCTCAACATAGTAACATTAACTTTGTTTTTATGAAATATTTTGAAAGTGCAACTAAAATTCTTTAATTTTGTGACATTCTCCTCCTAAATTTTAATCCAAGATGTTTATGTGGACACACAGATGCAAGTTCCACATCCTTGGCAACCATTCCCATACAAGATTCTAGCCACCATGTATTTAAATTCAGGGGCAGAGAAGAATGCACTGGTGCCAGAGAACACCTTTTGAGCCACTCCCAAGGTAGGTACTGCAGCTGGTGTTTCTGTCCTTCAAACCCAGCTCAAGTTCTTCACAACGAAGCTCTGGGTTTAAATCCAGGAAGAAGCACATTTGAAGTATTCAGAAAAAAAAAAATCCCAATCCAAAGCAAGCAGCCTTTCTTCTCCCATAAACATGCTTTCCTGCCTTGTCTCCTATTCCAGGAAAATCACCACTAACTATCCACTGAGACTCAATAGGCTGGTTAAAAAGAAAAAATCAATAGTAAGTGTAATACTTCTGCAACACATCTCTTGCCTCTGTTCTCCCTCTTTCAGTCTTACAGGCTGGGAAGGGAAAAATGAGCATTTGAGCACTGAGATACTAAATTCTGAAAGGTTCAAGGAACAAGAAAGTCTTCCAGTAATCAACCCGAGCTGATGATGCTTTTGGAATCACTCTCATGCCCCAATGTCCTGCACTTCACAAACTGGATTAAGCAAATGCCTGGCACACCAAATCCATGAACACTCCAAAGACTAAACAAAGATGTGTTTTCTTTTCTAACATCCAGCATGATGATTCTGGATTGAGGGGGGTGAGGGCTACAAGGGGAATGGATCACAAAAAGCAGCACTACTTCCCTGAAAAAGCACCTGCCTTTGTCACTGTCAGGGACAGAACATGACTTCACCCTTGTAGACTGACCCATCAGATTTCTTACATTCCTAAGCCAAAACTGAGTTAACCAAAGGACATTCAGGAAGTTAATGATTCTAATACAGAAGTCCCTGAGGAGTAGACACAAACCTAGGAGAAAATGTCACCCTGTCACAAGGAAGCATTCAGCTCTGTTAAGTGCCACCACAGAACAGAAAGAAGATTGGCATTGTCTTTACCTGTAATAAGCAGTTAATATACACTGATGAATTTACCAAGCTCATGTTTTTGAGGTCTCAAGCCTAAATGCCCTCCATTACTAGCACACTGATACTACTATACTCCAGAAACTATGTCTTATTTCCAACTGGAGATTAATTCAGGAGAAAACTATTTTGGTTTCAGATGCTTAATAGTCTTCTGTAAAATGCCATGAATAAAGATTTACTGAGTTAAAAAGAAATGTAAGAGATCTTTTTAAGTATGACTTATCAGATTTAGGATTTAAACTCAGAACATTCCTAAGAGGAATTGCAAAATCTCAAGTTATTCTAAGTCATGGTTTAATGTAATATCCCTTCCTGCCTCAAATATACTGGAATCTGCCCAAATTCATGCCTTACAAGAGAGTAAAGCTGAACCTTGACAAAGAACTCTATACTATATTCAAAGACCAAATAAACATAAAAACATAATACAAAACCAAAATACAGTAAGTATAATTTATTCCCCAATTTAGATTTATACTTGGACACACAGCACCCCTTAGAGAATAAAGCATCAATTTTCTTATACACGGTATGGAGCAACCTTTCATGTCTACAATTTAACATTCCAATTTATTTCAAGGTCCATACCTGGAAGTCTTTTAACTTCCATGTGCTCTATAATCAACTCTATCTGCAAAAACTGACCATTTGACCAAGTTTAATCAGTTTGTAGTTTATATTTTCAAGCTTATGACATATAAAACACAATACTATAAAAATCAACCAAAATACTGCAGACAGAAAAAAGTGCAAAGGCCCAACTACTGCAACACAAATTTTCCCACTTTTACAAATTCAAAGCAGGAGAAAGAAAACAGTGGGTTCTTTTCCCCTTTTTTATTAGATAAGAACTAACTTTCATGTACAAAGAGAGAGGAAAACAAAGTGCCTCCTTCACAAAGTGGCCCCTGAATGAAGGTCACATGTATGTAAACATCCACTCTGAGGTCCAGAAGGCAAGGTTAAATTTGTAGCCTTTTATATCTACAGAAAACGCTAAGGTAAAAGCTCCATAGTGTGAAGAGTTTAATGAGCAGTTGAACTGTGTCCTGTCTGTTTGGACAACACTGAGATAAACATTGCAGAAGTGCAGTGAAAGCACTGAATTTTGATACATCCAGTGAATTCAGAGAAGTAATGAACAGCTTATCTAGACGGCATTCTTATGAAAGTAAGTGATAAGGCAAAGATGGGTGATGGCAGTTAGAAAAAAAGCCCCTCTGGTTCTTTGAAAGGACAGAAGAGCAGAATGACCACTCAGAAAGGAAGCCTCACCAAATTCCTTACATTATGTTAGAAAGCCATAAGAATTAAATTGGAAAGAAAACATATTAGATTCAATGTTTTCTGAAGGAAGCATAGTAAGAAACCAATCTATCCAAATCCAATTGTGACTGAGCTGGAAATAATCACATAGGAGAGAAAAAAAAGAAGCAAAAAAATTGCAATATCTAACAAATAGAACATAAGAATCTTGGAGGGGTAAAATAAAAAGCTAACATACAAAATGAGATGCAAAAAGCAAGTAATGAGAGGTTAGGTTAGGTGTAGCAGCAAGATAAGAACTCATACCTTTAAAATCAAAGAGAATTATAGCCAGGATCAACATGAATTTCAAAATTCAAAAACAGTAAGAGAGCACTATTTCTGGGCAACTAGTGAGCAGCACTGACTAAGTCAGCAGTGTTGACTGCATCTACTAAAAATACATTCCAAACAATTCTGGTTTGTTTTTTTCCTGTTATAGAGCTACAGTTCCTACAGGACATGTGAAAAAAAGATCTATCATATAGAAACACATAACATGTGAAACAGTGTTCATCTCATACTTAAACATAGGGAAACAGGTCTTCACTTTTTGTGTCTCAGCACCACTGCAACAACAGTACTGCTCAATATGGAACACTTGATCTGCATGTCTGAGGAAGTCTGGAAACAGCCAAAGCTTCTGATGGCCATGTTCAGGAAGACAGATTTGCAAGGACAGAACTGCTTTAAGTAGAAACATTTATCATCCCTGTCCATATTTACACGGCCCACAAAAATAAGCATGTCTGGTGACCAAAGAAAAAGGTCAATGAATTGGCCTTCAAGATGTACATCAGATACTCCTTTTCTACACCAAGCAAACAAGTTTTACATTCACCTTCTATAGCTAAAACCAGTACTGAGTGCATGGAAATATCCAAGGCTTCACTATGAATACAGAAGAAAAGGTGTTTCTTGGTATTTTTTATGGGCTTGGTGATTTCTAATAATTTTGTTAATGATAAAAAACATTGTAATGATGGAAATAGCATGTGTTGAAATATGCAAACAATACCAAGTTAGCAATGCTGAAAAGATTTCATCCAGTGTGGACGAAATTCAAAATAGTCTCAACAAACTGACCAAATTATCTCAAGATAGCATTTCATTACAGGCAATTAAGAAACAGGAATAATGAGCTGCACAATTAAGAGAACTGGAAAGCTGTACATAGCTCCTATTCAAAATAGCCTGTGGGTCACTATCCTTTGTGTGCTTTGGCAAAGACATCAGAAGTCCAATAATGTCCTATCTAAGCTCTTCACTACAGTTAAGGTAGTGTAGAATTAGGGTAACTCATAGAAGCTTAGCATTCAAGAGATTGTTGAGGAAAGGTTAAACAACTTCTAGTTATGATTTAGCTACAGTTTGTCCTACTCTGGACAATGGATTTGTCCTATCTGTTTAACAATGTCCTTCTCTGTTATTCTTCCTATAAGCAACGATCATTCAACGAAATAGTTTTAACAGTAGGAGAAAAACACAGAAATCCCTCCAAGGACAAGCTTCAGAAGATGTTTTATAAGCAAAAGTGATAAAAGTCTGTTTTCTCCTGCCTCTCCCCCAGGGCCAGCTGGAACATGTAAAAGAATGCATTGCCAAAGAATCATAAAGGTGCACTTTAAAAGAAAGAACGAAAACCAAAAAAAACCCCCAACAGCCAAGAACAGTAGAAGGTAAATTCAGACAGCTCAGCGCATACAATAGTTTTGGGTGCACGAAACAAAAAATCCAAATATCCTCCAAAGAACCCATCTGACTAATATTGCTTGCTCCTTCCCACCCAGTTACACGGGTTATAAACAACAAGAAGCATACACTGCAGCATTTTATAACCTGAATATAAAACTTTACACATCACTTTCACAGATCATAAATACAAACCAAATCATGCTTAAGCACTATTGGTAAAGAGCGTCAGCACAGTATGGCTGTTCAAAGAACAGTCAAATAATGGCCCTCCACAGCCACGTTATTGATTGACATTTAAACCTGCCAATGAAAGATGGGGAACTGTTCCTCCTTAAGGAACAATATTTAAGAAATCTAAAATGCTAATCCTTGGCAGGACAACTGCACAGGACATATGTCAGGGAGGACACAGGATATGTTAGATTGCCTCTGAGGTGCACAGATAGGGTTAACATAACACAGATCATGAAATGAGCTGACTCTTCTGAACTGCATTAAACCTGCTTGGAGCACAGTATGTAGATGACTAAAGGAAAAATCACTGACAACCATCTGCAACATGACATGACTTTTTAAAAATACTGATGTACATGAAAAACTTCTACTGAATATAAGTACAAATAGGAACAAATCACTAAATTTAACTGTTCTTACTTCTACTAATTAGACATGTATAGCAAAGCAAAATGCTATTTCATTTCAAGTCATGTAAACTGAAACCTCTTGACTCAAGTTACACAGCCCCTCTGCAACAGTTTAAGTGTTAGATTTAGGAAGGATTCCTTTGCTGAAAACAAACGCGGGGTAATTGAGATACAAAGAAGTGAATAAAATTAAGAGACAGCAATCACAGTATTTTTATTTTACACAATGGAAGTTTCTCCTATATCTAACACTGCACAAGGTATCTTGCATAATCAAAAGGTAAGCAGAAGTCCCTTACACTGCCTCGCTTTGCCAGAGAATCACCGTAGTCTGCTGGCAAAGTCCGCTTGCTGGACTTTTTCTGCTCATGTTCAACTGCATCTTCAATTATAGGCTCAAGCCTCATCTGGACAAACACCAAAGATGTGGATCAATTTCTTTTCATTATACAGTGAGGAAAGATCTAAAAGCCTTTAAAAACTTCTGAAATATTTAGAAAACTGCACAGAACTCACTGATGTTTAAATAAAAAAACTAATGAGGCTCTGGCCTTAAATTAAAAAATCTCTGAAAAACAGACTTTGGAACCTCAAATTTGGTAAATAAATTTTAAGAGTCCCCCCTCTTTTTTTTCTGGTTTTTTTTGCTTTTCAGGCGCAAGATTTTGAAATCTGTATCAAAAGTCTGGCTCAAGGATTCAGTACAGTCAGTCAAACAGTGTTCAATCTAAAGTGTGTTTTAATACAGCATCTATTGAGTATCTAAATCCAAGTTTACTAAACAAAATCTTAAAATTGAATGCTGTGCTTGCTAGACAAGTTTGTCAAATAAAAAGTTTATTTCTATGCAGAAATAATCCTTCCCCAACCCTTCCAAGACTGCAGCAAAGTAATGTGCTGTATCTATGCATATTCTCCTCAGTCAGCAAAAGCAATTTTATTTTGTTACCTCTGTGAGAACTGTGGTGTCATATGAAGGCTGATACTTCTCTTTTTCATGTGCAGTCCGCTTTTCCATCTTTTCTCTGTCAGTTTTCTGTTTTCTGTCTGCTCCTTTGGGCTAAAAATGAACAGTTATGTGAACATGAACACAAGTGGGAAATGGTTTTATAACTGAAATCTGATCTCAGACATGAACCATTACAAGCAGTAATATAATGGTTTCCCATATCTTTATGAAAACTTAAGAGTTGTAAGGATCTGTTTTTTCATGTTACCTTAAAAACTTTGATTTGACAACTGGCTGAATGCAGATGATCTGTATATTCTCCATTCTCCGTCTGTTTAAAGGTGTCAACCTGAATCCTGAAAGGAACTCCTTTCTCCCCTCCGTGTTTACGAGGTGTAAATTCAGTGCTGATACAATGTACCTGAAAAGAAACAATGACCAAACCAGAAGGACCTTCAGAAGCATTTCAGGCATGAACTTTATTATTGTTACTCACATCACATGAACAGTTTCTTGTAAAAAAATATAGCAAAGCTCTAGAAGGCCACTGACTAGAAGAGTTTTTAATCTCAGGCACTCTCATCTCAGAATATTTTCAAATATGCCCAACTCCTTTAAAAGTCCAGAGACCTTTTAATCAGTGTGTAATTGCTTCAGCTGCTACATCAGAATGAACACTGTGTTTAAAAGCTATAAAGACCCCTTAAGGGTATCTAGGGAGAAAATCAGTGCAATAGAAGGAATTATGACTAACCTCACTGGACAACGCTCCCAATTTATTTTGCTTCCTTATGGAATTTTAAGTGACCCTGTAGAACAACTATAGTGGCATAATATCAGTTCCACTTTCAGTCTGGTATAATTTCTTCTAAGGAAACGTATAAACAAAACTAGTCCCTAATTTATCTCACAGTCCTTCAAGGCAACTACATTTTAGCAATTATGTAACTCTTACTAAAAAAAGTATCTTTATCTAGATCAAAGTTAATTTACTGACAATATGGAATTTAACCTATTCTGACAACCAGAGTAAGAAAAGTTGCTACCTGAAACTTCACAGCCATACTTTTTTACAATGAAGTCAGATCTGAGACAAAAGTAAACAATATGAATATGAACATTTAATCTAAATAATTTCCAAAGAAAGCATGCCCAGTTGCCTTGAATATCAAATACACAAATAACAGAATTCCTACAAGGAAGCCTACTGACATAGTAAGAAACATCTTTTGAGTGCCTGATTTACAACTCTTTTCTTGTAGGTCAATACTTTTAATTTGAATTCTTAAGCCAAGCTTCTGCTGAAAGTAGTAGTGAGTTACTGAGAGGAATGTAACTAGGGACTCCAATAAGCCTGGAGCCCATATTTTTTGGTATTTAATGGCCATCCCACAAATAATAAATCAAGAAACTTTGTAGTTCAAGTACACTGCTGTTTGTGACCTGAAAGGCACCAAACACAGACATCCAGTCAAATAAAGTTTCAAACCTGAATAAAAGCAGATGTACATTTTGTTGGATCCCATAAAAATTCAACCGCGTTGAGCTGGCTTGGATTTGTCTTGATATCAATGACTCCAACAGACATTGGAATATCTATTAAAATAAGTAGCATGTATTTCAGAAAAGCAAACAGCAAGTGAACACTATAAATAAACTGTAATATAAGGTTACCATCACCATACACAAGGTAGGATGGAAAAATGTGGGCTTTGGTGGCTTGATCAGTTTCTTAGGACTGATACAAAGAATCTTAGTAGATTTAACATACAAAGTGCTCAAGGTTTTGGGTGCTTTTTCATTCTCCTCCCCGGCTGCCACCCCTGAGGTTATGCACCAAAAATGATCAAGTCATGCAAAGTACAGAAACCATGTTGGCACCGTTTTCACAATCCAACAGAGAAAGTTACTTCTGTCTGTGTTCTCCCAATCACTGCAATACTCAGCAATCAAAATCAGAAAGAATATTAAATGTATATGGCTGCAGATATGCTATCTTACTTTTATAGCACCTAAAATTTGAAAAAAACGTAGAAGAGGCAAGAACCTTTATATTCAAAACACACACTATGACAAAGCAGCATCCAGAAATCTGGTCTCTCCTTTTCCATCAGCCTCAGCATCAATGTGAACGTGACCAATTTAAATTTGGAAACAGAATTCCATACAGAGGTAACAAACAGAAACAATTATACCTAGGTCGAGCAGTCTGTCCCCAGGGCGGTTCCACTTCCAACCCTCTAGCTGCTGGTGCTCTGTGTACTGCAACCTTCTGTCATGGAACACAACTCTTATAATGCTCTAACAAAGAAGAAAACAAGCCTGTGATGTGCCACACAGTCACTACAGATAAAAGTACTAAACCATCCCAAAATAGCCACAGTGCTAATAAATACATTATTTACAGCAAAAATTTGGCAAGCATCAGTATCCCAAAATACTCCAGAACACAGAAATACAACTGAGCAGCAGGAGATACTTGAAGATGTGGTAAAAATGAAAGGGAGAATTACATCTGATAGGATACTCAAAAGGTCACTATGAATTACATGCAGTGAACTGCACAACACTGGCAGCACAGCATCATCACTGTAGGCAACACCAAATTATTTTAGAAAGCAAACCCCAAATATTTCACTTATTAACAAAAGTGGTGAATATTACTCGATCATTCTTTCACTGAGAATTCTGTGAACTTGTACAGGATATTTTAAGAAATCAAATGGAAAATTCCTTTACTAGCACTTGTAAGATATTTACAAAAAATCTATGATTTTACTTAGTAGAACTAAAAAGTTCCAAACTTTCTTAACTACTCTAGATGAAATATTCATCCAGAATAACTACAACATGATTAATTTTATTGAGGTAGAAGCAATTCTCTAACAATACCTGTTTTTGTGGGCAGTTTTGGTACTGCTAAATGAATGCACAGATAAAGCAATTTGTTACAAAGAGGCTGGAAAAATACTGTATACATTGACTGTTACCCAACAAATATAATGTAGACAGATTTGCATATTTTTTCCATTATTCTACAGTCTTCCTTGTATTAACAGCAGCTTAAAGTGTCACAAAACCCAAGAACTTTTAAATGGAGCACCTCTTCAAGAAGAATTGTACTTCCTTGTGTTTATTTCAAAGATAACGGAAAGCAAATGTGTGTGCATGTACACACACACACACAAAGGAACCCTTCCTTCTGCACTGCAAACCAGCACATTTGGAACTTGGAAATATCTGTAGCCACCTTCACCTCCATGAAATTATTTCTTTGGTAAAATACTAAGATTCCAATATTTAATTGTCCAAAATGGAAAATTCATTGATGCAGCATTACAATACCTTGCTATGGTAAAACTGACTTTTCTAAACTTTTACACTGCTTTGCCCTATTGTACCAACTAAATGACTCATCACCCACACACAAAGCTAGAAAATTACAGAAGAGAGACACCCAAGGCTACAAGGAAATAGCAGCTAAGGGGGCAAAACAGTTCTTATTACAGCAAGTCACCCTGCCAGGATGTAAAAAGTTTAATCACAGAACTCTCAAATCCCACTTTTATGCTCGTGCTTAACTCCTCCTGAAATGATCTCTAAACAAGCATCCCACAGACAATAAAAACAAGGCCTAGGACTATGCAAGCAAGCCAAAATTCACAAATTACACAGCCCAAAGCTGGTAGGTAAAGATTTAGCCTCCCACAGGCACACTGTTCTGGTGCATTTATCAGCACCACTTTCAAAGTGACTTTAATTGAAATTTTTCCCTTCTTTCCTAATACCCAAATAAGATTTTTTTTGAGAATTCAATAAAATCAATAATCGTCAGGTGCTCAGAAGAAAAATCCAAACCCCTCCATCAGCTCTGTTAATCATCTGTGCTCCAAACAGGTTAATTTTTCAGTTTGCCTCATTTTCATATTTCATAAAATATCTCAGATCAACAGTAACTTCTACTAACACTGAAGCACAAGGAGACAAATCTGGAACTGAGGAGAGGGGCTCAGCTGTGGAACAAACTGCTCAACAAGCAGCAAAATTAGAGATCCATTCACCTAAGGATGTATCTCCAATAGCCCACTGCTGCAAAACCCACAGGCTGGCTCCATGTGCTTTCTGTAACACTTAAGAAACATGATCACAATACCTCCACTTTTATCTAAATGATCCTCTGCCTTCCTCTCACCTCTCCTGATCACTTGAAGTGGACAATGTGATGGCTCAGAAGACACTGGATACAAAATCTACAGACAACTATCTTTAGCTTTGCATAAATACTTAGGTCTGCAGTGCACACAAGTCTGCAATGGGTACTTATATCCATGTTTTTATTTTAAACATCACTGGTCACATATTCTGACCAATACCTAGTGACAGCAGGAAAAAATAATTCCATAGAACATACAGTCTTTGGTTTGTTAGTAACACTATCTAGTGAACTTAAATTCACCTTCACCAGTTTTCCATTGATCTCTGGTATGTCTCCAGCTTTCCGATTATCTAGCATCCGGATCTCGTAGGACTGACCTTTAAAGAGGAAAAAAATTGCATGGGTAAAAGAGCAAGAGCACAAGGTTATTTTGTGTTTAATGCATTTAGATTAGCTTTTGGTTCACAGTACACCAGGATACCACTACCTGAAACTTGAGTTTGAGAGATCCAGATAGCAACATGCACTTCACACCATGCAAATTAACAAAACAAAGTGATGCTTTTTGGTCCCCTTAAAACCACAGATATTTTCAAAGTTTAATTATTTAATTTTGTATAAAGTGTAACTACTTGCTTCTCTATTTTTTTTTCTGAAAACAAAACATTTCAAGGCCGAATTCCTTCTTTTTTAAAAATGCCAACTGGCAACATGCTAAGAACCATTAACTGGTCTTCCAAAACAAACTCTTGCAGAGTTTTCATACTTTCTCCAAAACATAAGTACTATTCTCCCCTGTTTAATTTTGTCCATTTACCTGTTGCCTTTGTATGATTTTATGCTCTGTATGATTTCAGAAATAGACCTTTAAAAGAGACAGTTATCATTTATATCAACAGTATAAGCAAACCTATCTTTCCAGTGAATATGATAAACTGCTGTGCTTCAAAAGCAAAGCTTCTAGCAATTTATTTAATTACAAGGATTTTTTTTCTTTCCAGAGTAAGCAGCACATATTCATTTGCAAAATCATGTTTCCCTAACTAAAACATGGGACCAAATAAATTTCAACATCTTCACTAAGATGAAGTAAAGGAAAATCATCACCTACACTGCCCTTCAAACTAACTTTATGGCCCAATGTATAACACATTTAAGATATTCTGACATGCCCTACAAGGCAATAACCCTGTGAATGAGCAAATAACTTCTTCATCTCCTTTCACTTTTCACAGACTGATGTTACTTCTAACTATGGACCATTTCAGGGGTTTTTTTTTGCTCAAACACAATAAGCATATTTATGTATACAATCTACACATGTACAGGCTTTCCTTACCCAAGCACCATGTGAACATTGATACAGTCATTGATGACATAAATTCATATGAAACAGATGTTCACCTGGTACAGCGGAGTAAATAATATATAATTCCTCCTCCTGTATTCAACAGGAGGAAACTTTTCCTGTTAGTGTGATTTGTTCAATTACCAGTGTTCTTCTACTCACACAGCTATCACATGTAAGTTCAACTATATTTAAAGTCAGCATTTCTTGGACCTGGCAATATTAATAAACTTTCTCAAATATTTCTCTGTCCTCTCTCAACATTTTTGGAGGGGTAGGAAAGTGGGTGAAGAAAAAATTCTGATTATTTCTTCAATAAGTATGGCTAGCATTTCATAGGTACAAAATAGACAGTAGATTTGATAAAGATAAAAATCAAAGAATAAGAGACTTGAAAATGTAAAAACAGCTCTGGAAATTTTCAAGACAGGAATAGATACATTCAGTTTTGGACATGTAGCTGCTCTGAAAGCGTTAAAGCACCACAGCACTCACCTTTGTCATCCCTATATAAGACCTACATACACTTACTTTCTCTGTTCTTTCCTGGAGAACAGCCAGAGGAGCAAGGTGACACAGCTATGGACAGTAAGTGAATCCAGTGTGAACTAAATTCACACTGAACCTGTGGCAGCTTCATTCACAAAAATCCCAATTTTGGGATTCAATTCAATTGAATTGAATCCCAAAATTTGGATTTTTGTGAATGAATTGTTCAATTTGTTTTGTGAGTGAATTGTTCAATTTTGGAAGGGACTTCTGGAGGTCATCTTTGGCAATTCCCCTGCTCAAGGCAAGGCCACCTACAGCCAAGTGCCTGGCACTAAGCCTGGCTGGTTCTGAGTGTCTCAAAGCTGCTCACTGAGACCATACCTCGTAAGCTTCTTGGTATAGCTCTCATGGGAGAAACCAGCAAAAGCCTTACTGAAGGAAATCACTTGTAAACAGTATCTACTACCCTCTCCTTGTCTACCATGCCACCCAGCTCATCACAGATGTTCATCAAGCTGGTCAAGCACGATACCCCCTTGGGAAATCTGTGCTGACTACTCCTGATGATCTTGAACTTTATGTACCAGGAAATGGTTGCCAGGAAACACTGCTCCTTCACATTCCCAGGAAGCCTGTAGTTCGCTGGGTCCTCCTTTCTGAAGATCAGAGCAACATTAGCTTTGATGTAGTCCCTAGCACCTCTCCTAGTCACCAAGATCATTCAAAGACTATTAATGGTGGCCTCACAGTGACACAGGCCACTGCCCTCAGCACTTGTGGGTGCTTCCCATCAGGACTGGTGGATTTATGTTTGTTCAGTTTGCTTAAGTATTTCCTGATGTTCTTCTTTCACCAAGGGTACACATTCCTTGCTTCAGACTTTCCCCTCATCTCTAAGGCCTGGGATTCCTAAAGACCAGTGATACCACAAAGGACTGAGCCCAAGAAGGCATTCAGTACTTCAGCCTTTTCAGTGGCCCCTGTCACCATGGCCAATGTCCTGTTCACCAGGGGGCCCACTTCAATTGTCTTCCTCTTGCTATTTATGTACTTACACAAGACCACCTTGCTTTTGACATTTCTCACCAGATCCAGTTCCAGCTGGGCTTTGGCTTTTCTGATTGCACCCCTGCAGGCGTGGACAGCATCTCTGTACTCCTCTCAGGTTACCTGTCCCTACTTCCATGTTCTGTATGCCTATCTTTTGTATTTGACTTCCCTGGCTTACCCATGCAAGCCTCTTGACACTTTTGCCTGACTTACTGTTCACTGGGATTTGCTGCACTTGAGTTAGAAGGAGATAATCCTTGAATGTTAACCAGCTATCTTGGGCCCCTCTTCCCTTTGGAGCTTTATCTCACGGAACTCTATTCTCCTGAAGCTCAAAGCTGTGATCTTGGTCTTCTGCCTTGCTTCTTCCTCTCAGGATCATAAAGTCCACCATCTTGGCAAACAAGCCTGACTGACCTTGATACTCACAACCCCAATGAGCCTTTCCCTGTTTCACAAGGTATAGCAGAGCCATCCTCTACCACTTGGATCAGGAAGCTGTCAATCAGCACTTTGCAGTCACACCCTGCTGTGCTGTCCCTGCAGGAGACACCACATTCCTTGAGGTTCTCCTACAAGGACCATGGCCTGTGCATGTGAGGCTACTTCCAGCTCTTCAAAAAACATCTCATCTACTTGTTCATCCTGGTCAGGTGGCCTACAGCAGACACCCACTATAATGTCATCCATATGACATAATCCATAATATCCATCTATAATCCTTACCCATAAAGTCTCAATTGGAACATCACCTACCCCTAGGCAGAACCCCAGACATTCCAGCTGTTCTCCCACATAATGCTTAACCTCCCCTCCCTTATCCTCTTGCTCTGCCTTTCCTTAAGAGCTAATCTCCCCAGACTGTAACGTGGCACTTTGCAAGCCATCCCACCGTGTCACAGTGATCCCAAATCACACAGATGTCTTAAATCCTCGTGCTTACTTCCCATGCTGCTTGCACTACTGCTGTGTGTGCACTTCAGAGGCACCTCACCATGCTGACTTGGAATTACGCTCTACAGGCACTCACTTGCTCATATCCAAATGCTGGAGATGCTGTGTTCCCTTTCATGCTCTTTGCTTATCAGCCATGGCCATCACTCCCTCACAGTGCTGCTGTCAGTCACTCCCTCCCTCCCTGCTCCCACTTCAAAGCCCTCTCTACCAGGTCAGCCACAAGCTGGCTAAGATACCTCCACTGCCCTTTCCAAGCTGGATCCCATCTCTCCCAAGCAGTTCTTTGCATTCACAGAACTCCAAGCTTTACTGCACTGTGTAAACCAACCCAAAGAATGCTTCCCTTTTAAAAGCAATTCTCTTCCATACCACTTCTGCTGTTCCATACACATCTAGCTGAACAGCAGCCAACCCAAAACACTGTCCCACAACCCCAGTACGTTTCCAACGGACCCATTTAACAGATTTCACAGCAAGAACTCTGCAAACCCCTGAACAACCAACCATCATTGCTCCAAGATCTGAACTTCTAGAGTCAGCTTCAGCTGAATATCTAATCACAGTAAATATTCCATCACAGTCTATTGAGATTTAGAGTCAAAATCCACGAGACAAAGAAAGCTGAACTAGATAAAGGATTGGAGATCCTAGGGCTTTAGAGCCAGAGGAGGGGGAAGAAGAGCTGCAGCCATTGACATTGTTATGATGTATGCAGTCATTGATATGATCCAAAACAAATGATAAATGATTTTAAGTTGAGAATACTAGCTGGCTAAAATTAGGACACCAATGTAATTCTCAATGTAAATCTTCTCAGAGGAAGGTTTTATCATGTAGCAATGACTACATTCAGATTATTCTACCCAGCAGTCAGTGGTCTCTCTAAGAAAAAAAAAAAAAAAAATCAATTTTCATGCAAATTAAAACCCAGAGAAAAAGGAAAAAAAACCCATCCTGATTCACATAAAGTATTTATCTAGTTAATTTCTGGTAAATGTATACAAATTCCAAAGGTAACTGCACTTGTGATTGTGTTTAAACATAATACAGTTCTGGACAGACATGTCTAACTCATTTGAGAGCAATTACAGTGGTTCCTTCTGTGCACCACCTCAGGGACTGACATTTTCACATTTATTATGATTTTTGAGGGCTGTTTGTACCTCATGCATATATCCAATTAACTTGTTCTTATCAATCAAATTTAAACAGAAATGCCAAATTAGTCACGAATTTTCAGCTATTACTGCCTGAAATTTGTCTCCTAAAAGGTCTGTTGGCTTGATTTTACTGGGGGATGAAGAGGGGCAACACAAAACAGGAAAAAAAAAACCAAAACCAAACCAACAAAGGAAGAAAGAGCCCACTCCTACCAGAATCCAAAGGGAAAGTAACAACATACTAGAGCTGTGAGCCTACAAACTGGACAAAAAGACTACTAGCAAGGCATCTTTACAACCTCAACATCCACAACCTCATTCCTGACAGGCATTTATTTTGGATACAGACACACACGTATCAAAACATGAAATACCACTCCAGTATCAGGCTTGCACCATAAGCTGCATTCACACACATGTACCAACCTTGGTTCAAATATGTGAGAGTTTCATCATATAATTTGACTGCTGGAGATGTTGCAGCACACATAACATACTGGAAAGGTGGATGCTTGGTCTCATTTTCTTGTGGAAGGCTGGAATCTTCCTGTTTGAAAATAGGCAGCGCCAAAACATCACTGAAAAGAAAAAAACCACACAACTTTGAGACTGTTGGCCCTGTTTTGACTGAAGTTAAAGAAAAAAGTTATTTGTGACTTAAAAAGCTCCACAGTGAAATACATATAGATTTTACTAATAAAATGACTAACAAAATTCTATATGAGCAGTATCAAAAAGATTTTCCACCAGAACTTTAGGCAAGGATGCATAAACAAAATACTATGGGACTTAAGCAGACAAATAATTTTACTGATGCTTTGAAAATCTAATCTTTGTTTCCTGTCTCCACTTAAAAAATCAGTTCTCTCTTAACTTTTCACCTGTCAACACAGCCAAGCTTGCCTAATAAACATGCAAACGAAAGCAAGGTTTTAATTTTCTGTTTGGAATAACGTATTTCTCAAAGTGAGTTACCTACACTGTGAAAGTATCCCTCTCCTCATTTAGTACCATTACGTTAAGCTATTAATTCTGTTGGCATTCTCACACTTTTCTTAGGCTTTGGCACCCTGATAAGCTCAAAAATGATTAAGCAGCAGACTCACAAAACATAAGCTATGAAAAGTTTATGCCAGGATTCACTTCACTTATCTATGATGCATAACCACCAGAAAATCTTTGGAAATGCTATGTTTCTAGAGAATAAAGAGCAATCCGTGTTGCCCACAAGCTGTGGTAAGAGAGACAGCTTCACCACAACCAGCAAACACATCTTCTGCTTTCTACAGAAATTAATAATCTGTATTAGTAATAATCTTCCTTGTATACAGAAATCCTGCATAAATTAGATTTTTAGGAGCTTTTCTTGCACTGAATTTTGGTTCATGCATCATCTGCATATCCATGCAACTTTCCTTAAAAAGGTTTCAAATGTGAATTAAGATCTCACACCACCTCACCTGTTAATTTAGTTTTTACCAACATGTATCTTGTTTCTATCTCTTGCATTGATCTCAAACATGGATTTGATATATTTTGTAAAACAGTTATAAATGCCTGTATTGCACAACTATTTCTAAGTTGTACACTAAAATTTTTGAAGTAAAACTGCTTTTTTACTGTTCCTCATTTCTGCAAGAGTCTGCTTTATTTAAAGAAAAGTCTATTAATTGCTAATGAATTCCAGCTCATATCTGAAGAATCAAAAAAGTGTATCACAATAAATTCAAAAAATGAAATTACACCTAATGTTTTCATGTCACATAGGCTTAGAATGTAAGACTTGGTCTGCTCAAGTCTTAGATACGCAGAGTGCAGGGGCACCCCAACTTTTTTTCAGGGCAAGTGCCACATTCCACTAGGGTTGTTACTCCCTGACTACTTGGAAAACGTTATATTGACAAGAAAATATTTATGAAGGGTGAAAAAGTCTAAGAAGTTTGTCTAAGCCTTGGAGAGACTGTACCGTGAATCCCCAAAAAGACACCGAAAAAAGACACCCATATAGTTTCCCCTTCACTAGGAAGAAACCACAGGAGATGCTACAAAGACTGATGAGAGCAGGACAAGGCAGGACACTGCCCAAAAAAGCATTAGAAGCCTACTGAACCATGTCCTAGCTACTTCTGATGCCATCTCCTCAAACTGCAGCCCAGAGAAGAATTAAGTTACAAATGAAGATGCGAAATAACCACTTCAGAGAGTGGACACCCTTAAAAGAGTTTTCTCATACAGAGACAAGAATCCGTGAGTAGGACAGAAAAATCCACAGATGGGTGAGTGCTCCTTGAGGATGACTCAGAAGAAAGTGAAGGAAGGAGCTGCTTCAAGTCCCGATGTCATCAGGAGGGCAGCAGGAGCAGCCCAACACAAGAGGGAGTGCTGTGACAGTGACAAGCAGAGGGAAGCAAGTGTGCTCTCAGGACAGCACTGCTGCACCAGGAACCCACGCTCACCACACACTTCAGCACCCAAAACACAAGTGCCATTATGAGGAGGAACTTTAAAATGGCAACAACACGGAAACAAGGGCAATGTTTAAAATACACACGAGTCAAAGTGCAACAAGCAAGGCATGAGAAGTATCTCATCAAATAAATTACCTGTAATTCTTGAGTAAGTTCTGCAGCACTTGCCTTCACATAACACACATGATTAAAGAGAAGTCTTTTGTGTATTTGTGAAAAATATCTTTAAAGCCTTCATTTTCCACTCACAATTTGAAGTTTATAATGTAGCTGGTCTGGCTTAAGAAAGTGTGATGTGGGGTTAATGAATTAGCTAAGAGACTTTGCATTGGAAGCCTGCAAATACACCAATTTAGGCAGCTTTAAACCAGCTTTTGCTAATACTTACAAAGCATAGTGACTAACTGCCACTGCAGAAGAAGGAAAAATAAAGACATCCAGCTCTACAAGCCTACAATTTAGCTGTAAAGAGAGCACAATGTTCATTCTTAAATGCCACCATTCTAAAAAATACTCTGTAAGACAGCACAAGACAATTTTTTCCTCTAAAAGTCTTCTGAGTACTAATACATTCCAAAGGAAAAGACAAGCCAATGCAATGTAAACTCCTTCCTAGACCATGTTTATATAAATACGATTTAAATAATATTTTGATTCATTCACTTGCAAACAATGAAATATTAGTGTTTTTTGCATTTCCACATACACTCTTTCCCCATCTAAAAAGAGATTAAAGCTGCAATTAAAACAGTCAATAAGGTATTTCAAATTAAGACCTGAAGGATCAGTTTAAGGATCAGGGACTAGCTAAATTTCACAGCAACAAACATCTTCTACAAATAAAAATTCATTGCAGCACAGGTGAAGAAAAGATGCAAGGACTGCTTACAATGGGAAATAGAATAGGAAACAGGAACTTAATATTTTTAATAGTGCTCTTTACTGAAGCTAAAGATGAAAAACTGCATCTAATATATGCTATTGCATCAATCACATTACCAGAAACTATGGAGACGCTAAATCAGTCTTTTTACCACCTCTAGTCTTAGACTGATTCTATTTTAACACCCAACAACGACAAAAACCAAACCCATAAAGAAATCCCACAAACAAACAAACACAATACAGAAAACAGATCAACCTTGTCAGCTCCAGCCTTTTTCCTCTCAGACCCCCACTACAATTTCTGCATTTATAAGCCAATGTCCCAGCAGAACAAATCATCTGCCCACAGTCAAGCCCTGGCAGCCTCCATGCTTACATACACTTATGTAGGCATCCTTCAGTCATTTTCTTCCTCACCTGGTGAAATCTTGGTTTTGTTAGGCCAGTACAGATTAGAGACAGGGGTTGTAGTGCCAGCTTTGCTTAAGTTATTTCACACAGCAAAGAACCTGAACTTAAAGTTCTTACCTAAACTGAAGTGCCCACTGGCAGAGCAGCCCACATGGAGGAAAAGCCAAGTGTTCCAAAATAGCTACTGCTGAAATTATTTCAGACTACAGGAGAACAGAGAAGAGAGACTGATTCTGTTCCTTTTTTTCCCATTATTAATTTTTGATCTTGTGAAATAAAGACTCATTTACTTCACTTGTCTCATTTAAGTGAGCTCTAGAACTACAAGCAAGCTGATGTATGGGTGAGTAGTAACCTTGGGAAGGACAAATAGCATCTTTTGTTATATTTTCTGGTATAACTTGAGAAAGTCCATCTAGCAGGATTTACTCTCCTGATGGAAGGAACTCCGAGACCAAGTTTTTGAAACTATTAGCTCTAGTAAGAAAAGTCTTATCTCAGTTCCTCAGCATGTGTTATCTAAAGCATTCAAATGAAAGGCACCTATAGGGAGGAGGAAAATTTACCCAGAGAACAACCCAACAGAAAGTCTTCATTACACCCCAAATGCAGGCAGCAAACCTATCCTCCAACACAAGTTATGCTCAACACTACTTATGCTACAGAGGTACATACATGAAGCATCATTATACAAAAGCAGGAAGGCTTAGAAGAGGAAGTAAGGTGAATGTTACCACTTGAACTAAAGCATCCAGTGGGATGCACCACATGTGAGAAGCTCTCCTACGTCATGTACCCTAGATGAACATAGTACAAAAAGACCAAGAAAAATGTAATTTATCCCCCCATTCTTGTGAAATGTGTTTGTAAGCCTTCAAAACACCTTCCTTAAAAATTTAAAACCTTCTTTCCACACATTGTCCAAAGCATTTTAAAAAAAGCCTAACACACACATACAAAAAAACCCCTCCCTAATAATAATAATAATAGGGTCAAAAAATAAATGAAGAACTTCCTGTCCTTACAAGAACAGGAACTACTCTGTCCACAAAATTCAAACTGATGTTCCATCAATCATCTGCCTTATCTATCTTCTGGATGTATGTATACTTTTGGGTGTGAGTACTAAAGCATCCGAAGGCCTTTTGAAACTTTAAAGCATGTTTTTTTACGAGCACAAATACCTTTAAGAAAAATTTTTCTCAAGCAGTCTTTGAATTAAGAGTTATGGTCTCAAGGCCAAGCTCTGAACTGTTCAGAGGTATGAGCAAGCCATAGGAAAATGTAAGGCAATAGGAGACCAGGTACTTCCTAAAAAGCAAGTTTGATGGGGGAAGTACCCCTGGAATTAATTTCTGGGAAACAATCTTCTCTGCAGCAGCTGTCCGAGAAATCCTACCCAGGAGAAACAGGTGCAAATGTCATGCTGTTCCTGGGAATCCCACAGAAACTCAGATGGAGAAAGGCTTCAATTTAAGGGCAGTCTGGCACAAAATACAAGAAACCACCGATCAAAGAAAGAAGAAAATGCCAACAACATCACGTGTCCTTCCTACCAAGGAAAAGAAGTAAGAATGTCACCATGACAAATCCACTCCTCCAACACAGGGAGGTCAGGCAGCTGCTCTCACTCACAGCAGGCTCCAGTACAGATGGCTCCTACATGCAGAAGAGCACATGAAGGCAGACCTGCTGCCCTGCTCTCAATCTGCTATGTACACCCAACATCAGAGGTGACAGAGGAACAGAGAAGACAGTTCTGCGCTTTGAAGTCTTTTCCTTAAAAATTAAACTGCCCCCTGACTTTCTGTAATGTATTCACACACTCAACTTGGAAGAAAACAACAAAAAAACTCAAACCCAGGCCAATGTCAACGATCTAGAACACGAGGTTTATCTTTCAACATGTTTTATCTGTGGTAACAGAACAAGGAAGCTTAGGTTTATGGACACACTTTTCCTTCAAATGCCTATTTCCTCACAGGTATTTACTTACTTGTGTGCTTGCACGAAGAATCGAGCTCCAATTCAATCAGTACTTGACATTTTATTTTAGAGAGTATATGTAAGTGATTTTTTTTTTCTACAGTGCAATGCATAAAAAAATAGAACAGATCACTAAAAGAGAAGCATTATAATGTATTCTGCAGAAAATACTTTGTACATCTAAAAAAGCAGAAAAGAAAAAAATAATCATGATAGCATCAGCAAAGATTCCTCTATCAAAAATCCAATATAAGCAGCAGTAGAGGGTCAAAAGAGTGGGAGACATTAGGGGAAACATAAACAGCAATTTGCCTGTCATAATGTAACAGCAGCCAAAACCAGGGCCTGAACGAGAACTCTTTTTTGGTTTTGCCCAGCAATTATTTAGTTAAGGCAGTAACTGTCACAACCCAATCATGTTTATCAGAAGCCGAAAAGGCTGTCAGGACCCAAAAGCTGTTAGAGAACACCCTCCCTTTCTCCTCCTGAAAAGAGAGCTCTAAGTTGACAGACAGCATTTCCTGACTGACCATCTCAGAGTTCCTTCAGCCTGAACAGTGCTGGAGGTTGGTACACAAAGTGCCCTCACCAGCCAAGGCTCCCCACAGCACAGTGAGGAGACAAGAGTGAAGACTGCATCAGGCTTTCCCTCTCCTCAACCAAGGCAGCACACAGCTGCATTCTCCAAAGACAATTGAGTGTTTGGGAGATGCAGCACAGGCAAACTGACTTGGTTCTCCAAAAATGGAGGATTGCCTGCATGTATTTTCATACAGTCTTTTGTACCAAAACAGCTACTCCTGAAATAATTGTCAAGTTCCCCATGACAGGGTTGAATTGTACCACTACAAACACCATTGGAATTGCAAACATTTAAATAAATCCATATACTAAGCTTTCAAATTACACATAAAAATTTAGTCATTAAGGTATTTTTCTGTCTATTGATGCTCAATTAACCCAATGTATAGTGATTTAATAACCAAATAATTCACTGAGAAAAAATGGAATTCTGGTAGAAAGATGACAGGCAGTTCTTTGAAACTTAACTTTAAACAGCCTCCATTTTTTAATAGTTCATAGCAACCATGAGTGATCCTCAAACATACACAACTACTTCTGTGTTATAACGGATATTATGAGGGATTCAAAAGAAACCATGATAGGTGCCATTATCAACAGAAACAAACATTAACTTCCTTAAATTAACTCAAAACTCAGTATCACTGAAGGGTACAATGTTTTTATATGGGTTTTGGTGAACGTGTTGACGCATCTGACAACTGTTACAATAAGTTTAATTTAATTTTGTGATTATAGGTAGTTTCTTTTTGCATGAGAAGGTGCTACCAGAAAAAAAATGGGTATTGAGACTTGATAAAGAAATTTCAGAAAGTATCTAAAACTAAAACTGTGAATCTGAAGGGAAATTCAGGAGGCACTTAGCTGCCTTCTAACAAGTCCTATAATGGACTGATGATCAATGAACATGTGCAACTTTTCCAGGAAGAATAAACACAGGAGTAATGCCATAAATTCTATCTAAGGGCTCTGACTTACCATCAACTCCAGGAAGTATCAACTCCTTTATATACAACCCCAACAGTTAAAGAGATTACATGCAGATCTAAGAAAATCAAAGGGGCATATACCTTGAGGACTTCTCCAAGAATTCTCCTCTAGGCAATATTTAATTTTCTTCTTTTGCTTTGTTAGCAAGTGACAAGTAATTAACTTCCAGTGGCACAATGAACAGTGACAGAGCAGTATCCTTCCTGTGCATGCTTTGCCACTTCTTTTGGTTTTCCCCTCTCACATCACTTGACAGGCCATCATTTCTCTGAAGTAGAAATCTAACCAATATATAGAATAACTTACTTACATTGTGCTGAGAATCTGAATCCAACAAACACTGATGGCAATTAGGTGACCTCTTGAACTATAGGGTCTGTGACTGTAGCTACAAATACTACTACTACTCTGTATGTTTTCCAAAAATACTCTGCAGAGGAAGTGCATAACAAGATTCAAGACTAATATATAGCTTAACTTATAAAATATTACTTTTGAAGTGCTGTTTTTAATGGCTACAACTCTTTCTGTGGTAATTCAAAATGTCCTAATAGGCAGGTATATGCGAGCCTATTAGCCAGCCACCATAACAGGATTATATGACCAGAAAAAAACAATCTATCCCACAACAATAAGGATGATACTTCTTACAGTTCCTAGAAACTGAAGTAGGTGCATTACTAGGATGAGAAATGAAGTTAGGAATACACAGGAAAATATAGAAAAACCTAACAGTCAAAATGCAGAACTTTTAATCATAAGAGATCCTAGAAAGCACTGAATCAAGATAGAGAAGAGCAGCTCTTGAACATGAGCACATGCATTTTCCATTGATGTCTGCACTTAGAACCCACCCAGGCAACAACCACATAGCTGCCCACAAAAACTGGCACACCACTTCATGGGATGAATGTCTGAAGGCAAAGACAGAAACGGGACAGAAGTGGGATAAAATCCAGACAAGCTGAATATAAAATCAGGAATATTCTCATCAAGAGAAATGAATCACTTCGCTCTCTGAACTGGCAAGTTCTCAATGTTATTTTTAATTTAAAAAAAAAAAACCAAAACAAAACAACAAAAAACAAACCAACCAACCAACACACAATCCAAACCCCACACAGAACAAAACCCCCATCAAATACATGTCCCACCATAAATCCACCGAACTCACAATACCAAACACTATCAAAGTGTCCTCATTTCTGTCCAGCAGAAGCCCTTTTCTGTAACTTCCAGCAAAGACACTGCACTTCCAAACATTTTACCTGGGATGTCCTGCCTTAAAGCATACATAATAGATGAAGCTTGTGGTCACCTGCAAGCTCCAGTTTCCCTTGAGAGAGAACGTGCCTTTTATACAGGCTAGACCATCAAAACTATCAAATGCAAGTGTTTTACTTCTCCAGACAAAATCCTTTAACACCGACAAACCCTGTCGAAAACCTTGGACTTAAAATGTCTGTCGTTGCCTCCAAAACAGTTTCTCTTTTTCACACTAAGTCGTCACTCAGGAATCCACACATTCTGCCCATGAGCAAGCTAAAATTTACTCAAACAAGTACAGTTTTAACTTCGTTTCGAAAAGGCACATCCAAAGGCTACTTAAACACTAACTTTGTAAAACCTGGAAAACAAACAAGAGGTAAGGAAACCGCCAAGTTGGCTACCAACAGAGACCTACACGGCAAGGAAAAAAACCCCATCATTAAAGACACACTACATAGAAAAACCCCATCACTACACAGAAATACAGAGTAAGTACTGAATAAAGTACAACCATACTACCACTCTTAACGACAACGTTTACCTGCTCGAGAAATAACATTTTTAAACCCGGCAGGAAACACCTATTCTTTATCACGACAGAAATACATTTGCCGAGTGTAAGACGACCATAGTTTGGAACACAGGGTCGGGTTACACCCCGAAGAGACACCGAAATATCAGTTTTAGGGCAGGGATTTGGCATATAAAAGGAGCAGCACCCCGGCGCAGGCGGCTGCCCGCCCTTCCCGAGCCGCCACCTGCCAGTACAGCAGGGCAGGGCGGGAGCCCCTCCGGCACGGGCCCGCGCCTCGGGAAAAGCCGAAGGAGTTAAAAAAAAAAAAAAATAAAAAAGAAAGAAAAAAGGTGGGGGGAAAGGAGAAACTCCGTCTGCTTCCCGCGCAGCCTCAGCGTGCCCACGGCACGGGCAGGGCAGCGCGGCCCGAGGAGGCCGGCGGGGACGCGGCGCCCGGCGGCGGGGATGGGATGGGATGCGCTACCTCATGCTGTAGGCACCGGCTCCCAGCTCCTGCCCGATGCCCGAGAGGCTGGCGTCGAAGTCGTGCACCAGCCCGGACTCGATCACTTCATCCATCTTCAGCACCCACGCCATGTTCCGCCGGCCCCGCCGCGCTCCCGCCGCGGGAGGAGCCGGACGGGGCGGAGCCGCTCACACCGGGGCCGCCGGGGAGGCGGTGCCGGGCGGGCGAGGGGGCTGGAGGAGACGGGGGGAGAGCGGGGAAAAAGCACGTGCGGGGCGGGGGGACGGGGGCGGCTCCGCGCTCAGCCCCGGGGGGGCCCTTTCCTCGCAGCGCGACCAGGGCGCGGGGTCGCTCTCAGCATCCTGCGCCCGCCCGGCCGCCACGGGGCGCTGGGGACCGGGCGGCAGCCGCCTCCGACCGGACACTGCCCAGCGCCGCCGCTTCTGCCGCCGCCCGAGCTCCGACCCAGCCCAGCGGCGCCTCCCGCCGCATCATTCGCAGGGGGGAGGCTGCGGCGGCAGCAGCAGCAGCACCGCGGGCGCCCGCCGGGGAGGAGCCGCCGCCGGGGAGGAGCCGCCGCCGGAGGTCACGGCCGCCCCGGGGGCCCGCGCCCGCCGCTCCGGCGCGTCCCGCAGCGCCGCCGCCGCCGCTGCTCACGACAACATGGCGGCGGCTTCCACCCCCGAGCGCCTGCCGGGGCGGTGCCTGGCCGCCATCGGCGCCGCCGATTGGCTGGGCCCCACCGGCAGGGCTAATCAGGGAGAGGCGCGGAGGGGAGAGGGGGAAGCCCGGCCAATGAGGAGGCACTTCCTCACGCCAGGTGACGTCAGCGTGACGAGAGCGAGCCGTGCCTGCGCTCCGCCCCGGGCCCGCGGCATGGCGGGAGCGCGCCCCGGAAGCGGCGGCGGCTGCAGGGGCGGGAGCGGGAAGGGGCGGCGGCGCCCGGGCCTGTCCCGAATGGCCGCTGCTGGCCGGGCCCCGACCGCTCCCCAGAGACCTCCAGGGCCGTGGGTCCCGCTCCCCGCCCCGAATGGCCGCTGCTGGCCGGGCCCCGACCGCTCCCAGCGACCTCAGGGGCCGTGACTGCCCTGAGCAGCCGGGCTCGGTGCGAGGTGTCCCTTCCCATGGCTGCGGGGATAAGCTTTAAGGCCTAACCCAAACCGCTGCACCGTTGCTTTTTCCAGAGTACACCGAGGAGCCTTCCCGGAAAAACAGCCAAAACCCAGAGACTCACTGAATATTCCGACTTGGAAGGGATCCTCGGGGAACACAAGGGTCAGGTTGGAAGGGACCACACTGGGTCATCTGATCCAACCTCTCTGCTCAGGCATGGACACCCTGGAGCACATGGCACAGGATTGCATCCAGATTGTTCCTGGATATCCCCAGTGAGGGAGACTTCCACAACCTCTGTGGGCAATGTGTTCCAGTCACCCATATAGTAAAGAAGTTCTTCCTCATATTTAGGTGGAACTTCCTGTGGATTGGTTTCTGCCCATTGCCTTTCTCCTCCTATTGCTTGGCACCACTAAGAGCCTGGCTCTGTCCTCTTGACACCCTCCCTTCAGATAGTGATACACACTGATGAGGGCCCCTCTCTACTCTCAAAAAAATTCCCTTCATATTTAACAGTTCAGAGAATACTTACATAATTTTAGGATTTCATTATTACTATTAATTTCATTAAAGTGTTATGTGTGGAGTAAAAACTATTAAGACAGAACACTGTTAAGACTGTAAAATGGATTTTCATCCTATAGTAACATGCTTTAAGTACAATTGCACAAGTTTTGCAAAAGATAAAGGCAGGCCCTAACTTCATTAATGGTGAACAAAATACTAGCTGTTGTTCAAAATGTGCATATGGCATCCTCAAAGATAAAGAGAGGTATGCCGACCATGATTTATGGTGTTCAAAGAAAGTTTGTAAGTTAAAATGTCTGCCATCTTCTCAAAAAAAAAAAAAAAAAAAAAAAAGTACTGGTGTTATTCCTGCTGTAATTGCTGTAACAGTTCTTTGCCTGTCTGGGCAGAGATGAACAGCTCATCTGCATATAAGGAGAAGCTTAGAAAAAGTGAAATTTATTAAGAAGGCAGGGGCTCATGGACAAGCCACTAAGGTGGGCACTAGCTACCATGTTACAGCTTTGAGTGAGAAGGACTGAAATTACCACAGGCAAAATTCCTCTTTTGTGCCTGACAAGATGCCAGCAATACCCAGGCAGCAGAAACAACACAAACCCCCATTTTTGTAAGTTTTACAAAAGAAGATTTGTGGGAAACTTGAAGTAGTGCACTTTCTACTTCTGACAGATAAGACAGGCTATAAGACCAGAGAGGCCACATACAGTTTGATTTATGCATAGCAAAACTGGTTTCTCTGCTCACTAGACCTATGCTAACATAGCTACACAGCAGTTACGAGATCATAAATTGGTGATTTTGATACTGGGAATTGTTTTCTTGTGACATAAATTCCAATCATTCCTGAGGGCATCCTGAGAGGACACAGTGAAACCCATCCTCTTGCATTTCAGTCTTTAAAAGTTGGGTGTAGCTTGTCCATGATAAACAAGGTGACTGCTAGTTTTTCTGCAGATGTTATCTTTACCTATTTTAGGACACAAAATGCCCTTTTTCTGTTAAAACATGAATATTAAAGGGAAAGTATTTTTTCTTCAGCATTATTTGTATCCCTGGCTCATTCAGAAGAAGTTTTGTAGAGGTGTGCATTGTTTGGTTTTTGCTGTTTTTCAAGTACAGCCTTGTGATGTGTTTCTTTGGGGCAGGTTCCTTGATCAGTGCCATTCTCACATCCTCAGCTGAGGATCAGCAGTGCACGCAAATTGCTTCTGAGCAAGCCAGATCCACAAGTCTAACTTGTCAGAGACAACACTGTCTGTGGCCCTGCCATTCCATTTCTGCAGACCCAGTGACTGGAATTGGAGACATGATGTGATGGAGAGAAAGTGCAGGCAGTGGAAGTCTGATTTTGCCAATTCAATTTTGCTTTTGCAAAAAAGCATTCCAAGTGCAGTTCTGCTGGGATATGGGGATCCTGGGACACTCCTTTCTCCATCTGTTTATCACTGCTGCTGGCTGGCATCCTCCCCTGAGGCCGATTGCTTCTCTAGCAGCCTTACTGATGCCCAGATGTGGGACTGAGGTGTGCTGTTTCACTAAAGGTGCACTGAGGACAGAGCCAAGCAACTCAATGATTAAGAGCAGACTGAAGCCTCGTGCCTGGACTGGTTTGTGTTCTTTCTCCTCAAGGTAGTTGGCCTTGAGGGGCAATTTCATTAGAGATCAGCTCCTGCACACAGCCCATAATTGATGGAAGGGCCTCCCCTATGCTGTATTTCAGTCCCACAACACAGATGCAGGCTGCCATCCAAACCTAAAGGCAGCTGCTCAACAGTGTGTGGGAAGAGCAACTTCAGAGGGACTCAAATGGCAGATTTTTAGATAAGGGTGGGAAAATAGAAGCAAATATAGGGAGCAAAGGCAAGGAAAGGAAAGGCAAGGACATGGAGTAAACAGGCCCAGAGGAAAGCTGTGAGGGGACCAACATCCCTGTGGCTGAAGAAGGGAAGACTGGAGGAGTGACACTTTGCACCCTCACTTTCCCTTGTGGCTTGCTTCCTTTTGTGCTGGAGCCGCATGTGTCACTTGTAAACAAGGTGGGAACTCGAGCACCCATCCTTCATTTCTGCTTTATTGCTTGAGTCAATAGAAACAGTGCTGTGCTTGCTATCTGTGTTAACCAATCTGAATTTCAGATCACTCTCACCTTTGTACTGAGATGGATTGATTTTATAAAACTCCACTGCAGTTTCATTAGTTTCAGGCTTTGGAACCCAAATATAGCCTCAATTCCTTGGGGTTTCTTTTTGGCTGGTTTGCTTGTTTTAAAATCTAAAACTTAACACATTTCTAGTAAAAACATGCTACTCAACAATTCTGCAAGAGAACTTGTGATGTTGTGATGCAGCAATAGTTGCAAGGCTACCAATACAGTAAGAGCCACATCAAGATAAATTATTAAACACTGTTATGTTTATGTACATTCTATTCAGCCAAAAAGTAATAAGCTAAAGTTTAATACAAAGAGTGAACCACATTATAAATTGAAACTTAATTAACATCAAGATTATCTGTAATCTATGAGCCTAGCTCTTGTTGAAGCACAATAATTTTTAACTATAAGAAAATTTGAATACTGTACACAAATAATATTTCAATCATGCAGAGGTTAAGTAGGTTCACAGGTCACAGGAATATGCTGATGCAATAAGCTGTATATTGCATGAGAATTTCAATGCAAAACATTTACCCTGCACTGATATGACAAGCAGCCCAAACCCCTCGTTCCACAGATCAGTTGAACTGCAGCAAATAATCAAAGCAGATATGAGACATCAAGGTACTTCTAAGTCTGTATTATTTCATATAAAGGGAGTTTTATCTACAGACTGCAAATGTAATTAAAAAATCCCAACCAACCAAACCAAATACACCTGTGAACATCATATTAAGCAGGAAAACATTCCTAACACTATTAGTAGCATGCACATACAGTGACGTAGCTTGTGAAAATTGTAGGACTACTGCAAAGTAGACCTCTACCATTTTGATTCTACTGTTCCAATTACTTTCAAATCATCAGCTCTATTTGAAGGCTTCAGCTTGTGGATTAGCAAAGGTTGCAGATACACTCTGCAGTCCTGTGTATTATAGCATTATAATTATAATTATTATGATAAAAAATCACCCCCATCCTTCACTTACCGCAGGTAGCTGTTGTTGCTGGTGGGATACTGGTGGTGGTGATAATGTTCAGGCTGGCTGTGCCAGAAAAGCATTTTGGGGTGAGGTGAAGGTGAAGCATTGTGTTCAGCTAGGAGATGGTCGCTGCAGTGATGGGAGATAGGAAAGAGAAAACAAATACTCAAATTCAGATTGCAGTTGCACTTGGGTTGCTCTCAGGCCTTTTGTCCCTCCCTCCAGAAGAGGCAGGCAGCTGATGGCTTCGGCTGCTCCCCACACGCTCTCCTGCTCCCCAGACTCGCTGTGCTCCTGCTGCTGCCCAGCTGCAGGGCTTTGCTACTGCCAGTGTGGCATAAGCACAGCTCAGAGCTCACCAGCATCCCTGTTTCTCCCCTCCTGTCCCCCCACAGTGTCCTGGAGTGTCAGTGAGCAAACCCTGTGCTACAGAGCCAGGGTAAGGGCTGTTTCACTGCACTTGGCCTCAGAGAGGCACTCAGCTCCCCCTTCACACAGTCTAGAGACCTTGAACACTGTAACCTGCATAGGCACTACTGACTGCAGAGAAAAAAAAAAGGTGGAATACACAAAGACCTCTCTAAGGGAGAAAGATGCCTTCTCAGCAGTGTTTAGATTGCAGCCTTTTTGCCTGCTCATTTCATTCTGGTGGCAGGCAGACTGCAACCTTATAGTCAGTCACCTTCTTGCCATGAACCAAGATTAAAAAAACCCCAGCCTAATGATGAAAACACTGTCAAATTGCAGGAAAAATATTTACTCCAACACCACTCCTCACACCCACACTTTAGGGAAAAATCATATTCAGATGCAAACCAGCTGCTTGGTGCACTCAGTGCCATTTGTTTGCTGGAATTTGCAGCCAGGACTGCAGTATCAATTTTAAAACACACAAAATAGTACAGGTTGATACTGGAAAGACCTTGACACTCAGAAGTAATAGGAGGCACACATCCAAAATCCTCATCTGAAAACAGTTACCTGCAGAGGGCACCCATTCTGCTTGAAAAAGGAAGGACTACTGACAAATAGTAGTAGTTCATTGGTGGCTTTGTTATTTTTGTGGTTCTTTTTTTAAAACCCAGCTCATTCTATAAAAAGATACTTGTAAAACGTATTACAATATTGTGGCAACACACAAGCTATAAAAATCAGGACATCAGAGAGCAAGATTCTGGGAAACAAAAAGGAATTATTTAATATTAAAATGATAATAATATGGAGCAGCCAAAAAAGCTTCAAATAAACATAATTGGTTGGGGATTTTTTAATAGCATCTCAGACAATTCTCCCTTAATTTACTCTATTTACTTGACATCAAACAATGCAAACAGAAATGAATCACAGAATGGTTTGGGTTGGAAGGGATCACAGAGGTCATGTACTGTGGGCAGGGACTCCTTTCACTGGACCAGGTTGTTCAAAGTCCCACACAACCTGATCTTGAACACTTCCAGAAACAGGGCAGCAACAATTTCTCTGAGCAACCTGTTCCAGTATCTTACTACTCTCACTGCAAAGAATTTCTTTCTAATATCTAATCTAAACCTACTCTCAGTTTGAATCCATTCCCCCTTGTCCTGTCACTACATACTCAAATGTCTCTCTTTGTCTTTCTTGTGGACTCCCTTCAGGTACTGCAAGGCTGCAGTAAGGTAACCCTTCAGCCACCTCTTTTCCAGACTGAACAAACCCAATTCTCTCAGCCTTTCCTCACAGGAGAGGTGCTCCATCCCTCTGGTCAGCTTGGTGATCTCCTCTGGACTTGCTCCAACAGGTACATGTCCTTCCTGTGCTGGGGAACCCAGAGCTGGATGCAGCTTTCCAGGTGGGGTCTCACCAGAGTGGAGTAAAGAGGCAGAATCATCTCCCCAGCATATAATAATACAGAATAATAGTAGAGGAACTGTAAGTGTGGGATGAGAAACAAACACCCACAGGTGACACTGCCCAGGAAAGCAGACAAGAATTGGGACTGCTGCCTTAGTGATTCTGAGAGATGATTCTCCTCCAAGTGGCACAGAAGCACCTCGAGGAGGGCTGTTATGACACAGATCTGCTTGTGTACACAAAGTGATCTTTGGTCCAGCAAGGATGAGAGCTGGGTGAGTCTTTTCAAGGTTAGTTGTTCCTCTTACATGTCTCTGTCACTGCAGACTTGAAACAGGCATCCTCACAGACGGAAAGGGCTGCACATGTCCCAGTGATCACTTTTTTATTTTTTAAATAATTATTTTGATTTCAGTGACTGTAGGAAAATAATATATATCCTGGTATCCAGTTTGCTCCACAAACCAGTAAACTGTAAAATAAAGCTACTCTGTCTTCAACCCTGGATTTTGGCAAAGGAGTTAAATGCATGCAGTGCATTTATTTGGAAGCTCCATTTCCATCTACACTGATTATTCTCAAGAAGAGAGCTACACATGCCACAAAACACTTTCACAAACTTCCCCTGGGGTTTACAAAAGCTTCTCATGTAGAGGGCAGGCACGTTTTGTTCTGTGACTTGTGTTTCTGCAAATGGAAAGGGTAATACCACAGATTCCCTTTCATTCGAAGAGCTCTACCACAAAATGGCTTCCACTTCTCTATGCATATCCCACAGAGCTCATGTGGCTTAAATTGCCCAACACTTTTCTCCCTCCCCAAACCAGCCCACTGCTTTTCACAGATGCTCATTTGTCAGAATGCAAATGAGAAGGAACACTGCAGTTCTGATTGGTCTTTTTTTTGTGAAGTCCAAGACAGAACTTGGGAGCAAAAGCATTTGAGACATCTGTTTTTTGTCTTTAGCATAGACTTGGTTCCTACCCCTTTTAGAATTTTGATACTTTTAAGTAACACAAACACCATATATTAGGGCTGCAGATTTGTTCTTAATAACAAGATAGACAATGTGCTGTCACTGAAAAAATAATCACCCCAGGGGAGCCCAGGCAAGCAGCTGCAGATTCAGCAGGTCTGGGTTCAGCCCATGTATTCCAAATGCAGAGAGCAAGCAGGAGCTTTAATTCTGTGATCTCAGTTCTCTGTCATTAGCTGTTACCAGAGCTTTGACGCTCCTGACCACAACAGAAGGCTGTAATAAAACACAGGAGCATCACAGCAAATGTGCCCATTCAGTCTCTTACCTTCATTTGATTATTCAAATATTACCCTTATGTGGACAAGTGAGTCATTGATAATATGCAAAAAACTACTGCCTCGAGGAGATGTTTGTAGGGAGGGTGAAGAAATGGCAGCTTTTCTGATCTAAGTACCTGCTTCTTACAAAAGGTAGAAGTCCCAAGGCCTGTGTGACAGGTGTCCCTCATGGTATGCAAACTATTTCAAAATTGAGAGTGTGACCACAGAAGCTGCTGCAACAAAACATCCTATCCCACCGTGACCACTGTCCCTGATGGTATAACAGAAGCAAAGCACAAGCAGCTCTTGTGGACTTCAATACTGTGAAAGTGGAAATTTTGCTCTTTTTTTCCCTCCAAGGGTTGACAAGATGATTATCAATCATGATGCTTTGAGTTCCTCGTATGGAATATAGTAGACAGAATATGTAGAAAAAAGTTATTATTCAAACTAATTATTATTCAAAATAATTTAGTGTTCTTTTTCTTTGTCCTATTCAGAGTCTTGTGTTTTGACTGATCTCTGTTGTGAACAGTATATGGGTACAGCTTCAAGTACAGTGTAACTTAGTTTTTAAAATCAGGATAAACTTCCCAAGTTACATCTAAATGTGGTATTTTGCCTTGTGAAACACTGAATATTCCCTACACCTGCTGCCCTTGACCAACCTCTAGACATAAAGGTATGTGGTTACACGGTCCTTTAAGTTTGGGGACAAATAAGGTGAGTTTTTTACCTTGTACTGTTTATTGTTAAGGAGCTATTTTTTTTCTTGCTTTATGATCCGCCCAGTAAGTACACAGATCTCAGCAAAGGAGCAGTGTATACACAAACAACAAGACATTATTTATTTAAAACATGTCTTGCCCTAAGGCTTGTGTATGGCATACAAAGTCCAACCTGAAATTTAAGGTGGGGAGGCTCATGTTTTGCTAATGGGTGGATATGAAGTTAAGTATTTTAGCATATAGTACCTCATAACTTTATTGGATTTTTTTCCCATGAGTTGCATTCAAAATGATGAAGTCTCCTAAGGCATCACTCAACTTGCTACTCTTTTTTATAGTGATCAGACTCTTCATAGAATTTTTCTGATTGCTCTTCTGAGAACTACAACAAATGACCTTAAATACTGGCATTATAACCAGTTACATATGACCAAATGTCATCTTTGCTCTTTGCTTTCACCGGGTAAAAATTGTTCTACAGAAAACACATTAAAAATTTAATCAGGCACAATGTAAGACACTGTGAATTCAGTATCTATTCTGAAAATTTTGTTTAATGGAAGTTTTTACTGTCCAGTGATTCTTGTTGTGCTTAAAATACTAGCTTTCAGTTTAAAGTCAGAAGAATGTTTTATATTGATGCAGAAGCAATCCCTACGTACTTCATTTCCAAAAGAGTTGAAGAAAGTATTGTTATTTTGATGCACCCTATTTGGTCTCTGGACTCTTTTTGGTTGTACAGCAGTTGCTGCCTAATGCAGGGTGACCTTGGATAACAGTGAGTTAGTTATCATGTCTAGATGATACTCCTGGATTGGATGGGCTATGAATCCATCACACATCTCTGTGAAAGGTGCTGACACACACTTCTAGCCCCTCTGTTTTTGAGAGCACAACTTCTCTGTCTCTCCTATCCACCTTGTTAGTGAGAGTATTCCCTCCTACTGCAGTGAACTTAAACAAAGCTGGGTAACAGCCACAAGCAGGAATAACTTCTGCATGTGATCCATCCCTGCTATTCTCCACACACCTCCTGACACACTAAGGGCTGGCCCAGCCCTGTCCTTTGCTGTGTCTGGTCATCTGAAGGTGGCAGAAGGACAGGGTCACTGCTGACAGCCTGAGAATAGCAATGCACTGTGTCCATGGAGTGCAGCAAAGGATGAGCAGCAATGCCCCCACATGCTCTCCATGTGCACCTGCCAACTTTAATCTGGATTCTTGGATATACTAGGTGCTGTAATTTGGGCCTGTTGAATGCTGAAGGACTGCTGCATTTACCCGCCCTTCTTCTGTGATACAGAACTCTTGAGAAGCAGGCCTGCCAACAAAAATAAAGGGGAAATGGGAAAACCCACAATGAACATTTTTAGTAGAACTCCCAAATTCCAGTAGTAGTCTTAGGACAGTGCCAGCATAGAGCCAAGACAACACACCACAGGATATCTGACAGAACTGTGCTTGATGCATAACCCTGCTGAGCATGCCAAATGCTTCAAGAGCTCCTTCTGAGCATTTTGATCAAATACATCAGATATGTGGCAGACCCTGTGGACTTGTTTCAGTTGTCTCCTTGATACAAGTGCTCACTTGGGGAAGTCACTTCATATGTAAAGGAGAAATATGGATTGCTTCCAATGCTCAACTGTTACCAAAACCATAGATTTGGCTGCTTCTGAAGAATGCAGCAGGATATGCTGCTTTCCTCATGGGGTCTTGTCCCCTTTTAAGAAAGTCTGCATTGCAAGGAATTCCTGGTCTGTAGTTTATTCCTCCATATTCCTCACATGACCTACTTCTCGATCTCAGGATGCAGTAAGGTGCTGAGGTATGAGCTGAGGAATAAATGCCTTACTGACATCACCTTACAAGATGAAGCATGGCAAGTATTACCTTTGCTTTCTTCTGTTTTATCTGCTGCCCTTTAGGAAAACCATGGCACACAAAGAAACCTGTAACATGGAGATCATTTGTAGGCACTGAGATTTTGACAGCATCACTAACCAGAGAGTATTTTGATTAAACCCATTACATCATACCTGAATCTAAACTTAAGCTAGCAGGTTTTTATGATGGTGGCAAAGGGTGGAGTCCATTTTATTTTAATATGACTCAGAAGTCTGTAAAGGTGGACAAGTTCAAGTTGTTGTTATTCTGCTATTCTGGGTCTGGTAGCCTAAAAATCAGTATTTGGACTTTCAGACTGCTGTGGCAATGTAGGCTGCCTGGCACAGAAAACAGAGCTTGGTTATTTCTCACTCCTAATGGACTGACTCCCTTTTACCTGAGGCTCTGAGGTAGCTTTGGTATCCTGCCAGGTCTAACATTTTCTAGCACTGGGCTGGCTTGGGTTTGTAAACAAAGTCCTCCAACATCAATATTTTCCTCTCAATTCCCAAAGCAGAAATCAAGATACTGTGTATTCCAAGAAAATTCCCTTCCTAAAAACTTTACAAATCACAAAGGGGCATTAAGGTTTTTCAGAACATTAGCTGCAACATACAAGGGGTTAAATAAAGTATAGACACCATGTCTCTCTCCTTTTATTTTCTAACAACCCTGCCTTTTCCACCTCCTATGCAAAAACCTCTTCCTACATGGTGCAAACAGGGGCCAATTAATAGATTTCTGAGAAAAGGCAGCCTCCAACAGTATTAGCTCTTCAAGTAAGGCTTTAAAAAGTTTAAGCTGGCACTTTCTGAACAATCAGGTAATATCCAATTTAGATTTCTTCTCTAGGGCAGGTACAGACTATAATAAATGGGCATGAAAATTCCTTAGGGAAAGCAGGTAATTTTGTCTTGCAAAAGTGTTTCATTTGATTAGTTGGCCAGCATGGCAGTAGCTGTCATCTCTAAGATCAAAAACAGCATCAAACAGCTCAGAAATTCTTTAGGAAAAATACAACCATCTGTAAAAGACACTTACTAGAGTGTAAAAATGTATCTGCATCAGTTTAATTTGTGCTGAAAGGACACAAAGTAACAGCCCAGATATCACTATTTTTCCAGCTTAGAGGCTTTTTGTGTTTGCATACCGTTAGGTACGTTTCACATGTATTATTTCAGACTAGCATATAAATTAATTAAGGGTTTTAAAACATGCTGATCTGCAATTTCAAATGGAACACACATCCATTTCCCTACAGGCTTGCACTTGAGCTGTTTATCCAAGCTGAAATCAACAGTTTCTTCATCTTCCCTGGTATTTTGACATGAGCTGTATGTGCTCAGGTTAAACACACTGTGCTAAGAAAGAGGTGAGTGGTTTTTTATTTCCTCCTCCACAGGCAGACCCTCTCAGCCCAGGACAGACATTCCTTCATTGTCTGGCACAGGTTTGTGAGCCCTTGGTGTTGCTGGAGGACCAGTCTGAGATTATTCCAGACCAATCAGATTGGGGAAGCTCCCCCAAAGGTATTCTGTCGGCTCTGCCACAGGCAGAGATGAATAGATGGTGAGGGAATACCTAAACCAGTCCAGCTGACTTTTGAGAATATCTGTCTACTGCATAACTTAAATCTATATATTTGTTTTTAACTGCTACAGGTGTTTGTTCCTTGGACAGACGGGCACTGCTTCTGAATTTATCCTGACATAGGGTTATCAGAACCATCTCCAGTACTGACTGTAATATGAGTTTACAGAGGTCCAAAGATCAGCATTGGTGGACAATATCATGATCTAGGTAAGAAAGGATACTGAAAAAGAAAACTTGTAAAACTGTGATGCCAAAGATCAAGTTCAGTTACCTTTTCACCTCCTATCTGATATCAATAAAAGTGGATATCAAACATCTACATGCAGGTATGTTCCTTTTTCCACCAAAGAAGTATTCTCCATGTTTCACCATCCATAATTTTTTGCAATCTTACCCCCTCAAAGTATTTCCACTAGGATTACTTATATCTATCTAAAATACATCAAAAGTGACAGAATTTTTATATTCAACAGAAATCACACAGCATTCAACAACTGCTTGCAAATTTCTTAGTAAATACACTTACTATTCTAAAATCCCATCAGGAAATGAAGAAAGAAACTTCTTTAACTGGAGTAATCCAAGCTGCACAGCTTGGAAACTCTGAGCTCTTAAAGTACACTAAAACACAGAAACATAAACAAAATATAGGAGAAGAGTAAGTGAAGTTTGATTTTTTGCCAGACCAGCACAATTAGTTCTTCAAACTTCCCACATTTCTGAAAACCTTCTGCGTTTTAACAAAAAAGAAAATATATAAATTATGAAGCAAATCTTTAAAGTACATACATTTAATGAGTTGGAAAACTCAGGTGGGGGAGAATTTAAAGATGCTTTCTTAAGTGAGCTCAGTATAAGTATTGACTTTTTTCTTACCTGTAAGTAGACTGCAACTGTAAAACTCATTAGTTTACTGTTTTAATTGGGAGAACAACAACAGATAATGTTCTCCAGATAATCCTCCAGTTCCAAACTGCTTATGCATCCCCACCATATTGAAGTTTATTGTTTCTCTGTGTTTGTGAAGTCCCAGCCTAACACAGTGCAAGTTAGCACAGCCTGTGGAACCATTCTCACTCGCCTCCCATAGGGAGTAACTGTAGTGTAATTCAACAGATTTATTTCCCAAAATTATTTTCTCTTTTATGATTGTTTCCAAAGGGACAATACCACATTCAGCATTTGAATTCCTTTGCTGAAAATTCAAACTTGTGAGCAGTTTAGGCCTGCATTCTCAATAGAAGTTTTCCATGGGTATGTTTGTGACTTAAATGTTTAAACACGGACAGAAACCATTGAGAATATGTAAGTGTTTCAGGATCCAGATGTTTGTTCTTTTTGCTCTGTGACTCAGACCACAAATAATAAACACAACTCAATCTGTTCCAACCTTTATCTTCAAAAACAAACAAGCAAGCCAACTCAGGAAAATTTACATGATCAGCTCTCCTTTCAATTTACATTTATTATCCCAACTTCCTTGCTAAGACTTCATCTGAACATAATGTGTTACTCAAAATTCTTTAAAGCAAATGACATTCAAGTCTGAGACATCCACAATATTCATTTCCCATCCTGATTCTGCATGTAGCTTTTCTTCTCCTTCCTCTTTTTTAAAGCCCAAACCCAACCTTTAAGAATTACATTTCAATACTCAAATGACTGCAATGACCTATCTTCACAGGATATTAGAAGGAACATATAGAAACCCTGTCTGAAAGAACAGCAACTTATAACTGTCCTATTTTTTCCCAGATCTTTATGCTAATCCATTAGAGAAACCACCTCCAGCAGGAACATAAGGCATGACTACTCATTGCTTGAATTTAACTGAGCTAATATCTACTTATAATATAGGAAATGAAGGCAAAAAGCAATGCAGTGAATCTGATCAACTGGCTGCTGTGGAAATAATTTTCTTCCCAAATTACATTCTGATGGGTTCACATAATATAAATAGATTTTATCTGTTTACAAAGATAGCAACCCCATCTCTGCTGGAAACAAAACTAGTCATATCATAAGTAAAATATTAATTTAAATATATCGCATTGAGATTTTTAATACATGGGATATCTTCACTTAAAACATTTAAAGACTGCTTCAAAGCAAAACTGATGGACAAACTTCGGGTAAATATTTTCCTCCACCCTACCTGGAGCAAAATTTTTATGTCATATAGGGGATAAAGCATATCTTTTGTTTACATGTAAAAAAACTAGGTTTCATCCAGAATATATACTGTTTGTTTCAATAACTTATATTTTCAGTATGAAACAGCATCTTCAAAAAGATGACAAGTAACAGTCATCTTGCAATGGTTCTCTGAAAATAAATATTACCTATACAAAATGCAGGAATAACATACAGGGCTATTAAGCTTAGAATTCGTGCAATTTTTTGACATGACTTTTTGTATCATTAAAATGTAAAAACTACAAGACTGCAGACTGAAAAATATTTTTAAATATTTAAAAATAAAATGTAAATTATGTATCATATACAAATAAATGAAATAAGCAAAAAAAAATCTGCCTAGATGAAGGAAACTGTGTTCATAAAGATTCTATTCAATTTTAAAAAAATTTGTCTAATATACCTATATTCACAGCATGTTCTCAAATGCCAAGTCAGATTTAGTAACAAAACTATATAAAGAAACATCATTTGGATGCACAAAATATGAAGATAAATCTTTTTAACCAATGCTGTATGAATCACATTTATAATTTTTCTTATAGCATGTGATCAAATAAAACAGAAAAACCAGAATGTATACATTGCTAATATTTTAAGTAATGTTATGTACATTTTATTGCCAGTATATGCACAATGGTAAGCATAGAACTATAAATACACAATGTAATTAAACAGTAGAAAACAACAAGGATGTTACACGTAACAAAGGAAAGAAGGAGGAGATACTATTTTCTTCATGTAGCTGCTAAAAAGGGCTAGCGACAAGTTATGACAGTCTTGGATTTAAGTCTTTACATATATTTCTACAACTTTTCCTCCAAATAAATCTCTGCAATGGCATTGCTTCTTTAATAACCACATCTTAGCTCTTTCTATTGCATTCACTTCAAACTAAAGTAGAAACAACCTTTCATGTTAACTATAAGCATCTGACTTATTTTTTTATTCAGTTTTGTTTTTCAGGGTTCCTAGCAGGTAAAGTATGTAAGTAGTTTCTTATGATATTTGGCTGCAATGTTGAAGAATAGAGTTCGGAATACACATTAAGTGATAATTTGGAAAAAAAAAATAAAGATTTTTCTCTAGATAGTTCTTCTACTGGGTGCTATATGCAGCAGCTCAGTCAAAATTAGTCACCCTGAAGAGGTAGAGAGAATTTTAGCCTAGCATAGATCATCATCCTTGGCACCACTATTTTCTCTCTTATCAGGATACACTTCCTCCAACTAGACAAAATCACAGTCAAAGGGAAAATAATACCAGGAAAAAAAAGTTCCACTATTCCTGGGAAGGGCACTGTTTCATCCCATTTCTCACTTAATTAGCTTGCTGCTTATATAAAAAAAAAAAAAAGGATAAAAAAAGGAAAAAAAAAGGAAAAGACAACATTTAGGGACACATTTACTTATCTTTGTTCTCTTTCCATTATCAACTTCATAAATACAAAGAACCATTATTCACAATATACTAACTCTTTTTCAAAAATGGAAAAACAAACCCTTGAAACATTTCCACACCTTAATCCAGATGGGTCTTGAGGATGCTATTCAAGAAAACCATGCAAATAATTTGGTGCAGCTTTTCCTACTCATCCAAAATATATATTTTTCTTTAAATTAAAAGGTGGCGAGATCCACAGCGTTTGTGACTATTCCCCCCTCCCCCCATTTAAATTCAATGCAGAAAAATCTCGGTGCTTTTCAGAAGGTAAGGAATAAATAGTTTTCTGCACTGTTGTCATAAGATCCCATGTGAGTTACAATACAAGACTACTTGTTCCAGCAATTAGGTTGAGAGGAAACATTCTAGTGATAAAGATAAATACATACTGAGCATGCTTGGGCAGAGCACTCCATTCTGAAGCATCCTGCTTGAAGAACGAAAGGTGACAAGGATGGTTCACGTCCATCAAGTGACCATGAACTCTGCTGCTCACCAGCAGGCTGCCACACTGCCACCAGCTCGGCAGTGCAGTGCTGCCCTGGCAGGGCTGGCTCCCACATTAAGAGGCACTGGTTGTACCAGTCCTCTGCTGCGCACACCAAATTCTTATTTATGCAACAAACATACAACCAATGAACAATATCACTGTGACAGGACTGGATCGATCCAGCTTTCTTTTTATAGGCATATTTCTCAATCTCCAGAATATCCCAAACAAGCTGTAAATAAGATGATGAACCACCAACACAGTGAACGAGTCTCACTGCAGTTCAGACTAGTTCAGCCTTGTTTCACATCACTTCTTGTTTCTAGCAAAGGACATGATGCTCAAACAAAATAGCAATAAAAAAGTAATGTTATCTGCAGCTGAAGAAAAGCAACAGAATTTATATTTTAACTTCTGAAGCTTAAAGCATACCTTTTTAATTAGCATTAAAAAAATCTTTTTTTTAATACAGTAACACTGGCAAAAGTTAATGGGAAGACACAGAGGATTATGAACAGGGTAACTGATAGATAAAGATTATTTAAAATTTTTATTCTGCTTTGATCAACTGATGTTAATACTGTTTTTCCTTAGATTTGGAATAATTCTATTGCAACAGTCTCATGCAGGCTGAGGACAGCCATTGGTTAAAGGAAAAAAAAAAACCCAAAACCCCAAACAAAAGAAAAATAACAAAAGAAAGGGGGGGAAAAAAACAAAACAAGAAAAAAGTTCCAGAAGTTGCATGTAAAGATTTTCCTTTCACTGAAGAGGGCCTTGCCCTTGCTTTAGGAGACCTGGTTAACTCTTGTCAGCTTCATTAGCTTTGTCCAGACATATCTGCTGCTGTATCCCCTGCTCCAGAGCCTGTTTGTGCACGTTTGATGTAAAGGTTCAATAATTTCATCTGCAAATTGAAGCCAGAAATTAACTCTATTTAGTATTTGCAAGCTGTACAGACTGACTACAGGAATGGTACAACAAAATAAGACATTAATCCTTTTTCTTTTCCCTAAAAGCAAAATTGTACTGTACACAGGTACTCAAAATTAACATACATGACAATGAAAACATCAATCACAAGTAGAATTTGACACAAGGGAACTGCTCAAGCTTCTCTAAGGATATAAAGAATATTATATCAGGTAGCTAGATTAAGACAGATGGAATATTTTCCTCCAATTATAATGCTTTTCTAAATATGGTAGTGGTTTGGGTTCCTTTATCTTTTAAGTTACTGCTGAGGTTTAAGCCTCTAGTCAGAAATGCTAATGCTGGTATGTACTAAAACTTCCACTATTGTCTAGAGTCACTTTAAATATGATCACTGCCAGAGACTATTTTAAAGATTGAACTGTCTTATTCACAGACACACAAAATTAGTTGTCCTGTTTTACTCCCAAGGACAAAGAGATTCACAACTAACATATAACTGTTTAGATGCAAAAAACTGCATGAAAAAGAGGTCAATGAAGTCATAAATATCCTGAAACAAAAAGGACCAGAGACTGGTTCTTATTATTTCAAATTAGAGGTACTGAAAAGACTGGTGAAAGCAAAATAGCAAGGAGGAAGAATAAATGGAACTGCTGTGTGTAGCATGGACATACTATGTTCCTTGTTTTTCAATCACAACTTGCATGAAAACAAAGACAAGAAACACCAATAGGGAAAGCCTGCTGAATACAGCCATGATCACTGCCACCAGCATACAAGAAACTGACTGCATTAAAAAGTAGTAAGAAACACAGTTTAGTAATGATCTTTATGCAAAAGTTTGCACACTTGCATATAAAAAACCTGTGGACTCTCAGTTTGGAATATTTTACAGCAAAGCTGTATTAATACATCTGATAGTCTCTTTCAACTTCTATACACTTCTTTGAAATCTTCTGGCAATGGCAAGCAAAATGCAAACTCATAGATGCAATTATGAGCCGAGATTTCTTTGACCCATATCTTCTACTTACTTTACTGCCAGTGAGTTGACTGAGATGTGGTTTTAGTTCATCACCAATTACTGCATGAATGGCTACAAGGCAGAAAACACATGCCTTACGAACGCTGCTCTCTGAGTTATCATAACCCTAGAAAGCAAGAAAATTAACCTTAATACCTTATCAGTTAATGATTAAAATCTCCAGAAAGCTATTTACTATAATAAATACATTGAAGTCTATGGGAAATTAAAGTCAGTGTAACCCAACGAAGCATTCCAACAAAAAACCAAACACACAAATACAGAGCATGCAGTTAAACAGCAGGCTGCATTTTAATAACCATTGATAATTATTTTCTAGGGTGAATTTAAAACCCACACAGTCTTATTCATAAGTTACACTGAAAACAAAGCTGCTGCCATGCAACAGGTGAGCACATAAGAGAGCCTTTCTAGATTATACAGGTGTTTACTTAAAGCAAAAGACCACTGACAATTTAGAGCTTCCTGTCTCTGAATGAAGAACTCTCTTAACAGCTAGACTTTTGTTAACCCCCATCTCATTCTTCCATGATTTTTGGGTTTTTTTGCCATTTTTCTATCACTCCATGCCTGGCTGTCTCACTCAGACTGCCTTCCCAGAGCGCCCCTTCTCTGACTCTATTTTCCTGCAGATGTATGAGTGGATCGCACTCATTAAAGACAGAAATCTGTAGACTGCAGCTGCCAACTCTAAAGAGTCTTGATCCATGAAGGAAATTAATGTATTTTGGCTCTTGATATGATAAAAAGGTGGTAAAAATTTCAGTTTTAAAGACAAAGGAAGAGAAAACTTGGATATTCTTCTAATTTTATTTAACTTTATAAAATTGCTTCTTTCCTCTTGCCTCCTAAAAGCTCCTGCTGATGAAACCCTACAATTATACACAAATAAAACATGGACAATTTACGTAACTTAGAAAAAGGTACAAACAACAAAGAACTCTTAGAACTGGAAGTATCTACCAAGCTTACCTATAACCAGGACTTTATATCCTACTGAGATTTCCCGAGTCCTAATCATGGTTATAATTTAGCTCCCTGCTAATCGAAGAGATTGTTCCCACTATTGAAAATACTTTGGGTCAAGGCAGCCATCAACTATCAGACAAGTGAAATCCTTCATAAGAACCAAGTGGTACTAGTTTTAAAAGTCTTTGCAACTCCTATGTATACAGTTTCTTTTTATTAGTCTGTTTTGCTGCTTCTTTCTTCTTTCCTTACCTGTATTAGACCTGGCACAATCTCTGGTAAAAGCTGAGTAAGGGTTTCTTTAGATACTCTTTCTATAACTTTTGTCTGCATTTTGATTGCAGCCAGATTAATGGGGTAATCTGCAGTTTGGATAATTGGACAGAGAACTTTGATACACTGATCTGGGCTAATGGAAGTGGCCAGCATGGAAGCAGCTTCTTCAGCAGATCTCACCACCTATTGAAAGATAAAGACAGAAAAGGGATTTGTATAAGACTCTTACTCTGTGGTCTGTTTTCTAACAGTAATGGTCTTGAGCATAAAAATTTTCTATCAAGACCTCTGCAGTATTATAGAAATATGTAGAGAGTCCAGCCTTTGGACATTATTTTGTAAAACCACAATTCTTCCCAATATTCTGTGGCTACTATGCCCTTGGCAATACACATACCAGTTTTTCAAATCTGCTTGTTTAATAAGATCTAAAATTTCTGTAATCTGCATACCCTCCAACTACATATTGAAGTATCACCACCTTTGTAAACCTGTAATTTCTTGTGTTGTCATTTGTTATTGCTTGTTGAGTCAGAGATCACTGATAAAACATGCTTTCACATTAATTTCAAAGGTGTGTTTAATGACATGCCTAGATTGCTAACTGTAGAAGCCAATAGAGATGTTCTTCTTCCCCTATGATTTTGAAAGAAACTATGACAAAGGAGTACTTTAACCCTGAAGAATATGCAGAACAAGAATAAGAAGGTAGGACTTCACCAGCTACACAAGCTCAAAACACAGTAAGGGCACCACAGAGAAAATTAACATCTGATGTTCACATTGGTGCTGTGGTGGCATCTGCCATCTAACAAGGGGAAGCACTGTACACAATGAGTGGTACACAGTGGTGTACAAAAACCTTCAAAATTTTCTCTCCATCCTTTACTCTCTCATTCCTAACACACAAAATGATGAGAGGGGGAAAAAAGCACAGGAACAGAGAAGGAACAATAGGGAAATGACACTGTAATAAATGCAGCATATGAAACAAATCCAGAGAGCAAGGGGAAAAGAGAAATGAGTATCAAATGAGTGATAAAGTCATGGGATGGGAGGAATTGCAGTCAACTTCAAAGCTTGAAACTCCACAGCAAATTCCACAAAGTGCCCTTGCATGGGGAAGATGGACTCATTTAGTATAAACATGGATTCTTTCCACAGCATCAGTGACACTGATGTCAGAAGTTGAATATTGGGTTTGTTATTGTATCTGTGTTTCCTGTATTTACATGCATTGTCCTTTATTGTGTATGCAGGCATCACAAATAACTCTGAGCAAGGTTACATTTACCCTTCTCCTGAATCCCCTCACTATTCCTGGCACAAGCACTTCCCCCACTGACATATTCCTGTGCATTTTCCCTTAACACCATTCAAAGCCATGCTCTCAAATGGAGCAGAATGGAAAGAGTTGACAATTCCTTGTCTTGTTTAGTCTCATCTCTCAACCATGAATCTCATTTCAATCCAAAAGCTTGTTTTACATCTCTAGGACACTTATATTTGGCTTAAGATGCCAAACAAGGAAAAAGCACCTTTCAGTTATTCCTTGAAGAGCCATGGTGACACGCTGTTGGTTACATGGTCCTGTGGGATGGTACCCAAGGCAATTGTTATTAGGGATGACATTAACCATTAAGAACCTTTTAGAACTGCAGGGGCTTTTTTCTTGCATACTCATGTTAACTAATAACATCATTGTTATTAAATATATAATAATATGCTCATTACTAAAAAAAAATACTTCCTCAGTAAGAACTGATTATTTCACATTTTCTGGACAGCTCTTTCATTTTGTAATAATTTTATAATAATATAACCTTAAACAAATAAAATAACTGATTACTGACCTCCTTATGAGGGTCCTTATGTGCTTCTAAGGTCTTCATGATTGTGAGCTCTGCATAATTCTTAAACCTTGCTGGCTGGTTTCTTAGAATTTCTCTTAGAACTTTCAGTGCCAAAGCTCTAATTGCATGCTAAAGATTCAATATTAAAATAAATGAGTTATGCATCTTTAAACAGGCATATGCTTTTCACATTTGTTCAGCTGCTGAAAAAGTCCTTAGTAATGGAAAAAATATCTGATCATGCTTTGCACACATATACAGGCTCAATCTAGTGTTAACAAATAAAAGTAGGAAAGAATCTCTTCAATCTCTTTTTTGTTTTGCAGAAAATGCAGGTGACAGATCATAAACATATTACTAAATTTATTTTGACTTATCCATGCTACCCAGAAGTTGCAAACACAAGGGCTGATAAAACCATCCTGCAAATACATTTGTTACTTTTTCTTTATACAATTATTTTAAAAATCAAACACAAGTACTAGTGTCTTTTTGATCCTGAGCAATTTCAGAAACATGGCCTTTCTAGAGAACTAGTTTTCTACATTACATAGTTCTCTGCATTTCTATTACATAGAAAGGACTCAGCCCCTTCACAACAATTATTACTATATTTTAGAAACAAGTATTTAAATGCTTTGCCACACATGATGATTTGATATTCCAGATTCATTCAGGGGCTTTATACAGAAAAGTTTTGAATCTCAGTGCAAAAATGTTTCATTCAATCTAATATGTCAGATTCCACAAACAGGAGTCCTGGAGAAAGTAAGTATCACTGATGCCCTTTTCACCATCAGAGGAATTGGACTTCATGGCATTTTTGTATTTTCACATTTTTTTATTTTTCCACCACTAACTGGAATTTGTGCCCTTTCTACAACTCATACAAATGTCAAAGGTACTGAAAGTAAGCCATGTACTTTGTTAACATTCTGAACTGGATGTTTCTGAATTTACCTCTTTATCTCCAAGTGTTTCAAGCAGCAGCAGAAGTATTGTTTTGAAGTGCTCATCCCAAACACCAAAAGACTCTTCCTGAGTTAACTTCATGAGCTCATACAGGGCAGCCTTTCTTTCTTCAACTCTCTCATTGTGGTTTGATAACTCTTTCAGTAGCTCTGCAACCAGATCAGAATGGTCCATGGGAGGCTCTGTCAAAAAGGAATGCACAAACACAGTTACTGCAGATAATAATAACAGTGCCTGTTGTACAACTAAAGGATATATTCTAGAATGACTTGCTTGTTTTCCAGCATGCTTTTGTTTTTTCCCCCACATCTGCCTGCAAGCATTGCAGTTTGGCCACTACATTTTCAGTGCAGCCAACACTGCTGAACAAGCTAACAATCCCTCCCAAATCCCTACAATGACACAGCAAAAGCTCCCTTGCAGGCTAGGCTGCTGCAGGAGTTTTTAGGCTTGCAGTACCCACTAAGTACTCTGCATCCTTTTATATCTGATCTATACAAGAAGGGCCATCTTACCCATATGACTCTTCCATTCAAGGTGAAAAAATGATTTTCTCTGTTAGTATTACAGAATTGTTTAGGCTTTTGTAAGCTATGATTCCACAATAGCTAGGTTGCTAAAACAAGCAGGGGAAAAAAAAGTATAACAATAGTTCTTCGTACAAAAGAGCTGAAATAAAGGCAAACCAGGGCTAGTCCCATAGATCCCAAAAGCAATTCATTTAGAGATGGCTCTGGATTTTAGTTTTTATTAGAGAGGATTCCATTATAATGGAAAAATACATTATTAATACAGCCTGTATTTGTAAACACTGGACTGCAAACAGAGTGATCTGCAAACCATCAAGAAACTTAAATATGGTCTTACTGAAAACTTGAATACCAACTTGAGAATCTTTATTCAGCCTTTAAGAAAGGGAAGCATATAGCTTCCATCTTTGCACTGAAACATTTGGATAAATTAACAGAAATATGCCTTTTCCTAAGGTGAAAATTTGGAAGTTCTGGCATAGAATGCAAATCCATTGCACCTTTCCTGAAATGACTGCATGTAGTAACTAACACATGAAAAACATCCTCCATGACAAATTAATTATATCATACACTGAGAAACCACAGCCCTTGAACTTGAAAATGCTGTACAAAGCATTTGTATAAAGAAAACAGTAAATGCTGAGTACCATAGAATTAAATATCTTAATATCACACATCAGCTACTGTAAAAATCATGCTGGTTTTGAACTCCACATTCCTATTTGCGTTCTGTTTTGCATGAATAAACAGGAGCACCAGCACCTGAAATCAAACCACAAACACTTCTGCTGCCTCTGTATTAATGGATGATTAATGTTTGACTAAAGGGCAGACTGCAATTGCATTAGGTCAGTTATTATTTAAAGCAGATGAGCAGAATGGACAGGCATTTTTATGGAAGCAAGATCATTACTTTTACTGGCAGCACTTTTATACTTGTTCTACCAAACTGTAAGAATTATAGCATAGCAAATCCATTTTCAGGGAATGCATATTGACACTTCATTTGCAAGACTACTTATATCTGTTTAAATAAAGCATTTTCATTGTATTGTCATCTTAGATGGATGGCTGCAAGGGTTAAAGAGAGGGGAAGGTAATAGCCATGTCCATGCAGGAGTAAGGGGAGGAAAAAGCTTCAGTATGTATGGACTACATAACTGAAAAACATGAAGATAACCAAGAGGGATGTGCTTTTTCAGCTTGCCTTTTCCATTCCTTTGTATGACTTAGCACCCGGTATTTAATTTCCAAACATTCTCTAGGTAAGAACGGAGTAGCATAAAAGGAGTCACGTTCAAAATCTACTCTCAAAATTTATTTTTCAGAAAGGAAAGAAAACACAAATGAAAAGGAGCAGATATAGTTCCTTCATTTGAATGAATTAAAATATGCATTAAAGAGATAAATAATTGATGAAGAACAGCTCTTCTCAAACCAATCAAATATCTTTTTGACAGGACAAACAGTGTAGGGGTTAAAAGGGAACATGTAGGTATGTCCTGAATTTAGGAAAGATTTTCCTACTGCCACTCACAACATCCTAATATAAAAGCTATGCAAACATGATGGCCAAAAAAAAGCAAACAAAGCAAGTGCAAAACTTGATGAATCACTTGCAGGGTGACTGGATTATAAATGGCTTTCTATTAATCCAGGAGGATATGAGTGATGTCCTTGCTTAGATGTGTGCAGAGCCTGGCTCTGCTGGATGCATTTGTTAGTGCTATCAAAAAAATGTGGAGCCAACTTAAAAAATCTGCAGATTACATCACTTTAAGGAGCAATCACAAATGTTCTGAAGAACAGGGTAAGAACTGAAAATTGTCATCTTAAATCAAAGGAATGGTCTGGAAGAAAAAAGATGCCAAGTGTAACGTGAGACACAGAAGCAGAAATCTTAAGCCCATGAACAAAGTGGGAGGTAAAAAGGAAGATATTTGAAAAGTGCAAGCCATAGAAGTAAGCTGAAATAAATAAGCTTCTTTGGAGAAGAACACTGTTTTTCAAACAGGGACTGTTTCCCTATGCTTCAGATAAAGAGTGTTTCCCTTGGGAAAAAATCAAAGTGCAAGTGGTTGGAAGATTTAGGTTGTTACTCTGAAGATCTTTTTACATAAGAGAAGCAAAACACTCAAATGTGAGTCATGTGAGGCACACTGTGACATCTCCTCCACAGAAAATTTTCAACTGCCAGACAAACCATCTGTAAAATACACATTCCTGCCCCAGTGCTGTTGACAGGACTGTATGAGCAGCTAAGGTTTTCCCATCTAGCCTTGTATTTCCACATCTTTCTGTCAGTAATGCATGACAGGATAGCTGGGAACCCAGTACTAAAGTAATTGTGTGGCAGGAACAAGCAGCAATTCTGTGGAGTTTCCAAAAACTAATAACTAATGTCAAATTAGCCCTTCAGGTTTATGGGGAAGGTGTGTAACTCTCAACAGAGGAGTTGTATGCACAAGGTTTTTTGTCAAGTGTATCTTTTCTCTTGCAGACTTCTCACAAATAATCTCAGTGAAATTCTAAAAGTAACACACAAATGACAGAATGTACATGATACAGCTAAATACTATGGGTGAACAGCACAGGAATGAAAGCAAATACTTCATCAAGACCCATTAAAGAGCAGACCTAAATAATGCATTGCACTACTCTTCCAACTGGGACAAACTCATACTGGATGGGGATGCTTCACTCCAGCCAGTTGTGAGCTGTTACAAAACTGGATCATGCTGGCACAGCACAGCACAGACTGCATCTGGTTTAATGCAATACCCAAAAATTAGTAGTCAGAAGGCAGGAGGCCTCTCCCATGTACAACAAGGTCCCTTAATACAGAATCTCGAATGTAACCTGGCTCTGTATGTGGACGGCAAAGTTATTTAATTATTAATATGTACATGACACGATTTGTAAAACTGTGATTTTCCCTCCATCTTTTTCAGAAGATAGTATCTGGCTGCACTACATGCTTCTTCATATATAAAAGAAAACCAGAGAAAAATGCACCATACTTGGATTTGGTTTTGATTTGATGCAAACTTAAAGCCAACTTATAGAATAGGTGGATAAAACACCATGTCAAAAAAGAACTGGTTTTTAACTGTTTCTGTAACACATCTTTTGCAGAATGACAAAAGCAAAACAGGTAGAAGGGAGATGATTGCTTTGTCCCTTGTTATTAAGAAAGTGTTTACTTAAAAGCTTAATCTATAGCTGAACCAGTGAATACCAGATTATGAGAACCACTGACTATTTGTTAAAATAATGATAGTAGTGCTCTTTTGGAACTTTCTTAACATAGAGATAGAAAAAATTACCTAAAGATAAATGGAGAAATATCATAAAGCAGCTCTGGAAGCCTACAAAACAGCAACCCATGTTCCTATTTACATGGGCTAGATGAACTACATTCCTGGTAAAAAGCTGGTTTGTTTTGTTTCATTTAAAAATAATGTTTAGTCAATAGAAAATGCCAATGCCATGTTTCAAATATAAATATATTACTAACAAAATACTTACTCTTTCACCTAATTCCCAAACCAGTTTGATCCAGTTTTACTTCCTTGCTGTAAATCTTTTCTCCACCCTCCTGCTTTAAATTTCAATCATAAAACAATCTGACAGGCAAATTTATACTGGCAATACTGATAAAGGAGGTGCTTCCAGAAGTACACAACATGGTTCAGCACTTCCTTCACTTTTACCCTTAGTCTCTACAGCTACCAGGTAATCCAACAATGTAACTCAAAGAGGTGACTAACAAATAAACTAATTTAAAATACAGCATTTGTAAAAACCTCTCAAAGAAGTGATACATATCTTCCTAACAACAACCTCAGGAACTGAACTCCAAGATAGAAAATCTCATAATTTTTCCTCTAGCATAGAATGTAATCTGAATCTTACCATCAGGAAACTGCTCTGCATCATCATCAAACATGGCTTCCTTCAAAGCAGATTTATTGAATGCACTGATCCCATCAGAATAATTGTATGGGTTGTACTCCCGTGAGCGTGGTGAGGAGTGGGGAGGCATGGTGTTGAGTAACGACGTTTTGTTATCCAGCGCAGTCCGGCCCGTATCGCTCACACCACCTCCTGCTCGCATGTCCACCATTCCCGAAGCACTGCAAATCTGCACCAGAACAAGTGTCACAGGAGCATGTGAAACACTCTCACACCTTTCCATTAACTACAGCATTAATACATTTACGTAGCAAAAACTTACAAATTTCAAAATGCCTAGAATTTTCAAACTAGCCTTCAAATAAGAAGTCTTAGTTCCCTAAACGCTGCTTTCCTTAAAAAAACCAACCAACCAAAAAAAAAACAGAAAAAAGGGAAAGTGTATGTTGTCCAAAAAAAAAATCATAAACCAAAAATAATTGTATTTTATCTTACAAGTCTGATGCAATGTGATTAAAAATGTGTTTAAGCATATACATATTCAACAAATCTTACAGCCGAAGTTCCACAGAAACAGGAGTCTTAAGTAGTGTATCTTAATAGCCCACAGGCTCTATACAAAATAAAATAAAATGTTCAGAAAAACATGTATTAGGATACAAACGTCTCAGAAAAATAATTTCAGCTGTTTTGCAAGATCACTGATTTGTAAACTGTTAACATGTTAAAGACACAGACATTGCTATGTAAAATCCGCATTTACGTTTTCAAAATGCAGCTCAAGACTAGGAACATATTTTTCTAAAGCTCTTAAGTAATTCAGGAGACATGCCCAATTTAAGAATATAAGCCTCCTGAAACAGATGCTTTCTTATCTGCAATCACTCAGACACTAGCTCAGTTTGCTGATACCAACATGGACTGAGTGTAAATACTCACCGTGTCACCATCATCTTTTTTAGCATCTCGTTTTACAGGCTCATTCATATCTTCCTGACTGCGAAAACTGAAATTCTGAATGGCTTCAGTGACTCCACGAAGAGAGCTGTAAATATCTTCAGAATTCATGTTTTCAGTGTCATAGTCAAATGCACTGTGGGCCACGGAGAAGGACATAGGAAGTAAGATGGATTTATTTTGTGACCTGTACTTTTAAATCACATTAGCAGACAACTACAGAGACTGAGGAAATATTACTAAAATGATAACTTTTCTTGAAATACATTAAGAAAGTTGTCTCTTCACAATACAAAATTGTATTATGGTATGCCTTAGTGTACTACCACTGACACAGAAAGCACTGAAAAGTAGGTAAGGGAAAAGCTACATTAGCTAACAGCAACTGCCTGAAGAAAAACTTATTTTGCTCTGTTTTACTCTGCTGAATGTGAAACAACTGGAATTTTTACACCATCCTCTTATTCTGAACAAAGCGCTCAAGTAAGGAGCACTGATAAAACTCAACAGCAAGTTGACTGGTAAAAGCAAAATTACAAAGTTGTCCACTTTGCTGACAACATCATTACTGTAAAAAACACTTGTAAGCTATTACTTCTTTAGTCTCCCCAGTTTTAAATCTGGCTTGATGACCTAGCGTGCTGCTTTTGGTTGGGACAGACTTAACTTTCCTCATAGTAGCTGGCTGGAGGACTATGCTTTGGATCTGTGCTGGAAATGGGGTTGTTACCATAGGGCTGTTCCAGCACCAGCTGAGCAGTGCTTACACAGAGCCAAGGCCTATTCTGCTCCTCACACAGCCCTGGCAGCGAGCAGCCCGGGAGTACACAAGGAGCTGGAAGGGGACATGGCTGGGACAGCTGACACCACTGACCAAAGGGATGTTCCACACCATATGGCACCACCATCTAAACATATATCAGTGAGGGAAGGAGGAAGGGAGGGATGTTCAGAGTCATGGCACTTGAGTTGCCAGGTCACTGCTGCAAGTGATGGGGTCCTGCTCTCCTGGGGACAGCTGGACACCTGATCCCCCATAAGAGGCGGCAAATTCATTGTCTGTTGCTTGCACATGTAGCTTTTGCTTTACCTAATTAATTGTCTTTATCTCAACTTTTTCTCTTTTATATTCTGACTGTCCCCCATATCCCACCATGGGGATACTGAGTGGCTGTATGATGCTTAGTTGTTAACTGGGATTAAACCACGACATGAGATGACATATTTTAACACTTGTTAGAGAAGCACACTTGGGTTTGCTCTCTTGCTAATCCATTTGCATCCCAAGATGAACAGCCCTCTCCCACCTCAGGCCAGCATGTCAGACCCTTCTGGGAGGCTGAGCAGTCTCATTCTATGGAGGAAGAGGGATTATTTCTGAGCACATCACATTTTGTGCAAAATTTTGCCCATGCTTTCATTGCTGGGGTTACATTTTGGACAATGTGTTATCAGCCTCAGATGTGGAATTTCAACACCACCAGTCTACATTACCTTGGTGACAAAGTGTTCTGTGATGTATTGGTTGGGGAAGTGAGAGGACTTGACCAACTTGCTGGGGAGCGTGGAGTAGGTCTTGTTAAAGGACTTCCCATTGATCCCTGGAGGAGGAGAGGTGAGAAAAGACACTTAGTGGGACTAAAAGTTTCCCTTTTAACTTATTATATTTATTATTATTTTTTTTTTCTGGTACCCAGAAACCTTTAAAGAGCTTCAACTAAGTTCCTGGATTGTCTAACCCATTACTAGTAACTTCAATTGTGTGTAACTTTGAATTTAGAAAGTACAAGATAACTACTCTTAAAAAGCACATCCAAATCTATTAAGTCACTTGGAAGCAACATAGAAACTGTAACTGCAGAGGAAAAGACATTCCACAGAGAGCTACTAAGTAGACTTTTACATAGTAACTTCAGAAAGAAGAGTAGCAGAAGTGGATACCTGACCGCTGTTGCCTGTATTCCGGAGATGATTATGGAGAAGCTTTGTGGCTCCATCCTGAAATGTTTTTGGTAAAGCACCCAACAGCATTGTAAACTCTGGAGTGTTGAGTTCAAAAAGGGAAATCAGCACTGACTGTGCAGCCTACAAGAAGAAAACAAAAAGAAGACATTAATTAGAGTTTCAAAGTAATTTTATCAGCAAAAGATGCCATAATGAGTGGTAATCACAAAATGTGACTTAAGTCTTGATCAAGCTTGAATAAAGATGTTAACAGATGTGAACAAAAGCAATTCATATTTGCTGGCAAGCTGGAAGTTCTGATTTTGATAAATTCAGGCACACAACTACCATTGTAACAAGCAGTCTTCCAGAAATGGGCTTTTCAAGCCCTCTAGCCCCACATCCTTACTGAGAAAAAAAAAAAGAAGGAATTTGCAAAGTGGCTTTCACAGTTTGGGAAGTTGAATAAATTTAGAGAGAGAAATTAAACACTCCAGGCAGGAGCAAGCATGTGATCCTTTCTACTGAGTTCTGCAAGTGGTAAAAAAATTACAGATGGTAACACACTTGCCTAAAAAGGAACAGTTAGCACTGCAGAAATTAAAACAAACCCAACCAAACAAGATACCCTAATGTGGAATGAGACAGTAGTGATCACAGCACTTGATACTCCTCCTAACTTCCCCTACAGCCAAGCTAGTTGGTTAACCTTGCCTCTGCTTCCTTTAACCTTTCTAAAAGGTAGGCAACCATAACGGGCAATGAAATTTAGCTGACTACAAATTCTGAAAATGAAAACTGTGGAATAGTTTGTACTGGATGTCACCTCCCATACTCTCAATTTAATCAGTTCATCTTCACCACCACATTAATCCTACAGCATGTTTTACATATGCTGGTTTTTTTTTTTTTACCTGAATAAAGAAATCAGTGTTCTCTACCGACAAAGCAACACAGTAAATTACACAATAGTTGGATTCCCCCTACTACAGGAACTGCTGATTGAAAGAACTAAGTAATGTTTGTACAGTTTGATGAAGATTCACTGGATAGCATAACAAACCTGTCAACATAGTCACTAAGCTAACAAGTGCAAATGAGATCTGGAGGAAGTTCTCCAGAATGACTTCTTTGTAGCAGAAGACTGTGGTTGTAAGATTAACCAACTATGTGCAGTTTATAGAGCTCACCCTCAAGGTCTGCCATGCACTGGAGAGAACCAGTGCCTCATGCCAGACAGAATGATAGGCAGCTTGCTTAACCACCAATACACTCCAAGCAAGTAGTTCAGAAAATTCTTTTAGACATTTATTTCCCTCCTTTTGCTTTCAGAGCAATGAACTGTAGCATTTTTTAATTAAAAGTGGAGAGCCAAGGTATGAGCACACATACCTGCACACATCTCAGTATTCTAAGTTAAACAACAAAAATCCTAGCATGTCAGATTGCCACAAATTATCTTGGCATACTCGTGACTGGTTGTTTTCTTTAACTTTAAATTTATTTCCTTGTCCCTTTGATAGCCTTCCCTTCAATGATCACCCTGAATGTCCTCTGCAACCTGTCTGATGTTTCTCTTGTCCTTGTCATTTCTAATGGTCAGTCTTTTAATCAAAATTAATACAAAGCAAAACCAAGACAAATTTAGCAGCTGAGCAGAGGTTTGGAAATCACCACCTTCTTTTTTCTGTCTGGTTAGCCAATCTCCACTCCTTAATACTGTGTCTATTTAAGCTGCTATTAAGAGAACACAATAGCCAGTCCAGGATTGTATCAGGACAGAAACTGATACCATCAAGTCTGCCCAAAAGGAAGCTCTGTCTATAGTATCAAAACCGATACTGATTTGCAGAAGGTTTTCAATGCAATTACCTATTTTCTCTCTTTCTTCCTTACCCAAGAAATCCTGCATTTTAGAGTATTTAGAGGTTTTTGTTCTCCCCAGCATAAGGTCTCTGCTGAGATTTAAATTCACTCATGTAGAGATAATCTTTAAAAGAGTGAAATAAGGATTAGAAATATTACTTTGGTTTTGCTTTCTTCTTAGAAATTTTCTAAGAATAGATTCAAACTTCTTCCAGAAGCATTCTAATCTTAGAAGAAATCTAAGTTTTGAAACAGAATTTTACTTTCCAGAAAGAAGTCCCATGTCACTGAACTACACTAAGAGTGCCCAATGTGAGACAAATAAACTAGGATTTTTCATAATACTTAGCACTAGAACTGTTTTTGCTAAGGAAAAAACCCAAACCCATGAATTACACAGAAATTACTTAGAAAAAGCTTTTAATTTAAAGAAATTACACCAAGTTCTATAAAGCTTATTACACCCAATAAAATTAAGAAGGCCGTGATAGCAGGTTGAGAAGACTGTTAAGAGAATTAAATATTTTATACTATCAGAATAACTCTTTTGACTTCTTATTGGCAAAATTTTATTTTCAACTGTTAAAGGATTTTTGCAGTTAGTTGCCTCAAAGAGCTGTGTTACGGAAAGAAAAATAAATTCTGAAAACTTACATAATTAAAGTGTTCCAGATGAATAAACTCACAGGTAATTCTTTGCATGATTCAGTTACTTGTTGACATAAAAATGCTTATTAGGGTTATGTACCATCAGATAAGACAGCTTGCCACGTGTGTCAGTACTAAAACTTCACAGATTTAGAAGATAGTGCTGCTTCAATTCTCCTCCTGTTCTATGATCTTTTATATGTTACTAGAACATGATACCCAGGCAAGGAAAATCCATTGGATGTAATCTATTACTGTTTTCTCAGACTCATGAAGTTAGACAAGAACTGAATGACTAAAACATTACTTCCAATATAAAAACTCTCTGGTGTTTTTTCAGTATGTATTACAAACATTCTAGATACCAAGAAGTCTTGCAAGTTATTTTTATTTTTGTTTTCTTCACATTACAATTTGTAAGATAGCTACTATTCTTTCCTACATCCCTCCTAAACAAAGGAAGTTACTCTTTCCAGAAATGATGAAGCTGTCAAAACTCAAACTCAATTGAAAGCAGCAAAACAAATCACAACAAATTAATTGTTGCTGCTTTTCAAACTGCAGAAATAGACAGAAAAAGAGAAGAGTTAGCTCTCCTTGTCCTAAACACTTGCACTGAGGAACAATAAAAGGTACAACATTTTTGGAGTGTTTACATGCTGGAAATGGCAGCTACACAGCATGACCTGTAACCATCAGAACAACAAAACTATTCCATCAAACTGCAAATATAAAAGATTTTTTTGTTTTCTACAAATTGAAGTGCTGTTTAGAAACCCTTTCCAAAGACAGCACTAGTACATTTCTTATGGTTATTCAGTATCCCTGCTGTATCTATATAGCTCACAAATCTTAATTTTCACTTTACATCTGTATGTGGAAAAGGGAGGTCTGCACTGGAAGTCCAGCATTACAAGAATAAGCCTATGACAATAAGCCTATAACCTTATCAAAGCACTTTCTTTGTCCAAGGTTCAACAGCTATCTACCTACCTGTTGTTAAAAAAAGGGGACTCTAGAAAATCCAACAGAGATTAGACTGAGTTTGCTACCAAATTTACCTCTCACTCCTGCTACAAATGTGCTATTCAGTATCACAGGGGGTGATCTCTAATGTAATATTAAAACTACCAAAAATGGCCATTAAAGAGATTTTAGTACTAGACAGTACTTGCAATGAAGAATGATAAATTAGGAAACAGAATCTCAACATACTAACATATATAAAAGCACAACCGTAATGGAGAGTCTCAAGATGTTAATTTAAAATTTTTACTTAAATATTCTTAATTACCTGGAATGCTTTGCAATTCCAAGGACACATGAACAAACATACCTTCCTAACATCTGAGCTTTTAGGTTCTGTGGTCCAGGTGATGATTCGAGACACTGCTAACCTAGTTTCACTTGAATTTACAAAATCTCCTGGGTCCATCTGTTGCGCAAGAGTTTCGATATATTTCAGGATTGCAACTTTGACCTGCAAAGAGAAACAGAGTCAGGTGGACAATAACAATGGTGGGCTGCAAGAACAACTGAGCTCACAGAGTGTTCAATCCCTAAAATAAAGATTTTTTTTTTCCAATTAAACTACACATTTTCAGCATTAATAGTTTTTTTTTGCAATAAAACAATCTACAAATGGATTTAACATTTGAAGAAGAAAGTTATTCCACAGACATTCAAATACTCATAGAAAGCTTACATTTCACTGATAGCAACTAAAAGATATAAATCATTGCATATGCAGAAGCTTATATTTAAAAAAAAGAAATGAAGAAAAGATTAATTCAGAATTATTAAGAAAGTTTTTCAAGTGCTAAAATGAAAAATGAACATCATCTGATGAACCAATGATCACTTCTTACTAGCTCCTACCAAGTAGTTAACACTCAGTGCTTTTTTCATAAAACATCAGATTGAGCAGTCACAGTCTCTGGAAATAAGCCACAGGAATCTTCCCACTAAATACTAAAAAATGTATGGAATAGCATTTCTAGGAAAGACTTAAGATGGGTAACATACACACTTTGTTTGAATATATTCAGATAACAGAGACATGGATTTACCAGGAGGACAGAAAACTTTCTGAGCTCCCTCATTTATCTGATCATTCTCTTACTCCACAAACTTGTTTTACTCCTTATGCAGAATCCCTGTTTTGTACATCCCAGACTGCAGCCCCTCTCTGCTTTCTCTGTGCACCACTGCACAGTTTTTGGGCAAAGGTCTATTACACCTGTGCATGCCTAAAATATTTACTTCCTCAGCTCCTACTACCTCAGAAATTTGTCACCCAATCTGTCAATGAAAGTTGTGGACATTTATTTGGACCATCTATCAGGTTTAGCTGCTTTTATTTCCACTAGTAATTATAGTGAACCAAAAATACCTACCAAGAGGGAGAGACCTATGTCCATCACAACCAGAGAGAAAAAGAGTTCTGGGTGTATTTCTGGCTGTTCATGGCTTGTAGTACAACTGTTCTGTGCAAAGCTATTTAGAAATTTCACTTGGTCATGAAACTTGCAAGTGATTAAAAACTCAAGATACACTGGTACACACAATGAGGATTAATAATGAATACTTCATTTCCAAAGCAGCTGTTAAAGCTCAACTTCTCTGAAGTTAGACCAAGCAGCAGCTGAAGGCTTTCATCTTATGCAGAGCAATATCTACAAATGCACTATTTGCTAGCTATTTTCCAAGGAAAAAAACAAGCCATGAACATCTCTGCAGCAAAAACCTTAGGCCACATGGCTTTCCAAATTCAAAGCAATAGTTGACATTTCTAGATTACATAGGGAAACCACTGTGACACCACTACATTTGACTTTAGAGGATTTAAATAAATCTAATGTAAGACTTAAACTTGCTGTTAAGGACTGTAATACTTAGAACACCCAGAGGTATTTCTCCCAGTGAAGAGACTCTGAAGTACTTTATGTGAGAGAGCAGGATTATTTAGTGTTTGAAGAACTGCTTCCTGAGGAGCTTGCACAGACTTCAGCAAAAATGGAGGCTCTTGGACAGAACAGCACTGAACAGAAAATGAATGGAGGGAGTTCTTACTAACAGAGCTTTTCACAGTGAGAGAGATTCCCAAAGCTAAATCTGACCGCTATTTTGAAAAAAACCCCACTTTTTATTAATTGTTTTTGAGGTAAGAAATTCTGGAAGGGCTACAACTTTCTGTGGTCAGTATTATTACAGATTAAAAACTCCATGCTGAAGTAAAACTCCATAAGAGCAGCAAATCTACTTTATAACTATCTTTGCTAATATCTCCAGTAACTACGTAGAGAACTGAAAATTAGAAATAAAAAGGCTAACATCTTCAACAATCTATTTCACTCTTCAACAATCCATTTAATCTTTCTGAGAGAAAACTTTTTGGACTGCAATGAAAGCATCTCCAGAATTCTTACAATGAGTATTTGCTGTGAAGTTGAAACCACTCTCTAGGAAGCTGTTCAATACTGTCACTTTCAGACTGCCCAGGTGTCAATCTCCAACTTACTGAATACTTAGGAGTGATTGTCTGTGTCCTTATATAATCAAATGACTAAAATATACACTAAAGATAAATTGTTGTGAATCTGTGTTAATTAGGTGTTTTTTAATCTAGAAATTTTAATGCTGACTTAGGTTAAAAAAAAAAAATCTTCTGATCAACTGTGGCAAATACCTTTGTCAACAAATCAGCACTTTCAAAATAAAGAAGGATTTAGAAACTTGAACTTTGGTCACAATGCTCAAATCAACTCCTCACTGAGGCTGAGTTGATATGAAACACAAGAAAAATGAAGTGATGATTGGAAGTGTATTTCAGGACAATATCTATCCTTTGGAAACTGTATGTTTTGCCCCTGCAAAAATAAGCTAAATAGATTATATCCCACCTAGAACATTTGACTCCTACACTCATCCAAACATTTGACCAAACCAGACACATACATCTGGCACCTCTAAACTCTGTCTCAGTAACTCACCACACCTAAGTGTAAAATGATTGCAGAAGCATGACAGATATAGCACAGTACACTACGCTGCATCTTTCATGGATCAGGTCTGTAGAATTCTATCTTCTCTATGGTTGGCCGCCTTACTGCCCAGCTATCCAAATCCATCCCTGTGGCCCCTCTAAAAGCTCAAGTTTTTCTGCCTGAGACTTAGCTGTCTTTTTAAGTGTAGAGAATGACAATGACAGTTTATTTCAAAGGATGATAATTATTTATTACTATCATGTGAAAACCACACAAAAACGTAATTTGTAGAAGGGAATTGTTACACAGCTCAAATTTCTGATCTACCATCCTCTTATCTGACCATCTTTGGGAATGCTGAAAATCCCTTCTCTGACTTTTTCCTGTCACAGCTAATGCTGTTTCTCAATATTCCTAGAAGAAAAGCAATGAGATAATCATTTATCAAAGAACAAAAGCTCAAGACTTCAAGAATTGGAGTAGTCCTCTAGGAATATCAATTATTCAGTGGGCTTTGACCACACCAATTATTCAACTGGTTATATCAATTATTCTACCTGGATGCACTGAAGATGGGATTTAGGCAAAATACTTAATAATGTGGATATTAAATAGATACTTCTGATCTGTGGGTAATAAATAACTTTACTGTCTGAATCTTGAAGTTGTAGTTACCATATAAAAAGGAAGTAAGGGGCAGATTCCACTTTCTTCTGGAAAAAGAAAGCTTACCTTTTCTTAAACAGTTACATCATTTACTGTCCCAAAAATTCATTCTAAATACTCTTGATTTTGCTTCAAACTATACTATAGAACTGTAAGTTCTTCTATGAAGATAACTTTTACCAGCATCTTGATTTCAGAATTCCCTCTCAAAATTATTTTCAGAATGTCCTCCCATCAAGTGTTTCATATTTCTGAATTCCTTCTGGACCACTTAGCGAATAATCTTGAACTCGGTCCCAAATCAGCCTAGTGGGAGTCCATGTCTTGTTCCAAACCTACACTCTCAGCTTTGAAACGTGCTTGATGCACCTTGAACGGCTACACACTACCATATGGAAAAAGGAATATCTCAACCATCAAATTCACCTTCCTAGAGAGGAAAACCAAGCAAAATAAAACCAATCTCAATTTGTTCCAAGGATTCATTTAAACAACAAACTGATTTTTACTACCTCATTTGCTGTCTTCAATAAATGACAGCAGTCCCTTTTTAACACAGCTCTACGAAGCAACAGTGGTCAACGTATCAACTGTCCTCAAAAGCTTAAAAATATAAGTTTTACTGTATTGTAGACAAAAAAGGCATATTCATGTGACTTCAGGTTCAACATAACTCTGGAAAAGTCATACTTTTGTGCAGTATCAAACGGAGTAAAAATATTTCGTGCAGGATAGAGCAGAAGATGCCAGTTATCATATGCTTGTTATTTCCCCATTCTCATAACTTTAAAATCTTCTTAGGATTTGATGCATTTGTTCTAAAATGAACACTCTTTGGAACTGCAAATGTACTACAGAATACATTTTTACTTGTCAGATATGCTGGAACGTCTACAGACTACAGATTCTTAGATAAAAATGTGTGTAATTATAAAGCTACACACTGCTTTCAGAGGAGTGTACCACAGAAATAGCTGATTTTTAATATAGTAACTCAAGTTAACATTAATATTAGAATAATTTAAAATAACTCAAGGCCTATCAGGCTGAACACAGGAAAAAATATATATGAACTAGGGAAAAAAGTATGGGAAATCACAAACATAAAATTAGGAAAGACTTGATAGAGTGAGTTTGCATAACCAGCTTGATGTTAGGCAGCCACATTTTTGTTGCTCATTTTTACTGTACTGTGTTTTTATTAGATCCCTCTTGCAGCAAACATTTTCATACTAGTGTCATGTTTAAAACTGAGCATCTGCATGCTTCAAGTTTCTCGCAAAGGTTAGTAGCAGCATACAATGCATTCAAATACAAATTATTGGTAACACTGTAAGAGTTTCACATAGGGTTAAGAATAAAGACAGTAATTCAGACAAAAACCTTTGAGCTCCAAAAAGAGCGAAGCTGGTCCTGCAGTGCTGGCTTGACTGTCTGAAAGTTTATAAAAACAAAATCCACTAATTGAAAACCTTTTCCTTTTCTTTGTTTTTACACAAAATAAAAATAACAATCCAAATTAAAAAATTAAGACAAGCAAATTTCTATTAATGATAATTTCTGTCTGCAAAGCAAGCCTAAAAAGTCTTACCTTCAGACTGGGTGTTTGGGTCTGGTCAACAGTAAATCTCATTAAAATACTGAACTGGAGGTCATTTGGAAAAGATTCCCTGTAAACAAACAAAATAATGTTAAGTTACATTAAATTTTCTTTTAAGAACTGTTGAGAGGCACCAAATAAGCTCTCACCCTTCTTAGTAAGGGTGCTACCAGCTAAACTGCTACCAGTTGCCACTGTATCTGACCTTTTAGAAACATTTACCTAGCATGTAAAGGATAAGATTTAAGGAATTCCTGCTATGAAGCAATTACAGCTAGAACAGATAATGCTAGTAATGAGGAATGATATAATAATGATATGCTAGAATTCTGATTCTAAATCAGGCTATTAGTGAAGTCTGGTGGGAAGGAAGGGAAGACACAAAATCCATTATTATCATAACTCCTTAAAAGTTAATGCGGATGCAGAGATGAATATTCCAGTGAAACTTTCACAGCAAAATAAAGAAGTGCAAACACAATTTCTACATCACTGAATACAAGGTGAGACAACAAACATACATGGTTCAAGTGCACATTTTGCAATCAGGTAAGTGGTATCATATTAATTGTTCAGCACTGAGGATTTGAACCCTTTCAATTAGTAGTCATTTCACGAAACCAAAGTGCCGAAGCAATAAGGTTTACTCAAGTTTCAAGATCTGCTATGAGCTGTCCATTTTTCCAGAAATCAAACAGCACACCAAAAGAAAAATAAAAGCAGCAAAACCCTTGAAAATAGCTAACAAATATGTTACTATTACTTTTTAAAGAGCTCATTACCTTGTGACATCAAGAGCCTTCTGAACTTTTGCTTGTACAGACCCAAGCAAATCAGCACCCATTTTTTTCAACAGCTGTGTCAGCAGTACAAACAGCCAGTCCTGCAGATCTTCTTTATGGACCTGGATGAAGTCGACCAGGGTCTCCAAAAACATACTGAACACCTACAAGGCAGAAGAAGATGGAAAGAGGGTAGGATGGGGCAAAAGAGGAAGCGACACTGACGTATGCTGAACTTACAAACGAAGAAAGCAGTAAGGGAATCAGACGCAGAGAAAGGCAGTGTTTTGCAGCCAAGCGGGAAAAAAAGAAAAAAAGGAAGGAAAAGAAAGAAATCTGCCTTGCTTTTTCATCAGATTTTGATATAAGAGTACTTTGGAAATGTTAGCTGACTTCTGTAGAAGTTTGACAATTAGGTATTCCATGCAGTTTCGTCAAGAAAAGGAATGCTTACTGTGATGGCTGGCGCAACCTCAATTTTTCCAGTAAAACTTTAATTTTTACCCTCTCAAGCTCTATCATTAAGTTGATTTGTCATATGCCTCAAAGACTACAAAACCACTTTCTTTTTAAAACCAAAAAAGCTGCTAGTTCTTTAGCAAAACATTAATTTTAAATATCTGCATTATTAATTACTGCAAAATGAGGACAGCTGTCCCTTTCCTTTACAGATAATGTGTATAGAACAGAACAAGCTTCTCCTACTATCACAGGTATCCCAACACAAAATTATTCACCACAGTAGGGAAAAAAAGCCACAATAGATTTCAGATTGGCAGGTGTTTAAAACACAGAAGTACTTTCATTTTTTTGAAAACATAATATCCATTGTCTTCTTTTCAACAAATAATGTTGAAAAGACTGCAGTAGGTAAAAAAAAAAAACCAAACCAACAAAACCAAAAGAACCAAACCCATGTATTTTTTAATTGGACTCACATCAGGAAGACGGGCTTTTTTTGGAGGGAAGGGAGGGTGTGACAAATAGGTAACTTTGCTTAAAGAGCTCTTTTAATATATCTGACTTGTTTTAAGTTTTTTCCAGACCTAAGAGTGAAATCAGGGTGCATACACTCTACACTTGTGTGGCCCATGGGTCTCCTGTTTCTCTGACAAGAAAAACGGGTGTTTGAGCTGAAAGAAGTTCCTTCACAATATACACACCAGCACAGAGCTGGGTACAGCAGCATTCCTGTGGTGCACAGAGGGTTGGGCAGATACTGGCTCCTGAGTGTTTATGGCATGTGTGCAAGGCTATAAGAGCTGGTGCACAGCAAGGGCTGGAACCCCACATCCTCCGGCAGCTGACCTGCCTTGCCATTAGGCCAAAATCTGCTGCTTCTGTGAGAGTGGAAAACCCCAAATTGTGATCACACCTCCCACAGCTGCACACTCTAGGCCATGGAAGCAGACTTGCCTCCACAGCACTGATGCAAGTAAGGAGGAGCTGACATAGGCTGCTGCACACCTTCTTTGCTGAGGAAATTCAATCACTTTTCATGACGATCACCAAGTCAGGGAAAGCAAACTCACACCATAAAGCGGAAAAATTCCATAAAGTTATCTCTTAAAGTGGTGCCCCCAAATTTACTCTAGAATTAAAAAATAGATTCGGATTAATTTTATCAGGAAAGGTTGGACCAGATCATCCTTGAGGTTCCCTTTTAACCAGGTATTTTATGACTCTTTCAGAATCTACTGGAGACTTGGGAAAAATTTTTAGTAGATGTCTTAAATACTGAAAATCTGTGTTAGAAAGAAAACAACACAAATTCCTACTCAATATAAAGCCCATCAGGAATAGCTACTTCAATTAATTTTGCTTTTGGGACAAAGTATGTTAAAAATTGTGAAAAAAAATTGCCAACTTCTGTGCTGTCTGTGTAGATGTATGTTCAAATCTCAGGTTTCAAAATTACCCTTGCCAGGAGGAGGACAACACTTTTATGTGCAAGACTAGAAACATCTTCTGTCTCAGGCTAAACTGAAACTACACAGAATTTTGTAGCTACAAGCAGTAGCCACAGTAAAAGGACAGAGGCAAAAACAAACCAATATGTACTTTCTGTTTTGTAATATGGAGTCTTTGGCTTTCGCAGCCCTGAAGTAAGGGGAAAATATACTTAGGCAAACAAATTCTGGTGCTATAAAGATTACACTGTGTGTGTGTGTGTGTGTGTGTGTTTGTGGTGGGGGGGTGTCTCACAAAATCCTTCAAATTGAACTACACAGCAGAATTTAAATCTGCACCTGTTTCTTTGAGTTTGCAGACACTGACACACATGGCTTTTCCATTAAAACATGGCAGCCAAACAAACTGGTTACAAGCCCTGACTTGATGGAGTAATATGGACTTCTTATGGCACTTCAAACATGTAAAGTGGATTAAACTGAAATCATTATAAAGTGAATTATGATTCACTATGGCTAAAGTACTCTGAAGATCCTGTGCTGATGTTTCAGCTGTTAAAAATACACATAATTGAGGATTCAGCTTTTTTTTAAAGCTTTGCTTCATTTTAGATTTACCACAGAGAATGTTTAGACAAAAATAAGTAAAGTACTTTTGCTGCATTAAAAAAAAATTCTCAACATATCATTTTGTCTCAGCATGAAGAATTTAAGAAGGCTGAAAGAGCATCTAAGGTAAAGGATGAATTTGGAATGGAAAATGGAACTCAAGCACCTATAAGTTGAAGAATGTATGTGGATACTGCAAAAATTGCACTTTCTGTTTTTATGATGCAAACTAAAATACTGAAATCAACCATCTAAAGTTGAAGTCATAATAATTTGACAGTGGAAAAAAATAAACAGATATGGAAATAATTATAAGTGTTCTACCTCTAAAGTGAAATATTTCAGATGTGCCAACCACCACAATACAAAGCAGGAATGCATAACCAAACAATGTCAGTTAATTAGTAGATAAAGCACATCTCGAAACTTTACCACACATTTTACTAATTGTTTATAGCATTTTATGATTGCAAAAGGCTTGACACTGCATGAACTCTTTGGGGAAGAAAAATAGAGAAAAGGGGTTAATTGCACATTCATGCAAAGTAAGGTTAGGCTTCCAACAAATACTGAACCAACTTACTCTCTAAAGAGAGTTCCAACACAGGGGACAGCATGCAAAACGAAACGAAAACAGAACAGAACAAAACAAACAACAAAAAAGGGAAAAAGATAAAAACACACAAATTAGTGGCCATCAATACGACGTTCCTGTATGGAATATAAACCAAAATAAAACAAAAAAGGTACTTCAAAACTTTTATGACAAATTTAAGTAATTTTATTGGGATACCCAATTTAATCTTAAAATAAGCACTTGGCATGTCCTTTAAGTCATTCTCCCATTTTCTCCTCCAAATATTATTACTTTCTTATTCTATGTAATTCCCTCCATCCAGATATCATGTTAAAGTAAACCTTATAAAATCCCACAAAAGTGATGACAGAATAATTCCTACAGACACTTGAGTAGAGTCTAAGATGAGATTTATGTAGGTGTATGTGCGTGATTAAAAAAAAAAATCACAGCTCATGAACTCTTAATACTTAAAGGGTTCTTCTGATAACATATTGATAACTATTAATAGTTTTGCAACACCAAAAAGCAGGCAAGGTTTCAGGGACTGGAACAGCTGTACCACAGGTTACAACACAGGTCAAATTTTCTTGAAGCTACATTATTTCATATCATAGTGGCCAGTAAACAGAACAATCAACTGAACAAGTCAATATAACATTTTTAAAGGCTTATTTAAAAGGTAAAATGCTCTTTTATTTCTAACTCTGACATATACATTGCTGCAAATACTATTATCACAGAACAAGCACAATTAAACCAAGCTGCTATTAACCATTTGGTCATTACTTCATTTAAAAAGTAAATATTCCAGCAATATTTCAATATTTAATATTCTTTCCTCTGCTTTTTATGTAATGTTTTTTTCTTGGTTTAGTCTTTTCTTCTGGATTTCTGCAGTATGTGATCAACTTTAATGCCACATTGCTGTGGGCAGTGCAAGTTATTTCCAAAATACGTGGTGTCAGAGATAGCAGCTCTCACTTTTTCCAACAGGAAAAATAAAGAGGACAGATGAACACTAAAGTTAACCTGTCAAGACCTCTTATCACTCTGAATTTAATTTTCCACTGCAGCAATAATAAAGAATTTTACATATTTTTAAAAACGTGTAAAATGTATTGCATAATCAAAGTAGTTTTTCAGGATTCCTCTGGGAAAAGTCAATACTTCTGAAATAATACCCTATTATGAATTCATCTTTATAATTTTATCAATTCTGAAATACCGACACAAAGTGGGACTACTCAACATAAAAGATACCACTTCATCCAAACAAGCCTATAATTAAATAAAATATAAAGTTAGGTACTTTTTTTATATTATTACATTTATCAGGCTTCTTCCTTACCTGCATTCCTTCTGCTATGAGAAACCGCGATGTTTAATCAAGCTGTACTAGTAACCCACTTTCCACAAAAACTGTAAAAATACTATCATGCAAAGTAACTCACTTAAAAAGATTTTAATTGTCTTAAGAAACAGAAGCATTATTTTCCTTATTGTATCATCCATACTGAGTCATTACCTAAGTAAAAGTGAATAAACCATCACATTTTCTTTTATACCAAAGTATAGTCTTGTTTATATGGAGAATATTTAAATATGGAATATTTAAAAAATTATGTAAAAATTATTCACCAGTCTCAACTGGCAGCCCTATCTACGAAATTCATGGAAGGTATCATAAGTTATAATACACAATGTCCTAGAAAATAAGTAAGTACACACTTGATGTAGTTTATCTGATTATGTATGATTTAGTCAGACAACTTTATTTATAACTTAAATTACTGCAGAGCCTTTTCTTCTCATTGAGAGAAAATCTATACTTTTGTTGAAGTGGCCTCTGTAAATAACAACCTCTTAAAAACACAGATTTTCAGCACAAACTCTTGAACTACTTCAATGCATTTTATATGACATTGACCTTCACTTTATTTCCATGATCCTGCAGAAAAAGGGTGGAAAATTATCTTGTTCAAAACTTCAAATTAAATTAATTGAAATCTGATACCATTAACTACTTTTGCTTGGGAAATTTTACATATGCAAATATCACTGACGTAATTTACCATAACTGCCTTTCTTTTAATTTATGTTTTCAGAAATTTATGAAAATAAGAAAAACCTACACATACCTTACTGTGAGGATCAGCAAACATTCTTGTGAAGATCTCACACAATCTTTTCAACTCAACACGACTGTCAAAATGACAACAATACATTAGTCAACTCCCCTGGTAGTTCTCCTAGAACACTAATGCATAGCAATCAGTGAAATCACTAGTAAATCTTGAATCAAATAATCTAGTAAATTAGGTTTTGTTTGAGACATGGATAAAAATGTAATGAATTTCATCTAAAATGAGACTTCAAACCTCTTCAAATGTCTCTTTTAAACTGTCTCATGTATTATACCATATTTTTGTAACAGCGCAGATACTGAAAAAGGTGTTCTTAGTAGTGAGCAGTAAACTATTCCTTCTGAATAAATATCCCCAAAATTATAGTAATAACAAAAAAAAGGCCTTCTTTTGATAGTAGATGGAAGCCTCTTATGAACACACTGTATGGCAATAATTCTCTATTTTGAATTCCCTACATCCACTAGTATATAAACATCCGATAGAGCCAGAAGTGAGAAAAGCTTCCTTGCTCCTTCCCCCACCTTACTCTCAAAGACACACCCTGCCTTCCCTCTCCCCTGCCTCCCACCAACACTGAAACAAGATGTTTCTCTATTGAGATGCCGTCCTACCTTAGAGTTCTCTGGTTCTTTAGCAAGTTCTGCAGGCCTAGAAGGCCTTCTTTCCTCTCTGACCAGTTGGTGCTGGCACAGCGGTTCAGGACCTCAGCCACATCTTCTGTCTGCCTCATGTAGGTGGGGATGCTCCCGTTCCTGGAGCTGTAGGACCTTTCTGAACAGGCACTTGATGCATCACTGTTGGCATCATCATCTGAGTACATCCCGTACGATTCGTATCTTCTTCGCACGGGCTTCTTCTATTGTACAGAGACAGCCCAGATCAGCACTGATCCTCAGAGGGATAATACAACATACCCATAGTGGGGCATAAGGCCACCAGTTTCAATAACTGGTGTGACCCCTACTCCCTGCAGCGACAAATGGCTCCAACCATTCAGCAGGTCAAACCAAGTTAATGAAAATATTCTGAAGTATGGCTTACATAATATTCCAAACATAAACCCAAAGCAAATGCAGAGAAGACATACGTTTGAGGAAACATTTAACTTTACGTCCTTTTCAAGAACCCACAAAATTGCATAACGGGATGACAAAAGATTGTTGCCAAGTTAGTTATTTCACTTCATAGCTTTATATACATTACAGAATTTAAGAATCAGAGGTCTACACAAATTCTGACATTTTAACTAATTTTGTATCAAACATGTTAATATCAAAATATTAAACTATTAAAGAAGAAAAATAGTTTCTATACCTTAGTCCGTATGTCTCCTAAGAGCTGTTAGCAGTAAATTATTGAAAAGAAACAGAAATTGAGAACAGGAAGGTAAGGCATGGCAGCACTGTGAGTAATAAACTTCCTGCCACTGGACAATATATAGTCTTACTGTAAATTTTGTTCTTAGGTCTCTGTGTCTGATTAGCACATTGTCAAGATGTAGTTTGCTAAGTTTCCATTTCCAGTAAAATATTACATATCATGGGCAGGTTGGTCACAAAGACTTCTCTCTCAAAATCTTTGTGTCATATTGTGGTGATATTTGAGCATGAACACATTAACTTAACGCATGCAGGCAATTTTTATTTTACAATCAACTTTAAGTTAAGGACCAAACCTTGATTTGAACTATTTAATATCTAAATTTTGTCATTGCAATAATAACAGTCAATGTTCTACAAAAAAAAATTGATTACATAATGCAAAATTCCAAATTTCCTAAATAAAAAAACAAGCCAACAAAACAAAACACAACATACCAAAGATCAGAAGGGGGAAAGAAAAGCTATTTATCCTAAAATGAAAAAAACCCACACACCTCTGCAAAACAGCTCTTGCCATTCAAACTCTGGAGCTGAAGTCAGCATTTAAAAACTCAGTTTCATTACATACTCAAAGAAGCAGTAGTATAAGTGATCATTTTTCCCTTAATTACCACTGCTATTTGCACAGGGCTCTCATTTTTAACCATGGAATAACTTAAAGGATATCACAATACCAATCACTAACTAATCAATACAACAGGTAACAAGCAGGCTTATTGTCAACAGAATGAGCATACATACATGTGCAAGAGAATAACTGAAGGGAAAAATCACAGAAATGTTAAGTGTTTTGGAAAAGAGACACCATAAGGCAAAAATAAAAAAACTTTTCAGTAAATGAATCTGAAATGCCAAAGACGGTACTAAAGTAAAAGGCAAAAATATGGAATGACTTCCATTATTGCTGCATTTTATATAGCAATATTCAAAAGAGATCTTAGGCAGAAGACTGACACCTCTTTGGCTTCACCACCACTAAAACTGGCCAAGTATTTTTCATAAAATAAAACAGAGAAACACAATCTGGAATATTTTTGAATTTATATTACATATGACAGGACTCTACATTCCATCATTTAAAAATACCACTATGAGTGTGAATCTTCAGTCTATGGTAAAACAGTAAGAGTGTTTATTACCAGACTTTCATCTACATGGAGCCATTTGTACAGGACAACCTGTACCATTTAGAGCATGGCAAGGAACCAGGCATGCAAGTGCTACAATAATAAAATTATGCTGCTCTTAATCCTTCTCTGTAATGTCAGACTCTAGTTAAAATATACTAATTCATTTTCCTCTAACATTTCTAGCAGCATCATTTCTCTGAAGAAGCTTTATTGCTTCAACAAAGCAGGACATATTAAAGCCTCAAGAGCAGTCACTGGAAACGTGATTTTCTCCTGAACTTCTACTCTTACTAGATAATTTGCCCAGCAAATTTGAAAACTAGGAGGCTGCTTAAAGTACTGAAGATAATCTTAGTGATGCACTTGTGTGAAAAGGACCATAGCGCATGCTTTCCAGTTATAGCCAGAAAATTTCCATGTTCCATAGACTGTTTTTCTATTGTTCCCTATTCCAAAATCCAGACTGAATTCCAGTTTACAAACCAGCATTAATGCTGAAAACATTTAGCAAGTTTGTAATAACAGAAAGGGGAAAATGCACTCAACTTTACCATGACTTCTTATGCAAGATTTCACAGATATTCTGATCTGTACGCCAGTGAAGGCACACAAATTTTAAACTAATATGTCAAGAAAGAAGTATTAACTAAGAAATCAATAAATAGTCATACTAAGAATATGACAGAGCTCTTCAGAGTTTGAAATTTTGTTTCTCTCTATTGAGTTATATCTGACTGTAATTTAGAGTCTCATTTGTAGTTTTTTACTAACTTTTAAAATAACAGTTTTTCTTAAATGAGAGAAATAACCATTCCTTTAAAGCATTCTGGTAAGTAGAAAACAGATACTTACAAGTATTTAATGAGATACAAATACCATACAATAATTGATAAAAATGTATCTGATTCATAGCATCAGGATTTTAACCGAGGATTTCAGCTTGCTGATGTAAGTATCAGAATAACAAAATACATCATGTGTTCAGTTTGGCTTACAGGGGCAGGAAGGCAGAGGAGACACAGCCACCTTTTTAAAGAACAATACAGCTTAAAAAAGAGAATAACCAGTTTTAACTTGGTGTAACATTTTGAAAACAAAGGAAAACAAAAACTAAACTTATGAGATGCTGCCTGCTGTGCTGGTTTTGGCTGAGCTAATTTTCTCAACAGTGGCTGGTGTGGGGCTGTGTTTTGGATTTGTGCTGAACACATGTTTGGTAATATAGAGAGGTTCTGTTATTGCTGAGCAGGGCTCACACAGAGCTGAGACCTTTTCTGCTGTTCCTACTGCCATGCTGGCCAGGAAGCTGGGGGTGAATGGGAGACTGGGAGGAGATGGAACCAGGACAGGTGACCCAAACTGACCATAGGGACATTCCAGACCATGTGACATCGTGCTCAGTATATAAACTGGAGGGAAGAAGGAGGAAGAGGGGGATGTTTGGAGTGATGGTGTTTGTATTCCCAAGTCACTGCTATGTGTGATGGGGCCCTGCTCTGCTGGAGAGGGCTGAACATCTGCCTGCCCATGGGAAGCACTGAATCAATTTCTTGTTTGGCTCTGCCTGGGTGCATGGCTTTTGCTTTCCATATTAAACTGTCTTTATCTCAACCCACAAGTTTTCTGGCTTTTACCCTCCTGATTCTCTCTAACACCAGTGGTGGGAGAGAGAGAGTGGCTGTGTGGGGCTTGGCAGCCCAACCATCATTTTCTCTCTTCAGCATCAATTTCACCTGCTGTCAGACAGAAAAACTTTAAGTGGCACCCAGGTGTCTGGTAAGCAGAGGGCTTTAGCTGTCATCATTCCCAGCTCCAACAAGCCTTCAACCTATCCTGAAATTTTTCTGGCTGTTGTGAGATACTGCTGGTCAGTTCTCCCTGCTCAAGTGGCTCCTTAGGCCACTCCAACACAACAGTCCAAGACTGTTTCCTGTCTGCCATGAAAAAAAGTATGCTTCTCAAAAGTTAACACTTCTGTAGGGAATGAAAATTCCAATACTTGCAGCTCCACCAACTCAGTTTCTTTAGGGTTTTTTTCCCCCGAGAAGCCAACAGAACAATAAATTACAAGTTCTTCTGCATGCTAATGTACAGGAATCAAACACCTGAAGAGCCTGTGACCCCACAAGGTAAGTGTGTGATTCTTACCAAAGCATCTGCTACTGCCTCTTCCACGTCAGAACCTGTGTTCAGGACTCGCATAGCACTGACTGAGGACGATAATCTACTCGACTGACTAATTCCAAAGCCAGTACCTGTTACAACAACAAAAAACAAAGACAAAGAATTCCATCAGAATAGAAAGCTGGGATGTAAATATTACACTCACTTATAAAAACCCAAGTAGAAGAAAAGCATTTGCTTAGCATTTTTAATAAGTTATGTAGTGGATAAAATAACCATTTCCATTCTGAAGTCTTTAGTGGCACAGACAAAAGTAAGAACTCAAGTAAAAAGCCAGTCACCTACAAACGTTCTGTTCCAACATCACATGGAAAAACCCCTATGAAACAATGGTCTTATTTGAAAGAAGTTTTGCTTTTTTAAAAATTAATGTCTTCTTCATTTTGGGTTTTTGTTTTCATTTAGAAAGAAAGCAAATACAATAGGAAGGCTATTGAGACTGTTGATTAGAAAACTACATGCATAAAGAATGCTCTACAAATACTAAAAAAATAAAAAACTAAAAAAAGTTGTTCTGCAAGTAAAAAAATGTTGTTAAGGGAAAAAAGTATTAACGTTGGAGTATGAGGGTGGAGATGACATCTAGCAACATAAACACATCTATCTGGATTATTAAAACCACAAAACTCAAATTAATATAAATAATGCTTTCTAAAACTGAACTATGAGAATAACCAAGTGGGTGGGGAAAAAAAAAATCCAGGATGACTGCACAGATGACAGCAAAGGGTACTCATCCTTCACCTGTGGCCCCATAAGCATCAGGAGCGTAGAGGGCACCAGTGGATCTGGAGTGATGTCTGGAAGCTGCAATAACAGGATTAGATAAACCCTATCTATGACCATGGAATCACAGTGCTGCAATAGCTGCTCAGGTGAACAAGAGAGTATTTATCAAAAAGATTCAGCTTAAGCACAAGAAACTGAATATTAAATAGAAGCAAAAATCTTCAGAGTAGTTCTTTGATTATACCAAATATGATTATATAGGTTTATGTACACTGGACATTCCATGCATAATTTTTTTTTAATTTACAAGATTAAGAGCAGGGTAAAAGCAAGTACGTTTAAGTTCAAAGAAGAAAAGGTGCACAGACACACATGCACACACACACACACACACAAACAGAATCATCAGAAACACCTGAAAAGGTATCAGTCCACTGACACTGGTCTTGCATTGTGGACTTAACTAAATTCTGTGTGCTCCAGTCAGAGCCAGAGCTCACATATCAAACATTATCTGCAAAAAGTGCCTCCTGCACGAACCTGCTGTGCTGGCAGCTGACAATTTGTACACACTTGAATTCTTGCCTATGTTGCAGACAACTCAACCTCAGCAAAAACTCACCACTATGAAAATGAAGTTAAAAATACCCAACTATAATTAAAAGTTTAACATAAGCCGACCAATGCAATTAATAATTCATATACTTACTATTTTATTTAAATGAATAAAATGTGACGCTGAAACACGTTAGTTACTACAGCTCATTACGATTCTTTAGTTATGGCAACTGGAAACTGGAGATCCTTAAGGGTTTCTGAATAAAACTGAGTACCTCACTCCTTATGGCACTTGTATAAAACTGCTTTTTTAGTGATTCTCAAGAAGCTGACTCACCATTGCTAGTATTTTCTTTCTTAAAACATGCAAATTTTAAATTAGATGTGTTTTATACAACTCAACTTTTTTCTTCTGTTCACTTAAGTTAGAATTTTATTGCCACATAAATGACAACTTAAACTTGAACTCAAATGTCCACCCACAAAGGCACAACTCCTAGATAAAATCTTACCATTTAATAAATAACTGTAAAAGCACATATCTTACTCCTTCTGGATATATAAAGTAGCCCAAACAGACAAATCAAATTAATCATCCTTTTCTCTGATTAGCAAAGACCATTCAAGAGTCTGATTTGAATCATGTACAGGTGAACCATGGATCAAACAACATTTTGGGAAGGACCTTTTAACCTGAGTGCACTTCCACAATGATCCTAAGCCCTGTAAAGACCCCAGAAACAACATTGTGTCTCTCCATATTAAGTTCTCCACCCCTTAGATAAGGTACAGTGATGTACTTTATTTCTAACTAATCCTACATGAAGATGTTTGGCTAGGGCATTTTAGTTTGAGCCAATGCTTCATGGAATGCTTTAGAAAGTGCATCTCAGCATGGAAAAGGAGACAGGACTGAGAATGTCACAACACAGACATCACAGCTGACAGCTCTTTAAATACAAGCATGAATGGGATAAACCTTCCCCTTACTTTCCATCAATGAACGCTGAAAATTACAGGTTCAGCTGAAAACTAAAAATTCAAACTTCAGGCAAGAAACTTGAAATTACTCCTGTCCCTACATACATTTGAAATATGCTGGACAAGTTTTTAAGACGGTGAAAAAAACCACTATATATAGGGTGAAATGTACCTCATTCCAAAACTTATTTTCAAGAATATGCTTTGTAGCCCTCAAACTGCAGAAATTGTCAAGTATTTACTTTTGCTGTTGCATTTTTTTAAAGTATGAATCAAAGTAAGTTCAAATGGACTCACACTAAGATGAAATGAACGATTTCTTAGCTAAAATATGGACATTAAACTAGTCTGATATTCAATACTGACTATTTAATAAAAGTAGACACTTCTATATAAATTACAAATCGCTTCCTTCTTAATGGCTCTTATCTCCCAGTTTATAACATTATACTGAGATGTGAGATTACATAAACACTTCATACCAATGTATACAGTGAAGCAATTATGTAGCATTTAGGACATTTTATACCCTAAAGGGGGATAAAATCCATTCTATTTCATTTGTGTTCGTAAGCAAAAATTTCTGTGCTGACAATGAGAGGCAATACAAGATACATTCCCCTATTCATCCCCCTGTCAAACTGCCTTTAGATACACAGAGCTGAATTTGCCTTATTTCATCTTTCACTTCTACCAACAAAACAATGAATGACATTTTAAATCATTCAAATAAAAAGTCACGCCAAAAGAAATCTTCATTTATTCCCATTCCCAGTATAATTTCCTTTTTTTTTTTTAACCAATGCTGGATTCCTATACATATTACTTTGCATTCTCTGTACTACCAGACAATTCCACCTATTTCACTAGTACTTGTTTTGATATCTGAATTACAAAACTGAACTACATAAAATAAAACCTCCAGTGGCATCTATCCCAAATATCTCATGGCATTGCCTAATACAGACTTCTTAAGATACCAAGCATTTGACCAGTTACAAAATGTAAATCTGATCTTGCATGTATGTAACTCAAATCAAGCTGTAATGCAGCAAAAGAAGCACCAAGAGTTCTGGAAAACACCCTTGTTTTTAAAAGAATAGAAGGTACATATGTACTTCAACACAATCTCCCAGCCATGTTTTAGAAAAAAATACAGGTTTCCTAATGGATCCTGCATAACATCTACTTTTAGCATCATTTCCCAATTAAACAGCATCTGGGCAAACTAGCATTAGTTACTGAAACAGCCTTCACTCAATTAATCTCTACTCTCCCAATAAACCCATGGCTGGCAGGAAGCCCTAACAGACCACAACATATGTCCAGTGCTAATTAGGAGTACAGTAGGGTGCCTCAATTTGAAATAGAAATCAGAGATTTACTATTTTCAGACTATGTTTAACAGCTAGTATTATGAAGTCCTTAACTGTAAGCTACACTGAACAAAGCAAATAAGAAGGACACATACTGAAGACTATTTCAGACAAAGGTAACAGCAAAAAAAGATCTGTTTCAGATCCAATTGCACAGAGTTTAATATTACCAAAAGAGCAAAACAAAAACTCAATCAACAAACCCAATATGTCAAAGTACTTCAAGCAAAATATACTATCATCTTTGTAGCAACCTTGCCAAAGATACATGGAGATGAAAATCTTCCCTAATCCTTAACAACATGGTAAAGTAATAATAAATTAATGTCCTTATGCCTCATTGATATCTCAGAAGCAGACTGAATCTTGCAAAATCTTGCAATACGTGTTACACGAATAAGCTGCTGACTATAGCTGAAGGGACATAATTAAGTGTATTTTCTCCTTACACACTAAAATAATTCATTGACTAGGTAGAAAATTTTGAGCAACAGCTGACCGCACTCAAGTACCCAAGCAATGAAAAGAGAAACACACAATTTCAAAAAAATATCCAAAAACCAGGAATGCCTTTTCAAAATGGCATCTGGACACTGCGCACCACACACCCTTCTAGACTTGGTACTTCAGACTGAGCCTAGCAAAGTCTGTATTTCTGTGTGCAGCCCATTCACACACTGCTCAGTCCTCCATGGGGTAAGTGGGGGGAGAGCCAAAGGGAGGGAGAAGCCGGTGGCCAGCTAGAAGCTAAAGGCAGAGGCACGGATTCGTTAGGGGGGCAGGACAGCCATGCACGACGAGGCTCCGAGTACTTACCCAGGGGCTGGAAAGAGCGGACAGGGCTCGTGTCCCTGCTACTTTCACGGCTGGCCTCCCTGCTGCAGCCCTGACTCACACTAGGCCGAGGAATGCGGCTGCCTCGCGCTAGTATGATTCAGGGTGCAGGCAAACAGCGGCACAAAGGGAGAAGACATAAGAAAAGTTGCAGTTTTAATGCAATTCTGTTCCGCAGTAAGATCAAAGACGCGTTTCTAAGAAAAGACATTGATGATTATGTCGCATTTTAAGTCATAACCTTTTTTACAGACTCTCTTGATTGTGCTGGGTTAGTCTAAGTGTAGTCAGTTCAATGAAATTATTTTTTTGCACAGCTTAAAATGGAAATTTACTAACTCTTCACAGAATGGTTGAACGACCCATTGGAAAGGATGGAGAAAAAATGAACAACATTGAGTAATGATTCAGAATTTGTGCTCAAGATGAAGTTAATCAAGAGTAGCACCAATGGAAAACTCCACAGCCTTACAAAGAAGGAAAATAAAATTATGTGGCTAAGATAAAAATCAAAAATACAAAGGAAGAACAGCATCGACATCATTCAAATCAACAGACGTTTTTCAATAACGTTGTTTGCAATAAAGAGTAATCAAATCATACTGAGGCTGAAGACATGTAACCTTCATTTTAGCATCACAGCATTTACACATGTGCACACACATACACGGAAGACATGAAGTAACAAAGATCATATTTTCAAAATGGTATTACACTTTCATTCAAAGGATATGGGTATTTTGGGTGTGAAGTGAAAAAAAAAGAAGGAAGAAAGGAGGTGAGGAAAAGAACAACTACAACATTCTGACAAGAAAAACCTCAAATTTTAGCTTCAGTTTAAAACTGTCTTGTGTATCGAAAACTAGTCTCAGAAAACAGCCACATTCTGGGATGTATTCTATTTTTTTCATCCACCTATAATCAAACAGCAGCTGTAAATATCCAGCACTTAAATTAAGAAGGGCTATAAAGAAACCAAGAGTTATTTGGTGACTCTTACCTACTGACAACCTAGAAGGACTAGCTTCTCTACTGCATCCCTGACTTCGTGGGATTTTGCTCCGTTTTTGTGCAGCTGCAGGATTCACCAACACTCTCTGAACTCCTGTGTTCATAGTGGAAAGTGTGGTTGTTGTCAAAACTCTTCCAGGAGACCCAGATCTACTGCCAGCTGAAGGTAGAATGAATAAATATTAGCAACACCACAATGGAGAAACAATCATGGTAAAAAGAAAATAATACCTGAAGTTAGTAGGAAGGTGGTGGCAGACTGAAATGATCAGGAAAAACTTATAAGGTAAAAACATGAAACAGAATGCCTTGGTCCGAGTTCTTCCAGTACTGCATACAAGGTAGTTAAAATTATTGATGCAAGGAAGCACTTGACATGGTATTTAGCACTACATGAGCTCAAGAAACCACAATTATTATTTCTGGACTTTGTCAAGAGTTCCACGGTCCCTAAAATGAATGTGTTCTTTTTTTTTAAGCGATGTGGTCTTACTAACCACATTTTCTATTAATAAAGAAAAGCAAGCAAACAAACCTGTTGGAAAGCTAAAAGGAGAAATTTTAAACTAGGATTTCATAACTATCCAAGCTCTTCCAATGTAATCAGTGTTAGAGTTAATGTAATTTTCCTAATATTTGAAATCTTCTCCCTTGCTTTTAAATGCATGGTGCCTTCAAGGACTATTCTGACATTAAATAAAATATGACAGAAGACAGATTACTCATGCACATTTCTGTGGAGGTTACCCCACAAATTACAGAAAACCTTCAATTAATTCTAAACAAGCTAAAAAATTGACTAGGATATATTTAAGTGTCTTAAATTTCTGTTAATTAAAACTGTATAGTACAAAGTACTACAGATGTTCCAGGTACAGTATAGCTACCAGAAAAGGTGGTCACTTATCTTTAATTTTGATATTTCAGTTACAGAACATTTAAGTTCTAAGTTTTTAGCAAAGAATTCATTCTTCCCTAGCTGTAACTAATTTAGATCACCAGCTGACACTAATATATTGCTTCCAGCTATACAATTCAAGAAATATGACCAAATAAAAAGCAAACCAGAATTTCAATCACAGAGTAATTACAGACAAATCTGAACCCTTCATTAATCTTTAAAATAAAATCAGGTAACTGTATGACCACAGTGATGCTATCAGATTTACAGACAACATGCAACTTTTCAAGTGAATTTCATGGGTTACTTCTCATGAGACATGTGGAAAAAAAGACACAAGTTGACTAAAGCTTGACTATATGGGAAAAGAAATAAAATCCCAAACAAAGTAAAACATATGCTGGGTGGAAGAGAGAAATCTAAAAAATGTACCATGCATGTACTTTCAGATTCATTGTTTGAATTCAAACTTGAAATGATTATTTAGCAAAATCCCTTTTCCAGACTATAGGCCTATTCAGCAGAAATGATAAATAAACTATTATGCAGCCTGGAAAAAAACAAGCACAGCTTCTATAGCAACAGAAGAATAAGCAAGCCTATAAAACTGCTGTTAAATGCAAAAATTAAGGGTTTGACAGTTCCCTCATATCAGGGTATTTCAACTTAGAACTGATATTACTATGCCTTCTTCCTGTTTTGTAACTCTTTAAAACAGTAAAAATATTGTTGAAGGTTTCACTGTGGTGCAGACTTGTACATTTTCTTCAATAGGTCAGAAACCACTTGTTCTAAAACTTAATTTAATCTTTCTATAGTCTGACCTGCAAAGTGTACCACTGCAGTGTAAACTAACTGAATTCAGCCTGAAAACAGCAGCACTGGCATACTCTTGTCACTATTACCACTACCAGCAGATCTAAGTGAGCTGAATGATGAAACAAAGATTACTAAGGCACTACCCCAAAATTACAAACCCATCTCATCTCTCCTGCTTTCTACACAATTAATTTACGCGCAGCCTATGGAAAAAAGCCAGCCAGAATTTCTGCTGAATAGGGTCCTTAAATGAGGTATGTCAAACAGGTGATCAAACAATGATGTGTACACAAATTCTGTAGACTCTTACCACCAATGGGGTTAGCAGACTGTGATCCTGAACAAGTGTAAAGGCAGGTTTAGGGTAGGGATTTATAATCCATGAAGAGGGAGGGAGCAGAGCAGATTAAAAAATGAATGGCAAATGGAAATAAGAAAGCTTTAGTCATTTCACACAGGAAAAAAGCCACAAGGGGGTTATGCTAAAGCAGTGCTATTAAGTAGCTTCCACAATTGAAGAATTAAACTCATATGCTATGTACAAAGCAGATGAAGCAAAGCTGCACAAGCAAATTACAATTCTTCAGCTTTCTAATCAACAACTCAACACTGAAGAATTAAATTTCAATTAAGCATGAAACTGTAGCCTGGATATTACTTGAAAAGAATATTACATTGCCAAAAAGGCTCAAGAAGTTCAACAGCTGAACAAAAATTACACACGAGATCAAAACTTTGTTTTTGAGACACAACAGTAAAGGAACTGAGCTGCAGGTGCGGTGGATGACCAAAACAAAAAAACCAAATTCACAATGGCATAACTGAAAAGACTTGCATAGAATTCTTTGTTTTCCTCTTTAGAAGTAATCTTGAGTACAAAAGGAAGAATTTGTTTCCATTCAGAAATTCTCTGAATGTCAACTGTAATGCAATTTTAGCAGACCCTGTTAAATTACCTGACAATCAAACTGGAAAGAAGAGGAAAAAAATGTAACCATTTTTTTCCATAGGTAAGAATAAAATAATGAGGCATTTACTTTATGTTAATTTAAAAATAGAAGAGTAAAGGGCTTTTAAAACCCTAAAAAAATATTTTTTGGTAAAAGCATTCAAATTTGCAAGTCTTTCATAAAATGATTTTTGAACAAAAGATAGCTGCAACCCAAAAATTAACAAAAGCATCTGTGCTAGAGTGGTTTAAAAAAAATAGCTTAAATCTAGTATGAAGCTATTCTCTCATTATATAAGCTGGGGAACTAAAACAATCCCCTGTATGGAAACATTAAGCATCACGCTTCACACAATGCTGTGAAAATTTTCAGTCACATAAAGAAGCATCACCCAAACAGCTGGCATACAGTGCCTGAGAATTCTCCTTTGCCTGTCCATTTGTATTTGCCCTGTTTATCTTCCTTAAAACATCTCAGAATTCTTGTTCTCCCCCACTGACAGGTTATAATGAGCTATTTGAAGCAATCGGTTCTGAACAGAAGTAGTAATAAAAGGCTGTAAAGATGTATTCATGCATTTAATTTTCACACATCATCACATGTAGTCAGATCTAGTTATCTCAATTTATCTCTTTAGACATTAATACTGTGCAAAAATGAATTTAAAAAACCAACCCTGTCATTATTAGTAGAAAAACTGGAAAGGCCTAATTCTGCTTCTCTGGATATAGATTTATTTAATGTTATATGACAGTGATCATCACTAAAGTATTATTGCTAGCTAAATTTATCCCCGTCCCCAGACATTTATCAAGCATCTTCACTTTTTACAGATTTACCAAAGCTATTAAAAATGCAAAAGTATTTTCAAAAAGCTTAATTCCAAACTTTCCTAAAACTAATGAAAAAATTGTTACAGACACTGCTTATAGCTTTTCACAGAAGGGAAAAGGGGATTAGAAGGAACTTTACCTTCCCTCCCTCTTAAATTATTGACATATTCTTTGTTTATGGTACAGTGTTGCAATCTGTAAAACAAGTTTTGCAGAACTTTTGTCCCAACGACTCATTTGAAGGCTCTCATTTCACCAACATTTCTGGGACTAGAGTATTGTCAAAGCCCTTAGGGGAACTACTTCTACTGAATTTCAGTAGTAGTAGTAGAATTTCAGTAGTAACTCCACTGAATTTTTAGTATGCTACATTTATCTGTACACATTGTTTGAAAGCTTTATTTCAGAAAACCTGCATACACTAGATCAGGTTTGATCCAACTGTACTTGTTGGGAAATTAAGTTATGACAAGTAGTCTAACAGGAAAAAAGCAGCTACTACCTGTTTTTTTAACTTCTAAAATCATTCTATTTACAACAGATGCAGTCATTGCTATCAAGACAAATGCTTCTGCCATTAAACAAATTATTAAAGGGTTTTATTAAAGAAAGTGGATACGGTTAGTGATAGCAAAATAAGTGTATTGAAAATTTTAAACCTGGCAAAACTTACTGGTTTAGAACATTAGATCTGAGAATTTATACAAGTGGGAAGTTAATTTTAATTTTATTGTGCATTTGTCTTCTTTTCATTAATTTAGTTGCATTTCACCTAATCAGAAAAAGATAAGAATCTGAGAATGCTACAGAGCTTAGTCAGAAAATGTCTGTTGGAGACATAAGATGCGTGGATGAATTGCTGTAGGTCAGCCAGAGCCAAGAGTGTGAGGTAATCAGGTTTTTTTAATTAATGACCAACTGCTTGGCTACATCTGCAATGGTTACTAAACACACACAGAAAATTACTGTGGATTAGCTGACACACATGAAATTGCATGTTTTAACCCTGTGACTCAACACAAGCTCAGTAACTGATTGTAACGTGAGGAGTTAGTATTTTTTCTTCAAAGGAGAGTTAAGTAAAGGAAAGAGCTGCAATACAAAAAAAAGAGTTTATACTCAAGAGCTACAGCAGTACCTAGCCTAAAGAAAATGGGTACTTCTGGCTAAAATAAGACTATTTTAAAAATGGAAAATTAGGTCTCTTAGGTAATTGCCTTCCATTCTTTTCTATTACTAGTCCATGTTTACTGGTGTTTCATGTTGAGGAAGTCAGAAAAGGGGGGAAAAGAATGTTGAGAAGTTATAATTGAAGACAGAATTTAAAGATAGATTTCACTTCCTGCTACATTATCTAATTTAACTGGCAAACTAAGATCTAACCTAATAATTTGTCCAGAGAAAAACAACATGAATCAGAAAAGCATGCAAATACCACTGACCCAAAACACTGAAAAAAATACCTTCATTTTGGTCTGGCGATGATGAACCTAAGGCACAGAACAACAACTCAGTATGTAGCTTTTTTTTAAAAAATTAACTTTGACTGTAGCCATTGGTCAATGAATATATGCTTAAGCATTTGGCCTCTTTATCAGGTATAAGTGATAAACAGAAAATACATACGCTGAGATTGTGACACCACTTTGGTTCTACTCCGTCCTCTGGAATCTGTTTTAGAATTTCCAATACCAATGGAAGGGGTGGAGAGCTTTGATCGTATACGACCTAGAAAAGAAAAAGGGCATTAAATCAGTTTTTCACAGTCATGCAGGAAGCAGAGCATCAGTAGTATTTAATAATATTTTCTAAAGTTTCTGCATATAAAAGAAGCACAATGTAACTCAACTGGTGACAATTCGCTTGGGATAATTAGTAGAAATTTGAACACCTTGATGAATTTAATAGCTGAGGAAGCAAGATACTTATCTGATGCTACATGTTTCATCAAACAATTTGCACATTACACCTTCAATACCCTGGACTGGCTAGCTAGCTCTTCCTTCCAACATATATATGTCAAGTACACTAAAAAAGGGGAAGTTTACTCAATACAATGCAATTCAAACACTAATGTTGCTGTATGAGGTAGAGTCTTCTCATGATTACTTGAGCTTCTAATTCTACTTCTGCTGTCATAAAACTACAGATTCTGAGCTTTCTTCCTAACTTCACTCCTATTTTAAGAAATCTAAGTATTTTTTATTACTGAAGATTCTACTGTTTTCCTGGCCCCAGTCATACAGACTTCTACAGGATTTCCCAAACCTTCTAGAGCATTTTGCAGACACTAAATACATTCAAGTAGTTCTCATGAGAACATGAGATAAAGAAATACTACTTTCCCCACTAGACAGAAAGGCCAAGCAAGAGACAAATTAAACTAAGTATCTACAAATAAAACAAGAGTCACTTTTCCCTAGACTGCCAAATGGCAAATTCTCTTGGGTTTGGTCAAAGCTTTCTGCATTGCTAGCCATGTTCCTTTGTAACATCCAGCATATACAAAGAAATTACAGAAGAAAGGAAGATCCCAGTTGTCTGAATTATAGCTATCTGAAAGATCATTCATAAAAGAAAATAGTGGTGTTGTATACTACATTTCCCAAGCCAACCTGTCAAACAGGAGCAAAATGAAATGACAACCAAATTCATGCTAACCATAATTCTTCTAAGCTGCAAGAACAAATCCCAATAAGTCTGTACAGGGTGGATCTAGCTCAACAAGCTCTACACTTTTAAACACAGCATGATTAAAATATTTCGTAGACATGCTGAGTCAATATTTGATCCAAAAGAATTAAGTATATAGACTGTTATTTAATTCTAGCCTCTTTAGGCTTTCCACAGCAGAATTTGGACATCAACCAAGTTAATATTATTCTTCCAAGTAGAGGGAATAGCCAGAGATGAGAGTCTATAGGAAGAGAATCAGGATAAAGGAGGTTATTCACTAAAACAATAGGCTTAGCAAGAACAGTTAGATTAACTAGTGCAAACTCTACTAGTTATCCCCGTGCAATGGCAATTGAGAGCTGCGAGACTGCAAGGCATGTAACTGCATTCAGAATTTGGCCCAAAACCTAGGAACACAGAGTGCCACTATTTCAATACTATGTTAAAGTATCACCTGGAACCTGTTTCATTTTTATCAATGTAAAATAAATCAGTTTGTGTCTGTCAGTTAAATGAACTGTTAACTCATTTGGAGTCTCTACATCCATTCACTAATGGTAAGTTTAAATGCTAATAACAATAGAAAATTAGCTTCCAAGTCTCACAGAGATGAGTAATAGTAGCACCTGCTTCCCAGAGCATGAACACATTTGATGAAATATTCTGTGACAAGATTTGCTTTAAAAAATGAATGCAAAATTATAAAGCTCCTGTATTTTCACAGTAGAATGTTAAGCAATGGTACTTCAGACTGCAGATGAGTAATTAAGAATTAAAATAAAAGCAAATGAATTTTAAAAATAGTACATAACAACCAAGTATTAGATGCATAAGCTGTTAGCCCATAAGCCCGTATCTGTTATGAACCTCCACAAAGCCCAAGAAACACCAAGTTCTACTCTTAAAGCTTCATTTGTATCAATGAAAATATGAAGCTGAAAATATTAGCTAGTCTAACAAAGTAGTTTCTTACCATCTTCAGAAGCTGTTCCTAAACAGAAAAAATAATAAAATACATGATATTCCAAACAATACTGTCTTTGAAATTTCTTTTTGAGATTAATCTTGAGAATCTTGACAAATTTTATCAAGTCAAGAGAGCTAAAGCTTTTATGTTGCAACTCCTTAACTGAACTGAAGTAAAATAATCAAGAAATATCCATACTACACTGAGAGCAATTTACAAGAACAAAATGCACATCACTGCCTTTCAAACCACAAAAAGTTCAACAGAAGAAAATTGCATCTATGAGATCAGTCAAAAAATTACATATACAGATCAAAACAGACATTAAAAATACTGTAATGCAAGCTCTTCTGAAAATATGAAACATACTGTTATACATAACCTCAGAGAAAAACACAGAGACAGTGTTTCCCACACTGGACAGTGATAATTTGACAAGAACTACCAGCAAGAAGGATTTCTCTGAATTAAGCCTGTGATTACTCTGAAGATACACATGCACAAGATCAAGTCTTGCTCAGAGACATGGAAGGAATATGAGCTTGCTGAAATCAGATCACACTTGGACAAGTATGCTGAGCTTAACAAGGCTTGATTTTTGATAACGTGAGAGTCAGACAAGCCTTTCTCCCATCAGTACCTAGGAGCTGATGGGACTCTGCCTCATCAGCAGTCCTTCCTCTAAGTTCCTCTGAAACAGAACTTATTACACAATAAAATGCATTCTAGTAATGATAAAAATGTGAAATGCCCCTAAAAAAACCAAACAAACAAAGGATACTTCCATTTTTATTTTCACCCTCTACCATTTTTGCCTTGCAAGAGAACTACAATGATGAAAACATCTGTTAGTGTCTTTGCCTAGCTTGAACTCAGTCATATTTGCTGGGAAAGTTTTCCCATGTTACAATATCTTCACGGAGCTATTTTTAAAAACTCCCTCTAAAAAACTAGTTCAGTGTGTATTTCAATGCTTCTTCACAAAAATCAGTTACAGTAATATGTAGGTAGGAGTGCCTCAAAGTACTGAGATAAAATTTGCCAGTCTGCAAAAACTCAAAACCAAACAAAAACCCAAACCCCCCAAACCCTGAACTACCTCTCCAAATCCAACAGTCTTGCAAGAGATGGATCCTGGAAGGCAGATCCTACGCAACAACTAAGAGCCTAAGAGACTCCTAAAAGCTCCTAAAAGGGGTGGTTCTGTTTCTCGTTCCTCTCAGCCTTGTGCTACCACCTGGTCTGCATGGCTAAAGGTTCACTGGCAGCTCCAAAAGCTAAAAAACACTATTAGTCACTTTTATGAAATCAGTTTTATGGAGATTGTTCGCCTACAGTCATCAATAATGGAGTATCACAAGGTGCTAACAAAAGAAGAGATAAAAAATATGTGGACAAGGTTAGTGGGCAAACGAAAAATGATTAGTACCTCCTGGTGATGGTTAGATCAGAACAGCTGTATCATGCAACTACAGCTGGACAGCTCAGCTGTTTTCATTACAAATGCAGATCATATCTAGAGATAGCTTCTAGAACAAAAGCCCACCCTGTTAACACTGATCAATTGTATAGCACTTCCCTTGCTGTTTTAAACAGAAATGTGCAACATAGCATTAGTTGTGACTTCTGGACTTTCTTTCTGAAAATAAAAAGCCTACATGGCCCTAAGAAGATTTATTTCTGGTGACAATGTCCAAAGGTGATGATTTGCTATAAATACCAGCTATAAACAAAGCCTACTATATGTAGCCTAAGGAAATATAATGTGGAAATAGGCAATATAGATTCTACTATCCTGTACAAACGCTCCTCATTTTATTAAACTAGTCTTGACATCTTCAGTGCTAAAAACCAGCTCCAATTCTTTCAAGAAGCATCTGTTTTGAAATTATTCAGGATTTGGTTTAGACATCTACTTTTTTACTCTTTTCATTTCTATGAGATACATTTGCTTCCAATAAGCTACTGATTCTTCCATGCAGTTAATAAATACATCACACAAAATATTAAGTAAGCAGCAAACTTATTAACGGCTTGTTAAGTGCTCCCAAGCAATAAATTAGAACTACAATCACCAAGCAGCAGGCTGGGACTGTCACTTTATTATATGAGAAGCATTATTTGCACACACCTGAAACAGACAATTGCTATGAGAAGCTTGATGCTCAACTGTTTTGCAGCCCCACTATGTGTTTGTAACAGAGTGAATTCAGAAAAAGCAAGTGCTAAAACTTAGGTGGGACACTCTGTAAGCTATTTTAACAGGTAAGTCTTCTTCACAAATGATTCTTTAATACAGTTACATTTCACTACAGATTTTAAAGGCACTTAAAATTATGTAGCAAGCCTAGATTTTGATAGAGGAGATTTTTTTGGTTTTCTGCTTTTTTCATACTTAAGTGGTCAAGCATCTTCGGCTCTCCCACTGCTGTTCTGTTAAGTCAAAAAAATTGATTTCACATGTAAAACTATGGAATCAAGTGGCACTAGATTAATTTCAAATGCATGTATTTAACTAGTTAAAATCAGCATGTAACAATTACAAAACTGCTCTGTAATTAACAGAGCTTCTTTTAAAAAAGAGGGGTAATGTTGGATTTCTGTTAATGTTTCTGTTGCTGATACAGATTAAACATTCACAAAATCGACAGATACAGCAATAACACATAAGACATCAAGATTACACAGGAGTTAATGGAAACAGCATAGTAATTTGTTAATGAACAGACAAATATATTAAACATCAATACTTTTACATAAAAGACACTTTATTAGATATTTAATAGAATTAGAGGACAGACTAAACAATTTCTTACCATCCATCTTGTCAGAAGTATCCTCTTTGTTGAAAAAGCAGGCAAAGAAACATGGAAAACTTAGTGTGTTAGAATAAAGGTGTTCACAGCAGAGTCATAAAACATTAATTGAGGAAAATACATTAATATTAAATACAGCAGACACGTTTATCTAATTAATGCATGTATAAGCTACCTTAAGCAAAGTTGGTTTTGCCCAGTGCAAGGTACACAATTACAAAACAGAGTACAAGTACCCTGCACAGTGATATTGATTCTGTCTTTCCCAAATTTGAGAAAACTCTTACAGTAAAACATTTATAAATGGTTTCATTCTTGGTGCAAACAGTTACTGAAGCATCAGTACATATTTATATCATTACTGAACCACATATTTATATTTCTTATGAAATTTGCTTCTGAGCATGAAGCCCCACCTGGGGTAAGGGACAGGAGGGAAAAAACAGCACAATTAAGACAGAGGACAAATGAGAGAAAGTTTCACTCTGTTTTAAAAGCATTAAATATTTACCAGTTCAGCTGGAAGGTAGGGCATAAATATTCTGACAGTAATAATCAAAATTAAAATATTTAGCACAAGACATATATAATTACAGCTCAGGCCTCCTCAACAAGGACATTAATACTTAAGGATGTCAAAGATAGTCAACATTTAAAATAACTAGAGAGTATCCTCCTGCTTACAGCATAGTCTTTTAATAAATCATAAATAAGCAAGAGTTCTTGTATTAATAATGAAAAAGGAAGAGATGGGTGAACACAATTATGGATTACTATGCCTATAAGCTTCTGGCCTTCTGAGGCTTTAAATTTGGTAGCTGTGTAAGCAAAAGGTGGATGTTTCTCTGCAAGCTAGGCTGAAAATAAATTCAAGCTCTAGGACACAATGTCATTTATTTTGGTATTGACTGCAACACCTAAAGGGAGTGGAAAGCATTACAGAAATAAAGTAACAGTGCCTGGGCCTTTTCAGACCATGGCCAGTATTGGCTTGATAGTTCTGTCATTTAACTTTCCATCTTTGGGCTACTATAAATAAATCCCTTAAAATGGACAGAAGAAAAAACTTTACAAATTAGCCCATTATCTGAAACATGGCAAATGCTTGGATTTGCACTCCATTGATTTAAAGGCTACTTTTTGAAAACTAAGAGTAAACAATATTTTGAAGCTAATCCACAACAAACAACAGTCAGACTGTCTACATAGTATGTATCCTTCAAATTACCTTACCACAGTCAAAAACTGTCAGGAGATTGAGCCAAGATCAGTCCAGCAGTACAGCTTTTATGTGACTGCAAACAAACCTTGGTCTCCTTGACTACCACTGCCCTTTCACTGCCTGCACTAGGACTTGACTTTCACTGTACTTTGCCAGCATTACATTATTTTGCCATTTCAAATGACATCACAGTGTTCTCCACAAGTGACTGCGTCTGCTAGCAAGGTAAAGCTTTCCAGCAACTCAAATCCTTCAAATGAATAGCACCTGGATTTATTGCTTATTATTCCACTCCCCCAACTCTCACTCATCCAATCAATAAATTACAAAGAGAATAAGCTATTTCTGTTACTTTCCTGCTAAATCCACCACTGTTTATTTCACTGGAAACCTCTGTGCCCTTCTCAACCCTTGCTTACAAAATTCCTGGCATGAATCACATATTGCTTTAAAAGCTGTAAAAGCAAACCAACAGTCAAGAGATAATTTTCTGTGAAAGTCTTAAGACAATATAGTCCCTTCATTTAAGCAGCACAAAGAAGACATGAACAGAGCAGGATCTCTCTCTTTGTTTTCCATTTGACTTTTCTCTCTGTCACCATGCTCTGCATCACTTTTATTTTGAATGCCAGCTTTGTCTGAGGTTCAAACTACATTTTATTGCACATCAAAACACACCAGGCAATACACTGATCTTGGAAAACGATCATCACACATATTTCAGGACTTTTAGGCAGTAAGTGAGGATAAACTCACAGTTCCAGAATTATAAAATGGTTTGAGTTGGAAGGGACCTTAAAGACCGCCAAGTTCCAGCCCCCTTACAGTGGACAGGAACACCTTCCACTGGAGTGGTTGCTCCAAGCCTAGTTTTGAACACTGTCAGGGATAGGGCACCCATCATTTCCCTGAGGAACCACCGGTGTATCCCCCTCCACCAAGCAGCCTCATGTCGGTGTCCACCTGCAATCCAGCAGGTTCTGCTGCCCCCTCTGTGGGCACCAGAGGGAGCTCACATCCAAAACTGCTATTCCAAGTACCAAGTATTCCTTTTAGTTCAGGACTGCTCTTTAAATTAACACTAAAATCAATGCCGTTCACAGCACTTATACCAGGCCCTGATGACAAAAAGAATCAACTAATTTCAGGTAGCTTTTAACTTAAGTTCTGATCTTAAAAAGCACAATTAAAACCTTCGCAAACCACAGCCTACATGTATGCTAACACCTGCCCAAACACAATGCAGATCAGAAGAACTATACAGTTTCTTTGCCTCTTGTGATCACCTATGGCCATACTAACATGTTTCTCCTTGGTAGTCTAGCTGGCACAGAAGCTGAGAAGAAAAAAACAGTTTTGGGAACACTGAACCTCTCTTTCCCTACTGTTATCCCTACAGCACCGATAAGCTAAAAATTTAGAACAAAAATACACTCATAGTCGTTTACCATTGCCACTTAGTGGATGTTCTAGCACCTACACCACCACCACTACAATTATCAAATATTTTTCTGCACCATTACCACTTGCAGCACTTCCTATGTCTAACAGCAAATATCAGTGGAGGCTGTCAGCTAGGTAAAGCATACATATAGTTCCATCAATGCCCTTAGGAAGAAATTACAAACTCAACGTAGTAAGTTATTGTGTAAAACACTTCTCTATTTCATGAAGAAGCCACCTCTGACTGCCAGGGTATTTCTTTAGCACTCTTGCAGAATACCTGAACAGCTGAGAAAAATGGAAAATCAAGAGCTCTCACACTCATTTCCCTGTTACTTCTACAAACAAAAAAAGGCATGATCACCATGTGCTGTTAAGTACAGATACCACTCCTTCCAACACTTAACATTAATTCTAGATAAAGACATTCAGAGAGCATAGTATGGACACACTCTTTGCATTGGCACTCTTCCAGCACAAGAAAAATAAAGCACGCAGTAAAGTTTGCGACTTACTTCAGAACACCTGCTCTTTTGCCACACTCCAGTGCTACTAACAACGATGACTGCTTTTCAAACACAGGAGTATTGCACTGTAACTTTTTGATCAAGAAAATCCCTAAGACCTCTGAGAGCAGCAGAGCAGAGGTGCTCCCCTTACCTAGGGAGGCGTAGGAGCCCGGGGGCAGCCCGGCTGCTGAGAGGCGCCCAGCTCCAGCTGCCTGCCCAGCAGCATGGCGGGCCTTGGCGCCCGCCGCAGCGTTCACGTCGATGTCACTGCGGGACCTCTGCAGGGTGCCCGGGCTGGGGACGCCCTTGCTGCTGCCTGGAACTACCAGAAAAGGAGAAGAAAAAAAAAAAAAAAGGAGTTGATATTGAATAAAATGAATGATATTTAAGAGGATAACATCATCTACTACCGCACCATGCTTGTAAGAAAGCACAAAAAACAATGTAATAAATGTTAAACTAGTATTAAACCAAGAATTACTGAGATTAAAAAGCAAACTAGACCGGGTCTTGCTATGAATTGCATATAGAAAGAGTTTGTGTGTCGGTAGTATTTATCTTCATTCAGCACGCAATTTTAGCATTATGTAATGCAAACTGTCTGTTTCCTCCCTAGCACAAATGACATAATTCTGAACCTTCGTGTGATTTATTACGTTATTGAATGATTCACATATGTAAGAAAATTCACATCCTTCCTTGAGATACTGAAGGATGAACAATATTCCCACACTTCAGCTAAGGTAAGCTGAATGCGTATTCTGAAATGTTTTAGAGTCTAATCTTTAGTATTTTCATATTCACTTCCTATTATTTACAGAATTTTAACTATTTGCTTAATTTTAACCACTGTTTTAGGTCTTCTAAACTTGACTCCCCTTATCAGTTTCAGTATCCATTCTTCATTACAGTCCATTTGTAAAAAGCTCCTCAATGATTTACTCTCAAAGAGTTACTAAGACATTATGGGAAAAGACATTGAAGTTATTAAATCCCAAAAACTAAACACATAATTAAACTCTTTGAATTACAAATATGCCATTTGGCTGCTGTTCTTTATTTATTTATTTACAAAGAGCAAGAGCTACATGGGAACAGATCAAAGAGACAGTGAGTCTTTAATTTCTAATTGCCATAAGCCTAACCATGAACAGACTAAAGAATAATATTTTGTTTCTTTGAGAATGACTGTTCCATGACAAAACTCCAGGACAGAGGATCAATTAATTCAAAATTCATAAAGAGTTGTGTCTTATAATTGAAACAACTGAAACTACATAAAATGCGAAATACCATTATTTATCTTGGAAACAGGGTAAATGCTGATAGTCCATTTTTAAAATGCATTATAGAACTTTTAATTTAAACAACATGAAGAACTATGCAGTACACAATATTACCACCACCTTACCTCTGCCTGCAAGACTTGCTGGGCTGGCTGCAGACCATTTAGATGACAGAGGCCGACTGAAAAAAGTCAATAAATCCACTAAGTCTCATGTATCAGATGCAAAAGCAAAAAATAAAAGAGAGAGAGAAAAAAATTTCTGTTCTTTTCTCCCCCTTCAACCTTCTCAGCATATTTTTAGATAAATACTTTAAACAGAAAATGATAAGAAAACCAGAATTATCTTTTCCCTTACATTTTATAAAACTACATCCTTATCACAAAGCACTAATCCTTCAGCTACTGACAGGCACATTTGCTAACAAAGTTCAGGCATTCCAGACTAGGTCACAGAAACATTTAAGGTGGTCAGTACAAGGTTTTAACCACAGGGCTGATCTTACACATCAGCCATCAAACAAGAACAGTGGGAGCTACCCAAAAACCTTTATTTATGAAAGACTATGTGAAGTGGTGTCTGCAGTAACAAGAAAAACAGGTGTCCAACTCATAAGACTCCTCCACAGTCCCAGATGTCTCAAGAATCAAGTTATAAATTAAAAAAGGAAATGCTGATGCTTCCAAGCAGCTAGACTCCATTTCCCCTGTTGGAACGCAGAGGCTCCCATAACTTAAAAAAGGAGAAAAAATCCCATGTATTTTCCTCTATGTTTTGTCTTCATTTTGTTCCCACTGCAAAAACGAGTAGTTACTGTAGCACAATCTTCCAGTCTAGTCAAGGTTAATTGTGAGCCCATCCTTTGGCCTGTTTGGAAGGGTAAAAGGCAGCTGGAGAGATCAGGGAAATGAAAAGGACTGGTAGAAGAAAACGTAATAGCATATTCATTGGTTAATATTCATTGGTTAAATATCTGATGGGGAAAGTTTGTATTTGATGAAATAGTTGAGTATTTCATCAACAGTCAAATTTCAAGCTGAGTCAGTGTCTCAGCTTTAGTAAAAAGAATTCCTTTAATTTTAAACCTAAAAGTAGAAAGAAAAGAGATGCCTCATTCTGTGGATTTGTCCCAGTTATTAGCTCAGCAGTAATATAAAGGTCAGCACCATAACATAAATCCTCACAGAAGAATGTGTTTGCTCTGAATAAACCTGCTTTTCTGACATGACTAACTAGTGTTTTGAAGGTACTTCGCCTCAGCTAAGTTGAGGAGGCTGAAGTAGAGCTCCTGACCTTACAACTTGCTCCAAACAAAAGTCCCAGACAACTGCCACCATCTACTGCAACTGACATTTTAGGTAAACAGTTTCATACAAGTAAGCAGAAGTCACCACATTTCTCTCTCATTCCTCCCATCTTCTCTAACTCAATTCTGGATTAATGATCTCAATGAGATGTAAGTTCAGAAGGTCAAAAATCACAGAGGATCTGACTTCTAGGAAATCATACCCGTATTTACTAATTTGGTCTATACAGGGGGAATTCAGAACTCACTATACTAAAAGCCAGAAATAAAATTTTGGGTAACAAACATCCATCTGAATGCAAAGTTTGTAATAAATCAATTAAAATTTCATTAATTTCTGATATCATCACCTCTACTGTTCATTTCTTATTTTACCCCTCACTTCCTGTACTGTAGCACTTACACATCTTGCAACATGGGAAGCAACATTTGAAGATTTAAGAGTATTTTAAGATTCTAATTTCCTTGAAATTTAGTTTTAGTTTTAGTATATTACCAGTAACTCATTAACAGCACTTTTATTTTCAGATGGGGAACAGAGATTAATTTAAACAAGAATATTTAATCTTTGAATAAACGTTTGTGGAAAATGAAGTGCTGGCAATTGCTTGCATCACAGACAATTATTTTTTAATGATTTTTTTATAATTACAAGAATCACAGGAATAATAAGGTAAATCTCTGATATTTAAGGCATTAGCTAAAAAAAAAAAAAGGGCGAATTCCAATATGTGAGAAGCAGTCTTTGCCTTCAAGTAACAAGTGAGCAGACAAGCTCTCTAGTTTTGATAATGAAGATCTGAAATATTAAAAGGCTGAAATACTTTGAGGAAGCTTTCTAGCATTTAAAGGCAAAAACCACCACTTACTACTTCTACTACTACTTCACATTTCTGCTAAAAAGCCTGTAGATTTCTTTTACTATTGGTACCTACAAAAAATTTAATTTTTTCAGCTCAAGATTGCCTATGCATTTTAATACATCACTGCAGCACAGACCCACCCTGTAGTAAGTGGCAGAGGTATGAAATACTGCTAATACATATTCAATACTATGAAGATAGGGAAAAAAACCCCAAACCGATCTCCAACAAATCTCATTGTTGATGTTCCGTTTTCATGCTTGCCAGGGAAAAGAGATGATAAAGGAATGACATCATTATAGCTTTCCTAGACCTATTCAGCATATCAGAATGCTGGAGATCAATATGAACCTTGAAGATATTTTGGTGTTTAAAGCAGCTGTTAAGGATTGAATGTATGAATACAGCATCCTAATATCCAGTTAAAGACTGTCTGTACTTTGCACCTTGCTGGGGTAACGCTGTCACTTAGCAAAACATGGGAGAAGAAATTTTTATTAAAAAAATTAGAAGTCACAAAATAAAACTGCAGCTTTCCTGTACTCAACAGGAATCTGGATAATTTGCTTTTGAGAAACTGCATTTGTTTCTTGGCTGAGAAACAGTGAAGTGACCCTTACTTGAGGCTCTCCTGTGAGCTGGAGGATGACCTGTCTGACTGAGGGAGAGATGCTATACTGCCAGAATTCTTCAAGTAGGTCTGAAGGCTTCTTTGATAGGGTGGCTCCAGAGAATTGTACAGAGTCTCAGCTTCACTAGGAAAGTGATTTCTAAGACCCAGATAAGCCCTGCAAGAAAAGAATAACCACATGTAAATGCTCAGTATTTTCTTTAAAGGGTGGAGTCAGGAAGTAAAGATTACAAAATGAACCATGGATGGGAGTGAAAGGAACTGAGAGTATGAGCAATGCTCATCAAGTCAGCTGCATGGACTGAATTAATCTTTTCAAAATAACTTAAGTCTATCCTCTGAATGTCTCACATTCACTCACCAGTTGTGTGGGGAAGCAAAAGGAATTGTTTTCTAGCCTTCTCAAAGTGCTGCAGTTGTTTAAAGATTTAATTAATGGGAGCAGAATGATTATGCAGCAATATCAACCTTTCTAACTCTTCTTTCAGTGGAATCACCAAATGCTGCACAACATCATTGACTGACTTGGCTTTGAGAATGTCTTTTGCCAAAGAAACTGGGTAGCAATTCAGGACAGAAACATCTGTTTTCAAACAAACTTGTTCGTATCTTCAGCCATGGATAGCAGCTCACCTTGGATTAGAGCCTTCTATCACTCATTTAGCACACGCAATTTTTCAGAGCAAAATTAATCAAAACTCACTTTCTTGCCTCCACTCTTGCTTCTGCATCAGCATCATGAATACCCTTCTTGATTGTTTCAACCAAGACAGCTGCATGCCTAGAAGAAAGACATTCTTCATGCTATTTTGCTACTCCAAATTCTAAGCAGTAGCTTTACACTTTAATTAACATTTCACCAAGTAAAAAACATCTGCAATGCTAGTTCTTTCCAAAATATGCAGTAAACAAACACTTAAGCACACTGATGACATAACTGTACCTTCTGTAAAGGTTTAGGTCAGCTTACTCCTTCAATCTAAAAGGATTTTAATCTACTTCTGACATACACCCACCTATCACACTTAAAAAGTTATTTAAAATACCTTTTATAAGACATCTGCCTTCCTGAAATGGAAAAACTATTTCCACTGTTATATTAATAGTAGGAAAAGGGGGAAAATTAAGATCATAAGTTTTCTTACAGCTTGGAAAGCTTTTGGCATATGAGTTCTAAACCTAAATATAAGTTCAATGAACAGCAAAGTACCCATCAGAACACAAACTTGTGAAGACAAACAAGTTTTAATTCAAGGTAAGTTTTGGGTGGGAGGTTTGTTCCTTGGGGGTTGGGGGAGAGGTAGTGGGTTTTATGGGTTTTTTTAGACACTTTGGCATACATGATTTCCGTATTACTCCCCTTCTCAGGAGCACCCTGGGGAAGCAGCAATATGACGGGAATGAGCTGGATGAATTCTTCAGAGCCACTTCTGGATGCCCTTTATTCTCTTTGCTCCTACCCTGTGTTCACAGTGACCAACCTGCAGAACTGATGCATGTACAGTTTTCCCATCTATCTGGAGAAGCCACGTGCCTTTACTCATTAGCACAAAAAGTCCTCCAGCCTAAGCCCACTTGCCCTCTTTGACAGCAAACACACAGATTTCCCCCTGCCAGGAGAAAAGACAGCTGCTTACCTGTATATGCATTGCTCACAGGCAGGATAGCAGAGGCAGAGGGTAAGGAGAGGAGGCCACAGGAAACCAAGGCTGGAACATACAGCTCTCCTTCCCCCTGGCACCTGAATGAGCCACATGACCTGCTGTGCTAGAAAGGCTGTCTATGCCAGAAAGGCTGGCCAACACTGAACAACATAATCCAATTAAAGGATTCAACGACAATATTTCTGTCTTAAATTACATTAGCAGTTTATTTTAGGGGAAAAAGTATACTGGCCCATACCTTTCCAGTGAATGTGTTTGCCACTCTTGTAATAACAGGTCTAAAAATTCAAAGGAGCGCCTAAAAACACAGAACCAAAGTCATAATTAAATACTCATTTCTCTAATGTGCTTGTGGAAGAAACACTAACTTTACTCTTTCCCCCTGAGGGAAATAAATAAAATAAAATACCATTATCCGTCAAATAAGGGCATTGGTCACCTTATTGGAAAGTTAAAATATTCTCTATATTAAGCAAACATGCAAGCTAACTAATTTTAAACTTCAAAATAACAGACATGGTTAAATTAACAATGTGCTGTTCAAGTCTTGTTATTACACATACCCCATGTTAACTGTATTAGTCCCAAAATAACAGACATAAATAAATGAAGTTGAAAAAATTGTACAGAGTATAAAATCCTAACATAAAAAATAACAACATTAAAACCCCATAAAATATTAGTAATTATTAATATAAAATTTTAATTTAAATATTAATAATTGTTATAATTAGTCTATTTATATATGAATACAAAATAAGATATATTAATATATAATTATATATTGTATGTGATATAATAGCTAATTTTAATTTAAATATATTGATAATAATTATAAAATATTAATAACATAAAAGTATTAAAGACACAATACAGGATTTCTATGGCAGTATATTTCTGTCCCAAACACTATTCCCATCCTTCCATCTGTCACTACTGAGTATGCAGCATAAAGGAAAACATGAGACTATGAGCACAGGGCTCTGCATAATAGAAGGCACTGCAAAAGATTTTCTGAGACAGTAGTAATGAAGATCTCTAAATGTATTCATTATTAATTTGGGAATCTTGACAATTAGCCAACTGCCATTAGCAAAAGGCATACTTTCAAAAACTATGTCTGAAGCTAGATCCTGAGGAAAAATCAAACTGACACAGATTAAGGAGGTGTGGATAATTTTCAAACATGAAGTGTACCTGACTGCCTGAAACTGTCTCTTTTTCTGGTTATTCAGCATTTTTTACTTGTTCTGGAGGGACAAATTTGGTTTTATTCTGCCCAAATCCTTTGGGCATCAGCAAGGCATGGCAAGAAACCCTGCAATGCTTGTCACTATTACAAATGAAAGTGTTTCGTTGTCTTTCCAAAAGAATGAAAGCAGTATGGAGACAACGCCTTCAGTGATGCTCGCTGGATTGTGAACTGCAGCATCAAAGCCACCTACAGTCTGACGTTCCTCAGTAAAGGCATAGCATGTGGAGGCACTGAAGCCCTGTGAACTGTTTAGCAGTCAAACCAGAAGCTGTGGCAGGTCAGTACAATCTGGGTTGAGGCAACACTTGCTCTGGATGCAAAAGCAGCTTAGACTCAAAGAAAGTAATTCAGATGCTCAAGTTGTTTCCTGCATACACACAGTGACATCGCTTTCAGGACTAGTGTTGGTCCTGAAACAGCATTAACTGCTTTTGTGTGATTTGGTGCAGAAAATGACACTGTCAAAAAACAATTCATTTTCTCAAGAGCCAACCCACATGTACAAGCATCATGTTCTCAGAGAAAGCAACATGCTGGAAATGTAGCTGAGTTGCTGAACACCACAACACATGGATGCTCTGTGTCCTAAGGTAGCTGCCACTGTCTCAAGGCTGAAATTAAATTTTGCAGTTTGCAGTTTACTGGCTAACAGTTTTGTGTGTTCAGCATTTATGGCCACAAGTCTTCTAATTTGTTAATTTTCAACATATGATAATCATATTTTAAAAAGCAACAGCTTTGGTAATTTTCATTTATAATGTACTCACCTTCTAACTGCAACTGATTTTGAGGTACAGTTGCTTGTTATTAAAGGTATGAGTCGTGGCACATGAGTATGCTGCCAAAAAAAGGGCAAAACAGTTTATGAGAAAAGCATTCCTGAATCCTGAATTTGTACTGTAGTTATTAATTCAAACAGAATTAACACCATAATAAAAACTGCAATCATTTAAACTGCTTACCAAAACTAAATCACAGAATACTGTTAAATGAAAGACTGCTGTTAGCATGTCAATTGAAAGAAAGCTATTTTCTTCCAAAAGGTCAAGCAGAAACCACTTCCAGTGCCATCAACAATAACATCATGATATGCAATACTTTGCTGTCAAAAGTAATATAAGAAGTTCAAATGTAGCTGTCTCCTTAGAGGAGTTGAAAGCTGATGCTATTTTAGTTTTGCCACAGGAAAAAAAAAAAAGTAATAGACATAGTTGTCTTAAAAGTCAGGGTTATAGAGCAAAAAGTGAATCAATGAATATGAAAATACAGGCATTCTTATAAGGATCAGTATGATGAGTACCACAAGGATCAAATGTCCTTTAATGCAGATTATGTCAATAAAGTAATAAAAGCACTGACATATAAATAAGCAAGCCTATATAGATAATCTATATGGAAACACCTGATGGGAGAAGAAAACTATTAAACTATGCATAAGATAAACTACATTCAATCAAAATGCATTACAGAATTCAGAATAAAAGCTGCCTTACTTCAGCTTTTCTTAACTAATTGTAGACACAAAGCATTACCATTTTAATTTCAAGTAAGAGCAATGTGGTTCAACAAATCTATTTTCAGTTAATTTCTTTAGTGCTTTCTTGATTAAATACCTACAGTAAACAGTCCCCAATACAGTGTGAAAGAGTCGGCTATTTAAAAAAAATCCAAGATCTTCAGAAGTACAGTACTGAAGAATTTAAACTCTCATGTATCACAGCTGCAGTATATAAACACACAAATCACAAAAAAATCAGAGATAATCATCAGCTCACAGAGTACTGCCAATTTTAGGATTAGGAAGAATTAATCAAAAATTCTGGAAGAGCCTAGCAGTTATATTTGTTTGTCCTGATATACTTTAAACACAGTTTTAGGGGGTTTGCTTGTGTTTTGTATAGATTGAAAAGAGGCATATGACTTCCAGAAAGGGACAATGAGCAAATCAGGAGTAAAAATAGTTTTTTACAGATGGAGAAACCTGTAAATTCAAGTTATTTGGAGCTATCGATGTTGTAATTTCTAGGAAGTATTTTGCAAAGGAATCAAAGCCTCAGGCTTGCTTTAATTCTGTTTTTAATATGTCATACTTCATCCTCTTCTCCTTTGAGGATGTAATGATACGTGCTTCCTTGCAAACCACCTTGAAGATCCGTTGACAAACCTGAATCTCACGTCCTTCTGAGAAAGGTTTCTGCCACCATGCTATCTCTCCACAATTCCCTCCCTGCCCCCCCCACCTTTATTTTAATTGCCTTCCTGATGTATAAGAGTCAAGAAAGAGAAATCAGACTGCACTGTAAGAAGGCACAAAGATGAGATGAAGCTCCTCAAGATCACTGGTATAATACAGCCTCCCTGTTTCTATGCAGACTCACTCTACAGCAATAACAAAGGAAAGCACCAGGATCTCAACTGGCTGTCACTGGGTGCTGCTGGGAATTTTTGAGTAAAACACTGACTCCAAAAACTGCAGTAGTTTGGGTTCCAGATTCAATTGATCAAAGACCCCCCTGACCAATACTCATTTAGTCCAAAGGACAGAAGCCCAAACAGGCATGGGGGCTGCACTTCTTTTTGATATTTAATTCTGAAATCTGAATTTTCTGCTAAAAAAACTCACATATGCCATTTATTGGTTGGGTATTTGAACACTGTGGATAGGATTTTCTTGTTTTTATGCTTCAAATCCACTATGTTAAGTCACAGTTAAGAACAGAAATTTAAACAAAATCAGGGCAACTATAGCTGATGTGTAAGCTTGTCTTCAAATGACCTAGACCAATAAAGCAAATTTAATGCAATTGGTGAATGTTTATAATTTCTTACATGCCTGAGCTTGTCTTACACTACTGCTAATGGTATTCTCTTACAACTTTAATTATCCTGTGTAAGGTGTATTCCTTCCCTCTCAAGTCTGTGCCATCTCACAGTGGAGTGTAAGAGTCTGGGGGAAAGGTCCTGCCTGCAGAGGTCTCAGAGCACATTCTCAGAGACACAGAGAGACAAAGCAATATACATTCTGAACCATTCTGAAGATGGCAACAAAAGGCGAAAGTCACGAAATCTCTTAGGTTTTGCAACAATTTACAAAATAAAAACCACCAATGAGATCATACTAAACTGCAGTAAGTGCTTGGCATTAAGAACACCACAACTTCTAATGCAGAAACTACAGGCAATCTCCCACTTTATATGAAACATAAAAGTAGCAGTACAAGTCCCAAACTCTAAATGTCTTGCCTGAGACACCAGTCAGTAGGTGCTCAAAGAAAACTCACTAGAAAACAGCTAGGACAGAGCACTCCTCTGTCCCATATGCTATAGCTTTGGGGACTCAGCTTAGAAAGTTCTTGAATTTAAAAATTCAAGTCTCTATTGGACTTTTCTTTCATGCACTTGTGCTTTCTGAACTGATCCAGGTATGTGTAGCCTCTTCAACATTTTATAATTAACTTCATGGTTTCAAATTGTTTTGGGGGGGAGTGTATATGTAGAAAGAAATAACTTGCTTTGTTGTTTGCACTATTTAAATTCTCACTAGTTTCTTAGCTACTAGCATAATTTGTATTTTCCAAGAAGGCAGTTAAAAGCAGTTACTCTTTGAAACACACTTGGTCTTTTTTCAATTAACACATTACAAAAAAAATCCCAGAAACATGAAAACAGTAGCTGTTCACACCTATTCTTCCATCTTTATGATGACAATGCTGCCAATTGGTTTCAACGATATGTAGTATTTGTCCACCCATGAGAAACATTAATCCTCTGTTAAAGAATGATTTAAAAACCTGGATTTCAGGGCAGCTGTTATCTCTGCCAACAGCCACGACCTGAAAACTCCTAGCAGGCGAGGTGAGACTGGAACACCTACCCGAATGATGAACCTGATGGCCGCACACCCAGAGGTTGCCATCACTTTGGCGCTGTTGGGAACCAGGTTAAAAAGAGTAGGCACAATTGCTTCAGCGCCATGGTCAAACTTGTTTCCCAGAACAGTTGAAAGGTGGCTGTTTAGAGGAAACATAAATTAATTTCTTAGTCTTAAAAAACATGAATAACTTTGCTTCATAATGAAAAAACAAGTACTACAACTGGAAAGCCTCAATTTTAATGTCTACATAAAGTATCACTATATTTCTGCTTTTTAATAGACTTTGAGATGTATAAATCTAAAATTTTAAATAAATTATTGAGGTTTTTTTCCTTTTGAATGTAGGCAAAACTACTGAACTCACCACAATCACCCAACCATAAAATCTGACTCCCTTGCTTCTTAAAGGTTAGGTTTTCAGTTTTAACGAATATTAAAACACATGCCACACACAGAAATTTAACTGTCCATTGTTGACAACAAATGCTTCTTTCGTGCAGTAAGACTATATAAAAAAGGATTTGCAGCCAGCAGCAAATGACACATCAAATATATCAATGTTTTAGGGATCAAGGAAAATTCCAGGTTGCTAGACCTGCATGAGAATATTTGCAGAGTACTTTTAGACTACTCCTGACTTCATGTTAGGAAAGGTTATTACAATTTTCTCAAAGTCTCAATTTCCTTGGAAAGGGCAGCTGTATGCTTCAGCATTTCCTCTCAGTCTGTTCAAACAGGAGACCAGAATAGCAAGGGTGAACTCTATGGTGATCCTGTTCCAGATGGCCACTGAAAATCAGTGATTACACTAATGTCTTTCCAGAGGACAAAAAAAAAGTCACGGAAAACACGGAAATGGGAAAGACTACTCTGGTTTTCCCTCTGCCCTTGAATTTAAAGGAGTCCATGAGATGCTAACAGTGAAGATTTTATTTCAGTTTAGCCACAGCTTCTAAAATTATCACGATCATCTGTCTCTTGCCCAGAGAGACAACCCTGGAAGTGTTCAAGGCTAGGCTGGGTGGGGCTTTGAACAACCTGGTCCTGTGCAAGGTGTCCCTGCACTGCCAACAGGGCTGGAACTAGATGACCTTTAAGGTCCCTTCCAAGCCAAACCCATTCCATGATTTCCTGAAAGGTATTACCTCAGCAAAATGCTCTATGCTCAAACCACTACAGTGCTATTCACATTGTCTTTACAAGCAGTGCCGGTGAAGTGCTGTGCCAATCACCCAAGCATAAGTGATCCTAAGATAAGTCCCCAGTATCATTCACAGCAGTTTGCATTAACCTGCACTAATGATGGCTTGGCAATGGTGGTAACTGGTTATTCACATACAATTGGTTACAGGATTATCAGCTACATGTATCCCCTCAGAGAACAAATTCCTTTAAGCATTTCTTTTCCTCTGTGGCTTCAGATCCTGACTTGACTCTATCAGTCACAGAGCAAAGCAGCCCAACAAGAGAACCTCACCTGGGACACTGATAAAGCACTGTCACAGATATTTTTTCATAAAAATCCTTTCTTTTAGGATTTGTCCTTTCTGGGAAGCTGGGGCCCCAGAAGAAAAATGTAAACAATAATTATCTGCTGATGTGGAATGTAACAGGTGCATCTGTGATTGGTCTTCTGTGAGTGTTTGGATTTGCTGACCACTCACAGGAGAGTTTGTCCTTGCTTTCTGCTCGACACAGAACTTTGTTATTCATTCTTTCCTATGCTATTCTTAGCTTAGCAGCTTCTGCAACTTCGCTCTCTGCTCCTTTTAGTATAGTCATAATGTATTATATATCATATATCAATAAATCCAGCCTTCTGACCATGAACCAAGATTCTTGTCCATCTCTCACCCTGAGGAAACCTCATGAAGTCGCTGTAATAAAGCACCACTAAGGCAACTCCACAGTAGCACCTAGCAAGGTGCCCAAAGGCACAGGACTGTACTTACGCTACAGTGATGCAGGCTTCTCTAACCACCTGGGATCTGAGATCCTTGGCTGACAGCTTGAAAGCACCATCCAAGAGCCGCAAATGCTGGAAAAACCCATCGTACTGTGCAGCTCCAGCAACGAGCAAGGAACGAACCTTCTTCAGCTAAAAAATCAACACAGTAGGGTTAGGACACTGCCAAAGTGCATTTCAAAACAAAAGAAAAAGGAACAGCTTCACTATGCAAAAATACATGTTGGCATGTCTTTAAAGCAAAATCTTCCAAATATATGGCAGTAATTAAAAAGAACTGTGAAAAATTTATATTAAGCTCTAGAGTTAAAAAAAATATAAATCTCAGAATCCAGAACACAAATACATTCCATTCACATACCTGTTTATAAGCATTAAGATGCCATAAACCTGATTAAAAAATATAAATGGTACATACACACAGAAATTTTAGCCCTGTAAGTGGAGCTTTTCACAGCTGCACACAAGAGATATTAATGCTAGTAGTTAACCTGTGGAATATGCAACTTTACATAAATGCCAAACTTCAACATCTGTGATGGCTTCTAGAAAAGCTTCCACTTAAATGTCAGCAAAAATGCGTTTCAGACCTTAAAAAAACACTCAAACTTACTTGGTACAGAAAATTTAAGACGTAAAAATTAAAATAAAAATTTCTTTCATTACATGGAGTGCAATGACTTTAGGAAAAAAAAAACATTTTAAAATACTGTCTGTCTGTACTTTATGAAATACACCCACCCAAGCCTGAAATCAGATAAAAAGTTTACCGCATTAGTTCGCTGATCCCAATCATGTTTGTCATCTGAGAGAATTTCCCTGATTTTGTTCAACGTTTCTTCAAGTTCTCGACTAGAATAAATCTGAAGTATTAAAAATAAAAATTAAAAAAAAAATCAGCAAGTTTTTATTGTTAATATCCTAGGTAATGTGATGAAGAAAAATACCTTGAGAAGAGTGAAAACACAATTCTAATCCCACAAATCTTACTCCCAAAGTTCCAGAGATCTCTGTAAGAGTTATAAACGGGCATTTTAAGACCAAACTGTAAAGATATCACTGAGTAATGAATAGTCATGAAAAAAAGGCTGAAGAAGCAACATTTTCTTTTCAGCATATTCCTTTCCTTTTAGCTGATCACAAAGATTTCACTTTCACCTTTATGATGAGCTAATAATATCCATAATTTCATTAACTCCACTTACAAAAAATAAATAATTCAAGAGGAGCAGAGGTTTTAGACAATCTGCTGCAATACTATGGAAACTCAGTTTCATTTTCATACTCTTATAATCAAACTCAACCAACGTTTTAATTCATGGCAACTCTTTTGGAGCTGGGACTCTCTGGGGAGCTAACTGGGCTGTGAGAACATCAAAATTAAAATTTGTCTGAAAAATTAAATTAAAAGGCTTCCATAGCTTCTCTATGTATTGCTACTTTAAGACTATCATTTATTAACTTATACAGTCAGTAAATAAATATAAGGAGCCACCTCTAGTCAGAATTCTCACTACACAGTAAGACCACCAATACTGAAGCCTGAACAATCTAATCATGCAACAGTCACTATTTGTTTTTAGATGAATTAATGTCTTTATTGAACTGTACATGTATAAGAACAGATTTTTAGAGAAGAAAGGAATAAAAAACCTACTTGTGAAAAAATATTATTTTTAAATTAACCAATTTCCCTTCTATTTTCCTGGACATAACTCAAAGGATGCTTTTTTCTGTTTCCACTGCATACACAAAATTTAAACTTCTTTTTCCCTTGAGACTGAGAACAAGTTTAAGAGAATATAAAGCAAATTACTAAGAAGAAACTTAATGCGGCCATGGTTTTGTTTTCTTTAAAAATCCCAAAAAACCAAACTATCTTCAGCTAAACATTTCCAGTTTTTTTGATCAACAGTTTTTTTATGTAATCACATTAGGCAAAACTCACTAGCCCATACACAAGCACCTGAGACACCTTCAAGGCATAGGGCTGGCAGACGCAGGTCAGGACTTCAAGGAAACTCACACCTCTCTACAGTGAAAGCTGCACACCAGCATGGTAACTCACATAGCACCTAAACAGCAGGGCCTGATGCTGCCTCATAATTTCAGACATCATTTTTGTATGTGCAAGAGCACACAGAGGAAATGAGGGCCAGTGGTTAGGACACCTTGTTTTGCATGAATTGGTTAAGAGCTGTGTCTAGCATATATATATGCATCTTTGATCTTACTATTAAAATGATGCAATGCCTTTCTTCTGTTCTGCAGTTATGCTGAGTGATTCTTTTCTTTAAAATATCTTTATTTCCCAGGCATCTTCAAATTACTCTAAGGGTTATTTCAAATACAGTCTAGTTTTCCTGTTTCCTGAGCACATCAAATTAATTTAACTTACAAAGGACGTGGAACCTTAACTCTACTGACATCTACTCTTTTCCCAACACTTGAACAGAATATGGTTATGGAGGTATGCATATTTCATGCTGGAATATGGAGGAGGTGAAAGACATCACAGCTCTAAAACACCTTCATACTGGATTTCCAGAATAAACAGGCTAGGAACCTTCGCAGAAACAGATTATTCAGTACACCCAGACCAGCTTCACTGTAAGGTGGAAAACGATTTCTGAATATACTTTACCAATGAAAGGGAGATTTTTATTACCATGCAGCTGTGTGAGCTCTTCCAGGATACACTGTGGAAGCAGCTTTGTACTTCTATACACTTCTATGACTGCATCCATAAAAACCAGAAAGCTATTCCTCATGATCCCTGTTTCCTTCAGTGGAAGTCACTATGTATCTGATGGAGTATCTACTCCACCACCCACAAAACATGAGTTCTGTATCACCATAAGATATTAGTGTATACTGGTAAACTATTAATAGTTGTTAAACAACCCTAGTTTATTCTAACACTAATTCTGTAAGTACCATACTCTTAAAAAACAAAGTATTACATGTGTCTCAGTAAGTTTTTTTAATCAAAATTAATTTCCATTCTGAAAGAAAATTTTTATTTTTCTTTGAAAGTAAAAGGACTAGTCACTGGTTAGCTCAAGATGCAGTTTCATATTACAGTGACACTTCATGACATCAGAATTCATGACATGATTCAACCTCCTCAGAATCTCCCTTTACCATAACTCTCTTTAACCTGTCTCCTGCTCAGTTCAGACCTTTAATACACAGAAAGCTCATCCTACAAGATGAGAGGGAAGAATTTCTTTGCCAACTCAGCATTTCTCTGTGAATTTATCATAAAACAAGGTGCAACAAGAATGGAAGCAGGATGATGCAGCACTCATATTCTCTGCAAAAATCCCTTTGCTCAGGATTTTTCTCCTGGGAAGCTGAGAAGCCTCAGAGAAAAGGAAAACAATTCTTATCTCATTTGCTTCTCTTGTGTTTTGCTCCTTTGAAATGGGTTTGGAGATTGTTTACCCACAGGTGATTGTTTCATTGGATTCTGGTGTGACTATTTTTGCTCTCTGGCCAATCAGGGCCAAGCTGTGCCAACACTCTGGAAAGAGTCATGAGTTTTCATTATTATCCTTTTAGCATTGAGTAAGTATCCTTTCTGTATTCTTTAGTATCCTATTCTTTAATATAATATAGTATTATAAAGTCATAAATTAGTCTTCTGAGAACATGGAGTCAGATTCATCATTCCTGCCTTTGTCAGGACATTTCCCAGCAAATATAATACGATGATGCCTTTTGGTGGCATCTAATTGAGGATATTCAATGCACACTCAAACCCCAGTCTGAAGTCCTGGTCAAGGTACAAAAACCTTTTGCAAGCTGTTTCATTAAGCAAATCCAGAAAATATAACTTCTTTGCTGTCAGCCTCTGTGTCATAAGAGACCATGTTGTACAGTATAGTTATTGCTGAAGACTAAAACATGCTGGGCACCAGGCAAGCACAGAAGCAACTGTACAATGGGTTAATGTCCATCCCATTAGCATTTCCAGACAAGGAACTGAATTTTTTCTTTAATTACCTGGCACAAATAGAACTGAACTTAGAAATATTCAAATTGGCATTGCAGTGTAGAATTTAATAAGTGGTATAATTTTATTTTGTCATGAAATGAAAACCATAATGCCACTGAAAAATCCTGTATTTTCAATGTTATACACGCCTACCTTAATTTCACAGGAATAAAAAGTAATATTCTAACAATTTCTTTTCTCCCTGCCCTCAATTAATTACACTTTTAGGAGGCCAAGATGAAACTAAGTGTTCAGCCAATGACACAATGCATTTTTTGCTCACAAGTTCCCACATCAGACTTTATAAAAAGAACTGAACTTGTTTTCAAACAAATTTTAGCTATTAATGGAGTTATTCCTAATAATCTGAACACAGAATTTTCTTCTGTTTCAGCAAAGGCTTAAGTTGTAAAAACAGGGTGGTTGTAACCTTGAATATGAGTGCACAATCCTGTCACTACAGTACTTTTTAGCACACAGATCCATCAGACTACATCTAAAATCACCCATCTTGTTCATAAACTGCTGCTATCCATTAGAGGGCAAAATAAACACACCTCATTAAAGGCAACTGTAACATCAAAGACAGAAAAATTAAAAGCTCAAACACAAGTAGGAATAATAACCGTACAGATGGAAAGTATTTTCAATATGAGGATTTAAAAACTGGGTACAGGTAAACAACATGACATTCCCAAAAAAAGATGAGCAGTCATATGAACAGCTTACTGAAAAGACAGATCTACCATTGGAGACTTTTAAGGATGATTTAAAACATACCTACAGAGTAAGTAATCTCAATTTATTTGACTAATTCAAATGCACCTAATCTTCATCCGGAATTGAATCTGGTTTTCCTTTCTTACTTTCACTGAAGCCACTACTCAAACCCATAAATGTAATGAAAACAGAAGAGACACAGGAATGGGCCCAGTAACATCCAAACATCCTCATGCTGTCCTATGCTTTTAGAATAATTACTGGTAAACTACCAATATTGGTAGGTCATAAACATTCTTTCTTCACAAGTCTAACAGAGAAATTTCGCACTTCCTTAACAATTAACACGGTTGCAAAACATGAAATCTGCTTTGGTTGTTTTTTTTTTTCTGAAAGATCAGAGACTGTCCTCAACTAAAAACAGGAAGTTGGCAAGGAAGTCATTATTCCTAAGGACACTAAAATAAAAAATAAATCTTTTTCTTGTGTGCTCATCCATGTAACAAATAGGTAATTTTGGAGTCAGTCACACATTTCTCTCCTGCCTCTTCACCTCAGCTTGAGGGAGATTAGTAAAGACAAATGTCTTTCACCTCTATCTCCTGCAGTTTAGAGAATGAGCTGCCTTCCCAGGCCGTTGAGCAGTCAGACAGAAAATAACATGTGTTGGTCTATGTCCTGTGGTCACCCCAGTTTTGTCCCTGCAGTGTTACCAACCAGCCTGAGTATTCAGAGAACTCTGTGTGGGACTCTGTCCTTGGGACTGCACACACTAAGGCACTGACCTACAAGCATCACATTCCCTGTTCTGTGGAACATGGCTCTGTTCAACAGGGATAAACAATATTAAGAGCTGCATGTTTTTATCCTCCAAAGAATTCTTAACACAGTCTGAAGAGGCAAAGATACATAAAGCTCTTACAGTGTTAGACAAAGACTTCCTTGATGTGACAGGGATCATGGAGATTGAGTGCTCCCTCATGAAAGCAGACAGTATTGCTGCCTGCAGAAGCAGATTTAACAAATAACTATGCTTGGGAAATAAAAATAGAACAAAATCCTTCTGTCATTTGGCAACTATGGCTTACTGAGATTTTGGTTGTGTTCCACACCTCATCCCCTCAAGAAAAACTTATTCAAAATAGCCCTCGTACACTACACACATATTAAATGAATCAACTATGTGAAAGTATCAAATACATGCAATTCCCACACTAAAAGAATAGAAATTCAAATCTGATCTTCTTAATTAAGAACTCAGAATCCAACAAGTTCATTAGTATGAAAATAAGGCACTAGAATATTTTTTAAAGTATTACTAGAATAAGGACATGTATACCAGACACACATCATTACAATTCAGGTGAATTTGAAAATACAATTATTGCTGTTTAAATTATTTGCCTATATTATTATTACTTGATTATGCCTTGAAATTTTAGCCCCAAACTTTCCAAACACCAAGGTAATCTTTTTCTTATTAAAACATCCAATTACTTTCACTAGTTCCCTGAAAAAGTTTGAGAAAAGCAATAAGGCATTTTAGCCAAAACACAATGTGGTAATAATTAGTAGGAGAGTAAAAAAACGGTGGCACTTTTTTTGGTAACTCCTGGGAAAATATAAAGAGCTTTCCATGGAGACTCTAAGGTCAGAAAGAGGGAAAAGTAATGATGCTTGCTTAGAACAATGTAAAATTATGTCAATTTAAAAAGCAGGTTAACCCATTATTGCAAATAACATATTTCTGAAGACAAACATGAATATACACAGCATCTTACCTGTACAGTAGGAACATCTGTAAATGCCTTAATAAAATCATCCTCATCCACAGCTCCAGCTCCTCCTTCTTTAGAGGAACCTAAATAAACATAAAATACTGTTAAACAGGATGTAATATACATCAAGGTTTGAAATCTCTTACAACCATCTTTCAGCATACCTACTTTCAAACATTTAATACATCTTACAAAAATGCTGCATTTTTGTGTAGAATTGTACATCGTGTGTAGAATCACAAGACTTTGAACTCTGACTTCACCATAAGAAAAAAAATTACCTTTTTTTTACCCCAAATGAACAATTCCAAGTAATTTCCAATTTGACAACTTTAATGGTGCAATAATTTTTATTTTTGTGTCTAACTGGAAACATGTTTTATATAACAATCCTCTAGCAGCACTTTGCATTTGATTCTGAGACCTGCACCCTGACAATAAAAATGTTCTAAAATAAACCCCCAAATTTCCAATTATTTACCAGAGCAAGAGCTATTTATCACTAAATGGAAATCCTCAGGATGAATTTTCATCTTAGCATTTGTGCTTTAAGTAATCAATCCTGAAAGTCTGGGGGTTGATTTTTGTCTTTTCCATATGCTAACATGAAGCTAAGAAGTGTGAGGTACATTTCTTAGTCTTAAGGTTACAAGATCTTCAACAACAAAAGAAAAGACACAGTGAGGAGAATTTGCACTGGAGCAAAATCTGAACTTCAGTGACCTTATTTTCAGACCTCTCATGATGGAACTATTCTCACATGACAGCCAAAGATGCTCAGCAGAAGGACCAGGGAAGAATACTGACAGGTAACCTGCTGGTTTCACACTGGTAAACCTTGCAAATTTTATTAACATCTTGTCTTAGAAGCTAAGACAACTCTAAGCAAGAAAACTACTTGAAAACAATGTCTGGATTTTGCTCTCCTGAAAAAACTCAGTTTATCAAGAAAGCCCCCTTTTTAAAGAAATGAGCTCAAGTTTGCTATCAAATCCAAGGTCATCAAATCCAGGCTATGCTACAAGTCTAGAACTCCAAGCACAAGGTGAAGCTTGGAAAATCCTTAAGTATCTTCAATAATTGCATCAGGAAGGTAGTATGACAAAACATATTAACCATATGGAATCAGTCCAGCTGAACATTTCCTTTCTGAAAGGAAAAACATAATCTGTCATAGCAAATGAGCATTTGGGAACAAGTGCCTCTTTCAGAGTGAGGCCTACAGGGTAGATGGCAGAATGTCCTTCCTAACTGGCAGAATGAAATGGAGGCATCACACAGAGGAGATACATATTTCACTAACTACAGAACAAATAAAAACCATAAAGAAAAAGCATTTAAGAGGCTGAATGGTCAACCAAGAACAAAAAGCTAGGAATTCTTGATGAATCAAATTTTTGGTGGCTGCACTCTAACAACCATGGTTCACAGTCCCTGATCACTTAATTCTAGTGAAGGAAATAATGCCAGCTGTCTTTGTATACATGTCCAGTTTGGAAGCACCAGGGTGCACTACTTCTTCAAATTTGGTGGCAAACTTACTAGATCTCAACACTGCCTTGCAGAATAAGATCTCTCATGTACCTTTGTGGCTCATTAGTGTAAAAACACAGAACCTGAACACAGTACCTGCAGTATGATACAGGAACATCTAATAGATTTTGAGTGCCTTAGCTCAAGGATGCTGCAAAGAGATGCTGTACACAACACATTTCAATGTGTGTATCTCCAACACCATCTGTCACAACTGCCAGTGGCAGCCAGAAGAGCAAAAAGAAACTATAACCACCTATTTCTTCTCCTTCCAGAAAGTAGAGGGAACAAACCCTTCCATAAAGTTAATGACCATTTGACCAGCTAAAAAAAATGAAGAGGGAAAGATTAATTTACACCCAGAACACACCCTTCTGCCACACAAACTTATACAGCTCTTCAAAGGGAGAATATCCTTGTCAGAGCAGAATTTTGTGGATAGACACCTTGAAAGAAATAATTTGGCCCAGAGGCACCACGTTAAAGTAGGTGGTACAAACAGCTGCTTAGATGCTCAGATCATCACCTCATTTGTCTGTCCATAAATACTCTGACATTTAAGGAAGTCTCATAGAAACAAAATAGAGTCAATACACAATACCTAGTCATGAAAACAAAATAGAAAAGTAAGGTTATAAAAGTTCTGTATTATTATTCAGTTACATAAATACAAAAATACCTATGCTAACACAGGGAAAAAAGTACTTTGCATTCCCATCCTTTACTTACCAATTTTTTTTTTCCAGGGAATAAACTACAGAAACATTACAAATTGACACATACAGGCCATGAACACAAAAATACAGAAAAATGTTTGGGTTTCAAGTATTTCTAGCTCACTGCTGTACATCATAAAGATTAAAAGAAGAATAAGTTGCCCTTGCAAAGTAAGCACATGCTGTCACCTTCAGTCTACCCTAAAGTATCCCTTTTAAAATTAGGAAACAGCATGTGTTTCATGACAGATATTTCTAGCACCTGAACATCATCCAGTAATGCATCCTGAGGATTAAGGAAAATCCTTTATCCAAAGAATAACAATTTTTTTACTTCAAAAAGAGAAAGAAGAGGGACAGACTACTATTTAAAATCCATTTGACGTAGTCCAGACACAGAGAACTCTCCATCTTCCTGAGTTTCAACAACTAATTCACATCTACAAACCAATCTTCTTTCTCTAAAAGCTGTTTTATTATCTTGATGACTGGTAAAAAAAAATTATATGGTTCAAAGTTAACTGTAAACCACATTTCACTTCTATTTCACTGATCCTTCTCCTCAACTACATGATGGCATATGCATACCAGAACAAAGTATGAAATAACTTTTCTTCATATAGTATAGAAGTCAAAAGTCCACACTGCTTAAAGAGGAAAAATACTGTTCAATTTTTCCCTTTCCCTTTTAATCTCTCTGTAAGTATTTTTACCAATTCTGTTTACCAAGTCACTGTTTCTGTAGAGACAATCAAAAATGACAGAACTCCACCTGCTGTTTCCCAATTCAGGAGAAAGTATTTTACTGTGCTCACAAGATACATAACAGTCACACACATGCAGATGCCTTCAAAGGATCTCTCATGCTTTTGTAAGGCTTGACTCTCCTCCACAAAAGCAACACCAGAGCTTTTCTAAATTCTCTAAATTTCAGACAGTGCTGCCTCCAGACCCCAAACTGATATATCTGACAGAGCACACATATAAACTGCTTTGTTGCTTACCTTCTCAGACCAAGCTTGTGATTACAAATTTCTTGTATCTCTCTCTAGTATTAATTCCTTCCACTGAACAGTGCCTGTTCAAGGCTCCCAACAGAACACACAGTCCTTTGACCAAATAGGGACAAGTTCAGCCACTGCATTCCTAAAGGCAAGAACACTATAAACAATTCTAGGGGGCTTTAACCCCACTGCATTTTTAACATCTTTAAGTGCTCAGCACACAGCTAAAATTCAGAGCCGCATCAGCTGGGTAATTATATTACCCTGTCTTTGGACTTGAATCCAACTAAGCTTTTTTTTCAGCTGAGACTGAGAAGAAAAAATTCTCTCACAGAGAGGAAGAGAAATATACGCAAGACATTTATCTGCATTGTTTGTTAGTTTTCATTCCTAACCTTTACTTTTTCTTGTCCTTCAAGCCTTCTAGTTAGACAGACTTTCAGAGAGTCCTGGAAGCCTCAGTTCCACTTCAAGAAGCTGGTGAGGATATACCAAACATAACAGACAGACATGAAATGGAAACGTATCACGGCACCTGAAGCCCCTCTCAGTTTTACAGTGGCGTGGTGGGGGTTTGATAAGTTTCTGTTTTTTGTGTGTGCATTTTCAGGTTTGTTTTGTTTTTTAAACTGAAGCTCAATGAGTCTAGAAATGGAAGCAAAAAAAAAAAAATATCCCTCACTTCCTGCAGACTGCTAACAGAGATGACACTTTCATGAGTTAAAGGTCTCTAACACTTTGCAAGGCCCTAGGAGTCTTTTTTTGGAAGCAGGTTTATTCCAGTCATAAGGCTGAGTTCAGCACTGGGAATAACTCAACACCAGAAAGGGTACTGTATGCAAGCAAGGGAATTACCCAGCCTTTTGTGAAATCAATTTTTTCACCCAGGAGTTAATTCCTGTGGTTGAGTTCTTCCACTCTTCAGACTAAAGCACTTGAAATACTTCCAATATATCACAACTTTGGAATGTTCACTTGCTCTACTGCCTTGATGCTCTCCCCAGTATTATCTACAAATCTGTACATCATGGGATGACAAAACAATATGGAAAAACAAAGACGCTGAATGTGATTTGGGACTTGTATTCCTGTTTTCCAAAGAGAACTGCTTATTCAAAGCATGCCTAACTGTTAAATAAAGTACACAAGTGCTGGTCTGAAAATACAAAAGAAATTGCTCCATTTGTATTTGGTAGCAGGCCTTGACTAGTCAAATTGATTTTTTCTACTTTCATAAGTCTTTCGACAAAAATTTCCAAAAATAAGTTCCCTGTGAAAAAAGGGTACTTCAGGGTATAGAAACTCAGGAGTAACAAATACTCTAAAACTCTGTTCCACTTTTTGTTCCTAAATCCTTTTCTCAAAACATTTCCCTAACAAAATTTAACTATTTTCTGATATAACATGCAATCACAATTTAACATTAGTAAACTCTGAAAGGGATACTGTTTCTCAGATGCCTTCTATCGATCAGAAATCTCTTAACTGTAGGCAATTATCTTATTTAAAACATACCTAGAGTAAAATTATGGGGAGCACTTTTTTTTTTCCTGAAATACAACAAAATGTTTTGCCTTTGTCTCACCTAGCTCAAAAGCTTCATTTCTTATCTATCAGAGACTGAAGCAAAAGATGCAGCTCATTCTTAACTGAAAGAAAAAATTACTGTTACCCTTTTGGCTTTGTAGGTTAATCAACAATCAGCTGTAAATTAGGAACAGACAGCAGCTTCAGCTCTGCGTGGGATAAATGGCCAGGATAAGCTCAAGTACTTACTCAGCTTTTCATATAATAGGTGAACTGGCAACTCCCACTCACTCCTACTGACCTCTCTCGTTCTAGCACTGGGACAGCTGAGCACTAAGTCACTAAAGGGAGGGGCTAAACCAAGAAGAAAATAAACCGGCCAAGATGAATAGTTTCACTGAGCAAGTTCCCTAGTCTGCCTCACTGTGGGGCCATACAAACACCAAAGCAGCACAATCCAGAGCTGACTCAGGATACAAATGAGTTAGAGAAGACAAGGAAGGAAATTAGCCCAGGCAGCTTAAAAAAATACAGCTGCTGAAAGTCTAAGTACAGGCTGAGGGGAATAGAGCAATACTTAAAATGAACTCAAGGAAGGACAACTGCAGAAGCTACATGGTGAAATGGACAGCCTCTCTCACAGCAGGGAGTGGAGTGCATCTAAGGAAACTGCTGACACCAAAGAAAGATAAACAAACAAACAAGCCAGTGCACACACACAAACTATAAATAATAGATCACAACAACCCTATCAATGACGAAGGCACAAAACCTAATTGTTTCTTCAGCATGATACTTGCAATAATAACCACATTCTGTTCCCAGCCATAGTGAGCAGATGTTGCAAAGGTCATATTTAATTCTTTGAATGTGCATTCTGTTGTCTGTTAATCTCTGTAACTGGGATTTTTCCTGAATCTTCTGTAGCTCTCAGTCTTTGCAAAATCTTTGTTTATCCTTGGGTCAGGCCTTGTTATTTACTTTTAAAGTGGTATTTGTTGGGGGTCAAGGAAGGAAATTCCAGTGCTTCATGATCTGAATTTCAACCTCTGAGATAGCAAGAGTGACTTTTAAGGCAATGACTGTGATACACAGTCCTCCTCATGTACAGACTGATCTCAATCTCAGTAACTCAGAAAGGACTCTCTTTATCTTTCCAGGTATCATAAGATTACAAAAATAGTCTAGAATAGCATCTTTTCGTAAGTCTGGCTCTGTAAAACAGGAACTAATGATCAGAAAACTGGCTGGAGACTGAGAAGTTTTGAAAATTCCCTTCAGGTTTTAAACTACTGAATTATCTAAAGCTATCTGATACACTGTGCATAGAGACCTTGTTGCTTTAACAGATTCTAACATTCTAAATATTCTTATTTGCATGTTTCAAAAACTGATCTGTGAACTTCAACTGACAAACCTATAAAAAACCTCCCATACAACTAGCAAATAGGTATTCTTCAGTCTCAAGTATCTGCATAAAGCACAAAGGTGTTCTTTCATCTTCATGTGACAGTCACCTAGTATATAGATGCTTTCAGCTTGCCTTAGGTTAGGAAAACATTTGAAAGCAATAAAGAAGCAGCAGTTGCTCAAGTAAAAACCATTTGGATCAACATTAGACAAGACTGTTTTTTTAAACAAGAACCATAGTTTCAGATAGTTATACTGGTAAAGCCTACAGGATGGATATAATTAGACCAACTTAGATAAAATTATGTTAGTTTAAGTAACTTGTACTGTCAGCATCACTTACTGGCTTTGCTATACAAGTTAAGAAACAGATCATGCTGCTAATTGCCACAACTCTGCCAATAGAGCTTTGGGGAAGACCAAACCTGAAGTTGAACTGCCTTTGACAACGACACCCAGGCAGGCAACCAGTATCAGCAAACCCGTTCAGTTGCTCCAACACACGCCACTAGAGTTTTTGAAATGAAGTTCAGAAATATGTTTTAAAATCATCAGATACAACACTAACCCAAATGAAAACCCAAATGAACCTTCCCCCCGCCCCGCCCCCAGCAAAGCCTTCCTGTTGTTTTTAACCAGCTTAGAAAACAATTCAAGTGAGTAAGCAGAACAGAAAAGCGTTCACTAGAAAGCCCACTTTAAGGAAACTGACAGATGAATTCTGTCATGTTCAGCCCCAGTGACTGACACTCACTCTGTACTGACTTGTCCACCCCACTTCCTCCAATGCCAAAAGTCATCACCCGTGAGGCACACAGAAAGTCATTCAAACTGGAACAGCAGCATAAACTGAACAAAACAGCACAGTATCTTGAAATACCTTTACAATACCTTGTATTCTTTAATTTATCTGCCTTGTTGGAAATTTGGCAGACACAGTAGAGACCTTCCCAAAACAGCCTACCTGTACTGTGCCTGTTCCATTAAAACATTCCTCTTACATGCCAGAGACATTGCTCATGAACACAAGTTTCCACCCAACAAGTGAGTGTGCTGTGTCTGAGGGCTGAGATGCTAAGCAGAGCTCTCCATGCAATTATACATCCCATGAGAAAACAGGAGCAGGAAGGACAAGCAGAAATTAGGAGTGAGCTGCACTTACAAGGAAGAAAGTGGTGCCAGATTTTCAACTATTAGGATAGCACATCTCAAGCCTTAAGGTGTGACATGTTAATCAGGTACAAATACAGGACTCCTGTACTAAGAGGAAGCACAAAATAATTCTTAGGTGGACTGAAGATGACAGCACCAGCACGTATATGGTAAAATTTGAAGCTGCTCTTGAGCATGCAAATTCCTTTGGAATTATGTATTGAATATAACATGCTGCAAGAAACTTAGTCACTAATGTCTGAAGCTGATTCCTAACACTGAATGCATAGTTTCAATAAGTTTAGCCTCAATTCCTTTGTACACAGTCTCACAGGTATAAAAGATTAATAATATTAGCTGTTCACAGACACGCTCTGGCCATCAATTCAATTAATAAACATCTACCAAGCACACAGTAAATAAGAATATTACAAAACAAGGAAAATAACAGTGCTATACTTAGCACAAAGTTTAGACAGCACACATTAGGTAAGAGCAAAACTTGGACGTGGTAGAAGACAAGCAGTTCCTCAAGCAGCGAGAACAGAGATGCCTGACTTTTTAGGCTCATCTCAAATTGATTAATGTTGGTTTCTACTCAACTGGAAGCTCATGCAGTCATCTTTCTATTCATGCACAATGTTCACGCTCCCATGGTAATCTTTCAAAGCACTCATGTATTTCTTTTCCCTACTGGCACTCAGCTTTCATAAATAATTAAAAGGACATACATATGCAACCCTGGCCCATTTGTTCCGTTTCAACAGGTGAGTCTGGAAGTTAGGCTAATTTTATGAACATGATAGCATTAGTCTTATTTTCAGTTTTTAATGTAACTTCCTAATAACCTATTTACATTTTACTTTAATTTGATACTAGTTTTACATTTGAATGGGAAAATTGTACTAATTATTTTACATTACAGAAATTACTGAGAGCATGCAGGAACACAAACAATTGGTTTGTACCATCTGTAATTCCGATGCCAAAACAGAATGATTTGAGATACTGTGATGTAATAGTTTCAGTAATATAGAATTTTCATTACCGTTGTCAGTATCCATTTGTGTATTCCATTCTGGAACAATTCCAACAGACACTTTAATAACAACAATTTACACCACCTGTCACCACAAACTACACAATTACCATTTTTACATGTTCTAGATAATACATGTTGATCTTCTAGAAGTTCACTAGGGCAAGACAGAAGGCTGAAATAACTTCACTTTGAAGTGTTGTTTTTTCTCTTATACTGTAAAAAACATTTAATTTATACGTTCCAAAAAATAATTTCCAACACAGGTGCAAATACTTCCATTACAAAAATAATTTCCATTCCCTACTTCTCTGTTTGAAAGCATATACCATTGTCAAAAGAAATGAAATGGGTTTCTTCAGCCTCTTCTCCCACACACCACCCCTATGAAGAGGAATCACACCTGCTAATCCACAAAACAGCAATGCAGGAATGTTTTGGAATGGTTGTCTTTGCTTACTCTTCAACACAGTCACAGTCCATAAGGGCTCCAAGCAGCAGGGTCAGCTGATTTTAGTCCACTTTGCTCCTCCCTCCTTCCTCTTTTTTCTTCTAGTTTAAATCATATGAAAATACAAATTGCTTCCTCTTCCTATTGCTTGAAATAATCAGCACTCAGCGTCAGCAGCTAAACAAGGGCTGGGTTGTCTTCCTTATTCTCATCACTGTCTGGTACAACCATGATTGCCAGTAGGATGTCTGGGACAAGAACCCCAGGCAGAGATGTCACAAGCAGGCTGGGCTACATCTTGTGGTGTGCTTTTATCTCCAGACCTCTTCTTTTGTGCTCCACTGGTACTCTCTCCCTATTTTACCCATTTACAAGCTGATTTCTAAACTATGAGCCTTTTGAGAAAAGACTGATATAATATCATGCTTATACCAACATAATTAATCCTACAGTTTAACTTCTGAAACTTCTGAAACTTCTAGAAATTCACTGAAAAACAGGGTAGTATGAACTATTACTTCAGTGACACACAGAAACCAGAGAGGCTAATGAACAGTGTTAGGGACACATACACATATTTTCTGAAGGTATATGTAAAGGTGTGTGTACATATATATATGTATATTCATAATTTATCATGTTTGTTTATTTTCATTCGGTTGCCTTATTAAGGTGGATTTTTCAATCCCCCGGCTGAAGAGAGCTGCAAAGGAAGGTATTTGCTACAGGAATGGAAATCCCAGTGATTGCACAACCATTTATAATGTCCAAGGAGAACAGAGCACTGATCATATGGAAGGGATCCCTAACATCAAGTGCCATTCAGGAGAATAAACAACAACAAAATCCAGTAACTCTCAGAGAACACAGAAAGCTGAAAGTTCTCCTACCTCCCTGAACTCTGTATTAGGTTAAAATAGCTGCAGTTCATGATCATAGGATTGCAACCCAGCAATTCCATGGGCAAGGATCTCTTGGGATGGAAGCTAATTGACATTAACTGTGGGGAAAAGGAAGCAAACAGGCATTCTGTAACAAATTCTGTGATGCAGACTCTGATACCCAAGGCTAATCTCTAAGGCTGCTCAGAATGACAAAAAGACTTTTTAGCTGGGATGTTGAAGAAAAATCCTTGAATTTCACGACCACCCAGAAATCAAAAAGGAAAAAAGGTGCCACAGAATGCTGGGGGTGCTTTGCTGACTAATATTACCTCAGAGCAGCTTTCAAAGGGCCAGGTAGAACAAGGAAAACCAAAAGAATCCTAGTTTATTTTAAACAACAAAGAGAGCACTTTGGAAATCACTTAATGAGGGCTAACAAGAATAACAGAGGAGATATTCATGGACTTCAGAATTCGAAATTAAAAAAACAAAAATTCGTGGGCATTGATTATTATGAATTCTTTTGGTTTTTGTACAAGTGAACATAGAACTCTCTTGAGTCTGGAGACAATCGATACAGTGAGCAGGAGTCTATCTTGTTTCAAGTCCATTCACTAACCTTGTGTATTTACAGTTCCACAATTACAGAAGCACTTCTAACACAAATGTTTCTTAACTACAGCACCTAGTTCTAATGAGGTTAACTTCAACTATCTTTCAGTCTCAAACTTGCTTTATGCAGGGCCTTTTCATTTAAACTTTGTCCTACTAAAGCCTCTAAAGGCTTCAAAATGCCTTCTGCTAGGAAACCAAGCCAAAAAAGCAAATAAGCACCATTTTAATACTTTTTAACAAAGTATGAAAAGTCTTATTAAGAAGGGGAAAAAAGCATAATGACAGATACAATAACGAAAGTGTAAAGCAATAACCAATACATAATATTGCCAGCCCGCCAATGCACTAAAGATTAAAAAAAACCCCAATGAAATACAGATAAAATATACCATGCAGTATCTTCCTGCTGAAAATGCTGCAAAAAGTATGAAGTCCACCTTGTTTCAAATTACAGCACTAAGACTAATGCTCCAGCCCCACAGAGGTTTTTGTAAAAAAATTCAAAAGAAAGTTAACAGAAATTTCAGTCATGATTATATTTCATCAGCAAGCATTTCTTCCAAAGGCCACATGGCTCTCTTGAGGAATCACCATTTCTACATTTAACCCATTTTGAAGACTACTGACCTAAACTGACATTTTGGGAAAAGAGAGGATGCCAGACTTCTTGTTAAGGCAGCCTGAGGTTTGCTACCCACACTTAGATTACATAAAGCTTCCAAATGGTATACAAGCAGGCAATTCCCTAAAAGACTTGGAACAGGGCTTTCAAATTTGCAAGAGAACTTGCCAAAGACCTATGAGAGATCTTGAACAGCACAGGGAGAGGAATATAGCTCATTTGGCTGACATGAACTCAAGCCCTTTTCTACTGTAAATTATGGTCTTCCTTACCATTAAAAAGCTTCTTGAGCCATACTGCCAAGAAAAAGCCCCTGAGTATCCAATTTCTGCAAGGGCAGGACACAGAGTGCACATCCTCAGCAATAAGAAGGCTTTAGAGCAAAGAGCTATTTGCAGAGGCTCTACCACCTGAATGAAGAGCTGAGAGCAAGTGTATCAGAAGTAAGCAGATCAGCTCTGTGCTTGCTGGCAAGGGTCTAACTTGGCAAAGTGTATCGACCATGGAATAAGAAATATGCCAAACAAAGCACTGCCCCATTAAGAGGAAGACCTATCACTTCTCATTCATCACTAACAAGAAGCTCAGGGTCTGAACATCTCCAAGCAGAAAAGCCAGAGGAGAAACAGCCTGCTGGATTCTTTACTCCCAGGGCAGGAAACCACTGTGGCTGCCTGATCTGGTACTTTTTTGGCAAGCTGTCTTCAGCAAGCTTGATCATGCCTGTCAGCAAATCCACAAGTTTTTCAAACCTTCCCATCTCAACTGCTAACAGGAAAATGTCTGACACAGTCATTCCCAGCACAAGGAGAGAGAATTCCAGGCTGAGTAGGACACTGCTATTACTCACATAAGACCTGTTTTACCTGCCTTCCTGGACAATGATGTTGCACTTCCAGTGCCACCAAAGTACATTTCCTACAATAAAAGGAAAATGCCCAAAACAGTGAGAAATTATTTTTTTTTGAATATCAGATGGGTCCTTTCACTTGAACAGCATATCTGGGCAGTGGTGGAATTACCCATTTCTTCCTTAAGAACTATCTCCATGACATATATAATGAAAAGCCAAGCTCACAGGCATCTGAGGTATAATTCAGCAGGTGTCAGCAGGCAAGAAAGCCAGAGGCATGGCTAAGGAGTTCAATTTTCTTAGCCTCAAGACAGGGTAGCCTCAAACTCTTTCTGGACCCAGGGAAAAAAACTGTACTTTGCCACCTACAACTCATTGGAAAATACTCCTTTGTCAAGCAACATCCTATGACAAGGATCTCTGGGATCCTTTAAAATATAAAAGGCAGTTAAACTGAATGGAACTTGCAGTAATCTCAGCCTTTGCTCAACACAATTTCTATCTGCACTAAATTCTGCCTGGTCACAGAAGGCTGAAGAAGAGAAACTGCAGTAAAAACTTGCTTCAACTGCAGGTCACTTCCATGACTGGAGATTTTTGTGGAAGGGAAATAAAAAGCAACACAGTTCAAGGAGCTGCTCCTAGTTCTTCCTCCAAAGCCGAATTGCAACTTCTGAAGATGGATTAATGGGTATTTGAGAGTCAGAGAAAAGGGACAAGCAGGACCAACAGGTGGCAGAAGCACGAGGTGAGCAGTGAAAGCCTGAAATACCCATCCAGTGCTCATGAGGAAAAGGCGAGAAATGGCACGCCCACTGACTACTGACTTGGAATGCAGTGGTGAGCACAAGGATGTGGGACTGGAGGATACAGCAGATTCTTACTACATCAGCAAGAGCAAACAACTTCCAGAACTGTAAATGAAATCCATGGAGATGGCAATTTTGAGGCTGGAGAAAAATCTCAGGTGTACTTTAGGCACCTGCGAAGTAGATCCTACAGAAACTGGATGTGAAAGACCATCAAGGATTTGTTGCAGCCATAAAGATCCAGGAAGTCTCTAGGATAAACAGAATAGGATGACCTAACTGGGCTCTCCAAAGACCATGGCTCTCTGTGGAACAAAGGTTTCTAAAACCAGCATTTTGTCCCATCACGACAGTGTGCCTCTAGACACTTCTCCTGTTCTTGCACATGTGTCAAGCAGTCGTTTCTGACCACTGTCAGATGGGAATGTGGGCTGCCCAGGCCTCTAGTCTGACCTTGTGTCATTGTTCATATGAAGATTATTACAGGAAACTCCTCATTTCTGGTAGAGACTATGACCTTATTGTTAAAGAAATACATTTGGCTTCTACACTAATGTTCTTGATTAGGCTAGGAGATGCAGGATTTGTAAATAATGTATTAAAATTCTGACTACAGACATCCTACAGAATGAAAAAAGAAGGGAAATAGATTGGTATGTAAACACACCCCAATATTTTCCTCAGTTGAAAGGAGATGGTATAAAGCAAGGAATGACCAAAGTACTCTGGTTTTGGCATGCTTAATTTTAATTTAAGTTTGGCAATATAGGAAAAAGAGAAAAAACAATGTACTAATTTTTGGGGTTTTAATCTGCGTTACTACTGTATTTTTAGATAAACTGAAATATCAGTGAGTGGTTATTCTGTTCTTATGCCCCTTCACCTTGTATCTCCATGTTTTTACTGCAGAGCATGTAAAGTGAAAGCCTACATGTAAAAAAAAAAATTAAAAACCATCTATATTTAGTAAAATATTAGTAAAAGCCCATATTGAAATAAACAGGAATCCTAAGCATTCAGTTCTGGTACTATGCATATTAGTCTTGCATGCAAAAACCACCATGCTTCAGGTTAAAGAGATTACATTATAATTAGTTATTGATTTATATTTACTCATTAATAACACTTACTACGTGCAGTAATAACAACAATAATAAATATCAATGAGATAATTTCCTTTATGGAGTCTTTTAGGTGGTATTTTCTGATATATATTCCTATCAATTCTCAGCCACACTATGACAGTGTTGATGCAGTCCTATGGAAATCTTTTCAATTTATTAGGAATTCTTAAGATTACTATTGAAAACCAATAAATTTTCAAAACATCAGCTGTATCTTAGTAATGTGAAAATACTTAAGGCAGCTTATTAGCCATGCAGATTTTCTTCCAAATTCTATATTTGCTTTGCAGATCACATATGAGATTACATGAATAGGAACATGGAAAAATTACTCTTACAAAAACCCCTTACTAAAAGAATCACTTATTCATAAAAACCCTGTACCTGAAGCATGGTGTATTTCCACACAATTATATATTTTTTTTGAATGTGTACATGAACCATCAAAAAAGCAGCCACTTCTTTAACAGTAAACAGTTGCTTTTGTTAGGCTACCCCCGCCCTAAAAAAATGCGGATTTCCCTGTTCTAAGATCATAATTACTAAGCATTCCTCATACACTGCTTTAGAGCTACACCATGCAAAAAATTCCTGCCAAGGGTTTTGGCCCTCATTTTTTATATTTCACAACCAATTTCACAATACTGACAGTTAAAAGAATAATAATAAAAGTCATCCAGATGTAACACACACCTCTGATGAGGGCTCTGGGTGATGGCTAATCCTTTCTAGCCATGTGAAGCAGTGCAGACCTACAGTAAAAATTTTATCTACACAGACCTTCTCCAGAATTTCACAGGATATTTATATATACAATAAGTGCAGTGTGGATTCCAGCAGAGACACCCATACATATATATGCATATAAATATATGTATTTTTTTTCCATTCACCAACATAAATGCTATCTCCAGACATTAATTTTATTTATAATACAAGAGACCTTTATAAGCTCAGTGTACACTCACAAAAACAGACAGATATGCACACACCTTTCCAGATGAATAATTACATAAAACAGGGTCCCTTACTGTTCTCAGCTCTGCAAAAATACTGCAGTCATGAATTAAACATCACCTTGCAAAGTTCTCTGTTTTGTGCCTCTCTGGCAAGGTTTCTGGGAACACTGATTAGAATCTGAATAGCTTTACATTACCTCCAACCTTAGGCCCACCAGCTGATCCCGGCTTTCTTGCACTGTTTGAAGGATTTCCTGGCTTTTTAGGTGCCGGAACCTTGAAGGCTGAAGCAGCTGATGATGGCCTATTTCCATCCACTGACTCTTCATCATCAAAGCTTTTGTCTAGGAAAAGATATGTTAAATAAAAACAGAGCTGTTAGAATGGACATATTTTCATTTCCTAACAAACTATTTTCCTTCACATTTCACAGAAATTCACAAAATGCATAAATAAAAACAAGTATTTATCAGTTTGTGCTGTCTCTGATCTAGGAATAAAATGACAATGGGAGATAAACAGCATTTTCCACATTTCACATTCTTATAAAATATTATTTTTGGTTCATAATTAACCACAGTAGAACTAAGCATAAAATAATGAATCCTACACATCCACTCCCACAAAGGAAAAATATCTTTGCACAGACCAAATTTTTTTAATCATTTCTTGATATTTTCCCAAAAGGAAAGCCCTTAATATAATCTCTATCATTGCAGTCTACCGAAGAAAAATGCTTCTCCTTTTCCTTCTTTCACTCATGCATGCATTTTCTGCTACACATCCTCCCACAATGTGTCTAACTAGCACTCCCTGTCTCCTTCCTTCCACCCAGATTTTTCAACTTACAATCACAGATCCTCTTGCAGATCAGCCGCCTCATTCCTCTGATAGCTCTTCAATCCCCTCGCCCTAGCACGGACCCAGCACCTCACATGGCCACATGCAGTAAATTCTTAGTACCAATCAAAGATTTGATCAAAATCGGCTCGCAAACACCCAAGATCCACCACTGAGATTTGTGCCGGCATCTTTCTCTCCCTTCCCTGCACTAGGTGCTGCACAACCAATGAGCTGCAAGGTGACATCATCTTCTGGGAGCCAACGCCAGAGGAAAAGGTGAAAATTCTCCATGCAAATAAATTCATTCCCACACATGGTATTTGCCACTATTCCAATCCTTCGTTTGAAAAATTAGACAGGCAGACAATATTCAGAAAGAGGGCTTGCACTCCTCTTTCCTATAATTTCAGGTTTGTGTATTTTTAATCATGAAAGAAATTCATGCTTAGTGACTAAACAGTCTCAATTCAAAATACTGTGCCTTAAAAGAACCCCAACATATTCCAACAGTAGAACATCATGTTTTCCCCACCCACTTAGGGAAGAAGGATTTATCTATAAGCTTGAGCACAGAAAACATCCAGCCTATGGTTCCTATAATAAATAAAATGGGCGAGGCTGAGACACAGCTGCACTACAGTAATGAAAAACCAATTTAGCATATTACCTGCTCTAAAACCTGCCATTTGTTAAAAATATATATATATATTGCAAAACTTCATCATCTCTGGAATGGTTAACTGTTTACCCTTTGCTAATTCAGTACTTGCTCCTAGGGAAATGTCAACTATATTTAACAATGCAGCCTCCCAGAGGAAGGCAGCTTACATTAAAGGGTATAGCAAGGTTTTGTCCAGCAGCACTGGCAGCACCATCGAACGTCACAACACCCTGCATTTAACGTGTCCAACATCACTGCTGCTATAGTTAGCACATTTTCCTAGCATTTGCCAAAAGCTGTGTTTTGCACTAATGAACCTCCATGATCAAAGAAACAAACCATCACAAAAAAAATATGGATGCATATTACCAATTTGCATTAACATTACTTGCTCCTCTCCTATAAACACTGTTTTTTAGGTGGATCTTGCTAAGAGTAATTGTTTGGATCTGTAAACTCTCCGAATGGGAGGAAAAGGCATCAGCCTTCCCCCTCACTGTCCTGTGTGTTGCCATGGGAACAGCACTCCCGCTCAGCATACGGGCTGAGCCAGAATACATTTTGATTCCTGATGCTTTTACTCTCACTATCTTAAATAGAACCAGACATCAAGAATTTGAGCAAGGAAAACCACTAGCACAAAGGCTAGATTAAGTGAAATTACTTAAACACTATCATAAAAGGGTAAATGGCAAGGGTTTGTATCTAGGATACCTGCAGCATTACAGGTAATTTTAAATTAGAAATATCTTTGAACAGCATGATCAGATCAACACTGACACGTGAGCATGGAATCATGAAAACAGACTAAAAGTGAAAACAGGCTTTGCAAATAAAAATGGTTCTATTGCTGCACTTTCAAATCTGACGAAGAAACAGGCAAGACTTTCATGCTACTACCCAACAGCTCTACAATGCTGCACTGATATGCAAATATTGCACAAGCCTTTGAAACAATAAAGTTATTTGCAATACAATCCTAAAAATAGAAACTAAACATTTGCTCATTTATGCAAAATCTCCTAATCAACAAAAATCTAGACAACCCCAAACAACTGTGTACTTTGGGAACCAATGACTCAGATAAAATAATTTTATTTTTACCAAACAATTCATTATGAAGGAGTATCAAAGATGGGTAATTTTAGGAGTTACTGCTCAACCCCAAAATGTGCAAACAGAATTCCAGAAAAAAAATGCAAAAGCAAATGTTTCGACCCACTGTGTATATTAGAGGACACATTAAATAATCTTCTTGGTAATACTGTCAAATTACTTTGCCTAGTTAAAAAATATTTTTTCATACATTTTAACAATTGTTAACACTGCATTAAAAATCTACACTATGAAATAGTTTTATACAGTTTTTCAGTCCACATAAAACTCATCTTTTTAAAATAAATGCCTATTTTTCTTAAGATACGCAGAACTGATTGAAGCCACTGATACATGGCTGTTCTTAACCAGACTTTTCATGGTTTATGTTAAAATAAATTTAAAATTGCTGTGCTGTTACTTGAAGTGTTCCAAAATAACAGCACAGTACCATAAGCATGTAAAATTAATGGCTGAAAAGGATCTGTTTGAATTCTATTAACACTAAAGTGACAATGCAGCTGAGCCTCTTTTGTTCTGGATTTGTTTATTTTTTAAATAAACATAAGCAGGAAAATTTCTTACTGTCTTTTAAAGAAACCAGAGGTTTTCCCCACCCTTTTAGGCCTTTACACTTTTGCTTCCCTAGGATTTACCATCAAAATCCCGAGTGAACTTTAGGGACATTCCAGTTTCAGAAATATGCCTTACACTGTGAAGATCCAAAACCAGAAGTCTGTATTTACAGCACTTGATGAAAACAGAGCACAATACTTGATCCCCTCCAATGCAGCTTCCATGTGCTCTCACTCATCTGCAATGAAGCACTAGCTGGTAGCTCCTGTAAAAGCATTTCCATGTACTTCAGCATGGAGAAGCCCAGTTCCAGTTGTAACTGCTGCTCCCCAGGGCATAATCAAGGAGCAGTTCTGCTCAATCTGGCTTTACTATGAGCCTTTGGCTGGCCAGAGGAGCAGGGATGGAGCTCCTGAGAGCCAACACAGAGCATGGGGATCACTGCATTTCAGTATCAAACTGTGCCTCTGATGTTAGTTTTATGCAGTCTACAAGCAAAATATATCTCTATAAGGAGAAGTCATAAAAGCCTAAATGTAACTGGTAATTCAAAACAAAGCCATCTGATAGATACAAACATTTTTCATTCTAAAATGACTGGATAATTTTCATTCTAGGTCATTTTAACACTTTCAGAGTATCAAATTTTACATATGCAAATAGACCTGACAGCTGAGAAAGCATTATCCAAACAGTGTTTTAAAACAAAGCTCCAAGGTACTAAATATAAAAAGCTGTATGAATTGCTAGCAACCCACAGAACATATTAAAAGCAAAACACAATAAACCAAAGACACTGAGCCTCAACATGTTCTTGTACTTGATATACAGTATTTTAAACCATAGTGCATAGGGAGTTTTGGAGGTAAGCACACTGTACAGAGAAGAGCCTGGAACCTTGTACTGCCAGAAACTCCTGAAGAAACCTGATGAGCACCAAATGCTCTCACTCTGGTACAAGCTCTCTTCCAGAAGAGCAACTTCAAAGCAGGGAAAGAAAAAATTCAAGAAAAGGTTGTTTTAACCTTCACAAAGCTAGAACTCAGGATCTGAGCAGTATAAATTTTCTCTTCTAATGGCAGGTAGATATCTGCCCATAGGGGATGCTCTGCAGGTACAGTGCACCAAGTGAGCTGCTATCAACAAACTGCTGGGCATTTCTACAAAATTTCTGAAGAACTGTCTAAGAAATCTTTCCAGTAAAAACCCACCAAACCAACCTGCAGGACACATCAGAACCTAAAGTCCACTACACTTTCAGATCTTATGATTTACCAAAGTTATTTGAAGATTAAATTCATGCAGACAGACCAAAACTTGAACTATCACAGAGCATTAAACACTAAAATTCTTAAGAAACAAACTATGTCATTTGAACTAAAAATAAACAAAATCTATGTGCTATCTTCCTTGCAGCATTACTCTTGGGGGCCAGATCACAAATGTCTAGTGTATGTTTTCTGAAGTATTCAGAGAGATCAAAGCATAAACATTTATAAAGAAACTTGACATTCAAAGAACATTCTAGTACTCCCAATATTTTAAACTCCAGAATAAACTACTTACTGTGATTTGCCTATACAGCAGTAAAGGTAATTATGTATCCAGTAAATGTAAAGATATATCCATTGACAAGGAGAATCTAGGGAGAAATCTAAAATTTTCATATCCAGAGAGAAAAAATATTTCATTTTCAAAGAAGATTAAATTAGAATACCTTTATTGTTACTGCAACTCAAGCCTCCACCTTAGCTGGTTTGAAGAATCATATAACTAATGTGACATTCTGGTGTCTAATATTTTGTAAGTCATAGTCAATAACAGAGAAATAAAACACAGTATCACCTACACAGCAGTGCAAATACAAGCTCTATATTCTACCTGTGCTACTCAGCACCAGGAAATCAAAAGTTAACTGACTTAAAGGAGATCCTCAAGTGGCACCATGAGGGTGAAAAAACTGGATCCCCTGCAGTAAAACTTAACTAAAGCTGGCAATAAAGGCAAATCCAGATACTGTTTTCAGTAGCAACATCTTACATATCTAACATAACTAGGGTTGTAAACACCAACTTGCAGTATTTTACTGTAGACTGACAAGAGTCAAACTAGAAAACACAGTACACTTAATATTTACATATTTAATAAAACTGCTTTTAAACTGACTTCTATTCAAAACAATTGTATCAATTTTAGTTCAATAACTGATCATTATAAGCTTTGCCAACAAATACTGGTTTTTACCTACTGTTAACACTTCCTCTTTCACATCACAAAATATTTATGAGGACAACTGCAAAATCCTGCCTAAGCAGAAAAACCCCAAGTAGATGAACTCTTTTAAATTTCCCAGTCACTCCCCCATTCTGTGCCTACCAAGACACCCACCCAGTCTCCCTTCAGTGACTTGTAAGCAGAGACTGCATCAATTACTTGGAACATCTGGGACTGGATCATTAGCTCAATTCCAGATGAACTGGTGTGGCCCACAACAACTTCTGTCAAGCATGAAAATGAAGCCGCAAGCGCTACACATGCATCAAGTTAGCTGATCCCTCTAATCCATACTTCAAGCCAATGCCCCACATCATTGAGTGAGAACTTTATCCCTTACACATCAGGCATTTCATACAGCCCAAATCTGTTTGTCCTGACACAAAGGACAGGATTCATTTGCCTAAGCACAGTCATCTAAAACCAGTTTAGACAGTCCTGGGCATCCTGTCTGGCGGCCAGCTGACATTCCAGAAGGCCACAGATCTCTTGCAGTTCTTGTGATCGTGGTCACTGAGGATCCTGCAAGGCACCTCCAGTGGCACCAGACTGTGCCAGCAGCTCTCTGGCCACAGAGAGCAACAGGCACAACTTTCCCAGGCATTGTCCTGGGGAAGGCTGTGAGAAGATCAGAGAAAAGAATAATAAACAATTCTTATCTTCACCTGCTGCACCTGTTGAACACGTGGAATGTGTTATGGAGATTTGTTTACCAAAGGGTGGTTTCTTCATTGGCCAATGGTGATGGTGTTTGGAAGGAAGGACCAGTTGGGTCCACCTGTATCGTGACTGTCTGTAAGGGCAATGGGTTTCTTAATAGGTACAGAATAATAAAGTGATTGATCAGCCTGCTGAGAATCATGGAATCAATGCTAATTACCCAGCTGGGGGCCCGTGGTGACACCAGACCTCTATGGCTGGACAGATGAATTGCACCTAAGAAGCTTCAGATCTACCATAAAGGCATCATTCCTTGGCATTCTCCCCAGGCCACAGCAGGTATTGGGCTCCTAAACCATTGGGAGACAAATTCTCATGCTCAAACAAAAGCTGCTTCCCACAGTGATGGAGCATGGCTCTTCCTGGGACAACAGTGGAGGCACAGAAGTAACGTGAGGCCATTATTGATGAACTTAACTTTACTCCTTTGCTCCTCTTTGCCTTCCTGAAGGAAGCAACTGTACCAATGATAGTGCTGGCAAACGGTTCTCTTCTGTGCAATACATGCTGATGCTCACCAACAAAATCTCAAATTCCCACCAGAAGAGACTTCTTTTTCTGCAGTAATCTCACAAGGGATGGGTGAGATAAAAAAATACCAATGAGAACAGTGTTTACAGAACAAAAAAACTTGGTTCAAAAAATCCCCAAAGTTCTTAAATGTAGATAAACTTATATTCTTTCACATGCTATTTTTTTAGGCAGTTCCAGTGAACTGGTGTCTTCAAAAAAAAAAAAAAAAGAATCAAGAAGGCAGCAAGTAAGGGGAGCAAGAGTCAGTAACAGGATTAAGTCAAATACTTATCAGTTAGATTTTGCTGTTGATCTGATCTCAAATTTTAATAAAGTTCCCCTAATTTTTCAACAAGCGAAGCAAAATACAGCTCTCCTACAGTCCATCAATCAGTTACAGCACTGAAAGAGACTCACACCTGCTTTTGGGGGAAGCTGTATGCATTGATCTGTTCTGCTGTATGCATTTGATCTCTTTTAAAGTATGACCCTCAATGAATAGGACAAAATAAAAGAAGGAAAATGAGGAAGAAAATACTAGACCTAACAAACATTTTAAAAAAAGAAACATTTAGGAGTGGCAATGGCACATGCCACAGTAATTATCCACATGTAATACAGGCATATTCCAAAGACATTAGTAGTTTATCTATTCTGGTCCACAGTTTCATGAAGGACTATGTTAAAAAAAGATTAATTCAAAAAAATTTAAAACATCCCCAGTACTATTTTCCTAACTCCACAGAAAAGTTAGTCTTACAGTTTATCTTACTACTGTCTGGATGAAAGACAAGACTTAACTACAGGTTTCAAATAAAGCTGCAATAAGCTCAAATAAGCAACTGAGCTAATTTTGCTCCCAAGTAAAGCTTCATTCCTATTTCTAGCTCTAGAATATCTCCTGTAAACCCAAGTACTTTTCTAATTTTTACCTATTAAAGTTTAAGACAGTTTCTGCAAATCTTGCCATATTTTATACATTTACAATATCTGTAAAATTACCATAGTCCACATGTTTAAATGAATTAATTAATAATTTAGTCCTTCCTAAATTCTTGTAAATGGACTTTTGTTACAAATGTGTAACATTTCCCAAATGTAACGGAACATTTCCCAGCAAAAGTTCTGAAAACTGAAGATGCCGTCAGTATCACTGTACTTTATAAATCATCAATTTCACTGTCTTTACATCCTTCCTGAGGCACATTCAATGGCCTTCTGAATCAACACTTAGTAGTCTTCAACCTATTAGCAAACACACAATTTTCTCAGTAAAAGGGGAAGAGAAGGGATAATGAGGTTCTCCAGAATTCATGACAAGGTCAGCTGCTAAAATAGGATTCAAGACTAAACAGCAAGGCTGAAAATAAAACTACATAATGTTATTGTTCTTCAACATCTGGACTATGTTATTGCCCTAGGCCATGCTATTTGGACCGCGCTGCACTATGTCAGCATTAACAAGTCAGGTGCCTTTTAGGCAGGGGGAAGGCAAAAAGGTGTAGAAGGACATAGACTGCCTTACATAAGAAATCAAAGACTGAAAGTTTTTGGCATTTTAAACACACAGGTTGAATCACTAGCTGTAACACAGAAACTGACAGGATACTCCTCTATTTAGCACAGAGTGAAACATGCCTACCATAGCATATATGTTTTGCTCTCTTATGAAATACCAGAATTAAAGCTGAGAAAGACAGTAACTTCTGGAGCACTCAAGATTTCTGCTAAATGAGTGACTACTCCCTCAGAGGGTTTCCCTATCCAGACACTGATTAAAATAAAAGCAGGTAATTCACTTTAAAACGTGGTAAAAAAAGAAAGAAAAAGAAAAGGCCCTAACAGAACTTCTACTCGATGCCTGGTAAATTTTTGTGAGTCACTTTACATAAAAGACTCCTAATTTCTATCAGAAGTGATGGTTTATTTAACCATTGAAGCCCTTCTGAATTCAGTCTTCACTTGTGGCCAAACCCCTCACTCAGTTGCTTAAGCTGCTCTCTGAAAAAGCCGCCACTTCAAGTATCTTCTTGAAGTATCAACTCCACTATTTGCATTTAAAACACTCTGTAAGCCAACAGCCAGTCTTTGCTCAGTAGGCCTGGTTTAATTTCTGTCTTTATTATTTCATGCCCAGAAGTAATTTTATCTCTTTCTTCACAAATTCCTTTTGCTTATACATCAAGTATCCAATTCTCAACAGATTATCAGTGAATCTATTGAACGACCTATTTTAAAACCAATATATTTATCACAAAAGTGGGTTTTATCTAGAAACCCCTATCCACAAACTGCAATAATACGCCTAGCATTATTGGTGCATGTAAATTCAGCAAAGCAGCAAAAAGAACCACGATATTTACCTATCTGCAGCTAAGTCAAACAACTGACATCCATTGAGAAACTATTCAATTCAGGACATTTCCAGTACTTAATTCAGTGACACAGAAGCACCTGGGCTTAATGACTTGAATTTTCAAACTATCAATTACATCACAGCAAGGGTAAGAGAGGCACCCATAAGTGCTGTGTTCATTCATCTTTAACATATATCACAAGTATATGTGATAGGGAAGGGGCACTGGATATATGCAACATCAATGAGAAGGTTGACAAACAGGGAGCTTAAATTGGGATTTACTATTAGAGCGTGACAGTGACAAATCTAAGTCAGAGAGATCATGACAGCAGCTAACATTTGCATTAGTTTTTAGTGTGGCCAATTTCTGCATGTTCAGCTCCACTTGCACGTTGAAAATATAAAACAGTAAGGCAGATTGACAGATAAAACATAGATCTTAGAAGCAGAAAGTGCAATATGAGCACACAGCAGATGAAATATTGAGAAGTTTATTTTTCTGCATTTTAGATCCGTGTAGCTTAGGAATTACAAGTTAGTATTTGCACATGAAAACACACACACCACAGCACAGAATGAAAGGGGTTGCTAATGGCCTTTTGGCTCACTGTCCCACCTGACCTCTGCCTTACACAGTCAGAAGTAGAGATTAAGAAAATATGGCAAATTATCTTTCTTTTACTCTCAGTGCTGCTACTTCATTTGTGGGTAATAAAACTGGTGGTTTTAAGAGGCCCAACTCTCCTCAAACTGGACTTCTTAACACAGAATCATAAAATGGTTTGGGTTTAAGGGACCTTACAGACGGTCTAGTTCCAACCCTCCTGCCATGGGCAGGGACACCTTGCACCAGACCAGGTTACTCAGAGCTCCACCCAACCTGGCAACGAATTCCTCCAGGGATGGGACATTCTCTGCTTCTCTGCTCCAGTGCCTCACCACCTCAAGTGAAAAATTTCTAGTCTAAATATACCTTTTTCAGCTTAAAGCCATTCACCATGTCTTTGCAAAATATCCCTCTCCAGCTTTTCTGTAGGCCCCCTTCAGGCACAGGAAGATGCTGTGAGGTCTCCCTGGAGCCTCCTCTGCTCAGGGCTGAACAATCCCAATTCTCTCAGCCTGTCTTCACAGCAGGGGTGTCCCAGCCCTCTGATCATCTCTGTGGCCTCCTGTGAACTCACTGAACAGAGATCACCTCCCCTGCCCTGATAACCACTCTGCTTTTGGTGCAGCCCAGGACAGAACTGGGCTTTGGGGCTGCAAGCCCACACTGCCAGCTCATGTCCAGCCTCTCATCCACCAGCACCCCAGAAGCTAAGAAACTCACACCAGATCTGGAAAATCTGAAGTGCTTTGTATATGGCTAGCCAGCTTTAGTAGCTGCCATTTCTCTGATTTTGTGGGAACATGATCCCACAAACTCCTAACTCAAATAATATACAGAGACTGTTCCTCACAGTGTTTCTAATGAGTCTGTAAAAATCAACTTGACAATGCTAAGGAATTTTAAACAAAAACAACCTACACAGAAATGTAGGAAGTTTGACCTTTAAGCTCAATAGCCAACCTTACACTGTGTAAGTTCATTGACCAAAGGACTTTTATCAGGTCAACAACCAAAACAATCCATAATGATGAAAGGATTTTTTGGCAAATAGAAATCTACTCATGCTCATTGCTTAGGCAATCATGGAACACCATGCAGCTCCTGACATCTAATGAAAGCAAAAATATCTAATTTGAAGAAAGTAAGCTGTTTCTGCAGGCTCTTAAAGAACTTTGCTCTACAATTTCAGCCCTTCTCACCTTTGCTGAGGCTCCAACTAGCCATAAGTTTGAGGGCTTTTAAGTGTTTCTCAGTTGAACAGAAGAATTTTCACATCAATTAAATACACATTAAGAGGTACCAGAGAGATTCTGGTACCATGAAAATCTTGTTGTCTACACTCCATATAGCTGGGAAATTCCTGTGAGATTTAAACTGTAGTTACTTCTTGTAAGAGTCTACATACACAGCTGGTTTTCAAAAGGCATTTTCAAGTTATCAACTGCTCTTTCCAGCTGTTGCTATGAAAGTGCATTTTGATGAACGAACTGGGCCAAGAAAGCAGACAAAATCCAAACCACAAGTCTTTAAAATTAAGATGATTTAAAAATACAATACACAGAATGGAATTTCTGATTCAAGTCAATACTACAGGAGACCCTTCACCTCTGAAGGCATTTCAGACACTGAAATGACCCAAACGTGGCTTACTTGCTCATCAGTATTTATGAAAAATAACATGTAACAGTAAGGAAATACTCCTGGTATTTCATAGATAACAAAGATGAAAATAAACCCTGCAAGGCAAATATCCAACCAGTCAAGTGGAAGATTCATACAACATCTATGAAAGGAAACCCTTAGTAGGCCTTAAATTTCTCCTGCGGCTGTTCAGAATTTTAATGGGTTTTTTTATTTGTTTTTTTCCCCCAAAATGTATTTTAAAAAATAATTAAAATAAACAACCCCCCACCAAAAAATAATCAAAAACATGCAGATATAACGGAAAACACCAAAATATTTTTTTTTATGTAACTTGTTCTTAAAAGCTAATAAAAACTGACTCCAGCACTCCAGATAACCAACACTTTTGGATGATAGATTAAACATATCTGGAATCTTTTTAGTGAACTTATGTTTCATGTTGAATGAAAACAACAACAATCACCACTACCCACAAAATTCTTTGACATTTTGAAAATGTCAGTTAGAAACAGGAAGACAAAACTTGTAGTTATTATCCTAGAATATATAAAAAAATCAGGTGCTCTTATCATTCTAGAAGCTATGCTGATTTTGAGAAAACAACTGTGTCTGTTATATGTTTGCAGCTCTGTTTTTTAAATTAAAAATGCTCTGAGTTGCACCTTGAATTCTTCCTTGAATTCTTTTTTCTATTCACACCACTCTTGAACCTTGCTGTATTCATCCGTTCTCTCTCTCCATCTTTTCATACAGCCCTTGGCTTGTTTACACATTCCCTCCCTCTCCCACTCAGCTGCTACACTTTCCCACTGTTTTTTTACTGCTATTAGCAACAGTACTTGCACTCTACAGACAAAACACAGTTCAGAATCTCTGCTAATCACTGGGAGTAGCATATGACCTTGCTGTGGAAAGAAGCTTTGCACTGGTTCGGAACAGAAATCACACTGCAGCTCACGGTATCTTGCTCTCTCAGGCACAGCCATGTCCCAAACCACATCCCAAGCTACGTGCCCACCAACTGCTAGTAACAGAGGAGGAGTGGTGGGGAGCAACTACAGGAAAAGGACTGCACAGCCCTTCCACAGTCCAGGAAAAGGACACCATACCACTGCAGGTGTGGTCTGCACGGTAAAGAAAACACAGGCCCAAACAAGAACAGAAGAGGGAATAAGTGATACACTTCTATCCCACACAAAAACTTCTGCTACTCTTTATATTCCCACCCCCAGGAGACAGCTCTCAATGGTACAAAGCACCACAGTTACTGCCTGGCCAATTTCTAGGCCAGTGTAGCAATTGCTTTATTATCAGCATTCACAGGACTCTGTTGGTTTAAAAAGTCTCCTACCAGAGGATAAGAAAAATCAGAAATACACCTCAGAAATCCACATGCACTAAAATAACATATATATTTTAAATCAAGCTAATGTCTCAAACATCACTGTAGCTTCTGTGCCTTTAATATGTCCAATCCCTTTTTGAGTCAAAAGTAAAATATTAAAGCTGTGCAGCACCCACACTTCACAGAAACTAGTTAATCAGATTAAAGACTTAGGAAGACAGCCTTCCCTCAGAAGAACATCAGGGAATGGAAGATAATTGTTCTCATGCTTTAGGACCATGCATAGATTAATCAAGTATTTTGAAAGAAGACAAAGCACAAAATTTGATATGCAGATGCAGTAAGACAGAAGGATAATTTCTATTTATAAACCAGTCACATATGCTTTATCACCTAAAATGTGACAAGTGCTTCAAGTCATGAAACATCATTACACTGTATGCCATTTACATAAAAATACACTAATAAATAAAGAAGTGCTTATTCATTGTATGATACAGAACAGTATACTTAGTATACACTAGTGCAACAAATGTGTGTACCACGTATGTCCTCTTACAAAGCTGATTATATGCTTTTAGATAGCACTCAAATACCTTATGTCTGGTACTGCAATATGTTTAGTACATCTTAAGAAAACCTATGTCTGATCTTCCCTATAAGGCCATTTGTAGTTTTAGGCAGATAATTTTGTCCTTATCCTAATTATCTTGCTCAGCTGGGATCAAGGCAGTCCCTCACCTATGAAATCACAGGGTAACACAGCACAGACTGCCAAAAAGGTGAGGAAACACCAGTGGAAGCTGCTGGACTACAAGCCCTGGAGAGAGCGCACAACACGAAGTGCACACGGCGACTCCGGCCGCCACCTCCTCAGCAGCCTAATCTGGTTACCAAGGGATAATGGCAGAGATGCATTATCTCCCCAAGGAACACGGCAACCAGAGCGAGGAACAGCTCCTGGCTGGCTTTCCTCAGCAGCCTCCACAACTTGCAGGGCAATCCCAGACCTGCACTCACACCAGTATGTGAAATGCCTTTGAGGTCGAGGCAGCGCGTGCTCTCCCACTGGCACGCACTCACTACAGTACAAGTCATGGTCCATTTGTTTGCTGGGCCACAAGCATTGGATTATTTTTTTCCCCCCTCCACATTCTTCCAACAATAGCTTGGAGAGCTTGAGACAGTTAACATGGGGGCAAACAGAAAATCTGGTTCTTCCCTTTAATCTTCACTTGAGAAATCAGATTAAGATTCAACTGCTAAGCATCACGCTTTATTTACATTTCTGCTTGTGCTCAAGAAAACTGGGGAAAAAAATCCAGAAAGTTCCCATAAGCCAACATCTTGCATTCAAGATAAAACTGACATTACCACTTCTAAATAGCATTTCCAAACATACTTTGCAATTCTGTAATACATCCAGACTGATTAAGTGAGCAAACCAAATAAAACAAGTAAAAAAATCTGCTCTCTGGAATATCTGCACAATGCCTTCAGCCGAGTCTCACAAATATTAAGTTAAACATACATACTGGCCACAACAAAGTGACATTTTGCAGATAAAAGACATTTCTCAAAGGCTGCAGAATCACTAACCTTAAAACATTTTCTTCTATGTTGCATTTATTAGGAGGACATACAGAATATTTGCAAAACAAAAGACCACAGCCAAACCATCGTTAAATTTAGAAAAAAAGATTAAGACGTTTTCTTAACAGTAACTAAGGTTTTGTTTTCCCTTGCAGTTTCATAACACAACATCAGAAGATTGAATTCCTTGTAAATGTGGTAAGCAGTAGTTTTAAGAGAGACCAACAGCTACATAATCATCCTACACACTGTTAATTGTATCTGGCATTATTGCTCAAAGCTCCTACACAGAATGTCAGCTGACTGCCTGAACAGTACTTTGTTCTTAGTGCCTTTGTTAATGACGAATTAAATTATACAGAAGAGAGCTCCACAACCACCCTCACTTTATAAACCTCGACCATTACAGAATGACAACAATCCTACAGCTTTGCCTAGAGAACACAGCTATTTCTTAACATGCTACAACTTGTATTCTTAACCTGCAAGTTACCACAATTCATGTTTACACCATGGAGAACTGTGTTGCCTCACAGGAAGGAAACAAAGATGAAGAAAAACATTTCCAAGAAAAAAAAATCTCAGCAAGAGTGAGCTTGGTACTTATTCAGTTCTACAGAGACCATGACTTCCCTTGCACCTTGCAAATGACAAAAACACAAACATCAGAGAACCACCTATGTTTTTTTTCTGGACTGTACAGTCCAGACATAATTTCACTGCTCTGGTCACAATCATTATCTCTTTTGGTCTCTGACATTTGAAAGAACTAAGTGTAAAACACACATTTCAAGCTGTCTCAATAAAGAGTCTTTCCCAGGACTCTTACAACTACTGTTTCAGCAAATTCAGATAAAAAATTTAATCTTAATCTGAGATCTTTATAAACCATCTTCTTTATGCAAATCTGCATACATTGTCACTTGTGAAAGCACAGCCATCCTACCTCATCCCTAAACTTGCTGCAAGTCCAATGAATGTGCCTCAAGTCTCTCTAAAAATAATAATGCATATATAGAAAGTCATCAAAGTATTAAGCTCAGAGAACCTGGCTGACACACAAACCCAAGGGGTGCCCTAAAGATAAAACATAAGTCGAGTTTTTAACGAAAACACAACCATATAGTCTGTACCGCTTTACTGACCTACTTTCCATTGGTTTGTGTAACAATACACTGTGCAGCGAAGGAAACGTAGTAACATCCCATGTCTTTATTAAATATACATCCCCAGATCTAGCAGCAAGGCTCTTATTTTATGGCTATGCCGAATAAGTAAGAATTTCTTCACATAACAGGGCAGGTTAACATCCGCTTGTTCACAGAGGAGTGTAGTAAATTCTGCCTTATCTTGCAGAGGTGGCCAACACAAGTAACACCGAGGCGAGAGGGGTAAACACAACGCCAACATAAAAATGCACAGAGGAATCAGCCAGAGTAGTAAATAATTGAGATCACGGGCCATCCCAGAAACCCAGGCACGGTTAAAATTCCAAGAAGGGCTGGAGCTGCCACGCTCGGTGCCCCGGTACCCTCCGGCTGCCGCACGTAGCATCCATCGCCCATTGCCCGGCTCGGGCGGAAGACGAGCCCGCCAGCCCGCGATACCAACCTGCCATACCGAGCTCCCCGGCCCGCCCGGGCTGCCCAGAGCCCCCGCGGCCCCGCGCCGCTCCCCAAGGGCACGGCGCTCCCCACTCACCGTCCCCCACAGCCATCATGCCCGCCGGTGCCGCGGGAGGGCGGGCGCGGCGGGTCCCGGCCGGATCCCCGCCGGATTCCTGCCGGCTCCCTGCCGCTGCAGCCGCCGCCTCGCTTCAAAATAGCAGTCCCGCCTTGAGAGGGAGCCTCCGCGCCGGCCCGGCCCCGGCCCGGCCCCCCGGGCGCTCCGCCCCCGCCGTCACGGCCCGCCGCGGCCCCCCGCCGCCGCCGGGGACAGCCCACAGCCCGGGGACAGCCCACAAGCCCACAGCCCCGGGGACAGCCCACAGCCCCGGGGGAAGCTCTGTCCCCCGCCACCGCCACGGAACGTAAAACCAGAGCAGGAGAAGGAGCCTCGGTAAAGGACGAGCGCTCTGCGGAACAGAGATCAACCAAAACGCCACGTAACACGAAATGAAACAAAACAATAAAGACACAGGAAGGAGGAAGGGGTTCCGTTGAAGAAAGCTGCTGCCTCTTTCTTTGAGTTTTCGGGAGACTTCTCCGGAAATCCCCCCCGCACCTTTGAAAGAGAAACTGCTTCCAAATTTGGCATGTGTGCAACACACGCTGGGAGCATCAGTGACAGCCTGACCAGACCTGAGCTGCTGATCAGTTTGTACCTGATCAGTTTGTACCTGAATGTGCCTTTTGGGTGACATGCTGAGGGTAAAGAGTGCAATCCAAAGTGATCAAAAAAAAAAAAAAATAGTGGCAAGTAAGTAGTACCAATTTACTTAGTCTTGCCAAAAGAAAAGTTTAAAACTCAGGCAGACTGCAGCATATGCTGTTGCACAGAGCATGAGAACCACGCATTTGCAAGGAGCCAGACACAGTTCCCTGTAGTGACAATCCAAAAGCTCAGTCAAATTCCTTAAAACCAGTGGAAGTATCAGCCTGATGAGGCCCTTTTCTTCCAAATGGGCTTGAACTGACCAGTACACTTCATTGGTCAGTAGATTTTCCTATTTAAAATGATAAGCCATCGGGAAGAGCAGTTGAAATGGAAAATTATGCGATTACATTTTGACCGCTTGCATTGAGCACACCAAAGGAATACATGCAGCTCAAAACCTCTATAAAATAATCACGGCAGCTATCACCAGTATTCCCAAACGATATATATTCATGTTGTGCTGCACTGGTGAGCTCTATTAAGAGTATGTCGTCACTGTCTCCATAGTAACTATATTTCCAAATAGAAAACAGCAAAGGGAAATAAAAAACAATAGTGTAATGTGGAAAAACAGATACACACTCCTGCTATGGATTTTTATTTGCCCTTTTTTTTCCAGGAGAACACGTATTTCAGCTGCATCTTAATCACACATAACACAGCTCCCTACACCATGATACTAACATCACATACCCTACCTGTCATATTTTGTGTTTGTAAAGCCAGTCCTTTGAGCCATTAAATATTAAAATGGAAAAAGTGCACAGGTTGAATAGAGATGAACGATTTATCTTCAGCCCAATCATTCTGCTGAGTGCAGCAGGGAGCTCAGTATTAATAGTTTCCCTACTTTTGTTTTAATTCCCTGTCTCAAAAATGACACTACTATCTGATACAGGAGTCTGCTTGAATTCTCTTAAAGAAAACAGTATTTACAAATCTCAGGCAGCAGAAACAAGTGCTTTTGTCATGCTGAGATTGGCTGCCAGTTCTGTTTCCATAGAAATGAACATTCACTTGCTGAAAAATGGTGGTGGGGGGGTGCTTTAAAGAATCTTCTCCAGTTTGGAAGGCTACATATAGTTATGGTGGAGTGAAAGGGCAAAACTAGCAGCATGTGTAAGATACTGCTTAACAGGCAAACATCCTGATATGATTCTTTTAATACACATCATTATGAATGTAAACAAATCCCAAGGTTTGCAGAGCAGCTCACTCATTCACATAATTCACATTAAAGAAATGATCTCTGATTTTACTATACACATCTTAGAGTAAAAAGTAAAAAATCAAGGGTCAGCTGGAGAGGCAAGCTAGCAGTGGGATATTATTTAAGGCTGTAAGCCACTCTCATCAAGCAAAAGCACTAAGATTCCTACCCAGTTCCCTTGTTAGACATGGCATGTGTTGGCTTTTGAAACTCCTTGTTACATCCCACATGCGTTACATCCTCATGTGTTGGTTTTTGAAACTCCTTGTTGCATCCCACCCCAATTATTCCATCCATAAGTGTTTGAATGTGCCTTCCACCTTGTCTACCCTTGAAGAGGATCTGTCAGTCCCTAACAGTAACTCATTCTCCCCCTGCTCTTTACCATTCCATCAGAGACCAGATTCAATAAAGGAAAGAGGCAACATAAGAGTGAAGGGACTGTTCTCAATAGATCCCCTCCAGCACACTGAAAGTAAGATATTACATCTACCAGTGTGCTAAGATGGCAGGAAGGAGACCGTTTCCTGTCTGCCTGTATTTCTCCCACATACCTAAGCATACTAACATGATGTCTTTTAAAACTCTCAAGTATTAGATCAGTATCTTTTTAAGTATATATTTGTTTTGACTATCAATAAAGTATGGAAAACATTTTTGTAATCAGGTTGTTCAAAACTGCAAGCTTTGACTCTTTATTCCTTTTTTTCTTCCTAAGTACATGCTGGATAAAAAGACTGAACAACTGACGTTAGTATTATTTGATGAGAGAATCCTCAGTCACATCTCTGGATTCTCAGAAACTAGGTCAACACACCAAATATTCACTACCACAGCAGTGCAACTCAGGGCTATGAAGAAGATGACATCTTCTGACGTTGTATTAACAAGTTTGTCCCTATCCATCACACACTGAACAGAACCCCCATCAGTACAGTCACCCTACTTGGGACAGTAACTCCACCTGGCAAAAAGCCATTCCTTTTGCTATTAAGAAGGCCCACTATGGAGTTTAATGATATTAAAGCCAGATGAAGTGTTTTTGTACTTTCCACCCTGCCTCTGCCTCCTCCATTTGGGAAAGACAACCCTATTCCCACTCCCACCATCCCAAACCCTACTACAAAATATACAAAGCACCAAAAAAAAAAAAAAAAAATCCTCAACAGATGTATTTAGTCACTAAAATTTGGCCTTTATCCAGAGATGTTTGATAAAGCCCCTGAAAGAAAAGTTGGAACCAAGGCCACAGGAATTCAACAGTAACTTTAAATCTACACGTGCAAGCAGTAAATACAAACTGTCCTTCAGAGAATAATGAAGCACAAAGCCAAGATAAAGCACTAACAATGGAAGAATACCTTTCAATAACATTGAAAAACTGCCTAGATGGAAGCAACAGATGAACTAGGTTCAAGCAAAAATACTGAAACCAATGTATTTAGAGGGATTCTGTCATTTATGGTACCAAAATAGAATCACAGTAACTTTTGCACAGAAATTGCTACCTACAAGACAAAATACATGGTTTATACTGTCATACATCAGCATCAATATCTGTGTTTTGCACATGAGATAAAAACAGCTTCAAAATAAACTTTCTCAACTCTCTTAAATGGAGACAAAAAGGACAGAAGTGCTATGTAAACTACTCCAGCAACATGGTATATATATATTTATATATTTAAATAATTTCAATGCTTATATTCCCCTTTGTGACTTTCTCTGTTCTCCTGAGCACTACCGACAGAAAAAATATCCATGTAAAATGCATCTCTGAATCTCTCAAACCTCTGAAACCTATGCAGCTGTATTAATGTTAAATGCAAAAGATAATGGTTCACCCTTTCATAATGAGTAAGTTTACAATATAACAGAACATAAACATTTACATTTTTATGTAAAACATTCTTACCCAAATTAGAATGCTGTGGGTTTTTTTAAAAAATATAAATTTTTACAAATCAATGTTTAAGTGTTCAAGAATTGCAATGCTTTATTTCAAAGCAAAATGCAGCATGAAAACTCTTGCTGTGTTAAAGAAAAGGTTTACAAAACCACTTTCCTTTGAACCTAGAGTCACTTCTGTTTTCACACTAACAAGAAAAGGGTGAGAAAATTTAAAATGAAAAAGGTATATTTGAGTACATTAAGGAATTATATACATTCCTCAAAATATTTCTACTCTTGAACAATTACACTTTTTAGATACAGCAGACCATAATCAACATAGTTACTTTCAAAGACAAATTAATAAGAAGAAACACTTCCTAATAAAACAAGATCTATTGATTCCTTGCAGGAGACAACGAGGCTTCCAAAACTGACTATGCTAACGCCACTGTCAAGGCACCTCCTTTGTTTTGCTGTTATGTAACACTTTTTTTCATAATTTACAGTTTTAAATTAAATTTTCATACTAAAAAATATGGTAGCAATAAAGCAGTAAGAAGCAACAGGGATTTTCTGCATAACTGGTTGTCTTTTCCTGAAATACACCAAAATAAGGAGCTCAAGCTCAATGAAGTTTTAACTTCAACAATTGTCTTTGAATGCTGCAGTCTCCTATTTCTGTAATTTTAAACTCCCTGTATTATAATCATGATACAAAATTTGAACAGAGAAAGTATCAAACACACCCATCACTAAAGTACATTTTTCTCTTAGAAACATACTAAGGATAAAGGTTCATCTGATCTTTTTTCCCATACATGAACACTTTGCAGCATTCTTCTATCCTCTGCTGAGCACATCTGTAACTCATTAAATATTCCCTGCTTGTTTCCATGCAGTTTCAACACCTTTTCCAATTGTATTCTGACCACAATCCAGCAAATACTTCCAAGTAAAGTGCACAAGCTCGTTTCATCAAGTGTCTCATTTTCTTAGCATTTACATGTTGCTATTCCTCCATCTCACATTGATAATGCTAGTATTTAAATACTTATCTTGCATTAATCTAAAGCTGATTATAAATATATGATCTTTCATACTCACCACTGACGTTACTTAAAATCATATTGTCAGAGTTTCTTATTTCATCAAATTTTGCAAAGATTGTTTGCAACCTATAAAGAACAAAAACAACAAAGGATTTTTAAATGTCTGAAATCCCACTGGCTACTGGTAAAAACAGAAATTAGTTTATTAGCATACATAAAGCAGCAATGCAAAATATACAAGGGATTAAGTGTATGAAGAAACAATTCCTAAAGGATTCCTCTTTAGCTCAGCATCTTCACAGAAATGCATAGAAAACAAAGTAAACTTAGCAAAGAACAAAACTTTAGTATAGTTATTAGCATGACTAAAAATAACCTTCTATAGTTCAGGTTCAGTAATAGCACATATTGGGTACATATAGTCTATATATATATTTATTCATACTCAACAATGAAAGGTTACAATTTGAACTATGGAATGTTCAGTAGAAGAAAAAAAAAGAATTTAATTTGTTCTAAGACTATTAATACTTTTCTTCAAAAGGTTTTGTTCCACAAAATTTCCTCAGTTTGGTTATGAAAAGAGCTCTGTGCTAGCACTTCCACAGGGAAAAAAATGCCAAACAACAAGACTTTCTTCTAAACTTAAGATACCCTAAACACTTAGATGAGTCCAACCCACACACCACTGATTTTAACTGTCACAATACAGAATACACTGTAAATGCTGTGCTACATGTAAACAGCAAACAGACAAATAAAATTCAGGATAAACCAAACCAAAAAACTCTACAATCCTACATTTGCAATCTAGTCCCACAGGGCAAAAAATGGTGTTCAATCAAGAAAGCTGGCAAAACACTTCAACAGCCCTTTCTCATCACTTCTGCAGAAAACTCAATAAAAGCAGTGGAAGTATCTCCCAGAAAAATGTGACCCACACATTAACAATAGATTTGCACTGACACTGTTCAGCTGCAAACAATTGAGAATATTTTCTTGTATTTCTCCAAAGACTTCTCTGAATTTTAGACTACTTGGTATATGGTAAGATGTAACATGCACATGGGATTTTTAGCTCCAGGACTATCAGGACTGAATCCTGATTTTAAATGAACACAGTTATGAACTACAAATCACATGACAATCTGCAGGTCTCTGAACAGGTACAGTTCAGCTACATCAGAAGAACCAGAGACTATACTACCCCAATTCAAAATTTGCACTGATAGGCTGTCTTTACAATTCACAATCCAAACTGATGTATGACAAAACAAGAAAAATAGGTAAGAACTACACCTGGGTATGAAAATTCTCACAAGGAGAAAAGTCAAGGACACAGGAAGATTTCACTTCAGCATTTCATTTCACTTCACACACCACTTTTATGCAATGATCCATGTTGAGAGGCAGTGCACTTAGTCTACATTCTCTGAGACTTGCATATCCCTTTCTCTCACTGGGACCTCATTTACCTAATAAACCTCATCACCTAATCATGAACAATGTGATAAAAAAATGAAACGCAGACAGACAACAGCATAAAAAATTGGAGCCCTATCCCCACTGCGCCCCCTTTCCAACAATTTGGGACTCTCAGGATGCATTATTTTTACTTTCCAAATACTTCAAAGCAATATGCTACAGAGCAAATTTGTCCTGGACTTAGTAAGCCCACAATCAGAACTATACAGATCTCCACAAAAAGGCTTACCCTACTGCAAGGATCTAAAACACAACCAAAAACCCTCTTAATCATTAAAGTCAATAACCCCTACCATCTCAACTTGTCTCAAATCTAGATGCAGCTCAGTAGTAGTTTGCCTAATCTTTCCCTAGCACACTCACCAGCTTGTGTCTGGAACCTATTATGCCCTCTCCCTTTTGCACCACCATTGCATTTCCAACCAATGCTGCCACAGCAAAATGAAACGGCAGCAATTCACAAATGTCACTGCTCTGCTATTAAACTTCAAGTTTTGAAAAGATCACTTTTGCAAACCAAAAGCAGTATATACTGAAATGGGGTTTTCTGCACTTGGACTTGAAAAAGTAAAACTTTTGAAATGAAATGTTTTTGGGGTAGTGGAATTTACTAATGACACATGAAATCCCATTAACATGCTATGTGCTTTCAACCATAGCAAGCGAGGAGTTCACATGAGAATCAATATCTATAACAATGCATTAGGCCATCTTGCTTTCATAACAAGAAGTTAATGTGTTCGCCTCATATGTTTGTGTTTATCAGGGATTGCTGTGAGTTCCTCTTAACAGTGCTGGATTCCATAGCAAACACTGCATTAGCAGTTCACCTAGTGAATAAGAAAGACTTAACAGTATATCTGAAAGGCTCAAACTGTCATCCCAAGAGAAACTAAGTATGACTAGAGAGATTAACAGATTTGCCTTAATTTTTCACTTTGATTTTTACATCCTGTAAAGCTGATGTTATCCACTTGGTACAAATATTTTAGAGAATTCAAAAGAAAAAAAAATTTCCTGCTCTTTTGAACTTTGTTTTCAAAAATGCTTTCCTGAGTATTTTAAACAGAAGCTAAAAGCAAAATGCTTCCTTGTAAATATTTTACAATAATATACAAGTTGCCTCCACTCTGGGCAAAATACTTGATAAAGTATTAACTATAAACAATTTAAAAAAATGTGTTTGTCAGCAGTGGATGCTACATTGTCAGTGTTGCAGGCTGGAGAACAGCACACAGTACTGCCACTCCTCACACTTTCAAAGCATGTCGTTATGACCAGAGACACACTCTGCAGTATTTGTCATAATTGCAACAACAACAGAAGAGCCCATTATAACACAGCTGTCAACATGGTAAAGCACTACTGCAGAACCAACCCTCTCTTTAGAAGAGCTTACAGGATCTGTAACTACTACTTTGCAAAGTCTCTCACAACAAGTTTGTCCCTCCCTCTCCTCCCACTCTGCTCTTCTTACTACCTCCTTCTCTCATTTCTTCACAGGGTGACAAGCAGCAAGGCAGTATGGGCTAGAGTCTCTAAAATTATTGCAACCACCATCAATTTAAGAATGCTTACAGGAGGTTCAGCTCCTGGCAAAAGAGAGCCTGCCAAGAGGAGTCCAAGAAATTCTACAGGGCTGGATGAAGACCAGTTTTACTGGCAATAAGGAATGTTTTTGAGAAGGGAAGCATTATTACTCCTTCAGCTCATATCTGCAAGCCCAACTCTGGATGTGGCAATCAAAATCAACCACTGAAGTCACCACAAGTCACTGGTGGACAGAAATACTATCTCCTTTTCCCAAATAGCCATAGACAGGTCTTCCTCACCTTCTCATATAGATGGGAAAATTCCCATTGACAAAAAGCACAAGTTTGGGACAGCAGGTATTTCTGGATGGGCTGTCAGTGAATAAATGAATGAAGGCATGAAGTTGTAGCACTTTAAATGAGGGCTCCTGGCAACCTGGCAAACCCTCTCCTCCAGCAGGCGACAGGTCTCAATCAAAGGTGAGGATGGGCAACAGGAGGAATACACATTTACCTTGCTAGGACACAGCTTGAGCTGACACGTACACATGGAAACATGGATGCTTCCAGAGAATGTGCACAACATTTCACACTGAAAAGCTGTTTTTCAAGACCATGCTTGATGCAGTTCAGCTGTTCATATGATGGGCAGAGGGGATACCTACCTAAAAGTGTGGCCCTTGTGGTGAAGAGGCAAAAGAGCACCACTCCCCTATCAACAGCAGAAGGATAAAGAAGAAGAAGGAGGGATGGTGAACTAGTCTGTTGTTTATGTCCAAACTGAGTCTAAAGAAGGAAATGACCCATATGAAACTTTGCAGTTGTTTCTCCATATTTCCCCTTTCCAAGGGGGGGAAAAAAAAAAAGATCTTGAAGACATGTGTCCACATCTGGACACACAGATGGACCTCATCTACAGCTTGAACTAGACAGATAAGTAGAATGTGCATACCACATAAAATGTGGTATTCAGAAACACATACTGCAATATGCTTCAACATTTTAGGAAATGAAGTTTGGCCCTAGACATGGGAACTAAACAAATGACTGGTTTTATGCATTTCTGTTTCTCAAGCAATAGTGGGGAAATTTGTCAGATGAATTCCTCAATGATAAAAGCTTTTAACACTCAGACTAAGTAACTGCTATCCAGAGCCACATATACTATTTCCATTCAGGGAAGATCAGCCACACAGATTCCATACTGTAAAACATTCAGTTTGGCCCATAGAGAACAAAACCTCTTCGGTATTTTTGGCTCACTGAGCAATAAATAAACATCCATTTTCACTATTCACAAATATATTAGCACTACTGCTTTCACGTCTGACACCAAAGACTGTCAAACCTCTTTGGCAGCAATTATAACAAAAGGGAAAACAACATCCAAATTTCCAACTGCTGACTTTACACTGATTTTTCTGGAAAAAGAAAGTGCTTCAAGCAAAAAAGCATAATAATAATCTGAGATTTTTAAGTTAAAAAATAACAAATAGAAAGAGGAACTCACTGATTTCATTTATAAACAAACTCACCAATTAATCTCAGTAAAGAAGAGAAATGCACTGAAGAAAAATAAATAGTAAATAAGTCGAATTGAACTACAAAAGTAAGATCCCATATTTTATTCATTACTTAGATTCCGACAGGTCCAGTAAAGCCCTGCAGAAAATCCAGTGTTTTCCACAAAGGCAAACCCTACCAGGTGCAGATTAGAAAACCTTTTAAGCCTACTATTATTAAAGTACTGACTGTATTTGGCTTTATACAGACACAACATGTATATACCATTTGCATATTTAAGGAAGTTGAACAATTTCTCAAAACAATGCTTGATTAACTTTCCTGCCTTCCTTTCAGCAGACAGGAGCTCTTATTTTCCAGTGCTCTAGGATGGAGTGCATTCAAGCAGCAACACACAGCTCTGTAATGTGTAATTTGTTATGCAAACAAAACAAGCCTACATTCTATTGATTCATGTGTGCACCAAACACTAAAGTAATAGATTTTTCTGCTAATATTTATGTTTACATGTAATTTTTAATGCACTGAGTTACAGCAAAGGAGCTGCAATGCAGTTCTTTAAGGCTGAACTCAACAACTGAAAGCAGCCGTGTCTGAACTACAGATTATCTGTAATACTTAAAACCCTTAAAACCAACCCAGACACACACACATGAACACAGATTCCCCTCAAAATAATGATGATACTCTACATCAAAGGGTTTTTCCCCCACAGATCATAGCTCCTGCATAACCACTTGAAAATTTTACTGCATCTAAACAAAGGGAAAATCTCTGACAGGCACGGGGGAAGAAACGTCTTAAGTGAGGTCTGCCTCTGAAGGAACAACAGTCTGAGCTACCACAGAGCTAATCTAATCTGTCTTTCCTGAGCTTTGTCAAACGCCTTCTTAGTTGTGTGAAGGAGTAAGACAGGACTACAGGAACTCTGCTTTCTGTCAGGGATGGATGGGACAGAGAGTAGCAGTCTCATGTTTAACTCAGGCAAATCCTAACTCCCTCCTTTATCCCAACCTGAAATCTACTGCAGAGGACGCAGCACTGACACTCAGCTCATGTTCTATTTAACAACAGTCCTGACTGTCTGGTGCAAAACTGCTGGAGATTTAGTGGCAACAACCCATTTAACATGCACCAAGTAGAGTCTTGCTTCTTTATGTAAATGCAAATTATACAACCATGCTTGCTTTCAGATCAGGGGGAATTTAGTATTCAGCTGATTCAGACAGTAGAAACAACAACTTGGCACCTACTGCAACTAAATTAGAAGCTGTTGATTGTCCTGAGGATACAAAGCACCTATGGTGTTTAATCCTATTGGGATCCCAAGATGTACTCAGCTTGTATCATATGGAATTTTAAACGGTGAGGAACTTACAGTCAGACCCAACATTCCTTGCAAAAAGGCTGTGATATCCGCACTCTTTTATTCTCTGTTCCAAAAGATGTCCAAGGCCCTATCTTAATGCAAGGAAGATCTTCTTGGATATATTCTACTTATTTGATAGGAAACTTAATTTTTTGAATTGTAGTAATACGGCCTAACTTCTGTGGTAACCATTTAACCCACTACTAGTCTAAAAACAAGACTATCATTAAATAGAAGAGAATGTGTGCAACTTCTCATTCTCATAGGCAGGGTAAACTTGTGTCTCAACAGGCTGAACTCTGCCTGGAATGAGAAACAATAAATTCAACACCCTTCTTCCATAGCCCTTCTTCTTTCATAGAACTGTAGAATGGTTTTGGATCATCCAGTTCCAACCCCTCTGTCATGGGCTGGGATAACCTTTCATTAGACAAGGCTACTCAAAGCCCCATCCAATCTCACCTTGAACACTGCTAGGGACAGGGCAGTCACAGCTTCTCTGGGCAGCCAGTTCCAGTGTCTCACCATCCTCACAGAAAAGGATTCCTAATTCTTAATATTGAACCTAAACCTATTCTCTTCCAGGTTAAAGCCCTTGACGCTGGTCCTATCACATCCTTGTAACAAGTTCCTCTCCAGCTCTCCTTACACCCTCTTTAGGTATTAGAAAGTGCTCTGCAGTCTCCTAAGAACCTTCTCTTAGGAGAGTTAAGTTTTAGCTCTTAGTTTAGTTTCTTAGATGGGTCTGATACAGCACTCATCTGATACTCTCTCTGAAACCAAGCAGTAGACATATTCAGCTTTATCAAAAAGAAGTGAGATGAAGGTGATGGTGAAGTGGTATGCTAATATCTAAGGGGTTAACACATTTTACAAAGTATAAATTGTCTTAACAAGGAATTTTAAAGATTTTATGGAATAAACAGTCTTTCTCACTAAGTACAATTTCAAGCTTTGTCTGGCTTTCTTAATTAATCAAAGGTAGAAACAAAACAATGTTTTGTTTCATATAAACTAATATAATACTAATAACAAATTTTCTTTCATATAAACTAATCAACACAATACAGTCAGAAACTCTAGTAACATCATACTGAAAGGCAAAACTAACTAGAATATAAAATAAAAATTACAGTAATTTTAAACCAGCATTTTTAGTGAGTTTAAAGTTCAGATAAAAAACAGTAAAACATAAATGGCTCAGAATTACAAAATCAGAACAGCTAGCTCACCTTCCAGGAGGAATTCCTCTTTTTGTAAGATCTATTCGTACTTTCTCTCCCACATGTCTATAAACCTCTACAATGGCTAATATGGCAGCATCTCTCACCTGTGAACAGTTTAAATTGTTAATTTCAGGGTTATAGAAACCAAACCAACATTTGCTGACAGGCCACTCATCTTACAGTTTCTATGGCCCTGTATGCCAATTCAGTTGAAACAGTGAGGGTGAAAAGGAAAGGAAATACAACTGTTATATCAAGATGGCATTTGTTCCAAGTTAGAGAGCACGTCCAGATGGTAAAAAAATCCTAGAATAACAGCTTTAGAGGGAATTTCTGGATCTGACATAAGAATAGCATTTGTGGAAAAAATGTGCTTTATCTAGGACTCGCTCACAGCAGGCAATTCTTTCAAAAGTTAGCTCCTACACTCAGTCTTGACATTTCATCTTGCTTCCATCTGTTTTGACACACAGCAAGGTCCTTCTGGAAGACTAAGACTGCCCACAAGAGTGGACCAAAGTGATCAGCATTTTCTTTATTTATTTCAACTGGAATCAGGTGGCATGACATCAGCACAAGAATGGGAATAGGGCAGGACAGTGAAAGGGGAAAGAACAGGGGAAAGGAGATAGAGCGCCTCTTCAAAAATTTTAAACCATGGTCATCACAATAAAAACTGTCAAAAATGCATTTTAGTAAATGCCATTATTCGCTATAAATAATGTCTGGAATTCATTTAGTATTATTCTTTGCAGCAGTTCAAACTAAACATACAATTGCTCTAGCAAGATGTGAACTACATCTTTTCTAATGATCAGCAAACAGGACAAATTCTCAACAGAATTTCTATAGAACAGAACAGTGCTATGCAGCACAGGGGAGATAAGAACTTTGCTGCATTCAGAAATTAAGCATAAAGACCAATCCCGTTTAAAAGTCCATCCCCTATCAATGTTATCTTCTCCCTTGCTGTATTCATAGTCTTTTCCCTCAAACACAACTTCAGATAAATCAAGATATTTTAACCATTTCCACTGGAAGATTTTCTGAGGTTCAGATGTCACCATTATGAACTACTTCCTGATTTTCACTGCAGATGTTTTTGCTTACTTTAATGATTTTAATGTCAGTCCTTGCATGTTCTTAAATGCCATTTGGGTTCCAACTGGATAATTACACATAATGTTAACTCCAGCAAATTTGGCAAACTAGCACAGGTTTCACATAAGGGCTGCTGTGTCAATAGCTTATTTTTTTATATATTTCCTTCAACATGCTCTGTAAGAAACAATTATTTTCAGCAATTCCTAGTTTCAACTTCTGAAGACAAAACTAAAGGGGCCACTATATCATGATATTGCTGCCTTTGCAACTCTACTTTCATCTTCCAGTGAATGGATTGATTAAGAAGAAATTTGGTTTATTTTTTCTCATGGTAGAAAATAATGATCTGCTGCACACAAGGACTCTTATCAGCTTTTCTTTGAATGCTTACATTCATTTTGCTTTCACTGCTCTGTCAAAGTATAGTTGTTCAAGGCCCAGTAAGTACTGAAATCCTTACCTGACTGTTGGAGTCACCAAATGCTATACACAGATGTGGTACCAACTTGCTGAGGATTAATGGTTGTGCACCGTAACTAAAAAAAAAAAGAAGAATGTTTTTTAAGAAAAAATCGGAAAATAATTTTTGCAGAAGTGAACTTTTGGCTTAGATTTTATAGAATACAAACTGACATCAATCAAGCTCTGTCTCTCTCTTACTAGTCCTTTATCTACTTTTAAATAAGATAAAATTTCTGTAACTTTAGTCTTTCTTTCAGAAAGCCCGCTACTTAAGTAGTTTGATTTTTCCTATATATTAATTTAATTGAAGCAGACTCCCTAAAGGATTACTTTCAGAGAAAAATGACATTCAGAAGGATAGAACCATTACATCTCCATAGAAACAAAAAGCTTACATGTTTAAGGTAGCAACAAGACACAAACACACTCCTTCTCGGGATCGGTAATTCTTGTGTTTAAAACCAACAGCAAGGCGTTCCCAAATGTACTATAAAAGCAGAAATAATGGTGTTTAATTACCAGGAGCACAATACAACATAATTCAATTCCATACAATTACATTCATAATAGTTGCAAAAAAAATAACAGAAGGCAGGTCCACTGGAAAAGTGATAAAATTAACTTATGAAATGCACAATAGGGAACACAACACAGATTAATTCTACACCAAAACCAATTCCTAAAATCCTTCAGCAATCTAGCTGAGTATTTTCCTTGTTTAACAAACAGCTCTTAAAACATACAGAATTGTTACAGTTAATGCACACAAAACAAACATTAACATTACAAACTACTAACTCAAGCAGAAGTTACTATATTCTTTTTGCTCCAAATTCTGTTTCCCTGCCAAAATTTCCTCACATCCATTTTAGCTTGTCCTTACCCCTACTCCTGCTGTCCCACTTCTCCCTTACTTTTGCTTTAGATCTATTTCCTCATTTTTTGATTATTTCTTGCCCCCTCGTTCTAATTCCTGCGCTTCCATTTTTGCTGTGCTTTCGGTTCTCCTCTCCGCGCTGCTGCCGCTTCCTGTGGTAGGATCCCCGGGCTCGCTGCACCCTCGCTCACCTCCCTGCGCACTCGTTTTCCTCTGCCCGCCCTGGCTCTCTGCCTGCTGCCTTCACGTTACCTTTCCATCTCCTTGCCGTGCTCTAGCCGTGTATCAGGGCGCTGGAAGCAGCAAGGTGGAGCAGAGGAGCTCGGGGATTCTCCCTGGGAGCAGCTGCACGGGCTCAGGCTGCAGCCCGGCCCAGCTGCAGCGCTGCCATTGCAGCCCGGCCAGCATCCGGGCAGCGTTGCCTAGCGATGGATGGCTGCACGCTGCCAGGAGCTGCACACTTTGCAGCCCAGGCACCTCCCTCCCGCCAACTGCACCCCGGAGTGCTGCAACTGCAACCTGTAATGACGCCACACAAAGCTGCTAAAATGTATTACATGCTAATTATTGCAATCGGCTTGCTGGAAAAAAAAAAATAAAGCCTTCACAAACAGCTGTTGATCAACAGAAACAGAGCATAAGAGCAGGGAATATGCACCCTCTTTATTAATGAGGTAGCACGCTTCAGAGCAGACATAAAATTTTCCAATTAGAGCCCTGCTTGATAATTTTGTCCCATCTGTGGTTTTTTGTTTGTTTGTTTTATACTTCATTGCATTTAGAGAAAACAAACCTTAGACGAGCAGGATACAGCTTGCCAAAACTGCATAGCTTAAAAACAAAGAACAGGATTTTACGGAAGAAAACATCCTTCCAATTAACCCACTGTCATGGACAAACATGGGAAAAAGGAAATCTCCTTGCTAGATGTATAAAAATACAGGTGGAGAGGGAACTGCTGACTACTGAAATAAGCAAAGCAGACCAAAGAGAAATTTCATCCTTTATTGAATTATCCATTAAGAGCTAAATTTTTTTAAGCAGAGAAATTCAAATGGCTGCTTAGAAATTTTAACATTCAAAAGTTCCTAGCAAGAGTTGATGTCAACCTCTCTTAGCCCCTTTCATGCACATTTATACCACCTATATTTTTATGCCTTCCTGTCCATAAACAGCTACATCTAGTTCTTGCTCATAAAAGAAACAAAAACCCCCCAAACATCTAAAACAAGTAAAGGGATTTAATGACACGACAAATTAAGTATTATTCAACAATATGCTAGAAGAGGCAAGGTGAGTTGAGTTGAAAGAAATTTACAGGACTTAATCTTCAAACAATTATTCCACTCAGCTCTTCTAAAGGGATGCTTCAGTCTGCAGCAGAGAGCCTAAAGCTCTGTATTTCAGTGCTGGAGGCACAGGAAAGACTCTGCTGTTTTGGTCCCTGCTGTGAGGATGATTGATGTTTTTCATCCAAATTTGTAATGACCCATAGGCTTTCCTGAGAGCAGACAACCAAAGCCAGGCTTCTCCCACTCTGGGGGAGCTACCAGGAGAGCCGGACCTTGTCTGACACACACATGGTCTTCCTTGGACCCCACAAACCTCATATGCTTTCTGACACAGAGTCATCTCCACAGGGGATGGAAACTTCCTTCCACCACCTCTATGTACAGCCTAACAACTCTGCACAAAGATGGACCAACAATGCAAAACTTTCCTGACAAGGGTTTAGCACAAAGCAACTACCATCAATTTCTTTATCTGAAATTGAAGGTATCTTCAAGGTGCCCTGCTGTGCCCTTGTCCAAATGCTGTTGCTGTGGAGGTGCTGGTCTGTATGCCAGGTATTTGGGAGCATCTTGGGCACAGTAACATGTCATTTATGAATTACTGGCACTTTGACACAAAAAAATACTACCAGGTCTTTTGGTCAATGAATATGACTGACACTGCAGCTTGTGAACAGATAAAGGAATGTCTTTGTGGATGATACTAGTAGACCCTGATGCCTAAACCCCAACCAGACATGTAGCCAAAGGGAAATAAACATGTTCTACAATAGCCAACATGCCACATGTTTTATCAGACAAACAAAGCAACTGACAATAATTTTCTCACTCTAGATAAAGTCCACAACATCTTATTCACTGCACACAAACATTCAAACTTGAATCTATGAATAAACAAAATCAGGAATTAGCACATACAAACCCCATTTTTTTTTCTTATTAACATCTAGAATTAGAACTCAGAAACAGATTTTCTTCAGGAACTGAAAACTTAATCCAGGGCCTCCACACTTCCAAATAACACCACTATTCAAGAATATAATATTGTTAAACAGTCCTCCATTTTTCAGACTCACAGAGTCAAGATATAAGATGAAGCACTCAGAAGCCACAAAATGCTTAGAACTGAAGGTTAAGTAAGCCTCCTTACAACCAAAAATGACAAGCCAAAGGGCAACTTATCCCCACCTCAGTTTGTCCATGGTTCACAGAGCATCGTTGTCATACAGCTAGAAGGCCATGTTCTTTTATGTTAGAAAACGTGCACCTTAACTGTAGGACTAGTCCTACATGTTCAAGTACAAGTCTAATTTTAAATCAATTTGGAGCTAATGAAACGTATTTATTCCCACTGTCCAAACCCAGAAGATGCTTTAATTAACAAAGCCCTGACACATGGCATAAAAACATCTACTCAGAATTAAGCTATGATGTGCAAAATATGCAGAATCACATCGTGCCAAGATTTTTATCTTTAGCTGAACAATACATCAGTGCCAATCCATTAAGAGTATCTTTAACATTTACACCATGAACAGTGGCAATAACATTGTGACATGTTCAAAGTTCATACAAAAGTCATAAGCTCACTGGAGGCCTCCATCTGAATCTGCATTAAGCAATCATACCATGGGTGGTGCTGCTTCACTCATCAGTTTCAATATAAGATTCTGTGCTTGCTCTCGAACTTGGTCTTTGGCATCTCCCATACGATCTATCAAAGCCAGGAGAACTACAGAAAGACAGGGGGGAAAAAAGAGAAAGTAAAAAAGATTAAACACTCAATGGAGATTTTCAAATGTTTAAATGCATTTTTTTGAAACAGATGTAATATACATGTCATTCAAAAATAAAAGCAGTTTTAGTAGGCCACAATATTTTAAAATCTCAAGTGCATTTCTGAGTATTTTATAAGACTAACAACAAATGCATAAGGCTGAAATGGAAGAAAATAGTAACTTTCAACAGGTTAAAAAGAAACCAAGATTCCCATCTTCAAAACGGTGTGAATGACTTTGATTTCATCTTCAAAAAATGTTCCACTTAGCTTCAGAATGTCTGGCTTTTCTAAAAAATAATGCTAGGCGTGGTGAGTGGCAAACAATTGGAATAGAAATATATGACTATTTTAAATCAGTGTGACTTTGCTGTTTATTGTAAGAAAATCAAAAGTTTTAAATCCCTTTATTCACACAGTGTATCTTCAGGAAACCCAGCCTTACTTCAGTACAAGCATTGTTAAAAATTACTATGTTAAAACATGCATCCTTGAATAGTATTTAAGTAAAATTGCATGACAGCTGATGATTTCACATCCTAAAAATAAGTAAAAATCAAAATCAAAGGACTTGCCAAATTTTTTTGTTTGCTTTTCCAGACAGAAGTTTATGATTACATCAGATAAATTAATGCTATGACATTAGGAAAGATATCCCAATGAACACATAGCCAGCTCTGAGCTGTAAGACAAACTGCTGTACTGGTTCCCAATCCTCCATCTGGGCCCAACCCTTTGTGAGATTCTTCCCCCCAGTGCTTTCAGTACAACTTACAAATGAGGGGTGATGATACCAAGTGTGCTGCTTTCCTTCAGGAAGCACAACTGATGGAGCTAGTGAATTGGTGGACATGTCATCCCTCACAAGACAGTGATGTAAGGTAGTCCAAGTAAAAAAAAAAAAAAATCTTCACAGCTAAAATAACTTTTTACTACATTTGGTACTATATTACTGAACACATGAGGATATTTTGCAGTTACTGCCTGACCTCAACAGACTGCTGAAGAATTTCTACCCACTAAGGAAAACACTGTATTTGGCTATTGTTTGAAAGGCAGATCTGAAGTCATTTTCACCAGTACTTAATGATTTTATAATAATAACTGAACACTAGATTTGCCAGCAAAATAAAGGGAAGAGAGTCATACATTCTGAGGAGGTCCCCCGAGTTCCCTGTTCCTACATCAAAAACAGCAGCCATTTCTGTACCATGATTGTTACTGACAAATACACTGCTGAAGTTGGAATTTCCCCTCCTTCGATACCTGAAGGCCTTCTTAGTGTCCTAATCTGAGTATTTAATACTACGGGTTCTGGATAGTCCACTGACATCTTCAGCCACCATTATCAAGGTTTTGTGTTTTTCATCTATCTTCTCTACCGTTTCTCCTCTGAAGAAATTAGTACAGCTACTTTTGTTTTACAGTTTGGAAGGAAGAGTCTGGGGGATTTTTGTCTGGGTTGGATTACCATTGTTTTGATAGCGTGGGACTTTTTCTTTATGGTTTGGGTTTTTAAGGGGTGTTTCTGTTTTGTTTGGTGGTTGGGTTTGGTTTTGGGGTTTCTTCCCATTTTGTGAACAGAGAAAGAACTCCAGACCTTAAGAAATTATTTCTGGGAGTACTCAGCTGACCAGTCCCATGAACTTCCAATGACTTTATACCTACTGATTACATTTTTCTTGCCAACAGCACTTTCCATGTCCATTTTCAGCACTTCAGAACTGACCCTGTCCCCATGCCTTACACAACTAGTGATGTCTCTACACTGACCTGACTGCTGGGCAGCTGAAGGCAATTCTGGCTTTACAGAGAAGGAAACAAACACAGCCAGTGCCAGTTCTGCGGGAACACGGCTCCTTTGTGACTAATTAGCACTCTGAGTCATTTGATGGAGCTGCAGATACCAGGGCTCTGCTCAAATCACCAAGGCAAGCACAGAGAACAGCTAGAGAAGCTGCTGAACAGAGATGAGGTCACTGAGTTAAACTAAGCTATGACACAGCCCGCAGATTTCGGTGTGTGCAGCCACTGAACACAGCAGCCTTTGCCACTCCTGGAGCTCTGACAGAGGGGCAGCACGCTGTGGGAGCTGTTAAAGGGCCCAAATGGCTGCAGGCTTGGTTTTTTTCCCCTAAAAGCTCAAATTTCTGTAAGACCCCATATAAGGCATGATACATTCTATTTGCACAAGACAAAAGAAATTAGGCTGTTGAATGCTGGCAACCACCAGCTGGTTTCCAGCGTGGCTGTCCATCTTCCCTGTCAGAATAAGCTCCAACAGGAAATCATTGGAAGTTGGGTTTCCTATCGATCAAGTTTCAAAACAGAACATCATTTTGGCTGCTACTTTTCCTATAAGATGTACAAGATTTCTCACCAGCATTATTGAATAAGTGTCCCTCTTTATACTGCAATGCAAATACATGCATTTTGTTGTTCCTGGCATCAGCCTGCAAACTCAACAATCTCCAACAGATGTCAGAATTAAAAGAAGGGTGACAATACATGAAGGTTGTATTCAATGTGGTAGCCTCCTAACAAATTACTCAGTGAGGTGTATAATTTGTCACATGCCATCTGGACTGAACAACCCTACTGTTTTACATTTACCTTATCCATCTTTTATCTTGTTCCCTAGATTCTTAAATTATTTCAAATGGATTTTGGAAAACCTAATAACATATGACATCTTTCTGTTATTTATTTCTGCTGATATGCTGAGAAAAAAACTACACTAAATTTAGGAGACAGTGATTCCTTTTGCAGCTGTTGTTTATTTTTTGTGAAGCCCTGTATTTCATTCAACTTGCCTTTTCACCACATTTTAGCATGTTGTCAAAGTTTCTTACCACTTCCAGCCACTCCTGAGGTTTTCCTGTTAAGATTTCTACATTGCAGAAATCTCATTCTCCTGCGGATTTCCTGCTAAGATTTCTACATCACAATTTTACAGGTTTTGATTACGGAACAAAACCTAAAAGTGTTAGCAAAAATACTCCATGGCAGACATTAATTCTACCAGATCTACCTCAAACTGACCAGCAATTTCAAAGTCATAGAATATTCTGAGTTGGAAGGGATCCATCAGGATCATTGAGTCTGACTCCTTGCCCTGCACAGGACACCCCAAGAGTTGTACCATGAGCCTGAGTTCACTGTCCAAACACTCTGTGGTGGTCACAGCACCAAGCTCTGTCATGCGTGGTGCTGTGACCACTTACCTGGAGAGCCTGTTCCTCTGGGCAAAGAACCTTTTAATGATATCCAAATCAAACTGCTCCTAGCTCAATTTCAGGCCACTCCCTCGGGTCCTGTTGCTGTCCAGCACAGAGCAGAGATCAGTGCCCTCCCCTCTTCTTCCCTCACAGGGAAGTTGCAGGCTGCCATGCGGTGTCTCCTCAGTCTCCTCTTCTCCAGGCTGAACAGACCAAGTGACCTCAGGGACTCCTCACACAGCTTCCCCTCCAGACCCTTCACCATCCTTGTTGGCCTCCTTTGGACACTCTCTAATGATTTAATGTCCTTTTTATGTTCTGGTGCCCCAAACTGCACTCAGCACTTGAGGTGAGGCCACTGCAGGGTAGAGCAGAGCAGGACAATGACCCCCTTTAACTGGCTGACAATGCTGTGCATTTACATCTGAGCCGCTATTTATGCCTTTTTCCTTTCTGCTATATCCATACCAGTGCTTATTATCCCATCAATTTCTTTTTCCATTGCCTTTCTTCTCTTATCTCAGTAAATCTGAATAAATTTTCCTTTATCCAAATTCATCAAATAATTTTATCACCACTAGCTGGGACAGTAGATGCATGAGTAAAGGCCAAAACCAGCCTTCAGAGTCAGAGAGCAGCCTGAGAGATTAAATATTTATTTCCTCTGCTAGGATTGAAAATGACAAAGCAAGTAAATTGCAGAAATTGCCTAGAATAACACACAATGTATTTTTAAAAACCTGAGCAGTTTAACTATATGACCCCTGCAGCAAAGAATGCCATAGGTAGCACAAACAATTTCCCTCTGTTAAACTTTAATAAGAGTTCCTTCTGGAGCTTTTCAGTTTGTATTGTTGCTTTTTCTCCTCCTCTGACCACTTACACCTGCTGCTCTTTGTACAACTGTGCTCATTTAAGGTCTCAGGTCTACCTATTTCTATGAATCAACTTTAGATAGTCCATTACTACAGGCTTAGAAAAAAACATTAAGCAAAAAGGAATCTTTATTGAGGAAACGTTATAAATGTTGGCAAAAATTCTGTTACTAAAAAGAAATGTCTTTGAGGACAGAAAGAGATTAAACCTAGGCAGCAATATCTTTGTTTCCTGAGAAACCTTGCCAGCTCAGGCAGCAGCACTGAACAGCTGTCATTAGAAAGGAGGGAGGGAAAGAGCTGCCTCCGCAATTAGGGCAGTCTCTGTTCTGGGCAGGATGCACAGGAGAGAAAAGTATCCCACAGAGCCAGCCTGACAGATCCATGTGGGCAAGGGGCTACTTCTAAGCAAAGGATCATCAGCAGGCTCTCAGAGAGGGCCTCAGTGCTCCCCTCCTCAACAGAAAGTCCTGGCCAGTTTAATCAACAGCAATTTCAGACACTAATGTGCTTCTTGGGGTCTCTCCAGGAGCTAATTAAAAACAGCATTAGTGGGATTAATGACAAATACTGTTCATCAGCAGCAGCAGAGAGGAAGAAACAAAAGCTTTTTTTATATGATCTATCCATGTGCCTATCAAGGTGTCAGTCTCAGGAACATGAGGATAGTCTTAAAGGCCAAAGAGTTTCAAGAGGTGTATTAAACCTGAAAGAAAAGTAGAAGATTGAGAACAAATATTCATAGCATCTTCTGAAATTTTTAAGCTCTAAGCTAGGCTTTTTACATAACTAGAATTAATTAGAATCAAGCTGAAAGCAAAGAAGGCTAGGATTTCTCCACTCTGAGTTAAAAGCACTGCATTTCTAGGTGTCATACACCAAAATGCCCATGGACAGCAAGCAGATGGCATTTTAAATCACAGCCTATCACTCAGGCATGGATCATTTCAGGTAAAATGAATTCCCACTGCTAATAAACTCCAGCACTAGCTAGCCAGGACCAAAAAACCCCCCAAAAAACACCAAAACACCTGCATATATTTTTACTTTTTTCTTTTTTAACTGAAACCTCAGAGAATCTAATCACAAAGATGAAAAAAGTTGTGGCTTTAATCCGTTATGACCTTCAGCTGTGACCATTAACTAAAGAGGAAATCAAAAAAAATTTAAGGATTTTCTGAGGTGTTGTAGGAAGTTAGTATTTTTGTTACATTTAAAAATACAAAAGCAGCTATTTTGGAAGAAAAAATACAAATAATGGACTATCCACTAAATGCCTTTTCCAAAAAAGAAAAAAAAAATGAAACAGTCAGCATGTTATTGTTTAAGAAAATCCTACAACAATCCAGCACGGCTTTTCCTGAGGTCAGTAAGCTATAAAATGAAACGGTAATATCAGACAAAACACCTGACTTGCATTTAGATGCAACAAAGCATCCTTGAGACAAGACATCTTTAATATAAATAGAAAAGCCTGCTTTACTTTATCTGAACAACTCAGTTTCTTGAGTTATTTAATTTCCAAGTTTGCTCTAACAGCATAGCTTGGCCATTTTTTAAGCAAAGACACAGAACAGATAATTTTGAAGGTCCCTTCCAACCTAATTATTCCACATTTTATGTTTAGCTGTTCTGCAAGCATTTTTAATCTTGAATCCTCAGCAGAACGTGCCCTTAGTCTCAACATTCCAATTAAATTAATAAAAATAAAAAATAAGAATACAATCAAGTCAGGCACTAACACCTGAAGATCCAGCATTTTTTTACATGTCATACATCCATGGTAGCTCATGCTAATACAGTTCTTGGTCTTAATGGATTTCATGGATTTTCAAAGCATTTCTCCATACCACATTAAAACCACTTATTAGAGAGTCACAGCTTGAATAAATTGCACACTTGAGTCTTTTCCACCAAAAAATTCAATAATTAAGTAAGAGAAAAAGCAAAAACTTACAATTTGGGTGTACTAAACACTGATTTCCTCAAATAAGTATTTCCAAATTCTTGGACCAACTACTTTCAATCCAAATTCACTCAAAAAGTTAAGGCATGTTGCAAGCCCTTACAACTGCTTTAAAATACATCAGGTAACACAGAACCATTTAAGTCAGAAAAGCTCTTTTAAGATCATCACAGCCAACCACTAACCCAACACTGTAAGGCCACCACTAAACTTTGTCCCTCAGTGTCACATCTACAAGAGACTTTCAAATACCTCTGGGATGGTGACTCACCCTCTTCCCGGGCCAATAACAGTGCTTGACAACATCTTTCCTCATATCCTATCTAAATCTCCCCTAGCACAACTTGAGGCCATTTCCTTTGGTCCTATCGCTTGTCTATTGGGTGAAGAGACCGACCTCCACCTTGCTACAACCTCATTGCAGGTAGTTACAGAGAGCAATAAGGTCACCCCCGAGCCTCCTTCTCTCCAGGCTACATAATCCACAGCTGTTCCTCATCAGCCTTGTGCTCCAGACCCTTCCGCAGCTTTGCTGCCCTTCTCTGGACATGCTCCAGCCCCTCAATGTCCTTCTAGCAGTGAAGAGCCCAAAACTGGACGCAGGATTTGAGGTGTGCCCTCACCAGTGCCAAGTACAGGGGACAATCCCTGCCCTGGTCCTGCTGCTCACACTACTCCTGATCCAGGCCAGGACACCACTGGCCTTCCAGGCCACCTGGGCACACACTGGCTCATGTTCAGCCACTGTCAACCAACACTTCTAGGTGCTCTTCCTGCAGCTCTGCCTGGGGTTGTTGTGACCCAAGTGCAGGACCTGGCATTCAGCCTTGCTGACCCCTCAAACCATTGGCCTCAACCCGCTGCTCCAGCCTGTCCTGATCCCTCTGCAGAGCCTTCCTACCCTCCTGCAGATCAACACTCCTGCCCAGCTTGGTCTCATCTTCAAACTGAATGAGCCTTTCATTCCCTTGTCCAGATAATGGATAAAAATACTAAAGATAACCAGCACTGAGTTGTAGGAAATACACTTGCCACCAGTCACCAACTGGATTTAACTCCACTGACCATCAACCTCTGGGCTCAGCCAGCCACCCAGTTTTTAAGCCACTGAAGAGTGCACCCATCCAGGACATGAGGCTTCAGAGAGGCTTGCAGGCTTCATTGTAACAATAAATTTGATGGAGCATTTCAATTAGTGTGAGGACACTAATTTAAACGCTCTTCCAACACTTCTAAAAACTACCTGGTAAAAAATTTAAACACTTCAAATTTGTTTCACATGTTAATATTTGGCACTACAATTATCTTCCAAAATTATTTTTGCCCACTGGTTTCTTTTCATAGTAACATAAATCTGAAACTACTATTAAACATATAAACACATTTACATATGGAGTTTTTGTGTGTAAAATGTGTATCCCTATTGAGACTTCCACATACAGGTACATCTACAAATATAACCTATCTGTGTTTCATTGTTTTAACTGTCAATTACATTTCCTTTAATTTTCAGTAAGTACAATATTTTGCAACATTTTGTAGGGTTGTATGTAAAAGCTAATGTCAATATAATTATGTAACAGACTAATGGACAGTTCAATATATGCAGAAAAATATGTCATGGTTTAATACTGCACTGTAAAACTGAAACAAATTCTGTTTCCTTTACTGTATTAATTATTTTAGTAATATCTTTACTATATTCTTTCTTTTCCTTTTGACAATAAGGAGAAAGCCATGTCATATACACTTGTTTTAGAGAACAAAACTAAAAGTATGAGCACTTTTCCCAGAAATCCTATCATCCAGACACATATGCCCATAATTCTAATTGTCTCTTTTATTTTGGATATATACAATTACTTTAATGCTTCTGTGATCACCTGGGAAAAGAGACTGTGATATAGTAATTATGTACTCTTATGTAACATCTCTTTTAATTACAGAACAAGCAGTAGTTTTAAATTCCAAAAGATGTAACGCTCAAACACTGCTTTATTTTTCCCAGAATACAAACACAGTCTTATAAAAGAACACATACCCTGGTATTTATTGCTTCCAAAGTATTTTCAAAGATTTTAAGTGGAAGTACTAAAAGAAAGATTCCAAATTTGTGTGTCTAGACTCCCAGAACACTGATGCCAGCTGCAGAGCACACTCAATGTTGTTAATCATAAAAGGATAACACCTTATAAGAAATTTAGTGCAACGTTGGATGGTTGCCTAGGAAACTGAATTAAGTCTCTTATCAGGCATTACACTTCAATACAAAGATCACTAACATGCTCTTTGGAATACTGGAAGGTATCTGTCCTACCACTGTTGTATTGGTTTTGCCCAAATGTAAATGTATGTAGGTTGAAAAGACTGAAGTAATAGTAAAGCATTCATGTTTTTCACTTCATAGCAGAAGCCTGTAATGTTTAAGGGGGTGAATATTCAGTGATATTAGCTGTCCTCTGCACTTAAGGAAATCCACCCCCATCAAAACAGAACAGGAAATTAAATTGGGATGGGGTGGGAAAAGGTCGAATATATTTTCCCATATTGCAGTTGGATAATGTGCTATTATACTTCCATCATTTACTGAGATCTGAATCACAAACAAAAACATCTCAGAGTCACCAAAATATAACACTGTTTATTAAAAGAAAAATACATTTAAGTTGCAGGTATGTTATAAGTGAAAACAGCTGTAAAATTGAAGCTTTCCCTAGAAAAGAGTATGCATTGTATTTTAAAAAAAGCAGAGAACAAAGCAGTTAGGTATTTTACATCTATCCTGCTTTGCTGTAGTTATGGTGCAATCCCTATTATTTTTTGAGAATACAAGTACCTACAATAGCTTAGTGCAATAAATGAGAAGTTAACTATAGTTTGAATATTTCAAAGTAATAACTGAATTCCCTGGAAAAATTCTGTTATGTTTGCCTTCAAAAAATAATACACTTACATTTATTTGACCAAAATAGAGAAAGTAAAAGCCTACCATATAAATTAGTACTAAGATGGGTCTGTGGGGCCCGAAGAACTTGTTACTTAGCTGAACTACTTTGCTTACAAATTTCCCAACATTTTCAAGCTTAATTCCATGATTTTTGCTTTCTCCTAATATCACCTGAATGCACTGCACATCCAAAACACACGATTATATACCCCACTAACAATATCCAGATAACTTAACTGGACATAACCAAGCTAAAAGAAAAAATCCCAAAAAAATCACCTTAGAGAGTTGGACTTCCACACAACTCTCAAGAAGGGGTCTTGTCCTAATGATAAAGGCATGGAGCAAAAACACTACCCTGGAGAGCGGGCCCCAAATCCACCATCACTGCACAGGAAACAGGGTGTTGTAGTAGACAGTCTCATGCATGTATTAGGCAAACTTTCAGGGAGCAGCTGTTGTCATCGTATTGCAGGAGTTCCATACTGTTGTCTCCTTATCTCAAAAGTTCCATACCTTCTTGGTGTTTCCCATGGGCAGCTCCTCAGAGCACTGACTCTTCTTCACAAAGCAGCCAACTGACTGCAGCTCCCTTCTCATCCAGCCACCCCACTCTGTTATAGCACTCTGCTTCTCATTGGCTACAGCTGTGGCCTGTTAAAGTCAGGCCTGTTCCTAATCTTTGATAATTGGCCCAGCTGCAACTCCTCAGGGGTAAGATTACTGTCTACACTATCTTTATTTTCTTATAGTCTATCCCCCTACAATTCCCCCTTTTTCTTTTAATTACAGAGTTGCAGCATTTCTAGAAGGACATGTTGAAATAAATTAACATTATGACACATTCATGTATTTCATTTACAACAAATATTCAGACAACATATTACAGTACAAATATATATATATTTCTAAATGTTGGTTCCGTTTTGTAGCTGTTCTCAGTTTAAAAAGTATCTTCAAAATCTTTTATACTCAACAAACATTAATAGCTGCAATTGATATATTTCACTAATCAATAAACACATTGTACTGAATAACAGAACTACTCTTTTTCCAGTTCTTACAGTTACTTTAGTAAATTCTGTTTCTTCTTACTTGTCCTCATGCAGTTCTCTACTCAAATCACTATGGGATCACGTTGCTTAATGTTTAAGTCTTCTTTCCTGAATCACCACGAGATCATACTGGTTGATACTTAAGTCCTTTTTCCCAAATCCACAGGGTCATTCAGTTTAGTATTTGAGTCCTTTTTCCCGACTCACGTCGGGGTCTCCAACTCTCGTCATCTTATTGCAGGGGTCCCATACTCTTGCCTCCTTATCACAAAAGTTCCATACCTTCTTGGTGTTTCCCACGGGCAGCTCCTCAGAGCACTGACTCTTTCTTCTTCACCAAGTAACCAACTGACTGCAGCTCCCTTCTCAAGCAGCCACCCCACTGTTATAGCACTCTGCTTCTCATTGGTTACAGCTGTGGCCTGTTAAAGTCAGGCCTGTTCCTAATCTTTGATAATTGGCCCAGCTGCAACTCCTTAGGGGTAAGATTACTTTCTACACTCTATTTTCTTATATTCTATCCTCCTACAAGCAGCTATTCAACAGAGGAATCTATAATCAATAACTACAAAAGTAAGAGATGACAAATACAAACAAATACAATTGTGCCACTATGAACATAGGCCACCTCTCTGGTATGGTGTGACAGATATGGCTTCCTTAACTCAAATGCACCACAACAGAAAGGCACTCAAAGGGCAAACAGTTGTATACAAGAAACAGCTCCATTGTGTCTTAGAGCTGGGGCAGAGGGAGGGATAGCAGAGGACAGGCATGGAAGAGATCCACAAATAGAAACTGGCAGTCAGGCAGGTACGAAATGTTAGCTCACCTCTCTAACACAAGATCTAGCAAGCACCAAGTTTTTCAGGCAATCAGCCCAAACAAGTTTCGCATACTTAAGTACTTCTACAGAACACTGCAAAAACCAAAAGTGGGTCAGAAAAAGCTGTAGGAAAACAAAGTGAAAGGGCAGACACTGAAGATACCATGTGCCTCAGCTGGCCCTAACCTGTAAGACTGCTGGCAACTCCTACTGATGAAGGAGTTATCACTGCCTGTTTCTCCTGTCCTTGCTTTCTTCTCAGGCATCTGCAAACAAATCACTGTCAAATACAAGTCTTTGGTCTGACTTACTGGAGTCAGATTACATTAGAAGACAAATCTGCAGAGTCAACAGAACATGATTTAGGAAACTCCTGGTTCTTTAAGTTTTCTTGAAGGAAGCAGTTCTCTGCTCCACCAATGTGCTTTTAATTATTCTTATAAGCCCTGGACTACACAAACCTGAGACAGTTACAATAATGTTTTTATGTTACTGCTTCACTGACAAAAACTGAATGATATTCCGATCTTGTTATGAAACTCGGAGAGAGAGCTAACAACTGAGGAGAATTCATATCACTCTTTTAAAAAGTAACCTAAAATACTGTTTTCTGCCTTTACTGAGACTAAGAGTTCAGCAACTCTTAGGTTTGCTTATACAGAAGTTGATCATGAACAACAGTAACTTGAATATTCTAGAGGTCTTCATTCTGGAGATGCTCTGAGGCTCAGTTTCAGTTGAAAGCAGTGCTTCTTAGCTTAACTGAAGAATACTTGGAGAATACATAGCTTCAGATGTTATGTGTGTTCAATGGTCACCCACTGCCAGTACTCTCTCTCTCCTCTGCTTTTTAATATAAATACTACTGAAATTTAAATATTCAGTTTGCACGTGGTCTCACTCAACTACTGTGACAAGAAAAGCCCAAACCCACAAGAGGATTTTCAAACTACTCTCAGATAGTTCATACTTAACAGAGAAAAACTGAATAAGCTTCCCAACACTCCTTTAATAATATGACTGTAATTTTAGGTTTTACAGAGTCTTAAAATAAAAACCAAAACTTAGCCAAACTCTGGAGCAAAACAGTGTTTGTAGCTACAAATGGAGACTATTCAAAAATCAATACTGTGCATAGCACAATATGCCTCCAGTTCCCTTACACTGCTCCAATACAAAATTAACCAGCCAAAGAGAAGCTCTCCAAAACAAAACAGATTTAAATTCAGTAGTTGCACTACTGCAGTAGCTCCACAGAACACCGAAATAAGCTTTCAATTAATTTAGTTAGCAGCTTGTCATAAATTATACTTTGTATTCCTGAACTTTGATATTTTATTTCAAAGCTCTTAATTACAAAACTAGACATGTAAAATTTTGACAATTTGAGATAGCTGGGGATCAGGGAAAATGATGTAACTTACTCAAATTTTGAAAAAGGACATTCACTAGAAACTTCTGTCAAAAACAGCCAGTGCTATAAAACCAACATTAATATCCTAATATCACTAGCTCTTTTCAAAGCCAGCAGCAAAATGAGTTGACAAGTGTAGTTTGCTTGTACCTCCCACAAAAAAGGTCTCATTCTCCAGTACATGTAGATACATTAACCTGAAATTCATTTTAATAAACATTTCACACAGGAATAAGAGTTAGTACATTTTTTCTTTCATCCCATAAAAACTTTAGACTACTTAAAGATACAGTCAAGTTATCTAACAGAAGGTGGACCACATAACCCTCTGAGAATACAGGCTTCAGGAGGCATAAATCTCTGATTAAAGTGATCTGCAAATAAAACCTTCCATCTTTAACACAAGTTGAAGATAATACTTGTATTTCAATGTAAATTTTAGAGGACTGTCTCAGGGAGTGGTAAGCAACCATATAGCATGGAACTAATTACTGGAAAGGCACTCCTTGAACCATTAAAAAATCCCAAGTACCACCTAAGAAATCAGTGACAAATGAATACTGACATGCTACTCTACAATTATTTCAATTCCAACACCAGTAAAATGCCTGCCAGTACATTATAATTAGCTCAAGAAGTTTTCAATATGTTCCACTTCAGCTGCTAGGAGAGAGGGGAGGAAGTGTCTTTTACTGTTTGGTCTTAGGAAAAAAGTTGTATTTCACTTACCAGTTCCTATATAGGGTTTAAAGCGTCCTGATAGTCTGTCAACAAAGGCACCTAAAACATCTAATCCCAGTAATGCTACCTGTTGAAACAAAAGCATTGCATATTATAAACCAGATCAATAAGGAAAGTTTTAAAATATATTGCAAATAACTTAAGGATAGAAATGCAAGTATGCTGAAAAGCTATCTTAAATTAAAGTTTCAGTGGAAGAGCTAAGAATTCTTTCAAAGTTCCTATCAAGACAGTTATCAGAATATGTTTGAAATGGATCAAGTTTATTTACATATACCAGAGCAATTCAGATTTTTTAATTCTTGTCTTAAAACAGAAGAAATTAAGTATTAGAAATCCAATGTTTTCCTATTTTTAACCACAAAACCCAAACAAAGACACGGTTTAAATGTTTCCCAGATGCTAAGAGCTTACTCCAGGAGCTTACTTCTGGCCACTTAGCTCTTCCACTAAAGTCATTACATCATTTTCCAAACTCCCTAAAGAAAATAACTGAGAAGCTAATTCTGCTTTCCGTAGTGGTCCAGAGTAGACCATTTTTCCACTCGCTTGTAAACTAGGGAAGCTTAATTTTTCATTTGCTCATTAAAATATAATAAAGAACCTCCTCAAACCAAATGAAAACAACAAGAAAAACGAAACCAAAACAAAGACCAACTCAACCCACAACAATGAAAAAAAAAAAAACCAAACAAAAACTAAACCAAAACAGAAAAGAAAAGGAAATGCAAAATACTACTGGAGTTTTGAGGCATTTCCCATTCATGTACAGAAACCTGATGAGACAACAATATCCACTAATACAGAAACAAAAACACAAACAGAAATTATCAATTTGACAAAATTATTTTAAGAAGTAGGGACACTTCTATTAGTGTTTACTATCCTGCATATTGTTCCAAGACTTCTTTCTGTATTTCCTACAATAGCTCATAATGAACACCAGAACCTGCATTTTTCACAACGTGTAATTACCTCAATTTGCTGCTGCCCATGAAGGTGCAAATGGAACAACCATTTGTCAAAGGAACAACCTCCTCAAGCTTGGGTGTTCCTTACAGCCTTTCCTCCTCTTTATTTTCTAGTAAGACATGCACTGCACATTTCTGCCCACGAACTCATGACTAGAATTCCTCTCCTTTATTAGCTGTTTATTTTCATAACATTTGGATCTGCATTTTTTGGACCCCTCTGTTTCCTTAAGATCCCTATCTGTCACAATTGTCCACACTAGGCAGAAGGCCAGAAGAAAATCTGACTGGATATGCATGTGATACACATGGCCCACGCACACAGCATCATACAAGCCTTGTTTCTACAGGAAACTAGAAAAATAAGGTCCTCAAAAAGCCCAGGATTAGAAGCAACCACACAATGAAGCTGGTTTTAATAAATTCAGTATTTGCACAACAGATCTGCTTTTAAAAAGGAGATACAAAACTTAGTTGGTAGTTAGTACAACTCACCCAGACACAATTCTATTACATACTAAAATACAGGCTAGCATATATAAATGGATGGCATCACTGGCTTAAATTAATAAATTGCCAAGAAGTAACTATCTACAGATTAGAGAAATGGAATACTATAGCTAGTAACTTACTCATACAAAAAAGAATTATACAAATTAGCTTTTGTGGTAATGTCAAGGCTTTCCACAAGGTTTTTCCTTTAATGTTACTTTCCAGCTTATCAAGCAATATGAAACCATAGTCAAAAGCTCTGTCTAAAAACCAGTGTCTGAAAGAAATAAATTCCTTCTGGAGCCACAGTTTTCCTATGCTTCTGTTTCCTGACTACAAACCCACCTGAGACTTGCACTGACAATTTTAAGGTACCTTTCCATGCAAGTGTTTTGCACAAACAGGAGCCTTTTCATCTGTTAAGATACAATTTTAAAAGATTCTCTCTTCTCCACATATTAGATTATCTTTGCAAAATCTGTCTTGAAGTTTTCCATCCTCATGAAGAACTCAGAAACTCAGAATAAAGCACACATGCATGAGCTTTACCTCATGCAAAGTCTTCTGTGGTCTGCAACTCTGAAAAGGTAACAGGTATCAAAAGTCACAATAACTGAAGAGTTAAAATGTCAGTGTGGCCACAAGCTGAAGTAATGGAAAACTGCTCTAGCTACGAAATTTGCTTTCATTCCACATCACAAAATGAGTCAGCTGTACCACACAGCTACAGAGGATAGCAAGTGAACTACCTGTTGGTTTTGTAAATCAGTTTTAATATTTCTCTGTTCTGATACACAATGCTCTAAGCTTCACCATCTCCTGGTAGGTATCATCTGCGCAGTATTCAAGCAGCCCTTTGGAAAGAGCTTCTAATTTATACGGGGTCACATAAAAACCATTCCAAAAAAAAAAAAAATTTAAAAAATGTAAATTGAGGCAGAACTTAGAGGTTCTGCAGAAGCCCTGCAACAAAGAGGTTCCAAGTTCTGAGGCACTGTGTGGGACCATTTACCAACACAGGCTGTCCACTGTCAACAGAAAAACCTTTCACCAGCATCACTGCTCGTTCCCCAACAGCTCCAATGAAGGATGAATGCCTTCTGGGATTAAAATCAATGGATTTGTTTCTTACTCTGCATTCATTAAGCCTTTTGCTTGCTGTCTAGAAAGAGCCTTTGTATGTTGAGAGTGATTCATCAGTTTACCATTGTCTGAGGCATTTAAACAGTGCTTTTAAAGTTCATAGGGAAAAAGAAATTTAGGCTCATTTGAACTAAAGTTGGTTATTTGCTATTCTTTAACAAGCCAATATTAAGCCCATCCTTGACTTCTCAGATCACAACAAAGTTGCCAAACCAACTGAGAAATATTTTATCTGTTCTGGATAAAAAAAGACCAGACTCTTTAGTGAAATCAAGATGTTCCAACCAAAAAACGATTATGAACAGAACCAGTGATTAGTAATTGAGCCTATTCTTGCTCTGCAAGCTTGATCCTTTTCCAGCTCTCCTTCTGCACACACTTTCCAGCACTTCCCCTTGCCCTTCTGTGGACAACTTCCAGTCACCTAAGTTTTCTCCTAGAAAAAGAAATACTGTTCCTCAAACCATACCTGGATAACCATGCATACTTACTGCCATTTTCACTGTGGTTCTGTAATTTCCTATCCCTGTGGGCGACAGCTAGGGGCAGGACACTACCAGGAAAACATCTCTACTTGTGTAACTTGCCAAATAACCTTAATACAAATGTCCTTGGATTTGGTCATAGGATCTCTGAACTGTGCATGGAAATATGGGTTCTGTAGAACAGGATCTGTGAACTAGTTATGAGAATCTAATGGGGGAATTATGGAGGTCCCTATCTGGGACTCCAAAGAATGAATTTACGGCATTGGACTTCCTGTCACCATGGGGACAGCTGTGGTATCACTAACAACTACTGACAAACAGGACACAGCATGCCAAACAACTACACCCTGCAAGAGCAAGCATTGTTCCAGCACTGCACTGCTGGAACAAGATATATGCAAAAACTTCATGGGATGATTTTTTTAAAGTATTGTCAGCCAAGACACAAGGTACACTTTTCTTAATTCTCATAATCTCAAGAACCTTGCAAAGCAGCTCAACGTGAAACAAAAATATTTATGTTCGTGCACTATCTTGTACTTCACTTCTTCAAGTTTCATATTCTTAGTTCTCTCTACTCATCTACTCATCTACACACTTCTGCTCCCCTATTCCATACTTATTGCTCCCTTTACTGTTTCCCACTCCAATTCTATCCACTTCCCCCATCTGCAGAGATCTATCCATACTCCATTCCCTCCCTTAACTCAAAAGCTTGCAGATACTTAAGCATGCCCTTGGCCCCATGAGCAGAAGGACATTTCCATTTTTCTGGGTCATTTCTTCAACCTGGGTGGTTTTTCAGTCCCAGCCACGACATCTTCAGACTCCATTCTCCCTGCCACTCAGCAGCAGTTGGACAGCTGCCTCTGCTGACAGAAGCCAAAACTGCAGACCCAGCTGCTGAAGGTACCACACACATCTTCTATACTGAAGACATTTTAGCTGACAAGGAAGCATTATTTCCATTCTCTTGTGTCTTTCACCTTCAAGAGCACTAATGGCACACTTCCAATTCCAATGGCATGATTTTTTTTTTAATACGTATCACATCACATTGCAAGGAGAGAGCAGAGTTGCTGGTATCTAACAAAGTCTTCAAGCTCAACAACTGGAGTCCAAGTTGGTTAGCAAATGCAGAGCCCCCTCTACTTCTGCTACTGCCTTCAAAATGATATTTTGCAACTATATTTTGTACTACAAGGTAAGATTCTCCTAAGCATCCCATCTTTGCTACTGTTAAACTACCTGTCAGCTGCAACCTCATTGTCTCAAAAGGGGTATAGACTATTGTAAGAATCCGTGTGAACAAACCATCTCATATAACATAAACTATTCAGTGCAATATAAAGACTACTCAGTGCAAATCTTAAATCACCCAGTGCAAAACAACAAAATAAACTATGTAGTGCAATACAGCAGACTATCAAACTTCTGATAACCTTCCCTTCACAATTCTCCTGTGATGGCCAACCACAGAACATTTCAGTGACGCAGTGCAAGCAACCACACTACCAGAGGATTGCTGAATGAATCACCCGTATTTAACTAGAGTGACAAGTGTATTTCTGCACTGAAAGGCTTGGCTTCTTCAGGGGATCTCCCAAGAGGCACAATTCTAGGGTGTCCCTGTTATGTTGACCTCTCCTGCACTGCAGCCAGAACAAGCAAGCAAAGCGGTCTCATAAAAATTTTAGAGGTTATTTAAAAATAAAGGAAATATGCTTTAATGCCCTTTCCCCAAGTTGGGAACTTTAGCTATCTTGTCTGCCCACATTAATTAAGAGACATTTAGCTAATTCTGAAGAACACATTGATGTAACACTCAAAATGATCACTGAAAAAAAATGTTTACAACCTTCTGCCATTTCAAAATCTCTCATCATCTTAAAACTGAATAGACTGCAAGTGTGATCCAAACTGTTCTGTATTATGTGGAAAATACAGTATTCTAAAACTTGTGTACTGCCTCTAGCTTGATCCATTACCGGAGCATCTCCAGTTTACTTCATATGTGCATAAACATTCTTCCCTTATCTATTGTAATAATTCTTTCATAAATATTTTTCCAAGGACTGTGAGCAAAACCCAAAAGTATATGATGCAACAACACTTGACATTGTAAGCCATTTTTTTGAGATTGTCTGGCTAAAACTTTATGTGCTGCACTGGAAAAAGTTTCCAAACAGAGCCTCTTTAAAAGCAAGATTCAGTGGGAAGACAATGAGATGTATGGTATTTCTCTTTTGAATAAAGAATTAATTAAAAAACTTTTTTTGCCCAAAAAAAATTGCAGTTGAAAGCCTTTCTAAGCACATTGATGGTGCAAAACAAAGAAACACCTTATTTTAGGACTCAGTTCTTTCAAAAGAATTTAATTCTTTTTGCGCCCAAGGTCTCTTATTTCCTTTCCCATTTCCTCTTATTTAAATTGTATCAAGCATACAGTGACCCCCATTCTCTGCTACTCACTCCCACCTCTGCAGCAGTTCCTCTGCTGTGGGAAGAGCAGCATTCATGCAGCTGAAGAGCAGCCCACTTTGGGGAAGCAGCCCCAAAAGTGGCACCTCCTGAGGCACCTCCTGAGGCGTGTCTCCTCCCTGGGCCTCCAGCCGGGCAGCCTCGCAAGCGCTGCCATCAGAGCCGTGCAGCATGACGCACCAGCACCACTCCCCAGCCAGGCACAGAAACTGCTTCCATCAGCAGAGCTGCTCAACTCGCCGGGCTCACACGCCCTGACTGCTGCCAGCCCTGCTCTGAGGGATGCACTCCTCCTCTGGCTCACACGCCCTGACTGCTGCCAGCCCTGCTCTGAGGGATGCACCCCTCCTCTGGCTCACACGCCCTGACTGCTGCCAGCCCTGCTCTGAGGGATGCACTCCTCCTCTGGCTCACACGCCCTGACTGCTGCCAGCCCTGCCCTGAAGGATGCACCCCTCCTCTGGCACACTGCACAGGGCTGGGAAAGCTCTCTACCCACACCCAAATCAATCAAACCGCAGGCTACAAGTGACCCTCCTGTTATCCCTCTTGGCCTGCAGATGCATTTGATCTGGTGCACTGAAATCGCCTGTAACATGAGTCAAATCAGCTTGCTGAAACACCGGAAAATGAATTGAACATTGACAAAACGTTAAGTGCCTCAGGAACAACAGTGAGAACAGAACACCTGGCCCCATGAACAGCAGAGCTGCAGTTTCAACAGCGAGTGCAGTTAGGCTGGATAACACAAACTGAAGCTGCAAAACAACTGAGGACTGCCAATTCCACCTCTGGAGGACATGCCTGAGACTTTGAGACTATACATTCCAAACACCCAACTAAAGACCAGACAAAATTAATTTTAATTAAAATAATTAAAGCTTCTTGGAAGTGTCCCCTGTCTTCAGGAGATCTGCTTGATTATTTGGCTAATATTCCATTAAACCTAATGTATCATGAAGAGAACATAAATATTACATTAAAAAAACAGTAATTATTACTCAAGAAGGAATCAAATAATTGAATTTGAAAAATAAAATTGGATTCACACATGGACAGGTTAAACCACACTCTCACTACACAGAAAAAAGAAAGTAGCTCCCACACAGCCAAGATCAAACAAAACTTGAAGAAAAAAAGAATGAAATTCAGCAAAGAGTTCAAAGTCAAACATTTCTTCTTCAACAAAGACATTTAAATTACCAGCACTTGCTAACAAAGACTAAGGAAATACCGAGATCTACACAGTAACTGAAAATAAAGGTTTAGCAGGGTCCTCTTGTATTCCATTTCTCTGTCCTGCATCTTACAGTCCTACAACTCACTATGGCATTTGCCTTTTGTGTAGCATATGTTGGCTTGGGTTCAACTTCAGATCCAAAACAACCCACATATTTTCTTCCTAAGGTCTGCTAAACACACATCCCACATCCTGCATTTGTGCATTCGGTCATTTCTAATTAAATGTCCCACTCCACATGTTTTATCTCTGAACTCTCTTTTTTCATATCTCCACTTTATTCAGGTAGTTTTAAATTGTAGGTTCCACCTCGCACACATATGTGTGATCAGCCAAGTTTTAACTGCTGTCATTTCTCTGCAAGTACTTCAGACAAGCATCCCAACCACCTGTCTTTACCTATCTGCAAAATTACAGTTCAAATTTTCCCTTCCTTTCTGGAAATTGAAAGCTCCTCCTGCTGACCTTTTGTTGAACTAAAGACAAACCAAAATAAATACTTGCCAAACCAAGGAAATACAAAAATGCAACACCAACATTACTGGTATTTTAGTATCTTTCGGCATTTAGCGTTGAGACAAACAAACCTCAGAAAAATCTCACTCTTCAAGATGCATAGAATGAGATAATTCCAAGTATTTGCCTAAAAGAAACAGTTTATCCACACTATCAGAAAGAGATAGAGTGAAATCAGATTTTCTTCTTCCCATGGCAAACAATCTGCTGCTCTGGCATAAACTAGTGATTATTAATTATTTTTCTACTGCAGTTGAAGAATAAAACAAGCTAAGATACTGACCATAAAGGTAAGAAATCCAAAAGTGACTTGTAGTCACAAACATTCCTGATTACTCTTCTCCTATAAAACTACCTGGAGAAACTACCACCATTTTAGTCATAGTTTTTTGTAAGTTCTGATCAGGTGTGATTTCTTTTAAGAACCAAAAGGTGGCTTTGTTGCTCAACAATAATTTTAATGAGAGTAATTGTTCAATTTTGGCGTTCATAAAAGACTCCACAACATGCTAACAACCAAGAGTAGATTAGCAAAGCTCTACATTAAAAGCAGTATTTCCCCATCCCACATCTCTTCAGCAGGAGTTCAAAGCAGATTTCCAGATTACTTGAGTCAGACATAGAGCAGTTTGAGTCACCAGACTGCACAGTTAGATAATCTTGTAATTATTTCAAGTGACTACTGAGCATGAGAGAGACCTAACAGATGTGCTAAACAAAGCTCATATATACCTAGATGAAGATCCAAGCTAACCCAGTAACACCAGCAAATATCTATCAGCAGTACCACCCTCAAAATGAGTAACTCATTTACTGTTTGAAGTTCACCTGAGAGTCCAAACAGAAAAAATAGCATTGTTCTCATTTCCTGAGATTGCTTAATATTTCAGGTTGAGACCAAATACTGGCAGAATAATTCTATCACTCAACTCTTAATACTTTGCATTCAACTTACCTACTCTTATTCCTCACAGCCTTGGGAAAACAGTTGAGGGAGGGGGCATAGGGACTGACATATACCCAAAAATCCAAATTTCTGCATTGTAGAAGGAGAGAGATTAGACCCAATCAATACAAAATAAACCACATCACCAAGCAACCAATTTTCAGTGAGGAATTCTTTCATTCTAGTGAGATCCAAAATAAAAGTTTAAATTATGCACATCTTCTGTGTACTCCCTGATGTTGCAAAGCTTTTGAGTTTTTGTAAGCCAATTCATCACTGCATAGACATGGTAACTGAAGTCCTCATAATTCAACATTGACTCATCTCTCTCTAGGTCATTCCCTGTATTCTGCAACCAATTTTCACTACACCCCTGAACCACCTGCAGATGAGTCAACACATTCTTAATCCCACCTTTCTGTTTTACCAGTAACTCAAGCTAGTAATTGTGTTTTCCACTTCAATGAGCTAGATGAACTCAGAAATTTTCCTATCTGCTCTCTCAGTTTGCAATTGCCAGGTTGTTTATTAAATAACTATAAAGAGTTGCAAACTTCAGAACAGCAAAAGCACTGTGTTTTAAGTGGCCAAAATCTTTTGGGGATGAGTTAATTCAACCTTGCTGATAACTAGCCCACATTTAGAATTATTGAATGGTTTAGGAAAAGGCGTTTAAGATTACTGAGTTCAGCTTGTTTACTGAATGCTTATTCTCTTTTTCCCCCACTCACTATCAAGCCTGCCAAGCCAACCCTCCTATTACTCCTCCAGAGTCTTTCCCTTCGGGTTACATGAGCCAAAAACTTTCTAGGTGGCATACCATAGAAAGTTTTCTCTTCACAGGCACAGCTTAAGAGTTGAGACCAGAGCTCTCAGATCATGCATCTCCTCTTTCAGTACAGTCAGCAAAGTACACTGCATGCAAGAACTGAGATTTCAGTGGGAATAAAAAATATGGCACGTTCAGGGCAAGTCACATTAGTTATCCCCTTATTATCCATCCCCATCACCACGAGCAGAAATAATGCTCTCTATCAAAATTTCCTCCAGCATTCCCCACTTGTATCTCCAATTCATCTAGCTCAGCAGTTCTGAGTCTCCAGCCATTATCACTGCTTGTGATATCACCAGTCATGTCAACTGGGAGGGATTCATTACTTTAGGACTCTGGAGACCGCCAAGACCTTCAGCAAGATACAAAAGAAAGATGATAAGCAGAATTGTTAAGTGCTCTAAGTATCAATTTCTCAGTAGAGGGTGACCAACAGTATGTTAAATAATACAGCAATCAAAAATCACTTGGTTTTTTTTGAGAAGACACATGAGTCTGTGCCATTCATTACTTTCTATTGTTCAGAGCCTGAGTGCAATAACAAAATAGGACACAACATTTAAATGTGTAACATCTATGCTGGCATGAGACAAAATATGCAAGTAAAACACATGCCATTTTTCTAGACTATTAATCTGCATTTTGAAGCAGCACACGCTGGCAGTCACTACCACAGCCAGGAACACTGGTACTGATTGTGAGCAAAACACCCAAGATCTTGTGCTGTTGTCATTAATATAGTCACAGAAGCTTCCAAGCTGGAAGGGACCCACAAGAATCATCAAGCCCAGCTCTGAAGTGATGGCCCCTAGTGGGACCAAACCCATGACTAACACCATGCTTTGAAACACAACAAAGAGCCACCAGTAAGCGGACATAGAGAAGAAGTAACAAAAATACTGTAATGATTTTGCAAGCTATCTTTAAAATCCTCAGAATTTGTAATACTCTCATTCTGTATGACTCTTTTCAGTGGTACCCAGCCATGTTGTAAGGGCAACAGGCTCAAACTGAAACACAAAAGTGCCATCTGAATACAAGGGGAAAATTTCCTTTACTTTGAGGGTGACAGAGGACTTGAACAAGCTGCCCAGAGAGGTTGTGGGGTCTCTCCTGGAGATATTCAAAACCCACCTGGCTGTGATTCTGTGCAACCTACTCTTGATGAACCTGCTTTAGCAGGGAGGATGAACTAGGGTATCTCCCTTCTGTGACTGATGCTTGTGGAGCACTGCATAGTTCTCATTGATCCTACAGTCCAAACAGCTCTGGAGTTCTGTCACCTTACATCAACAGCAAACAAAATGTCTTCCACTATGAAAAATACATCTTGAAAATTGAATTTCCAGTCTTAATGCCTAATTCTGTTAATTTACAAGTGCAGGAAGAAACTCTTACATTACCTTGTTAAGTAAGTAGCTAGCACTCTTCATGAAAAGGAGTACTTTTAAAGACCTGTCTAGGTCTTGCACTAATCATTTCTTTCACCAACAGCTGCCCTCAGATGATGGATTTAAAAATAAATAAATTATATTTGTCCAGCACATGCTACTTCCTCAAGCTAACCTGACCTTTACTGACAGACACGCTTCCAAAATAAATAAATCATATGTGCAAATCGAGTTAAGCCTTTATTATTTTCAGACCTCAATCTCAGAAGTTGCTACGTGCAAAGGCTGGCGGATTAAAGTGAGTGGAGGGGGAAAAAAAAACCATTTCAGGAACATACTGCCCTCCTCCTGTATCTCAGAAAACAGAGGAAAAAAAGCGAGCACAAGCTGAGAGCAGCGAGTTTAAAGGTCCAAAGTGCGGGCGGATCACGCCGGCAGGGCAGGGCGGAGCGGGCCCGGCCGGGAGCCCCGGGCGCGCAGCGCGGCCCGGCAGCGCCCCCCGGCGGCGGCAGCGCGGGCCTGCCCCGGCCGCGCCGCGCACACGCGCCACGGGGAGGGCAAAATTCAAAATAAATAAATAAAATAAAAAAATCGCCAATGCGAACACGATTGTCCTTGGCACTAAAACTGCGCTGTCGATCGCCTTATCGGCTGACCGACGTCAGAACAACTCGCAAGTGTTAACGCTGGGTGAGGGAGTGATCGCTCTTTTCCCGTGGCTCCGTCTAAAAGACACACGCACACAGGAAAAAGCGAAACGTGAGTCATCATCGGGCCGCCGGGAGGATACTGTATAACTTCCCAGGCACGGGAAAGTCACCTAAACACGACATAAACAACTTTCAACTCACAGAGGGAACCCCAAGAAGCCAATTATTCCTCAAATCTCTAAAATACACACAGCGTGATACAAATCCGGTGGAGCAGCACTCTTTACGGCCTGCAGAAAACGACGGCAACCCCATGAAACACTACACCCAAGTGCAGACACCATGGAAGGGGAGTGGTAGCGAGAAAAAAATAAGAAAAATAATCATCAGATCTCGTTTCTGAGAAAGAAACACAACCCGAGTGTGTAATATAGTTGCGGGGGGGAGGGGTGAGGGGGTTTAACACAATGCCGCGAAAAAACCCTCAAACGCATACCAAAACCAAAACACCACCTAGCCAACGATAAAGGCAAAACCAAAACCCCTATTACCGCTTCTTTAAGGATAGACACAATAAAACATTAACCACCCTTCCAAAATTTCGGAATTCCCCTTTGTGCGGGGAGGATAATACTGGCACAAATGTAGTTTTACTTCTGCTCTTACCTGATTAAAAAAGTAACCCGGGGCTCTGCACCTCCCTACCATGATGAATCATGGTCTGCCCGGACCGAGCCCCGCCGAGCAGCCTCACCTTAAAATTACTGGAGTTGACCCACGCTGTTAATTCGTCGATCACTTTGTCAAGGCGCTGCTGGTCCTGCTCCAGATCGGGGGACCTCGCCGGGTCGCCCAGGTACTCCAGCAGCTCTTGGCCGACCTGCATCCTGCGGCCCACGTCCTTCTGCTGTACCTGCTCGCAGAAATAATCCATGCCGGCAGGCTCCATCTTCGGACGCTGCGGAAAAGTTTCTTCGTAGGCGAGCCGAGGGCCTCAGGGTCGGAAGCGCGGGCAGGGCAGGGGCGCGGACAGGCCTGCCGTCCTCATGGAGCCGCTCCCGGCGCTCCCGGCTCCGCGCCCGCCGCCCCCATGCGCACTCGCGGCCCCGCAGGGGGAAGCCCCCGGCGGGAAGGGAACGCGGCGCTGCTGCTGTGCCGGGCTCGGTGGGTGCCGCTCACTCTTGCTCAGGGCTTTCTAGCCGCCCCCGCGCTGTCCCGAGGGATCCCGACAGGGCTCCCCGCCGCCGCCCCTCCTCTTCCCTCGCCGGGGAACGGGAAATAGAGCTCGAGAACAGGCGCTGCGGCTGGAGGGGCTCGCAGGCACCGCGGCCGCGGGCTCGGGGTACCTCCCGGGGAGGTGCTGCCGCCCCCGCTCGCTCTCCCTTCTCTCCTCCCGCCCGAGGAGAGATCTGCGGGCCGCCTCTCACGGGCACCGGCGAGGCCGCGGCGAACCTCTCATGCTCCTGACGCCGCGGCCTCCGGCCCCTCCTGCCCGCCCGCGGGGCGGCTCCCAAACTTTCGTCCCGGCGGGTCTCGGCGCCGCCCGCTCCCCTCCACCGTGAGCCGGGCCGGGCCGGGAGAGTCCCTCCGAGAGCCGCTCACGCTTCGCCGCGCCTTCCCCCGCCGGGCTCTGCGGCGGCAGCGCCGCCTCCGTCCCGTGCAAGTTGCGCCTCCCGCCGCCGCCGCTGCCGCTGCCGCCCCGGCCGGCGCCAGGCGGACACACCGGGCGGGGCCCGCGCGGCTCCGCCTCCCGCCGCGGCTCCCGCTTCCCCCGGGAGAGCGCGCACCCGCCTCCCGCCCCGCGCTGCGGCGGGACAGATAGATGGATGGATGGACGGACGGATGGACGCACGGACGGACGGACGGATGGATGGATGGATGGATGGGCGGGCAGAGGAGGGGCAGTGCGCGCTCCCCCGGGACCCCTGTGGGTCGTGTCCGGCGGCAGTGGGAGGCGCATGCGCTCTCCGCCCCGCTGATGCCCGCGGTGCCGGTCCGGCGCTCTTGGGCAGAAAGTGTTGGAAGAACAGGGGAAGAGGCGTGAAAGGTGCTGGGATCCTTGGGTGCTCCCCTGCCTTCCTCCCCCCGCCGCTTCCAAACGCGGTCCCGGCTTTGCCTAGCCATGCCCTGCAACCCCTCCCGCCTTGCTCGGTGCCCAGGTGTAAGGTGGGGACATCACCGTGGAGCCATTCCCAGTATTCCCGATGTGGTTGGCTCTGCAGCATTGCTGTCCGCAAAGGGGGTTCCTTATCCGGGATGCGACAACACTCCAGAGAGACACGGGTTTTTAAATTCAGAGTTGTGCAAGCCTGGGTGCTTAGTGCTATTCCATAAATCCAGCACAACCCATCGGACTTTGTGCACTGTTACACAGAATCACTGAATCACAGTTAGGGTTGAATGGCGCCTCTGGAGATCATCTGGTCCAACCCCATGCCAAGGCAGGATCACCTAAAGGAGATAACACAGGCACACATCCAGTCGGGTATTGAATGTTTCCAGAGAGGGAGACTCCATGAACTCCCTGGGCAGCCTGGTACAGGGCTCCACCACCTTCAACATAAACAAGTTCTTCCTCACAATGAGGTGAAACTTCTTGTGTTTATTTTATGGCCATTGTTTTAATTTATGGCCCTTGCTCCTCCTGCTGTTGCTGGGCACTACCGAAAAAGAGTCCAGAACCGTGCTCTTGGCACCCACCTTAGAGATATTTATCTGCATTAATGAGATCCTTGTTCAGTCTTCTCTTCTCTAGACTAAACAGGCCCAGCTCCTGCAGTCATTCCTCAGAAGAGAGATGCTCCAGACCCCTCATCATCTTCGTGGCCCTCTGCTGCACAGTCTCCAGGAGCTCCTTTCTTGTGCTGAGAAGCCCAGAACTGCACAAGGATGTGCAGCTGAACTGGAGGAACTGTTCATGGATGGCAATTTCCCAGGTAAAGTCCCAGCATGGCTGACCCACATGAGACTGCCAGGAATCTGCTTGAAGTAAAACAGAGACCCTTAAGTGAGGAGCTGTGATTTTAGGTGCTGTTTCAGTGCCAGTTTAAACTGGTCCAAGTCCCCTTGATGGTGGGAAAGGCAGTCGTCCTCTCTGTCCCTCTGCACTGGCCTCTGTGGCCTCTGAAGGTACAATTGTGGCTTTCACACGCAGGGAGAGGAAAGCAGAGGAGGTCACTCTTCCCCTTCTCCCACCCTAGCTGCTCCACTTGGCCCCTGTCTTGTCCCCCGTGCCAGACCCTGCACGCATTGATCACTGGGGCTGATTTAATGGGCTAAATGACAGAGCTGGTGTCAGTGAGCTGGGCTGGCCCACGAGTCCTGCAGGCAGAAGCATGGCACTTGGAAAATGGGAAACACAACAACCTCCATCAGTGGCCATGGACAGAGACATTGTTCTCCTGCCCCTCTGATATTGGGAAGGTTCACCTCATGCTGAACTGGAGGCCACTGCTGATACAGGCAGTCCTTTTCTTCCCTGCTGTCGTGTACACAATTCTTCCCTTCCATACACCAGAGCTGGTTTTTATTCATCCTCACTTAAACAGTTCAGAAAGACAATATTTTTATTCATTTTTCTCCCTTTTTTGAAATCACATAGCTAGCTTTTTGCTGATTCAGATTCCTAAATTTTCTCACTCTGGGGTTCAGCAGTTACCAGAGTTGGAGCAGGCAAGGACAGCTAGAAGATAAATGGGGAAAACAGCCTTTGTGTTATGAAAGCTCATCTTAGTTCCAAGACAGCAGAGTCTGGCTGTCTGGCTTGCCTTGTCACTCCTTGGAGTGGGGAAGAGTGAACCTGCAGGAAAGCAAGGTACTCCCTTCATTTGGCTGCTGGATTTACACTGAGGAACCACACCTGCAAATTGCTGCTTCACAGCAGTGTGAACCAAACTAAATTGCTGCTGCAGTGTTCCTACTTGTCTGCTTCTCACAAACCCCTTTCTCAGGAATTCTCCACTTTCCTTCTGTCCCGTTGATCTGAAAAAAAAAAAAAAAAAGAAAAGAACTCTCCATCCAGGAGGCAAGGCAAGACAACAAGCAGCCTTTTGTTGATTTTGGTGAGATGCAGCAAACTGAGGATCCCATGCTTCATCAATCCCTAGGCTTTACAATAATAAAGATGGTTAAAAAGAATAAAGATGCCTTTAAAACAGAAATGTATGTGTTTACTTTGAGCTTATTATAATTTACAAGAAGATTATGAACTGCTCATCATGTTTTCAGGAAGGAAATCCAAAAAAGAAATTTTGGATGAAGCTGAATAGTTCTTGTCTTGTGTGTGTGCACTGCCACTTGTGAAGATACGGAATTACAGATTGCTTTTCTAGGAAAATGAGACCCAAGAAACTTCTGGAAGTGAAAAAATAAATTTCAGAAAAAACCCAAACTGGATAGCAATATTTTTTATCAGTGCACTAGAATCTGATTACCTGGTGTTGTATGTTTAAAAAGCAAATATCTTGCTATGAAAGTTTTAAAATTGTTGACCTAATAATATTGGCTAAATAGAAAAGAACTAAGTAGACGGTGCTGGACCCTTGGAGTATTACCAACTGTAAACAATTTCTGTCCTTGTCCAAACTATCTGAAAAAAACCCAAAAAGACAAGTAATATAAAATTCACTTTTCATTACAGTCCAAGTTAAGCTCAATCTCTGAAGAAAGAAAATCCTAAGCAAAAAGAGGGGGTAGAGCTCGTGGCACTATGTTTTTGAAAAATTCTCTCAATTCAAAGCAAATACACTGATTAGGTAACCCAGTTGCTGTGACTAGCATTGAAACTGAGGGGAAGGGTAAAGTATAATAAGACATGCACTTGAAATATCAAAACTATTTTGTCAACTCAAAGACGGCATTGCAAAGCTATGCTGAGGGCAAAAAGTCATGCTGGGCTATGTGGCCTTTCTTTTTTTTTCCATTTCACGTAATAAGTGTTTTCTTAAAAACTACAGCAGAAAATAATTGCCTTGCTGTAAAGTCAGAGGATTAGACCACCGTATTTCATCCTGTGAACCTGTGACTACTTGCCATGACTAGTGCCTTTTTACAGTATTGATTATAGATACACTGTTTTGATGTACTGCTATTGCTATAACAGCAGAAAATGGGTAGCCTTTTTATTCCTGAGATGTTTTTCTAAGACTAAGTCAATTTTATTTGAAAGCTACCATTGAAAGGAATTTTCTCTCTCTCTCTCTCTCTCTTTTTTTTTTTTTTTTTTTTTTTTGTATCAATAAATGTTGGTTGACATTTTCCTTTGCAAACAAATAGCTTTTGGCAAATAGAACTTCTGGATGTTTGGATGTTCATTTCCTTTTTTAGCAAGGCAGGAGTAGCACTCCAGCACTGAATCCAGAGCAGTCTCTCAGCTTGGAAAAAGGACATGGTTTCATTGTAGATGTTCCCACAGAGTCCTAGTGGACTTTATACCTAGGGATGTGGGCTAGGCTCCAAAAAGAAGGCATTTTCATTCAAGCCAAAGATCTTTTAAAGCTTCTTACTCTCAGTTAAGGAGATTGCTTTCTCTGGAATGCAATCTTCTTTTTGATATGCAAGCATGTGAGCATAAATCCACTCCTCTTGTGTATTCGTACAATGCATAATATTTTGTAGAGCCATTAAGCCCCGTAATTGAATGCAGAATCCAAATTTCCTTCAGTCTTCTCAATGTGACTCGCTAGCAACCAGAGCAATTACAGCAGGAGCCGAGGTAAATGACACTAATCCAGTGAGGCGCGTTTCCAACCTGAATTGCACACCAAACCTGTTCCTACGCCCCCAGCCCATCCGAGTGTGCTGCACGATTCCCGCACGTATTATCCTGCTCTGGAAAAGGAGAGAATCCTACAGCGGGCTGGGGAGGGAGGATGCCGTGCTCTTTGTTCTCTGGCTGATAAGGGAGCACGCTGGGTGCTCCAGGCTCTGCTCTGCCCTCCTTCCCTTGCTTGCAGTAAGCCCTAACAGGCTCAGAGCTCATGCACCCTGGTTATCGATCTCCTGTAGCAGGAGATTGTCAGTCACTGCCGCAGAAAAGCTACTTCTACAGACTGACTTCCCTTTCTGAGAAACCCTTCCCACACAGAGGATATGATCCCGTTGCTGAAAGAACCATAAAAATCCCCTAAAAAGCCTCTGAGAAAAAGTTCTCTTCATCACAAATAACGAACATGGGCCAAAATAATAAAAATAGAGTGGATTTAAACATGAGTCACTCAGAAAGTTCCCATAAATTACACTTGATGTAGCCTAGGTTGACACTGAAGAAATCTACGAGAAAGTTGTCCTTCCTGCTGGATTCCCCAGGAGCTGGGTCAGCACTTCTACAACATGTTCCACCCTGGGTGACTTGAATCAAATGTTCAGATTGCATCTTGGATGTAGTGTCCTTCAGTCATGTACCACCTTTTACTAGAAGAACCATAGCCTTTTATTTTTTTATAAGTTGGAGATCAGTACACTAAGGGTCTTCTAAATACTGTCAAGAGGTAAAAGACTGTGCTATTTTAAGCAGAAATGTGGCAGACTTTGTTATCTATGTTGTATAGGTATTTATTTTGCATCTTTTCTGTCATTCATTGCGAAAGTATGATGTGTATCCTGTCAAGCTGAATTTATCACTGTTGGTAACTTTAAAGTATCATTTGAATTCCTCCCTCTGAGATTAACAGTATCAGAATAAGGAAGTAAGAAATATCTTTTGAATATGAATAAATAATTAATGCAGGAATGTTCTGATGCTGATGTTGCAATACATGTGCCAAGCTAGTTGAAAATTTGTCCATTTTTCTCACTGGGTCTTAAAAGATGAAATCAGATGTAACTGTACTAAAAATTTACTTGGTGAACTCAGCTACATTTAGGCTTGTGCCATGAACGTTCTTTAAATTATGTATTTAATAGAGATTGCTTTCATATGTTTATTTATAAAACAGTCAGGAACTGAAACTAGTAGTTTGGTATTTTTCCTGTACATACGAAGTTAATTTGATCACAGAAATGGGGTGTGAGTGGGGATCAGCCTGATGCCTGATTACTGGATTACTCCAAGGCATTAATTTGTTCCTTATTGTCAAATATATTTTAACATGTAGACACTGCAATTAAATAATTCACCCTGATAAATCTTTTATGAGTAATTTGCAAATTTTCTTGATTCATGTGATACAAAGAAGGAAGAACAAATTAAAAACTACAGGTAATAAAAAATAGTGTCAGAATTAACATGTAAGTGACAACTTCTCTTTTATCATGTTAGTCTACCATGCCTTATATAGTTAATCAAAGCACTGGTGCATAACTTAGCATCCTTTGTGCCCTTTTTGCACAGCAACAGAGATATTTGTCTTTAGCGATAGTAGAATTTGACCGTGGTTTGCCAAGCAAAGGTTTCTTTCTGTTTTGTGCAGGAGGTTATTTGCTAGACTTTTATCAATTAGGATTTTCTATCTTTAAATTTCTGTGGAGGAATATAGTATGCCAGTGTTCTGTGTAAGACCTTAATTGCTGTATAATGATTTCATGTAATGTTAGAAAAAATCTGGAATGCATTAGTCCTTTGATATAAAATTTTCTCAATTTTTAAATTTAATAAATTAAACTTTTAGTTAAAATACCTGTGAGAACTATTTCAATATAGATGCAATTACCTTTGTATTGTAATCCTACCCTTTGTAACAGCAGGATGAAAGCACTAGAAAAGGATCCAAACTACTTGTGTCATCTGACCTGAAAAGCAAAAGCTGGTGAGCACACAGTGTACTGCAGAGCAGTATCAAGGGACATGTAGCTGGGTGCATTTTGGCCTTGGAATGGCAAAATCTCTGTTCTTGCAAAACTAATCATGGCATTTTCATTATCTGCAGGAAGATTGCAAGAGAGTGAATGCACTGAAGGATATGAAAAAATTTGCAGAATGGAATCTTTCTCTTTCCATAGGAACAACTCTCCAAACCAGGCAGAGCAGTGATACTCATCCTAGTAACACCAGTGCAGTGCCAGACTGCCCCCGTTTGCACAAAGCAACCCACTTCTCACTGCATGGCAATGAGGAGGGGAAGAGAAAAACACGTACATTTCATTTGTTGGCCTCTGGTTGGGCTTGCTTTTGTTTCTGTAATGCAAGTCCTTCTATAAATAGGACAGACTCAGCAGTAATTTGCTACTCATGGAACTCCTACATCAGCAGTATTGATCCAAGGAAGGTTTTCTCAGGTAAGAAATTGCAGCGTCCTTCCTCAAACGGGGACAAAATTTTCTGAACATACATGTAGTTTAACGCATACAGACGCATTTCCATACATATAGCTTAAACTCACTTATTTTCCATAAAGAATTGTACGCATTTCCGTGTTGGGATTAGGCTGACAGAATTTTTTTTGGCTGTTGCAGGATTCTGGCGTGTTTTTCCGCTGGAGTTTGCTGGAGTTGTCTGGCTGCTTGAGCGCTCCCTCTCGTGGTGAACTCGCCTCTAAGGAGATTCCCGAGATTCCCGACCAAGGATTCCCGACCGAAGGCGTGAGGCTGGAACTTTACCTACCTTATCTGTTACGGATAACGCTGTGCAGCAAAAGAAAGAAGCCAAGATTCAGTTGTTACAGATTTTGTTTTGTTTTATTTTGTTTTGTTTTGCTTGGCTTTCCACCCTTGTCACATAGAAACCTACTGTTTTCTATGGAAGCAAATATCAATTGGTATTTTAGGGGGGAATTTCTGTGAATAAGTAAATATATGAAAGAAATGTAAGTATTCATCTGTGTTCTAAGGGAAGAAAAAATTGATGAATGATTTTAATTTTTTTGCCCTGAAAAGAGTAAATGACTGTCCTTCTGTAGAATAGTTTAGGGTCTCCTGTATCTGGTGCTGCTGAACTTGCTGTTTAAAGCAGCCTGTACTGAGCACGGCCATCAGCAGCTTTGACCAAACACTCACTGTTATGGGTCTGTGCTGAACCCATAGGGTGTGTTTTTATTAAATTCATTTTCAGCTCAGAACTCTCACCCATTCTGCGCAGGAGAAATACTTGGAGTTTCAGAAAGAAATCCCCAGGCATTCTCCTCCCTCCTTCAGCCCAGCTCCTGACCTGGGAGCAGCTGTGCATCTGCAGCGTGACGGGCTAAAGCAGCAGCCACAAACCCTGCAAACCTCTTGGCAGCGGCTCTTTGTGGATGCTGCGAGATGCTGAGTCACGGCTTTTTGGTGTCTGCGCCGCCTGACACACGGACATGAGAGGGCTGCTTCCAAGAAAGCTCAGAGTGCACCAATTCTCCCTGCTTTCCCATGGCTAAAGAGATAGCCTGCACAAATCTTACAAGCTAGGTGGGAGAAAAAATTATAAAAAGAAAATTATATTATATAAATAATATAATTTATTACATTCTTTTATATTTGTACTTACATATATATGTGTATTTGTATTTATATGGTTATTTGTTATATATTATTCATATAATTATTATAAATTATATAAAATATAAAATATACACTATTATAAATGATATAAAATATGCGCTTCAAAATATACAATTAAAAAATACACTTTAGCCTGACACACGGACATGAGAGGGCTGCTTCCAAGAAAGCTCAGAGTGCACCAATTCTCCCTGTTTTCCCATGGCTAAAGAGATAGCCTGCACAAATCTTACAAGCTAGGTGGGAGAAAAAATTATAAAAAGAAAATTATATTATATAAATAATATAATTTATTACATTCTTTTATATTTGTACTTACATATATATGTGTATTTGTATTTATATCATATGGTTATTTATTATATATTATTCATATAATTATTATAAATTATATAAAATATAAAATATACACTATTATAAATATATAAAATATGCACTTCTAAATATACAATTAAAAAATACACTTCAGCCTGACACACGGACATGAGAGGGCTGCTTCCAAGAAAGCTCAGAGTGCACCAATTCTCCCTGTTTTCCCATGGCTAAAGTGATAGCCTGTACAAATCTCCCAAGCTAGGTGGGAGAAAAAATTATGAAAAGAAAATTATATTATATAAATAATAGAATTTATTATGTTATTATAATTATTATGTATTTTATATTTATATTGTTATATATATTATATATATAATTATTATAAATTATATAGAATATAAAATATACACTTCAGAATGAATATTTGAATGAGATAAATAGCTATAAATACAGCTCTGAAGATCATAGCAATGTAAGTCGAGTAAAATAGTGGGAAAATTATAAAAAGAAAATTATATTATATAAAAAATAATTTATTATATTATTATTGTATCTATATTTATACTTATAATGTTATATAATATATATTATTTATGAAATTATATAACATATAAAATATACACTTCAGAACGAATATTTGAATGACATCACTAGCTATAAATACAGCTCTGAAGATAATAGCAATGTAAGTTGAGTAAAATAGTGCGAAAAGTGAGGCAGATTAAGGAGGAAGATTGCTTTTGTGTATGTGGGTTCTGAATTGGGCTGTTTACAAGTGGTTGAATTCATGGCATATTAATGATCAATAAATAGATTGATCTGTCAAGAAAATACAGCTTTTAAGCACATCTAACTGGAAAAGAAGTAAAAAACCCCACATGAATCCAAGAAGCTCAAAATGACACAATTTTTGAAAACTAAGACTGGATACAGATCCTTTGACTCTGACCAGTATCAGGGATTGGGCTTGCTATTTTGGGGTTTTTCTTGTTTATTTGCAGAAAGAGGGTGAGGTATTGATGTGATGCATATGGAGGGGATCTCTTAAAGAAAGCATGTGGAAATAAGTAATAATTACCTAAAGTAATAGAAAATTTTCTGAAAATTAAAATGTAGTGTAATTGTTAAAACATAATACAATTGTTAGAACTTAAAAGAGAAATTTTTATACAAACATATATGAACAAATTTAATTTAAAACCCACTGTGTTTCAAATAATTATTCAGAACAGCCTCCAAACTTTTCTTTGGCACTTATTGAACCTTTATAATTTCCAGTTTACTTCCAAATAAATCCTATAGCCACTAATTTTAGTAGTGAACTTGGCAGTGCTGGGTTAGTGATTAGATTTGATGATCTTAAAATTATTTTCCATCCTAAATTATGGTATTATTTTAAATTACTTGCTCTTAGCAGATACTTTTCTACACACCCGTATAAGAAATTTGATATTCATTTGCCCTAATCCATTAAGTTGGAGTCAGAACTTCCATAAGCCAATGCTTAGGTGCCAATTTATTGATATTTTAATAAAAAGTTAGGTACTTTACCATTTCTACATTCTAGAAGGGAAATGGTTAGAGAAGTGAATGTACAGATTGGAAACACAGGCACTTTGAAGGGACAAAATTTCTTAGAGTCAGATTGTGAATAGGGGTTTTGTTCCCCTTTTAGAGGCTCTATTTTTCCACTGAGAGAACTCAGTTATCCACATTGCATAGGTCTGGGGAACTGTTTCACTAAAGATGAATCAAGAAAAACATGTCACATTGCAGGAAACACTATAACTTTTTTAAAATATAAAATCCCAAGTAATATTATGCAAATTTGTAGCAGCAACAGTGGACTCTTTTTAATCTGCCTTTGACTGAGTAATGATGATGTCTGTGATGTCTCAATTATGAATTCCCTTTTTTTTTTCAATATTGCATGAGTCACAGCAGAGACATTCTTGTATTCATTGCCAGCATTTAAAGACAATAACCAGCCTATTTAGAAGTAAATTCCCATTGAAATCAAAAGTTCAGCCTACGAGTGTTTCTGCACACAAACCTGCCCTGTGCTGTGGATTTTCCAGAGCATACACCCCGTGCACAAGTGGGCAAGCATGTCAGTGCTTTGAGTGACAGCAGGGGAAAAGCCCTACCACCCCCAGCATGGTACACACCTATCTCTGCAGTGGATGTCTGAACCATCCCCTATGTTGACTCCAATAGTTGGCATGCCAGACACTCACAGCAAATCAAGAATGTATAGAAGTGAGGGTGACAAGCTAAAAAAGTTATCTATAACCAGACTTTTAGTTTGTTCAGTTTAGATATCTGCTTACATTAAACATTTTGGCTCATTTTAAGCCAGTTTAAGTGCCAATCTACAGCCTGATCCTTTTGGAAGGAAAAGACTGTGCAACCCCTGCAAAAATAATATCAATTTAGTGACCAATTTAGTAGCTTGTGGGGTTTTTTTAAATAAAACAATGTTCTTTGTTTTTAGATCTTGACAATGTAACTTTTATTCAAGGATCTTGGCATCAGGCAGATGGATGCTCCTGCAAGTTCATGTGGAATCCTGCGAGCAGCACAGGGATCAGTGCAGCAAGGACTGCAGCCAGAGCAGGCTGCTCTGGAAGGGAAGGAAAGCCACCAGCTGGGCAAGCTGGACTAGGGGTCCCACTGAGCCCTGTGCTGGAGCAAGGTGAGCAGAACTGTCCCTGGCAGTGCCCCCAGCAGCTGGGGGCTGCCACACTGCTCACCAGGCAGCTTCCAGGTCGAGACAGGTGTCTGACTTGGGCACACCACGTACCTCTTCTCAGGGCAACAGATGGAGCTTAAGCTCTGCTCCCAGGTGAAGCTAGGAGGCCTCCAAAGGGGCTTCTCACATCTCCTTCTCACCCACCAGCTTTTCACCGCCACATCACTCAAGCTTGTGCAGCTATACCGCATGGCAGTCAGGCCTCTGCTGGGGGAATGCACCCAAGGATCCTCATACTTTGGATTTAATGGTATTTTTGTGGTCTCTGACTTCTTGCTTGCAATTAAAATAGACTAGTTTCTTAGCTCTGTATGTACTGTCTTGTTTTCTGAAGTGTAAAATACATGTTTCTTTATGTGTATGAAAATGGAAATATTCTTTTGCCTTAAATGCTTTAAACATTTGGATGTAGAACTTCTATCCCATTTCTGTCACAAAGCTACATGGCAAAGGAGGAGTAAAAGCAGTAGAACCAGTCCATGCAAACTGTGGATTTGAGATGGACCTGAATGACAACATCTAAAATTTCAACATAAAATCTGATTTTCCACCCACTGTTCACTTTTATTCATCTCTGTGGCTTTGCTGTAGAGCCATTGGAAGTCTAAGGACTAGTTTCAAAACTTTAGCTGCAGATTTTCATTGAGATTCAGAAATCCAGAAAATCCTGTTATGATGAGGGCTTAATGTCAGTTCTTACCTAAGCACAACATCCCTTGAGTGCAGTGAGTTGCTCAAGTATGAACTTCTGAAGTATGCCCAAAAATAGGAATGAAGCATTTCTTGGCAATGGCTACAATTCCTCATATTTATGAAAGCAATCCTGGGGACTCTTGACATTTTCAAAACTAGCATCCAGTTATATGTTTATTTGGGAAAAAAAAAAAAAAAAAGAAGAGGCATATTTAAACAGAAAATGTTTTCTTCTCCCAACCTTATTTTTTTGAAGCATATATAGTGAAAGTGCTTTCCAATAATCCAGCTTACTTTTTCAAGCAAACACTTTAATCAATCAGATTTTGCTAACTGAAAAGACTTTTAGAAAACTTTTGACATTTCTCACATTTTGTAGCACTACTTTCTTTTCCCTGGGACCCTGGAAGCTCTCTGGGTTTCACAGGGACAGATTAGACCAGCAACATTCTCCTTCTTTGATGCAATGTAATGGATATCTTGATGCTGCTTCAGGAAGTGCTAACTTGAGCCTAGAGAATGAAGCAGATATGCTGGCTATGCCTGTACTCCATTTGAGGTTACTCTATCCACGTTCACACTGCTGATTGCAGCGTGCTTCCAGCAATGTCCATACATAGGGATATGCTATAGTTATAGCAGAGAGAGAAAGCAGACCTTTTGGCTTTGAAAGCATTTTTGGATGCATATTTGTGCAACCTGATGTGTTTCAAAATGCATGTTTGTGCAGACCAGAAGCTGCCTTCAAGGCAGCGTTGCAGGAAGAACAGTATTTGTGTGGTTATGTGACCATATTCCTAGCCAGGCCAGGAGCTTTGTTCAAGGAGTGTTATTCAACACAAAATACTTTTCCTGTTCTCATTAGCATAAGTTTTAGCCAGAGCCTGTCACAGTCAGCTCCAGAGAGTCTTGCTGGCGTCCCAGGGTCTGGTGTTCAGCTGGCATTGCTGGAGGAAGGTCTGCAGCTGCAGGTGAAAGCCAAAGTGAAAACATGCATGGCTGCTGTGGTCATGTCTGTCTACTACCAACCCTGCTTTGTGCCCATCGCTGTAGGTCAGGGCAGACTCTGGCTCCAGCAGTCACCAAGCACTTGGCCCTTCTGGAGCTGGAGTGTGACCTCCTCTCCCGTGCCTCCTTGCTGTGTAGTCAGCCTAGCAAACAGCAGAGCTGAATGGCCCCCCTGTGCTGCAAGGATGCCCAAAGAAGCACACGGCAGGTGAGTCTCCGATCTCGGCCTGTTGTCTCTGCCCGGTTAGGTGTAGAATGGCCTTGGGACAGCCTGCACTCCAAAGGACGAGTGCACTCTTCAGATTTTTCGGTCTTCAATATTGTTTATTAATTCTTATCTACAAAGTCGTCTCACAGCCTGACAGAGGTCTGCCCAGCAAGACAGCCATGAGCACACTGACCTCCCACTGGGCGGTCGTCTATTTTTATACTAAAAACTACGTATAAGATATTTACCTTTACCTTCCAGTACCTTTTACCCTTATTAATAAGTGCAGATTTAATGTGAACCAATCCCAAAGTGCCACCATCACCATCAAAGATGGATGACAAGAAGAAGAGGAGAAGGACAAGGCACGCCCTAATTCCTCCATCTTGTCTCCAGAAACCCCCCTGTACCAAAATCCCAAAACCTGTGTTTTCACCCTGTGAATAATCAATTCCTTCACCACTTATCCCCAAGTGATCCTCTTATCCTCATACAGATGGCACATCCCGTGCAGGGTCAAAATCCAACCACCAAGCACTTCTGGCAACATTCCAGGATTTCCGAGCCCCCCAAGGGTTATCTCGGCAACTCTGGACATCAGGAGTGATGTGCTGAGTTCCCACAGGTGAGGGTGGGCACTGGTGGTACAGGCTGTGGTGTGTCCCTGTCACTGTCCTTGCAGCAGGGCCCACGGCTCCCCCTGGCACGCACTGGAGGACATGTGAGGAGCATCCTCTGCTGCCGTGCTGAGGCTGCCCTCTGTGCCTCTGGGTGTGCATAAATCATTGATGGTGTACAGTCAGGGGGTCTGGCCTCGGGCAGTGTACAGTCTGGTATGGAAATACACTGAGATCACAGAACCTCTGCCAGAAACCTTAGTTTTAAATACACTCTACCTTCCATGCCGAGACATGGCCGTTACAGGAAAAGCCAAGAGCACAATTATCACAAAAAGTTTCCCTGAGCCATAACTGTGTCCAGTAGTCCATGTGAATGGCTAATCCGAACAATATTTTTCCACAAAGAGGAAAGATAATGCAAATTATATTTCACAGAACTGGGCGATAGCTATGTAATTGTTGCTTGAATCCAATCTTTATCAGCTTTAAAATGTGTCTGTAATCTCTCCTTGTAAGCATATAGATCTCAGCAGGTGTTTTGCCTCAAGGGTTGTACAGCAGCGGGCCTCCTGAGATCAATCAAGCCAAAACACATCATATGGTTTTAGTATAAAACTGTTCCACTTATTTTAAATATTTCCAGCTGTAATTAACTAACTTCAGCTACCATTACTCACTCCTATTTAATGTACCACCACTACAGTTCAATTGCAGATTTACTTTCTTTCCATAACCACTAACTAGCTGTTGGTTTTATGAACCCTGTTTTTCTCCTACTCTGATAAACATCCATTATATGATAAAATCTGACTTAATTTTAGAAGTGTTCTGGTCACTGTTCTTTATTACATGTGTCAGTAATCATAAAAAGAGCTAATCCTGCAACAAGGAGAAAATCCAATATTAAATTACATAGTAGCTTTGTACAGTGTAATCTTTTCACTCTGAGAGATTAATTTTATCAGCATGGCATTTGCAGCTGGTAGATTCAAGAGATACACTACTCCTCTCGGGAAATAAGTCAAAACCATGGCATGAATATTATTACTTTTAGCTTTATCTTGTGGCTAAAAGAAAATGAGCTCCCTATAATTTTTATCAGTTTCCCCTATTTATTTAGGCAAAGCTGAGGGTAATGGTAGAAACGTGATTCACATGGTAATTATTTTTGTCAAAACTGTTTTCATTCCTTCCTAAAAGTGAGTTTTTAAGTTAGAAGGAGAAAAGTGCATTTTTCCCCCTGATGTGACAATGTTGTGTGCTGTACAGTGACAGTGGTGTGGCAGCTGCCTCTGTGCTGTGATGCAGAGCTAACTTGCTTGCAGCAGTGCTTCTACGGGCTTTTGCTCTGAGAAGTACTTCTGCTGGGGCTACCTCAGCAATCTCTGCACTGCACATTAAATACCTTGAACATTTTTATCTATTTTCATCTGTTAGCTCTTTACAGTTATATGGTGCTTCAGACTGAATTTTTGGGTTGCATTTTTTGGTTTTGTTTTGTTTTTTGTTTTGTTTTGTTTGTGTGCTATTTCATGCACTTGTGTTCTTCCTCTGCAGCACAGTAATATTGAGAACACTGCAAAAGTGAGGCAGTGTCAGACAGCTCAGTTCCCTTCAGGTGTAGTACAGAGCAGAAAGCAAATGGAAGGTATAGGTATTTATCTCCACTCCAAAGTTGCCACAGGCCAGTTTGGTTCCTGGAAAAATTCCAGCTACCCTAAGAGTTGCCCTAACTTGTACCATAATTGCTGTGTTTCCCATAGGACTTTTCAGCTCTCTGCATGGCAGGTACTGAAGAACATCCTGGCCACACCCCAGACTGCTGTCATGCTGGCTCAAACACAGAAAGATCCTTAGCAAATTTCTTTTTTTTTTTTTTTTTTTTTTTTGGAAGACCTCTTCTGGCACAGGTACAATGTGATGAAAAGCAGAAGAGGAAAGTCAGGGACAGCAAATGTCTCCACCATATAGTAAAAAGTTCTACTGCAACAGAAACCCCTGGCTCTCTTGCTGGATCTAGCATGAGAGTTCTCCTGGCCAATAACTTCTCTGGTATGTTTATGATAGGTCTATTAATATATAATTGCTTCAATTATTGTCTAATTTAACAAAGCGTTCCTAAACCTTTGCAAAGACCCTTGCATGCATCTATGGTTATTTACTTGGCATTATGGCAAGTAAAACCATGCTCCTTATGTCCCTCATTGAACATCCAAAAGCCCTAACAGTTTTACACTCACCCTACTCAGGACACCCTAAGCTTGCTGCTTTTTCACAAGTATTGTGCCATCACCTCAGCTTCCAATTTTGCCTACAGTCCTCCATTCTTTACAGTATTCCCTTTTCCATTTCCTATAGAGTCGCCATTCTTAATTCCTACATTTCCATGCACATAATCTGGTTCATATGCCATTCTCAAATATGGTTTTTTGTTCCATGTGAGCAAGGGAGAATACAGGAGAGGAAATGAGCTGAAGCAACCTTTTTGTTTGTCAGCAATGAAATACGGTGTCAGCAAACTGTCACAGCCCAAGAGTGGAGATGACTGGGTACAACTATAGCACTCCTGAAAAAAATATCTGGAGAGCCTTAAGTTTTCATCTTCAGTTTTTACCTTTGCTCTCAACAAATAATGCACTTCAAGTAAAATTTCTCATCTCTTACTGAGTTGTTTTTTTTTGGCATTTACTTTGATGTGCATGCATTTAGACCTTATATATGAGTTTTATGCAGAAGGAGAGAGCTACCATCGAATCATTCCACACATGTCTGGCCAATAAAACGTTACATTTAAAGAATTAGCATATAAACACTAGGTACATTGAATGAAAAGTCATATTGAGTCATCTGCATGGTAGAGCAAAAATTCTTTAGCTGCTTCATCCCTGCAAACAGGCACAGATAAAAGTATTACCATGCCAAGCAGGTAATACTGGTATGATCAAAATGGAAAAAGTGACTTGCATGAGGTGGAACAAAACACACCATGGGAAAATGAATTGACCTGCTATGATGACTCACATCCAGCTAACCAATCCAAAGTACAATCTTTGAAGCCTGTGAAAAGTGGAGGAAGCAGATGCTGTAAGTGCATGTAGACATAGGGGTACAGAAAGGATACACAAGACCAGAAGCCTGAAAGTGGACAGACACATGCACATCTGGTGTTATCAGGGTTACAGAAGCATGAAGGATTGTACCAGTAGAAAAGTAGTTAGCCTTTGATTTTAACTTTGTGAAATTCACTTGCTATCCTAGAGTGATTCCAAGGGCAATTTAATGTCACTTCTGCCTAGTCATAGTCGAATTCCTAGCTAAGTAGGTTGGAGGTAATGCCAGCTGATTGTGAAAGTGGCTGCTGATAAGCCTGTCAATGCTTGCAAGAGTGTGGAGAGTAATCAAGCATTCTTTTAAAAATAATATTGGAAGTTGGAGTAACCTATCTCATATTCCTTGAATTATCTTATTTGTGTATGTCACCACCTGTGTATCTGAAAGGACAGGAAACAGTGCTAAGTACCTAGGCCTACCAACACACCAGTTTGAAAGGAATGAAACACTGTGGTTTATAATCAGTCTGAATGAAAAAATGTACAAATCAGCTGAATGTTGGACTCTACAGAAAGAAATACCACTTTAGGAACTCATTACAAAAATTTCACTCTCTGTATGTGACACCAAGAACTTTCTGGATCTGCAGAGGGAATCCATGAAGTATTAGGGATAAACTCATAAGCTTCTAAAATATAATTTGCATTATATATTCCTTGGTGTAAGGTTTACATACTAGCATTAGTCAAGCCCTGTCCAGCTACTTTATGTCAGGATGAATCATATATGACAAATGCTGCACTGAAATCTGCCCTAATTTATGTAAGTTTTGCAAAGGTGTTGACTGAAGTATGGTGTCATACCACAAACTGGCTCATCCAGTGTCTCTCAAACTCTCCTCTTTAAGTCTGAGTCAGACAATGGGAGGTCCTATGGATGTCCTACAACAATGTGAGAAACAATGTGAGCCACAGTTATCACCTCTGATGGAAAAAAAAATTAGAAAAAGGCATGTATTGTAAAAATTTCCTTCATCAACTAATTTTTTGTTCAAAATAACACTGCTGCATTTTGTTGCCTGCTTGCACCACATACATTTTTATACAGCCAGGAGAACAATAAAATAGAAGACTAAACAACATTTTTTGCATCTTATTTTTTTGCAGATTGTACTAGTACAAGTCTGTCTATAATTTCTCCTTTGAACATTGTGAAGCAAGCATTTTAGGAGGAATCCTCTGGCAGTGTGGTGAGCAAATCCTGTTGCCATTTCTTTATCCCCAGATTTTTGTGGTCAAACCAAACTTTTCAAAAGAGCTGCCTGTACTGGCATTTGTTACATTATTTAACTTTGTTCCTATTCATTATATTTGGCATATTTAAGATAAAAACCACATATTATGGACAGGTTTAACAGCAGGACATGAAGATCTTCACAGCTTTCAGAAGTTATTAGAGGTGTCTCTTTGTAAACTCATCAGTATGTGTGTTAAGGAGGTGTTTTAAAATGGGAAAAGTCATAAACTCCTCCTTGTATGGAGCATGGAACAACACTGAGCTCAGGGTCTTCCATCCTTTGTTTGATCTTCCCATTTTTTGTAAGTCTCAGAGTGTTTAGCACTGGAGTGTGTTGTTTCCAGAGAATAAGGACCACAGATGTGCTTCCTGGACCATGCTCCTGGGGAATGATTCATTCAATTCTCACATTAGAAGGAGAAACCTTGAACTGACAGCTTTTAAATCACGTCCTTGTTTTCCTCCTTACATGCTCATCATCCCCCTTGAACCTAAAATTAGGCTTGGTCCCTGCTGTCATCTCCTAGTACCTTCCAGCAGAGTGAGTCTGCTCTGTCCAGAGCAGAATGGCAAATTCCTTCTCCTGACTGCAAGGTGCTTTCACAGAACAGATTCCATGTGCCCAGCGACAGTGGCAATATGTGCAGATGCGGATATACAGAGGATCAACCCACACAAGCGTGCTCAAAAGCATGTCTGGCTTTCCATTCACCTTGGTTCAAAACCAAGGTGAATGGAAAGGGTATGAGGACACCCTTTACTGAGTGGGAAGAGCACATTCCAAATCTGGAATAGTGAGTTGGTGACAAATAACCTGGCAGTGAGTGAAGAGCTGAGCTGCCTCTTTGGGCAGCCACTGCTACAGGCACAGGAAGAGAAGCACACACCTCCAGCCAAAGGACAGATGCCTCCCACCCCACACATGATTGTCTCTGTTGGAGCACAAGCACACAGCCCATTGGAGGGAAAAAGTTTATTTTACTGTCTTCTCAAACCCCACTGTTTTGTGTAGTAAAGGAGTTCTAGATAATTGAACAGAGACTTGCAGGCTCTTCCCCATCTAAGATGCTGAAAATTAAAACTTCACTACCAATAGAAAAGATGACGTAGTGGTGTGAATCTCTCACTTGCTATATAAAGCATCAGTTAAGTGACAGAACTGAATTTCAGCAGTGTTTTTTAGGGAAATTTACCTAGTGGAGATACTTCTGTTGGGATCTTTTTTATTGTCTTGCTTGTTCCATGTAGCAAGAAGTGATGTCTGTATACTAGCAAGCATTCTTCTGCATAATGACCAACTTCCTAATTCCCTACCTCCATCCAGACATCTTGCAAACAAAGTAAAATTGTTTCTATTTGACTATTTTCGAAGTGATTTCAGAATAGAAAATACATGTGAAGTATCTGCTACAGCCGTGACGATGTAGAAAGGATCTTCCAAAATTAAACCAAATTTAATTTCTTCCATATCTTCAATGTAGTATACCTAGCAGTCTTCAAATTATACAAGCAGTTTTCAAGACAAGCCTTGTAATTGTAGTGTAATAAACAGGAAAATGCATTTTTCTTGCATTGACTATGCAGACAAACTAATAAAAATTTAATTATATATTGTAAAATACTAACAAAGGACACATATTAATTTCTGCCTCTTTGAAGGCTACTCTGTCCTTTGGTTCAAAAAGTATTCAGATTGAATGGATGACATAGTTAAACAAAATTCTTTATAAAATATGAAATGCAATGCTTTAAATAAAGCAAGCAATGTTTTAAAGTGAATAAACTGATGCTGTTGCTTTAGGTATACCCTAAGATGCAATAATTAAGAGATTCAAAGTTACCCCAGTATCTTTCATCTATTTCGCTGTTTTCCACTATTGATGTTTGCATTATTTACTAATAGAGAATTTAAGAGAAAACTTTGTGACTTTCAGCTCTTAAGGGCTAGCTTAATCAAAGCTTGAAAGAGCAATTTGTAAAATAAAAAAAACCAAACAAACCTTCTCTCTTCCAGAATGTATAAAGAATCACATATTTAGGTTCAGTCATTTATTATTTTAAAATTAGAAAAATAAAACACAGCATAGTTAGGGGAAGGCTATATTGCAAAACTCTTCTGTTTCAAGGTCATTAATCCTTTCTTCTTCAAACATTTAATTAAAGATGTGATAACATTAGAACACTACCCATCTCCTGTTGGGGCTTCTGAAATCCTATGACACTTCAAGGAAATGTTCATAGCAAGAATAAGTGCAGAGTAATGGAAAACTTAGTCCATTATCACGAAAAGCAGATGTTTGATTTTTCTTCTGCTTTCAATGCAATATGGCAGGTCCTTTGTTTTCCATTCCTAAGGGTAAAAATTGTTTAAAACTCCATAATTTATATATGTAAAGTAGAATTAATGATTTAGTAAGTAATATCAGCGGTTCAACCTTGAACAAAAGTAGAGCAAACCTTTTCTTCATTTCAACAAACTCTGAATTATAGAATCCTAAAATGGTTTGGGTTGGAAGGGACCTTAAAGACCATCTTGTTCCAAGACCCCTGACATGGGCAGGGACACCGTTCACTAGAACCAGTTGCTCAAAGCCCCAGCCAACTTGGAAAAGTTGAACTTTTTTCTAAAACCCCACCATAAACCTTGCAATTAAATCTGTTGATTATAGATTTTTCATGCCAAAATATAAGTTAAAAACTCATGCATGACTTTGGAATTTTCAGAAACTTATATGCAATGTTTCAGTAAATAGCTGTAATCATTTTAATCTGCCCTGGATTAAATTACACTGATATTCTGTATTGCATCCACTTCTTCTTGTGCATAGTTGTGCCATTACCAATAGATGGGAAACAGGGTATAAACTTACATCCTCACAAATGCTTTCATTCAGAGTAGAAGTGGCCATTTTGGGGCCTTCTACTCACCTGACTTGTATCAGTAAATCTATAGCACTGCATATTTATGGTTTGCTTTCTTTCAGGACAATTTCCTCCATAATCATTGTCTCTTGTGTATCTGGAGGCTGAGCATGACTGCACCCTAACATACAGTACTATGATAACATAGCTACTTAAAAGCAGTTTTATGCAATACATTGTGAAAAAACATTTCATATTTGTATTCACAGATCTTGAATTAATTCCGATCTTCAGCTTTTGGGAAACATGTTTTAACAGCATCTCAGCTATTTCCTACTGAACTAGAAGCTGCTATTGTCTTCCACAAGCTCTTCTGCTTTGCAAATCTTCTAGAACTACAGCGATATGAATAGTCTAAGCAGTAAAAATAACAGTATTTTTAATAGGATATATGAAAACACTCTACCAATGCCATGGTGCTTAATATGAAGACCCACTACTACAAACCATGATGTGAGAAAGTGAAGAGCTGTTTGTTCATGTTTCTATGGTGTATTATTAACAAGCACAGGCTCTATCATTATGTGATCAGTAATATGGCATATTTCTGGAGCCTGCTGAGACTTGAGGAAAATTCTAGGCTGTGCTGTAGTTGACCTAATAGCTAATACTCTTGTAAGCATTTATGGAAAATATTGCACTAATGCTGGTTGGATTACCTGTTTGCTTGGCTCTAGTTCATCTACAATAATCATGGAATCACAGAACAGTTTGGGTTGGAAGGGACCTTAAAACTGATCTAGTTCTAGACCCCTGTCATGGACCAGGACACGTTCCAAAAGTCCAGGCATCTCAAGGCCCTGAACGCTGCCAGGGATGGGGCATCCACAGCTTCTCTGAGCAACTTGTTCTAGTGTCTCACCACCCATAAAGTAAAGAATTTTTTCCTAATATTTCATCTAAATCTACTCTCTATCAGTTTAAATCCATTACCCCGTGTACTGGCACTGTATGCCCTTGTTGAATGTCCTTTTCCATCTCTCTTTAAGCCCCCTTTAGGTACCGAGAGTGCTTTAAGGTCTCCATGAAGCCTTTTCTTCTCCAGGATGAATAAACCAACTCTCTCAGCCTGTCTTCACAGGAGAGGTGCTCTAGCCCTCTCATCATCTTTGTGGTCTCCTCTGGACTTGCTCCAACAGGTACATGCCTTCCTTATTTTGGGATCCCCAGAGATGGATGCAGCACTCCAGGTAGGGTCTCACCAGAGAAGAGTAGAGGGTCAGAGTCCCCTCCTTTGCCCTGCTGGCTTGAGACTGCTTTTGATGCAGCCCAAGATGAGGTTGGCTTTCTGTGCTGCAAGTGCACATCGCCAGCTCATGCTGAGCAATGCAGCAGGTAAAACTATTCACCTAAGTCAACAGTTTCCAGGTCCAGCAAATATCTTTCTATAAACACCTACAATGTTATTTTCTGAGACACTAAGCCTGTGATGCTCCTCTCATTCTAGACCATTCATCCAGCACCCTCTCCTCAAGCAAAAATCAGACATAGTCACTATCTTTAACTTGTGGCTGAAAGGTAAGTTGGGCGACAGGATTTTTATGCAGCTGGTGAGCAAGCCCACCAGGGGAGGGACTATGGTAGATCTGTTGTTTGTAAATACAAATGGAGTGGTGGGAGATGTGGTGGTTGAAGGTCGCTTGGAGCATAGTGATCACAAAATTATAGAATTCTCGATACTTGGTGAAGTCAGGAGGAACGTTGTTGTATTCATATTGTTGTTATCACATTTCTAGAGTCCCATACCTTCTGGGTGGTTTTCTCACAAGCATCTCTTCACAGCAGTATTACTCCTGCTTCTTCATCAGGACTCCTCCAAGGCTCTCCCTGACCAGCCAGCCCACCCCCTCTTATCCCAGTTATCTTCATTAGCCACAGCTGCAGCCCAATTAAGGACATCACAGCTGCAGCCCATTTAGAACAACTAGGATTGGGGCAAGGCCACTTATACAATGCATATATTTCACCATGGCTCAAAGGCCACCTATACAATACATACTGAGGTTCAATGGCCACCTATAGAACTTTAATAGGACTTTTATACTGGACTTTCAGAGGGTGTGCTGAAAGACAAGGCAACGAGGCAAACACCCAGCCTGGATGGGCAAGAAGGTTTTGGAGGAACTTAAGTATAAAAAGAGGATGTATCATCTTTGGAAGGAGGGTCAGGTATCTTGGGAAATATTTAAGGGGGCTACTAGATCATGTACAAGAAAAATTAGGAAAGTCAAAGGTCAGTTTGAACTTACAATGGCTACTTCAGTAAAGGATAATAAAAAAATGTTTTTACAAATATATTAACGATAAAAGGAAGGGTAAGATCAGACTTTGCTCTTTATTAGATGCAGGAAGGAACTTGGTAACTGCAGATGAGGAGAAGGCAGAGGTGCTTAATGCCTTTTTTGCCTCAGTTTTTAGTGGGAAGATGACTTGCCTTCAGGAAAACTTCCCTCTTGGGTTGGTCAATGGTATCAGGGAGCACAATGGTCCCCCTGTTGTACAGGAGGAGGCAGTCAGAGAACTGCTGAGCTGCTGAATGTTCATAAATCTATGTAATCAGATGGGATCCAGCCCAGGGTGAGGAGGGAGCTGGCAGATGACCTTGTGAAGCCACTCTCCATCATTTACCAACAGTCCTGGCTCACTGATGAGGTTCCAGATGACTGGAACTGGCCAATGTAACACCCATTCACAAAAAGGGTAGAAAGGAGGATCCTAGTAATTACAGACCACTCACCCTGAGCTCAGTACCAGGCAAGATAATGGAGCAATTTATATGAAGTGTCATCATGCAGCACTTACAGGATGGCCACAGCATCAGACCCAGCCAGCATGGGTTTAGGAGAGGTAGGTCATGTTTGACCGACATAGTCCCTTTTATGACCAAGTGACCTGCCTGGTGGATGCAGGAAAAGCCGTGGATGTTGTCTATTTGGAGTTCAGCAAGGCTTTTGACACTGTCTCCCACAGCACTCTCACAGAAAAGCTGGAAGCCCACAGGCTTGGACAGGAGTACTCTTTGCTAGGATAGCTGCACCCAGAGAGTGGTGGTGAACAGCGCTGCAGCCAGCTGGCAGCCAGTTGTAGTGGGATAGAATATAAGAAAATAAAGAGCGTAGAAAGTAATCTTACCCCTAAGGAGTTGCAGCTGGGCCAATAATCAAAGATTAGCAACAGGCTTGACTTTAACAGGCCACAGCTGTAACCAATGAGAAGCAGAGTGCTATAAAAGAGTGGGGTGGCTGCTTGAGAAGGGAACTGCAGTCAGTTGGCTGCTTTGTGAAGAAGAAAGAGTCAGTGCTCTGAGGAGCTGCCCATGGGGAAACACCAAGAAGGTATGAAACTTTTGTGATAAGGAGACAACAGTATGGAACCCCTGCAATAAGATGGCAACAGCCAGTCACCAGTGGTGTCCCTCAGGGGCCTGTGCTGGAGCCAGTTCTGTTCAATATCTTCATTGATAACGTGGATGAGGGAATTGAGTCCTTCATTATTAAGTTTGAAGATGACACCAAGTTGGGGGCATGTGTCGATCTGTTGGAAGATAGGATGGTTCTGCAGTGAGACCTGGAATGGTTGGATGGATGGGCAGAGTCTAGTGGGATGGAATTTATAAGTCCAAGTGCTGTGTCCTACATTTTGGCCACCATAACCCCCTGCAGTGTTATAGGCTGGCGGCAATGAGGCTGGACAGTGCCCAGGCAGAAAGGGACCTGGGGCTACTGGGTGACAACAGGCTGAACATGAGCCAGCAGTGTGCCTTGGTGGCTAAGAAGGCCAAGGGCATCCTGGCCTGTATCAGGAATAGTGTGGCCAGCAGGAGCAGGGAGGTCGTTCTCCCCCTGGGCTTAGCACTGGTAAGGCCACACTTGAGGGCTATGTCCAGTTCTGGGCCCTCAGTTTGGGAAGGATGTTGAGATGCTTGAGCACATCCAGAGAAGAGCGACAAGGCTGGTGAGAGGCTTGGAACACAATCCCTGTGAGGAATGACTGAGGGAGCTGGGGTTGTTTAGCCTGGAGAAAAGGAGACTCAGAGGTGACCTCATCACTCTCTACAACTTCCTGAAAGGTGATTGTAGCCAGGTGGAGTTGGTCTCTTTCTCCAGGCAACGACTCTCAGAATGAGAGGACACAGTTTCAAGCTGCCTCAGGGGAAATATAGGCTGGATATTAGGAAGAAGTTTTTCACAGAAAGAGTGATAAAATATTGGAATGGCCTGCCTGGGGAGTTGGTGGAGTCACCATCCCTGGATGTGCTGAAAAAAAGATTGGATGTGGCACTTGGTGCCATGGTTTAGCTAAGATATTTAGGACATGAGTTGGACTTGATGATCTTGAAGGTCTCCTCCAACCTAGTAATTCTGTGATTCTGTAATTGCCACTATACTCTAAGTAAGTGTACTAACAGTATTAATTTGATGCTTTCCTACGTCTCCAGCCTCTCACTTCTTCATCCTGACCTGTATCACATCTGGAATGTAGGCTGAAGATGTGTTTTTCTTATTTTGCACTGGAATGGGATAGGAGGACATACTGAGCATTCTTGTGATTGCAGCTCTACGAGCACAGAGATAAGCATGGCTCCTGCCCAGCTAAGCTCACTATCAACGTATCTCCTGGTGCAGGCCCCTCCTCAAATATGAGAAATACAAAACTTTCATGAGTACAAATTAAAACTGTGGAAATTAGGATTAATAATACCTCTAAATTTTGAAACAAAGAGTAAAGGAGTGTCAAATTTGAGGGAAATGGTAGGAATTTTTCCTCATGTTTTTGATTATGGAATGCTAAGGAGAGAATTCATTAATATGTCAGGAATTTTACAACTTCTTCTAAATAGATTCAGATAAATCAGACAGATATCTTTTTTTCCTGCATTTCCTCATTTTGGTAAATGATGATAACTACTCCTGAAACTCATGGTCAAAAGATAATGGTGATAAAATACTTAGTCCTTACTCTATCTCAGAAAAAATGATGTTAGGAGTATCAAAATGGGATTGGATCTGAGTGATAAAATAGAACTTTAGGCAAGAGGACCATCAGATTTAATGAACTGAACAACTTACCACTTCCTTTTCTGATTTTTGATTTGTTTGCTATAGCATCTCTTTGCCGATTAGTGCAATTGCTACAGGGTAATTCTTATGCTATGAATAAAGCAGCATGATGAAACTCTACAGAATAAAAAAGGTTATTTAGGAAAAAGAGGAAAGCTGGGGACATATAATGTCCACACTAAAATGAAATGCATCAGTGACCATTGTAAGGCTTAAATGTGGCTGAAATGTGTTTATGCTGCATGAATTTAAACATTTTAGGGGAATCTCTGTTAAAGTGGTTCCCTTAGATACTATCATAAATCTGTTGAAGAAGGAAGTATGGTCTGCTGTTTAAAGCACAGGACTCTGAGTCAGAGGATGTAGATTATGCCCCCTCTACTGACAACTACTGACTGTGGCTTCCTCATCTTTAAGTTGGGAAATAGTACTTAGCTAGACATAGGTAACAAGGAGACAAGTCATTATTACTTATAACATTGTAATTGTAATAATCAGAATAAAGCCTTCAGGAGTACTGATTTAGTAAGAGATCTGTGGGAAAGAAGCAAATCACTTGTCTGAAGTTCTGGAAACTTGTTCTTAAGACAAAGTGAAAAGTTCTTCTGCTGTGTTGATGGACGTTCAGGAATGCAAAGCACCAGTCATTCCCTTCATTAAGCAACAGCCATCTAAAGGTCACTGGGGCTCTAAAGTAGAACTATGATCTCACAGCTGCAGTTTTTGCCCTTCCCTGTTCACACCCTTTCTGTGTTTACGAGTGTTATGCTGGAAGGTATTGATGGCTTCCATCTTCCATAGATAGGCAGCCATGTATCTTGTAATGATGTGCAGGCTAACTATACCCCGGAAGGTTTTGATATTGGAAACTGTCCAAAGTTAAGAGTATATCTTAAGATTGATCAGAATGTGAGCTGATGAGGGAGGAGGTTTTCCCTGAACCGCAAAGTGTGGCCAGTGCAAGGCTAACTCAAGCTGAGAGATCAAAATGTTTGCAAGTGTATGTGGGCAATAAAGCCTTGAGAGAAAACAAGCACTGAGGAACTCATGCACCCAGACAGGAGTATGGCACAACTGCCTACTTTTTGTGTCCATTGTAGGATAAAAATACCTTTTTTTAATGTGAAATTAAGTCAGTTATAACTTGGTTTTGATTGAGCTGGGGGTTTACTTGGTGCAGGGGTGCTAGAAACTGTTAACATATAGTTGTATGGCTATATATATATAAACTATAGACTATATAACATATACTCACATTTTTTGACTACAGCAATCTGGCAGAGCTCCAAGGGCACCCACTTAGGCCCCACTGAAGGTGACTGGATGCCACAGAATGAGGACAACTCCATCACCCCCTTCCCTATGCCTGGGAAGGCTTGGCTGCTGTGTGCCCCAGCATCTTTGGATTGCATACAGGAATGTTTAATACTGGACAAGCTGCCCCTCCCAGTGGTGACAGGAGTGGTTAAGACTGATTTCTCAGGCTCTACCCTTTTCCTCTTATGCACCACCACTGTAGACATTCACGACAAAGACAGCTCTGCTTAGCACAGAACACTTTCAGAATGGAGTGATCTCCTGCTTTACAGCAAAACTCGTGGTCTGCTGCAACATGAGAACAAATGTGTGATTTTAAAAGCACTTTTACCATTCCTTTTATGGTGTCATCACCTGGTGGCTTATGAAAATATCAGGCTTGGAGGCGTAGCTGTCTGGAACAAGGGGAGATGAGCACAAGGACTGAATATTCCCTTTTGGTCCCCAGAGCAGCCAGCCTGGCAGGCTGAGCGCCTGTTTCACTCCTCTGAGCCATGCTGGGCTGAGTCAGCAGAAAGCAGGCGTGATGTGAACAGCTGATCCATGACTACACAACACGAGAATCCGTTCTTTTTGCTGCCAATAGAGACATTTCAACTTTTGCTACAGAGAAGCCCCTTTTCACTTTAAGGCAGCAGCCCTTAGGGTGGGTTGAGAACAGAACACTGTGAGGAATTACATGCCTGTCTGCTGCACAACTTTCTCAAGGCCACCACTCTCACTGCTATGTCACAGCTTGTGTTCCCAGCTGGTGAGGTTTTTCCCTTGCCACAGCCAAGCTCTGCAGTCACATTTCGAGTGCTCGAGGTCACTGCCTTCCTGGGGTCCCCCTGGATGTGCTGACCCTCTGACAGCTGGGGTTCATCTGGGGAGGGAGCACAGTGCCCTTCCTCCCTCAGGCAGCTGAACTGGGGATACCAAACCCTGCATCTCATAGTCTTAAATAGTCTTAGATGAGGGGATGATACCGAGCCCATCAAGATTTGAGTCTCTCAAAGTTTGAATAACACTTTGTACCTTTTTTGAAATTGTTAATCAGGAGCTGTAGCTGGACAGGTATGATTAAGTAATTGCATAGTGAGAATCACATGGGCCAAACTCTTTTTGGTGGTGCCCAGCAACAGGGCGAGGGGCAATTGCCATAAACTAAAACACAAGAAGTTTCTCATCAGCAAGAGGAAGAACTCCACATTCAGGGTGGCTGAGTACTGGAACAGTCTGCCCAGGGTGAATGTCTGGAGACATTCCAAACCCACCTGGACGTGTTCCTATGTCACCTGCTCTAGGTGACACTGCCTTGGCAGTGTGAAAAACGTCAATCACTTGGAGTTTTTTTAAGATTTTAAAAGTTTAATAGTAATAAAATGGTTATAAAAATAGTAATACAATTAGAGTAATAATTTGGAAAATTTGAATTACAACAATATGAGACAACAGAGACAAAGAGTTACAGACATCTGGGTACCTTTTTCTGGGCAGCATGAGCCTGAAAAAGGATCCCTGTTAACAAAGGATTAACCCTTAAAAACAATAGCCTGCTGCATATTCATACACTTCATACATGATGCATAAATTCCATTCAAATACAGGATTCTGTCTGGTCATCATCAACTTCTTCCTCTGAATCCTAACAGTGCCGTCGAGGCGGGAATAAGTTAGTTTCTTCTGATAAGAAGGCAATAAATTCTTTTTCTCTGAAAGATTTAGGTGTCCTGTGGCTGTGGTCTCGCTGCAAGTCCTTTCTTTAAAAAGAGTACCCTACATAGCATAGTTTCTATTTTAACATTTTTTATAACCTAAAACTATATTTAACACCCTACTTAAGAGAATTAATACAGCATTACTTTCTAACACAATACATATAATATTCATTTTAAGATTTGTGAAAAGCCAATCATAAAATACGCATTTTTCACAGTAAGGAGTCCTGGACTACTGATCTCCCTTCCAACCCTAATGATCCGGCTGTTCTGTCTGCTTGCACGCTTGGCTAACCTTTTGTTTTGAGAATAAAATAATCCCAAAACGCTCTGTCCGGACAAGAGCTACCACGAGTGAGGACGGCAGAACCCAGCAGACTCCAGACGCAAAATGAGGGAAGAACTGCGCCTGCAGATTAATTAGCGCCACAAGCGACAGATATAACCACCAAATAGGAACTTGAGCACTGATTAATAAAAAAGTTATTCCATTTAGAACCAGTAAACGCTCATACGTGTGTTTATTAATATGTGTAAAAAGCATAAAGTTTTGATGAGGGGTGAGCCCGCCTTTTGCGGGTCTCGGGGCCGGGCGCTCCCCTCAGGAGCGACTCCCGCTCCGGGGGCGGCACCGGGAGAGCGGCGCGGGAGGCGGGACAGGGCGCGCGCATGCGCGGCGCTCCCGGAAGCGCGGCGGCGGACCGGGAAGGGGAGTCCCGGGCTGCGGCGAGGCGCGGCGGCGGTGTCGGTGACGGCTCTGCCCGCCCGCCCGGCGTCGGCCATGACGAACTTCATCTCGGTGCAGCTGAAGAAGGCCTCGGAAGTGGACCTGGCCAAGCCGCTGTGCAAGTTCATTCAGCAGAGCTACCCGGGCGCCGAGGCGCAGGCCGAGCACTGCCGGGCCGCCGAGGAGCTCAGCAGGCTCCGCAAGAGCGCGCTCGGCCGCCCGCTCGACAAGCACGAGAGTTCGCTGGAGACCCTCCTCAGGTAGGGGCCCTCCACCCCTGTTATCTCCCGGTTCCTCCATCTCCCCCTGCCCTGGTTCCCCGCGAGGCCCCGGCGGCAGCTCCGGGCCCTGGGCGTGGCGGAGCCGGAGCCAGGTGCGGGCGGGCCCAGGTGTGGGCGGCCTTTCCTGCCGGCAGGAGGCGGCCGGGGCTGCCGGGCCGGCTCCGGTGTCCTGCGGCATGCCGGTGTCCCCGGCCCTCGCCGCGCCTCCCGGGTGTCCTGGGGTGTCACATGATGGCAGCGCAGGGAGGGGAAGGCCTTGTCCCCATCATCGTCCCCTTCCCAGGGTTTGTGTCTGCCAGTAGCTCTTAGGTGTACGTAGAAATTGTAAAAACAGAGAACGGGTTTGGAAGAGAGTTTAAAGATCACCCAGTCCCAACCCCCTCAGCCGCCACGGGTAGGGACACCTCCCCTAGACCAGGTTGCCCAAGGCCTTACATCCAGCTTGGCCTTGAGCAGTGCAGGGCTGGGGCGCCCACAGCCTCCCTGGGGAAATCCCTCTGCCGGTGCCTCACCTCCGTCACACTAAGAAGTTTGAATGTGAATTTCCCCTTTTCCAATTTGTACCCATGACAGACCATTTTGTTTTCTATATAGGGTTGGTGTTTCTTTCTCTTCAGTGTTACCTTTTGCTATTACAGCTTTCTTTTCACTTCCTGTTCAGTTCTGTGTGTGGATTTGTTTTTGTGTTTTGTTACCAGCGTGATTTCCTTTTGTTTTCTATGTTTAGCAGCTTCTTAATGTATTTGTTAAGTCACATCCTTTCCTTTTTTCTGCTTAACACAGTTAGTTTGCTGTCAGAAAGTTTAATAGAGTTTCTGTGGTGCTGGAGTTACCATAGGTTGGATGAGCAAAAGATTCATCTGTGCCTTCTGCCTGGTGAAGTGCATAAAGCCTGCATTAGGACTAACAGCTCCATTGTCCTACCTGCCCAAAGCACTTAGGGATTGCAGTGTTGCGAAGAAAGAGAAGGAGAGGGTCCAGAGGAGGGCCACAAAGATGATAGGGCTCTGGAGTATCTCCCTTACAAGGACCTGGGCCTGTTTAATCTGGAGAAGACTGGAAAGGATTGTAGGGGTGCAGAGAAATACCTCACAGGCGAGTTTTGAGAGGATGCTGCTGGTCCCTTCTCAGTGGTGCCCAGTGACAGGATGAGGAGCAGTGGCCATAGGTTAAAGCACAAGAAGTTGTACCTCAACATGAGGAAGAAATTGTTTATGTTGAAGGTGACAGAGCATGGGAATGGGTTTTCCAGGGAGGATGTGGAGTCTCTGTCTCTGGAGACGTTGAAAACCCACTTAACAAGTGCCTTGCCAAAAAGAAGGCAAGTTTTGTGAAATAAGTTACTGATGATTATCAACCCTTCACTGGGTATTTGGGCTGTAAAAGCTCTGACTCCACTGATTGTGTTTTACAGTAGCTTTGTAGTTCCCTGCTCTATTTCTGTCTACTGCTGTGTATGCTTTTGAAGGTACTTGAGTTTATGCCTTTGAAGGTCGGGGAAATTGTGAGCACCTGTGAACTGAGAGAGGAACTTTGGTACCCAAATTGAAAAGCAGATTATGTTTCCTTGGAATCGAGCTTCCTTTTCTGAAGGTGCCAGTCAGGTTTGTTGTTAGTTTCTGTCTGAAATCCCTGTTTGGCACAGCCACATTGTGTGACTTCACACGAACAGTTGCCTTGCAGCACCAAAAGAAGGCAACCCACTTTTCAACTTTGATCCTTGCACCTTTTCTGGAAGGCAGAATGTATGCATGGCATTCTGAGCAACTTGAATGAGTTCAGTGGAGTGTCAGACAAACATCAGAGATGGTACAAAACTAAATAAAAGTAGTGTTTTGAAAGCCAAGAGGCTGAGCAGAACCTCCCTCTTTCAGAGCCAGCCAATTATTAAATGAATTTATCCATAGTATGCAACTTCACCTCAGGTTTTCCCTCTGAATAATCAAGGGAAACCACTTGCAATTGCATAATTACCTAATTACCAGCTTTGAGTCAATTCCACGTGCAGTGATCTGTTCTCTCTGCTGGTGATGGGTGATCAGCAGATGAGTTTAGCTGGCCCAGATGCTCTTGCAGTAGTCTGGAGCTGTTGGGTGTAGCTCTGAACTGATGTAAACATGAAATTATATCCCTCCCAAGCTGAAGTTCCTCTCTTAAAACGTCTGCATTTTTAATTGTATTGCTTGAGAATATTTGTTCTTTTTATAGTGGCAGTGAGATAGGATGAAGGTCTGAATTAACTGTAAGTTAGTGAAGATAAAACAATCAGATGCATATTTTCCCTTATTTCTAACAAGTTATGCCTGTTTAGTCCATTTCTGACCATTTATATTCATTGAAGTTGCTAGAAAATAATTTTGCTCTTACTCTGTAAGAGTATTCTGACATATATTCTCTTAACTATTCTGTAAGGCACAGTTATTTTAAACTGTCTGCACATCCAGAAGTTTGAAGTATCCAGTGCCTGAATGCCTTGTGTTTCCTCTGAAAATCTCTGCCTCTCCAACTTCCAGTGTTTTTCTGTTGGTGTTTAAGAACAATGCTCAGTCTTAATGTTTAATTTCATTGAAGTTGGAGTTTAAAATGTTGTTGGTGAAGTAAGAATAGAAGAACTAATTAGAACATTGCATACCATTTGCATAGTTTTACTTCCTGGTGGCTTTTTATAGACCGTAATACCTAGTAGAGCATTGTAGACCATTTAACTGTTAAGAAATGAGGGCTTAGTCTTCTGCCAACTAATCTAGGATTTGCCCATGGTTTTGTAATTTCTAGAAGCCTTGTTTTGCTGAGTAGTCACTACAGACTTTTTTTTTTTTCTTTTATGGAAGAAGTGAGCCCTGTTGGAGCCACATCTTCTAGATGAGTGTTGACCAATAAAGCTTGAAAGCGTGTGGTGTGCTGTTGTTCAGCTGATGAATGCAAATACTTCTCTTGGAGAAACATTTGAGATAAAGGTGCCCCTTTTCACTGGGAAAGACCTCAGCCTGCTTCCAAGCTTGCTTTGTTTTGTGAGAATCTGAGTGCTCTAAAGGTGATGTAGGTGAGCTTGGTACAGATGTTTCCCCTTAAATTCTGTCGTGGCAGATTTGATTTAGTGGTGGTTTTCTTTTCTTTTTTTTTTTTTTTAAGTTCTGAGTGTAATTATAGCTTCAAGGGATTCCTTGCTTCCTCCAATATTAAAGATAGCCTGGATTTTATTTCCTTTTTCTGGAGACATGGAATATTGGTGCAAGCTTAATTGGTTTAATTTTGCTAACAACTCCTGCAGTTTTTTTTTTTTTTTAGAAGAAAATCGGGAAATAGAAGGGGGGTGGGAGGAGTGCATGGTTTTATTTTGAATGCTCAAATTCCCTTAGGGCTGAAAGTTGCAATTGTGATTTCTAGCTGTGAGTTCAGGACTCTGGTTCTTATCTTGAAGAGCAAAGACAGATCTTTGGTCTTTTTGATGCTCTTTTGAAGGAGATTTTTCTTTATGATTCTTTGGAGGAGGCACATTATTTGCGTTTAATGCAGTACATAAATTTTAGTTAAATTCTAATTTAAACCTTGACTGCCTACTCATTTGATGACCTCTTTTTGCTGGCATTTAGGAGTATAATTTAGTATAATGCCAGTTGTGTTGAGAGATTGCTGTATTTTGAGCACTAGATCTGTGTTGCTGACATGTGTCCCTCCCTTTCAGTGCTGCAGTTGTAGTTCCTCACTGGCACAGCCAAGCTCACCACTCCTCTGTGTTGTACCCTGTGTTCTTTGTATCTTGATGGTTTAAATTACTGTAAATTTAGTTTTAAATTACACCTTTATATTTACTGTCCTCCTCTGTGTGTAACTGACTTGTGCATCCATTGTGGCTTTTCTTTCTGTAGTTACTTTCTGGTTTTCTACTGATGGTTTTGTGCTGTTCTGTGGTTAACATCTTCATGTACCATTTTTGTATGTTTAATTTTATGCATACTGTTATATTTATACCGTTTATATTTATAAAACTAAAAAACTTTATGTGGTTGTATTCTGGGATTTTTTTTTTTCTGTCTGCAGAGTTTTAAAGAGCTCTTAACTCTTGAGTAGATTTTCAAGTTCTCTAATAAGAAGAAATAACATCACATGCTTAAAATAGTAAAGAAAACAGCAAACATAAATTCTGAACTTGTTTAAAACCAACCAAACAAAAAGCCCTTTTTAGGAGGAGTTATACACCTCTCTGGCTTATTTTGTCTGTGGTAATGTTGACACAAAGAATAGCCTGTTTGCTGGGAGCCAAGGCTTGGGCACACCCGGCTTCACAAGGACATTTGACAAGCTTTGCTCCTTTAGTCCATCCTCATGGCAGATGAGGACAGTGTAATCGTGGAATGTGGGAGGACAGCTTGGCTTTAGTGGCAGCTTTTAGTTAACAAATTAAGCTGAGTCAAGAGGAGACAGCATGCAAAGTCTCCTTTTCTTTGTGATACTATGTTAAAGCAAGTATGTTGAGACCAGACCAGAGCAATGGAGGAAGTATATTTAAATATATAGTAGCAGTAATCTTCAGGGCTAGTTATTATTTTTAACCATACCTTTCACAAAGTTGGTAAATTGTTTAATCTTGATAAAATTGCCATCACAGTAAATGTTTGCAGACTTTTGTTTAGCCTTACAAGCAATTTCTTTCAATTCATTTATTGGTGGAGGTCCTGTTGCTGTTGCAGATTATTGTAGTTTTTGACATGGCTTAGTATATTGTGTCTTAAATTGCAGTGGCTCATTTGAAGTCAGAAACCTGTAGTCTGATATACATTGGCAAATACAATTAACTGAAGAATACACTAACACTGTTTTTATTATATATGAGTTTTGAAAATTTTTCTTGAATTTTTAAACAAATGTTTATTGTCTGTACAACACAGGTCTTGTACATGCATCTCATGCCTGTATCTGTTGTGATCAATATTTAATAGTGAAAGGAGCTGGGAACAATGTTAGTCCTGTTTCATAGTCTCTGAAAACCATTACTGCAGCGTGTTTTGTATATTGGGAATATAAATTCTTTATAAAACAATTTGCCCAATATAATGTTGAGCATATAGCTGCATGGCCAGTGCTGCAGGAAGAGCATAGGAAACAGGTTTCACATGTTATGTGTTCTTAGCAGTTAAAGGGTTTCATGTTCTGCATCTAGCCTGTCATGTTTAACAAATGGTGCAGGTGTAAGTCACCACTCAGGAAAACTTGGAATTCCTTTCTGTTACCTGGATAGATTGGGAGGGACTGTGCTATATTCAGTACATTATCTTTCTGGCATCCTTTCCTAAACATTTTCCACTGTGACTAGTCAAAATATTGTAATGCAGAAGTTGTGGATTTAATTCACTGTGACTACTAGAATATATTCCAATGAATATTAAGTTTACAACTAAAGAATTTTATCAATGATTGGTCTCTCCAACTGGTACTGTGCAAGGCAAATGGCATCTATTTCAAAAACATTGAAATTGGGTTATAATGGTAAGATCAGGAGAGTACAGTGTAGCATGTTATTATTATGTTAAATGCTGTACTTAATTTACTTTTGCAGCATGACTTAATGTACTCATTGTCTGCCTGTATGTGTACAGGGACTCCTTTGCATGGTGCCCTTTTCTAATCCACCATCCATCAGGCAGTGATACCTGGATCAGCTTTGTCTGTGATACTGTTTTACTTCCGAGTGAGACAGGGCTCCCATGTTATCTGTGAAAAACCACCTCCTGCTGAACTTGTTCCTCTGCTGAAAGAATCTCTTTAGACAGAAACTGTCCAGCCTGCAAATCCTCCATTTCTACAAATGAGCTTCTTAATTAATTGTGTGTAGGATTTTTGTGCCCTTCTCCCTACTTTATATGCCAGTTTAATAAACCAAAACTATTAATTTCATTTATCTAATAGCTGTGTGTTTATTTTCTCTTTTTTTAGATACTATGATCAGCTGTGTGCAATTGAACCAAAGTTTCCATTCTCTGAAAATCAGGTAAGAAGACTGCCAAACCAGTTACTGAATCATGGCACCTGTGATGTGTGACTTCAAAGCCTGTACCTAATCCTCTAACAAGTACTTTTATTGAACAAGACAGCTAATCTCTCTGAGCCTTATTTTCCTAATCTCTGTTTATTTTCTAGTTGGTGCTCACATACAGTCTATGCTGTAACTTCACCTCTAGTGGACATAAATGCCTTTATTTTACAGATTGAGAAGCATTTTGGCTTTGGCTAGGTGATCACTGTGGTCTAGGGCAGAAAGGATTGGGCTCTGCTGATTCCTCTTCAGCTCTCTGCTTTCCAAGAAGTCTATTTCATGCTATGTTCTAAAGGATTTTAAATGCATAATTTCTATGGGAAAACCTATAGAAGTGGATGGAATCTGATCTTTGTTTTCTGAAGCAGGAGAGATGTTTCCTTTACAACAGAATAATCCATTTAAGAGCTTATCACTTTATTCCTGCCTGTGCATGACATAGTTTTTATATAGGTATAGTGTTCATTAGGGTTGGGAGTTTTTTCTTGCCATATTTCTTTAGAATCATGTCTCTAGAGAGACATTCAGCTGAACTTCTCCCTATTGAAGGCTTCTTCAGGTGGAGACTGGAATAGATCTGTAGACTCCTGTATTTTGTTGGAGAAAAGTGTGGATTTTCTTTCAATGTGTTTACAAATATGGCAGAATTTATATTTCTTCATCTACAAATCATATTTAAATGGTAATATTATGATCAAAAGGAGAAATTTCTCAGTTTCTTTCAGTCTTACAGGTTTTAAGTAATGTTAATTTGTTTCTAACTTCTACATGAGTTTTGCATGTAGCTGCATTTGCTTGCAGCCAAGAGCTGCACAGTGATTTTCAGTGAGCAAATCCTTTGCTGTGGTAATCTGCAAACCCTGAGACAAGGAAAACTGGAAAACTTAGACAGCAAGATCTGCATGTCTGTAAACTGTTCCACCTAACGGGAGAAGTAGTGGAAGCAGCAATGCAGCTGGGGACCAGAACATTCTGCACTAGCACTGCTGCTAGAGGAAAATACACTCTCAAGCAGTACTGTAGCTCTTTCTGAAGTGGTTCTCCCCGAGCACTTTAAACTGAGGAAGTTTGCTATCTTTTCTGGTTTGATACCAGTTGCCTACAATTACTTGATCAGGTGAAGAAGGAATTGAATTGTGGAACTTGTAAGCAGATTGAATGAAGTGTTTGCATTGCCCCTGAAGTATATGCTGGAAGTATAAATAAAACACAGTGTTTCTACCTCCATTCTCTTTCCTGAGGGCATTTCCTGCTAATGCTGCTATTGAATTCACTCATAATAATGAGTGGATTTTGGTATTTCACAACAGATCCAAATACACAGGTAATTTGGCACACTGGAAACTGCCTGATTGGGTCGTTTCCTTAAACTGTGATTATACCAACCCATCAGGCTTACTGGGAGAGGAGAAATTGTTCAGAAACAAATTTATCTGTTGCTCAGAGTATGAACAGAGCTGAAAAATGTTTCTGACAATTTCTGTCTTGTCTACTTGAAATGTTTTGAGCAAACGAACAGAAAGGAAAAAATGTAGCATAATTTTGTTTTGAATACTTCTTGATGATTTCCTGAAACTTCCAGAATGTTTGTAATGTTCCAAGAAGTAAATGAAAGGTTTTATGCAATTAGAATATAAGGGCTAAATAGATAGATTTGGGGTATTTTAAGGTTATATTTGATTTTAGAGGTAAAGATCTTTGTTTTTCACAACTTCCAGGTCTGTGTAACATTTACATGGAAAGATGCTTTTGACAAAGGATCGCTTTTTGGAGGATCTGCCAAACTGGGTATGTGAATGTAGCAAAAAACCCAAGTATTAATGATACTAAACTTTGAGAATGTTTTTATGTAGTTGAATTAATGTCTTTCTAGCATTCTGAACATAGCTTTCAAGTGAATTCAGCTGTATTGGTAACGGATTAATAACTTCTTTAACATTGATAATGAACATGGAAGCACCATGCAAAGAATTTTTACAAAATTGAGATTTTATATTAGATTTCCAGAGGCACAAATAGATGTGCAGTCTGATAATAGTTGTACTGTCTGCTTCTCAGATGTCTTCTGGGAACAACTCCAGTTGATACTAATCAAAATTGTTCATGTTAACATTAAGATCCAGTAGATTTTGGGTAATGCAGCTCTTCCTGTTCTAAATGAGTAAGATGAAGAGTGCTTAGGAGTGAGTGAGTCCACTCCAGAAGAGTGGTAGCTGATGGTAGCTGACTTCAGTAACCTAGTCTTGATACCACATTTTCAAGAGAATAAAATTATTTCTCTGTGCTCCAAAATTACTCTTCTATCACTTCTTTTTGAAATATTTTCATACAGATTTAATCACTTGGGAACAAAAAAAAAAAGTATTTTTTCCCATGAACATAACGAGTTTGAGTCTGATTTGTTTAGTCATAGAGGGACAATCCTGCACACAAATTCAGGGTCACTTGCCAATATAGAAGTTAGAGTAAATCCTTTGAGTGAGTGAGGAGTGGTTCAGTTGTGTGTCATCATTCTTTAGTATTTCTATTTATACCTAAATGTTCATCATGATCAGCATTGCAAGATGACCATGGCAATTTTGAAGTTCCAGACAAAGCCTGAAAAAGATGTTTGACCTTTACTCTGGTTTTATTTTTATTAAAGTTTTTTCCTGCTTTATTCAGCTCTCTGTTAGCAACTACTGGAAATCTTTGCAGTTTTCTATGTTCTGAATACACATGCTAACAGTTGCACTTGTGTAAACTATATCTGTAACAATACACCTCTGCCTACCTGTGCATACTCAGATCATCCTTGTTTTCTGTTCCAATTGTTCTAAGAAGTCCTGGATAATTGGAAACCTTCCTGGAGATGCTTTGGTTTTTTTCTCAGAATTTGGCTTGTTCTTTCTTCTTTGGTGTAATATTTAATGAGGATTGAATCTATTTCTTTGTAAAGAAATTCAGAAATGTTTAATTATGATGGAAACATAGTCTGTGAATCACTAGAGATCTGTAATAATTGTGAGAAAAAAATCAGTAACCATAACAATGATGATGACCTTAAGAATTTGAATAAATGTGATGTTACTGCAGCTTGAGGAAGCTTGCTTGTCTGCAGGTTAATTATATGCTAGTCTAAATAATCTGTGAGGTAGATGGGCAAAAATTTATGCAGCAGTCTGTGTCAAATATCAAAGAAGTTTTTAACTGAGATGTGAGTAATGCTCAGTTAACAAACAATGGGATTAGGGTAATTTTGAAACTTTGAAGCGGATCTTGGTGGGAAGAAATTAACAAAAAGAGATCAGAATTGGTGGTGAGATTTCTCAGTGTAAAGCAAATTTATCAGTAATCCAGGAAGAAAAATTTCTCTTGACTTCTAAGAGGAGTTTCCATATAGAAATTCAGCATAAAACTCCTGAGACTTCTGTGGCAACAAGATGCAGGGATGCAATTTGAGAGTTCTGGCTCTTGCTGTGATGCTGAACTGTTTGCTTCCCACCTTCCCCTGGATCCCAAGTCTGTATCACAATGGTAGCTGACAGATACTGTGACTGCTGGAAAAGTGACTGAGTTCACAGCATGACATGTCATCTGAAATATATTGACTAAGTTAATAGGTAGTGCTGGAAACAGATGAGTCTGTGGAAAATCTGTGTTGGTGCAGTGAATCACATTTGTGCTGTGGCCCAGAGTATAAAGTAATTCTGCACTTCACAAACTTTCAGGTCATGTTTTCTGTCCCGTCTTGAGTTTTTGTGTTTTCCAAGTCTAAACAACTTTTGTCCAAGTTCAAGACCTTATTCTGAGAAAAATTCTGGAAAATTTTAGAGAAGGGAGATGATCTAGGTAAAATAGTGACTGTGACAGTGTAACTCAGAAAAAAGTGGGAAAAATGACATGTCAGATTTAGGCTTACTTGCTGAAAACTTGGTGCAGGTTAGTGAGCACTAACACAGAAGCTTCAGAGTGGTGTTAGATAAATATGTAGCTGTTTAAGGAGGTTGGGTGTCAGTGAAATGAAAGAAATGTACATCTTGAGTACCTTCATGTTTTACTGATAACCGTACCTGGGTTTGTGAAATTGAAAATTCAGTAGTTGTCCCTCCCGTATTCTCCAGGAGGACTGTCTAGATACCTTTTGACACTGGTGGGAGCTATTATCTACAGTATTTGTTTTTTTTCAAGCACTTTCCTAGGGCAACTAACCTTTTGAAAGCAATTAATATTCAAAATGGTTCCTGTTCAGGTATTTCTAGTCTCAGAAGTGTGGGCTCCATCCTCTGGGCTGAAGAAGTATTGCAGGAATAGCTTTGAGCAGTCTACACTGCTGCCTAGTGAGATCAAGTTTTAACTTAGTAAATCCTTAACTGTTTCAGTACATGTGAAAACAAGATATTTTTCAGCATTTTCAGGCTGAAACATAGCTTTAAAAGTGAAAATTTCCCTACATTTAAGTAGATAGAAAACAGAACATGTCCTTGTAATTGGTCAGCTATTGCAAAGTGATTAATGTGTGGATGTTCATATTTCAGATGACCACTTGGTAATGAATACTTCAAGAGCCAAAAGGCTGCACTCTAGTTAGAAAGACTTGGAAATTATTTTGTATACATTTTCATGCTACGGCTTTTATGTTTTGTGTTGCTTTCTGTAGTTGCTCACATGGAAACATTTTGTAGTACTAAATTAGACTTTACAGTCTTCAGATTGAAGATGACTTCAACTTTAAAAGTTCAGTAGGATTGGGGTTTTGTTTGTTTGTTTTTACTTGAAACTGTTGGTACCTTTACTGATAAGAGTACTGTTGGCCTCATGTGTAGGATGCTAGAGAACTGAAGTTTATTTTCTTAACAGTCTGGCTAACTGTCTGTCTTGCCTACAGCTCTGGCAAGTTTGGGATATGAGAAGACCTGTGTTTTGTTCAACTGTGGAGCATTGGCAAGCCAGATTGCAGCAGAACAGAATCTGGATAATGATGAAGGACTAAAAGCTGCAGCTAAGCACTATCAGGTACAGAGGCTCCTGCTTCTGTTTATGAATTCAGAATTTGTACTGTTAAAACATCAAACAAGTATCTCTCAATTTTAAAACAATATGTTAAAATATATATGTACATATTTTCCTGCTCTTAATTGCAAAGATGGATTGGCTGTGTACCTTATCTTGTGTCATATTTGTTTATCAGATTTGGAGGATATGATTCTATAGAGTTCTGCATACTCCTTCCTTCAAGCGAATTGGTAGCTAAACCTTCAGCTTAAGATTTAATAATTTTAGCTAGTATAAATTTTAGTTTTCACAAGTATTGCAGTAATAATCTCTTATGTCTTTCTGGAATGCATTAAAATCTTAGGCTGTTAGGTGTAACCAATATACCATTATTTACAGTCTGTTATGATAATGGTCTCACTGTAAGTGGCAACAAGAACAAGAGGTCACAAGAGGTTGTTTTTAGTGACTACACAATAAATGGGAGATCATACACCAAAGAAACTTAAAAAAAATTATATGTATTATATTTGTTAGTGAGAAAATGCATATGAAAAGAATGGGTGATAATATATTATTTTGTTTTATTTAGTTTGCTAGTGGTGCTTTTCAACACATTAAAGACACAGTTTTGTCAGCCTTGAATCGAGAACCTACAGTGGACATCTCTCCAGACACAGTTGGGACTCTCAGTCTTATTATGCTGGCTCAAGCCCAAGAAGTCTTTTTTTTGAAAGCGACAAGAGGTATACTTTAGTTTTTGTCTTGTATATTTAAGGGCATATTACAACTTGTCCCAAAACCTTAGAAGTGTTTTAAGTTACTAAGAGCCTGACAAGGGTGTTTCAGAAGTTTTTTATATTTGCCTTTTCTGATCCCTCCCCATGCTCCTTGCAGGTCATTGAACACAAAATACAGATCCCCCTTAAGAATTTGTCTTAGGTTCACCTGACAGTGCAGTTCTCCTACCTGCTTTATGTTCTTCATCTTTACAAATGATATTACTGAATTACATTTTTTCCCTTTCCCCCTTGAAGACAGAAGACTCTCTGAAATAACTGAGAGTACTCAAAATGGTGCATAAGGGCTTTTGCAAGTACTCCCCTACTCCTCTGTCTCGGCAATGATTTCACAAGACTTTAGAAAGAAATGACTGTGCTAGAAACCAATGAGATTTTCTAAGAGTTGAAGGGAAACAAATTCTGTTTGGTTGCTCCTGCTTTTAACAGAGAAACTCTTTGACCAGTTCTTTTAGAATGACCAGTTGATCTTGGAAAGGGAAATTCTGCTGGTAGAACAAAAAATAGTTTCCCTGGATATTAGGGGTTGATTGTGAAATAGACATTCAAAGTCTAGCTATCTTAACACCTCTATTAGAGAACTTAGGCTTCAAAGAAGTTTTCCGTGGAATAGTACTATCTTTGATACAAAATTTCTTACTCTTCTGCTCTTCTCTCTTTGTTCAGAAAAAGTTCTTCATCTAGAAGCTAAAGACATAGAGGTCAAATGTGATTGCTCACAAATGGCTCTCTCTCCTGACATTATTTGGAATACTTTGGAGGAAGACGTGGGTTATCTGAACTGTGATGTTTCTTGTCTTCATAGGGAAGATACCTGAAAACTCTTGTAGCCTTTCTGCTCTTAGGAGAAGCTCAACAAGAAGCTGTTGTCCTTCAGCCAGCTGATAAATTATGTTTGTTCTTTATCATGCTGGTAGTAGTATTTTTGTCTCTGGCTGTTTGGTCATTGCTTTGAAATAAGTTAGTACAAGAAATACCCAAAATGTTTCCTCAGGAACGGAGCAGGCGCTTCCCTCATTTTGTGTGACAAATAGATTGTCATTGTCTCGATTTCTTCTTTTCAAAATATAAAAAAGACAAAACAAGGCTAATCCAAACCCCTGGTGTGCACAGTGACCTGAAGATTTTTGTGATTACTCCTAAGATGACAAGTCTGACAGTGTTTTAAAGACAGTAAGGTTAATAATCATCTGATTATGAAGGCTGTAGATTTTGCTGTATTTAGGTTCATTTCTCTGGGGGAAAAGACATTTTCTGAAGAATCATGTCTGACAACATGATTACCTTCAAAAACCTGTTTTTCAAGCACAAATCATTCAAAGTTAGATCTCAAAACAGATATTAAGCTTCTTACTCCATTGACTATTTACTTTACTTGGAATTTTCTAGGCTTTCTCTCATGTGAGATAGTCCATTTATCAGCTTATCAGTTTACCAGCTACAATGATATTTCTGATAGAACTGAGTTTATTTAGAAGTGAAAAGAAAGTGGAAGTGTTGGCAAAAACCAAATTGTTCAGTCATAACTAACTTCATTACATAATACAGGTCAGTTATTTTAATTTCTGAGCCTTTCCTAATGTTTTCTTTAATTGTCTTTTAAGTCTGAACAGGTTTGCTGTTCTGAATCAAGTCTTGTATTGTAGCTGCAATATTTTAAAGATACCTGAATAAAAACTAAAGCTTCTGATGGTGAAAGATATGTTCTGAGTTGTCTGTGTGGACAAATGAGTCTCCTCTAATATTTTCTTTGTTAATGGAAATGTAGTTAGTATACCAGTATTTTACCTTTCTTAATGGTCCAGCTATAGAAAGGAAGATGCAACTACTGCACATTTGGTGGGGCTAGAAAGGAAGTTATTTAGGTGTTTTGTGTGGTTTGTACTGCACCAGACAGGAACATTCTAGCAAAGAAGAAAGGTAATATATCTCATAAGCTACTTTCTCTCTGCTTGTCCTCTAAATCCTGTTCTGCAGTGAAAAGATCTTAAGGCATGCCTTAAACATGTTTACTTTATAGAAGCTGAATATAGTATATCACTGCTCATGTCTGAAATCCTGTAGATAGATGTGTGAGTGTGAGGTATGAGCAGACCACTTGGGAATTCTTTTGGTTGAATTTTGGCAGATAAACATACTCTGCAGAATTCCTAATCTCCCATAGTCCACAGTCATGCTTATCAGTATGTCAGTACCTTAGGGTCACTGGGTGCTTGTTTCTAAGGGCAGCTATTTAGAGTGGACAGCCAGTGTTTGCATTGATTGCCTGCCTTATCTTGGAAGGCTGAATTGCTAGTGCAGGCCAGAGGTTATCTTTATCTCTTTTATACAAGGAGATAATCTCCAGCCTGCACTAGCAATAGTGCAAATCTCCTGTATAGAAGGAGATAGAGAGCTGCAGAATGTTCTGATTCTAGCAGCTTTGGCTTCAGCAGCAGGATGAGGATGTGAGGCAGGGGATGCCACAGCAGATAGGCACCTGCACTCATAGGAAGTAGTGGATATGACTTTGAGGAGCTGTGGTTATTTATGTCTAGGAGTGGTGTTTCTATATTTGCTGTAAGCTGACAGTGGTGTGGACTGCAATGAAAATGACCAGTCCCTTCCCTATTGCAGCTTTTCAGAGTCCTGACGTGGAACTGGGTTAGGAACAGATCCTGCTGAAAATAAAACCTATTTTGTTAACTAAATTTCAGCTAAATTCTTTGACTGTTGGTGCAGAAGTGCTTGTGCTGGCACTAGGAATGGCTGGGAGCAAGCTGTGAGAGTTATGAGTGGGACTGTTGTGGCTTTTATTGGCAGCTTGCCGTTGGTTTGAGGTAAAGCATCACTATTAATCCTGCATAAATGCTTGCCGCTGCCAAAAGATTTCTTGTACAACTGACTGAACCTTGGATGTCATAATTAAAGTAGAAATCCTGGAAACTGCTGCTGGATATCGAGAGGGAAGAATGGGATCCCACCTTTGAGATGTAATGTAAAGCTGTACACTTTAAACAGCAATAACTGCATTTTAAGATTAAATAATCGCCTGTTCAGTTGTAAAAATTTATGATTGTCTTAATTGTTCTTTGGTTTTTTTTCTCCTTCTCCCCACAGATAAAATGAAAGATGCTATCATAGCTAAACTAGCAAATCAAGCTGCAGATTACTATGGTGATGCTTACAAACAGTGTCAATATAAAGATACTTTGCCCAAGGTTAGTAACTCATGGAAATAATGTGGGATATGTTGTTATTGTGAGTAACTGTTATTGTTTACAATGTACTTCCTGAAAGACACTTAAAATGTGTATTCTCAAGCTGCTTTCAAGGAAAATGAACCTGTAATTTGAAAAACAGTGAAGAATCGAGGGGGCAAAAGAGTGTGAGTTTTTTTTACTAAGTAAGATCTTATTACATGAAGTGCATTTATTTGTAATGCATTTCATTAAAGTAAACGTGAAATGGTTATGGTGTTATTTAGGGATGTATTCTTAATGCCTTACTAAATCTGTTTTCAAACTAACACTTTCTATTTGGGCTTAATTGACTTCTTAGTCTCAGTGTTTCCATGTGAAATTTGCTCTCGTGTTGAGTACAGCATGAATACAGAGGTACTGTTCACTGACCTGTTAGTGACAAACATGACTCAAGTCAGTGTGTTTCTTCTGCCTGCCTTATCTTGCACTCCCTCAAAGCAACTTGATACTTGTAAAGTATCCCAGTTTAATCTTGACTGGTGATTTGAATGCTGTTGGTTTTGGAAGAGGTAGAATGATCTTTCTCATGTTCCTTGAATGTTTCCACATAGGTGTTATGTTCACGATGATTTTGACAGGCAGTGAGATACAATACAGCCATTGCATTATCTTTTGTTGCTGTGTACCTTTCTAAGCTGTAGATCTGCTCTTTGTTCCAGTTGCAAAGTAATCTCTCAAGTGAGGTTATTTGCAAGAGCATAAGGTTTGCTGGTTAACACCAGCTCTGAGAACAGTTCCATGTTTAGGAGTGTGCCGTGAAGGTTGATTGGATGTGTCGAACTCCAGTTGCAAGGCCTTTGAGACAGCTTTGTCTTCCAAATTTACCCTTTTTTTTAATGTTATTTTTTCATCTCTGGGGGAGCAGCAAATTTGCAGAAATGTGAAGAAGCAGGTCTTTGTATACTGAGGTCTTTAAAACATCACTCTGGTTTTCCAGTGCTGCTTGATTTAAGAAATAAAACAGTAAGGCCAAATCCTTGATCTAAGACCATGTCTGTACTGTGCGCTGCAGCGTAATGTTTTCTTCATGTCTTGGTTGGTACTCCTGCAAAGATAAGTGCACTTATATAAAGTCTAAAACTGACTTTTAAGTTGGTTTCCATGTCAGTAGTTACTGGTCTTCTTTATTTGTTCTTTCATAATTGTAGTTGCTTTCTTGATAGGCCTGCTGCTGTTTTAAATGTAATTACTTTGTTTAATTAAAAAACCAATCAAACCAAAAAACCCCTAGAAGACCTATCTTTCCACCCACCTCCATTTCTTAAGAACACTGTCTTGGCTTTGTCTGGGGGTATTTGGATGTGTTCTTGCAACTGTCCTTTCTACTACATGCATGCATTTCTTATCTTTGAAGTAAATGTTGTGACTTCATGGCTTGGATTTAAATCATAGTTCCTTTAAAATAATGAACACCAAGAATTTCCCAACAGCAGATTTAAAAAAAAATTCAATCCATGCAAAGCCACATGATCTCTGACATTTACCTCTAATGTTTTAACCTATCTAAACCATTAATTGGGTGAATCTAATTTCCTTTTCTTCTTCCTTTTTCTTCCTGCATCCCATGTTGTCTGTGGTGGTTATTGTGGTTGGACTTTCCCCTGGTCAGTATTTTTATTTCCAGGAGGTGTTTCCTGTTCTGGCTGCAAAGCACTGCATTATGCAGGCCAATGCAGAATATCATCAATCTATCCTGGCAAAACAACAGAAGAAATTTGGTGAAGAAATTGGGAGGTTACAGGTGAGTAACTTTCTTCTCTGAAAAATATGGAAAAACTTTTAATCCTGGAAAGCTGGGTTGGCGTTCTGAAATCCAAATAACTAAGAATGAAATTTATTCAGAAATTGTTGAGCATGCTTATCACATGAATTGAATTATTATCAGCTGCAAAGATAAAAGTCACCTCTCTAACTTTTGTGAAGATGGGTTTTAGTGATTTTTGGGCAATTTGATTCTGCTTGACGTGTTAAAACTTTATCTTAGTGTTTGCATAAGCTTTATATCTAAGTACAGCTAATATGACAGATTTGTTGATAAATTTTCCTATGTAATGTTATTAAAAATCCCCCAAAGGTTAAAATTCTTCCTGATCTATACCTAGTTCTTTTGCTGATATCCTGCTTTAAATCCGAGTAATTTTAAAAAATTGTACAGACAGTTCTCTTTTTAGTCTTTATAGTTTTTTCCCCTTTACATTTTTTCTAGAGGGACTCAGATGTTGTAATAAATAAGGTCATCTCCTGTTTTAAATACAGTAGAGAAAAAAAATGCTAAAATGAACTACTTCCTTCAAGTCCCTGGAAATTTATTTTTGGAAAATAAATATGTGAAATGCTAATAAATATGTGAAATGCTAATAGTGAAGATCCATGTGCACTGTGTATCTTCTGATATGCAAGAAATTTGACAGACATACATAAGGTGATCATTTTGACATCTTGAAAGTTGCTGTTATGCATTTGTCAACTTCTTGCAGGATGGAGCTTGAAACTTCTTTTTTGTACGCTCATCTGTTTTCTTAATATGAAAGGGGGAAAGAAAATTGATTTTTTGAACTGTATTTAATTTTTTTTTTAGCATGCAGCAGATTTGGTGAAAACAGTGGCATCTCGCTACGATGAATACATAAACGTTAAAGATCTGGTTGACAAAATCAACCGTGCACTCGCAGCTGCCAAGAAAGACAATGACTTCATTTACCATGACCGGGTTCCTGACCTGAAAGATTTGGAGCCCATTGGAAAAGCCAGTCTCGTGAAGTCTACTCCAGTTGTTGTTCCACTCAGTCAGAAATTCACTGGTAAGCAAAGTGTGCGGAGTGCACAGGGTAATTGTTACCTTGTGAAACACATGATCAACAAAGTTCATTTGTACCATGCAAAAATAAACATTTACTTTTTGCATTCTGTTAAGGGTACAGCTGTGTTTTTGAAACTGCTGGTTTTCTTCTCCAGTCTGTTGTTGTTGTTTTTCTTGATGATAAGTGTAATAAAGCACAGGTTGAAAATTCTTGCCTGAAATGTACAATCCTCTTAAAGATCTTTATAAGATTTTCTCAGCAATTGTATTTTCTATATTAAACCAATCTTTTTAATTTTAGAAGGAAAAGTTCTGTAGGGGACAGTACCAAGTTAACTAACCTTGTTGCTGGTCTCCTATAAAGTTGAAAAATTTCAGTTCTACAGATGAGTTGTGAAAAATTTCTCTTAACTTTCTCATGTTTTTCCTTTAATGAAACAAAATTAGAAATGAAGCCTTCAGGCAAATCTAATTTGTAACCCTACAATTGGTGTAAATATATTGTGTTTAAATTATCTCGAACTCAATTCAGCCTTAAAAACTTAAATCTAAAGGCCTTTAAAAATAGATTTTTGTTTTTAAGACATCTTGGGGAATAGGTGGAAAGTATCTTAAACTGTTTAGGTCAGTCTCTGTAGTACAATATGTACAAAAAAGCTGTGAAGGTGTTTGTGCTTTTAGTTTCATAATGCTGCTTGTGTAATTTATACTACTCTAATTGCAGACCTGTTTGAGAAGATGGTTCCATTGCAAGTGCAACAGTCTGTGAGTGTTTATAACCAGAGGAAGGCAGACCTGGTAAACAGGTCAATAGCCCAGATGAGAGAAGCCACAAATCTGGCAAATGGGTAAATATGGCTTCTTGTTAAGTTTCTCAAGTGAGGCTTGTGAGCCCAGGGTGCCTTGCAGTCTGCAGATATCCAGATTATAGCAGTGTTTTTTCATTACTGTATGCTAGGCTGGCAAATTTAAACCATAAGAGAGGGATTTAGAACTATTTTTCTCTTGGTGTTAAATCTGAAAACTTATTAAAAACAAGTAGTATTTATTTTTCTGCCATCTTCCCCTATTTTTTAGGAGTCCAACACTTGGTCAGAACCAGTACCATTAATCCAGAAAGATTTTCATATTCCAATGGCCATTAAAAAAAAAGTTCTTTAAAATAAATAATTATAAAAAAGTTGTACCAATCTGAGAGATATCAATGTAACTTAAAGCAGTTGTTTCTTTTGTCTACTAGTCATTACCTAAAATGTTTGCCATGTTTTGTAAGTGCTAAAAGGCTAGGATTTCTTTAGCTTTTTAAGAGCTTTGAAATGTATTTTTAGTGAGATGTATGTTTGAAATTTCAGCCCAGGCATACATTGCACTCCATTTCCATTGTAATTGATTGTGTGATTGTTTGTTTGTTTAGATAGCAGTGTTATTTTCAGATAAAAAGTTGTTTATTTAATACATTTACTTTTTCAGTGTGTTGGCTTCCCTCAATCTTCCTGCTGCTATTGAAGACGTGTCTGGTGATACTGTTCCTCAGTCTATTTTGAACAAGTCTAAGTCTGTGATTGAGCAGGGGGGAATTCAGACTGTTGATCAGCTGATCAAAGATCTGCCCGAGCTGCTGCAAAGGAACAAAGAAATTCTAGATGAAGTAAGCCCAAAACCCACTACACTAAAGCATTCTTAAAATATCTCTCCACTGAATGCTTTAAATGACAGTAGAAAAAGTGCATAATTATTCAAATGCTTGTAACTTTAATAACACTTTCAAAGTATGCTATTTAAGTGTTTACCCCATACAAAAACTGTGCTGTCACATGTGGATGTTTCCTCACAAATATTTTCTTTTGAAAAAAGTTGGTGGAGTTCTAAAGAACATTCTAAAGAAATTTGAGTGATTTGTCTCTTTCGTGCCTGTTTTTTACTTGTCAAATTATATTTTAAAAGAATGTATAGGCAGTTTTTGTTTTCTACACTAGCTACATATTTTGAAGCTATTTTATGTTTAAAACAGCTCATAATGCATGTAACATTTTACTCTTGCAGTCTCTGAGATTATTAGATGAAGAAGAAGCTACAGACAATGACCTGCGAGCAAAATTCAAAGAACGCTGGCAGAGAACACCATCCAATGAACTCTATAAGCCTCTGAGGGCAGGTAAAGTCTGTGTTTCATGCTTTGGGTTCTAAAGATGTCCAGAGTGTAAATTAAAGTAGTTTTCAGTGCTCTGATATTATCTGTAAGTACACAAATACCAGTTTGAGGCAGGTTATGCCAAAATATTCTGATTGCAATCTGCGGTGTTACTTGGAGCTGAAAGAGGATGTGACAGCAGGGAATTTGCTGCTGCTTTTGCACTTCTGGTGTGTATGTGCATGTTGCATATAGGTAAAGTCTTATGAAATAAGGGTCTTGTTGCCCTTGTAAATCATGGCTCAGGCTACTTAGACTAAGTAGAGGGGAACTCTGGGAGAGTGACTCAGCTGGAATAGGGGTGGAGAGACATGAGAGATGTGCTGCATGATTGCCACATGTCCACATCATGGTGTATGGGGCTTGATTGACTTGGGCTTGTTGTGCCTTAAAAGTATGTAAACTGATAACTGGCTAACTGCTTAAAAAGGCTTAGTTTTTGCAATAAAGCAGCTCTCCTTTGCACTTCTGGGGACTCTGAGTCACTTTGCTTCATACATTGCATGCTAAAGTTCCAGAAAGCAAGTGAAATGAAAAATGTCTGCCTTCCTAAGGATCTAGTTTCAATTGCCTCTTCAATACGTCAATGTATTTTACTTTGTCAACATATTTTTTTTTCCATCCATGTGTTGTCTCTTTAATTTGGTGGGTTTTTTTTATTTTTTCCCCAGCAGTTAGGTCAAACTACTTAAAAACACCACTATATGATGCTTTCTGTGTACCTAATATGTGTTGTCTTTTGAAGTTAACAAGGGACTGATACCACTGACTTGGTCTTGCAAAGTTACAGAGGTTTAAATCGGTAGAGTAGCTCAAAGCAGTGTTTATTCATGTACTTTTGTATGCTTCATGGGAGAATTGTTATAGGTGCCTAGTTTATGCATTTCTTAAAACATAATTTGGAAGCTTAAGTTTTATATAAAAGTCTTACATATTGTGCAGGTTTATAAAAATGTATGATGGCTTGCTGAAAAGCACAAAAACTGCTCAGGTGCAAGATTGGATGGAAAAAATTTTGAAATGATATAAACTCTTTTTTTCCTCCTGCCCCCAGAGGGAGCCAATTACCATAATATTTTGAATAAAGCTGTGCAAGCAGATGGGCAGGTGAAGGAGCGCTATCAGACCCACCGGGACACGATTGCACTTCTGTGTAAGCCAGAGGCAGAGCTCAATGCTGCCATACCTTCTGCCAACCCAGCCAAAACACTACAGGGAAATGAGGTAAAGCAGTGAAATCTGTCTCTATTTTGAATAGAAATGCTATTTGTCTAACAAAGTAAACTTGCTTGAATTGGTAATCTAATTTGTTTCTGTCTCAGTTGATATGTGAGGTAACTAACACTTGTCTTCATGTTTGAAATCTTCTTGAGCATAATTTGGTACATTTAATGTGAGCAAAGTCAATCACCGTGGACAGCAAGACTGATTGACTATTATAAAAGGAGTAATGAATATTTTTGTTGTGTAGAGAAGTGGGATGTAGTGCTCAGGGACAACATAAGACGTGGCTCAGTATTTTAAAGTTTATTTTAAATAGTAGGCAGTTACACCAATTGCTTTCCAAGAAGTTAATGGCTCATCTACAGCAATATTACTATTTTTCTCATAGTAATGATTTTATGTCTGTTTTTTGCTGCTGTCTTAGAATATCCTATTGGAAGGTATCTGATCAACTTAAAAAAACCCAAACATTTTGCTGTAATTCAGCAAAAGCAAGCCTGTAGAAGAGAATATAGATTGAGAAATGCTTGAAGATCTTTTGTTTGGTCATATTTTGTTATGGTTTCTCACCTCTAAAGACATTCATAAGCAAATGGTCATGCAGAAATGCTGCCAGCATCAGTGAGGAGTGCAAGATGGAAACACGTTATTAGTAGGTTATAGTTGCTCATGTATATATATATATATATATTCCTCAATAGTTGCTCTAAACTTGCTAACTTAGGACATTTATATTGTCTAGGTTGTTAATGTCCTAAGAACTTTGCTGGCCAGTCTGGATGAAGTTAAGAAGGAGAGAGAACAACTGGAAAATGACCTGAAATCTGTAAATTTCGACATGACAAGCAAATTCCTGACTGCACTTGCACAGGATGGTGCTATAAATGAGGAGGCTATCTCTGTGACTGAGTTGGACAGAATTTATGGAAGTTACACACAGAAAGTGCAGGAATCCCTAAAAAAGCAGGAAGAACTGCTCAAAAACATTCAGGTACAACACTTTGCATGTTTTGCTTTCTCCTAAACTAAGAGCAATGATGCTTCTACCTGTCTAGTCTCATTTTGCTTTCTAGTCTGTTTTACTTTTTATTCTGTATGTCAGTTGATACTCTTTTATGCCTCGATCATTGAAAACTACAGAGATGTCTTTGTGTTCACTAGAAAGAAATGGGAATGTTTAGCAGGGTCTCCCTACAGCTCCAGTGTAAATTCTGGTGGACCTTTTCTTAGCACAATTCTGCAGATGGTTTTGTCCTTGAAGGAAGCTTAAGTGGTGTGTTAAAATGTTTTTTTGGTTTTTCTTTTTTCCCCTCACTCAATTTTAATTCTTCCTGGGATAACAGGAGATGTGTCCTTAATGTCTATTAGAAGACATTTTGGATCTCTGAAGTAGAGCTTGGTTTATTCCTCATTGCTCTTTACAGTATATGCTTGACTTCCAGTATGTGCAGAGCTCTTTGAAGTAAAACTTGATAGCATTTCTCAAAGTTTATTTATAAATTCAGTCTTAATTTATCAGAGATGGGTACCTGAAACATCTGGCAAAAGAGGAGGTCTTAGTGCTTGGAGAGAAGATAATGACAGCTTGAGTAGTGATGGACACTTTTTCCAATAGGAGAAAAAATTTTTTTAAAATGACCATATACACCATATTTAGCAAGGATTTTATATTTGGATTTTTTTTATCACAACATAGTTAAAAAATCCTGGTGGGTATTACTTTAATGTTTGAATGTCCTGGAGTTCAAGTTAGTTGGCTTCTGGCAGTTGAAACAGCCTTTTAAAGTTTGCTTGTTTATTTTCCTGAAAGAAATGAGATGTAAATAGGTGATCCTTCTGTAAGTTTTCCTCTTCCCTGTCCTTTTAATGGTTTGCCAATGTCAACCTAATGTGAAGTAATGCTTCTTAAAAATACTGACTTCCAGTATGATTTTATGAATATCAAGGGAAGTTGGTACAGGAGAGAGCCTAATTAGTGTAGCCTTGGAAAGACAGTCTGCAGGATGAGCTTGAGAATTATTAAAGGCAGCTCACAACAGAGCAGGTAATGAAGTGGTGCTACCTACTGCCAGTGAGTTAACATATGTACAGTTGTGAAATATACATTATAATGGTCACTGCACTTGGCAGGTAGCAAGTATGGAAGTCCAGTGGGGATGGGAGATGAGGAGAAGCAGGTATTGGGGAAAACAGAAGCAATGACCAAGAGGAAAAAGAAAACAAAACATACATGGAACCTTACATGGAACTAGCTTGCATTATTTATGCTGTTTATTCTCTTCTTTTAAGAATGCGCATCAGGATTTTTCAAAGATGAAGCAATCAAACAATGAATCTAATTTAAGAGAAGAAGTCTTGAAGAACTTAGCTGTAGCAAATGACAACTTTGTGGAACTTGTAGCAAATTTAAAAGAAGGCACAAAGGTATGGTAATGCTTAAGGAATCGAAAGGACTTTTTTATGTATACAATGAGATGTGATTCAAAAATCATAACAAACTTTGCAGACATGGTAGCTGACAAGTACATTTTTGAGGATTTTACTACTGAAGCAAGGACAGTGAGTTGCTTGAATTTTGATTGTTTCAAGAGCTGTGAAATGCTTCTTTGTTCCTATCTGGAAAGTAAGCTTTTCTGAGCAATAGGATAAGTTGTTAATTACAGCTGAGTAAATGATGCTGAAGCACCCAGATGAGCTATTTTATCTGAGAAATTCTTTCATCTGTTTCCCATGGTATTTAATCACCTTATAAAATTGGTGTTTTAAATGTTGTTACTGCATACATGAGAAATAATGAGAGCTGTATTTAGCTTGCTTTTTTTGATCTGGGTGTCTGTCTTATGGCTTCTGTACTAAGTATTTTTTGCTGGTTTATTGATAGCTCATTAGACAGAAAGAACCCAGTCTTTGAGATATCTATACAAATGAAATGCATGGAACTGAGAGCAATAAAATTGAAAATGAACCATTATCCTTTACAAAAATAAATAGTTCATCACCAGAAGTGATCTAGTTTTGCTTTAGTTTTAGTATGTTTTTTAAGTTATCCCAAACTATTTTTATATTTACACACACACAAAATTCTATATTATTACAGTGATGGGCAGCAGCAGCTGACAAATTTTGGTTCTGAAAATTAAATAGAATGTAATAGCAAACCGTACTGGAATGACAGGTTCTGGGCACTGCAATAGTACAACACCAATAGCTGGATCGGTATGTAGAAGTATGCCAGCATGGAGTCTGAAAGTATTGATTGAGCATATTGTGTTTTTATTTTTCTTTACTAGTTTTACAATGAGCTGACAGAAATCCTGCTGAAATTCCAGAACAAGTGCAGTGACATTATCTTTGCTCGCAAGACTGAAAGAGATGAACTGCTCAAGTAAGATTTCAACGTTTTGTTTAAGTATTGCAGAAATATTAAAGTATTTATCACAAATTTGTCTCTGGGGATATGTTTATTATGATGAAATGAGAAAGGCTTAGCACACCTATTCTTCCTATCACTTCTTTACTTTAATCCTAGTCCTACTCTCATTTCTCCTAGGAAAGTGATAGGAGAAATAAATGGAAAAAATCTACTTTGAAGTCTGCTCTATTGTTCCTATGTGCAGTTCAACACAAATCTGTTTCATGTTATGATTTCACTCTCTATTCTTTTTGGCATGCATTTGTTAGTTATTTTATTTTATTCTTTCCTTTGAGCAACTTCTGATTTCCACACCCTACTTGTGCTGTCAGTTTAGTTTGAGAAATTAGATGCTTCATCATGAGATTTGCTTCCATGTCTTCAATGTGAGGGGGGGAAAAGTATTGGTATTCTACTTCTGCTTTTCAGGTCTGCTCTAGTCCCATACTTTATCATTGCTTAGATATGTGGGTTGCCTACACTGCTGGGGAGAGAAACACATTTTGTCCTTCATGTGAGGAAGAGTGTTTGATGTCATTGTCCCCTATATGAGATCAGACCTAGTGTAGTATGTTTCAGATGTGATTTTTAGGCTCTTCTCTTAAGAAGAAAGCATAACTGAAAAGGTTTGCCATTTAATTAGTGTTCTTTAGCAAAGCATGTAGCCTTTATAAGAGAGCTTGTTACTAAAATTTTGGTTGGTGAAAATGCAGTTGTTCTGTGTACTTGCCATCTTAAAAATGGGTTGCTCAACCCTCAATTTTTACCTTTCCAAACTTGATCCTTTGTAGAATTGTTATTTTTCATTTGGGCTCTGTGCTTGTAAACAAAGTCTAAATTACAACCCCTTCTGCCTTTATTTGGCTTCCTACATTCATGTAGTTTGGAAGCTGTTAGGCTGCCTAACTAAGGCAGAGGCCTGAGTATCTCACATCTCTGCTGTGTTTATGTTCACTGTTAAGGCTGTAGGGTTAGTGTTGATAGAACATTCTGCTGAGTCGTGCTGTGCTCTTTTACTGTTTTGGATGTGTTGTGAGCTATACCCAGTACTGAGTTAGAACATAAAGACATTATTAGAAAATAAATGTAACAGTTAATCAGAGAGTTGGTTAGACGATGGTTTCCGTGGAAGTGATTTGGACTTCACATTTAGTTTGAGCTAGCTCAGTGATCATGCTTCAAATATTAGACTTACTCTACTGCATCTTTTTAGCTTAACTGGCTGCAGTGTATAACAAACCATTCTTAAACTAAGCTGCCTGTTTGCTCTTTTGTTTTTAATAGAGATTTGCAGCAAAGCATTGCTAGGGAGCCCAGCGCTCCCTCCATCCCGCTGCCTACGTATCAGACCACGCCAGCAGCAGGAAGTAAGCCGGCAGCATCGCCCGCTCCCACTCCAGCCCCAAGAACCATGGTGGTAAATACATGCTGCACAATTAGGGGGTTGAAAATACTGGGTCTGTTCTTGAGAACTCTAAACTGATCTGTAATTTGTGTGTATCGCTCCTTAGTGTACTGGTGTGGTTGGAAATGTGTGGAAGTGATAGAGGGCAAAATCTTAAGGCTTTGAAGAGAGGTGTCTTATGTACTATTCATATTCATCACTTCTAGATTTGAAATGAAAAGCTTACTGCCATTTAGATGCTTTGCATTATCTGTAGAGATGAAATATAGAATGCCTGTTTAAAATAAAAATAAAAACGGATTAATCATATAACCACAGCCTTTGATTCCAAGACTTCGATAAATGAGCTCCAGCTTAATTAACTTTCTCTTGTTAGGGGACTAAACCACAGCCACCAGCGCGGCCACCACCACCTGTGATTTCTGCAGCAAGCAGTTCCCCCTCTGCATTAGCACCCTCTGGAACAGCTGCAGCTCCTGCTGCTGCTCCAGCTCCTACTCCAGGAGCCAGTGCACCTGCAGCAAGCACTGCACCTTCACAGGCACAGGGACCACCTTACCCAACTTATCCCGGTTACCCAGGGTAAGTTGCAGGAACACTTAAACTGATTTTTTGTTATCCTGTTACTTAAAAGCACTTTTTCTTGTGTGTAACATTTTAACATTAGTTATTGTTAAAGTTGAAGGTTTGTTTGCTGTTTGAGGGAAGGAGTTATTTTGTTTGTTAGTTTTTGGTTGGTTGGGTTTTGTTTTGTTTGGGTTGGGTTTGTTTGGTTTTTTGTTAGTTTTAATCATGTAACTCTTGTAGGAATCATTTGCTTCTACCTTTTGTGGGAGCATACATTTTAAGTGTTTACAGTTCATCTTCTTTAAAGAAGGAAAATAGGGCTACATTTCCTTAATCGTGGTTTGTTGATTATTGCCAACACTTGCATAATCATTTAGTGGTGGTTATCTCAAAACTGTTGGCATATCTTATTTTCCAAGTCTTTAGCATGATACTAAGATACTGAAAAATACAGAGAAAATTCCAGTTGAGTAGTGCTTTCTTCTGATGCTTTTTTTCCATCTTCCTGGTGTCATCACAAGGAATTGAAGGCAGCTATGCTCTCCTTTGGTAGCAGGCTCAGCAAATGTTGAAATGTGCACAATGTTATTAAACATTTGAGAATTAATTTAGATCAGTTCTAGTTCCAGCAAGTTGCCTGTACTCCGCCTTCTGTCTGATTTCTGTTCCACACACTGTAATAGTTTCATGTTCACTCCTTGAAAGTTACCACATTCCCTGCTGCACTCAAAGCAAAATGAGAGGAAAGCATTTGTGGAGACTGCATGTGTGTTTGTATCTATTAATGAGTTGTTTTTGCAAATTACCATCATTAGTGTTTTTCAACTCAGGTATGCTGTTTTTTTCCCCCCACACAGGTATTGCCAGATGCCAATGCCAATGGGCTATAATCCATACATGTATGGGCAGTATAATCTGCCATATGCGCCCTCACCTGTGTATCAGACTCCTGGACAGCCACCATATCCACCACCTCAACAACCTGGATACCCTTTTCCTCAACAGCCTTATTATCAGCAATAATGTCTCTGCAAAGAAGCTCTGCTTGTTAAAATTTGGGAGAAATTGGCAATAAGTGTACTAAAACTTCTAGCTTCCGTTAGTGTACCATACTGAACTGTATGCAGCTATAACTCCTGTCTCTTGTTAACTGCTCCAAAATGTCTAGATCAGTTTTTATGACACTAAACTCTTTGAAAGGTCTGCTGCAGTGGTTTAGACCATAGACTAATGACAAAATTCGAGCCTAATTCAGTGGTCTGAAGCAGTACAGTACATTTTGGTTAGACCAAAATATTTGTTTGCAAAAGTCCTCTAAGTAACAAATAGGTTCAGATGAGAAAAAACAAAGCAGTGTGTGCACTGGGTGTGATATATTCTACAGAACCATATAGCATTTCCTTCTATACTCTATTGGTTTGTATTTTTTTTTAGTTTAGTTAAAATATGCTATTTTGTCTAATAATCAAGGCCTTGTAAATCATCAGTAAAAAGAAATAAATTACTTAAGAACGGTTTAAACACTTGGCATTCTCATTACCATAAAAATGTGTTATGTGTGTTTGTAGATTGTTTCATTTGTCCCTTGACTTTCATAACAAAGAAGTTCTCAAGGGTTTAGCCTTACAAGTGAATTTTCACCTCTTTTCCATGATTCTGTATTTTTGTGACAGAATCTATAATTAACCCTTTAAGTGTTGGTAGATGAAGTCTTACAGGTAAGAGTTTTCCTATAACTTTGAAATGTACTGGACTGAAATACATTTATTACCATTTTGTAAGAATGGTTACTGTCATCTGCAGGATACTGTATAAAAGAATGGAAGTCAGGGTCCTCTTACAGGACCAGTGAGTCGTTGTTCTAACTTGTGTTTTCCAAAGAAATGGTGGTGGAAAATGTGTCATGGCTCAAAATAGGGCAACTATTGATTGCTGGAGCTTTGCAGTTTGCTTTTTAAATAATTGCTTTTTTTCCCTTGAAAAAATAGATGTATTCCCTCAGGGAGCTTGTTATCAGTGGAAAACTTTTTTTTGGGGGGTGGGGGGAAAAGCAAATCTTGTGAATTAAAGCATACTGAATGTTTACTTTTGGATCCATCATCTCAAGGGATAAGTAACCTTGCACTGCATTTTACATAAGATAGTGAAGAATCTAAGTTTGGGGTTAATGGCTTCTACCAAATATTTGCTAACCATTTTTCAGCCTTTTCTTTTTCTAACAGGCTTGTCTAATGAGGGACTCTCCTTTCATTTAGCCCTTGATAAGAGTTGGTTCTGTGGGACAGTTAATTTTCTGAATGCTTGATAGAAGATGTTCTGGCCTTACAGAATAACTATAACAGTACCTGTGTTACAAAAAGTTACTCCTTTGTTTTTCTATTAAAGTGCCTGATTAAGATATCGAGGTATATTTTAGTGTAGGGTGTTTAGAGGTGCCAGTTATTGTAGCATCTGGGTGGAAACCTCACTGGATCATGAATATTCTTCCTCATAAAGAAAGCAGCATTTGTATTCATATGAGCTCCTTTCTTTCTGTCTCAAGTTCCTCTTGCTGTGTGATCATCCCGATTACTGTGTGAAGACTCCTTGTCTTTAAAACTCGCTAACCCCCGTAGAAAATGTGGATCAAAAGGTAGAAATGAGCACCCCTTATAGAACTTATTGAGTACCTAATTCTAAACAAATTGGTTAATCTGTAGAAGCTCAGTGATGTGGGGAACATGATGGAGTAAGAGAATCCAGCACCGTAGGTGAAACCACTGCACAAAGACAGGTGCTTTGCATTTCTTCAGAAACATTGCTGAATGGGGTGGCACAGAAACCTCTCAGTTTTTTTGTTGTTTTTTTTTCCCTGATGAGAAGACATGAGGCAAGCGAGGACAATGAGAAAAAGCTAGGAAGATAACTGTTTGGAAACAGCAATCAGAACCTGATTTTATTCTAACAGGAAAACCAGTAGTTTTCCACTAATTTCACTGTGTCAATGTGCAAGTGCAAGTCTAATGCAATCTTTTAAATTCTTAATTTTTAGTATACCATGGGCTGTAGGTTTTTCAGTTCACAAATTAGATGCATTTGAGCTACTGTGTAAGTTTGTTTCTAGTGCCTCAATTGACAAAATTTATTTTCATGCTGTATAAAAAAAGTCATTTGTTCCAGCATAAAGATTCTTAGAACTGAAATTTCCTTTTCAAAATTTCATAAATCTGGAATTACTGTCAAAACATTTTTTTTCCAGTTGTGTTTCTGCTTGCTTTAGTCTATTATTTGAATATGTGTAGAAATCTATGCATTGTGTTCACTTTTCTCTTTTATTTTTTTCCTAAAGAGAACAGAAATATCCAGACATGTTATGTATCTGCTTTTAAGCATGCAGTTGTCATGACTTTGGTTGAAATGTTACCTTGTTCTTCTATAGTTTATTAAAAAAATCAGTTAGAAAACCTGATTTCATGGTGTTTTTCTCAACTCCTTTGGGTTCAGACAAGTGTTGTTTTGGAAAGGATGGAAACAAGTTATGGGCTTCCAAGAACATTTGTGCTGTGATGAAGGCGTATCAGCTACAGCTGCTTGGTAATAACAGCCACGTTCAAATCCTGGTAGTTGTGTTATTTCCAAAGCTGATGGAGTGTATTTCCCTGTGTTTATATGAGGAGGAAATTATTAGGATTGATTTAATGGTTCTGTGCCTTCAGAAACTTGTATTCCTAATTTGTTTTTGTGAACTTGTGTTCAGGCTGGGTTACATGAGACCCCCAGCATCATGAGCATTAAAGCATGGGTTGCAAGAAAAGGGGTTGTAAGGGCAGCTAATAACAACAAATAAACAGTCCCCATGGGCAATCCAAGAAGTCTATTTTTAAATTTTTTTTTTGTTTTAAAGGCTTTGAAATGCCATGCTTGTTTCAATTGCTGTGTGGAGGGAAAAAGTTTGCAACCTTGCCCTTTCAGCGACTTTGAAGTCAAGCATTTATTTCATCTTGCATAAAAACTTTCATTGCAATTAGTAAGAAAAGCAAGTTTTAGGAAGCAAGCTAATAGCAGATCATCAGTGAAATGCCAAACTGTTGCAAGGCTAGCAGGTCTTTCTGCAATCTTTATTAACATGGTTTCAGCCCATATGGAAAAAGTGTCTTCTTTCCTCACCACTGATGTCACACTGCCAGCTAATGGAACTTCTTTTACCGTCATCCCATTGTTTTGAGTGCTTTTAGAGCTGATTTGTGAGATTTATTTTGAATTAGACTGAGTGAAGTCCTTTGCTATTTCCAAGTACCTTGAGGCAATATTTGAACCTTGACATACTGTAACAACCTCACCCATTGGCAGGTAGTTGAAAATAACAAGAAAATCCTTTGGAAAACACTTTTTTCCCCCTCTGCATTACCGGAGAGATGAGCTTGCTTGTTGCTAAAATGTGTTCAGTTTTGAAATGACTTGCATCTCAGAAGCTGTTTTCTGGCTTGCATTTATCCTGGCAGAACATTAAAATAGACTAAAATGAGCAATTGCGGTTTGAGTTTTAGTTGTATACTATTTAGAGAAACTACCTGAATTTTCAGGAGTTCACTGTGTATAGTTTAAAAGAAAGTATTTGGCAAGTTTCAGTGCCTGAAAAGATGAGCTATTACAGCACAGCAAAACTCAAAATTGCTTTTTTGTATTGTTTATGGGGAAAGATTTGAGATTCTTGCTGCTTTTGACTAACATTACCCAATGTGCTGACTTTAGGTTTACCATGACGTTTGAAAAGTATATTTGAAATGGTCAGTGTTTCTTTTTAAAGAAAAAAAAAAGTGATTTCTTCATCATGATAGCTAAGTACTGCTAGATTAAAAAAAAAAAAGGAACTATTTTTTTTAATTGCACTGCTCTAAGTACTTTCCCTTATGCTTTTGTGTTCTGACAGTCAAAAACTTTATACTCAAGTCGAGATTTTGCTGATTTGGACTTAAATTTGGAACTCTGGTAATTTACTGGCAAGCATAGAATTGCTGCTAATCTCAAGTTATGACTTTAATCTTGCATCTAATTCCCCTAATTGAGTGTAATAGTGCCAACAACTTTATCTCAGTTGTTATATTATGCTTTTTAAATTTTTTTTTAATGTTCTTAAATCCTTGTGAGAGGCTGGCCACCAATTTTATTAACAAGGTTGTGAAGAAAAACTGTTTACTATCAAGCATGAAAAGGAAGAGGCAACTGCCATTGCAAAATCAGCACCAAGGCTTCACTGCAAATTACTGCTTTTGGTCCCTTCAGTCCTTTCACTTTTAATCCATTCAGCAGTTCTGCATGGCAATGATGGTTTGCATTGGCACTTCCACGTTCAAGCGCTCCTGGGTACTGGAGTGCTGTTCTCAGTGCTGGTAAGCTGCTGGAGTGTTTGCTGGTGTGAAGAGAACCTGTTCCTACATTTGCCAGCCAGGTGAGGTGTGTTGTTGGGAAGGCAGAGCAGTGGAAGGGCCATTCCCACTGGGCAGCTTGCCTGCAGTCCCTTTCCTTGGAGGCTGAGGTGGTGAGCAAGCATGAGTATGGGCCTGGAAACCCAGCTGGTCTCAGACTGTGCTCCTGGGACACATGCATGCAACAGCTGACAGCATCCAGGTGACAAAAATGTACTGAGACTTGGCTATGGGTCACTGTGGGCACTGGTGAGATTTATACCAAAACCAAATTTGATCTCAAGTGACCTTTCACCTAGACTAACCTGTCCTGTGACCTGAAGTAACCTTTACCCTAGAGTGACTTTTGTCCCGTGACTGTGAGGAACCTTTGCCATTGAGGAACATCTGTCCTTGGACCTCAAGGTCCATTAACCTTTGACCTTGAGGATCCTCTGTCTTGTGTCCTCAATTAACCCTTGACCTTGAGGAGTCTGTCACCTCAATTAACCTTTGACTGGAAGTAAGGTTTGACCTCATGTAACCTCTGTCCCAGTGGAGTAACATTTGAAATTAATTAACCTTGGCCCTGTGACCTCGCAGAACCTTGCACCTTGAGTAACCTTTGTTCTGAAAGAACTTTTGACCGAGCATAACCTCTGTATTTTGGCCTATGCGGTGTATGAGCTCCAGTTACCTTTCTCCTTGAGCCCCTGTCCTGTGATCTCAATTAACTTCTGTCCTGTAGAGAGGCTGGACTACTCTCATTCTGGAAATCTGCCTTAGAAAGTAACCTTTGACATCAAGTAGCTTCTGCCCTCTGACCTGAAATAACCTTTGATCTCTCGCAATCTTTGTCCCATGACTCAGCCTGACCCGGGCTCACTCTGGAAGGATGTCTGAAATTGCTGGGGACAAGCAGCATTGTGTGATCTGGGCAGAAAGCACTGGGCTGTTATGCAAGCAGAATGAGGGCAAATGGCTTCCTCTGCCACTGCTGAGCTCCAGCTTCTCCTGCCCCACCTTAGGCATGCTGCTAGCAGTAGGAGACCCTTCTGGCTTCAATTTTGGCAGTGGGATCCTCAGGACCTACAACCCTGGTGCCAAAGCAGACAACAGGAGGACTTGCTCATGGCGTGTGAGTTGAGTGTCCAGGTTTTGCTAATGATGGCTTCCACTGGAACAGACAAGCTGCCTGAGGTAGATATAACTGCCCTGTGTTTTGGCTGGTGCAACATTTACAGATTATTTCATCTAACAGATTTGCCATTGGTCTGCCTGCTTTTCAATGTGTGACAGCAGGAGTGTGAGTGGTGTGTGAGGTGGGAGGCTGAGGTGTAAGTGCCAATTACCTTACACCTGGAGAGTTCACTGCAGTGCTGTCTGCCTGAGGGTGCACCTTCCCAGCTCTTGTTTCTCTGCTGTTTCCTACTGCAGGTTTTTAAATCTCCCCAAAACCCCACCTGGTGGCACCTCTTACTTTTTGCTAGCTTAAACTTTTCTGAGTTGAATATACATTTGTGTACACACACACACACGCACAATATCTGAGTTGTAAGACAGATGCAGCCTGTGCTGTTTACATTCTCAGAAAATAAGCAGCATCACAGAGCTGTGTGCTGAGCCTGCAGCAGAGGGCAGACTGAAACCGTGTAACCAACAAATCTTTTTGGTGTGAATATATGCGAAAAGAGATTTGAAGTTTATGCTGGTGGAAGGACTGGCAAATCGTTTTTTAATTAAGCATCATCAAATTTAACTTTGTGTAGATACCATGAGTGCTCCTTGGTTGATGACCTGGAGCCTAAACAGTAAAACCAGCCAATGCAGGGACAATTATGTCAGCTTCCTGCATCCATCTTCCTGACCAGCTGCATAACAAACTCAGAGCACTGTGCTGCCAAAGTGAAGGGATGGGTAAGATTTTGGGTCATCCTAAGCTGCTTTATTGGCCCTCTGGACTTACATAACTTTTGGGAATTTTCTACTTGGAGTTTGCATACTTGGGTAGTGTATTTCTGTATATACCCAGTGTGATTTAAGCTCATCTGGCACGATAAGATGTCTGCTTACCTAGAGCAATGCAAAATTAACTGATTAGGTTTAAGGAGTTGAAGCAATGAGGTTACAGTGGAACAAAGTGGAGGGTGGGTGTCACCATGACCCATTCTAAGAGGAGGAGTAGAAAAAAGGGTCCTGTGCTGCTGGCAGGAGAGAAGTGTGTTGAAACTAACAGCTCTGTCCCTGTTGGGCAGCTACAATGCTAACAGCAGGTATTGCACCAGGGGGATGAGAAACACTTAGAGAGGGAAGATGTCCAAGTGGTCAGAGAGGAGAAGGGGCCAGGAGAAAATGGAAGGAAAGCTGAGGGAGGGGTAGGATAGCTAACGGCTGAGGAAACAGGAGGTAAATCATGTGAGTTTAGGAAGAGGAGGAAGCATGGAAGGCCTCAAGACTTTGACAGCATGAAGCACAGCATTTTAGGTGGTGCAAGGAAAGCAGAATTCAAACTGAAAGGGCTGAAATATTAACTGAAACAGAAGAAAAATCAATGGTGGTAAAGGGAGGGGGAAAAGCAGCTTTAGCTGTACAGAGAGAGTTCAGAAAAGAAATTTAAAGGTGAAGGAAACTCATTTTTATGCAGTGAGTTTGGAGTGCTGGATGAAAGCTGGGGGCTGATGATGGGCCGAGGTGTTTAGAAGAGAAGACAGAAGATGAAGCAGATCATGTGCATTTGACAATATTGGTCCAGGCTGGCTGTAATGAGGATTTGTGTTTCAGAAATGAGTAGGATAATCCATGGAGGGATCAGAGTAGAGGAATCAAGGTAAGTGCTTACATGCCAGTGTCCAGTGTTGGAGTCAAAACGGGATGATGTGAAACTGCAGCCTATAAAGCAGAGGAGAGACAACAGGTCAAGGTGCAAGAGCCTAAGTCCTGATGGTAGACAGGAGTATCTCAAAGCAAATAGAGTTTCTTATTTAAGAAAGCTGAATTTCTTCTCTAATCAGCCTCTTGCAGTCACTAGTTACATTTCATTAGTGAAGGAGCATTTCATATTCTATTAGTAAATTTTTCATTAGCCAGCAGCTTCCAGCAAGTATTAATTTCCATAAGCAGGAAAGGAGTATATGATCTATCACAGAAACAGATGTAGATTCAGATTAAAAACACTTCCCTGGCGCCTTGCTGTTTTCCAATGTTATACGGCCACATTGAAACACTTTTTCCTTTTGCTTTGAAATAAACAAAACTTTGCAGGGCATTTCCAATCCCCAAATGCAGAAGGAATACCTAACCGAGTGTGTCTGGCAGTTCCTTAGCGCTAGGTGGCATTCTATGGAAAGGCATAGCACCAACCCCGCTCATCCACCGCGCACTGCACTGCTGCTAAATCTCCGCAGCTCACCAGCATCACAGGCTTTGTGTGGAAAATTTTGAGCTGCATCGTTAAGAGTCAAAACAAAATTGATGCAAGCTGATGGAAGGGAAAGTTTTGCTCTGCAACAGCAGAAGATTGTTCTGAAAATATTGGAGAAATCGGAATGATACCTGTAAGCCTCTAGAAGATGAAAAATGTTTTCTGGATTTTGCCATTCCCAACAAACGCACTTTGGCTATGTTAAGCGTGTGGCATTTCAGCACAGGGTTGTCAGTGGGGCTTAACAATGGACCCCCTCCATCCCACCCTAGTTTTCTGTGAAATAAAACCCTGTGTCTTTTATTTTTAGTTAAGAGAAAGAAAGGCAGTGGGTTGTGTGAAATACTGATGGCAATGATCCATACTATTATTTAATAACCTTGCTAGTATAAAACATTTTTTCTAATGTCTGAAGAGGAGATAGTAGCACACATGCGAGTCTTCCTCACCCACAATTTTGGATAGCTGTTTATTCTGTTGAGTAAGGAGGTGATTATTGAAATTGTACTGGTTTCTGCCATGATAAAGAGCTGACAGTAGGGCCTTCAATATGATCCTTCTCTAAGAGGCTGGTTATGGTACAGTTTATGCTCAGGGAGAACTTATCTGGACTAACTATTTGCCTCCTGTTGCCCCATGGTGGCTGTGTTTTGTGTGGCGTCCACTGTGGAGAGGAGTGGCAGGAGGTGAGCTGGAAGCTCGGGGTGGTACAAGTAGAAACTTTTGTGCCTTGGTGTGCTTCCCTTGAGCCGTGCTTGCTGTCTTTTGGGGTGGTCTGAGGAGATCTGCTCCCTGCACAGCTGCAGTAACATTCATATCACACAGCACAGAAAGAGAGCAGGCATTTGGACCACACTCAGTTGATTTTTCCCTGTTACTGAATGTTACCTGCAAACAGGTTACTGAAACTGTCTGTGCGTAGCAGAAGTTACAAAGACTTTGTGGTGAAAAGGATAATCCTCAAATACTGCTCAACAGTCATACAGGTCACTTTGAAAATGACTGTAGGTGTAAACAGAGTTTTCATCTCCCAGAATGCTGATTAATACAGGTCACAGTGATTTTATACAGCTGCTCTTAAGCATGGATGATTTCTTAAAGCCCATTCAAGATGAGGCTGATGAAGCTTTGTCACAAATAACTTACATGGTAAGCTAGTCCCTAAATCTTTAGAATAAATGCAAATGCTCCAGTTTGCAGGTGTCTCCTTCAGGCAGATCCTTCTGCCTCCATATGTGCTCTGAGTGATACCTGTTGTGGCAGCTTTGCTTTGCACACTGTGAGTTAACGCTGTGCGTGGGGAAGACCAAATACAAACAGAAATTTGCAATTGGAATGACCTTGACTTCTGCTTGAGAGCTGCAGAGTAAGGGCAAGAGCAAAATTGGGCTCTGTGGGAAAGCATCTGGTGTGTGTCTCTGCTGACAGCATCTACCGCAGCGAGCAGACAAATGGCTGGCAGCGCTGGCGGAGAGCGGATTAGGGATGGGGAAGTGTAGGGAAAGAAGACAAAGGTACGGGTTGTACGCTTGCATGCTCTCACAGCCTACTAGGGTGCAGCCTTGTGTGACTTAGTTCTTGTAATTGGATTACCAGCTGTGACAGGGGAGCATAGAAACTATGAATACAAAGGTATGCTAAAGGATTTCGTGTCTTCCTGAAATGATGAATGTACTGATGGATGCTCAGCTTTTTCTCTAAATTTACCCTGATGATCTGACCATTCCTCCTTCTTGTGTACGTGGCTGTGAAAGGCAGCATGGTGGCTTGTTTTGGAGGAAAGGAGAGATGGGCCAAACTTAGTTGCCTGCTTCATTTTCTTTGGGTGCAGGTGACTGGGCAAGGTACCACAAGACAGAGATTATTCTGTGGGCTTCCTAAGCCTTCATGCAGGTTGTCTTGCATTTTGACAGTTTCTAAGCAGGAGACCTGAGTTCCAAACCCAAGAACAGATTTCCCACAGATCTGTGCCTTGTGGCAGGCAGTGTTGAATGTTCAAGAAAGTATGGGCTTTCCGACTGAAGCACCTTCTGGAGATGTAGTAGTTACAGGCGTGGCCTTGTTCTCCTCCTGTGCAAATTTTCTATTATCTAGCGAGCTTTCTTTGACTGGAAAACTTACAAGACCACTTTTCCCTTAGCTGATTGCTTTCACAGAACTCCTTCCATCTAACTGTCCTCAGAACCTCAGCTTTACTGGTAGGTTTGTTCAAAGTTGCGGGAGGCCAGGAGAAGAATTCACAGAGGAACAGAAGTATGCATGCATCCACTCACTCCCTTGCAGGACAGCATCATTGCACAAGTGCTGTTTCCATGGAAACAAGGATAAAAATACTGAATAATAGAAATTAGAGACTCATCTTACAAGTATTTTCTATCCTGGACAAGGTTATTCTCATATGTATTCTCTGTTTGCATTTGTTTTCGGGATTTTATATTCTTTTGTTGGTACTTTTCTGCTCTTACACGCAAGGAAGGGCCCTCAGCAATAGCCCCTGTTGTTATTCTTTCTGAAGAAAAATGCTGCATTGCATCACTATGTGCTGCTGAAGCACCTCGACGAGATCAGAAATTCATGTTAAGGATTTTTTTCCCTGTGTTGGCTGCTCTGCGACCACATCCAGCAGGAAGCAGCCTCTGGGGCACTGCAGTAGGCAGCCCAAAGCAAGCTGTGCATTCTTGGTCTTTGAATCAGGGACAAGAACTTGCTTCATGCCAGCGCTGGGAGTGTCAAAAAGGCACATTAGACACTGATTTATCTTTGCCCTGCAGCTCTCCCAAACGGGTGTGTGGGACAGCTGGGCTCTGAGCCAGTGGTCTCAAGCACACAGCAAGTGGCTGTGAGTGCCCTGTGCCCTGCCCCAAGCAAGCTGACACGGCCAAACAAAGCCTGCAGAAGCTGCCAAAGTGCTCTTGCAACTTGCATATAAGCAAGGCTCTGCACTTTAGAAAAATCTTACATTTTATTTCATAAACATAGGCATCTGCTGCTAATTAAAGTAGCAGCATATAATTATACCCTTTCTTATTAGCAGAGATAGAGTCTGACAGTTGCTTAGATACAAAATAAGCAACTACAGATTGTCTTCTGCACTTTAACAAGCAGAGCGAGCTGGAACAATAGAATTGTAAACTTATTCTGTATTATCTTTGGTAAATGTGCCTGGGAAAAATATGTTTAATCTCACTGCTTGCTCGTAATGTCAGCTATAAAGTTCTTTAGCTACCTCTTTGCTTTCCTCCACAAAGTACCAAACAATTTCTGTGGAAAGGGCAGGATACCTCCCTGGGGAAAGCATTAGACAGAAGGAGCAACAGTGCAGTTAACAGCCACCATTTTGCTGAGACCACCTTTCCTAGCTTTTTATACACAATTGAAGTAAATTCCTTCTTAATGAATAAAAAATCTAGGTGCTAGTGCAGTTATGCTGTGGTTTAACCTTAGCTGACAGCTAAGCAGCACACGGGTACTCACTCCCAGAATGGTGGATCTGGGGAGAAAACCTGAACAGTAAAACTGGGAAAATTTGTTGAGATAAAGACAGTTCAATGGGTAAAGCAAAAGATGCACATGCAAGCAAAGCAAGGAACGCATTCACCATTTCCCATGGGGATCCAGGTCTTCAATCATCCCCAGGAGAGCATCATAAGTAACAGTGACTTGGGAAGATAAATGTCATCACTCTGAATGTCCCCACTTCCTCCTTCTTCCCCCCAGCTTTATGCTGCCATAGGTTATGGGTCTCTTTGGTCATCTGGGGTTCCCTTCCAACCACCTGAGCACCCCTAGCCTGCCTCAATGTCAGGGCAATGTGACAAGTAGAAAGGGACTTGATCCCTTTGTAAGCCCTGCTAAGCAGCTACTGAAACACTGCTGAACTATCAATGCTGTTTTTGAAAGCACAAATCCAAAATTTAGCCCCATGGGAGCTATTGTGAAAAAAATGAATCCTGTCCCAGCCAAAACCAGCAGATAAATAGGAACATGAAGGGTGCACATACTGTAGCTACTATCTATAAAAGGCAGGTGTTATAGAATGTGGTTGCTTTCTCTTTTATGGGTTAAGCTCACAGCCAAAGCCCTCTGGATGTGACAAGATGGATCTACAGCTTTGCTAACAAAGTCCCTATTGCTTCTTATCAGAAAACTCATGATGCTATATTGAGAAATCACTTCTTCTGCCCCACAGATTGTCAGCTGTATCCTCAGAGGCATATTTGAGTGTGTGACCTTTTCTTTTCTCACATTCTGCTAATAACCCCCAACTTTCTTTGCTCACAAATCCAAAACTCTGTTGATACACCTATAGTCTCACTGCTCTTGTTATTAAACTGTAGGGAATGTAATCAGAGCAGCTAATGCCACAATAATCCTCCTGATCCATGCGGTTATCTCTGAAGATATCAGAAATGATGCTGTCTGCAAGAGAGCTGATGTATTTTGGTTAATTCTGCACCTGCAAACCTTTGGAGGAATACACTGAGCTTCCAGATGCTAAAACACTTGAAGCTGCAATGAGATCTCAAATGCCTTTGTTATTGACTATCAAAACTGTTCAATATTTCTCGATGGACAGAGCTGGCTCATTCCTGAAAAAAAACAAAAAAGAAGTTAAATTTTGACAAAGTCTTTCATCCCTCTGCAGCACTACTGTAAGAGACCTAACAAACAGATTGCTGAGCTCACAGGGATGCTTGCGTAGGGCTTGGGCTGCAGGGGGTGCCTGGTGAATGTCACAGCCTGCCTTACTCCTTGAAGAGCCAAACTGCAGCATTCCTTCTGGTGGCCTGTTTGAGGGATTAGGGGTTGAACAAAAATCTCGAGTTTTTTCTTCACTTAGATATAGCAGCTTTGCCAGAATTTAGGGCACCATTCTGTGGCAACCTGCAGAGAGAGGTAATATGCAGAGAAGCAGCTGCAGCTTGCTGCTCAGCAGAGCAGGTTCAGGCAGTGCTGAATTACCTCTCAGATCACTGGTACATCAGCCTGCTTGCACAAGGAGATGATGGGATTTTTCCAGCCACCTGCATAATTCCTAAGGTCTATAAGTTCTGCTGACTGTGACTCTTTGCCACCCTGTGTCAGATGTGAAATGACTCTCCCACATAAGAACCTTTATTTTGGATTTTCTTCCTCCTTGCCAAATGCATGATAAGAGTTGCCATCTGTGCAACAACAAGTACTAAATATTTAGGCCAGCAGTGTGTCAGGCAGGAGCTTGGGTTCAATATGAAGGTGGTGGTGTGGTTTGCTGGTTATAACATATCTCCCAGCAGACCTTCCTGGTGCACACAAGTCTGGGAAACAGGTTGCTGGTGGAGACAGAAGCATGGTTTGCTTATCATTGCCTACGCAGCCTGCTGGGCCTGACAGGTTGGCAAAGGTTGGACAGGCCCAGAGAGGCTGTGCAGTTGGAATTGCTTTTATATGCTAAAATTTATTGCTATTGTCCAAGATTTTTTAAAAAGGGGAGAAGACGAAAAAAAAGTGAGGGAAAGAAAAAAGAAAAAGAAAAAAGGAGAAATAAAAATAGCAAGAAAAAATGCATAAAGAAGAAAAAAAATAAATTTCTGAGCCTGATGCACTCATTGGAAACAAATTATGGTCTAAGTATCCTGTGATGGCTAAGTGTTGGTGGGTTTGGAGCACCACTGTCTTTCTCCAGATTGCCTTTTAGTGTTGGTGGGTTGTTGCTGCTGTTTTCTCCTCTGAAACACGACCAGTTTTAGATTCTACCTTACTCTTTTGGCAAACATGCCTTTCAGTAGCTGGCATGAATAGCTAAGCAGTCTAGTTGGTGCTTTCAAGTTGGGCAGATCAATAGCACAGGCATTCCTGAAATGCAGATGAAAATGCTTTTAGGTTCAAAGTTTTTGAGCTACAAACAGCCTCAGGGTGCCAGTGGGTAAAAGCCAAGGCACCTTTTACACTTGCTGTGTCAGCCCTTGGAGCCTGGATCCTCGTCTTCTTCCAGTCTGTATGTGGGCTGGATGGTTTGCCCTGCTCTGCAGGTCGCCTTCCAGCCCACTGTGAACTGACACAGGGAGGACACAGATCAAAAGACACCGGCACACAGAGACGTGGGCAAAACATTACAAGAAGGTAAAGTGCTGCAGTGAAGAGCTCTTAACATCTTTCTCTATTCCCAGGTTTTGCTACTGGGTTATTTCCCTTTCCTTCCCAGTGTGATAGGAGTTTTATCATCCCAGTAACATTAATTTGCCAGATCTTTTTCTGAAAGTCTCCTGACAAGCAAGCTGCACTGTGACTTCTTGTGCTCTTTCCCTCCCCATCAGATTTTTCAAATATTTTGATGTGGGTTCAGAAGCTTCTTTCTTCTGCTGTTTTTCTTTTCTCAGCATGAACTTCATGGTCTCAAGGGGTATATTCAGAGTACAAATGCAAGCAAAATGCAGTATCATTGGATAAGCTTCAGGCTCTTCTACATGAAACAAAGAAACATAGCAATCCCTTCACCTCTTCCAAACATAAGGATCGTCCTACTTCCTGTCAGACAAAGTCATGCAAAAGTCAGTGAAATCCTCAGCCAGCTGAGCTGACTGCTCATCCTTTTGATCTGTGGGCAGTTGACAGTTGTGTAAGATAGTTTTTAGCAACTTTCCAGAGAAGTTGCCTGTAAATTCTGCCCCCTTCAGAGCACCACAGACCCTTTCCAGGAAAGCAAATTCCAAAACAAAGTAATCTGAGAGGTAGGTTGCCTACTGCAGTCTTGCTTGACATTTTGGCTTCAGGCAAGACATGGAAGCGCATTGGTGTGCTGTGCCAAAAAAGGTATTTCTCTTTTGTTTTATTTTCTTGATACAAAACATCTTCTAAGCCAAGCTCAATTTACCTGGTGGCTCTTAGATGAGTTGTGGCAGTTTGCTTTGTGCTTGGATGACGATACAGGTTCTAGTGACAAAACATACATGCAGGGCTCATGTATGATCAGAAAACCAACCTCCAGTGAGCTGCCACAGACCTCAAATCATACCTGTTTTTCCTGTACTCTACAGTTCCCTCATCTCTTCTTTTTTTCTTTTTTTCTTTTTTCCTTTAAATAAGATATTCTCCTCAGCTGATGTGCCTCTTTCCAGAGAACACCTCAGGAATCTGGTTTAACATACCTCTGAGGGGCTGTGGATATCCTCTCCAGTGCCTCAGGGTCTGTTTGCCTGTCACCCTTCTGGGGGTTTTGCTACTTCAGCACCAGAGCAACAATTAGACCTCATCTTTCTTAGAGAGGGCTTCACTACATAAGAGGAGAGGCCTTTCCCAACCATCTGTAGCTGCCAAGCTGCAGGAGAAGGCTCTTCATGTGAGCACATGATTGCCATGGACTAGTTGGGGTGGAAATGTTTCTCCCAAGGCTCAGGCCTGTGGGCCTTTGGTGCAGGCAGGTGTCTGAGTGTGGATAAGGGGGTACAGGCTGGGTGGGTGAGGCTGTAGTGGAGAGGGGATATGGAAGAAGAACAGGATGGGAGAGCAAGAAGCCTCCTTTTTGTCCCATCAAAGGGACACACATGGCTGGCATAGGACTGGTACCATTTTGCCCCATGATCACTGTGGAGGGACCACTGCAGGGATGCCTAAGCAGGTTTCATGTGAGAGAGCCCTCAGAGCAGATGTCTCTTATTTTACACAAGTTACAAATTGCTGCAGATCCAGGAGTGAGTTCCTAATGCAATACACATGATCTAGGAAGGAAGATACCTGAGAGGTGCAGAGGTGGTCTTCTAGCTGGAGTGGGTGTAAAACACTAAATGCCTTCTTATATCCCGCCATGGGCTGAAGTGGTATTTAATTTGGGCCCTCACAAAAGCACAGACACCACCAGAGCTGTAAATGGAGCAAAAAAAGGAGGAAAACTGGGGACCCAGGAGCTGCTTGGAAGCTTCAACATGTCACATTGAGAAACTGAAGGTGTCACAGTTGGAGGGAGAGCTAAAGCAGGGTCCCCTTTGGCAGACTGCTCTCTTCAGGCTGGCCAGTCCTTATCCCTTGCAGTTAAAGGATGTCTGAAAGGCACAGCTAATTGGAATATCTTCCTCTATCCTGATGCATCTTAACACCTCTAGCATCTGAAATACCTTTGCTAAAAGGAGTTTTTGAGAAACTTTAAATAATTCCTTGGCAGCAAATTAGATTCCAAGCACAGCTCAAGTCTGTCTTTACTCCTGCCATGCTTTTCTTTTGCGACTTTACTTCCAAGATGTTGCTTAAGAACTTGCCTCATTGCTTTGCCAGGGAGGGGAAAAAAAAGAAAAAAAGAGAACAAGAGAAAGAAAGAAAAAGTTTTGCTTTTTTCCAAGGTTTATTGGCTGTTCAGCATGAATTTCAGTGAATCTGACAAATCTAGGATGCTTTTGCATCAGTGAACTATAAGGTACCCAAATAAATGCTGTTACCCTGAGAACTGCCTGGTGCCTGCAGTCCAAGCAAAATAGGGGAACATCCATATTTGTCACAATAGGGTCATGTTGTTCCCTCTATTAAAAACAAAGAGTTTTTTTTGGAGTATAAATTTCAACAATTTGTTAGGCACTGTGTTTCTGAAAAAGAACTTCCAATTTTCCAGTTTGTTAGTGTTCTTCCTGTGCTGTAAACAGTGATGCTCGATCAAAGACCCTGACACCATTATAATGAGCTGTGCCTAATACCTTAATGAAAACATGTGTGTGTAGGCTCCAGGGGAGGTGAGAAACAAGAGAGACTATTTTTTTGACTGTATCAGCATGTTCACAACTCTGTAGTTTGTATAGCCCAGCTACATTCCCTCTGCTTATACCCATTAGCTTTCTTCCTTTTCTGAATCTGCTCTGGGTATCCAGCATTGAGCATCCAGTCCCAGATCACCAGCTGAGGTGGCACTGCTGCTGCTTGGGCTGAACTGGCAATTTTGGGGGAATCCAGCAACCAGGAAAGACTGTGGTGACACTCTGTGGCTTCCCTGCAATGACATCCCTCATGCCATGTTGCTCTGTTTTCTAATCCCCTTGAGCAAACATTTTGACTCCCACTCCATACACTTGTGATTTAGACCCCATTTATATTCACCTCCAGCAGTTCAAATATCCTTCTCACATGGTCTGTGCATCCCTCAAAGGCACTACAGCGCACGAGGGCATTGTTCTGCACACAGTACCTCATTCATAAATTTTCAGAGGCATTCTTCTAGACCCAGCCAACAAGGGCATTTGTTAACTGGAAAGGGATTTCAACCTGTCTGATACAGTAACTGTGGGGTTGACTGAACCTGCAGAAAGCTGACAAGAGATGATTTCTTACAACTGCGAAGCCTTGAAGCGTGAAGTTTGCAGCATTTCTCATCCTTTCAGAAGGCTGTCATAATTTGATGGATTAATCAGGGTTACTTAGCAGGGATGCTTACCTGGCAGGACAACTTTTGTGCCTCTCCTGTACAAAACTCAAGGCCAGTGAGCAGCTGCATCTGGCTCAAACAGTACTGTTCAACTTTAGTACCAAGACCTGTGTGAGTTTTATGTTTCCAATGTGAGTTTTTCCACAGTTGAAGGTGCTGCTCTGCTCTGTCTTAGCTGAGGTGCACACATTTTTGTAACCTGCATTGTTTCATATGATGACATGCATAGAGCATTTTACCACAGCAGTGTTGAGGAGGCATGCATTTGCTCTCTCTGATGTGTATTTGTTATTGACAGTCCAGTGCAACTCAGCATGATTGTGTAAAAGATAATATGCTTCACACCCTCTGGTGCAAGTTCTGTTGTTAGCTTTTAAATCAAACACTCTGCCTTTCACCAGTAAGTCTCCAGGTTTCCTAAAGCCTGTCCTGGGAGGTGATCAGCTCTCTGACATAAGGTCGTGCAAAATTGGGTGTGCCAGTGTCCTTTGGCTCAAATGTTCTTTGCCCTGAGGAAAGGTTGTGAAATGTCTTTATCTGGTGAAGCTGGGGCTCATTAGGCTTGGCTGTGAGATGGCAAAGACAGGACCCTTGCTCCTACCTGTGTGCAACCTTTTCAGGTTGGGCTTTATGGTTTGTGATTCCTCCTGCCCCCCTTTGTGCTGCAGCCTGACCTTCAGGTTTCCTCCTTCTCCTGCCTGATGGAGGTCAGAGCAAGCCAGCTTGCTGCTTTCCCTCCTGCCTGAGCTGGTCTGTGTGCCATGCTCTGTGCCTGTGGCACCTGCCTGGGCAGCTAGTTTAGTATTTTGATTTTAGTTTTCACCCTTTGATCTGCTCTCCTTGAGCTATTAATCATCTTGTCTCATTCATCAGGGAGACTGCTTTTCCCCTGAGAGGAGATGCTCTCTTTCTCTTCATGTTTCCCCTGCTATTAGAGCTACACCTTGATCACAGTGCCTGAACTTGGCTATGCTGTGTGTTTTTCTCCAATGCACTTTACACAGCAGAATGCAGCTTCTCCAATGACATCTCACCTGCAAATATATCTTCTTTCAAAAAGTTTTGAAAAGACTATTTAAAGTATTTTTCTAAGTTTTTCCTTGCCACCATGCCTAACTTGTGTCAGGGCCAACAGGAGGAATGTTTTTCAGAATGGGAGAGTTGTGTTTCAGATTGGAAAGTAAACGTGAAGCAAGTGACACTTCTGCCTTGGATCAAATGCTCAGACCAGAAAATACTGACCTCTCTCTTCTGTGACTCACCTGGGGCTGCAAGTTCAGCTTAACAGAGTCTTATCCTTGGTAGCCAAAATCTTCAGAGGCTCTGCAGGGCTGAAAGGCTTGGCTCACCTTTCTCCCCCAGAGAAATCCAGCAGATCAGGAGTGAGCAATAAGGTCTGATTAGGGCTTCCAGACCAGACCTCCTGACTGTTTTGTTAAACCCCAAAGCAGAAGCCTAATCTTTTTCCTAGGCATCTCCTACAAATTGCATTCTATTAATTGAAAGCCCTTTTAATTAACATTTTCAGAATACCCTTCTTGAATAGCCACTAATTAATGTTGGCTCTATTTTGGCACAGAACCCAGTAAAATATATCTCTTTTTAAGTGTGGTTTTTTTTTTTTTTTTAACCATTGCATTGTGAGGAGTTTTATACCTTCTGAGTGGTTTTAGATAGCTTAACTATACATATATATTTAATACTTTTTTCCTTTTTCTTTTTTTTTGCAGTTCTGATGCAGTCTGTCCTAGAAATATCCTGAACCGTGGAGTTCTCCTCCATGCTAATTCTCTAAATGCCAGAAAGTCTTCCTGCATCCACATGAAGACTTTTCTAACCTTTTCTTACCTAGAAAACAATGGCTGCTGCAGAGAAATTCAGGCTGCTCTTGGCCCTGCTGTTTCAATACAGCCACATCACATCTCACTAAATATTCCGCTTCTAAATGAGAACCGGTTTTAAAAGCAAAATTTTGGCAAATGGAGCATTTCCTCCCTTTTTCACAACAAAATAAACCCCCTTTCATCCCTGGACACACACAGCTTGTTGCAGCCTCACCACTGCTGAGCCCCAGCAGCGTGGTGCAGCAGAGCTTTGTTTTCCTGAGCTACAGAAGGGCTCCTTCTCTCTCTCCCTGCGGGATGTCCTCCTGCTCCCTCTCTGTGCCTGTCTGTGCCACTGCGTGTGGGAAGCCCCAGCCTTCCAGCAGCTGACCCTGCTCCAAAGCTCTGGGCAGCTTCTGAGCTGGAAGAAGCAGGCTCTGACAGCACGATGCCTGATGGCTGAGTCCCTGCAGGGCTTGTGATGCGATCTGCCAGGTTCCGGAGGGTGCCAGCCTGCCACCTCCCGCTGGCAGAGAGCACCTGGAGTCAGAGCCAGCTTGCAAGCAAGGGCGGGCAACTACTGAGTGCTCCCAGATGACTCCAGACATGGTGCTTTTCCTAGCTAACGTTTTTCCCATACAGACACCCATTTTTCAAGCCCTTGCTCTCAGTAAAGGTGTGTCTGGCTGCTCCTAGGTGGATGGATTATACTGTTCTGAACTCCTCTGACTTAGGGGCAGTCCTCCCTGAACCTTGCTAGATCCTCACTTGCTCTCAGATCTTCAGGTAAGAGCAGACATCAGGATGTTCTTTCATTCTTAGTTGTCAAAAAGATTGCAAGAACATTTTTTTCTACAGATGGATGTGAACTTGCCCTAACCATCCAAGCCTTTTTCATTTTCATATTAGATTACTTCAGCATATTTCTACACGAGGCTATGCCAAGTGCAGCATACAGCAAAGTTAATAATGGAAGAGCATAGAAGTTAAAAGTAAATCTGGTGGTTTAAAATTCATTCATGTTAATAATGCAAACTGCTACTTTTTAAAATTCCTTGCTATGTTTTTACAGTGCTACTTCAAAAATCTCTCCATAAAGAAGGCCAAAAAATCAAATACAACTCATAACTTTTTAATTTGCTTATGATCTTAATGGAGGCTGCTGTCCTTTCTTTCAATGATTCTCCTGAAGACTTTAGGACTGTGGGATGAAATCGAGGGAAGTTCATGTATTTGCTTTTGTCTTTCTGTTGCTTGTGCCAGTTCCACAACACATTGCAACTCTTGGTGATGTTTCTCTGCTGATGGCTTGTGAGAGGGCTGGCAGCTCCAAACGATGCCCTGGTATGAGGTTTGAAAGGTTCTTTTTAACTTTTGCTCTGAGATTTCTGGTCTGTGTGGGAATATGTGGGGGATAGAATGTAAGAAAATAAAGATAGTGCAGAAGGCAATCTCACCCCTGAGGAGTTGCAGCTGCGCTAATTATTAAAGATTAGGAACAAGCCTGTCCTTAACAGGCCACAGCTGTAACCAATGAGGATGAGCGCTATAAAAGAGTGGGTTTGGGTGAGGAGAGAGCTGGAGTTTGTTGGTTGTGCTGTGAGGAAGGAGTCAGTGCTGTAAGGAGCTGCCTAAGAGAACTCCTCAAGAAGGTATGGAATTTTTGCAATAAGATGACAACAGGAGTATTTTCTAAGGCCTGAAAAGCTGGATGTTTTCTTCCTTTCCTTCTAAGAGGTGGTTAAATTTCCCATGGAACTACCTGAAGTAAGAAGCCTGAAGGGACAAAAAATTTTGGATATTTGGGAACAGTAAGGCCTGGCATGGTGCTGGATGCTCAGGTGGGTGGGTAGTACTATAGTCACACACGGGTTTCTCTTCATGTGTTTTCATACTTCTAGCAGTGCTTAAAAGCTGTTCTTTATTTTGTGATACTCAATGGACTCCTAGAGCCTTTGATATGGGGCATTTTGGCAGATTAACATGGACTTAGAGCAGTTTAGCTGTTCTTAGGTGCAGTATGTTCACTGAGCTGGAAATACTTTGCTGGAAAAGTGTATATGGAAGAAAAGAAAGCATTCTTAATACCTTTAAGTTACATGTGATTAAAAAGAGGTTGAAAAGGCTTGGTAAGCAGAAGTTGTACCTTCTAAACACCAAAACAGGTAGAAGTACCAGGTCAGTTCTGGGAACTTGAATTTTAATTCCCAAAGAATGCAGGTTGGAGGGGTGCAGCTGCAAGCAACCCAACCTGGTGGTTCCCAATCAGTGCCTACGGCAAATGCATGAACTGCTGCAGCCACCTCTGTAATGGGAGGCCTGTGGACAGATCAGGAAGGTGGCCTTTTCACTTATGTCCATCTCTCAGAAGAATTTAGCTCTATTTTGTTTGGGATCTTTCTTATTGGAGAGCACTGGCAGCAAACAAGAAGCACCAGGTGGAGGCAATGCCCCCACCAGCCCCTCGGCCCCTGGGGTCTCCTGTAGCATTTGCATTCTCTGAAAAAATCCCTTTGCCCAGGATTTTTCTCCTGGGAAGCTGAGAAGCCTCAGAGAAAAAAACCCCAACTCTTATCTCATTTGCTTCTCCTCTGTTTTGCTCATGTGGAATGTGTTTGGAGATTGTTTACCCACAGGTGATTGCTTCATTGGATTCTGGTGTGACTTGTTTTGGCTCATTGGCCAAGCTGTGTTGAGACTCTGGAAAGAGTTGTGAGTTTTCATTATTATCTTTTTGGCATTTAAGAAGTATCCTTTTTGTATTCTTTGGTTTAGTATAGTATTATTTAATATAATATAGTATCATAAAATAATAAATTATAATAAATAAAATAAATAATAATAAAGTCTCATCTTCTGAGGACATTAAGTCAGATGCATCATTCCTGCCTTCATTGGGACATTCCCAGCAAATAAATAGTCTCCCACCCCTGACCATGCTCCAGGAGCCTGTGTGTGTGGCAGGCACACGATAATTTGAGTCTTGCTGGGGTTTGCACAGCTCTGGCTCCATGGCTGGTGCTAGCCTGCTTGCCCTGTTAGTCCCAGCTGCCTGTGCAGAGTGATGGACACTCAGGAGCTGTCTGTCCCTCTGAAAGCCATCTGCTGCCCACCTGCTGAAACAGCAAGTGTTGCAGTCTAGACCGAGTTCACAAGCTCTCCCAAGGAGTTCTTTGTGCATCAAGTCTAACAGGGTAAATGAAATCCACCCCTGAGAAGGATGTGGGAATAGGTGCTGCCTTTCTCCTACCTACAGAATGCCTCTAATTCTGGCTGCTTGTAAAGGGATTGTAAGCCACCAGTCCTCTTTGCATTTACTTTGCAACTCAAAGAATTCTTAACTTGATGCCTGCCTTTTCCCTAGGGACCAAATTGCTTTGGCCCTGCAGCTGGCTGCTCTCAGTCCGTGTCCTGGCCATGGAAGCAGTGCAGAACTCAGGGTCTGTTTTTCACAATGTTAACTTTGTGAGCTGAGCAATTTGAAAGGAAAAAGGCTAGTTTCTTCATTTATGGCCACTGATGACTGTGGGAGCCCTTTCCAGGCTTGTATTTGCCATCCACTTCCACAGTGGGAAGCCAGAAGAAGCAAGAGGAATCTATTTCCCACTGTTTAGCTGTATTTATTTTCCTCTGCCTGCAGTACTGCTGATGCTCCCAAAGCACCTGAAGTAATTTATTTTCTCCCTCTGCCTGTGGCAGTGGTATTGCACCCTAGAAGGTTTTGCTTGAGGCCTTCTGGGCTTGCTCTAGGCGTGTGAGAAAATAAATAGATTTAGGAACAGCATGTGTTAAATCCATGGTGGGTGTCTAGACTGCCAAGGTTTGTATACATTTTCACTTTTAATAAGTGTACATAGATATATTGCCAAATATCTGGTAGACAAACATACTCTAGATGCTGCAAACTTGCTGCTGGTATGGTCCTCTCAGGAGCCATTTGAACAGCATCAGCTTCCCTTTATAAACACTAACATTTCTTAAAAAACTTAAAGGAGTTTTGATGGTCTCCATTTAATTAGGAAAATCTTTGCAGTGTTTGTCGTGCTTTATGAGCTTTCCTGGGTCATCCAGAGTCCTCTGTGGATCAGCAGGATGCTCTGTCATTGCCAGGGCTGTTCAGGTCTCACTGCTCTGAACTGGGCTGGGCATGCACAGTCCAGGGTTCAGGGGTTTGGGTGAGAACAGCCAAGGAAAGGGGCCAGTTGGCGGGGTTTTTGCTGAAAAATTATGAGGTTTGGCATGATAAAATGGCTACAGGCTTCAAAAGTATTGGGACTTTCATTCTTGTCTATGATTATAAATGTCTGGGAGTCAAGATGGGTCCATTTATTTCCACAGCTGGCTGCTTAGGAAGTGCCTGGTTCATGCTTTGAATAACTTGTATTTTCCCCCACAAGTGTTTTCTGATGGTCTTTTGCAGACATACCTGCACTTACATCATCACACTTTCACATTTCTATCAGCTGTGCTCCTTTAGCCCAGGTGGAACCACTAATTTAATTTCTTCACCTTCACTGGCAGATTTCTTGTCTGCTGGCTCAGTTACATAAAAAAAGCAGCAAAGCTGCTGGCTTGAAGGTGGGGCTGGTGAGCAGGGCTGCTGTCCCTGGTTTGTAGCCAATTGAACCTCTAACCCTGTGCCTCCAACTGGGGAAAGTGTGAGGAAGGAACACGAGAGGGTAAGCCAAAGCAGGTTTTTTTTCTCATTTCATTTGGGCACTTTCCCTCATTCCCCTGTATCTTGCTAGCAAAGGCACCTGCTGCTTGTCTGACAGCTGCTAAGGCTGGAAAAGAGCTCATGAGAGATTCAAAATTTCTGCAATGTGAGCTCCTGTGTACCTTCCCTACTTACCACAGGAGAGACAAATCCTCTTACCCAGCTGTCAAATAAGCCCAGTGGCAAGGCTGGAAGTGAGGAAATGAGCTGTGTGGCTGCCTGGTCACTGTGGGGACTCTGGAGAATGTGCTAGGCCCTCTGCTTTAGAGGAGTTTTCTGGAACTTTACTGAGACCTGCAGGGTCATCCTGGGTACCCTGGCACTGAAAGGATCCATCCTGCTTAGCAAACTCATACAAGTGACAAAATCAATTTGAGTGATTGATACAGTTTGAAGTTACAGATGAAAAGGGGAACTTACAATAAAAAAATTAATTTTTTCCATTATGCTGTTTCCCCTTGGCTTGCTCTCCAAACAATCCTCTGGTGGTCTGTGTTCACAGGGGTCATAGGAAAGCTTCTATTTCTGTGGAGGAGGAGAAAAGTCTAAAAAGAGTTTGGTCTTCCCCCCCCCCCCCCCCCCCGCCATGAAGTTGAAAGACCTCAAGTTTTCTGGAATAGCATGTCAGTATGTCAGTTTGGTCTTGCTGTGGAATAAGACCAGTGCTACACACAAATGAGGCTATTTGGGTACAAAATGAATGCAAACCAGTGCCTCATTCCAGTGCAAGCTGGAATGGCTGCACTAGAAACACAAAGCATCTGCTCTGTGCTCAACAGAAGCTACAAGTAGCCTTAAAAAATGAGGCTTCTTTGCTCTTTTTCTGAAGTTACTCAGAAAGCTACAAAATTAAAAATAACAGATGATTCTTATGACTTTTCCTTCCTGGGAGTTCATAAATGCCTTAGGTATTTTTGTTTTGGACTGTGTTTGACATTCACACAACCCTGTGCAAAAGGTGTATATATAAGATCTAAAATGCCTCCCTGAAAAATTCTGTAGGCTTCTGAGCTGGCTCTGCAGCATAATTGACATTATGGCTTCTATCCCTTTCTTAAAATTTAAAAGTGAAACATAAGAAACGGATTTCTCCAGTGCACTACCCCAGGTCACAGTCTGAATTTGGCTGTTTGTTAGCAGTGTGGGCTTTTAAGAAAGGTACCTTCTCAGGAGGTGAGAAAAGGTGCTCCATGAACTTTGCAGCCCCTCTGGTGAGGCTGCACTTGAGCCAGCTGCTCCCCAGGTCGTGCCAAAGCGGATACAGGGATGACTCATAAAGTTTGTCTCCAGGTAAAAGCAGATTTCTTGAACAAGAAGGGTATCATTGAGACCTTTGAAAGCTCTGGGTTGCTCACCTTGAATGAGGTAACTGTCTGCAGACCAGCCATGCACCTGGAAGGAAAACTCACTCAGTAAGGCAGTTTTTCAGAATTTGCTAAGATTGGGCATTTATCTGCTGTTTAGTTGGCACCCATCAGGATAGCAAATAATTGAAGCCAAAGGGACCAATCATGGTGTGAGATACTGGGCAATGTGAGTAATGATAATATTATTTGGCCTTTAATTAGTCATTTAGAGTGCATTTCAGAACTGGAGAGCTTAGGTTGGATTCGCTGCTCCTGCACATGGGTTCCTTGTGGACTAATTTGTGGCTCCCACAGAAGGGGGCTGGTGACTGCAGAACTGCTGATATCTGCAGGTGTTTGCACCACTTTCCTACCCCTGCCATTCATCACTTGAGAAATTGGGATTTTTCTCCTCTTTTGTCACAAAATACCTGTGGCCTCTCAGGTGTCTCAAATCTTGCAGATTTCTCTAGGTGCCAGGTAAATCACAGCAGCTTTGCTGCAGGATAACAAGGCTGGCCACCTTCCAGCTGCTTCTTTGCTGTTTGTCCGCTGTTAACCTGGCCAGGAAAGTGCTAGGGATGGATGTCTGTCACAGCACAGTGTTTGTTGTTCCTTACCTTGCTGGAAGTATATTTGATTAGGGTTGAACAGCTGAAGTCTGTGAGAATTAAATTACTTGATTATTGCCCATTAACATCTGTGCAGGGAAACAGGTTCTAATAAAGATTGCAGAATATTCTAAGTTGGAAGCAATCCACAAGAATCATGAAGTCTACCTCTGAAGAGGGATTGATGGAATTTTTTTCCCTCTTCACTGCTGGATTTCTTTTAGGAATATATTTTCCTAGGAACTTTTTTTTTTGTTCTTGTTTTACTTGTTCTGTCATTTCCTGTATACTTTAACAGGAAGAATGACTACTGTGGGGGTTGCTGCTGAAAAAATTTTGGATAGGCAGATAGGATAAGGGATAAATTTTGGTGTACCCTTAGCATGTGTCCTTTGAGGTCTGATTTTTTTTTCCTGTGTTCTGGCTATTGTAATTGGATGTGGATTGATGCTATGGCATCGCCTCTGATCGCTAGATTTGATGTTGCTGTGAATTTAGAGACGTGTTTTTGTGTTAATCAGCATCTCTGTTTCTTTGTTAAGGTCATATGTGCCCCCCCTGCTGCCTAAAAGCTCCCTATGAACTTATACTAGGATCTTTTCTTGGCTTTGTCTCCTTGTTTCTGTTTATGCTTGGCTTGAGCAATTATATGTATTGCAGTGAGTAACATATCATTTGCTGAATCCTGCCAGGAAAAAACAGTCTCCTATTGTTCATAGTGGCTTTATTTTTTTTTTTTAATAAGCTGGATTCGGTAGTACCTGCCTTTGTCTGTTTCGTGAAATGAATTCTTCACTGAAAAATGGTTGTCGCCAATACATCTACCTATACCAGTACTGAGAGACAATCTCATAATAACAAGGGTACACGTGTTTTAGCAATGGTCCCTTTAGAAAGTGTGACCAAGGTTGAGGAAATAATTTTGGTACTTCTGGTCTGCTGATTGCTGCCAGTGAATCATCAATGGCATGAGGTCTTGACTGAGTTTTAAGTGGAAACAGCTTCAAAGGAGAGCTGCTGTTACACCTACAGTGAAATCTAGAGCTCAGTATCCTGCAAAAGGCAGTGAATTCCTTTTAGGTAGGGAAGTGGCATCTTGGGTCAATGCTGAGCTTAAGCACAGCAGCAACAATCAACTTCAATATGATTGCTGCAAGATCTGCTTGCTTCCAGCAAAGATGATCTCTAACAGGGACTCCAGTATGGAGTACCAGGCCTGAGGCTGGTGGGGAAGTTGCTGAGGGGAGATGAGCAAAGCAAAAGGCATTTTTGTCTTATCTGGTACAGAAACACTAGAGGTTTAGATGCTGTCTAGAGCCTGTAAAAATAAGTCACAGCAGCACAGGAGTAGATCCTCACCCAGCTCCAGTTTATGGCACTGGAAGGTCTGGCTTCTCTCAGTCCCCAGCTCCTGCAGCCTAAAGCTGCTGAAGAGTTTAGTAAGGATGTGTCGCCACTATTCTCCCTATTAAAATGGGCAGGAAAATTAACCACAAACAGTCATACACTATCAGTTAGCAGATTAAAGCTGCTGAAAAGAATTGTGGAGAAAGAATTATGGCTACCTGTCCTCAGCAGTTTTGTGGTTGCTGTATTTATTGAGCCTATTCCTCTTTGCTGAAACAGATCAGAGTATACAACTTTTCATGCTACTGGTTAGTGTAGGCAAACCAGAGTGTTTAAAAATCACCTTTTTGTGGAGTGAATATTTTCAGCCCTCCATTCTTCCACTTTTCTGCGTTTTCACACTGTTCTCTGAGCTGTGAAAGCTTTTAATTTCTCTGTGTTTGGCTGTCACCCCTGAGGACGTGACTCATCGGTGAAGGGATGGACACCAAATTTGTGTTCTGCAGTTTCTTTGTAGGGACACATCTGTCCTGAGGCAGTTCTGCTTTTTAAGTAGCAGGGGATTTTAGTGAGTAGAAGAAAGGTATTTTTGAGTAGGAATGATAAAGGTTATCTAGTCAAAGCTTCTAAGAAAAAATGCTCCCCTAAATTCCTTCCATTGTATGTTAATAGGGTTTTGTGTCAGCGTGGTCTGTGGTGGCTGCACAAAAAGATGAGGACATCCTAGAGGGCTTTCTTTCCCTATGTAGTTCTGAGCTTGGAAGGGCCACTTCTCTGCTTTTGAGCAATTCCAGAAAGATTGAGATAATCTTACTGATAGTACAGACAGAATCAGTGGGGGGTACCTGGGCTCTGACACAGAGTGCCACAGAGAGCTCCCCACAGCATTGTTCTCTGTGCAGCCCTTTATTCTTTCCTTTGTCCCTTAGGCTGCTCCCACTGTCATGGTGTTGGGATACTCCAGGGAATTTTGCAACTTTGGTGAGCTTGTGCTGGCTAAATTAACAGCTAGCTCACCTGAGGCACAGGTTCTTGTGATTTACTGTACACCACTTGGAACAAAGTCACCAAATTTTGCTCCTGGATAGATCCAAATCCCTTCAGAGTGCTCAGTCTTGCCTGTGAAAAGGCCATAGTTGTGTTGAGCTAGCTGGAAGTACTGATGTATTTACTTTAAAAAAATTTTTTTTGGCTTTATAATGTTGGTTCTACTCCAAGGAAAACACAAAGACCTTTTTCCAAATAAATCAGTTCTACTAATTGGCAAGGAGGACTCTGTCACATGAGAAATAGTTCTGGTCCTAGGGGCTTTGCAGTTGGCCTGATGGGTGCAGTTTGAAGGGAATGAAAAACAGGAGTATTAGACTGGAAAACAATCATGAGATGGCTGCACGATGCAGTGACTTTGTCGGGTTTTCAGACCTAGGAAGGAGTTTACCAGCAATGAATCTAGAAGCACCTTGCTCATGTAAAATTGAGATCAGTATGACTGAATATGTGTAATTAATATAGTAAAGCTGTGGTATTGAGTCTTAGTCATAATGGGGTTTTTTGAGTGATGGTGTGTGGAGCAGTGAAGCATTCTGAAATATCCCTTACCTTCAGACTCTTTTGCTGACTGGCATGCATGGGGAGTGATGGGTAAGAGTCCTGTGGAAGGGAAAGCTGCTCAAAACTCCTTTTGATCTTGAACATGTGCTAAGTAGTTTTCATCTTTAAACAAATGAGGCCCAGGATTGTTTATTCTATGAGTGTCTGCTGGTTTAGGGCATCCTGGGAAGATGTTTTATGTTATGAGTTCTTTCAAGAAACACATATAATGTTTCTCAAACTCTACCATTGAGGGAACTGCTGTGATTTTGCTTGTTCTGCTAAGGGTAACAACAGGTATGTGGGAATATAACTTTGTAAGCCCATGAATTTGAAGCAAATGAATGTGTTTTGTCCAGTTTCTTATGGCTTTAATCTCAATAGGCTTTGATAATATAAGAACAGGGAAATGACAGCATGTTGTGATGGACAGTTTAATCTTTCCTCTGGTCTAGAGACCTGAGAAACATAAATTGCCTTTCTAATACTGACAAACAGTAACATTGAGGGATGAGAACTTAAGAAAAAGTTACATCTCAATTGATACTACATCTTAATAGCAGTTCTCTACTGAGATGCACAAACCTGATTAATCCTGGAAGTTTGCTGCTTACTACATCTCTCCACCCCACAATAACTGTTTCCTTAACCCTTAGTAGATTGGTGGCATCTTCTGTGGTGCAGCAGTGATTCTACAACAGCTTTGTGGTGGGACTTTTTTGTCCATGCTTGTTATGTGGCCAACACAATCAGCAGGCAAAGTATCTGTTTGCCCCTTCTGTGACTTTAGGCAAACTCATAATGTAAATGATCTTTTAACACAAAGAGAGGGAGGTTAGGTAATCCCCCTAGTCCTTTACAAGGGGGTAAGCTCTGTTTCTTCTTGCTTCAGCCTCTCTGACTGAATAGAGAAGGAAAAATAGGGGAACAGATTGAAAATATGCGACTTGACTTAATCAAGTTAAAAAGTGTAGTACTGACAGTGGCACTTGAAATATTTGTTATACCCAGCCCTTCATTCTCCCTCGGGAAGAGACAGGTCCTTGTCAAGAACTTCTTACTGTGTCTTACATCTCTAGGATGCAGGGCAGGGTTTTATCAGATTTTCAAGCTGGTCTGACATAAGAGAAATTAAAAGTCCTACAACCAGCCACTTGATGACCAAGCAGCCAGCCTACATATGCCACAGCTTGGGAGTGGATGGATATTGTCTGAGAAGATCTAACATGGGAACAGAGAATGAAATTGAATCTAGACAGGACATCAGGTCAATATTTCCCAGGAGTGAGGTCTAACAGATTGCAGAATATCTCTGGGTGAACAGCACCAGAATGCTGATACATGTGGCCTCTGTGTGAGTGCTCAAAACCAAAACCCAGCATATGGCCCTGTAAAGGGCAGTGCTGTGCCATCAGGGCTGTAGAGCACAGGGAAAATGATCCCAGCCAGAGGAAAGGGGCTTCTAACACTGTGGTGTTGCATGGAAGGGGTGGTGCTGGCATCTGAACTGCTTTCTGTAGCACCTGCCTGGGTCACAGGTGGCTGGCTCCCCACTTAACTTGCTGCTGTGACATGGAAAAGGATGACTGGACTTTGAATTTTAAGAGCAGCCTATATTTGCCTTCTGCAATTGTTTTATATGAGCCTGCAAGGCCAGGCATGGAGGAATTAATTTCAAAGGACAAAAAGGGGTCATTTGAAATTTCTCAGAAAGCTTGATAGGTGGAACAAACTTAAATATCCCCTTCCATTTTGTTAGGAGAGATTGCATTTGCATGTTACACCATTATTAGCAGAGACAATGGGACAAACATTGCTATCCTGTTAATTATAGGCATGTTAATGATATATATTTCTGCAGTCAAATAGCATTGCAAGTCTATTTCCTGTCTTAATTTTGTGCTGTGCTGTTTGAAATGCTAATGAAGCCAGAATTCTCAAAGGTCATCCTCTGAATGCATTTTCTTTTTTTCTTGTTTTGTTTCAGAACAATTTAAATGAGGTTTTGTACCTAATGTTGCTAACAGTGTTAACTTTCCTGTTTAATTAATGAAAGTGTGGGAACATCTCTGCCCTGGTCAGTGAGTTAAATGAGAAAAGCTCTGTATTCCTCTTTAAACCCTCCCTTGCCATTTTCCTTCCATGACACATATCCTGTGTCTCCACTTTCGCCCAGGAGCCCCTACTACTTTCTTTTCATAGGCTGTGTTAAAAAAAAAACCAAAAAAACCTTCACAACCCAAAAACCAACAGAAAAGTGCAAATTTAGCACAACTGAGCATTGTGTTTTCCAAGGAGCCATTAATCATACTTGGAAAGTTTTGGTTCTTCACAAATAATAAAGGAAAGGACTGGTAATTGCTGTTTCCAGCTAATTGACAGAATTGTGTCATGAAAGAGGGAGAATTTCTGAATTACCTTTGCTGATGACACTTGAAGGTTGTTTTAAACTTTCAATTGCTTCCAAATTGAGAGACTGTCCCTTGTCTGTGCTCATCATTAATCCAGTTAGGTGAGTTTCATTTGTTTTTAATGCAATTAGATGATGGGCAAATGGTGAGTGTAAAGGATGTTTCTATCAGCTCAGTTTAATATTGTGAAGTACATCCTGATTTGGATTCTGCAGTCTTTCTGTGGGTTTCACTGAAAAGTAGATGGAGGCTCTTCAGTATTTGCTGGTGGGAGCCTATTCTGACCTCTTAGGCACAAAAATGTTGATGTAGGTAGAACACACGGCAAAAGGGATCCTACATCTTCTCCTCACAAGGCAGAAGGTGGGACACAAGGGATTGGATACAAGTCTCAGCTTGGGGTGTGGGAGAAGTTCCTCTTTGACTACCTTGCCTTCCTGGGTGCCCTAATACAAAAGACAACAAGCTCTAGAATCACAAGGACAGGGACATGAAGAGGTGGATGATGCTGATGAGGGGTCTGGAGCACAAATGTAATGAAGAGTGGCTGAGGGAGCAGGGGGTGCTTTGCCTGGAGGAAAGGAGGCTCAGGGGAGGCCACATTGCTCTCTGCATCTGCCTGGAAGGAGGTTGCAGCAAGGTCAGGTTTGGCCTTTTCTGACAAGTAACAGCAATCGGACAAGGGGAAATGGCCTCAAGCTGTACCTCAGAGGTGATTTAGATTACACATTAGGAAAAAAAATCACAGAAAGTGTGATCAAACATTGGAACAGGCTGCCCGGGGAAGTGGTTGAATCACCATCCCTGGAGGTATTTAAAAGATGTGTAGAAGTGGTGCTTAAGGATGTGGTTTGTGGAGTACTTGGCAGTACTGGGTTAACAGTTTCACTTGATGATCTTAAATGTCTTTTCCAACCTACTCAATTCTGTGATTCTATGCTAGAGAAGTTGATGAAATCAGGTCAGCCTAACCCCTGTTTCATGACCATGTCCCAAAGAAAAAATGTCGTCATAGGTGGCTCCTTTCTGAAGGGAAGGCAAGATCCACTCTGCCAACTAGACTCGCCTTTCAGGGAAGTATCCTCTGGGATTCTAGTTAAAGATGTTGCCAGGGAACTTCCTAGTGTGGTATGTTCCTCAGATTATTATCTCTTACTGCTTTTTCATGTGTGTACCAATGAAGTTACACTAAGGAGTCCAAGGGACATCAAAAGAGATTTCAGGGCTGTGGGGAGAGTGGTAAAGTGATCAGAAGCACAGCTGGTATTTTCCTTTAACCCTCCCAATTGTAGGGAATGACATCAGGTAGATTCAGCTCACCCATACCTGCCTCTGGAGCTGCTGTTGCTGGCAGAATTTGAAGGTTTTTGATCATGGGAAATGTCCAGCTTGGATGCTGTAATGGGAGTCTATAGGTTACGCAGCAAGGATGACAGCAATGTATTGTTCTATAAGGAATTAAAGGATATCTGTAGATCAGGTACCCTTATCCTTATGGAAGACTTTTTAACTGGGACTGTGATAAAACAAATGTGAACAAGTCCAGGAAACTCCCAAAGCATGCTGAGGATTCATTTTTGATATGAGTTCTAAGGGAGCCAACTAGAAAAGGTATCCTAAACCTGTCGTTTGTCAGTGGAGATGGTCTCATGGGTGAAATGGTAATTGGTGGCTGTCTTGGCCACAGTCATAATGAAATGCTTGATTTTAAAAGCTTTGACATGAGAAGAACTCTTATCAGAGTTGCCACCATGGATTTTGGAAGGGCAGGCTTCCAAATGCTGATTAGGCTTAGGCTACTTGAGAAACTAGTCAGTTAGGACTAGTTACAACCTGCTTTTGAGGGTAGTGGGGTGCTGGTTACATTTTAAGAACCATCTTTAAGAGTGCAGGGGCAGGCAATACCAATGTGTCATACGTTAAAGAATGGCAGAAGCCTGCCTTGGCTGAACGGGGATCTCCTGGATCTTTGGGAGAAAATGACAGTGTATGTATTTTGGAAGCAAGTTCAGATTATGTAGGACTACAGAGATGTTGTTCACTAATGCAGGCAGAAAATTTGTATGGCCAGAGCTCAACTGGAGTTGAAGCTTGCCGGTAGTGTGGTGGATAATGAAAAACTTTTCAAACTATTTTAACAATAAAAGGACCCCTAAAGTAAACCTTGGCCTGTAACTTGATGAAGTTGGTCTCATCACAAATATAGATGAAGATATAGCAAGGGATGTTCAATGCCTTTTTTGCCTTGGTTCTTAACACTAGTGTTGGGCCCTGGTACACTGAGAGGCCTGGGAAAGAGGATTCCAGCTGAGGGAATGATAAGCTCCCAGCTGACTTTAAACTGGTGTAGGATTTGTTGCTGTAAATGAATGCCCATAAATCTATGGAGCCCAATGGCATTCATCCCAGATTACTGGAAGTGTTGGTCAATGCTACTGTGAGGCCTCTCCGATATTTGGCAACAATCTAAGCAATCTGGAGATATCCTAGTTGACTGCAAACCAGAAAATGTTGTTCCAGTTTTCAAGAAGGGTGAGAAAAACAACCCTGACAATTACAGGTCTGTCTACTTCCTTTTGGTGCCTGAGAAAATTATGGAGAAGTTTATTCTGGGACTTAATGAAAACACCACTTGAAAGGCCATACTGTCATTGGTCAGACCCAACATGTTCACGAGGGGAAAGCCATGCCTTGCTGATTTAATATTCTTTTTTATGTCTAGGTTATTCTTCTAATAAAAGACAAAAAAAAGGAAGTGATGTTGTTTATTTTTCCTGTTTTTAGCAGGGCTTTGATTATTTCTCTCACATTATCTTGCTGGACATAATGTCCAGCATACAACCAGATGCCATATGCTGGGTGAACAACTGGCTGAATAGCTGGGCCCAAGGAATTTAGTAAATTGAATGGCATCTGGCTGGCAGCCAGTCAGTAATGGTGTTCCCCAGGGCTTCATTTTAGGGCCCTTTTTCTCATGCTTCAGTGCACTGTAAGTATGCTGATAATACAAGATTAGGAGAAGCTGTTGATCCCCTTGAGGGTGGAGATTCCTTACAGTGCAATCTTGATAGATTGGAGAGCTGGGCAATCACCAAGTATATGAAATTTAACAAGGACAAATGGCCATTTATGCACCTGGGAGAGAGAAATTCTATATGTGCCTATAGATGGGAAAAGAAAGGGCTGGAATTAAGCCCTTCAGACAGGGATCTTGGGGATTTGCTTGATGACAAGCTCCATATAAGTCAATAGTGTGTCTTGGTGGCCCAAAGAACCACTTGAACCCTATCCTGTGATATGCTAAGCACAATATAGCTAATGGATCAAAATAAGTGATATATCTCAACGTTGGTGCAGCCTCACCTGGAAGTACTATGTGCAGCTTTAGGCTCCATAGTATAGGAAGGAATATAAAATATCAGACTATGTCCAAAGACAGGCAACAAAGATGGGGAAAGGACTAGAGGGTGTGATTTAGGTTCTGGGGTTACTAAATTTGTTCAGCTTAGAAAAGAGGACGCTAGGGGGTGACCCTGTTGCTGTCCAAAATTTACTCATGATGAGGAGAAGAGAGGGAGGGAGGTGCTGATCTCTTATTTCTGGTACCCAGTAATAGCAAATGGCTTAAAGCTGTATCAGGGGAAGTTCAGGTTGGACATTAGGATAAAGTTCTTCACTGAGAGAGTGGTCAGGTACTGCAAAATGCTCCTCAGGGAAGTGATTATGGCTCTAAGCCTGCTGCTGTTGAAGAAGGATTGGGAGAATGCTCTTCTTCAACATACAAGTTAAGCTCTAAATCTTAACTTGTATGTTGCCCTGCATGGAGCTGTACTCAATGATGCCCATGGATTCCTTCTATCATTCCAAACTGTAGCCCAACTCCAAGTTTTTAGGTCTCTGATATGGTGGGCTGATGAAGAAAATGGCTGAAGTGGTAACATGCAGATTTTGGTCTTTACTGGGTTAATCAAAACTGGAGTGAAGGGAAAGAGCTCAGGGTTTTAATGAGGTATTTTTTTGTTATGCTTCAGTGTATCCATAAATATATGCAGGTGAGGTAAGCTTGTTATTTTTCTTGTAATTTAGATATCATGATCAAACTGCATGTAGGGGGCCAGCATGCAGGTGGAATTTTACCTGCTTCTAATATGAACAATCCAGAGTTTACTTCTTGTTTCTTCCGTGAAGGTGACTTTGGTCCACTTACATTTCTCATTTCACTACTGAGATTGTCAGTGCTTTTTGCCTTCACTGCCTAGAGCCGGAGAGTTCCTCAAATATTGTTTTTATCATACATGTTCCATTAACATTTTGCTTGTTAGAGCACTTCAAGGGGAGCTTTCCAGGGTGGAGACTCGGCTGTCATTTGGGTGCAGAGGACATTTTATCAAGCTTCTGAGTGGAGTTCAGCATGTGCCCAGCATGCAACCATTGCACAGGCACTGCTGCTTTGTCCCTGGGTGGAAGATGGGGAAATATTTATCCTGTGGCCAGGAGCTCTGGACAGAGAGAGGAGAACATTGTGGGAAGAAGTCTGTTATTTGTAGCTCAAGAACACATACTAGCTTAAAACCAGGGTTGTCACCATGCAACCCTCTAATTTAGTGCAATTGCAGAGGTTGGGGACCTCTTAAAATAATAGTGCAAACAAAAGCTGGGTTTTGCTAATGCCAGCTACAGGCAAGGTCATTTTCTGAGAATGGCATTACTGGAAAAATTAAACAAGAGTGCCGTTGGACTTGGCAAAGCTCAAGGGACAGGTCTGTGGGAATACTTGCCCACTGAGTGCAACAGTAGAGCTGCCCTAGATCTGTTTCCTGATGCTGCAGGGGAGAAAGGCTCTTTTTCTCCCTCCTCCTTGCTGAGGTTTTCAAGCAGCAATTGATGCAAAGGCTGATCTCAGCTTAATTTGCAACGGAAAACAGACCAAAAAACCTACAGGCAGAGATTGTCCTCTACTAAATGTTAAATGAAAATGATGCTTTGGAAGAGCATATACTGCTGTATGTCTTAGACAAGAGTTTTTTATGCTTTTGCTCACAAAATATAGAGCAGTATTCTCCCCTTCCCTCCCCTACCCCCGAAAAAAGGAAAAAAGGCAACCACCCTTGTCCCCATTCCCCAAAGTGCAAAGAAAAGGACACACAGCGCTGGGGCTGTGTTGTGGGGGGAGTCCCTAACCCAAACTACTGGGCAATGCCATCTCCTGCACCCCTGTTTTGGGAGATCAAGCAGTTTAGTGATGTTTGTGCTAGCCACACTGTGTTATTATCCAGCTGGGAATTCTTTTATCATTATAGATTTAATCACGAAGTCTGGCCTTGTACCCAAAGCACTAGCACATCCATCAAGATGGATTTTGCCCTCTATGGCTTTTTATTTTATCTTGAAATAAAGACTGTATATTTGGTTTCATATTAGAAATCAGCTTTGAGAGAAGATGGATGTTTTTAGCAGGTCTTGGTATTTTATGATATTTACAAGGTGCAGAAAAAAAAAGTGACAATATCTTTTCCCAAGTAGCCCAAACTCTTAAATGGGAGTTCTTTGTAGTTCCCTTGCAAAAAAAAATGTTTTTTTTTGTGAGGTAATTATGGTTTTTCATGAGCACTCCTTGCTAATCAGGTTTAATGGCACTAAACCCAAATCACATTATCGTTATTTTCCAAGACTGTGTTGGAGACATGCTGCATTAACCCAAAAGAACAAAGCGTAGAGATGACAACAAGAATAAGAGCAGAAAGAAAAGAGGAAACAGTAGAGAAGCAGAATCACTTGTGGCTCTATGTCCTGCACAATGAGAGTAGCACAGCACTAGAGTGGTAAATAGCAGTGGTAAAACTAATGACAGGTAACATTGTCCTTGAATCTTCTGGGAATCTAAAACATACTGGAAAAATATTTGCTCTTAATTTTATCATCTTTATTGCAAAGTCTAGCTGATTTACCTAACAGAAAGCCTGTGTAATGTTGGGTTGCAGTTTTTTAGTATAAAGTATTACTGCTTTTTTTCTTGCTAAGCTTAACCTTCAGTTATAAATCAGTAATAATGAAGTCAGTTTCAAAAGAAAGGGTTGTTCTCAGCCCCCCCCCCCCCCCAAAAAAAAAAAAAACCAAAAAACCAACACCAAACTTCTAAACTCTAGAGGTAATAAAATTTTAAAATTTTCACATTTTTCTCCTGGCTGGATAATAATTTTTAAAGCCTGTCCATGTAGGCTGTGCTTTAGGGAGTTGGTAGGAGTTTCACTGAGCTGAGGAAGGGGTATGATCATGTTGGAAGTATCTTAACATTCATACATGGAGCAGACTTTTGTATATATGAATCTTCTTAGTCCTGGGAAGAAAACAAGACAGCACACCAACACATTTATATCAATTTTGCTATTTTGTTGTGTGCACTTATTACTTAAAAACCCTCCTTGTCATTCCTAATGTGTACTGTGGGGGACAACATAAATTACCTTGTGAATTTCCCTCTGCTATAATTTTGCTTTCTAAGCTCCATAAAACACCACGAGCACTTTGGCTGTAATTAGTATGTGAGTTATTTGTGGTATTGTAAAGCATTAACTGGCTTGTAACTGTTGTCTCTTGGCACTATGCATCTCTCACAAATGGGGTTGTGGTCTAGGATATCATCAATCTTTTCTTTGTGGTTCAGAAAAGGAATCCATTTTCTTTGATAAAAGACCCATTGGTCTTTGTGATCTATAAATCATTCTTTTCAAAGAAACCCTTTGAAATACCAATTCAAGGTAGTCTCACAGAATATCACTTTATAGATTTTTCTTAGGATGGAAGATAATCCTTGTGCCTATCAAAAAGGAAGATCTGTACTATTTTTTACTGAGTTTTGCAACTTTAGAAGAAGCTCTCTAAAGGCCTAATATTGCCATCTCCAGTCTTGTGTCCTGCATGAAGTTAGAACTTTTTTTGTCAAAACAGCATTTCTGTAATGTCCAAGTATGAGATGACTGAATTATAACCAGGATCATATTAAGGCAGCATTCTTTACAGCATTGAAAATCCTTAGACCTGTTAACGAGAAACATTGGTGTCTTGTGTGTGTGCTTTTGTTTTTTGTTTGTGTGGGGGTGTGTGTCTGTGGGTTTTTCTTTTTTATGGTTTTGTTTTCCATCCCTGTAAAACTCCTTTAGAGACCCTTCTGAATCAGCCCTTTTATCAAATGCATCCCATGCAACTGATTTTGAACATGTTTTATATTCTGTGAGAAAACACTTGATGTTATTTGAACTTGTTCTGGTTTTACCTGCTTGTATGAAGACTATAAGCCAGTTCTTGATACTTCATGGTCCTTGGTGGAACATCTGAAGAGGAAGTGGCCAGATGTCATTATGCCACCACACTCCTGCAGATGGGGCGTGTGGTCTGCTGGGTCTCCTGCCTTTGTTCTTTGCTTTTATTCTGAAAGCATTTTTCTTTTCAAGAGTTTTATTACTCTATGAAGAACAGGAACTTTTCTTCATCTAAGTTGAAAATTTAATCCATAACTTTTGGGAAAATGCCACACAGTGCAAAAATAACAGAAAAAATCAGCAGGGGAGGCAGCAAAGCAGTCATAGGGTGGCTGCCTTTCTGTGGTGTAAGAAATGAGCAACACTTAAATGTGCAGAGTTGATAACTTCTTGGAGGCCTTCAAGAACCTGCTGTACAAACTAAATAACAATAAACAATGTAGCTCTTTTACATAAATAATCCTTTCTGTTTCTAATCTACTGGTTTAATTCCTGTGGCGGCATATGTTTGCAGTATTTATTTCAAGGTACTGTTATTTAGCTCTACTGTGCAAAGGAAATGAATTTATCTGCATGAAACTACAATGTTGGAGGGGCATTATGTGGCTGTATTTACAGTTTTCTTCTGTTTAGTGATTATACTGTATCTTTATTTTTTTCCCCTCCCTCAATTTATCTTTTGGCTGGCTCAGAGCAGCAGGATATTTGGTGTGGGCTGTGAAACAGATTTAAGAAGCCAGAGGTACTTTTAAATCAGTCCTAACTTCTTCAGTCTATAATCTGCCTGTGAAAATAATATTATCTTTCTTTCTTTTTTTTCCCCCCCCATAGCTTTCTTGCAGGGATGTCATCAATCTGTACTTTAAACACTTCCAAAGAAATGAGGACAGTCATTAGAAGGGTGGTACAAACCTACTGAAATTGCATCCTTAGTAAAGCTGAACACCATAGTCCTAAGGGGTGAGAAAGGAACCAAGATTTGAATCTAGCTGAAGGCAACCCAGGAGGGGTGGGGTTTATGGCAAACATTTTCCTAAGCCTATATTTCCTGCTGTGAGGAAAATGTGGCTATTGAAGGCTTTTTCAAAGAGCAGGGCCTTCACCACACAGTTGTCTCATCTAAAAGTGTGTAACAAACAGCAAGAAACCCCTTCTATCTGGCTCTAGGCTGAGAGAATAAAGAGAAAAATCACAGTTCTATTTCTGTTCACTTGTCCTTCACGACATTAGAAACGGGGCGGTTGTTTTTTAGATTTCAGTAAGTCAATTATTTCTTTGCTTTTTACTTGGCTTGTATTATGGGTGGTGTCAAGGTAACCAACAACTACCAAAGCTTGGTGCTGCTCCCATCAGTTTCTCATCCTTAAAAAGGGGAGCTGAACTGCTTTTGTGAGACCCAGCATCCTGAGCTGATCCCCCAGAAGATCTGGAGCAACCAGATGCAAGGGCTGGCTCAGCAGCTGGCTCCTGGGGCCTGAGAGGAAGAGGAGTTTTCTGGCACTTGGCAAAGAAAAAAAAAATCTCCTTGGCCTGCAGCAGAATATTGGGGAAGAGGTTTGAGCTCAAGAGAGTTCTTAAAATTTGCCTGTAAAACACCCTTTTGCTTTTCCTTATGGAGCTAAGGTACCAGTTCATTTCTTTCCTCCAGTTAAGTCTGCCCTGCAGGATTGCTGTGGAAATCTGCTGGCTTCAGCTTCCTGTTTGACTGCCATAAACAAGGAAATCCACATCCTCCTTGCCAGTTTTTCAGCAGAACCAACCTGCTTGTTCTTGGCCAGCTGGGTGAATTGGATTTTGGAAGGATGCTTTGTGTCTTTGAAGTCTTTTCTGGCTAAATACCATTAATCTTCAGAGTGATTCAGTTCTTAAGGTAATTTGTGGCTTTCTTCTTTTCTTTAAATCCTTTAAAGGCATGATATGGAAAAACTTCTTTGCTCCAAGATAATCCAGTATAATTAGAACAGTGTCACTCAACTTAGCAAAGTCCTTTATGCTTGTTTTTTCCTGTCTTGTTAAGATTTAAATCCATGGTAGATAGGCAAAGGTCTGATTTATTGTTCATTTATTCTTTCTTTCCTCACACACTGTATTCCTAAAACTATTTGTCACTTTTTGTTTTGGTTTTGTGACTCTGTGACGTTGAGCGCAGTTACTTGTATGAGGGGGTATTAGTAGTGTCTAGTGTTGGTGCTCCCCATTCCTACAGTGAAGGAGACAGACTGGAGTGAGGGGTATAAATATGAGGTGACGGACCATGAGACATCCTGGGGAGACTGAAGGACATGGGTTGGTTTAGCCATGCGGACGTGGCCAAGGTGGGGAGTCGGGGATCTGTTTGCAGCCTTTGTCTCCTAATGGGGGCTCTAGGGAAAATGGGGTTTTCTCAGTTGCACGGTTAAAGAACAAGAGGCAGTGGGCAGAAAAAACTGCATTGGTAATTCTTATGGGATTAAGGGCAAATTCTTCACAACAAAGGGTGTCCAAGCACAGGAACTAGCCCAAGACTTTCAAATCTTCATGGGTGGAGGCTCTGAGAAACCTGGTCTAATTTTGAGTAGGGGATGGGCCTAGATGATCTGCAGATGTCTCTTCCAACCTGTGCTTTTCCATGATTATCAAAATAATTTTTTTCTTTTAAAAAGGCTAGCTGCAGTGTTACTTTCAGGTAATATGTTTTCTCTGCTGGTATACCTGCTGGGAATCCTCCTGCTCCTCCAACAGGAGTTGAATGTGGCTTTTTGATCTCTGAACTTCCACTTGAGCTGTGTCTTTCCAGGCTCTCTCAGATAGGTTGCTCTCATTTCCAGTGCCTGGGATGATAAACTGGCTGTTCTCTGCTTCAGTACTTCATCTTGTTGTGGAAAGTTTTATTGTCCAGATACAGCTTCTGTCTTTCTTCAGCAAATACCTTAGTTTGGTGGAAAGCTGACTGAGATGTCATGGGGCACTCTTCCCTTCTGCTTTCTGATCACTTCAAATTTTATTAATTTGAGTTAATACAATTTAAAAGGCTATTATTGAATTAGAATTTGTGTTACTAAATGTGACATTCTCTCATGCCTTGTGTAATCATGCTGTTTAGTAGATTTTAATAGCTATTTTGCCATTTTTGTCTTTGGACGGTATGAAAGTATTTAAGACAGCTCTGACTTAGCAGCGTATGTGTTTTCCAAGTTTTTGATGTGGCTTGCTTTCCTTATTCTTTGGACTTGTCTGTTATTGTTGAATGGCTTCTTTAAGTATCAGACTTTATTCTTGTATGCACGCAATGATAAAATCATCTTCTAGCTTTTTTCAAGGATTTGACTGACTCTTTCACCACTTGATTCTTGGGTAGTTTTGTTCGTAGCCTGCCAGATCCATAATGATTCCTTGTCTGTGTAGCTCGGATTCTTTGTCAGAAGTTGTAACTTCTTACTAACTGCTGCATAACTGCACAGTGTTTTGCTCACTTTGTGCTTCTTTCCTAAAAGCTTCTGCCATTCCTCATTTGCCATATCTGTAGTCTGCTCTCTGTTCAAAGTTCAGTTTTCGAAGTTCAGTTTTCTTACTCCTACAAGACTTTGGTGTTCCAGTTGTCCCATGTGAAATCTCCCACAATCCTGATCTTGCCTAGAGAATGTTTCTGGGACTTTGAGTTATCTTTCACCTCACAGTCTCCTAGGAGGAACCTTCCCTCTACCTTCATGACAGGGGGTGTTGGAGGGGCAGGGCACCTGCCTAGATCGCTCACTTGCCGAAAGGATTTAATAGAAAGCTGTTATTTGCAGACATTTCTCCTGCTGTGTTTGAAGGGCAGAGGATGACAATGGAGCTTTCTCAGGAGCCTGGCAAGGCAGTTCAACAGCGGGTAGTCACACAAAAGCCTCTCTCTGGGGACAGCAGAAGGCAGGTCTGTAGAAATGTCTTCATGGTCCAGTCTAATTCCAATTCTTAGTGGAATAAAAGTGTCAGACTTCATGTTCTGAAAGCCCTAATTTTGGTTTGACGAAATATTGGGAAAGGTTTAATGATCATGCTAAATGTTCTTCCTAAGTGCTTTGAGCTCAGAAATTTTTGCTGTCATGTTGATTGTCCTAACTCAAAATCAATTTCAATGCTCCCAGGAGTTCAGGAATGGCGTAAAATTCTAGATGCATGGTCCATCTCACAATCTCCTCTCCAGGAGTTCAGGGAAGAATACAAAGTTACCTGAAAGCCAGTTCTGAAGTGCTGCTGGTTCACTTCACATCATCAGATGGGATTACATCTTTAACACTTTTAAATGCTTACTGTGTGTGTTTGCATCATCCTTTCTGTTAATCTTGACCTAAACCCTCCATGGTAAGGCTTTCCACAGCTCAACCATGAGTTCATTAAGGCTTTAATTGTAGATTATAATTGAAGTTTTCAGTTTTCAAAAATACGAAATCATATTGCTACAGATGTGCAGCTGAGGTAATGGAGATCTTTAGAGAGAACCTGTCAGTGAAGCAGAGGGCTAAGGAGCAGGACCTCAGTAATCCATCAAAGGACTGAGTACAGGCTGTGCAAGAGCTAGAGGAGAACAAGTGGCTGGGAAAATTCAGTGTAGTGTCTCTAGATGACAGCTCATTATTTGAGCTGCATCTCTGGTACTGCTAACCACTGGAATTTGTGGGCATGTTTTTACCGTGGAGAAAATAATTAGCCAAATATACAATGTATTGTGGATGACAATCAATAAAACAGAGTGCAGCACATCCTACTGATAACATACACTGGATATAGCCCAGTTTGGATTCTTTGGATTCAAAGAGTTGGAGTGCCCTGGGTACAATTTCTAGTTATTTTATTACCAACAATGTGATGTGTTTACTATTTGCCAAATATAACAATATAAGCTCAATGTTACAACATGATAAGCTAAGGCTGACAGAATCAGATTCTTTGAAAGAGATGGAAAAAGAAACGTCTTTAAGAGAGATGAAAAAATCAGTGGGTGATCAGTTGTATTCTGTTAGCAGAGGGTTTTTTTTAAATTTAAAACTTATTGCTATATAATCTTTTTACAGCCACATTTTCTTAAGGGAAAATTATTTAAGTATCAGCTCTATTTATCCATTGTGCTTGTTGTGTGTATACTTTCCCCTCTTAATTTTTTTGGTGGAAGGAAACATCTTTCAGCTGACAAGGAACTTTTCTGATATGTCCTTTTACAGGAAAGAAGCTTAAATTTTTTTCTCGTATGCATGGTGGGAAGTGCTGACATTTAAGCCAGTAGAACTGCTCTCATGCAAAAATCCTTTATATATATTAGGAATCAAGTTAAAGGAAATTTTTCAGCTGCTTGGATCAAACTGATTCCCTGGTTTTAGACCCATTTTCTACTTTGCTTTGTGTACCATAGTCCTGCAATCCGGCTTTGGTATCAGAGAAATTTCTGGAGCTCTTGCAGATTTCATTTCAAGAAACTTTTCCCCAGTCTGAGTGGGTGTTTCTCATAGACTTCCAATTATATTCAGAAATAACTTGTCTGCATGTATATGCCCCCACTGGCTCTGTGCCTCAGCGTACACCATAGTATTACAGATGAATTCATTAAAATGCTTAGACATTCCTTGCTGACATTTGTTCTGTTTAATTGAAATAATTTCTTCACCTTTTAAAGTTAGCTTTTATGACACATCTAAACTTTGGAACATTCTCTTTTAAATTATTTATAAAGCCTACAAGTTATTTCTTAATTTCCTGTTTAGTTGTCCCAGATTGTGTTTTTATGTGAGTATGTAGCTGTAGAAGAGCATGCCCTTTATCTCAAAAATGCTGCCTAATGTCTACATTCCTAGGAAATGCATCTTCTATGGGCTATAGGATGAATGTACAACAAAACCAGCTCTGTTAAAATGCATAGTGATGTTTTTTGAAACAGAGGTAGTTTTAATGAGTTTGTATTTCTTTGTGGAGTAACCTGTCCACTGCTGCAAGTACCCTGCCATCTGGAGCTGCCTAAATGAGGATTTCTTTGTGACTCAGCTACATTGCAATGACAGAAAATGCAGGACACTTTCTGTCTTCAGCTTGTTCCAATTTACTGAAAACATGGAGGCTTTTGTGGCTGAACCTAAGCTTGGCTGCTTGAACTTAGTGATGTATAGGCCAGCTCCACCTTGAAACATCCATTCTGCCAGTCTGTAATTGAGCTAGAGCAGAGAAGGAGAGGAGGGTAGGGGTTTATTGACAGAACAGCATGTTCTGTGTTCACAGGCTGCAGCTCAGGCTTGTATTATCAACTGAAACATTGCTTGCCCAGCATATATCTGCTCTCTGGCTGTCTTAATCATTTTGCATTCTAACCTCTAACAGTGCCTTTAGTGTGTTAGTAGCAGCAGGGTCACTCTGTAAATGAGTCTGAAGAAACATATTTTTTTTGTTGTGTTTGAAGGGGAAGCATAAAAGACACTGCTGCTGCATGAATAATTTTTGCCTGAGTGCAGAAAAGCCCAAAGAGTGTTGTGTTTTTACATATGTGAGTCTTTTCCTAGATTGCTACCTCTGTAAAGATACTGAGGAAGAACAACCTGGTTAAGCTCATCTCCCTGTAGGAGACCTGAGACAGGCAAGGGATTGGTTTTCTGACATAAAGAGGCATTTTTTTCCTCCCTGAGTTGTTAAACTTTATTTGTCCATCCAGCCACTTGAGAGGGCAGAGAGAGCATTGATGTGATCTGCACGGCTGAGTCCTCAGACCTCCAGACCTCTCTTTTGCTCACATTGAGGTGTGCACCTCTCTGGACCCCTAGACTGAGGCTTGTGTTTTCACTTGCAGTGCAGACATTCTCTGTCCTTGGAAGTCTGTTCTTTCTAAACAGGAGCACTAATTTTTTTGGTAGTTATACTTGATGAGCAGTGTTGGCACTTTATACCTTTGCTGTGGGCTGCGCGGGGAGCTTCAGCAATACCACGGGGTTGTTGTTAAGGGCAATGAAAAGCAGCAGTGTCTTCTAAAACAAAAAATAACTTGCAGGAGTTCCTGTGGAGATGTCTGCTTTCTTGTAAGTGCTGAGAATTAGTGTTCATAAAAAGATCTTAGTACTAATAGTCCTGTAGGTTCTTTTGAAATATGTTTAATTTTTTTCCGTATTCCCTGAAAAGTTTTTAATGTTGCCTCCTACACTTCTTTCAATGAACAGAGTCTCAGATTTATTAATGCATAATGTGTCCCAGAAATCAGTTTAACTGATTCTCATCCATCAGTCAGCATCGCATTTTTTCCTATTATTTGGCAGAGCAGATTTCTTTGAAGCTGCTTTTTGCAGACTCTGGATGATATCTCTGCCTAACTTTTCTGAAGAAGGGAGAGAGCCCATCAGCTTAATTTTCTAAGGCTGAAGGGTGCATTAGTGAGAGCCAGAAAACTACTTTTCATAAGAACACTGAGTTCTGTTCTTCAGAAGTGGCCTTTCACTCACTTTTTAACTCTTAGCTATGAATTTAAGATCAAAAAAGGACTACCACCACTAGTTAAAGCAATATTTAAGACCAGAAAAAGCAATATTATGCACCAGTTAAAGCAATATTTAAGACCACATCTCACATTTCTTATGTAGAAATGTGAGATCTGTAACCATAGAGTACGATTTCCAGATAAATCTCAACTGGAAATGTTGTGCCTCAGAGGCAGACAGCACACAAGCCTGGTGTAAAGACTAGATTTATCTTGATGCATTGTCAAGCAATCGTCTTCTGTCCTGCTATTTCATGTCTGCCCTTCCCCTAACAGAACTCCTAGTGCCTGTCCTGAGGCACTGATCTCTGATGAATACAGAATAAATTGATTTGCATTTCTATTCCATGGTATTATTGAAGCCTGTGTAGAGGGAAGCAAAGCCAGTATTATGGTACTCCAACTATAAAATACTTATGCTACTAAAGCAATCTGGTGGTCTCTGGCCAGAAGACAGTCAGCCATGTGGACACAAAGACAAACCTCTGTTTTGAGCACCTATTATCTTTGCTGGCATCTGGGAATGATTTAGAGTCCCCATCGGCTAAACATATCCAAGGCTATATCTGGAGCTGAAAGAGCTCAGCTGCCATGTGAAAGACTTGTATGGAGCAGATCAGGAGACAAGCCCTGAGAAAAATTGATCAGCAGTGGCTTACACCCAGTCCAGAAATAGTGAAAGCAGAAGCCTGGAATCCACATTCAAGTAAACATGCAATTTCATGTGCTTAGCTGTATGCTGTGGGCATGAAGGGGTCTGGGAGCAGTTCCCCTAAAGTATCTCCATTTGCTGATAGAAAAGTGATATTACCAGACCTCTCTCTGTGCACATGGACAATTGAGGTTGTCCATGTTCTGAACCAAGCAGCTTCCTGCCTTTCAGCAAAAGTTTGCAAAGCCTTAGATTAGTTGCATCCTTGTTTCTCCTGGAGGTGAAAACTCTGTGCAAGCCCACAAGCAAGGCTCTATTTTCCTGTTTCTCAGTAAAATGGTGCCTACAGCTTTATGCCTTTTCCCAGAGCATGTGGGGTGGGTGTGGAACCCGTTATGGACAGCAGCACTCAGAGTTAGCTGAGAAGCAGATTGGGTGTTGAGAAGGAGCCCACAGGTACCCCATATAACTCTGACTGCTGGAGCACTCACTGCCTGCTGCCCTCTGTGCAGAGTTAAACAGGAGAGCTGAGTTGCTGGTGACTGCAGGCAATTTAGGAGCACAAAAGTGTGTGCATCAGCATCTCTTAAATAGGAAAAGAAGTGGAAGCCTTGAGTCTGAAAGTTTTAAAGGCAGGCAGCACCCAGTTGCTTTAATCAAGGCTAGAGAAAAGTGCTAAAGGTGACCTGTAAGGGTCTACTGCTTTACCAGGTGTGAAAAGAGGACCCAAGCTGGTGTGGGTAAGAGCATAATAGTGATTTACAGACCTGAGAGAAAAGAGCTCACTGATACTTGCTAGTGAGGAAGAGGAAGGCACAGCTTTTGGCTGAGCGGAGACCTCCTGACTCCCTGAGAGCAGGTCTTAGTTCATTTAATTATTCAATAGGAATTCATATGCATTGAATGCATCCCTTTTCTTCCTATGAAACAGAAGCTGACAGAATATTACAGCACATTTCAGCCATTTCCTGTTTTGTGTTTTTAAAAAGATTGTGACTTAAAGGGAGCAGGTGAGCCTTGTGACCATACCCAGAGGCTGCAGTTCAGAAATGGCATGTACAAAGAATAACCTCTCCCTTTCCATAAGATGTATAGCTTCTGTTCAGAGGTGGATTCTGGCTTTTGTGAGGCCCTGAGGAAGATCTGTTGAAAACTCTAGTGCAACAGGTAGATAAAGAGTGGAAGATATAATTAATATTAAACATCAAGAAGCCTCGGTCAACTAATGAAATGAAATCTGTGTTGAAGAACAAGCAGGAATGGAGATTTGATTAGTTCAGGTTTTCTTCTGAAAAGAGAACTATGACATTTGAAAGTCATATAATACACTCTTTATAAAGAAAGACATTTCTGGCTGCTGTTCTGAACAGAGATGTAAATACTTGGTTTGTTTTCCAGGCTGTGCCTATGCTGGATAATTTCATTTTCATAGGACCCCAGTGGTTGCTAGCACTGAGATTTCTGGGTCCTTTATGCCTGAGGAAGAGTGTCAGTCTTGGCTGTGTGCTTCCCATGCTGTGTGGCTGTCAGCATTTGGGCCTGTGACCTTCTTCTGACTGATGCAGCCTGTGCTCTGGAAGACACACACAAGCACGCCCACCACTGCAGAGTTCATAGAGAGGACACATAAAATCACATCAACTTTGCATCAACTTTGTTATTGAAATCTGTGGTCTTTGCCCTTTGCTTATTTGTTTGCTTTTGTACAAGAGTGTTCTCTGTGCATCTTTGTCTAGCTTACAATTGACAAAATCTGATGTCCCTTGGTGCTTGTGCTTGTTTGCTTCCATATGGTGATGAAATACGTGTTCTGAGAGAGGTATATCCATTGTGAAAACAAAATGATGTGCTTGTATACTTTTTTTTTGCGATTAAAGCTTTTCCTACTGCATTATCTTCTAATCAAGCTTGCAGGTAGTAGAGCAATGAATGTCCTAAGCAAAGCCCACTTTTTAGGTAATCTCTTCAAAACACAGTCATAACTCTGCATAGTACCTTACAGGACACTTGTATTAGATGACCAGTTAGAAAAGGACAGGCAGTTGCTGTAAGTAAAACACAAACCCCAAATGACCTTAAACCCCAAGTAATTAGAAAGTTGAGTCCTTTACTTCCACATGATGTCTGGGGGAAAGTAGATGAAGTTCACTGTGGCTAACTCAGCAGCTAGTAAGCATCAAAGGATCATGGAAGAGGCAATATAGGAGAATTGCATGCAGATGTTTTAGTGCTTCAGGTTGTTGCAAAACCTTGAGGATAAGGATGATGGAGAAGAATTAGGACAGTTTTTAGTTGGTAACTTAAATTTTGAGTGATTTCATTTGTATCTCCCTTTTAAGAGTGTGCTATTGACTGATGGTAAATATCCCACCTGCCCTTGGTATGCTTTCCTCAGGGAAGCTGTTTGCACTGCACAGGAAATTTCAGTGCTGGACTCTGACTGTGAGTTGCAAATTTAGTGGCCAAATTCTAGAAACTTTCTGTCTGGATCAGGACTGCTTTTCTTCTCTTTGTGTGTATGTAGGTGTTTGCTCAGCTGGTAACAAATGTGTTTATTTGTGAAGCCCTGGTACTGGAAAAAGGCTGGCACAAAGTAAAGTTGCATAAAAGCAAAAGTTTGTTAGGCTGTACAATGTCCACAGCAGGTCTGCCTGTCTGAAAGTATCACATGGATGAGGTAACATGAAATTAGAGTTTCTGTTTTCTCTGCTGGATTATTTGCTGTGAGTGACTTCCACAGCTATATTGCAAAAGAGTGATGGGTTCTTTCTCCTAATGCCATTTTCTTTTATCTTCTGTTTACCAAATATTTATGACTGTAGAATGCAGTGTGTTATGTCTCTGAACTATCCAAAGAGATTCAGCCTTCACAGCCAGAAAAATACAGTTCTTAAAATACAAGTCATGCAGGGAAAATGCTCTTTGTGCTTTACATCTTATTATTGTTAGCAGCTTAATATTGTTGACTGGAGTAGCCCTGATTATTGTTAGTGTAGTGCATATAGATTCTTTATGGAAGAGGAAATTCATGTGGAGTCAGGATAAATATTCTTAATAGGGTCTATTATTTGACCAAACAGTAGTATTAATTTGTAATTGCTGTATATGTATTTCCAGGCCAGTCAATAATTTGTTAACCAAAACCTGTTGTAATTTTATGTGGCCACTCAGAATGAAAAGGTTTGTTCTGGTTAATTTTCAGCACATATCTTTTGATCTCCCATTAAAGATTGAGCTATGAGCCTGGTGTGGTCCTTGAAAGGGGCACCCTTGTTGTGCTTTACAACAAAGAGAGTTGTTTCCTATAGTTTTAAAGTGGATTAAATTAAGCTTGACAATGTTGCAATGAACAGAGGGAGTGGGGAGAGACAAGGATCCCTGAAGTCATCATTCAAAAGCAGCATGTCTCTTTATCAATGCCCTGCTCATTTCTCTATAATGAGGTGTGGGCAGAATCAAAAAGAAAATTGCATGAACTCCCATTTAGCCTCAGGGTTCTCTCAGGTAAAAAACATTTATGAATCTGCATAGATTTATCAGGGCAAAATATGTCCTCCTAAGTGCCTTTTCATGGCCTAATTTAACTAACTTCAGCACAATGTCCTGTCACCTGAGAGGGATGCTCTAGGTACCAGTAATGCCATAAGCCTCTTATCTCCTTTTGTTTAAGACAGCTCAATGTGTCCCAGTAAATGTACAAGATAAGAAAGTCACAAGGAAAGGAAAACCAGAAGTCCTTAATGCTTAGGACATGCAAAACTATTCTGAGTGGTTGGGAAATTTGAAGGGCTTGAAGATTTGAAATTTGACTTTTGTCACTTGTGAGCAGACTCTGAAAGTTTCAGTGAAGTCTGTGCTTTCTGGCAAGTCATAGACAGCTGAGGAGGAGTCTGCTCTGTATTGGTGTTAATGTAGTGTTAAGAATACCCACAAAAAGATTGTAAGAGTTTATCTCAGGAGGAGCAAGGTGAACAACAGATGTCAAAGATCACAATTTCAGAACAATAATTCTTTTTCATGAAAATACTTAGATTTTACTTGGTCATTTAAAGAACAGATTAAGTTGCCTAGTTTAACTGTTCCTCCTATCTCCAGAAATGCAGCATGGTTAAACAAAAAGTACCTTCAGAAAATAAAACTTTACTGAAGTCTAACATGGGAGCTTGATGTTGAAGCAGCTTTATTACTAGTTAATTGTTCTTACAACTACAAGAACGACAACTACCTGCTCTGCTCTGTGTTGAATTAAGCCATTGTATACTTCTGTCTAGAGTCATATGCTTCTTGCATTTTAAATGCTCTTATGTAGGCTATATAAATTAACAAAACCTTTTTAGACTTTGAAGAGGCTGATGCAACTTTTAAATTATATTTGCCTGCAGTTTGTTTACTCACAGAGCCATTAAAGAGAGAGGCCTAAATGTAAATTATGTTGTAATGTGCTTGATGCCCAAGTAAAAGATGTGTTTTGTTGTTCTCCAGAACTATCCCTGCCTTCACTCTTGTACCATTCTATTCTTTTTTGGAGGTTCAAAAGGGTACTTGCTGCTCCTAAGGGCTCAGGTACAAGAGGAGAGCCTGTGGGGAATCCCAAAGTGATTAATTTATCACCTACTTAAAAACAATAATGTAAGGACTATTATGCCCTCAGTATGGGTAAATAGGAGAGGAAAAGAGATCAGGATGAAAAACTGGAAGGTGTAGTAGGTTGTCATACTGGCATATAAGCCTTAAGAAGTTTTGTAGGGACATTTGCCTGTGTGCAGTGCTCCTAAGCATGGTGGAGATGGTGCTTGTGGTGTCTCACAAGGGCATGGGCACACAGCTACCCTCTACATGCACACAACAACATAGCATGGAGCACAAAATGCAATTTGTGGATACATTAAAAAGTATGTGCTGAGATTGTAATTCCTCAGGAGCAAGTGTATTGATTGTTTGACTCAAATTGTTTCTTAATTGAAACACAAAACAGCTCCTCTTTAAAATTTAGACTTCTTGAAATCAGATCTGGTAGGGAATATATAAACTGCATCTTTTAGGGATGGTGTGACCACTATTTTTCCCCCAGTAGCAGATGCTGCATAGATTAGTGTCTAAGGATTGTTGCCACAGCAGCAAGATCTGATGAGATTATCAGATTCTCCTGAATTAAAGAGAACTTGACAACAACATAAATCAGATGTTATTGCTGCACATATAAATGTTCATTTGTTAGCCCAAACAGTAGCTCATTTTTGCACAGCTGAGGAATTCCTTTTTTTTTTTTTTTTTTTTTTACAAGATATGGTTATAATTCAGCAGTGTGTTTGACCAGCTTTATATACATAAATGATGCCAGTAACACCCAAGAAACATTTGTTTCTTATCTGGGCCTTTCCATGCTCAGGAGTTTGTCTTTTTTGGTTTATGACATAGGGCAGAGTAATTTCAAGTAGTAACTCCTTTGGGTAGATTCACAGATAAGTATGTTTCACCTCTGATTTTGTTAAATTAAGCATATGTCTGAGATGTTAAATTCCAGTCTTCATTAAACCTATATCAGATCTGAGCTATCTGGACCTGGACTTTTTCACTTTCATTTTATTAGAGTAAGGAATGAGTCTTCAAATCCCAGTTTTTAGCCTTAAAGTTTGGGGGCTGTTCAGCTCTAGGCTTTTTTGGTAACCTTGCCTTTGTGGTCCTAAACAGAGCATAACATTATTAGCTGTGTTATGTAGCTAGGTATAAGCATTCTGTGTGTTGCTAATACCTGGGATTAACAGTTTCCTTTGTTCACAGCCTGACCAGGCATAACAACAGCTCCTGCAAGTCTGAAGCTTTTGCTTAGGGAATACCCTCTGTGCTGTTCTGAGTCAACCTTCTCTTACCATTGAGATTTCCAACGAGAACAAAATATTTTGCATGCTTTTCTGATTTCCCAATGGAGAAGTTGGTCAATTCTAACGTTTTTTTGGGCCTTGAACTATGAGAAGGTCCTTTTCCCTATGGTTATTTTTACAGTACAGTTAAAAAATCAGGGGAAAAAACACAGTCACCTGAAAATGGCTATGTTAGCACTCAGTTCATTAACTTCTGGGTTGTTTCACTAATTTAGCACTAGTTTTCAGTGTTTTGTAGGTGGGAATCAAAAGAATTGTGATCTTTTTGTTTCAAACAGTTTGTGATTTAGTACAGTTTGGAAATTTCATCGGGCTTCTTCCATAGTGGCATGTGAAGGCAGCTACACTTTTGGGTGAGTGTGGCCACATTGGGACTTAGCCCTGTACTGAGTGGTATTAATTAATGGAGAAAAGGCCCTGCTAGCCACACCATTTCTGGCCCATAAAAATTAACTTTACTTTTAACATGTTATAGCAAAACAATTAAGGAACATGTATTGCTGCATTTTTCCTCAAAGTATTGAGCAGGGCAAAAGCAGAGGGAACTTGGTTAATTCCCATGAGTGGCAGAGCTAGTGGAATCCCAATCTGGATTTGTGCTTGCTGCTGAAGGGGGCAGATGCTTCTTGATGATGCAGAAATTGCACTTGGAAGAATCTCTGAGAAATATTTGCTGCTTTAGATAGTCTTTTGGACAGGGATATATATATATATTTTTTTTTATTTTTTATTTTTTTTTTCCCTCTGTAGAATAAAGCTTTAACTATTCCCATCCCTTTCCAGCCTCCCTTTGGTAGTACTTGCTTTAAAATGCACAGTCTGGCCTTGCTTTGTTCACATATGCGCATTATTTCTAGCTCAAAAAGTCTGCAGTGAGTAAAAGCAGGATTCATCTGCCTACAACTGAGTTTCCCTTTCAGTTGGTGGAGATCAAATCAGGACAGTCAACAGATCCTGGAGTGTAATTCCTGCTTTCCTAAAGCAGCACCAAAATAGGTCAGATAAACCATGCCTGAGAGGCTTATTTCTTTCCACTGATTTTAGAGGGATAATGGGTGGTTGTTGCAGTCATCAGACACTGAGGTTTGGTGGTGTGCATCCCACCTGCTCTGTCTCCTGCAGGGTGCCTTCTCTTACCAGCCTCTAGCTCTGCCCTTCCAAAGGGCTGGGCTCTTCTGCAAGCCCAGACATCACAGTTCATGGTTTTGAGTGTCAACTCCCCATGTGTTTTAAAATGCTGTACTTGTACTAAAAGTGACATGTGAAAAAGAAAACTTCTGAGATGTAATTTTTTTCTGTCCCAGTGTTTGGTCAAATGTGCCTTTTGCTGTAAACCTAGAGCAGATTAGCACTGCTTGGAGCAGGGGTCAGGTTATGTGATCTCTGAAGGCTTTTCTACTCTGAAGACTCTTTCTGCTGCCTGATTATTTAGTGTCAGATTTGGAAGTGGTCTGTATTTAGACTGCTATTCATATCACAAAACAACTCGGCCTCAGGTGTCAGCCCCATCACATTTTCTGATCCATTGCTGAGTCCAGATGAGGAGTTCTGATTAGCTTTTCTTCCAGAGAAAAGGATGAATCTTTATAGACACCCAGAGTATTGCTTTGTAGTAATTATTTCCCCCCTCCTCTACAAAGACTAGACATATAAATTTGAGTGGAAGATGATATTTTTCCTGTTCTGCTAGGAACATCTTACAAGATTTGGCAGGAGTATCCTGGGAGCCTGAGCTAAAGATGGTGAACATATGGGAAAACCCAGGAGGAAGCACACAGTTTTAGGTTCTTAAACCTAGCTCTTGGTTTGTCACACTAATGTAATGAGAGGACATTAAATGAGCTGAGGTTATTAAACCCTATAGGTTACCAAGTCCTATTGAGGATCACATTAAGATGTAATTAAACCGAGTCCAGATATTTTAATTTCTAGCTGGAGATTTACGCAACATAAACTGAATCTTTTTCCAGTTCTGAACTTTATGGAAAATAGGCTTGTTAATGTGTTTATTTCTTTTTAATATTAACTGAATAGGCATTTTTTTAGGCCCACTTGACTCTAGTGAAACAGTAAGTATCAATTTCAAAGTCGTAGTTCAAATCAGGTATCTGCAAACATAGAGGCTTGTCACTTTTAGTAAAACCTCAGTCCCCCCAAACTATGCCAAGTCTGCCAACAGATGTCCTCTGAGGCTCTAGCTGAACATGTGTATTGTTCCTGACAGTCCATTGCTGCTGCAAAGCTCTCCACTATAGAGTGAGAGGTAACAATTGCCTAAAATGTTAATTTCCCTTATTAGGAATATGAGATTATGCTCATTAACATGGATTATTTCCACCTAAAACGTTTCAATTACATTGTAACATGAACTAAATTATTTTACTCCTTAATTTTAAGAACACTCAATATCCCGTAAAAAAAGGAAAGAACCCAAACTAGTTTGACTTTGTTATCCCAAACAAAAGAGCACATTTCTGTGTGAAACACGATTTGAGCGAGCAGGGGATTTTTCCTCCTGGTGGTACCACCACTATTCAAGCAGAATTTGTGAAAATCAGGAGATGGCTGCCTGCAGGGTGACTGATGCACACACCCACTGGGCTTGACTGGTCAAGATTGATCAGGCACTGAGGCAGGGCATGGCTGGGGACAGAGACATGGATTAAAACATGGATTAAATCCCCTAAGGTCAGAACAGAGACTCCAACCTGACTCCCTGACCTCTAAGGGTTTTCCCTGACTGTTGGAGAAAATGGAATGGTCCTGCAAAAAATGTTTGAGTTTTGAATTTAGAAACAATTCTGAGATGACCAAAGCTGCCTTTATAGGAAAACTTATTACTGACTCTAATTTTTTTTGTCTGCTGCACCTCTGAGAACATGAAAAGAAGGAAACATAGGACAAGCAAGAGGATGAGGAGTGTTTTGGGGGGGAAAAGATACTATTTCTCAAGTATCCAACTGTTAGATAAACAAGGTATCTGAGACAAGTGAGGTAGAGGAAAACTTTTAAGAAATCTACTTTCCTCCAGAAAGTATTCCTGTTTGAGGGTACGAGAGATGCTTTAAGATTGTAGATAGGTTGTAAAAAAAGTTGACTTAAGATCTCAATTCTTGAGCACCTTGAATGCAGAGGAATGAGGATGTGAACTTTTGTTTTTACTACTCTATGTAAAAAGTCTTCTTGGGCTGTGTAGGGGTTGGCCACTGAAGTGAGTGACTCTCAAATTAGGGAAAAGGTCAATTTAGGATACTCTTCTCCCTCTGTTAGTGATTAGAAAAAAATCTAGACAAGTGGAAAGCATTTGATAATGTGTGGCAGTAGCCTTGATATGCAGAACCGCCTGGAGAAACTGGCTCAGCAGCAGATCTGTATGTGGGAGTCAGCCAATAGTCCCACATTAATTAATGAGGTGAGGAAGGAAATGGAAATGCTTGTTCTTCAAGTTCATTCTGTGGAAGATTTATCTGGAAAAGCTTCGAAGTAGATTTAATGGAAATATACACACTTCTGAAAAGAACTTGTATGTACATTTCTGGGCTATTCAGAGGTCCCAAAAATAGAGTAGGGCAAGTAAGAACAGGTTTCCCCCTGTTGGTTATTTCAGGTTTTATTTATTTCTCAACAAGCAAAATTCCAAGGAATTGAAGGCATTATTTGAGCCAGCTAGTCTCCTGTCCTCGGTTGGAGCTGCTCCCTGCAGGAGTGTATACTGATGAAAATGATGAAAGAATGGGGATTAAGGAACCAAATTTATCCCCAAAGAGCAGTTCTGGTAGTTCTGTCTTGACAAGGTACATGTTAGCACAGGCCAGTGCATGAAGTTATTCCATATCCAAAATATTTCCTTAATGCTGGCAACATGCCAATGACCTAAAAAAAAAATATAGGGAGGGGGAGATGAGTGGTGACAGAAGATGAGTCTAAGCAGCAGTAACAGCATGTAAAACATATCCAACTGAACAGGATAAAGTGAGAAATGAATATCTTGTGGCTAAGGGAAACTATTTTGGATGAGGTCAGAACTGAGGGGGAACAGATCAGGAATGCAAGCTGGAGAAGTATGGGTTTGAAAGGCACTTGGGTGATTTTATGCCGGCAGTGAAGTGAGGCAGCAGCTAGTTGTGACTCTGCTGTGAAGGCTGAGTTCTGAACTAGTGCTTGTTGCATATCAAAGATGCAAGAGATCTCCCCAAAATTCTGGCTGAATGTAGAGCTGGGTTTCCATGGAGTGCAGGAATAAATCAAGTGGCTCACGAGCTAAAATGAGTGAAAGGTGGGTCACTATGGATGGTCAGTGTCCCACGGCAGCCAGTGGCTTTACCTCAAGTGATCCCAGCAATGCTGTGCACTCTCTGCAGGCTCTCTGGCAGAACAGATGTACTGCACAACAAGCAAGGGATCCTCACTCTCCTGTATATTAATGAGAGCTTGATGTTGTGCTTTGCTTCTATTGCCTTTAAACACAGAGTTCATAAGTGGTTGGGGTTGGAGGTGCCCCCCTTCTGCATCTGCTGGGCTTGGGTGGGTTTGTTTGAGCGCTGCTGGGGCTGCTGCTCTCTGTTCCCTGTGCAGTTGAGGCTGGAATTTGGCTGGCTGTGGGCTGCTGCCCTTGCATGGAAAGGTGTCATCTCACACTCTTCTGGTGCAGAAAGGAAAGCATGTACAAAAAAGATTTGTTTTGTAAAAGCAATAAACTAGCAGTTAATGTTGGTTCTGAATGCCGATAAATGCCCTTAGGAGGCTGTAACATCCAGAACAAAGCACTCAAAATGCTGAAAATCCAGACGCAGACAAATGTGAAACGGACCTAAATACTCAAAAATCCCGGAAATATCTCAAGTTTTAGTTTTGACTAGTTGCATAAGGAATTTAAAAAAAAAAAGAAAAAAGGCAGCATTTCTCATCTCACATACAGTCCTGCAAAACAAACAACCCCTTTGGGTGTCAGGTGTTTTGAAAATTAGTGGGACTTTAATTATACTGCACTCTGAATGGTATCATTACACCTTTCAAAGAGGAAGAAATTGTATTGTGTGACTTCATAAAAAAGTTTCTATGCATCATATTTTGCGTGAATTTCTTTATAATTTAAGCTGAAATTGGAATTTCCTTAGCTTTACAATTCTTGTTTGAGTGATTATAATAATATTGCTATAGTGTTTTTGCCACCACTGTACTGCTGCAATTCCATACTCATAGAGGTTTTATCTGAAATACAGAATAAAAGAGAGCTAGTGCTGGAGTTTGAATGCACTTGGAATTATGTGCATATTTCAGGAAGCCTTCTCTTTGATAAATTTATTTGAATAGTGGAGAGAAGGTACCCCTATGTTTTCTGGAAATTGATACAGAAAGTGCTCAAAAAACTGGAAACATTTTTTGGTTGGAGGTTATTGCCTTTCCCTCTCACACAGTGCTGAGCTCAGGTGGGAGCTCTGGGGACTGGAACTGATTTTATGGAGTAAACAAGTTCCCCTTTATTAGCGCTTGTTTTCTCAGCTTTGCAGAACTATGCTTAGTGCCCTGCTGTTGATATCTTTTCAAAACCTATCACTTAGGCATTTTAAAATTTTTGACAGACCAATTATAATTAACATGATGGGCCTAAATCACACAAGAATTCTCAGCTCTTCTCTTGAAGTATATGGTGTGTCAACAGGAAAAAAAAAGGTAAATACAGTCTCTCACTTCATATATTTTCAGGATATTTAATCTTTCACCTTTTGATAATTATAGCTTGTGAGATATTTGTGCACTTATTTTTTCTGTTAGTTATTTCTTTTAGGACCAGCAGGTCTTTGTGGTTGCAAATGCTGTATTGAAATTTGAATCGGTCCTATTTTCTTTCCTCTTTCTTTGTCTGAACTAGTATAGCTTAGGCTGTTCAGGGTGCATGGCACATAGATACTACTTGGGTAAGAATTTCCAAGTTGGGGCAGAGAGCCTCCTGAGGAGCATCTGTCCTTTTCAACAAGAGCTGCCTCCTGACCCCAGGAATGCTGGAACAACAGCTGGCTGTGCTTTGCAGTGATCTAAAAGGCAGGTGGAGGATGAGGCTTATCAAAAAACAAGCCTATAAAGCATTTTAGATAGGCAACTTTCCTGCTGTCTCTGCATACATTCAGAGTCTGTGTTTGACAACATCTATGTCCTCCTCACCAAGGGTTTTGCTGTTTACTTTGAAGCTCTGGAATAGGAAGAGTACTGCTGTGGTACCAGATCTCATCTGGGGGTCAACAGGCTGGTGTCATGGACAACAAACTCCATGGTCACCTAGGTGTCACTAATGCGTGGCCCCAGACACATCCTGGTATGCTTTTTCCCAGATAAAAAGATGGCAGTTTTGACAAAGGCCATGAAGTTGGAATTACCAAATCAAAATGTGTGTTCCCTGAATAAAGGAGAAGATCTCTTTTGAGACTGGGGGGAAAGAGAGAAATAAAATGAACCTTTCCTCTAAATGTACTGCAGGAGGTGGAGAGAAACTCCTTGCAGGCTTGGCTGAGGTAGTTAGCATGAAATAAGCTAGAGAATTAATTGTATAGACAATCACACAGGTAGACTCTGAATATTTTCATAACAGTTTCTTGCATTATGTTAATGCCATTGACAAGACTCCTACTTCTCCCTTATCTCTCTGGAGGTTTGCTGGATGGTTATAACAAATTTTCAACAGACTGGGAGATCTAAGTGTTTGGTTTGAACTCTGTTCTAGCTCATTTTACAGCCATACACAGGCACCTTGATGGTGGACTATTGAAGTGGTTCAGCTTTTTTCTTTACTACGTATTTTTCTGTCACTGTGCCAATCAGTCTGTGACAATTTGTTATCCAGCATTATATACGTGAGTGTTTCTATGAGCAGTCAGACCTTTGGAATCAGCATAAGTGGAAAAGAGTTTTCCTGTTGTCCTCTGGATACGGTAATATGACAGGACCTATAAAAAGGCAACATATCAATCATGAGCAGAGTGTGAATTTGCTGTAAGGGGTCACTAGAGTCTCCTTAGGTTAGAACAATTTGCTGTTTTCTCAGAGTGGAGACCTTGGAAAAGCATTCAAAGTGGACAATTTCATTTGCTTGATGTGAAAAGAAGATGACTTAGCAGAAGCCATTCATGGCTTTTTAATATTTCCAGCTTTGCCAGGAGAGGAAAAAAATCTAGTAGCTATTCCTAAATGATTTCTATGGCCCATGCAGTCCACACTGCTTTAAGGACACAAGGGAACTCTCACAGTAAAGAGTGCTAAGTTTGCATGCTTTAATTTAAAATCCTGCTCAAATAGAGTTTAACTGAGACCTGAACTCTCTTGACATTAGACACAATTATTAGGCAAAGCAAGTACAATCTTTTATTAAACTAACCTGTAGGACGGGATGGACAAGGTAGGCAAGCTCCTGGGCATACAAGGAACTGTCTGCTTTTTCCATTTCTCTTAGTCTCTCAGTCTTAAGAAAAAAATAAAAAAGAACAACAAAAAGAAAAAAATAATTTCCTCTTTCCATTCAAACTTTGTATTTTTATGTCCTTAGATCACCATAACTCCAGCAGGGCTGAAGTATCCATTATTATTAACCACAACTTGTACTGAGGTTGATCTATACAAACAGACTGTAAGAGATGGGTACTTCTGGGAGAGGCTGCAGCCTCAGCAAACCAGACTACATCGTGAAGTCTAATGGGCATTAGAGCAGGGAGCACCCTGGAAAGGTTATCAAAGAGTGCTTTTTAGCTCAGATCTCCATACAGCTTTTTCCAAGGTGCAAGCATGTACTGAAGCACTCTTTGAAAGCCTCCAGTGTCCTCTTTTCCTCCTTGCTGGAAGCTGTTGATGGGCTTAGTGGTACAAGAGGCCATTTTAAAGGATGAGTCAAGAATATGCTTGTAACTAATAAAATTAAGGTGTTGCATGTTAAAATGCAGTAGGTGTGGGCTTTCAATGCTAAGCTAGCCTCCATGTTCTGCCAGCCTCCATGTTCTGCCACCCCTGGAAAATACAAGGTTTGTCAAAGAAGGGAGAGTTCAGACCTAGGACCTTTGGTTAGGCTCTTGAGGCAGAGAACACAAAAAAAATTGGCCTGAGTTGAACCTTTCCACAACCAGAAGATCTGAGAGGCTGGTGAGACGCTCGACCTTCTCTCTCCTGCTCACACAGAAAAATAGGGATGAAGTCTGCTTGGAGTTTCCAGCTGCAATTTTCCACTTTAGCAGAAATTTAACTGATGCAAGTCGTGTATAAAAGGTATCTGCAGCCTGCTCTGAGTCCCTGATGCACCCTGGGTGTAAACAGCAGCTGTGGCTGCTGTGTCCCATTCTGCAGCTGTCCCTGGTCTGGTGGTGCTGTATCTGTTAGAGAATGATGCAGAGATCCCTGAGCAGCTGGAAAGCCATAACAAGCAGACCTTGCTGCAAAAATTACTCTGGTGTGTAAGAATAATTAATTTGCCTGCGTTGCTCTGGGTTCACGTTTTTTAGGTTAAAATGAATACATGGCTAATGAATTTCAATACATATATACATCAAATCTGATAGAATGGTGCTCTAATATGTAGCAATTAGCACAAGAGTCAGGAAAATGCAATTAAGCCTCTCAAAAGCTAAATTTATACCCTCTCTACTGCCCCATACTTGTCAACATCACCACCTCATGAAGCCTTTAGGGCCTTCTCCAAGAGTGCCGCATGTAGTGCTCGTCCCCTGAGCTAGGCCTGAATCAGAGCAGACTGATTTATATTGGGTTTCAAAACATGTGTAACCCATTTCTGTGAAATATTTATATTCCTGAGAAGAATTCTTTCACGGGAGGATTTCCCAGCAGGTTAGGTGCATACCTATGCAGCTTTCATTTTTCATATTCTGATGTAACTGGGTCTGTTCAGGAAATGAATAATTGCTACCCTTTCATGATTATTGCTTTTTCCTAGAATTACAAGTTTAGCTGCTGGCAGTGACACTCTAACCTGAATCTGATAAAGCAAGAACAAGGTGCTGCCTTGGACTATAGGTGACATCAAATCTTGACTTAGGTCACTTTGCATGAATCCTGAAATGATATGCAATGTCTCCAACAGTAGAGCTGATAAACTTCAAAGCATATTAGGCAGTGACTCCATCCAAGTCAGGAAGAAGTCCTCTAAACTATGTCAAATTCAGACCTTATTGCCCCAGTAGTGCTGTGCTGTTGTGGCAAACCATCCTTAGCACTGGCAAGTCCTGCTGCAAGGGATGTTCAGTCATTGCCCCTGGGCTTTTGGCTTTCTGGAGCTTGTGTTTGCAAGGAGAACACTCAGCAGCTCCAGACATTTCCAGGCTGTTGTACTCCCTAAGTTCTCCCTTAGGAGTGGAAGGCATTCTCAGTGCCTTCCACCTGCTAATTGTTGTCATCGGTAGTCCTGTTATTCTGATGGTTTGAAAATGCCCTGAAACTTGAGGAGTAGCTCAGGCTGTACTGTCTGTGAATGATCTGACCCATATCTGCTGGTCATTTAACTTTCCCAGTTGCTTTTTATTTTAGGAAAAAACCCAAAAACCAGAGCAGTGGAAAAATATGTAGGTTTTGCAGTAATAAAGGCTGAAAGATTTTTCTATAAAAATATTCCTAGTGGTGTTCAAAACAGCAACTGGGGATCTTTTCTCCACCTTCTCAACCTTAAACTCCAAACTGTATGCTTTCATCTAAGACATGTATTGATTTTTTTTTTTTTTTTTTTTTTTTTTTGGGAAGGCTATTTTGATGATCAAGTGTTCATTTTCTATCATTGTCTTTTTTAAAAATCTGGAATGTTGTCTGCCAACTCTGATCATTCACACGGGCATGAAAAAGAAAAATAAAGAGTAAGAACTGAGACACAGCCAAGATCCAAGAAATCCAACAAGTACTAATGTTGCATTGCAGTGTGAATCACAACTGACCAGTTTAGTTTTGCTTTCCTAAGCTTACCTGTGTTACTCAAGGATCTCCGAAACACAAGGCTGAATGAGACAGAGATGAATCTACTATGTGCAGATTTTTTTTGAAAATGCAAAGCCTATCCTACTTTGCAGCGTAGTATCCAATTTTTCATCTTTGAAGTGTTTTCAGACCATTTGCTTTTAGACCCAAAAAGACAGGTAGTAAGGGAGTCAGAGCACAGAAGGAGAGGTTGAGAGACTTCCTTCAGGGCACAGAGAGAGCCAGTATCCGAGATAAAACTTGCTGGCAAAGGGTTTGGGCGCTTGTAACATGCATTTGATTCCCAGTTACCTCAGTGTTGTGGCCTCCCAAGAAAAGCCAAAATCTCCTTTTTTTTTTTTTGTCAGAGCAATGTCTATATTTTGTTTCTCCAGCTCTACTATGCCAACATTAATGCAAGTTCCAGCTCTGCTGGGGGAGAATGAGATGGTGTAGCATTTCTAATACTGACATCTCCACACAAATGATAATTCAACAAGTCTGTGTTTGCGTTATCCGATGGCGACAAAACTTCCAGAATCCATGGTATGAGGATAATTAGGACTCTTGCTAATAATTCTGTGCACTTTTCATTTTCTTCCTTCTCAATGAAATGAGATTCACATGGATTAATTACTACCTGCTATAAATAAACCCTGCGAATGGCAATCTTCAATGCAGAGGCAGAGAGTAGCTGTCTTTTAATATATCACAGCTTTCCACGCACCTGTTTGCCCAATGCTGTTGCCATGGGAACTGCACTTTGTAAGAGAAGCTCTGCATAATTAGCATGGATTGAGGTCTATATCAATCAGAATAATTTGGAGGAGCAAGAAGAGCCCGAAGGAGAAGGCAAAGCTACTTGTCTCTGTAGGGAAGGTATCAGACCTCCACTGCGTGGTAAATAGTGAGGCAGTTACTGGAAGAATTGAGCAGAATTAGCAAATTTAAGGGAATCAAATTATACAAAAGACAGAAAACTTAGTCCCCTTGGTTTTCATTATGAAACACTGTTAGGATAGGCTTTGAAAAATTAACAAAGACAAAAAAAAGTTTGTGTAATTAGCTTGAAGGTTTTGTCACAAACTAAGAAGCTTCATAGGCCGCACTAATGCCGTCGGTCTGGGAGTCTAGTGATGATGCACAGCACTGCTGGCAGTACACAGCTTTACCTTTTGGACCTCCTTCCATCTATATAGATAACAGAAATGAATTCTATGACATAGATGACAGAAGGATAATAACTTATACATTCCCACACATTGGTTTCATAATAAGCCCTTGTACCTAGGGTTCACTGCTTTCTGCCTAAACCTGCAAGACACAAGGCGAACCTGCAGATGCAGTTATCCTCATCCTAACCACAATGTGTCAGACTAAGGATAGAACAGCAGCTTTAACTTTTTCTTCCATCTCGCCAGCTGGTGTCAGAAATATCACTTTAAAGAAAAAGGCTTAATGGTTTTGCAAAATGCCTGAAATGGAAAAGTTGTTATTAAAAAAAGTTGGAAGAACTTTGTGTGTGTCTGTGCACAAGTGATTGAGTACATATTCTGCTAATGTTGGCTTGGCTGTGAATCTCAGCTGAGCGTAATACACTATTACTGGAGTGACTGCAGTATGGGAGCTGTCCTAGACTGTAGTTGTAAGTGAAGTAATACCTTTGTATTCTTTAGGGGTCCACTTTGAATGCAGGTGTCAGCACAACATTTCTGTGTTGGCAATCAACGCTGGTAGTATGAGCCATAAAACAGCTCAGAAGGAAAAGGTAAGGAAACCAGGGAAGTCTCTTCTCTTTGGTATTAATAATGTCAGGGAACAGTTTCTAACACAATAGATAGTAGAGATTATCTTATCAAAGGACTTCTGGTAAAACAGTAATGTGATGGGGTGTAGTATGTGTCTTGTGTTTGCTTGAAGGTGCAGTTACTGAAATCATCTACGTTTGAAGAATTTGTGCACAATAGACAGGTTATTGGTATTGGATGATACTGCAGCGGCCTGTGCTACTTTGTTTAATTTATGTAAGAAGATCATGATAATCTTCTGTAGGGGGCAGATTGTGAGAGGGGAAAAAAAGAGGAATTAAAATCACAAATTGCTTTAGTTCATTTCCATGGCATTTTAGTCTGTGTTTTGGAATCCTCCCTTATCCCCAGGGTTTTATTGATTTAAAATCTTCTTGTAACATGAAGTGCCTGCACAAGAGTGTGAACTGGAAAAAGCTCCTCTGCTGTATGTGAGCAACAAATGTGGATGAGAAGGTGAGGTGGTCCTTTATGCCTGCTGACCCTTGACGCTGCATGGAGAGCCTTCCACCTGTGCTATTATCAGGTGGAGGGACACTTTGTGAGCACAAGCACAGATTTGGATGCAACTACCACAGAATGTTGAAAAAAATGTGTCTTATAGCTGCTTCTGTGGAAGGACAGGGCAGAGGCTTGGCCCCCTTGACTGAGGGACTGTCCTCTCCAGTTTCAGAGCCGTGCCGCACTTGCCACTCTTCCTCCTCCTGCTCAAACCCCTTCCCGCATGGCATTGCAGCTCTGAGAGTCAAACCTTCCCTCAAAAAGGGTGGCTGGAGTGCTCCTTTTGGAAAAAAGGTTTTGAATGCCTTCTCCCTGAAGAGGGACCCAGGGAAGAAGAGCCAAGGGTGCAGATGCGCAGATCCTTGTGGCTGCTCTTCTCCAGGCTGGATTTCCATCAGGCCGGAACTGGTTGCCACTGGTGTCCTGGGCAGGCTTGGAAAAACATGTTAAGGCACTGACGGCTTCCACTTAAAAAAGGAAGTGCTAAAGGAGTTTAACTGCTTCCAGATAAAGGCTGCAATTGAGTGAAATCTCCTGGGTTATAACTTTGAAAGGAGGCACCTACATTCAGGAGAAAAATCCTGCTTTTTAGGAGCAAATCTAGCTTTAAATCACCATTTCAAGTTAAGCATTATAGCTCTGAGAGTAATGATCCAACCTAAGTGCTTCCATAAATTCAATTCATTAAAATAATATTTCCTCCGGCCCCCAAAGTGCCAGATCTCATAAACTACCCATTTCAAATTGTTAGATAAGTTTGGGGGTTTATTGTTTTTCAAGAGAAAAATGTTGCCTCGAGACTAGGAATGTGTTTGGTACAATTTAGTCAATTTTAGAGGTGTTCTCATTGGAGTTATTCCTCGTTTTACTCGTTATGAAGGAGAGGAGAACTGGCTCCTTAGCTCTAGTGCTGCAAATCCATTTATATCTGCACAGTAATAATTTAGAGAGAAGGAGAAAAACTTAGAAATGCTTAAATGATGGGGGAACAAGTTTGGAAGGTTATCTTTGTACCTCATTAAGACTGAAGAATGGCATAGATGAGCAGTTCTAAAAAATTCTTAGTCTGTGTCAAATTATTCTGTGATCTAGCAAAATACTAAGTTAGATTTTTTTGCATGTCTGCTTCCATCTTTTTCTATTTCTTTTTAAATCAAAAGCCACAAGTTTTGTCCTGCCTATTAAAAATATATTATCATCTATTTACATATGCAACATATACACATCTGAGAGAAGAAAATGATTAAAAAAATCTCCTGATACAAAGCCTTGAACAACAGGATGGAAAATGTTTTTAAGTAGATGTTTTTAGTGTATAGTCTTTATATGTTAACTCTTAAATATGTTAGATATGTTTAATGTTTATGAAAAGAGCTTGATTGTGACAGCAGGGGGAAAAATTTGCTGTAGGTTTGAATTATTAAATAAGGAAAAACCCCATAGATTCCCTGGCGGCTGCAATATTGCTGGCTCTTTAAAGGTAATTGTTGAGGTATGTTTTGCCTTGGAGATGAAAGAAGAGTTTGGTCCCCAGCCCCCATCTTGCACCCATATCTCAGTTTGGTGTTATTGGAAAGGGACTGCCATTATGCAAAAAAATAGAGTGAAAGCACTGATTCATTTCCTGTGTGCCTTCAAAAGCCTCATTCACTAAGACAGACTTCTATCTCTGTCAATACCTGTCCTTTTGAGGTGAAATGAAAGCCTTGTATGTGCGTTTTCCCTTTGCCAGCCAATATATTTGCCATAACAATATGATAATATTCTAGGTTTAATTTCAATGTGTCTTGCTGAAAATAAAGAGACTGGAAGGAAATTGTTCTACCTGGGACATTAAAGCTCATCATTGAGAGGTGCTAGAGCCTTCCAAGGTAGGAAAATGGAACCAAAGATGCCCTGAGATATCTTCTAGTCTGTGATAACAGCAGCAATGTGTTGGCACTTTTTGTAATTTAGAAAGCTTCAGGAAATTCAGAAAGCATTGTCCTCTCACTGAACACTGAACAATGTTTAATGAACACCCAGAGATGAGGTAGGCACAATTACAGGAAAGATTTTTAATGGGTTGAGGATAAACATGATGCATTTGGAGTTCTGATTTTGCTCAAAGACTGTATGGTCCCATTGAACCTAAGAAAATCAGTTTATTTTTGAAGCATAGTTTATTTCATTGTTGCTGTTGATTTTTATCTGAATTTCCATACTTGAGACCTGCTTAAATCTGGGAACACTGAAGAACTGCTGTTGTCAGTGTGCTTTTATTCCTATTGCCCCCCTTCCTTTACTTGCCTCACTTGTCTCCAGTTTTATTGCTCTTGTGAGTTAAGTCCTCATTCAGGGCTAGAGAGCTGGAACAGGAATGGAAAAGCTTTGAGACAGAATCAGGCCTGTAACCTTCATCTCTTTGGTGTAGCATTAGCTCTAGGTCTTCATTGCCTTTATTTTAGCAGTGTGCTGGGTTGCTACGCTGACTTTTCAGTGTAAAATTGGCTCAAGCTTTTAGGAGGCAACATGTAATTCAGATATATCTTATATAGCTACATAAGGCACATTTTGGAGTTTCACATTGTGGTGGAGGAAGAGAGTAAGAAAAGAGGCAAATCTCAAAACAAAAGTACTGTTAACCTCACTCAGTGGGTGCATTTGTTTCCCCTGGCATATGGGGTTTGGAGGTGCTTTGGAGAGCAAAGGGATACAAACTTTTCCTGTGTGAGACTGGTATTGAAATGTCACATATCCTTACAAGGCTTCATTGAGCCATTTAGAGATGTTTGTGTTGGGCTTGCCTTGCAGCACAGTACTTGATGGACAGCAATGCAGTAAAAGGAAAGGATATAATTAATGGTGGTGCAAGACAAACCTATCATCCTATACTTTCCCTTTGAAACTCAGGGAACCTTCAGAGGTCTGTAGGCAGCAGGGGCTGCTTATCTTGCTTAACTATGTCTGCTGCCACTGACACAGCAGCACCTTGTTTTTACAGCTACCGTGGCAGATTCCCCATTTTTATCCCCATTTGGCTACCCATGGAAGTTATTTACAACCTCAGCAGAAAGATCAAACAGCACTGTGATAACTGGCCCCTATCGACACTGTCAGGTTTGCAGGTCTGTAAGACAAATGCTGCTGCTGGCTCGCAGCACCCTGTGTGCTGTGCATTTTGATGCAGATTTTTATTACCTGGCAGGTGGCTTGGGAGGCACAGATGGGAAAAAGAGCTGAGATCAATAACAGAGAATGATCAAGTCATGTCAGAGAGGGGTCAGCAGGCAGCAGTTGTGGAAGTTGCCCCTTGACACAGCTCTCAAGGGGGTGGGCAGTGTGGGGGAGTGCCTTGGTTTCTGAAAGGTAACATGCTGTGCTAAGAGTGCCTAATTACAGCTGCCACCATGGCCAGCTAAAGTAATGAAGGGCTCTGAGCAGGGATGGTGAATAGCTGCATTTTGTTCTGGTTGTTGCTGTGGCTGCCATCTCTCTGTCTTGCACTGGGCAGTGTTGGGTGCCCTAAAGCACAGGCTTTATGAATGCCATAGGGTCAGGAGAAGCCCTGAGAGGCACTCTAGTCCCATGTAACCATTTTATTCCTGAGATGGTCTCATCCTCCCTTCCCTTAAAATTCCCTCCCTTTCCTTTAATTCACTAACTTCTCTCTGTGAACTGGTGCTGCCTTTATTTTATCTGTAGACATTTCAACAGAGGATTTACTTTCCCAGCTCAAAAAGGCAAATGACTAAGAATTCTGGCAACGGACACGGGCTGTTATTGTGACTTAATCCTGCTTTGCTTACTCCAGGATCAGAGAAGTCCTGCTTTCTGCAGTCAGAGCTGCAATATTGTTGTTTGATTTCAATAATTTGCTAAAACCCTCACTGTTTTCCTCTGGTTGCACTAGCAGGGCTACGACAGGGAAAGGTTAGGCCAAAGTTTCAGGCAGAACTCAGCAGTAGATGTAGCTGCCTCTTTATTTTATCTTAGTTTATCTTTAGTCTCCTTGGAATTAGATGAGCAGCAGATTCCACAGATTTTTTCCAACACAATTCAGGAAGATGACTGTAAGCAATTTCTGCATTATAGTCCCTATTTATATCTGTAATTAAAGAAATAAGCATCATAGTTATATTTCCAATTTCATAATTGCCTCTTTGAAATAATAGTCCCATTCCAGGTGTTTTCTAAAATAAAACAGCTAGGGAGATTAATTTCAATTAGAAAAGAAAAAATATAAACTGAAATGGAGTTTTGTTTTTTAAAAAAATCAACCTAAAAATACAATTGCAAAAAACCTCCTAACTAAAAGAAACATGCTTTTCTTGGAGGGTACTTCATTTAGGTAATTAAATCTGTGCAGTGTGAATGAACCATTGGCAGCAGTGCCCTTTATCAAATGACATTTGGAGCACATTAATCTGCTGAATTCTGAGGCTTCACAGCAGCTTAAAACACATCTGGAGGCAAAAAACCAGCGAATTCTTAATGGGAATGAATAGTCTTTTGGTATGCAGTACAGATGCTCTAGGGTTTCTCACTGGGAAGCTTTAGTAATGTTGAGAAACCCAAGTTGTATACATGTAAATTCATAAGCAATCACAAGTTTATGGTGTGTGCATGTTGGTGTTCAGAAGGAAGATAAGTTTTTCATCCAACAGAAAATGAGAGAACCCATGAAGGGAATGGTTTTATCTCAACCACAGCTTTCTTTTCTCTTTCTCTAATATTTCTTCCGGCACCTTTTGTACTGTCTGTGACTATTGCAAATCCTATTTTCTTCCTGAGACAGAGTAGCAGGGAGAAACTGTTTGATGTTGGTGTGTGGAAAGGAGCTCTCAGAGAGCTGCCAAGCCTGGCAGGTTTTGGGAGAAGGTCATGCTTGTTAAAGCTCAAAGTCTAAAGTTGAATTCTGCAGCAGCGCCAGTTCTCTTCTTCTGCAGCTTTAGGAAACTTCCTAAAATGATCACTGGAACAGAGCTCATGAAAACACATATGTCCTGAAAAGAAATTGTTAAGGCCACAACTGTTTTCTGGAGTTTCTTAAAGTGTGTCTGTTGCTATTATTCTTGTAAGGTTGCTGCTGCTGTCAGAAATTACATCGACACGATGTGGTAGCACTCACCATCATGTAGGACCCATTGAGCTATTTAAGCTTTTGAAGTATTAGTGGTGTTTCTTTTCCTCCAAGTTTTAATTCATTCACGCAGCCCTGCTGGGATATGGAGAGTCCTGGATGAACCTTCAGGTTTAACTGTTGTGTACAGGTGAAGGGCTCAAAATTTGCACCTTTGAATTTGCTGGTAACTGTTGAAGCTGGCCTGGCCATCTCTCAGGAAATTCTTCTATTGCTGGATCGTTAAAGCCTGTCTTGTTCTTAACCAGCACAGGGAAGTGCTATATCAGAGGCTGAAAATGAACAGGAGAGTTCATTTTACCTCTTCAGAGGCAAAATGCAGTCTTGGGGGATACTGAGTGTCTGAAAGTGTGTACTTATAGGCTTGGAGAGAGCTTACCAGGTCTGCACGTTATGCTAGCTACATGTAAATCCCATTTTGGGGTTGGCTTTGCCACATGGCACCTCGGCCCACCACCCAAACCACCTGAACTAAATGACTGTGTTCAGTTGAAAGAGTTCATTTGAATTAAGTATCAGCCTTTTCACTACTGAAACGGGACTTGCAAGCTTGGCAAGGAGGTCCTGAATGGGCTTTGGGAAGGGATGAAATGAAAAATGACCAGAATTTATTCCCAGAAAGGGCATGTTTCAAATGGTGAGTGGGATTACAGATTGGAAGGACAGAAACTAGGCACTTAGGATCTTTTTGACATTACTGCTTCAAAAGGCATTTGCCTTCTAGGGAAAATATTCTTTGAACTTTGCAAAACATATGTGAATTTGCCTCTGATGTATTTTTCAAAATTGTTCTCTTTCTTTGTGTTAATAACTAAGGCTATTGCTGCTTAAGGACTTGATCCCATACAGCCTTTTTCTCTGTCCTTGATCCTGCAGTGAAGTCATAATACTGCATTTTTTGTGATATTATGATGATTTCCATGGCAACAGACTGATGTCCAAAGCATGGGATCATGACTTTAGTGTGGGATCAAGAAAGAGGAGATAAAATCCTTATTAAAATAGACTTTATCAATAAGAGGAAAAGGAACTAATAAAAAAAATCCATTAATTTTATTAAACATTTCTTTTTCTAACTGAACTTAAGTGCACATGAAAGTACTTTTTTAAAGGATCTGTTTGGTTTTTACTCATTTATGTTGACCAATACAATGTTAGCTTGAAAGGAAGCATGAACTAAAGAACTGCAGCTGCTATATATAAAAGAACTTATCTAAAATCCTGCTGGCAATATTTTTTCCTTGAAACATAGGAGAGCTTTCTAATCCCAATAGCAATGGCCATTAGAAGTTGCTTGGCAGACTCACCTTCAGTCATGCAGTGAGTGGTTCACACGGGGCAATTGTCACCCCTGTCAACTTCTTCCAACGCCTTTTTCTAAACAGTTGTCAAACCAGCAAGGAAATACTGGGTTATCTGTACTTCTGTAAAATACTTGTGGAAGGGCCAGCAGGTGGTGGTGAGGCAAAGATTTTGCTGAATTTGGAACATGAGTCCTAACCTGTCCCAGGCCTTGAGTTTCTGTGGAGCCGTTATGAGTCAACCTGCATTACCCTGAATGTTCCTTCTGACCTTTGCCAGCAGGCTAAGATGCCAAATTCTCTATTGTCATCCCAGGGGCCTGCTTTTCCTCAGGCTTACACTGAGACATGTCAGAAGAGCTCCCTCTGAGGCCAATATGTTAGCGTAAATGAGAAGAGAATCAAGCAGTGGGTGAAGATAGTCGTGGGCTTCAAGACCTGCTCTCCCTTTGGTGCATGCTGTGATTTATGCACAGAACTCCTATTAGCAACAGTGAGAAGAGAGATACTTACATTGCTAAACAGGATTTTTATTTTCTCAGCTGCCTGAAGCTACTCAGTGTAAACCTGTTGTGAAAGTGATTGGAGATTTAGGGGAAGGAATGTCAAAGAAAAATAAGAAAAACAAAACTAATCCTGAACTAAGCAACTGTAAGAATTGTGGGGCTTTTGCTGTTTTTTTTTTTTTTTTCTTTATTTTTCTTGAAACATGTAGGAGGTTTTTAGCAACTAAATAATTGTTCTTAATAGTCCTGATTTTTTTATTTTTTTGAGTGACTCTATGTGTGGGGATTTGCACAGTAACTGATGAGTGTGCAAGTAAAGGGACAAGAAAAGTAGAAAGTTCAGAAGCTGGGCTGACTTTTCTGCTCGTTTCCTTCACTGCAATTTGCCTTATAGCAGCAGACCTCTGTAGAAGTATAGCTGCTGGTTTTGTTGTTTTGCAAACCAGGTTTTGCTTTTTTCCCCCCTTTTAACAGAAATCTGATTGCCAGCTTCATAACTGTTACAATTAAGGGAGGTTTTTCCTCTCTGCTGCCTTCTCTGCAACATTTTCTGATTTTCTAGCCTCATTAACAAAAGGCTTCTTCTCTGGCCTTATGCCCTATGCATAAGGGCAAGCTACTCCTTGCCATTATAGGGTAGAATCCACCAGTTCTGCAATTATCAGGGTCTGGGTTTACAGCAAACTGGCAAGAGTTAATCTTTATTAAGCAAAAGCATACAGGACCCACACAGGTTCTGTAGTTGCACTGTATTCTCATGCTTACCATTTCCTTTATTGATTTGCCTGTCTAAATGAGTACTTCTAAACTCTGTGGGTGTTTTCCAATTAGATAAAAGGCAATTCATGTCACCCTGCTGCAGCTCTGAGAGCCATAACCGAGAGCATGCACAGAGGACTCGTGAGCAGAGCAGCCCAGTTTAATCAGGGCGGCCCCCTTGAGCGCTGCCTCGTCTGCAGGACATCACTCTGTGCACACACACTGTCAGAGCTTTGGGGAAAATGGGCCACAGCCACGCTCACTGCTGAGGCTGCCCTCTGCGGGACAGCTCTACGGGTGCTGGAGAAGGTGCACGAGCTTCCCTCTCTCAGGAGGCAAAGGGAGAGTGCTCAGGACATGGCCTGTTCCAAATGGGAGGAAAAATGGCACAGAGGATTGTGATTACTGCTGCTTATGTGAATGGGGCTGTTCCTGTGAGAGGTGAATCTGATAAAACCTCCTAACAGTCAGAACTGAGATGTTTGCTGCAGAATCACAGCCTCTGTCTTTTGTGGGATAATCATGTTTTATTGCATGTCCAGAGAGGTCTCACTTTTCCTTTCCTGAGACAGTCCATAGATGATGGGCAGTTTCTGAGCATGGCTGAGGAAACCACAAAGGGAAGTGAAGGTTTCACTCTGAAATGCTGTTTGGTTTAACACTGCTTCCTATCCTGGTTTTGACTGTTTGCATTTCTCTTTGCTGCTTCCCTTCACACTCTGCCTTACACTCTCTCAGCAAACCACCCAGCTGAAAGAATTTGGGCAGATGCTTCCCTTCACACATTGAACAGGGTTCCTGTGCTTCTTGCTTTGCTATCAAGCACCATGTCCCCACACACTGATTTCTCTAGTGACACATCCCATGGGACCTCCATGGAAACCTTACAGCCTGTTTTTCACCTTTACGTAGAACCACTGAAGTCAATCTCTAATGCTTGAAGTGAGCAAACAGCTGCTCCTTATGTATCAGCTAGAGCTCTGTGAGGGATGGGGAAGGCATTTCTGGCCTCATGTAGTTGTTAGCAAGAGAAAGAAAGAAATGTGGCTGAGTACACAGAATTTACTTTTTGTAATGCCTTCTACTGGTAGATCTCTTAGAAGATAGCATGGCTACATACAAACCCAAAATCACTAAATGGCTCTGAGGTATGGGGAATGGATTTCTGTTTGTGTACTCCATGGTCTCAGTCACTGTCTCATATATATATTCTAATCTGGGTTTATTATTATAGTGGCCTGCAGCACCAACAGAACTTTCAGCTTAAACTGTAGAGTGCTGAAGTGGCAGAATATAAACTCGGGTGAGATCTGTCTGTACACTGTGAAGAACTGAAATTTCTTTACTTGCATAAGATCTCATCCAGAAACATTTCAGTATCAGATATTTTTGTCTGAAGGAAACAGTCCATCGAAGTGCTCCTTGAGCAGTAATGCTGCTATAGACCCCAAACTGGGATTGAGTCTTGTGGAGCATCAGGCAGCCAAGGAATCCTATTCAGTCGCAATTCCTGGATTGTAGCCAAAGTTGTGATGAGTAGTATTGCATTTACCATTAGTATATTTTACTGTTGCCAAAGTTAATAATGTATTATTTTAGATTTCAGTAAGAGGAGAGAAAAAGCATCCTGTTAACTTCTGATACAAAGGATAAGGTAGTGCTCTTTGTTGTTGTTTTTGTGGAGGTGTTTTTGTTTGCTTTTGAGAAAGCAAAGAGAGTGAATGGCACTTGATTATCACTTTAGGTAAGGATCTTGTATTAATGCTTGTGTGTTGCCTGTGCAGAGCAGCCAGAGGAAATATGCTGAGATTCTAGAAATTCTGGGGGTGATTTTGAACAGGGCCTTTTGATTTTTTGTTCCATGGGCTTGAAGCAAAATAGATGGTTCTTCTTGATTCAGAAACTACTAGGTTTTTTTGCTGTGACAGCATCAAGGGTTAACGGATGATCTGAAGGGTGCAGGAACTAGGCTGCCTGTAAGAGATGATTGGGACTCTCTGAGGTTTGGAGCTCTGGTACCTTCTGGGGAAACATGCATAGAGCCAAGAGACTTGCCAGTGTGCTATGTAGCCCATCAAAACCCGTTGTGGACTCCACTGTATTAATGAGAGGCAGCTGCATCACCTCCACAGTGCAGAGAAATGAGTCTCTGCTAAAGATAATACGTTTGTTCAGTGTGTGCAGAAAGTGCTCTCAGCAGTCGTTCTCCTCCCACTGACACCAGTGTCAGCCAGGCTGAACGCTGCATCAGCTCCTCAACCTGGCCCCCTGCAGCCCCTTTTCAAAGTTCATTAACTGGCTACTTTTAAAAGTCTAATTACTTCTCCCCTTAATTGCAAGACTACTTGAATCCTTCCAACCTGTACAACACCCTTTAGGTGGGAAATTTGCAGGCCACAGCATTAATTTCTCAGAAGCAGTGCATTTTTTGGAGAAAATGATGTTGAGATCTGGCTGGTAAACCTTGTCAGGAGCATTAAAGTACAATCCCATTGAGAAAATAGACAATGATTTGTAATTCCTTTCCCCACTGCTGTAATAGCCCCCTGGCTAACCTGCAGCTTTGCATATTCCAGCGTGCTAATGCCACCTGGTTTCTGTGACAGAATGGGAGATGGCTCAGCTCCACTTGCCCCTCTTCTAGGGTGTCACTGACCACATTAATTCATGTCTGTCTTCTTCTAGCCTGCTCATTTTTCCATTAAACTTGTAGGAACTAAATTATATTGGAGGCTTATGTCCTTGTCTTTTAAATTTGGTTGAAATTAGACATTAAGCTCTGAAGATGAGGGAGGACCTGCTAATTTACACATTTACTGGACAGACAGTGTGAGTCTCTAAGCATCCTATTATTAGAGTGTTATGCTAAAAACACATGCTAAACTGCCTGGAAATTTTACAGGATGACTCTAGTTATCTTAAACATCGTCATACAAAAGTACACTTGTCTATAAAAATAATTATAGAAACATTCTAGTGAGGAAAAATAAGGAAAGCTCTCCCAAACAATCATGGTAAATGTAATTTTTTATCTCTCATTGGACCATAAGCAAAGAAGCAGAGACTAAACACTAAAAGGTAAAATGAGTATTGTGTTACTTATTTCTTGTACTGAAAGGCTGAGAAAAATGTGAAAAAGGATATACTAAAAGTATAAGAGAGGAGTTGAAAATACTTTGGTAGCACTTTGCATTTATTTCCTTTCCAAAATTAATGCAATTATTTTTTTCTTCAAAATGTGCATTCGAATGCCTCCAGCACACTTACAGCTATGCTGAAGGACTTTATTAGTTTTTAGAATTCTTTAACTTTGCTTTACATCATCTGAGAGATGTAGGTTTACTCAGGAATGTGAAATCACTGAACAAGAGCTGCATCACAGTGCAAGATGAATAAAATTAAGGTTGCCATGGGTACTTATCTTTTGAAATTTTTTCACTTAGAGTTTAAAGTCTAAACATAAAAATCCCAGTATTTTTGGCTTTTGTTGTTTAGCACTGAATACACACATAAATTAACAATTTACTTGTGGCTGCAAGTGGAGCTATTACTGTCTAATGTATAATTCCCTGTACACCAACAAGCTTTGTTTTTTCCCTGGTTTTGTAAGTTTTTAATTGCCTAGTGTTTTGCAGTATGACATAAAGAGCAGGTGTTCAGAAACCATGAGAAATTTAAAAAAAGGCAAGAAACAGGTTATTTTTTTGACGGAGAGATTTCCTCTGGCATTTGGAAGAATGGAAGCAAGATAAATGAAGGCCAGGGGTTTTATTGGTACTAGTGTAGGCCATAAAAAAAATAAAATGAGGAGAAGAAGTAGACTGTGAATAAAGACATGTAAATGACATGGATTTAGGGAATATCAAATTGCAGAGCATTTCCTCACCTTGATGCAAACTCTTGAATACAATCTGTTGCTATGAGATGAAGTGATTCTAGATTAAAAGTTTCATAAAAAGTTTTTTGGTGTTCCCACAGTGCCTGTAGAGGTGTGCAGATGATGTGGTAGTTGCTGCACTGAAATTCAGAAAGCTGAAATCATCCCATGAGGCCTGAACTTGCCTCCTGTATTGCTTGCTGCAGGGATGACAGGCTTGAAGGCTGGGGCTTTGAAGTCTGCTTTTTGTACCCCTTCAGGCTTAAAATATTGGGGTGATGATCTCATGTCCTGTTGGATAGGCACGAGGGGACACCCAGCACATGCAGAGCCTCTGGCTGCAAAGTTCTTCACCAAATAGTTCCTCTACAGACAGAGCCAGGCAATTGCTGAAGCAGCTGCTTAGGTACTGAGGAACAGAGAGTTGTTGGAGGAGTCTTTGATGGTTTTGGGGAGAGTTTTGTAGCCTGGTTTGGGTTATGCCTTGCAAGACTTTGCTAGCCAGTCCCAAGCAAGCAAGGTGGTTCAGAAGTACCCTGGACATCTGCAGGAGCCCCCATCACTGCTCCACAGGCACAGTCCTGCTCCTGCTCAAGATTCCCCTTCAGGTTAAGTCCAGGGAGTTCTGGAAGGCAGGGTGTGCCCGTTGGCATCCCTGCTCCCCATGGCAGCGCTGGTTTGATCCCCAGATTCTGGAGATTTAAAGAACCTAAAAGATCATGTTGTCCATCTGCCTGGCTGTCAGGGGACTGTTCCCCACAGTGTATTTTCAAGTGTTTTGTCTCACTTAATTGATCCAAGTGGTGGGGCTTTTGTTACTTGTCTTGGGGGGCATGTTGCAAGATATAATAGACTTGCTTGTTGAAAAATATTTCCTGATATGCAGCCTACTCTTTTGGTGGTTTAATTACTACTGCCACTTTGCAATTACCAGTGCTAATTACTGTTGCCATGTTAATTTTTGAAACAATGCAGTGAGCACTGAGGTAAGCTGGCATTTTAGAATTCTGACAAATTTAACTGGATGAATATTCATCTGGTGGGAAGTCCTCCAATAAAATGTAGCATTCCATTATAAATCAAAGTAAACCATTGAGATGTAAAAATTTCTTCCAAAATGAGACCTTTGGGGGGAAAAAACCCTAAACACTTTAAAATGAAATGTTTGGAGTTTGACATTATTTTAAATAATTGAATCTAACTGTGAAAAACATTTTGCGTCTTAGTTACCTATCTTTCTGTGGTAACCATTTTTCTTTTTTTTCCCAATGAATGATATTTTGGAATAACGGAAAAATCTTTCCTAGCTGACATGTCCCTCAATTCAGATGTGTGATGATGTGTTATCCTTTGGAAAATAGAATTGTTTTCTCACTATCTCTGGGGCCCCTGGGGAACTGGAATCTCAGGACTGCCTCTGAGACAGTCCCCTGGCAGAATATATTTTCATACAAGCTTACAGATCTGACTCTGACTTTAGAGCAGCCCCTCTGCTGTTCAGCCAAAAAACCCAAGGAACATAAGTAACCCTCACTGCTGTTGTGCTGGAGGTCAAGAAGAAATTTGCCTGGAATTATCTGCAAGTGTCACAGTTCCAAGAACAGCTCACTGTTTTAAAGCCAGTAACTTCCCATGGAAAACTATTTTGTTGGAAAAAAATTCTGAGCAGATGTTGCAAGAGTTTCTGTGCAAGTGAGCAGAGAAATGATGGTTATGTTGGAGCACTGCTGGCAGGACTAAATACCTTCTGGTTACTGGAGATACATTGATATGCTATTCTGCCTCCTCTCATCTTGTGAGATGTTCTGGGGGATATCTTTTTAATGGTAATAGCCACACGTTATACGATGTGCCTTGAAATGAAATGGATTTTATAAACTCTTTACCTGCATTATAAACGCAGCACTTGTGATACGGGTTGATGAGAATTATTCTTGAAAGAGTTTAGCTGTTATTTCAGCTTCAGTGCATTTTAATCATGCTTCCTCTGTCAAACAGCAAATATTTCCATTCTTCACTCAGGTAGCTTTTTCTTAGTGGCTCTGGGAAACAAAACAGAGCAATAGAATTATTTCCATTTGTCAGTATGTTTTTGTGTTTCTGCTCCTCACCAAAAGCACGACATTTAAAAATCCGTGTTGTTTCAGGCAAATATTACTATTATTCCAGCTGGCTGATATCCTGCAATGCCTGTAAAACTGAAGTCCACAGGAGTGTTTAAGGCTGGAAGAATATTTAATAGTGGAAAGAGAATCTGATTGTATAGGATTGTAGATTTTAAGTCCAGTTGCAGAAAAGGTTTTCAGTTTATAGGCAAATCAAAATAATAGTGGGTAATTTGAAGCAGAGGAGCCAGAAATCTCAGTAGAATCAGCAATGCTCGGGCTGGGGTCTGCAGGCTGTAACTGCATTCCTGATTATCTCCCTGATGTATGTTTTAGTCTGGGGCAAGTTTTCACTGTCTCCAGCTTTTTTCTCTCTTCTTTCTCTTTTTTTCTACTATAAACTGTTACATAATTCAGTTTTCAAAAAACAATCAATTAGATAAACCTGCTTTATATTAATTCTAAATCTGGGAGAAACATAAACCCAAACTCTCTTCCCCACAAAACCAAACCAAAATAAACTCCACCAAAAATAAACCCTTGAACAACTCCCCACCAATTTGCATTACCATAAACATCCTCTTAGTCTTTGCAAACATTCTCACTCAGGAAAAGAGAAAAAAAGAAAGGGAAAACAGGTTGAGTGCTCATGGGTAAGAATCAGAGGGAAGGCTGCAGGATATCCTGGTGAGAGGCTGTTACAGACAGCCCACCCAGGATGAAGAGGCAGAGGAAATATTCTAAGAGCAGCCGGGACAAATCTCACAGTCATTGGCCCTTGTGCTTATGGGGTACTTCAACTTTCCACGTCTGCTCCACTTTCCACGTGAAGGTGCTCCACCGGACCTGTGTGTGAGCAGAGAAGGACTTGTGGGGCATGTGATGGCAGTAGAAGGCCTAATTGGGCACAGTGGTCATGAAATGACAGAATTTTTAATTCTTGGAGAAGTAAGGAGAGGGATAAGCAGAACTGCAACCTTTGACTTCCAGAGAGCAGACTTTAGCCTGCTTAGAAAACTGGTTGACAAAGTCCCTTGGGACTGAAGGGCAAAGGAGTCCAGGCAGGAAATTTTAAAGTGGCAGGGGCAGGGAGCCCCTATGTGCCAAAAAACAAGCCAGTGGGGAGCAAGAACCATCCTGGTTGAACAGAGAGCTTTGTCTGGAACTCGGGAAAAAAAAATAGAAAAGAGTTTATGACCTCTGGAAGAAGGGGCAGGCCACTCAGGAGAACTATGAGGATATTGTGAAATGATACAGGGAGAAAATCAGAGGGACCAAAGCCGAACTAGAACTTAATCTGGCTGCTGACGTAGAAGACAATAAGAAATGTTTCTATAATTAGATTAGCAACAAAAGAAGGCCTAGAGAGAATCATCATCCTTTATAGGACGTAAGGGACACGTACTGGGAAAGGCTTAGGAAAAGGCCGAGGTACTTAAAGCCTTCTTTGCCACAGTCTTTAATATCCGGATCAATGGTTTTCTGGGCATCCAGGCCCCCAGAGTTAGCAGACAGGGACAGGGAACACAATGAAGTCCCAATAATTCAAAGGGAAATGGTCAGTAACCTGCTACAGGCCCTAGGCACACACAGATCTGTGGGGCAGGATGGGGTCCAATGACAGGCACTGAGGGAATTGTCAGAAGTGCTTACTGAGACACTTTCCTTTATTTATCAGCAGTCCTGGCTAACCAGGGAGGTCACAATTGAATGGAAGTTGGCAAATGTGATGCCTACCTACAAGAAGGGCTGGGAGGGGAACTCAGGGATCTACAGACTTGACAGCCCAGTCTTGGCTCTGGGGAAGGTTATGGAGCAGGTCATCTTGAGTGGCATCACAAGGTATGTGCTGGAGGCTCAGGGCCAGGGACTCAGAGATAGGCAGAAAATGGGTTTATAAAAGCTAAGTCCTGCTTGACCAAAAAATTCAGCTGACAGTCTGTGACAAGAGATATTTACTAACGCTCATTTTGGGGCCAGTTGTGTTTAATATCCTTATCCACGATCTGGATAAGGGGATCAGCTGGACCCTCAGCAAGTTTACAGGCAAGACCAAATGGGGCAGGAGTGTTGATCTGATGGAGGGCAGGGAGGCTCTTTGGAGGAATCTGGAGAGGCTGGATCAATGGGACAAGGCCCGTTGTATGAGGATCAGCATGGCCAAGTGCCAGTTCTGCACAGGGATCACAACAATCCAGTGTAGTGCTACAGGCTGAAGGAAGAGTGGCTGGAAAGCTGCCATGTGGAAAAGAACCTGTTGGTGCTGGTTGACAGCAGTCTGAACATGAGCCAGTGTGTGCCCAGGTGACCAAAAAGGCCAATGGCATCCTGGCCTGGATCAGCAATAGTGTGGCCAGCAGGGCCAGGGCAGGGATTGTGCCCCTATACTTAGCACTGGTGAGGGCAAACCTCGAATCCTGTGCTCAGTTTTGGGCCCCTCTCTACAAGAGAGACATTGAAGGGCTGGAGCATGTCCAGAGAAGGGTGACAGAGCTGGGGAAGGGTCTGGAGCACAAGGCTGATGATGAGGGGCTGGGTCTCACCCTGGAGAAAAGGGGGCTCAGGGGAGATCTCATTGCTCTGTACAATTCCCTGTTGCCAGGTGGGAGGTGACCCATCTTCCCATGTAACAAGCAACAGGACAAAAGGAAATGGCCTCATGTTGCACCAGGGGAAGTTTAGATTGGATATGAGGAAAAATGCCTTCATGGAAAGGGTTCCCAAGTATTGGAACAGGTTGCCCAGGGAAGTGGTTGAGTCATGATCCCTGGAGGTATTTAAAAGACATGTGGATGTGGCACTGTGGGACATGGTTTAGTGGTAGCCTCAATGTGTGATTTATGGTTTGACTTGATGATATAAAATGTCTTCTCCAACCTAAATTATTCCATGATCTTACTGTAATTATACTGTTTCCTTTGGGTGTCTCTTTTATGAATAACTAATCATGGACTATCTTGAACTCTTCTGAATTTTAGGCAAAATTACATTATTTCTGATAGCAAATGGAGATTGTTTCCATTGAAGAGGCTTTGTATTTGTTGGCATATGTACACTAAACAAATCAAAACAGGCCTTGCTGTGTAAAAATTCTTTGGAGGATTATTCCATATAGTTGAAATTTACAAATCCCTAATAATGATAGGCTTGGAACATCAAATTGAAGAAATTTCTTCATGCAGTTTTGCTATTAGTCTGGAAGATACTTTATGTATATATTCTTTGGTGCATGGGCTCCCTCTGGAGCTTTATCTTATTAAAAAAACCCAAACCTTAAAGCACTTTTAAAGGTTTTAATCAAAACCATCAAGCAAACAAAAAACATAAAGGCATTTTTTCTGTTGCTGCAGCATTCAGTATGAATCCTTTCTTCATGTATGTTTGATGTGCCTGGAGTTTCACCATATTATGCCAGCTTGGGAAAGCAGCCATTAGAATTAATGTCTAGTTGGACATTAAAAGAGCCTTGTATGAAAACTGTGCCACACATCACACAAATAATTAATTACAGGGTTCTGAGGATGCAAAGTGCCATATAAATCCCAAGCAGTCATCACACCATTGAGAGTCTGATGGCTAATAACAGATTTGATTTTGCTTGCAATGATTCATCAACAAAAGAAAATTTGTTACTCTGAATATTTTCACTATTTTCCACATGTGTTTTAACAAAATGTGAGCATACACAGAGGGGAAACAATTTATTAAAATCTGACACTGGAAGTATTGGTGCAGATACTTTCCATGTTTTTCTCTGAGAAATTAAAGGTAAACTTGGACAGAATTACACATCCCTAATGTATTTAATGATTCTGATATGTTTACCAGCTTTGCTTTATTAAGAACAAAGTAAGCAATAAGATCTCTATTGGTTTTATGAGAGGGGAAGGCAGTAAAAGTCGTATTTCCCTGAAATGTGTTATTGCTATTTGAAGAGCTTACAAATAATGCTGTTCTATAGTGTTATAGGAACAGTTTTTCTTCTCTTTATTTTCATAAAAGGGGAAGTTAATGTATTTACCCAAGTGCATTTCCTTTTTGGGATTCTGATTGATATCAGTAGACAAATATCGATTACGTACCTGAATTTTTATCTCTGTTCTGTATAGTGTGCTGTCTTGATATGAGCCAAGCTGTTGTTTTGTCCTCCTCTCAATGCACTCTATGGGAAAGGCAATTCAGAGATTTTGTCACACTTCTGACCAAAACTGTTTTCATTAAAGAGACTTTTAATGTCTTATTGGACCTGGAGGGATTTCTATTTCATACAGACCTGACTGGATTTTGTTTCTTTTTTCTTTTTTTGAAGGTATTTCAGTGTTTTCTTGGTTTGACTTTATTTTTTTTTCTCCCCATAACATGAGTAGCACCTTGTACCATTAGTTTACAGAGAGTGATGTGATGGAGGTATTTCTTCCTGTAATGAGTTTGTGGCTCTCCCTGTAAAGACATTCTGTAATAAATGATTCTTTTTCTGTGGAGCTCAGGAAAGTCAAGATGTTCAGCTCTGAAAAGAAAGACTACCCAGTCATTTTTCCTGACGAAAACCCAAGAAAACCCTAAACCAGACAAAATTCTTTTTCAGAACCAGAAGATCTTTTGTCCAATGTGAGTGGCCCACAGAGTCCCCTCTGCTCTGTCCATGAGGATCTCTCATCCTGGTATGCTGTTCAGGTCCCCTTCACATCTTATTATATGGTCTGTTTTTCTCTTGAAGCCTGGCTGACTTTTTTGAGTCTAGATTGTCATGGATGCTCCTATAGATCAGTTTCTTTGTAGCAGTAGCTGTCTGCTCCAAGTGTGCACTCTGTTACACTAATGTTCTTCTTCCTTGTTTGTGCATTTTATTTTTGCAGATACTCTTTCCTTGTTAGGAAAATCCAATAATGGTTATGATAATCTTGCTGTTTATTTTAATTTATTAGCTGATGCAAGGCTAACAACATATGAATTAAAAAAAATAATGGAGCCATTATCCTTGAGACTATTATAGGATGCATGATTTCTTCAGTAAATAACTCACATTTTTTAAATTCAATTTGCCAGTTAACATACTATTTTAATTTTTAAGATATAGTGCTTTTTTGAAAATTTTAATTTCTCGGCATTGCCTTATAATTAAGCTCACTGTGCACGCTGTGTTACTTAAAGAACACTAATGAGCAGGACATCACACAAGTTGTTTCAAATCACTGCCCTTTAAAGGAGACATATTGAACTTACTGTAGTTAAAAAGTACCAAACCAGAACAAGTTGGGAAAGAAGCAAGGCCCAATGAGGAAAATTGCTGTGCTGAGTGTTGTGGCTATGGTCCTACCTCATGAACTGAGTTTGTTGAGACTCATGAAAAGTGACTTTTTTTATCAGGCTGAAACTCAGTCATAGTCACCTTTGGGGCATATTGCACACAAATTTCTGTGCCAGGTTTCCTTTTTTAGGTGATGTTACTTGTCTCACTTGTTGGCAAATGGTGAAAGGAGCTTTAGCCTGGCAGCTGCCATGTGGCCAAGGTACCACAAGGCTGAGGCTTGGGTGTAAGTGTAAAGCCTTTCCCAAGAAAACAGAGATGCAGCAGAAGTTGGACTGGAGTAGAGCTGCAAGGGTAAAAGGGGCAGGTAGAAGATCAGCAACACTGGTAAATGAAACTTGTGGGCATCTAGCCAGTTTCCATAAGTTGGAAAAGGTCTCATTTTACCTTGATGATGACAGACCCAACATTTTGCTGCTGCACATCCTGAGATTTTCCTATCTTTGCTTTGCAGAGTGAATCTTGGGTATGTTCTGACCAGGTCCATAATGCTCACTGTGATGCTGCTCTGTTAATGGGGACTCCTCTCCTTCATCAGCTGGATCTGTGGCTGATGCTGTTCAAAGCTGGCAGCAGAGGTCAGCTGGTTGTGCAGGAATGGGAAATAATATTCCATTATTGATCTGAAAGGCAAGGGAGGAGTAAATGTAATTGTGTAGGCTCAGCTGTTTACTATTTGCAGTGTGAGACAGCAATCAGGAGATTTTTTTCAAACACAGGTTTCTTAAGCAAACCTGGTGAATTGAGCGTACGATGTCAGCTGAGGCTGTAATCCCTCATATTTTTTGTGTTTTGGTTAAATACAGTGCTTTCATTTGGTTCCCTAACCACTCCCCCCTAAAGACTAACTGAAAGTTGTTCAATCATGCTGCATCTGCTACTGTGCCTTTTTCACTCTCTCTCAATTAAATTGTGACTTGATTGATTTTAAGATTATTAGTTGAAGAGATCAAAGTCTCAAAAACAATGAATTCGCATTAGTTTCATGAGACTAGGTGACTGGTCAGAGTAGATGAGGGCCCCTTGCATGCCCCATGACGGAAAAAGTTTTGTAGAATCTATAGAGAGTATAGAAATGTGGAAAGCATTGGGTCAGAACTTCCATGAAACAAGGCTTCCTAGATTTGCCTGCCAATGGTGATGTTTGCTTTTCATTTTAAATGCACCAAGTTTGTGATGGCAGAATGGGGGTTATTCTGATCACTTGTTTTATGTGAGGAAATTTTCCATACAAATGATGCATGAACAGATTTATAGTCCCATTTGAGGTAAGTCTGAGGCTCTTGAAAGCTCTTTTCAGCCAGAAAGCTTGGTGATTCATAGTAGTTTGACAGCACACCAAACTTTCTGATTTATGAGAGCATAAAATGTTAAAACATTCCTGTTCTTGTTATAATTGGCCAACCTGGTCTCCTTTGAGGAAGGTCTACTGCACATTGCAATAAAATAAAATTTCAAAGTTATTTGAGGATGGAGAAGATTTTTTTCTTTTTAATTAACCATAACATTGTTTTTACACTTAAAGATTACTCATTTCCTTTTTTGCCTTCTACAGTTAATGTTCAGAGGAGGTCTTATGAACCTGCAGTTTTTTTTCCTGAGTTTATATTCCAGAGAGAGGCACCTCACAGAAACTTTTTAAGAAAACACCAGAGAAATCAGACTTTTTGGAGGTCTTATAGTCACTTCACTGAAGTATGTTTAATCTCTTCATTGCTGCATGGATGCAAGCCTACAAAAATTCCCACTGGCCCAAGTTTGTTCTGGGTAATATAAATGGCTGCTTTTGATAGATGGGACTTGTCTTTGCAGAGAGCAAGAGGCCAAGTGTTTTAGATCTCAGAGTGATTATGGATCTGTCTTTTATTCCTACCTATTTAAGTCTAGTCCAAAGTCCAGTGAATAAGTCTTCCTTCATGCAGCACTCGAAGGAACTTATAGATAGAACTACCTGAAAGATTTTGGTACTTTGCTTTTGTCAAAACTGAAACAGCTTTGTGGTTTTTTTGAGGAGCAGGGAGAGGCTCTGCTCCCTCTGGCTGTGAGGAATAAGCCTAGAGAGAGGGTAAGCAACCAGCCCCATCTTCTGACCATGCAGAACAGCCCTGAATCTCTTGCCACAAGAGACAAAATTATACGGGGTCCCTTCTGTATTCTTTTTTTCTTTTTTTAATGTCAATAAGTACTTGAAAGATTGTTTTCTTCATTAATATACAGAGAGATATTAAATTAAGACACTGTTTTCCAAACAGTCCCAGTGATGTATGTGGGATGCCTAGTCTGGCCATTTTCATTTGGCCTTCTCCTACAGCATCATGTGACTCTGTGATTTATGGTGGTCATCCATAAATGTAGCAGTGAAATTGCCCCCTGTGCAGGGGGTCAGGTCCAAACTGAGAGGAAAAAAAGTTTTTGCAGAAATCCTGGTCTAAAAGTGAACAAGAAACTTAATTGGCATAAGTGGTGGTTTGTATCACAAAGCAGCCTTTGTACTTTTTCCTTTTCTGGTGTTATGCATATCTTTGCTTTTGTGAAAAAATCTCTGCTTGATTATTTTCAGGGCTGCATACCTTGGGTTGTTTTCTTGTGTGTCTTTGAACCTACTCCTTTCCTCCTTCCATACTCCAAATAATAATTTCTTGACTAATTTTCTTGTGAGTGACTATTCAGAAAATATTCTGTTTAAGCTGTTAGGTACCAATACAGAATTTGTATTGTGAACAAACACCTAGCTTTGTGGGTAAAATATGAAGTATGTATGCATGTGCAATGTGTAAATATGTGTGCCTGTGTACAGGTACATAACTTGTGTGTAAGAAATTCATATATGAATATGTGTATGTGTATATGTGCACACATAAATATGTGTGTATGGATGAGTAGGGAGGGTTTTATGCTGCAAGCATGATATGTCTGCTGCTATCTGTGTATCAGTCTGAAATGATCCATTTATTGTGTGTTGGGAACAGGAGAGTTGTGAAACAGTGAATGTGCATAATGAGAATACACAGAATTACTTGAAAGATCAGGTAGTTTTAGAGTCAACTGTCTCAAAGTTTTAAGAGAATGTAGGAAAAATCCTCATTACAGCTGCCTGCTTTTGCAGTTGCTGCCCTGTGCAGACAGACTGCAGAGCATTTTGGAAAAGAGGCATCAGTAGCAATGGCATGTTTTCAAGAAACTGCTTTAAAGCCAAAATGCATTAAAATGTAATACCTTGCATTGGAATGTAGCATAATGCTGTTCTAACTGTAACCAAAAAGGGCACACTTCAGTTAGGCTCACACTGAACCAAACACTGTCTGCCAAGGTACAGAAACAGCAACATAAACCAGCAGCAGGATGGCTAAGGTAAGAGTTGGTCATCTGTCCTGGGAATAGAACATCTGAGCAAGTGATGATGTTGAGAAATAACTGCTATTCCATCAACCTTCAGTGAATTTGTGTCGGACACAGTGTAAGGTCTCTGCCTCTAACAGGGAAGAACTGAATGCAGATTTCTTGACTACTCTGATATTTTTTAAATCAAGCTGGCTTGAGCAGCATCATCCAAGGCTAAAGCACTGCTGAAAGGTCACAGTGAGTTACCCAGAGTGGAAATGCTGAGGGTGTCTCAGACCCAGTCTTACTGAACATCTTCATCAGTCACCAAGAAGACAGGGTAGAGAGCATGCTTGTTAAATACACAGATGACAGTAATCCACAAGGGACCTCCAGAGTATTTTAAGGGAAGATGTGAATTTTAAGTGACAGATTGAAGCTGCTGTCTGAAAAAAAAAAGAGGCAATGCAACAGCAACGAGAAAAGATAATAGAGGTACATAGGAGAAACAGTCTTGCAAATGCAGAATGGTGAAGTTCTGTGGAAAAAGGGATGAAATGGAACATGATATAGGCACAAAAACAAAAGAAAAAGTTCATTCTGGGATGCATAGACATGAAATAATTTGCTGCTCAGATAATGCTAAACTACTTGCCTGGTTTGGGTGTCACAGTTCAAGGAAGATTTGAACAAACTGTAGGGAATCCATGGAAGAGCAAACAGAAAGATCAGATTTTCAAAGACATAAATGTATGAACAGACAGCTTCTTAGCCCAGAGAAAAGGTGACAAGATCTGTTAAAAGTTTTCAAACATTCAACATAATAGAATGTTGTGGAAAAGGTTCAGAAAAAGAGTAGGAAGGAACTTGTCAAGTAATCAAGGACTTGTCAAGTAATCATGCAATGCATTTTTGTAGCCAGTATGTGAGCAGTTGAGGCATGTACATTTAAAGTCACAAGTGTGAATGGAGAGCAGTCAGTTTCAGGCTTTAAAATTATTTCTTTAATTTTGGCTCACTTAAAGCTAGGAAATTGACTTGGCTTCATGGGAAAACTTCAGTCATCCTGATGAACATGTGCAGTGATTTTGGGTAACAAAAGAGAGAGCATTACCACAGTGATGCTTAATTGAGCTAAATCCACATATAATCATTCCTATTATAGTGAAGTACTGTAGCATTTAGATGAAGTAAACCTCTAACAAGATCCTGCAAATGTTTCATTGTGTGGCTGTTTCTTCTCTAGCTTGCACTGATGGGGATGAGGAAATGCTCTATTGAAATCCATGGTGCTAGGCAACTGTTAAACATACTTTGGCATACCAATATTAAGGCAGACTAATGTCTTATATTATTTGCTTTTCAGCAAATTGTTCATTGCTGCTAAAAGAGAATAGGCAGAACTCAAAGAAACGCCTCCCAAAATAGCTAAGAAGATCTGGACCTAATGTCAAACCACTGATGATCACAGGGAAGAATTTTCTTATACATATCAGAAAAAGACAAATATGTGTAGCCTTTGTCTTCAATAATTTTTTGCTAGTCAAGTTTCTTATCAAAGGAGTCTTACACAGATTCTGGCTACATTTAATGTGTGTTTTATACAGCCTAATTCATCTGTATCTTTAGGAAAAGCTGTTGCCACTCATGTGCCAATCTGCCTAACCCAGGGAAGCTTATGGCAATATCCTACACTGGTAGCAGTTAATTTATCTGGGGAAAGAGGGCATGCTCATCCATTCTGGCCTCTTTTCCTTTTTTCTTTTTTTTTAATCTGTTTTTCTTATAGGAATTTGGTAAACACTTAAAAGGAGGAGAACAAACAATAAAGTTTGTGGTTATTTCACATTTGTAGTTAGAAGTTCTTTTCTGAGCATGACCTGAATTCTTTGGTCTTATCTAACCCTCTCTGTGGTGGATGGAGATGGAGGGCATAACCCTAATTTAAAACCACTATCCATAATTTAATTTTATTTATATTATTTTATTCTTTGTGGACTTCTCAGCTGAAGTTAAATGCTCTGGAATTTACTTGAATAGTTCATGATTCTTTTCCACAGGAGAAAGTGAAATATTCCTTATCTTCCTGAGCAATAGTTTTCTTGAAACCTTTTCTGTATGCTTTCTGTGCACTTGCATTAAACTTTCCCTCTAGCCTTTAAAAAAATATGCAATCTCATCCAAGTGTGAATTCAAAAAAGCAGAGAACCATGTTTGGCTCTTCCTGAAAAGGGCAGATGGGGTTCTTGGCATCAGTTCCTTCTTTATTTCTGAGTATTGGGTTGGACACAGTTTTAAACAGTCTTTGCCTGTTGGTTTTTTTTTTTCCCTCCAAGATTTGGTCAGCCTGAATTCTAGAACAGCTGGATCTTTTGTGAAAAATAAATGTCAAAAAATCCCTTGGGTCCTAGATCAGCAACTTTCTTTGAGTCTTTCATGTTTCAGAGTGACTGATTGTGCCTGACAGTGCTGTGCTTCATAAACCTTTCTTTCCAGTTGTTTCTGACAAATGTAAGGAAATATCTCCAGATATTGCTTTAGACTAACAACCTGTCCTTGGTTTTCTTGCTGAAAGCTCATTAAGATCTTATTATTCAGAACTCAGCAATTCCTGAGAGGAATAACTTCTTTGAGTTGGACTGGAAATTTAGATAATATAGCAATATTTTCTTGAACCCACTATTTACAGTGGAAAAAAAGAGGAAAAATGTGGATGAAACAATGAAAATTATGTTAGGTATTAGTTAATGAGAATGAAACATTTAGTAAGTTTGTGTATATTTTCTATTAAAACAGAACAGGAGATCTGATTAGTCCATTAGAGTAGTGCTAAGAGTTATCTCAGACAGATCCCACTTTGTACTTGAAGAAGAAGAAGAAATGAGTTTTCAAAATATGAAATAATATTGGGATTTCTTTTTTTTGGGATATGAATACCTTCAGCTTTCCAAAGGACTTTGTGCATCACCTGTGGATGTTAAAGATGGAAAAGCCTTATTCAATTGTGAACAAAGCTGTTACAGGTTTTTATTCTCTGAAGCAGAGTTTCCAGCATTGTGGCCTCCTAGTTTTGCATTCTCTCAACAAGAAGTCTTCCTTATCTCTTTCTCAGGAGACCACTCCACTGCCTCATAGGGATCACTGTCAGGAAAGATGTATGTGTATCACCAGCAGCAGGTGACACAGCAGCTAAGACACTATAAGCGTAAATGAGGCTTTGACCACAAAAGAGAATAAGACTTTACCCAAATCTCAGTGGTGATGAGAAATTGGAGCAGAGTTTGTTGACCAGAGAACCTGTGGATGATCTATCCCTGGCATTGCTCAAGGCTGGGTTGGACAGGGCTTTGCTGGTCTAGTGGAAGATGTCCCCACCCCCTGTCAGGGAGGTTGGAAGTGGATGATCTTTAGTGATTCCTCACAAACCAAACCATTCAATGAGTCTATGAAATACATGAGATATTAAGTGTGCTGATTCCAGGAGCTCTGGTGCAGCAGTGTATGGACAGTCATTCTGTAGTGAGATGGTGCTGACCCTTTAGCACAGAGAAACTCAGTCTGGGCTTTGGGCTGCTTGAGTTCACAGCAAGGTTCTTGTCAGAGGATAAAACTTTACGACATCACTGCTGGATTTATGTCACCTAAAATTAATTCTGCACAACACTTCTGAAAATTCATCATTACTTGTGAAATATTCTAATTAACCAGGGGACAGTGACTGATAGCTAATCAATGCTGGTGAAACTGGGCTTCTAAAACTTGTCACAGAAGTTACAGTTTCATACTGTGCATTCCAGTCATTCCCCTGGAGCACATTAAATATATCCTCTCTCTGTTTTTTATTGCCATATTTTGGGCATTTTCAGGCAATCAATATCTGCCTTTTTGCATGGCTTGAATACATCCTGGACACTTGGCCCTTTTAATTCTTCTTTACAGCTTCATCCAATTTGTTTTGCTTGCTTTTGTACTCTGACTGTTTAACCTACAAACTGCAAATGGTGCCATCTACTAGCCAGGACTGAAGGCAGTTCAGCACATGGAGTCACTCTGGAGCTGCAGAAGCAGGAATTTTCCTGATTGCTAAGCAGCAGCTGTAATAAGGCTGAGATGTGTGTATTAATTTTGCTGTAAGAGTGCTCAGTTATGTGAATCTTTCAGCTCATCAATAAAGTCAGTTAGCTCAGTGCTTGCAAAATACCAAGGAAGCAGGTTATGTTGTTAGGGATGTTTTAATACTTCTTCAACCCAATCACTAAACTAGTAATGAAGTTTCTCCTCTGTAGTACATTCCCAGTATATTTTTGATATGCTTGTAATCTTCGTAGATGTCTTCAGAATTCTTAAAATCTCTGGTGACTGAGCATTGCTGAGGTACCCTATTACAGACTTAATGAGGAAAGCAGCCAAGAGAAGGAACTTTGTGACAGGCAAAACTAATCAACCAATAAAGCCCATTTAGAAATCTCCTGCAGCATTTCTTGGCCTAGGGTGCCCCAGTTCTGGGAAGGAACACTGGAAATAATTCTGTCTGTCTGCTGGATATATGGATGTGTTGTGGCTTATATTTGCAGCCAAGCCCAGAGTCAAGCATTACCAGTATCCAGTTGTTACTGCATCAACTCCTTAAGAGTATGCAAAGTGTAACAGGGAAAGCAGGGGGGTGTGTTGTGAATTAGTGTGAGGGGAATATTAACTGAAGGAATCTCCATTTTGCTTTGGTGTGAAGCTGACAATGTTGCCTTTTGACCTGAGAACCAGATAAATAACTGGACCAAGTTTTTTCTAGTTTTCCTCAACATGAGCCTGAATTCAGGACACCAAATCCAACAAGAGGCTCTGTGAATTTATGGTGGTAAAGCTCTGCCTGTACCACCTTTCCCATGGTACTGACTTGAATTTTTCCTTTGTTCCAAACTCTTTTCTTAGCCCACATTGCCTTACCTATTGAGTTTTTTGGGTCATGTTTGATAGAGGAGATCCATGGTGAGGAGAGGTATCAATGAGTCTGGCAATGTGTCAGATGTACTTTGACATCTACTAACTGAAAAGAGCGTGTTAAACTAATAGGTAGCTCTGATCACAGTGTCTGGTTTACCTTTGAGCTCCTGTGACCTCCTCTACCAACAGCACTTCTTTGGTAAGGAAACAAGAAGCCCTTCTGTTGTCCATGTGCCTCATTCACAGTCTTACCCTGGTCCAGTTGTGTCATCTCAGTTCCTTTCAAGCAAGAGGGCAGATCCCTGCCCTATCTTTCTTCTTCCTATGTGTTTTTGTGAATCTGTGTCCTGTTCCTCCATGAAACACCTCGAACTGCAATTGCAGTTTCATAGAATTGAGGGTAACCTCTTGGGACATTACTGCTATGCACAGCCCACCTCTCTTCATCAAGGTGCACAATGCTATTTTCAGGAAGTAGGGCAGTTGTCAGGGCTTTGAATTGTGTTATTTTTTTTTCTTCTTTACTGGTTTCTTTTTACATACACAAATATGTAATGCTCTTGATATCAGGTTTTAACAGTGCAAGAAATTATTTTGGATTTCAATCCCGTGTTGAACAGAAAACTGTGCTGGTCAGAGAGTGAAACTTCATATTTCAACTGTATTGTTCCTTAATTAAGTAGTGCTAAACATGGGCAGGAATCTGATTCCAGGGTCTTTCAAAAAATTAATTTTTCTATATATAATTTTTCAGTATCTCTTTGAATTAAGGATAATTGAGATTATGGTCTGCTTCTCACCAGTCTTTAAATTCATGTCCATTAAATTCTAGACAGTGTCAAACAAATCTCTGGCCACTTAAAATACACAGAAAGAAAAATGGCTTTGATAAAAGCAATTGGTAATTTGGTTGTACTTTGTGCTAGGGAGACTTTGTCAATGCAGTGCAAGTAGCAGTCTAAGGGAAGTTTATTTTTCAGTGTGGGATGAACAAGGGTTGAAAATGTGCTTTTATGTCCATGTTCTACTTTGTACATTACTTTCTGTGTGAGCTAAGCTTTTCCAATGGTTATGAAAATGGACATCCTTGTGTCGTCAGAGACCTTTTTTTGTACACGCAGACTGATGCATGTGAAATCCAAGTTCTCTCACTGCAGGCAAAGGCTGTTGAATATACATTTGCAGTCACTAACACTCTTTACTCCTTTTGTTTCTCGTGTATATTTTCACCATGGCATAATTTTTTTTGTCATTTGGATACCTGGCTTGGGCACATGACATTCCCCAGCTTTACATCCTTGAGGAATCTCCATCTGCCTTCTGCTGGGCTGTATGTAAAGGTGATGACTCCAGCAGTGCTGTACCTCCCAGCACCAGGGAATATCTCAGGCATCCCATGGCACTTTTCTTTGCCTCTAAAGGGAGACAACTAGACACCCTCAAAAGAAAGTAATATGATCAACTTGGTGCTGTATTGACACCTTTTTTGGTGTCTGTCAGAGAGAATATGACTCACAGGGTCCACCAAGGTGTGTGGGATCAAGAGGTCAGTCCCACTGTCCAGACTGCGTGTTCTGAATGGCATGAATGGCATCAGGTCTCTCTAGTAATTAATCTTTAGATTACAGCATCTGTCCTGGATTTTAACCTTTTCTGCCTAACTAAGGGAAAAAGTGCTAATGCTCTAAACTAGCTGATAGAGTGAAGCATTGACATGTTTTGGTAGCTTAAAGAAGTGCCAAGGTTTATTGTAGTGAAACAGAGGTTGTATTTGCATTTCATTCTGCAAATCTAATCTCATCAAAGTTAAGACAGCCAAGATAAACCTCAGGCAACTCCATACATAACATCTTTATGCAGTCATACTTAGCAGAGCAGCTCTATATTCCCAAGACAACTATGGCCTGTTTTTTAGTGTGTATCGGAGTGTTTCTGTTTTTAATATACAGGTCTGACTTTGAGGAGGAGAAAAACATGCCTTTTGTAAGTTTTTCATGCTGAGAAGCACAATTAAAAGTAATTGCTTCTGCTTCCAAAGTAAAACATGCCTTTTAAAAAGTATAAAATTCACCAGCACCCAGGGAGATGCTTCTGCCATGTAGAGACAGTTTCCGTATTTCACTTCGTAGGTGCTCCCATCTGCCCCTCTTAAAGCAGTTCTTCCTGAGAAATAAATGAAGCAGTTTCCTGAAACAAAGCCAGTATAAAAGGAAACTCAACACACCAGAAGTAGAAAAGTGAAATAAAAGTGATCATTACATCAGTTTAAAGGCATTTGTGCAAATTGCCTTGTAAATATAAACAATGTAGACTGCTGTGATAAGCAGGGACATTTTAGGGTTGAGATGTTTCATATACAACTCCAGTGCTAATTGTAAATGAAAAAGATTATATTGATAAATTAATTTTGTCTGTCTTCTTTTGTTTGTAAGTTGTTTTACCTGTAAACAGTTGCAAATAGAGGAAAAGAAAGTGCTGCTTGAACCTTGAGACAAGACAGAACAGTGTCTGGATGGATTCAGAAATGAATCCTGACCTAATGACTAATTTTTATGAAACAGTCTAAGGTGGAGTTCCAGAACAGAATATTCCACATTTGGGATTTGCGTTTTATGCCCAGAAATAAAGACATGCGTAACACACATAAAAGCCCAGGTGTGTGGCACACTTTTGCTCTTTCCAGGTTATGGCCTTTATTTTTTTATGTAACTATTTCACAGGGAAGAACTAAAACTGGACAGGTTTTAGTTTTGCCAACTACCTAAAGCTTGTGTCCATAGAATACAGGGTCGAAGTTGGATTCTTGCCAAATAATATGGGGAAAAACCCACAGAACTGGTTCCCTTGGCAGCCTTTCAAATATTTGCAAACTCATGAGATTCGCACAGTGTCATCAGTGTTTTCTGATTTACTAAATTGGCCAAATCAATTTTTTTTTCCCAATTCCCTTTGGACTTCCTCTGTAGTTCAACTTCCTGGGCAGAAATTTGTCCAATAAATAAATAAATAAATCAAAACTCTCTCAATCTGTGAAGTGGTAGTAAACTTAATGGAGGCCTGAGCCTCTCTGTGAAAAAGCTTGGTTTTCAGAGTGTCTGTTGATGTAGCCATAGGCATAGAAGGTACTTTCAGAGGAAAGGTTGGAGTAGGAGATTGGAGCACTGGTAGGATGCTTGGGAGACCTGGTGCCCTGACATCTTGCACTCCCTAGATTTCTTGCAGGGTTTGAGGCCAATCACTTTGCCTCTCTGCATCACAGTTACTCAGTTGTAAAATGGGGACAGCTGTCCTCCTCTATTTCTCAGAGGACTTGTGAAAATAAAGGCATTAAAGATTGTGTAGCCATCTGTTGCTATGGTGATGAGGCTTATATAGGCACTGAAGAACCAGGATTAGAAACTAATTCGTCTCCTTGTACAACTTATTTAGGATATGGATGGGCGGCGCTGACGTAGAAGGTCTGGTTCTGCCTCCAGTAACGTGGCTGCTGATCCTCACTGGGGACAGCGGCAGTCCTCAGCAGATTACAACAGACTCGTTCTGTTAAACTCTGTTATTCAAAATGCTTCAAATTGGGTCAGTTGCATAATGGCTTGTGGTAGCCTGTTGTACCAGGTAAAAATGATGTGCAGGATTTTAAACCCTGCTGTAATTGATAGATGCTTCTACATTTTCTTGTCAGGTGTTTGCAGCTAAAGTGAATTGAGTGAAAATACGGGAATTTGGCACCAGGAGAGATGTGTAAAATTCCTGTAGGTATTGTGGGATGGAGTGGGGAAACTTTGAAGGGTAATGGACTTCTATGTTTCAGATAAGTGGGAGTGATGTGACAGGGAGCAAGCTTCAGATGAGTCAGAGGACATGGAGCAAAGGGCTCAGGGAAAATGGGGTCAGTGGGATACCTGTGGTACTGCCATTGTTAGGGAACAAGAAACAGCTTCTGTGAAGTGGTTTGGCCTGCAGAAATTTTGATATCCAGAGACAGATTTTGCAATTCCCATTTTTTCCCCTATCTTCTCCCAGTACCATAATACCATCAGTACATCAACACCATTTAATATTGTTGAATAATTTAGGTTGGAAGGTACCTCTGGGTCCTCTGCTCTAACACCTCCTCACTCCTGCCTGGGCCGGTGCACAAGGCTTGCTGCTGGCTGGATCCAAGCTGCAGCTCTGGGACTGCCCTGTACCCCTGCCCAGTGCCCTCAGCCTTGGTCTGCCTGGGTATCTGTTGCACTGCACTGCTTTCCACCATCTCTGTGTCCACAAAAACATGTTTAGAGCAGGGAACTTTAACAACCACTTGGTTCTAATAGATGAAACATTTTGTGTCATCTCTAAGAGATTTGTTTTTAAACAGCCTATCAATGTATGAAATACATCCTCTAAATCTCATATTGAGAGAAGTTCCAGAGATCTATGTCTCATTTCCAGATGGAAGATGGACTTAATCGCTTAATGTACCTGTGAATTATTTGGAACATCTTAAATATATTCCTCTTTCCCCTGCACCTGAGAGGTAAATATCATAATACTATGTCAGGATAGTGAATTGTTCTCATTCTTATACTAGGCAAGCAGCTATTATTTTCCAGGCTTTTTGATCCATCTTAAATATTCTGTTTTTCTGTTTCTCTATAAACTTCACATGACTTTTTTTTTCCCCCTGTGTATTTGTGTCTCTGAGTTATTCTAACATCCAGTTCTCACCCAACTGCTTTTGTCCAGTTTTGCTCTTTTTTCATCTGATGTATATGATACAGCTGGAACATAGGAGCTGGTAAAAGAAACAGAGCAGCTAAATGATTGCATGCTCCTACTTGACCACTGTGAGTTGTTTCTGGTATTAAACCAAAGCAAAAATGACCACTATATGGAAAATTCTCTGAAGAAAAAGAAGCGTAAGACGCTTTCCTTATTTTTTTTGTGTTTTGCCAAGGCATTTTAGTTAGAAGCAATAGGAAAACACACGTTATTTTCTCACATATGGGAGAGACATTGATTTTAATGCTGAGACCAATTTATTTTGGTTGTTATCTGTACATCACAGGTAATTTTGCAAGTAACTTTCTTTAAAAATAATAAAAGTGTGTAAAGTTTTATTTACTTACTTCCCAAGTAAATATTCTTCTTTACTGTTGTCTAGTGTTTAGTAAATCATTTGGGGAGGAAAGGTTCTTGTTTCCTGGAGTTTATAATTAGTTTCTTTAGTCATTCTTTGCTCTCTCAGGTGATTAAGCTAAGGCTCAAATTTTACTTCCCTTTGCCTTTGAATCATTGCACTTTCATTTGCTTCTCTTGCCTGAAGTAAAAGCTAATAATCCTCTGTGAATGCACCTCAGAAATTCCACAGGTGCTACATGGAAAACCAACTTATAAATTCAATTAAGACAGAGTTGGATGCTGCTGAAACATAAAAGTAAAGTCTACATAACTGTGCTGCTGCTGAGACTATGACTTAGGAGACATTTACCTATTCAGATATCTCCTGAGTGGGGCATGGAAACCCATGGGAATTTCTGGCAGGGTTCAGGGTGACCTTGTACTGGCCCTAGGGAAACAGGAGTGAATGCTGTCATGGCTAATAGCTGGGATACAAATATCAACCTCTTCCTCCTTGCCAGTGTTGGAGGGAGCAGAATTCCTGGCTTTCTCCTAGCCGTCTGTTGGCCTGAGACTTTGGTTCACCAGGGATATTTTCACAGAGGGATTGCAAAGCTCTCTTCAGCCTGTCTCTAATTAGCAGACTGTGACACAGGGCTGCTGAGACATGGCATGTGGCCTTGCAAAGGCAGTTTCTTCGTCACACTCTCTGTTGGAGGATGATTGAGTTCTCTCTTATCATCTGAGGCAGGGAGGGGATGTGCAGATGGAATGCTGCCACCAAATGGGAGCAGCGCATCATTCCTGGGGAGCCCTGTTTGCTCCCAGCACCTGGGTGAACCCACAGGGAGCAAAGCATGCATGCAAATGGCCCAGAATATCTTTTCAATTGCCCTGTTTCAGGATTCTCCAAGCAGCTCACAGCTTATTGAAGGGTCAGTGTTAGGTCCACAAGGTGGGTTTCCATTGCTGTGCCCAGCATTCAGTGAAAGGATTCCCATGCCAGAAGCCTTTGGACCTTCACTGCATTTCCACACTGGAAATCAATGTGAACACTGCATCTCTGCTGCAAACTTAGGCTCTGCTTTACGCACTGGACCAATGTGGTTCAAAGACCAGTGGATTACACCTGAAAGAATGAAGAATGAAGAATTCTTCCCACAAAGAGTGACCACTTCAAAGTTAACTTTGTAGCTGACGCAGCTGTATCCCTGGCTGTAGCAGTTATCCCATTTCAACCCTCAATAACTCAGTGGGTCTGATTATGGTCTCACTCAGATATGCTTATGACCAGAAGGCTTCTATGAGGGTGTTGTTTATTTTTAACTGTGTCAAGAACAGGAACTGAGCTTTTGGGGGAAAATCTCAATATTTAGAATCTTTCTGTGGAGTTCAGCTCATTCTCTTGCTTATCCTGCCTTTTAGGTTATCCCTGTATATGTCATAGGGCATTAGAGAGGCCTGTCACTAGGAGTGGGTTCTCTAAAAATGAACAATGCAAATTGCTAGCTGCAGTGCTGTGTGTGTTGTCATCTTCTTTGCCCAAGGAGGAAAATTATTTAAATTGTATTTATATTTTCTCTAATAGCTGGGATTTTCTTACTGTCTGAATTTAGAAGAACATTTGGTTTGGCAAAATAAGTAAAAAAAGATAAAGATGTTTTGTCCCTCAATGCATATTAAAGAAGATTTCAAGGATGTGGTGATGTTCAGAAATCGATGAAAACCTGATGAGATTTAAATATTAAGAGGCAGGAATCTTCCTTCAGGTGAAGGATGACATTTGCATAGAAACAAGAATGACTCATATGTTGTTAGGTGAATGTCTAACTAGAATCTAAAATTCCTGCGCATCAGTCACCTTCTACCTTAGATGGCAATTGGAAATATGCTAAGCAGGGTACCCAATTTTTCATCATGTCCCAACACAGGAACTGACTGGAGAGAATTCATAAATAAATCGTAGCAAAATGAGGTGCTGAACCAAATTTTATCACTGCACAGGCAAAAGTTGCATTGCTTTTAACAGAAAGACTGAACTTTTCTTCTCTTTTTACCATGAAAACCATGCAAGAAGAGGGGACCCAATCTTGTAGCAACTACTTTACAAGCCATTAATTTCACTGCAATTTCACTTTTGTAGTTAAAATTATATGAAAAAAGGTACTGAGTTAACAGTTCAGACAGGTTAACATCAACTGATTTTACTAATTGTTTTCCACTAGGAGGGCAACTCAGCCGGAATAGGAAACTGATCTTCTCAGCTACTAATCCTGTTGCTACAACCACTAGGTAAGGTCATCTTTTCTGTAACTTACATTTCAGAACTCTTAGATTTCTGTCACTTGTGAGAATACGTATCCAAGGCCAGCTCAGCTCTTTAATGCTTCCCCATACTTATTTTCAATTTTTACTTGTGTCTATGAATTACCTGCTTATTGGACTTTGAAAACACTCCATACATACACTGAACCTACCCTGAAAATAAAAATATTTCTTTCATAATGAATGCGAGGTAAAATAGATGAAAACCTTAACATTTATTTGCTTCTTCATGCAAAACATCCAAGTGATTGTAGCACCTTTGACACAGAAACTCAGGAATTATGGAGTCACACAGAGAGAAAATATGTGACACAGAAGCTTCCCTAGTTTGTATTGACACTGCTCATCTGCAGTAATTCTCATTAGTTCTGGATGAATTTGAAGAGATATGTGTATAAGTCCACAAACACTCTTTACATGATACTTAAATATATAATCTGATAATGAGTACACTTTTGGAAACCTGTGCAACAACACAATCACCCACTGGCCAGCAAGGATGAATTTTTGGTACTTCCCTGAAGGGTAGCACTCTGCAGTTTCTGATCATGCAGTTTCCCACTATGACTGGGAATCCTGGAGTTTTGATTTTTTATTTAAAAATGGGATATTTTCCCTTCATTTCTATCAGAGTGAATAAGAAATGGCTTCACATCTTACTGGAAAGCAAAGGAGTGGAAAAAGTGTCTTAATCATTGTCTATGGGGAAATCTTTAAGACCTGGCTGCTGGACTGGTGCAGCAATACTTTTCTATGTCTTTTCATGGGCCATGGGATTATTTCCGTATAAGGAAATATGTGATTGAAAAGTGTAACTGTTTGCTACTTGTAGTGTTTTTGACCTTATATTATAATAGTTTTCTGGGAGATTCACTGAATTACATGTCTATCTGAAAGTTTTATGTCTATATAGAAACATGCACTATTTCTTTTATCCCAAGAGCTTCTAAATCAGCTAAAGCAAACTTACCTTGTCTCTATGTCTCATAAAGAAGTAGGATTGTCCATGGATGTCCTAAATCATGTTTTCAAAAGTGGTGGAATGCATCAAAACCCTGACCACCTTACAGAAGGGCATTAAGTGTTGATACTGTCCTAACACTGCTGCTCAACAGACAGGAGTTACAGAATATTCATAGATGGAAGGCACCCAAGAATCATCAAGTCCAACTCTTAAATAAATGGCCCATATGGGGATCAAACCCACAACCCTGGTGTTATTAGCACCATGCTCCAATCAACTGAGGAAATCTCAGGGACAGATTTTCAGTAGTTCTTGCTTGTCATTCAAAGAAGGTTTCTGCCTACATTATTTAAGTCAAATTCAGCATGACCTTTTCCACTGCTGCATATTATGTTTGAAAATATCTTTGCGTTATTCCTTCCTCCCACATGGAAGTTTAGCTCCCTCCCCATAAAAAGAACCTATACCGCATTTTTTGGTATACCTAAATCTTTTAATAATCAGCATTTAATTTGAGTTTAATTTAGACTCATTGATTTCCTCTTCTGTAATATCACAGGCAAGGTCCTTAACCTGTGCCTGCCTTCTGTTATCCACTTTCAAATGTTTGTCTAAATAGCAGCCTACTTATATTGTTAAGGATCAATTAATTTATTAACTAATTAACTTAAAGCACTCTAAAAATATAATGTTCTACAGATGTAATTTTTGTCATTAACAATGCTTCAACACTGCTAATGCTAAAACATTAATTGGCAATGTCTAGTGGGTACTGAAAGAAGATTACATCAATTAAAAATGGGAAGGTGTGTTATCTGGGTACATGTGAAGGCTGTTACAATATTGAGAGTGGCAATGTCCTGATCCTGGGTTTCCCCCATTGCAGCTCCAGCAAGGCAAAATATCTTCTGTTAATAATGTAGTTAACTGATGTACTCTAATGTAACTCTGGTGAGAAGTAAATGAACAGTTGGGGCTGATTTTCAGCAGATATAGATCTATATTATGTAAAAATATTAATGTTCATTCCTACTTTATGGTCTCTTTGTAATCCTTCCCTGTGACCTTTTAGAGCATTTTCCCCCTGATCCTATTTTGGGCTGCCTATTTGAGAACATGAAAGGATTAGCAGGAAATAGAATTTGTTTCTGGGTATTAATTGCTCCAATACATGGTGCTTCTTTGCATGTCTGCCTTCTTCAAAGTTTGCTCCTGCTCAAAGAGTGTGCTTCCTGCTATGCTGTGTTAAAGGGCTTTTAGCAAAGAGCGGTGTGCTCGGTGATGGGGAGGATGTCACTCTTTGATCAGCAGCTTTTGTGCCTACTGAACACCCTTGCTCTGATCTGAGTGCTGTCTGCAACCCTCTGGGTTCTTGATCTGTGTGGTTTGTTTGCTGTAGTTCCTGTCACAGAATTATGCAAAGCCTGTTAAAACACTGACGCTTCCCTCCGCCCCCATATTATTTTCCCTGTGTTATTTTTGTGACCTCTGGCTGAGACATGGCCCCTGTATACCTCATCTACTAATTTGCTGCTGTTTATATCAGAAATAGGGTGCTCTAACTTGTTAACTACAGCTATCTAGGTTATGAAAATATATATTCAGCAATATGTACATCCTCTTAGTTTTGTTACTTTTCTGCCTTCTCTTCAGTGCCTAAGTATATGTCAGATTGACCAAATCTAGCAATAGCTGCCTACTCCTGATTTTAACCCTTGCAACAAAGCACCAGAGTTCTCAATCTTGATGTCTCTGCAGCCTGTCACACTCACTACAAAACACAGTTTCACTGCATTCCATCAAAACCAAGTGATGATGCCTAGATAGCCAGGGGGTGTCACTGGGCAAGTGGGAGAAACTGGCATTTTTTTCTTACCCCATTGGAGGGGATTCTGCAGGACAGAAGTGCTTGCCATGTGAGTCATTTTATGCTGTTTGAGGGCAGGCCTCAGGTGTCTTTTCCAAGGTGCAGAATATTGCTAGCATTAATTTTTTTAACCCCACAGTATGTTTCACACTTTGATGATCATGAAGAAAACATAAGATACCTTAGTTTTACCCTAAGATAAATTTAATGAGATAAGGGACAGCATGGACCTCATGTAATTTATCTGCAATAAAATGTAAGTGGGAATCACCTTGAGATCTAGGCCATAGGAAAGCAGGTGTTTATTACCTTTGATATATATTTGTAACAAAAGATCCATTTGCACGTAAAATGTATTGCAAAGACTGATCAAAATACAGTATTGGCAGCAGTGATAAGGCACTTGATCACGTGGTGTGGTTTGCCAATCAAAGAGAATTTGCTGCTCTATTCACCTCTTAACCTTTGCAGACACAAGATCGAGGTAGTGAATTACACAAGTGTAGATTTGACTCTTTTGCAACATCACAAGCTCCATGTTTGCTCTTATTTGCCAAATGCAAAAGAAGTAAATTTAAAATTTTCTGAGCACATCAGTTGAAGAATAAAATGGGAACTTTTGTCTACCTTTTATATGCCATGTACTGCACTTTTTGTCTTTTGCTGCTGCTGAGCCACCCTGTGTTACAAAGATGTTCTGCTTTTACCCTTAAATCCCCTTGGTAGAAATACTGACCCTGATTCTACTCTCACACCAGCATTATTCTGAGAGCAGGCCATGGAAAAACACTTTGTTTAGAAAGTCTTATCTACTTTATTAATCTTCAACTTGCTTTTATGCATTGTGTCACTAAAATCTCTCTTTCTGTGAGTTGAAATAAATCCTAACAGTGTACGAGCATAAACAGCTAGGAAACAGTAAGAATTGTTTTACCTCTGCAGTATGAACTCCACCCATTTCTTTGAGTTATGCAAACAGTTTTGGGTGCAATAACATGGATTAAAGTGATTTCAGAAAGGAAAATTCATTGTTCTTAGCGAAAGCTGCCCTGATCACTTCATCCTTACATACAGTACTTGGACTTGGCTGTAGAAATACTGCAAAGTGCTCATTGCTGTGGTCTAAATCAGCAGTGTGGTAGCTGGCTGCTCTGCAACGGCAGCTTGAGAGCCAATGTTTGCTTTTCCAGCACTGTAGCTATGTAGAGAGGGACTCCAGAACTGTAAAATCACATCTCACGTAGCAAACTAAATTAAAAACCACCAACCACCAGCATAAATGACATTTCTTTTAAAATGGAAGGAAGAAAACATAAGTAACCCTCTTCTGTCTGGTTCTGTTGCTGTGGTAGGACTCTGGTATTAGTTTCATAAGGCTGTTCAGACATATAAATACTCTTTCCTTTGCAATCTCTCAAATTATTCCACAGTTCTACTGGAAGAGATTTCTTGTGCAAATCCCCTAGTCAAGGAGCCAGGTGGATTAAAAAAAAGGAATAGAGATAACCCTTCTGTCTTAAGGCAGCTGGGTATTTAGCCTATTACGTCCTTTTTTTTTTTTAAAGCCTTATCTTCCCAAAACTCTCCTTTCCCCCTCCCTTTCCTTCCTTTTGTCATATTAAAAGCTCAGTAAGACTCAGGCAGCTGGCAACCTCCAGGTCACTTGGATGCCACTGCTGTCTCAAAATTATCTCCTTGATATGAGCAAGATTATTTTTTCATCCCTTGGAACAGAATCTGGTCCTTTTCAATTTCATCTGTTAATGCAGACTCTTCCTTCTATCTTGGAGTCTGTAATAACATTAATTGGGGCCAAGCACATGCAGGTGGGTTGGGCACAGCATAGGTGACACTGTGGGTGCAGAGAGATGTGGAAGACTGGTGGAGATGTAATGTGCTTGTTATTTAAGGCTCACTAATAATCACAGTAGTTATGTCTTGGTTGCCAGTTTTTAGATTTGTGTGTTGACACACCTTGAACAAAATGTTAGTGAGAGCAATTCTGCAGCATCCTGCTGACTGAATTCAAGGTGCAGCGTCGTTTGCCATCTGCCTGCAAGCTCACAGTAGTAATTATAGCGAGTCTCGCAAGTGCTGGAACAAGAGGTATGTCCAATGCATTTTCCTGCCATTTGAAGGTAATTTTCATTTTCTCAACTCGTTTGAAACTACATACGATTATGAGCTGCAGGTGTGAGAGCCACACAGAGGCAGACAGATGTGTGTACACACCCACAAAGCAAGATATCAACTCCTAGAGTGTCCAGAGGAGTTTATGTACTTATCTTGGCACTTTTAAATTAAATGCAGTGCTGGAGAAATTTCCCTTCTTATTACTACCCCTCTCCTTATGCATAGAATCTTAACATCCCTTATTAGTGTGACAGTATAAAAAACAAAAAAAGCATGCTTGATTTTGCTGAGCATTGCTGAAATAACATGCACTGAAATAACAACGCACAAAAAAACTGCTGAAAGTGAAAGTTACTTGCAGTTTGTTGAAACTTCCATGGGTAGTGGTTTATGGACACAGCCACAGTGAGGATAAGCAGAGTGAAAATGTAAAATTGGGACTTTGTGCCAAATTCATTTTATGCTTGAATTCTGCTGAGAGTTGGGGTCCTGGAAGTGACTTTTCTTTGGAAAATGATTAAAGACTCAGTGCATTTGAGCATTAGTCCCATGGGAGGAGGAGGAGGAGATGTGCAACTGGTATGGACATGGGAGCAAGGTAGAACCAGCGACCTGATCCAGTTCTTCAGGAATCTGCATCTTCATGTCAGGGTATACAGGCAACCATCTTTCAGAGCTGTGCCTGAAATTCACTTTGTAGCAGTGGAAGAGTAAGCAGGCAGAAGGAACACTTGTCATTACATACCTTCTACACTGATCCACCAAGAAAACTGGGGTAGGAAAGAAGAATGAGTAGAAGTTAGCTTTTCCTGGATTTCCCTGTGGGACCTGCTTGGTGTCACCCACTGGAGGAAACAGCATTCATAATCCAAATGCACATTCTCCTAAAGGTGGCTGTCATGACTCTTTGAATGTTTCCCACTCTGCTTATGAGATTGGAAAGATAAAGGCTGTGTAGGGAAAGAGCAACTGAAGCTGGTGGGCTCAGTAAGGAAGACTTACACAACATTCAGGCCATGAAAAGATTTAAAGGAATATAGAGAAAGGTTCTTTGGGAGATTATAAGCACCAGCTCTCTCTCAACCTACTTAAACAGGACATTCATGCATGCCTTGAAGTAATGCCTCTACATTTGTTCTTGCAGGTTCAAGAGTCAGGCATTCTCAGCAGCTTTGTGTCTGGGGTTGATATTTTTAGAATCACAGAATGACCTGAGTTTTGTGTCAAAGGCAAGAGCAGATTTAAGCTTTCCTCATTATATGCTTTAACTGAAAGCACCACTTTATGGTCATCTTTCTTGTTCAAGATTTAAACTAATTCTGGGCCAGTGGAATATCCTGTAGTTTTCAGACAAGAATTTCTATAAGCATCTGGACCGATATTTCCTATGGATTTGTGTTTCATGGTAACTTATGAGCTCTGAATAATAACACCTCCATGACTAGGATATGTACCCTCTTCTTTCCTCACCTTATCCTATAGCCTCAGTCAGCAGACTCTCAGGAGGCTAAAGCAGGCTGAGCTGATTGACTTCCCCAAACTGAAGGAGTCCATCATTCTGTCAGAGGTAGCTGAAATTATCTGATAGGGTCAGAAGTTATTGAGGAACATATATAAAGTGTGAGCACATAAGTCATGTTTCCATAGGAACCAGCTAAAAATACATCTGTATGAACACTCGGCGTCTATCGTGATGAACTATTATGTAAGTAGGATTTTTTTCCTCAGCAGGAACATTGCAGATGCTTGTTAATAATTTGTGGCAGAATTTACAGACAAGTTTACAAGTCTTCATGTGTGCAATCGTCTGTGTGTTTATTACGTTGTCTGCCTTCACTCCTGCTGACTAAAATGGGAAATTACCAGAGCATCCTTTCTCAAGGCTTAAAAACATCCAGAAGATTAAAAATAGCCTGAGGCTTAAAAACTTCCTCACCTGGTAAGACAAACAGGGTTCTGTACTAACAGTCATCTAAATGTGAGTGTGGTAACTGTAAGTGCTGTGTGTGAAAGGTGGAGAATAAAGCTTGGAGGCCTGTACTTCATGGAAAATGTGCCATATTGCACCATGGCAATGTGTGAATATTTGCTATTTGCAAGTAAGGAATCTCTGCAGAGCAGGAAATTGTCACCAAATAACTCATTCACATTATAAATACATTTGTACCTTGGGATAAATGTTGTTAGGATCCAGATTTTTGGGGTGTGGTGATTTGGGTTGGATGAGATGAGACAGAGGAGGTATTTTTACCATAAGGTGATGTATGTTGTAACATCATATGTCCTCCATGACCAAGTTGAATTTCTGTGTTTGTAACTGCTTTTGTCATTGATTTTAGAAGCCACTTAGAAATTTCCTATTTTGCCAGCTAAAAGATGGGACTAGATAATGGTTAGGAAAAAAACCACCAAAAATATCTGGCTTGAAAAATTGCATACAAGTGTCCACCTCTGAACTTTTCAAAATCATTCTGTAACCTGTTATAATAATTTTTCTCAAGTTCCAGAATTTACTTTCTAAATATCTAGAAGCAATTTTCATCCTGTTCTCATTTTCTATTTCATTTTCCTTCAAAATCACATTAGGGTTAAAAAATAAAGCTTAGCATCAGAAGCTGGTTTTGGTTTGCTTTTTTTTAAATTCAATTTTTAACAATAAGAAAAGCTAAGACTGTATATGTAATAATAAAACTTAAGAAGTGTACATAATGTTGTACCATGCATATTGCTCCAAAGAACGAGGAGGAAAAAGTCCATATGTCCTCTGAACCTCAGTAAATAGCATGCCACTGGACAAATTCTGAATTTTGATTATTAGCAAATGATGAATAACTTGCCGACCTGGAGTTGATCATCAAATATATTATTTAAACTAAAAATGAATTGAAGAATTCAACATTCTGTCTGTGGACAATTCACTGATAGAAAAGAAAAAAGGAAGAAATGAATCAAATAAATAATTCATTGTAAATCATTTGGTTCTAATTATAACAAGATGCTAAAAAATAGATCAGCTCCTCAAAGCATGGCAGAGTTCTGCTGTGCATACATATCACCACAAATGCAGCTGTCAAAGTATAATCCCTGTTTTAATTGCATTTGGTTCAGGACAATAGTCAGGTACAGGAGTGGAAACAAAAGCATTGACCTACCCCATTTATTAAAAGCTATTTTGTTTGCTTGCTTGCATGACAGAGCATCCTGAGCTAGTGCTTCTGCAACGTGAGAAAGACCAGCCTGGCCTTCCCAAATCCTCAAAGCAAAAGCCTGCATAAAATTGAGGTTTTATGACCTTCTCTCTCACTGACTGCCAGCTCAGAGGTCTGTACCTCTCTTTTATGAGGGGCTAGCTAATAAAACGGTGAAGGGCAGGCTTTTCCTGGCCCTCTTTTTGTCCCTCCTGAGGAAGCCCTTGTTGATGCTCCTGCAGGACAGTGGCTGGCTCTGGGTGTGGCAGCCTGCAGAGAGCATCCCTTCTCTGGCTAATGGAGGAATCGTGCCAGAAACATTGCTCAGCAACCCAGGTGCTGCTGAATTTTAGATGGACGATGAGGGAGAGGCAGCACAGAAACAAATGAGACCTGTATGGACACGTTCGTTCTGAGGCCTCCAGAACAGTCTATCACCAGGCACTTCAGCTTCTGAAGTCTTTGACAGCTGAGAGCTGGTTTTAGCAGGCCATAATTGTTCCACTGTGCTTCTGCCAGTGGGTTGGATCAGATGATCCTTGAGGTACTTTCCAACATGGTATTCCATTCTGTGATTCCCTCCCCCATCCAACCAGCAGCAGTAAAAAGCCTGTACCAGTGAATAGGCAGTAGCCAGCATTTATCACTTTTTTTTTTTTTTTTTTTAAAGCTTTCACTTATCTTCCTCCCTATCAGCAGAATGAGGAAGTCTTCTTCCTTGAGGTTTTTGCTGTGTTTTCAAGGCAAGTCAGGGCTGGATGGGTTCATTTGCAAGAGCTGTGTTACCCAACCAAGGACAAATCCAGTGCTACGCCCTGCACTCACAGGGGTCCTAGCTCAGCTGCCAGTGAAAGCAGGGCAAGCAGTTGGGGTGAGAAGATGAGAGCATTTTTCATGAGATATCTGTAGAGATTTTGAACAAAACAGCTTTTATTGCTGTAACAACTTTTAGGGCAGCCTTGGAACAAAGGCAGGAGAGAAATCCTGAGTGTGAAAATAGCTGACATGAACTGGAGCATCCACTTAACTACAAATGGTGCTTTTTCTAAAAAGCCAAAAATCCCTATCCTGTCAAAACTGGAGTGATGGTTGGAAATCTGACATGCTTCATGGTTCAGTATTTTTTGAATATTTGTGCAGCCTCTTGGGTTTGTTACATTATAAATTCAGGCAGCAGCTGGACGTCTGACCCTGTGACCATGCTGCAAAAGTGCCCAGTCCTTTAGCTCAGAGAAATTGCTGAAGATGCTAGTTTTCTCTGCTGCCAAATTTAAAGCAGACTGTACCTTTTGTACAGTACCTGTAATATTACTGAAAAGTAAGGTGTAACAGCAAGATGAATATAAAGAGGGTTAAAGTTGCCTTTATGTCACCTGTGCCACATCATATTAGTAAAAAATAAAATCCTTAGTATAATACAATCTCACAAATGTTTTTGCATCAGCATTTTGTCCTCTGAAAAATATATTAGAAACAGCTTTTGCACTGTCTTTGTAAAATTTGCAGTGGCAGAAAATTCCTTACCATTAATATACAATAATTCTTTCTTTTTTTCCCCTTCAATTTCAGATCCCTGAATGCTACACAATAAACCCCAATATGCTGGTGATACTGGGATTTTTCTAATGTTACCAATTTTGAATGTACTCACAATGTTTTTGCCTTAGTGGTATGAAAGCAATCAGCAATGCGGAACAGGAAGAAAAGAGACCAGTACCATGTATTAGTCAGACTCAAAACATGACAAAATTCAGATTACCCCATGCTGAATACAAATGGGGTAGAAATGTTCAGAAACTGCAATCAAATAGCTTTGAATGTCAAACGAAATTACTTTGGGAGTCTTCTAAGCCCTCTTCTTACAGCACACTGGAACATAAATCCCCTACTTTCATTTGATTAGTCCAAAAGGCTATAGGATGTGTTATTAAATCTAGAAAACATGACCAGAGTCTTAGTCATTAGCATCACTGAACACACAAATTCCTTTAGGTCTTTATTTTTTCTCGCTCTGTATGTTTTGAATGGAGCATGATCAGTGAACTTTTAAAATCAAAGTATACCTGAAACTCACTGGCAGCTATAAATAATTAATGTTTTAAAGAAAATGCTTTGGGAGGTTTTTCATCTGCTCAATTTGAGTGTCACAGCAAAATAAATACATGTTTTAATATTAGTGAATATTAGAAACTGTGGATAAAAATATTTTGTTCTTTGCAGATGATAAGAATCTTTGGTTGACAAACTTCCCTGCAGTACAGGGGAGCTATAATCAGCTTTGACAACAAAGCTTTGATGTAATTAAGTCACGGAAGTCTGCACTTAATGAATATTTGCAACACTGTGCATATTTTGCTTTTTTTTTTAAACCTGGGAAAACGATAACAGAGAGTGAAGACAACTGTGCAAAAACATTGATATAAACAGTAATAACAAGACCTCCAATCCCAGAAAACGCCTCAGTTTCAGAAAGGATTTATGCTTGAGCCTTAGTTGTACTAAATTTAAGAATGAACTTAGAACTAGGCACGCAGTTAAATGTCCTCCTTGTAGACCCTTGAGTCTGCAAGAAATCTTTGCTTTCCTCTCATGGCTTCTTTTTGAAAATGGTTTAACTGATCATTATCATGACTGCATTGGGCCATGTGGCACAGTATTTTGCACTGGGCAGACATACAGGATATGCCAACCACAGAAGTACAGGGCAAGCATTTAGTCAGTCCTCCTTGCTGGTAAACGCCTCCAGAGGTTTGAGGTCCTCAGCTTTGCATGATGTCTTGATGTTTAAGAGCCTTTGATGGACTTATTAGTTAAATTATTTTTCCCTCCACTAATTTTTTTCTGAGCAGTTTTTTACAGATGTGCATTTTTAGCATTCCACAGGTTTGTTAACAAATTCTACAGCTGAACTATGTGTTCTTTGTATTGAAGGTGCATTCTGAAAGCTTTGTTTCTACTAGTTCTTGTACTGGAAAACAAAAAGAGTAATTGTTTCCTGTTCTATTTATGCCTTCTGCCATTTTTCCAATACCTCTTAATCTTCATCTTCGCGATCTCTGTTTTTTCAAATTGAGGAATCACAATGTGTTGCTCCTCATTTAGAAGCTGTGCCAAAATTTGCACCTTTATTATGTTTCTTTGCGCCTCTTCTAGCTCAACTGATGTTTTTTCTGAGATGATTGGCACTTAAATGAACACAGGAATTAAGATATGGGCATAATGGTCTACTGCTTGGAGCCCCTTTAAATTCTTGGCTAAACCAATAGTTTGAATGACATGTGGCATAACAGACAATTTATTACAAAATGAAAAAACTGGTCTGTGTGATGGGAAAGAGGGGAAGATGTCCTGTTAGGTCCCATATTGCCTCATGAGTCTCACCAGGGAAGATGTGATGCCCCTTTTGGTTGCAAAGTCCATGGCGTATTGTCACTGACTGCTAATTTTGCACCAGTGTGGGATGCAGGTTTGTATCAGCCGATGCTGTGGAAGCAAGTGGCTTGAACGTTAGCTTCAGGGTCAACCTCTGCAGTTGTTGGTCACCTAAGCATAAAAGAATGCCTCTTCTTGAACGAGCCTTCAGGACATGTGTTTTCTTGACATGCATTCTTAAAGGTCCCTCTTAAAGATCTACCTCCTAAAGACCTGTGTGGATGTCTTACAGAAGTCCGATCTTGTAGGATCCAGATAGTAAAAGTGTAGTTTCTGTACAGTTTTGCACATAGATTCTTTATTGAGGAAGCTTATTTTTGGTTTAAAATACTTCATTTACATCTGCATCTTTGTTAAGGCTGTGACTAGAACAACAATAATAAGTCATTGATTCTATGGAGTAATTAAATAAATGTCAGTGATGACATTTCCACAAATACTTTTTTTTGTGGAAAAACAGTCCATATTTCCAGGAGTGAGAAATTATCTAGTCTCAGAAAAGGACACTATTATTATTTCTAGCTGCAATACAAACACAATATTTTATACAACACTCTTTTTATGTTTGCAAATAAGTGTTAGGGTGAAAAGGAAAAATAATAGCACCTAGACATGGGCCTGGTTCTGTCTAAAGATGCTACTGATTCTTTTATTTCAGTTTATTTGTACTCAGAACACAGGTTATGTTTGTGGAAAAAAAAATCAGCACTTTTCCCTCCAACCAAGATTTATGTGTATGTTGCAATTAGGGCAACAGATTGTCTTCAATTTAAAAAAATTTTTCATTTAAAGTTGCAGGTGTGTGTGCATCTCTACAATGTCTGACATCTGCTTGATATACAGATGTAGGTATTTGTTTCGACACTGTGACAGCAGCAGAATTTTTTAGTTTTTAAAACACATCAGTGCAATAAGATGACCTTAATTCTGATTTGCCAGTTACAGTGATTTTGAAATCAAGGGTTTTCTGAGTTGTTTCCAGGCCATTTTCTCTAGTCCATACCAGTTTCTTCTGAAACTGGTTGTATTTCTGAAAGGTGAAAATTTTATTCTAACCTGCTAAGCCCCTTTTCCCTTACTTCCTCCTCTTCAGGCCTTTCAAAGTTAGGACTTCATTGTTCTCTGCTATTTATTTACTGATTAGTGAAGGATATTTGGTCTCAGGAGGTCATACACTCTAAAATACATGATGATCTTTGTCTTAGTGTCTGAGCCTGTATAAACATGCTGTAAAGCCCTCAAGTGCCTACTCCTTTCCAAGCTTGCTAGATATGCTTCCACATGATACAGCTTAGAGCCCATTAAGTCCATCCAGAAGCCAAAGGATTTTCCATTCCTTACATCAATTTTTGAAGGGCGTACAGAATGCCATGCAAAGCCACAAAATAGCAGAGGATTTTCCATAGCTAACTATGTTATGATGATGAGATGCAGCCTTTCATACATGTTTTATATATAAACTTGTCTGGTTTATGTGATGCTTCCTGTGCTTTTAGTGAGTTGTAACTTGGTGGTGTTCTCTGTAAATTACTATGAATAATTTCATTTTTTTACTTTGTCTTCAAGTTCCTGGCATTGTTTCTCCTGATTTCATGAATTCCATCCAAAATGTGCCAGTTCCTCACAGTTGTGACAAAATGATTATTTTTTGCTCTTTGTAACCTTCAGGGTTTTGCACTGCTCCTGTTGTCATGAACGCCTCATGCGTAGGTACCCTGCTTGCAGATCTTTTTTATTTCTCAAAAAATATTCTCTCTCTTACTAGAATCTGTTTTGAACAGCAAGGAAGACCTGAATAACATCATGTCAAAAGACAAAAGCAAGCAGAGAAATGCCAGAGATAAGTGCAGTTCTGGAAAAGTTCTAGAAGCAAAGTTAGGAGTCAAGGTCATTTGTGATGTCAAGGGAAAAATATATTTTCTTACACATGAATTCAGCATTATATGATTATTAGAGGATAATTCTGCCGAGGACTTGATTCTTGGATGTTTTTTTATTTGTCTTGCAGTATTCTGCAGCATCTTGGTGCTCCAGAGCTCTGGCCAAGTCTTGAAGAGAGTCTCACGAGGTACAGATTTTTTGGGTCTGGACGCAGAGATAGTTCAGACACTCTGGAAAATCTGAATCTTTGTTGAACTGTTTTGATGGAAACAGTTAATCTTTCCAAACTGTGTAATGCTCTTTCCTTTTGCTTTGTTTAGTTTGCAAGTTCTTTGAGGCTGGCCTACATGTGTTTGTGTAGCAAGTGGTACAGAGGGCTGTAGTGTCACTTGGGTTCCTACTTCAGCAATTCATGATTAATTTCACTATTTCTTCAGAACAATGATGAACAGTCAGTCCCCTGAAAATGCACTATCAAAGTGGTGTCCTATAACAGACACGTGAATCTCCTCACTAAATTCTTCCAGCTGTGTATTGTGGTTATAAGAAAAAGAGGGCTTCTAGTTTACATTATTTTGTGACAGACCTGACAAAATTGCCTGCTTCTGGGGATTTTTTCAAACCACTCTGCTTGCCGACTCCTAAAAAGGAAAGCAGGAGAGGTGTGTTTAAGAAGCTATTTTATGTGTGGCTGCAGTTTGGTGCCTCTGTTCTTCCTCCTTTTTCAGCCTCTACTCCTGCTGGGCCATTCCTTCCAATGCTCTGCTGGTGCAGAATTTTCTTGGGACTTTTGCGGATGCAGCAATTCAGGTGCATGGTCATGGTAGTTCCGTGTACCCAGGTGCCACCATCTCACTCTGTAGAGAATATGGAAGGATTATCTGCTTGCTCAAATATACTACTGAGGGTTCAATTAATGTGAACTTTTCTGTCTCTGTTCAGCACTGGTGAGCCCACACGTGGAGAAGGGCTCGTGGGCTCCCTGGTGCAAGACAGACATGGTGTGAAAAAGGTCAGTGAAAGACCACAGAGATGATTAAGGAGCTGGGGCATCCCTCTCACATGAAGAAACTAGGGTGGCTGGGGTTGTTCTTGGAAGATAAGATTTAGGGGGATCTCTTCAGTGTGTGTATTAATACCTGAGGGGGTAATAAGGGAGAGCCAGACTATCTCAAAAGTACCTTATGACAGAACAAGAGATAATGGGAACAGGTTTGGTTACAAGAGATTTCATCTGAGCATAAATTTTTCTTTGTGACCACTGGCACAGGTTGCTCAGAGAGGCTGCCTGGAAGTATTCAAAACTAGACTAGACATGGTCCTGGGCATCCTGCTGTAGCTGACCTTGATTGAATAAAAGGATTGGACCAGAGGTTCCTTCACCCTTCAACCATGATGAGATTCTGCTCTTCATATTGACTTTAAGTTATCATAGAATCAAATAACATTTTGAGTTGGAAGGAGCCCTCAAGGGTCATTGAGTATAACTCCTGCTCCTGCCCACGAGTGACGCCATGTGCCTGAGAGCATTGTCCAAATGTTTCTTAAACTCTGTCAAGCTTGGTGCTGTGACCACTTCACTGGAGAGCCTTTTCCAGTGCCCAACCACTCCCTGGGGGAAGAACCTTTTCCTGATGTACAACCTAAATCTCCCTTGACTCAGCTTTGTTCTTTTCTCTCATGTCCTGTCACTGGTTGTGAGAGTGGGGAGATTGGTACCTGCCCCTTCACTTCCCCTCACAAGGAAACTGGAGTCTGCTACAAGATCTCTCTTAATTCTCGTCTTCTCCAGGCTGAACAGACCAAGTAACCTCAGCTGCACCTCATACAGCTTCCCCTCAAGGCCCTTCACCTTCCTCATGGCCCTCCTCTGGGTGCCCTCTGATAGCTTAGTGTCTATTTTTATAATGTGGTGCCCAAAACTGCACACAGTTGTCCTTAAATGTCTCATTAAATGGAACTTGGCTTTTATAAAAGGAAAATAGAAGTCTATGTTGTTTCCAACGGTTATAATGTGTTACCAAGTGAAAGGCTTAGTTATAGTGAGTGTGATTTTTTTGCTGCTGTAACTTTCATCTTTTTCTGAGGACTTTCTTTTTCTTCTTTAGTTCTTTTGACAAATTAGGGAAGGCTTTCAGTTGAAGATGAAAATTCTTTTCTCTGCTGTAGGAGAAGAATCCTGGGCCCAAGTGCTCAAAAGTTTTGTTACCAGATAAGTTTTTGTTTGTTACCAGATAAGCTCATAAGTTTTGATACCCAGATATATGTTTAAGGCTACAAAAAAGAATCATTCAAATAACAGAATTGCTCAGAAACAGACTAATAGAGTGCATTTTACTCTTGTGATCTGAGTAAACTTCTCCCAGCTATGGAGAGAGGAAAGTGTTAAAGTCCCGCCACAGGTTCATTTTATTATTTTGGCTGAAAATTTACCTGCCTTATTTCAGTTATATCAGTATTTACTAAAATGGTCACCTTCATAAAGCCAATATTCAGCTTTTCAACATTTTATAGTGCTTCAGGTATATTCACTGATTAAGTCTCTCAACATCCCTATGATGGCAATGAGTTGGTATATATTGCAAATTAATAGCTAAGGAAGTTAATAACTCAGTCAAACAGCTTTTTTATTTAAGCTTTAGTCCTTTAACTTCCAATTACATGCTGTAGCAACCATACTATGCTTCCCTGTTAGAGAAAGTTTTTTAATGAAGAGCTTTATTCCAGGAAATGTCTTGTTCCCCTCCTGCTGATCAAGAGAACTATGCTGGATGGATTTTTGTATCAGTGTGGTAAAAATGATGGATTTTACTCTGAGACAAACTTTGGAAGGCACACTTGAAGTCTGATTGGCAGAAGGAAAGGATTTGAGTACATGTGGCATTAAATGAGGGCAGCAGTTGGTTAAATTGTATGAAGCACTGTCAGTCATTTACTAAAGACCTACAATGAAACAAGAAAATATGCTGGTAGCAGCACCTGGATAATCTTTGCTCTTGCTCCCCCTCAAATCCAGGACTCGACATATTCAGCAGCCTTTCAGCTCTGTCTTCTGGAGAAGATAATCTGCACCCATGGCTTTCTTTCTATGTGAGGAAGGATTTGAGTTGTGGAAAAGGAAATCCTGACAGCAGGTCTGAGAGGGGCAAGTGTGCAATATTAAGCCAGCTGGTTTAGCTCTTGGAATGATTCAAAGAAGCCTTAAGATTATTCTAATATTTTCCAGGTCAGCTCTGGCTCCAACAGCTGCTCCAGCAGCTGGAGGCCTGTGGTTGTGGGCTGTTGCTGACATTTGCCTACATCACCTCCACAGGGAGGGAGAACAATACGAGTTGGTGTTTCTGACTTTGCAGTGCATGAATTTGCTATGCAAGGAGAATCTCCAGCTTCTCAGCCAGTGTGGCTTTATGGCCCCTTTGGGCTGCTGCAGAGGTGTACATTAGAGCCAACATTAGAGCTGAAATAAAGGAGATGGCTGCTACTACTTGTAAGGGCACAGCTAATTCTTTTTACTCATTTCCATCTTTGCTTGAACTCAAGCAGTTTACCAAGTCAGTTCCACATTTTGCACCCTCTATAAAGATATGTGGCTGAGAAACATTTCCAGGTTTTCTTCCAAGAAGCTTGCAGCCTCTGTGAAATTGTGTATGACTGCTCAGATATTATTTTCATCACAGTTCCTTGTAAAAGGTGGTCAGATGTGAGACCTATGTTGATACAGATGTTTTTACTGGGTAGTGATGGTGGAGCAGGGCCTGGGTCAGAAAGGCAAAGACCTGTACAGTTTCTGTGATGCCCAGACCCAAACTTTTTCTCTAGGGCCAGATACATCAGACATTAAATCAAAAAATTGAGTACTTCTGTGCGTGCTTTTCTCTCAGAATGCCGACAAGCCACTTTCTGATCTCAGTGTCATTGCAGCTTATGTGACGCAAATTCTCACTCTCTGCTACCAGGCAATGTCTCTCAGGGGACCCATTTCATATTAAAAGATTGGCCTCTGCTCTCAGTAACCTCAGCATAAATCTGGAATAAATTTTATATTGTCAGCAACAATTATACATGTCATTCAGGGCACAAGTTATGAATACAGGTCCTGCCCGAAAGTTGATTTAAAACTGTGATGATTAGAATGTTTCTCTCACTGCCTGGTACAGGTATTTCCCATCTGCTTAATTTTTGGCATGGGCTCATTCTTTCCTTTGGATCTTTTCATTCTATGGTGCAAAACCAAACTTGTGTACAAGTGCTGAGTATGACCTGGCCGTGCTCATTTCCATCCATTGTCTTGTATCTGAGCAGACTGTCCATCAATAACTGTGGCCTTTGGCAATTCATTTCTTCACCTGACTACATTCACGTGGATGGCATATATTGAGCACATGAATATTACTTTGGATGGCTCTTATTTTAGCCATAGATCAGGAATAAAGTTGTCTAGACTCTCTTTCAAACTCTATTTTTTGTCCAACTAATTTGAAAACAAACAGTCTTTCTTAAATGAAAAGCTAAACAAGACTGCAAAATAAGGTTCATGGAAAACGTAATAAGTACAAACTAATCTGAAACTCTATTTCAGATTTGCAGATTCTGTGATAACCCTCCTAGTTTTTATGTTTGCCAAGGTTACTACCAAGCTGTAGGAGCTCACTGAATAAACCACTGTGAACACCGTGAATTCTCCCACTATATCACAATTACAGAAGTAGAGGCACTAGGTAAGTTTATGCCAGTCCTCTGGGAACATTTAAAAAAAGCTAAATAGCCCTTAAAATTTCTCATTTCTAACCTGTCATAGGTTTACCTCACGACTGCTCATTTTGCTGTGTTATAAAAGCAGATAGAAAATTAGATTTCTGGCTCAAGATCCCACTAAAACCATCATTCCTCTTTAAGTCAGCAATAGCCACATAACATTTAAGCCTGGATAGTAATTTCTTTCTACATCTACTCCAGCAACAGAGCAACACATTGCATGGCTTGAAATGCTTCTGGTCTAATTAGAAGAGCTTACAAAATTCCATATAAAGATTATCTGAAAAGATCACTGGAAATAATAAATAAGAGGAGTCCAATTTCCCATTCTGGATATCTCAGAAATCAGAAAGGAATCTTTAAAATATGGATTCTGTTGATAAGACCATTAAATAGCTGAACTGATTTTACAGGCTTTGAACCCCAATGGGGAACTTCTGCTGTGATTCACAGGAAATGGGGGTTTTTAACTGTCTGATACACTTCCAGTCTGGGTATCTGGATCCTGTCCACATGCACCTCAGCACAGCACCTGTTGTGGGAAAGAGCTTAACAATGCACATAACTTTAAGTACATTAATTATCCCCCCTTTTTAGAGAGCATTACTGAATTGAGGGAAGTGTCCTTGAAATTAAGGACATTCATCTAAGCCTTGTTGGATCAGAAGAGAAGTACACAATATATTATGGGATTGCATTTGTGAAATAAGGACTCATTTATAGTTTCTTTACATACACGACTGAAAACACAAACTCTTGTTAGTTGATTCAGTAGTCAGTGGAGAAATTTGGAAGCTAGCCTATAAAATCACTCCTGTTGGGACGTTAAACAGCTATTAAAAATTGAATTGATTATGGGTTCAGTATAGTTCCAGAGAAAGGTGGTTAATGATTTTAATATCTGCCTTCTCAATAGGTTGACAAATCAAAAGAAAAGCCAGCTGCCGGGAAACTGCAGTCAGAGAGTGCATTTTTACTTTTAAAAATTGAATGCATTGTCAAATATATCAGCAAATTAGATGACAAATGGGGTTTATTTCTCTGTAATTATTTTCCCTGCTTAGTTCTGTACCTCTTGGGTGGCTCCCGTCCAACTGAAGCAAAATGCATGAGCAGAAGAACAGGGAGGCTGGGAAAAGGCAGAGATTATTTTAGGATGAGCAGAGAACTACTCCATATGAGCCCAAATTTGGGGCTTAAACTGAATGTACTTTAATGGAAGGGTTGGTTTTGGTTTCTTATTTTTGGTAGGGTAGAAAAGAGTTTCAGATCAATTGTCTCTCAGCAAAGCCTCTGTCACTACTCCAGGAATCCAGCAGTAGACAGCCTTTATTCTTTTTCAAAACACCAACAGGGCTTTCCACTGCTCCTCCTAGAGTGGATAAGCCACCCTTTAAACATGTCAGAAGCTGAGTCCCCATGGCTGTAGCTGTGATTGATGGCATGGTCATCTGATCAGCAGGTCTAGGTTTAAAAACAGGTCATTAAGTCTTCCATCTACAGGGAGACATGCTCTAGTACAAATCTCTGCTTATCTGGGATGCTAGGGCCTACCTGAAGTTCTGGATGTACTCAGGAATCTGCCCTTCTGCATTTAAGTAGGAGATTCAATCTGATGAAAACAAAAAGCTAACACACAGTTTGCATTGCTGGCTGAGTGTTTTACACCTGCAGAAGAGAAAAACTGAAGGAAAATTTTCATGAGGTCCCTTAAATACCATCCTCTCACATAATTTCATAAATTCTTCCTACGCTTCTCTGAGAGTGTAAGTTAAAGACATATCTTTGGCCTTATATCCTGTTTCTAATGATGTTCTGGTTGACTAGGTAACCTATAAAAGTCCTTCCAACCAAAACTATTCTACGATGTTGTGGAGTGACTTCTGCATAAAAAATAGCCTTTAACATAAATTGAACAGAATAATAATTAACCAAGGGTTAAAATTCAGCCACGTTTAGACCAAAGAGGAATCAAAACTGGACAAGATGGAGGAAGTTGTGCTGAAGAGACATTAGAGTTCTTTGAACATGTTTTTTGGCTATTTTAAGTCCTCCCTTTTTTCCAGGATGGGCTCTGGGAAGCCAGGAGTGATCTTGTTGCACACTATTTGTGGGAAGGGACAGTTTTGGATGGGAAGCTCCCCCCACTCAAATTCTGTGCTGGTGTCTCTCTGCCTGCTTTAGCATGGTTTCTTCTAATGAAAAATCTCTGCCTTGTCTCACATTTTCTCTTCCTCTGCCATCTTTTGAAATCTGAGATCTGTGTGTTTTAAGGTTTTTTGCTTTACCTGTGGTTTGTTTTCTATTCCATTAGTTACTGCACCCAAAATACAGCCAGCAAAGTGGAATGCTTTTCACTTACACATATTTCATTACTCATCTAAGAATGAATGGGTTTATGGCCAATGCAAGTATCCTGCTTGAGAAAAAAGGTCTAAGTTTTGTTCAGTGCTGATGCTAAGTGTCCATCCAGGGTATAACCAGCTCTCACTGCCACTTCTGTAAGTAAGAGTATTCTTGATGCTAAGAAAAATGACAAATTATTTCTTGCTTCTGAAATGTAAAAGAAAGTGAAAGCAATTTACTCCCAGGGTGATCCATAATACCAAAGGCCTTTCTGGCTGTAAGTCAGGCTGAAAAAGAAGCCTTATGCAGTAGTGTTGGGTAAAGGATGCTACAGGATCATTGCAAGCAATAGTAATATAAGACTGACCCCCCCCCCCTTCATTGAAAGGTTTTAAAAAATATCAAACTCTTCTCACAACATTTTCCAAGTTACTCATAAACAGCTTCTCAGCCATTATCTGCTTAAATTAATACTCATACATTAGATGATTCAGTACATGTAACATCACAGAAGATTATGTAAGATAAATCTTTGTAGAATTGCTATAATCAGATGGTATATTGACTATCACACATTGAATAATTTGTAACAAGCTTTTTTGGTCTGTATGTTTGTTTGTCTCTTTATTTTTTAGAGCCAAAGTACATCTCTTCCTGCTATGGTGCTTTATTTTCTGGTAACAGGCATATTTTTTAGCAGGATTAAAGTCTCAATCTCACCTGTTTGATTTATACCACGACTTTATCAGGTTACTTCAGGTACTCAGAGCAGTATTGAAAATTCAGCTGGTTCAGAAAGAAGAGCTGAAAAAGCTGAATAAAAAGAAAAAGAATATCCTTTTTGAACTCCTAAACATACACAGATTTCAAAACACCAGCTAAGTCCAACTACTGATAATTGAGTTGGGAATGCCAAAGGGGGAATGGGAGGGAAATGTTATGTTTTTAAGAGCAATGCATAGAGGTATGGAACTGGAAGGGTTCCCCTGGGCTGAGGCAAATCTGTTTTGCAAGTGCTCAGGTCATGTAACCGTGCCAGGAAGAGGTTCATGTTGCACCCTAAAACTAGAAGGAGTTTTTGTTCCTTTTTGAGTTTGTTTTACTACTTATCTTTTCTTCTGACCTCTGTCTTAATCTGTGATCGTGACAGATTGATGATTTTCAGTGTATGTATTGTCCTTTAGATCTTCACCTTTCCTAGAAGATTTTTATTCTCTGTTATGCTTGTGGACAGCATTCATAGCTCCTGAAGCTTTTGTTTTACTTCTGTTCCCATACTTTTGGAAGATGAAGCTTTTTGTTTCCTTAATTATCCTGATTACCTGCTTGTGATTCAATTTTTTTTCTGTTTAAATAAGACTGCCTGGAGTCTGTACTGCAGTTGGTACCTCTGTGACACCTATGAGCTCTATAATGGCACTAATACTTTCCTGTTTCTACCAGAAACATTTTTTACCTGATAACAACAAGGACTGTATTTACACTTTCCATCATGGCTCAGTCATCCTGTCTTCCATGAATAACCCTCAGGCCTTTTTCCCTGTCTGTCATCACTGACTAATGAGTTCTCAGCTCAGAGAAAAGCTTCTTGTTTCTAGTCTGTAAGTGCAAGCTGATGCCACTTTTGTACTAGGCAATTTGATTCCATTTCCACTACTCCTGTTCTTGAATGTCTCAGGTACTTCCCACGCAATATGCTAATGCTCATCTTTACCAATGACATCCCTGAGCAAATGTTGTAGCTCAGTCCTGTTTTTAACTGAAGTTTTTATATGAAGATATGAGCTGTGAATGGTTCCAGCTGATTTTTCATCTACAGCCATGGCCAGCTCCATTTTGCTCGAGAACTTCCATTTAAAATGCATACCACTGTATTTCTTCCACTAATCTCTGTCTTTTCCTGCTTAATAAATATTTTCCCACATGACATTTCATCAAGTGCTTTTCTCAAGCTAAGTTTGATGAAGGCCCTGGATTTATTTCACCTGTAAAGTCAGCTACAAAAGAAAACTGGTAATTTTATTTTGTGTTGCCATCCTAACCACGCCCCTGATCCTTAACTCTTTCATGGGCTTCTTTTCCTTTGTCTGCTGCTGCTACTGGCAATATAGATAGACCTAAATGTCTCCTGGCAATACAACTCATCCTCTCATTTAAAAAATCCCTTGCTAATTTTTAAAACACAGTGTTGTCTTTTTATCCCTTTAAAAACCTGATTTCTTTCTTTTTATAATCTGATGAAGGTTTGCTATCAAATCCAGGTTGCAGGAAGGCTAGAAATCATGATCTTTTACAACAGAAATATGTTAGGAAATAAAAGCCAAGTCCTCTCATTTTTCAAAGTTTAAGGTTTATTTAGGCTGCCACATGAAGTATTTATTGTTTTCTACCATTGCCACTTTCCTACACCAGTGCCTCAGACTGCTAGAAGGACATTAGCTAATTATTTAGCTAAAAGACATCCAGTTGCGAAATAGATGATTTTTTTCTTTGTTTTTGTTTTGTCTTCTGATATGTTTTAAATGAAACATGCAGGCAGAAGACTAAGTTTGAAATAGCATCTGCCCAGGCTGTGCTTGGTTTTTATCTAGGGCTCTACACACCAGCCCTCCTGAGCTCCTAAATTCATTCTTTATTGCGAAAGAATGAATGTTAACACTACCTTTCATTTCAGTCTTGACATTTCAGCAAATTTACCTCTCTGAATCACTAACTGAACTCAACAAAAGGTTTTTATCTGCTGATAACTTTCCATCTGAGAGATTTAAAGTTCCAGATGACATTAGCTCTAGCTCAATGATGTTATTAAATTCTCACCTTAAATCTCGCATGCAGAAAGCTCTTGTCAGGTCACATGAATGAGATGATTGCATTAGTCATACTGCAAGAGTGATACTCATTCCACTAAGTTCACGGTATTCAGTCTGAGGTTTGATCTATGAGAGGACACTTCATATCTAACATTATATGATTTCTTTATATCATGGTGTTTTTACTAGTTATATACTTGTCAATGCAATTTATACCCTCTTTGCTCTGTGGTGTGCAATCCTCAGTATCCTTGCTGCTTTTGTTAAGATGTGATCTGCTACAGTAAAAAGAAAGACCCCATGACTAGTTTATTCAAGACATTTCTTCTGTTCATAGTTCAGCTTAAAACTAACTCTACACTTTTGAAGTACAGTGTCCCTGAACTGGCCTCTGAATTGCAAAAACTAAATTAGCATGAATGACATTTTGCATGTGGGAATTTATGCAAGGTTCTACTTGTGAAAAGTTTAAACACACCAGCTGAAACATTGATGAATTATGAATGATTATAATTAAATGGTTTTATTTCTCCATTGTTTTTATTTCTTTTCCTATTTTTTCTGGCTTCTCTTAACCCAGTAATATCCAGATGGTTTGGAATAGCAAGATTTCTGTGTATATACATTGTTCTTGAAGCAAACTGGTGCCATTGACTAGATTTGGGGATTAAAATGAATTTATCTATGGATTAAGAACTCCATATGCCAGTTTTAGTGGGTGTTATGAAATAGGAATCAGCTAGCTACAGAATTCCTAATATACTTATGTGCTTTTATAGCCTAAATCATCTTAGTATCAGAGCTCTTCAGCAACTTGAATGCACCTACAACACCCATGCGAGTTAAAAGGGTTATCTCCTGATTCTCCTAACAGGATAACTGAAAGTGCAGGAAGATTAAACAGCTGAGTCAAAGCCAGTAAGAAATCTGCAGCAGTCTTAAAGCTAAAAGACAGTTCTCTGGGTTCCAGGTCATTGCCTTGAGCAGAAAGTTGTTTCTCTCTCCTTGCATAACAACCTGACTGAAACCAGCAGTGCACCTCCCCAAGTGTTCTGTGCAGGAGAGCGCCTTAGGCAGGGCTGAGCAGGGAGGCAGTTGCCTCTTCTCCCCCTTGTCACACCTGTAAATCTGTTGATAGCTTCAACAGATCAGAAAAATCACAAGATTCTTTGCAGACCTGGATTGTGCCTTCCAGCCCTTCTGGTAATTACAGGAGGTTTGTAAGTACCAGTGTTTTATAGCTAGTGAAAAGGGAAGATGTTGTGCTTGGTCATTTTATCACCATAAAATGAAGTGGCACATGAGCCAGGCATAGACTTTGGCCTTCCATGAGATTGTCCCATGTCTCATCTGTCGGATGAGGAAGTGCTGAGTGAGCTGGGGTTGTTTAACCTGGAGAAAAGGAAACTCAGAGGTGACCCTATCGTTCTCTACAACTCGCTGAAGGGTAGCTGTAGTCAGGTGGGAGTTGTTCTCTTTCTCCAGGCAGTAACTGGCAGAACAAGAGGACACAGTCTCAAGCTGTGTCAAGGGAAATAGAGGTTAGATATTAGGAAGAAGTTTTTCACAGAAAGAGTGATAAAGTACTGGAGTGGTCTGCCCAGGGAGGTGGTGGAGTCACCATCCCTAGATATGTTTAAAAACATGAGTGCCACACTGGATGTGGCACTCAGTGCCATGGTTTAGTTGAGGTGTCAGGGAACGGGTTGGACTCGATGATCTTGAAGGTCTTTTCCAACCTTGTGCTTCTGTGATCTCTGGAGGAGACCCCACCTCACTGGTCATGCCAAGGAAACAGCAGCAAGGCTCAGCAGGGCAGCAGGAATCATTCAGTTAATTAAGATTTGCAGATGGTTTAAGGGTAGTTTCTTAAGTAACATTGGGGTATTTTTGTTGCATATAAGTCTCATAAAATTGTGATGACATTGCTTTATCAGAGTTCCTAAACTCAGCTACCCCAGACTCCTGTTAGCATGTGGGCCACACCAATTTGTAATACAACCCTTTTCCCATAACTCAGAAACATGAAAACTGTTTACCTACATATACCTGTGTCACATTTCTGAAGTGAAACTATAGTTGGAATTCTGTGCCGAACAAAAGCAGATATGTTCAATTTGGTGTCTTTTTTTGTAATGTTACATGTTCCAAACAAAAACCACAAGGAAATTTCTGGGAGTCCTAGGCCACCACCAGATGTGCCTTTCTGGTGCTGGGGCTAAGTGCCTGCTTCAGCAAGGAGTATTTTGTATTCAGCCTTTCTTATCATCTTACCTTTCTTCTTGCTGTTTAAATATTTTTCCCTTGCTCTTCCGTATTCCTATTTCTTTCCAAGATGTTATAATAATAATAATATAAAACAACTTTGATGCGCACTACTGGCTAATTCAGTATATTTCCCATGAGCCCTGTGACTGTTTGACCTGAGTTTCAATCTTCAGCTGGAGTACTTCTCCATGTCCCACAAGTCTGGGTTTCACTCTCTCCTGTGAATATACCAAACACAGTGCAAGCTGTATTTTCTGCTTTAATCTGCTGCAGGATAGAGTAGTGAAAGACATAATTTTTGGTACATTTTTCCATAAGAGTTACCACAAAAAGTGGGAATTAGCCTGTCTTTTCTTGGTTTCTTGCCAGTTGTGGCTGAAAGTCCCAGTCTTTTCAGTGGATCCATGTTACTAATAAGGATCTTCCCTTTCTTGTGGTGCAGTGCTGAGATCAAGGGGTGATTGGGACCATACAAGGGCTGGTTCCTGCAACACCCTCCACATTCCATGACTCCAGGACAATACCTTTGGACTGTGCTCCAACAAGAGCAGCCAGTGCTGAGTGCTCCAAAATATCCTGTGCAAGCAGGGTTAAATGGCTGCTGCTGCCTTCAGAGCAGTAGTGCAACAGTGCCTGGCCTCACAGGATACCTTTTCTCCTTCGGCCTAGATTGGCTATGTGGACTGTGAGCCAAATGAAGGAGATTTAACCTTATCCTTGGGATGAGCAACCTTTTCCTTGTGATAGACCCAAACCTCTGCCCTGTGGTGGTGTGTGAAGTGACATAGGCAATGGTGTGATGTGCCACCAGTCTCCTGTGTGTAAACTTTGTGCTTTCAGGCTTTTTTGGCCCTCCTGGTTGCTCTCTAAAGCTTTTTCAGCTGAATGTACTGGTATTAATTTACAGCTCTGCCTTGACCGAGTTTTATATTATTCCTTCACAGGAAAACACATTGTTCACAAAAGCAAGGGACTAATAGCAGACTGGAGCTAAACCTAGTAAAAGCAGGTGTTATGCAATTTGTCACCACATGACTCTGCTAATGCATCTTTAGTCCAGGACTGCAGTACCCCTGCCATGTTTTAAAGTGCAGAAAGATAAGCGTACGCTGTACCCTGGAGTGCCTTAGTCTATAAATGTAATTCAGAAATATGAGAAACAGTGCTCTGAATCTGATGGCCTTTTCCAACACAATTACAGGAGCAGCGTGAGGTGTTGAACATTTGCAGCAAGGGTGCACACAGCAAACGGGTAGTTGGATGTGCAGGCTGTTAATTCAAGCCTAGATAAGCTTCTGACTAAGAGGGTTTTAATTTGTTTTTTACCCTGATATAATGCTTGTATGGTAGCAGTGTTACTGAAAAGAACCTATTACAACCTATGCTCATCTGTAGGGCCACATTTAATGAGGAGGATACCTCACAGCTTTTAATGGGCCTCTACAGACTTCAAGGATATGAATCTAAAAAAGCCTTGAATATCAAAATGTTTTTATTTGGCTGCAGATGAAGACACTTTAATGTGGAAAAAGTTGTGTGCTCTTTGAAATGAAATGAAAAGGGCAACAGATGAAAAAGAGTATTTTCTCTCAAAATAGAGAGAGACAGAAGCAGACAAGGCATTTGATCCCTTAGTGCCTCGTTTGTGTCTGTCTTTGTGCTTTCAGGATCACTTTCACGGAATGCACCAGGAATATCACTCCAATGCTCAGTGTTCTCAGACTCCTGCTGAATGAATGGAGATGGAGAACTTTCAGTACTGTAGAAGAGAAGCTTAATTCCTGGAGCCACAGGTAGGAAAGCAAATGCCTAGGCTGCAGCCTCCAGATGCACACCCTCAATCTTAAATCACGTTGGCAAAACAAGCCAGGCGAGGTTGTGCTGACCACTAACAATTTTTCAAATGGCTGAACGGTGACAAATCATTCCTCTAGTTACCCACTAAGACCTCAATGAATAATCAGAGCCTGTAATAAAGCCTGGAAATCAATAATTCCTGGCTCATGAATAGTTAGGGACTAGACAGAGGATGGGCAAAGCAAGCATCAGCAGATGCACCCTTACTGGGAAGGCACAGTCTCCATTATTTCATAAGTATAGAATCAGAGGAAGATTTTTTTTCTGATATCACCCAGCAACAGGTAGTTAGCTGGTGCATGTGACAAGTGGAGCTTACTGGTGTATTTGGCTCTCTGTTTCTTAAGGGTATAGAAGCAGATTGTGTGAACAGATAGATGGAGAAATCTGCTTTTCATACATGGTTCCCTTTAATCTTACCTGTTGGAAGTATATGATGTACAAGCAATTTTCCTGGCAATGAGTTATGACACCATCTAAGGAGAGGGGTTTGGGGTAGGCTAGAGTCCTTTGATCTGTGTGTGTGCAAATGAGTGCTCATACAGCTGGATGGCAGCTCTTTAAAGTAGTACCATCAGAGAAACACAGTGCTCTTACTCACTGTATATATGAATGATTATCTTAGTGTTATTACTTTGAGAATTTTTTGCTCCCCTCCCATTTTGTATTCAGCAGGGAGTGTGAGAAATAAGATATTTTCTTTGCATTCTGATGGGCAAAAATTCTCAGGACTGGTTATCTTTCAGGTCATAATCAGTAGCAGATGCTGGACCTGATTTTATTTGGCTTTGCTGCCTTCTTTTCTGATTCTACAGGTTGTGTATCTCAAGCACAGTGTATGCTTGACCAGGCACTTTTTTCTACAAAGAACAGAGATTGTGTACTTTGGGGAAATCTCATCATCAGCCCCAAGGACTGTAATTTTCTCAGCTGTAAGGAATGTGGTCCATCCAGGCGCTGCTAGCAAGCATGTCAGGCTGTCTCCGTTTTCCTCTCATGCGCTTGTGTTGCTAAGCCTGCATCAGGAATACCCATTCCTGCAGTCTTGTGCACAAAGTGGTAACAGAAATGCACTGAGGCAAGCAGAAACACCATGTAGTCCTCAGCAGGACCAAGCCCAAGGTCTAGCTCCTCTTCAGAAGCACTGAACTCAGATGGGCTGTGTCTATCTGCAATTTTGGTAATATTTTGGCCCAGATTTGGATGATGTTTTAAATGTATTTTATTCAGCAAGAGAAGCTGAACCTACCAACTTTTGCCCTTCCTCAGCCTTGTGGGCCATTCTTCAAGGCCCTGCAGACACAGGGGTTCACACAGTTAATTGTCCTGGTTGTGGTTCTTTCTACACAGCATAAGGCTTGAGCCTGTGCTGGTGATACAGGTGCAAAGGAGAAAGGACATGCCTGGTGCTGGATAAGGGAGCTCCTGCCTCTGAGGATATCCTCTGTACATTTCTGCTTCAATCAATCCTTCAGATATTGCCCTAAAGATTACTTGCCTTCTTTTGCTATGCCAGGTAATCCCAGTGTTTAACAATGAAGGATGCTGTTCCTGGCTGTTACTAATTAATATATTTTAACCTGTCAATAATTAATGTGGAAATTGGGAAGAATAATGCCGTGGAGGCTGCAGCCTGAGATCTGCTGCCTGGCAACTGTGGATGTGCATATCCGTTATATCAGGAAATTAGAAACTGGAGCAAGAACTGATCTGTCTGACATTTTGTAAGATGATATAAATGGGCCCACTCGACAAACACTAGATTTATGTGAGGGTATGAGTGATATGTGTCTGGGGAAAAGATATTATCTCTCTTATGAAGGTGCAGTTAATACCAGGCATCAATTAAATATAGTTCATTAAAGCCTCTGGGTAATCTTATTTTTGGATGAGATCAGAGGAGCAACTTACAAGGACTGACAGAGGGGTTATCTTGGTAATAATCTCGACTTTTGCATTTAGCATCTCTCATAGGATGAGCTAAGTGAAGTAACATCTAGACTGTAACAACAATAACCTTTTCAGATGGAGACTGTGCAGTGAAATGTAATAGTGGCTTAGCGTGTTTGAAGTAGTTGCATTAGACAGGTTTATTGAGATATGCCAGTAGTGCTGATATGAAAATGGTTGGTTTATGCACTCACTCCCTGTTCTCAGAGGGATAGATTTGCCTCTGCCATGTTTATGGGGTGTGGCTTTGTCTAAAACATTTCATTTGTACAGATGGAGTAAGTGGAAGCAGACAAAAATATGGTACTGTTAAGAGGCTGATGCTTTATTGCTTCTTCCTATCCTGGCTAAAATATTCCTTTATATATTGAGTGTTTTAATGGAATCAGTCTGACTGTTGCTTTCTTCAATTGGACCTTTTGCCTCCACATTTTGAATTCCAAGTGTAATGCACTGGTTGCAGGAAATAAAGAAAGTGTTCAATAAGTGAGGTGCCAATGGCAATTGAGATCCCATATCTTATTTCCAGTTAGGGATGCAGCTGTCAGGCAAAGAGAGAAGAAACAAATTTCTTCAACACACCTGGAAGAAACAGGGTAAAGCTTGGCATGGAGCCTAAATGTGCAGGGTAACTTCTGAGAATGTCTCACTTTCCTAGGTTCTGCCAAAACAGGCTCCACAGTTCATTTTGACATTAAAACTAACCACTTCTGAATTCCTCTTTTCTGTTTTTTTGGTCTTTCTTGTGAAATCTTCTGTGGCTCCTTGTTTAATTTGTGTCACAGCTGCTCCTGTGGAATGAAGCATGCGGGCTGGCTGCAGCACAGGCTTGGGGCTGAAGGAGGCAGGGGAGACACTGAGCATCACCACAGGCACAAGGAAACAAAAGCCCCCAGAGTCTGCTGGAGGGTGTCAGAAGGGAGAGAGAAATGAGGATGGGCTGCATGTTTGTGGAAGAGCTGGGCTCTCTGGGATTGTCCTATCACCAGGGAGAGACAGCTAAAAAGGGGAGAATAGAGAAACACTGCTCAGGAGACAGATGTGATTTTAAGACTCTAGATGGTAAGACAAACAGTCTGCTGCCTTTCAGAAAGTAGCTTGCTGAAACTGCAGCTCTTAAAGTGGGATGACTTTTCCATGCCACTTTTTACATCTTTACTTGAGAAAAACAACGATGGTGGCTTCACCAGTGCTTAGCATTACCGGCACTGGCACTTTAACTTGCAGATCCTGTTTACAGGGGAGAAAAACCATCTTCATGCTCCTCAGGTCCCTCAGCCCCTTGAGGTGAGAGGTCATCGGAGGGATTCCTGCCAAAAGCTGCCATCCATGAAGTCCACAGGGTCCTGCAGAGGGCCAGGCACTTCCTGTGAAATGCTGTGGCATGGCCATCCACCTCTTCCCCACCTCCTTCCTTTTCCCTTCTTCCTGCAGCACGGAGCTTCAGCCTTGCTTGCTCTGGGTATAGTACATCTACAGCTCTCTGAGCTCAGCACAACCTAAAGTAGGCTAGCTTTATGGCAGTGCATTTCAGCTAATCCTTGTTCATATCTGGGGTTTTCTGTTTCAGAGACAAGTCATGTCAAATACATTATAATGAGAGAAAACTGGAAATGCTGACTTACTGAAAGGATTATTTGCCATGGGCTGTTCATACCACCATGCATGGTGTTGGAGTTTTCTGCTTCCCACAACTCTCCCTAAAGCTTTTGGGATCCTCAGAAATCTTTTTCTAGTTACTATTCTGCTTTATGGATTTGGGTCTTTTCCACTACCTGTGTTAATTGGACAAACAATCATACACCAGATCCAGAGGAAAGAGATAATCCATGGAATTTCTTAGACTTGAGTGGATATTCAGAATAGCATGAAAGCAAATCTGATGATACAACATGAGGCAAAGCAGAGTCCTTTCCCAAAAAACTCAGCTTGAAACATCCCTATTAACAAAAGTTTCTGCGCTCTACTTAAAGAGCTGGCAGTAGCATAGCTTGCTTCAGAAGCACTCAATTTTACTGTATGACCTGCCTTGCTGCACTATAAGCAGCACAGTTCTTTGTTGGGCCACGCTGTGCTTCAGTCCATAGCACCTGGCATCTCCCATGAAAGAGAAGATAAGAGTGAAACATGTTTCATGGTGCCAGACTCTGGCCGACACCTGGTTTGCTTTCATTTTCAGAGCAGCCCTTGTGCAGATTTCTGTTGTGGGGTTTTGAAGCAGCAGTGCTGGGAAAAAAAAGTGTCTGTAGGACTGCTTCACCCTTTCAGAGCACAAGGATAGTCACAGCTTCCTGATACGGAAGGATTTTAATTAATTAATCTTTCCCCCCTAACTCAACACTCCCCCTCCCTGCTCCCTGCTTCCCACCTGGCAGCTTTTCTGCTGTGCTCCTACCTGATGTTGTTTTTCAGGTTTATTTGCTCCTGTCTACATATGAGAAGCTGATGTTTTCCTTGCCAAAGTGCTGTCCCTCACAGTAGAGCAGACTAAGCAGCTTTGCTGACCTGGGTGAGGCAGAAGGAGTCTGCATCTCATCCTCATACCTCTGCTTTAAGCTTATCCTTGGCTGCTGCTGCTGCTTGGCACCACCTGAGGTCCCACTGAAACCTGAGTTCTTCCCTGCAATGTACAATTAAATAAAGGCAGCTTTATTCCCCAGAGCATGCATGGTGCAGCAGGAGGAAAGACAGGAGGTGCAGAAGACAGGAAAAGGGTAGATGGTGAGCTAGATATCTTTTCGATTTATGCTCTTAATGAGAGGAATTAAGAAAGGCACATTAATAGCAAATCTCACTACAGCTTTCTGAAACATCTTTGCTGTGAGAGACTTCTAAGGTTGATGTTCTCATTAGACAGTGTGCTACTGAAGGGTAGCTAATTAGCAAAGCCACAGTATTATGGCTGTTATGGTAGGTTCAATCACATATTGCAAAAATATGAGAGATATGAGCGTCTCCCAGTCTGTTTTCAAAATGCTGCCTTTTCTTCAGGCTGGCTAAATGCATAATTTCAGGGTTTATTCCAGTTCACATCAATATCCCGAATTCTCACAAAATATATATGTAATAATTTGCTGTTCCAGCAAAATTTCTGTAAACATTTAATCTCCCATGGTTTTTGTGTATATGTGTTGCCTTTTCCCCCACTGTTTGCATTCACTGGACATCTATTAATGCTCTGTAACCAAAGGAAATAAATAATCTTTTGAAGTCTTGGCACTGGAGGCAGAAGCTTAGAATGACATAAAATTATCGTGGTGATTTGTTTAACTGATTAAAATTTTTCCAGATTAGTTTTTCAGCTTATGTGTTTGAACCAATTATAAAAACCAAACAACAACAACAAATGAACCAACCAAACACACCAAATAAACAACGCCCCTCGAGCCCCCTGCATCCAAACTCCCATAAAATAAATGAGTATGAAAATATGATACATTCATTAGAAGACCCACAGACCTTTATACCTCCATCAAAATTTTGTGTTATGTTGGGCATGGTGAGTTCATCTCATTACACTTCCTTTTCAGATTTATTCTTAATATATAATTTTTTTTCAACCACAATTCACCAAGATTGTCTCTTCTGTAATGTCAGAATCCAGATGATGACTGTCCAGCATATGGTCTGTAAAACTCTATATGGTTTTCTTACATTTTTCATCTAGTCCCATTGCATGTCTTAGGGGTCTCAACAAGCCTGGGAATAAAAAGTGGGAGCATATGACAGCAAAACAAAACGGCAAAAAACATTGCTATGGAAGGCATAAACCAGAAAAGACTTCACAAGAAGTATCTGCATTGTTTTTACTGAGTGGGTCATTGAGACACAGCAAAATGCTCCAACCTTGATCACCCAGAAGGCAAATAGCAGAGCCAGGATGAAGACCCCATGTATTCTGATCTCTGATTTTACCTACATCCCACTGTACAACCCTGCCTTGGAATCTGGTTGGTTTTTCTCTTAGTAAGCAGCAGACCCCCACAGAGATCTGGGAGAGCAATCCTACTGAAGGCAGTGAGGATGACTGAGGTCTTATTTTCTTCCCCCGGTGGTAAAGACAGAAAAGAACATGAATCCCCCATTCAAAATAGAGTTAATAGATGGAAATATAAAAAGATACTGTCTTAGGCAAAGACTGAAAGATGCACAGGCCGAGCAGGGACAATGAATTACATGTTGGTGCTAAGTATCCTGCTTGTAGCAGTATAATTTTGAGGACCAAGAAATTCCTGTCCTGGATATGTATGCTGATCCACTGAGAAAATGTGCAGTGTTAAATCACTGTGTCATACTTCTTACCCACACTGGGGTTAGACCAGAGGTTACAAACTGGGTTGTCAAAACAGCACACATGGGATTTCACCACTGTGAAATCTGGCTCTTTTAAACACCCATTCAAAATCTATCTTCACTTAAATAAGCTGGAAGGAGGGAAGGTGTGCTGGGGGAGGATCACCCTGCTGCGTGTGTGTTTTACAGCTCTATTTCCCCCATCATCTTCTTCTGGCAGCCATCTGAAAGCAGGCTACAGATGAGGTGAATCTCTGGAGTGAACCTGGGGAGCCATCCATATACTTTTATGTGATGTTTCAAGAACCCAAAGAAATAAGCAGTGCATCCACAGCACTAGAGGTTGTAAAAGCAACACTGTTGTGTTTAACGTTCCCTCTGCAGAGTCCTTCAGCATTACTGTAAAAGTAATAGTGGATTATGCCCACAATGTGCAGTAGACAATTTCCTTTGATATCTTTTTAGATAGAGCGAAGGAGAGGGATTTTCACTACTATCATAACCCACACGGCTCTCGTGATTCTCAGTGTGATTTTGTTCTCAAGGGGAGATAGTATGATTGAAGAAAATGACACTGTTGTGATGTCTTCAACTTTTTTCCTTTTTTTTTTTTTAAGACTGCTTGGTATCAAAATGTAAATGAAAACTATTAGCAGAGCATAGAGTTAGGAACTTGCCTGATGATTTATTGAACTTGGACCTCGGATTTCAGTAGCTTTTTTGCTTTTTGATTTTTTTTCCTCAGAAACATTACTATGAATTAGGTCACACATACACTTTAGGTATTTAGATGCAATTTTTCTTGAGGGCTAACCTATATATAGTGAGAAATTATTGAAGGCTACTTACTTATTTTGGAAGAATTGGGTTAAGTACAACTGGTCTGCTACAAGGCATTTGCCCTCTGACATACTGATTAGAATATTGATAACCTAAGCAGAAATAGCTGTTTAAAAAGCACTGAAGGGTTTATCAGTAATCTCACTGAATTTCTAAAATCTTAATTTTCCCAAAGTCATTGAGAAAGATGCCTCCACTCTTCTGTTTTACTGTCAATGTGAGCAAAATTTTAAGGTTTTGATAAGCACCAAGATTGTCCTCTTTCAAGTCAAGACTGGTGCATATTACTGAAATGATGTGATATGGTTTGCAATATCCTCTCTGCTCAGGCTTGGTTCGGCAGCTTGCAGTGCTGCTGGGTGGCTGGAGCACATCACATAAAAGATGCTGAATTTGACATTTCTGTGACCTCTTGTTGTCTCTTTTGTAAGGACTTCATTGTAATTTTGTTGCTGATCTTGTAGTCTCAAATAGTAGTTGTTTAGGTATTTAAAAAAAAAAACTATATTCCAATTTATACTTCAGGTCTTGTTCCTCATTGCAGGCAAATGCATATTAATAGCAGGAATATTATATGTTTGGCAAATTATATCACAGATGAAATCTTCACACGCAGTACAAAACAACTATTTGTGCTGAGATGGATGGATGATTATTATCTCATTGTTTTCTTTTTCATTATCCTTTTGAATTAAAATCTCCTTGTAAAGCCATTATCCTTGCTTTAACAGCTCTCTATATTGAATATTCCTCTGACTCTTCTACTCTTTTTTTTTTCTTTGCTTATATTGAGTTTAAATTTTCTGTGATTTCTGAGCTCTAATTTCCTTGTTGTTTCATATTTTTACAATGTCCTGTTCAAAAATTCAGTATGCCCATACTCAATTTTGTTTCTCAAATGCATGTAGGCCAAAAACTAGCAGGAACCTTCTCTAAAAACTATATTTACAGCTCTAGTGGCAAGCACTCTCCTCCTACACTGGAAAGCTGTGAAAAACTGTCAAGATGTGAGTGTGCATTACAATGCTCCTGACGACTGGAGCTGGTTTATTTTTTAACCATGGCTTCATTTTGTCATTTACACCAAATAGAACAGGAAAGAAGCTCTTCCAGTAAAACCCAGCAAAACAGACCACACAACTACTCAGAATTACAGCATCTCAGACTACTCCACCCACTTCTGTAGTGCTGCATAGACTGCACACAGGTACAACCACACATAGAAAGACCAGTTATGACTAGGTCTAATTCACTTTTCCAGTTCCAAAATAATCAGAATGCCTCCCTGAGGGTGATAGTACTTGGTGACTTCCAGAATTTTTCCTACTACCCACAAGACTCACTTGAGGACAAGAGTAGAACATCTCAAAATTGCCACCTGCCACAGGAGGGAAAGAAGAGTGACTGTGGTTGTCCTTGGTGTCATAGCTCCCTGGAATGACATTAGGTGCACTCCTTAAAAGAGGACAGCGTCTCACAATACAGAGGAAAGCAAACACCTTCTTGACCCCCTGTTGGTCTCTTTCCAATGTGAACAGGAAAGGAATATCCCTTCCTGTCCTTAATTTAATGGCTGATTTCACCCTAATCATCTGATGCATAGGTTTCATCCTGTACATCAGCCAGGCACCTTTCACAATGTGAGGATAGAAAAGGGGCTAACTTCCCATAACTCCCTCATTATGAGATGAGTTCTGACACTCCTCATGCTGGACACTATTTTAGCAAGGGCTGATTTGAAATGTGAAGTCAATGCAACCCTTGGCTGCAATACAGTGTATTTGGAGTCAGCTTTAATTGAATAGTCCAGTTAGAGTCAATAGGAGTTCTTGTGAAATGGTGTCATTAATTGGAGTAAAAATGTTTCAATGTGGCTTTGTGTCAACTGGATGAATAACAAAATAATTTAAATTCTGTATATGTAAGATTTACCTGCAATGTAGCATTTTCTTTTTCTGCAATGTTTTCTGTACTCAGGGTACATAAAACTGTGTCCATGTTCTAAAGGGAAATACCAAGATGCAAGAAATTACTGGTTTTTTCCTCAGTTTGTATAAGAACTTTAACTGACTATCCAATGCAAATTTTAAAAAATCTAATAGTAGAGAGAAAAAAACCATAAAGCCTTTGGCTACAGCACGGGTTCATTTTCTCCATTTCATGGTCCTAAACTACTGGTGGTATTAAGGCTGAATCCTCTAAAAACCCATCTGCTCTCAACAGTAGCTAGTATGAAATGGAGATAGGAGTAGTCTAATACTGAACTTCTGTCAAAAAGATGCAGGTGTGATGTCTGCTTCCTGCAGATGTCTGTGACAACTATTACTCCCCTGTGACATGTTCTCTCCTAGACAGCTTTCATGTAGATGATTTTTTTTAAAAAATCAATGAGACTTAAGGTTTATGGAGGTTTGGGGGTGTTTTAATGGCTGATTTGATTTTGCAAAGGTGCCCCTGTCTAAACCAAAACTTCTTGCACTTATTAGATGAGATACCTTTCCATGGCCAAATGAGCTGCCAGGCTGGTTACCTGCTTGGTACTATTGGGAAGAAAACTTGCCTGACTTTTCAGCTGAGGTTTGGCCACTCTGAAGCCTTTGTGAAATATCTCCATCATTGGTCTTTCGGTGACTGATTTCTTAGGTGCTTTCTGTGTGCATTGAAGACAGGCCTGCCCTCAGCCTCTTCTCATGGGATGTTATCCACCATTTGTCTAGAGTTTCTCCAACTCTGGAGCAGACAACAAAGTGGGTGTGCAGCATGGGAACGGGGAGAAAGGAAAAAATGTGAAAAATATCCAACAAGGAAACACAGCATCAAAAAGTGGAATCTACTACTTCCTTTGCTAGGCAGATGATGGATGGGAAAGAAGGCTCATGAAAGGGTGAAGAAGAGTTAGATTCAGCTGTTAGGAAATTTGGGAGATGGAAAATAATATCTGAGCAGTTGGGTGGGCAGCAGTCAGAGGTAGGGTAAGAAAGAGCAAGACCAATGAGGGCTGAAAGAGATGAAGGGACATCAAGGGGGAAGGGACAGAAATTTAAAGTGAATAACAGACATAAGCAAAAGAGATGGAGATTACTCAGAGGCATATTTTCACTTTTTCTTATGCAGTGTAAGAGAGTACTGGCTCTGAGGAAGCTCCTGCTGGAGAAAGGATCAGAAAAGGAAGTGGAAGTAGGAGGAGGGAACAGGTTTCCACTATCAGCTCTGCAGGCCTTACAAATAAAACACCTTTTGCTTATCTGAAGAGCACATACAATTTGTATAGACAAGTGTCATTGTTTATTTTCAGCAGATAAATAAGTTTGCTATGGCAGGTGGGCATAGCTGCTTGAACATTGGTTATGGGGACATTACTCAACATCCCTTACCACCCCTGTCCTTCATCTTGTGAGTGGGTTACATCTTCAGCAGGGGCATCTTGTTTTTCCAGACCTTAATGAAAAACTGAGCAGAGCATTTTAGAACTGACTTAGGAACTCCAAATGACTGTCACACCAGACTGGCATTTTTGAGCGTCGGCACAGCTCTCCAAGCACTTCTGCGTGGTCTCTTGTAGGATTTGTTGTTATGAGAAAAGAGTCAGCTGTCAGAAAAAGAATGGAAGGCACAGACAGCTAGGTACTGACCCATCAGATTAATGGTTTGGCAAGAAAGCACACAAAGATGCTTCTGAAATTTTCAGGCTATGGTCTCACTGAATCACTCTGACTAAAGAAAATAATTTATCAGTAACTTAAATTTGCTGTAGTAAGACTATAATATCCTCTCAGGGTGCACAGAGGAAGATGCCCATGTGAAAGGTGCAAGAAATATTTTCACAGTCAATTAAGGATGAGATTCTCAGTAGAAATTTTCTTCTAAATTTCAGCAGCAGCTAGTTCATGTCCTGGGGCATGATCTCTTTGTGTAAACATTGTTTTGCTTATATAGTGTAATAAGAGATTAATATCTTGGTATCCCTTTAACTTGAAATAGTCTGGATAAAGTTGCTTATTTCCTCCTATTTCTGGTCATTACTCTTTTATAAGTGTGACAGCCAGTCTTGCTTTGTGCACAGCAGTCAGTGGTGTGTGGCCCTGTTATTCATGTTCTGCTAGTCCACCAGTCCATTAATGGAGAACAGCACTGAACGTGGGATGCCTGTGTGATCAACAAATTGCTCTGGCTAATCCTCTGTGCCCTCCTTTGTAACAGCAAATATCAGTCAGTCAAGAAATGAGCAAGACAGCCACAGGAATTCTCTTTTTCCCCCTCATTTTACGGATTTTAGGAAGTGGTGGGTTTTTTTGTTCTTTATGCATACAAACTTCATTTTGCTGCACAGCTTGAAATGCTGAGGTTTCAATATGGATAATACTGACTCTTAAGCCAAATATAGAATTTTCTGAAACTTATTTTGGGGCTTGGACATGGCATCATCCATCAGGGAAATCAAGCTTAACTCAGTCCTCAAATCTGTCTTAGCTCTAAAATGAGAAAGATCAGTGGACCTAAGCAGACATTTATTTGGCTTATTGAATGGCTGAGTGGTTGATAGACCTGAGAAATTGGTATGCCACAGGGAGGAAAGGACCAATACAATTTCTGCTAGGAAGTTTTGTTGTAAGTATGGACAAGTTTTATAAAATCTCATCCCTTACAGCAGTGGTTTAATGAATGAAGGATGATCATAATAATAATAATAATCCTAAAGCCTTTCTATCTTGTTAGCAGAAATCAGTTAGCAGAATTTGGAGACTGAAAAGAATTACTGGAGGGTCCTCTCTCCTTTATTCCCCAATATCTACAGTTACTCTAACTTCAGTGTTATTTTCCAAAGTGTTAGCTAAGTGCCCTATCTTCAACATGGAAAGTTTATACTAATTGTGTCTGAAACTCATCTTACATAACAACTGTGTCACAACATTGATACACAATGACTTGACATGATATTCATGATTTTTCAGCTCATTGCCTCTGGGTTATCAGCAGAAAGAAAGAATTGTAAAGTAGCTATGCTAAGCATTTGAGCCTTAATAGTAGATGAACTGGCTTGATGCTTGCTGATCTTGTGTGTGAAAATAAAAATGTTTGGTGACGTCCAGCTAAGTAGAAGGGATCTTTTCCTGTTGGACAATGACCTAATCCCTCCTACTTCTAACTGCCAAGTCTGACTGATTATTTTCTTCAGTGCTGAAAGCAACATTCCCCAAATTACCAATGAGACCCTGGCTGTCCCTTTGTGTTTTCCAATTTACTTTAAAAAAAAAAACCCAAAAAACAGGTGGGCAATATTTCCAGCCAACTGGGAATTTGGTTTTAAGGGAAGGGAGGTGCTCAAGCAGAGCTGCACAGTGCTTATGTAATGCAAAAAGGAGAGATATCCAAACCAGCCTTGAAGAATAGTTTTGAAAAATCCTTTTAGGATATATATATATATATATATATATATATATGCTCCTGTCCCCTGACTGCCATAAGTACAAGACCACCAGGAGCTGCATGTTCCCAGACCCCATGCAATTCAAGATCACAGAGACCTCACTTTGTAAAGCCTCTCTTTGCCAGTCATTGCTGCGCAGCCTACAGCTACATAAGCACATTTGTTTGCTATCCTCAACACTTCACACATGCCTGTTTAGTTTCTGATGGATTGCTAGCAGAACACTTCACGTCTGGGAAGTCACACCCAGTCACAAAAGAGTTGTGGTCTCTGCAGTACTTCTCAAAAAAAACTTTGGAATGTGTTTCTCACATGAAGATTGCGGATGGGTTTGGCTTCTGAGATGGCAATAATAATCTCCTCTTTGGTCTGTCTTCAAGACATATCATGTAGTAAAGAGCTGAGCTAATGTTCTCCCCCCAACTCCCTTTCTGAGTGCTTTACTCTCTACTGGTGTTTCTACTGTTTTTCAGTTCCTAATGTGCCAAAGAGAACAGCTCGCTTTTGACAGCGAAATCACATTTGCAGGAATTGACAAAAGAAAACATTTGTCCTTATCTTCTTCCTGAAGACACCAACTGCCCCCAAATATGCCATCCTCTATATTAATTTTCTCAGTTGTCCTGTCTCATGTTGTGGATGGATTCTCTCTGCACCCTCACACCCCTTTCCTCCTGTCCCTGGCATGGGACAGGGAGGAGCAGTTCAGGAAGATATACCATTTGCACTGTTTATTTATAGCTGAGGGGAAAACAAATGGAGAACTAAGCAAATCATGAGAGCAGATTTTCTGCCACACACAAATCAGACTGGAACTGTAACACAGCCAACATGTTTAAATCCAAAAGACGTAGCATTTCTGTGAAGGAGTGGGATCAGATTAGGGAAGAAAAACATTCAGGTCTAAAGCTTAGCAAAAATGTCTGGTAGAAATAGGAGCTGACAAGGGTTCCTCCTCTGCAGAGATGTGCACCAGAAAGGAGTATGCAGAGTGTGGTGTGAGCAAATGATTCAGGTGTCAGAGAGGGCACTGCTTCTTCTCCTGCACTAAAAGGCAGCACTAGTGCTGCCTTGGTGGGACAGACACCATGAGGGGGTATTTAGACCTGGAAACAATCTCTACTTGGAGATGGAGATATTTATGCAGACTAGCCAAAACAGTGTTAAAATGGAACTGCAACTAAGTTATTTTCTGAAATACTGCCTTCAGCAGTCTCAAAAATCTCAAGGCAGTGATAGAGATGGGCAAATTATTTTGCCCTCTTTCAAATAAAATCTTGCTTTGCATTTTGGAAATGATATGGAAAAAGGAGCATAGGTGCAGGATGACACAAAAGAATGCAGGAAAAGCAGCTGTGTAAAACTGAAGCACATACTGGAGAGCATAAATGACAGGTAAACAGACTAGAAAGACAGTGTAGCACAAAGGAGATACCACAGACAGATACATGCTATATATAAAAAGTTAAACCAGATTAGAAAGTACATTTTAAAACCAAACAGAAACAATTGGCATTGCCTGAATTCTTATCTCCACACTCTGTTTGGCTTGTGATTGTAATTTAAGTAACAAATTTGTATGTTGGGCAGGTAGCTACACACACAAACCCTAGTTTCTAAATATTTTTGGGACTTGTGATGATTAATGTTGTTTCCTTTAGTCTTTCTTTTGTTCCCTCCTCCAAGATCCTTCTTTCCTTTCTTGCTTGAAAGAACCTTTCTGCATTATCTACTTTCTGAGCAGTGAAAGTGAGAAAAACATTGTTTATCTATCATGAAGAATTAGCAGAACAGCCAAGTACTGTTACAAGATCCCATGACTTAACATGTGGGTACATGTATGCACAATCTGTGTGCAGATTCCCAGTGCCTGGAGAAGGAATGTACAAACCATTGGTCCACACTGCTCCTAGAATTGTCACTGAAATTAACTCTTTCTTGTAAAAATGTATTATATTTAAAGTAGAAATAGAGAGAAATTTCATCCAGTTCTCCTGAAAATAAAATCTCCTAGCAAAATGAGAGGTATTTAAATGTGGATTTCTCTTAAGCAAACAAGTATTTTCAAACTTACAGCTGGATTCTTCATAGAGGAACAGTCCAGCATTTAGTTCCCCTGGGCAGCTAAGCTTCACCCTCTGAAAAATATGAATAAATCAATATCATTTCACAATCTTACGGGTGGCTAAGCTGAAGCAAAGCCTTCACTCCTTGGACAGCACAGATGTAGTCAGTGCAGTAGATATGCAGTCTTTGATCATGATAAAACACCTTTTCAATCCTGAGGAAGGCTGGAGCATTTGTGGTGTAAATGCAGAAGAGCAATGCAAGAAAGCATGTACAGAGTGGTTCATCTTAGAGCTGATTAAAAATTAGACAAAGAATTTACTTTTTGGAGCATGAGTCATTTTGATTAAACATTAAACTGTAAAATCAATCTTCTGATTGTTTAGTCATTATTCCAGAGGAATGGAGATTTATTTGCAGTCTCTTTCATTAAGTGCCTTTACTGCCCTTTCCACAAGTTACAACATTTTTCAGAAGGTTACAATAACTTCATGCATGAACCAATATTTCTTCCCAGACACATATAAAATATATTTACTTACATGATCTATGAATTGGACCATGAGATTGTGAATCAGAAGGTCCCATTTCTTATTCCTGATGTTGTCTTAGGCTATAGAGTCTTGTGCAAATCATGTTAAAGACTGTTGTATCTCTGGCTTTTGTGAGAAGATAGATCTGTGGAAGAGGCAGGCTTTTGTTAAAGAAGGGTTGAAAAAAATAAACTGGGCTTTTATTTGTGTAAGTGCTCATTATGCTGGTGAAGGGCTTGATATTTGATCCTAAATACCATGAACTTCAGGATTGTTGTGGAGATTCCTTAATCATTATGTGGCTACAATAATTGTGATACCTGTGACATTTCTTTTTCTGAAAGTTTTAAAGGAAGTAATGTTTCAGGAAAGATTGTTGTTAAGCTTTGAAAAAGAGTACTCCCTACCCATAATCAGGCTGTATAAAACTTGTTGCTGGTGTCCAAAATATTCTGTCAGGGTTTTTATCTCAGGTTCAACGTGTAGTGAAATTCTAGACCGGGATATGTGCATCATGTTAACTGAGCAGATCAAAATGGAGTTCTTTCTTCTGCCAAACTGGAGACCTTTGCTTCTGCAGCTCCTGTGAGAGAAACATGCATCAGCCCCAACAGGCACATTCATTGTCTGTTGGTGTGTGCATGTGCAACTGATGGCAAAACTGAGACGTCAGTCCCAGAAACAGAACACGTTTTTTATGGATAAGGTGGGAGACTGGGTGTTGACTGCCCACTCTGTCGATTGTACATATGCAAATCTGAGTTGGAGAATAATGTTTGGTCTGGGGAATTTTGCTTGAATTTAACACCCAAATATGGCATCAGGGAAGCATACTGAGAGGAAATTTTTTATTAGACATATGTTCTGCGTGTGTGCTTGTGCATATGCATTCTGTGGTGGTGTTATATATGATTTTATATATTAGCTAGATGTGGATGAAAAGAATGCTTTCTTAAAGGTTTAATTTCTGGGGTGTTGAGAGAGAAAGAATGGATCAATTTACAGAAAGAACATGCACTAACAGCAAATCAAACTGACAGTTAAAAACCCTATAAAATTTCTAGCACATTAGGAAAGCATTATGTATCTCATTACATTCAGGCTATAGGAACAGAGCAAAGAAAAGATGGCTAATTACACATGCTCAAAGACAGCACTTTGTGCAGACTGGATAGGATCATGAAATTAATCAAGTATACATGTTGAATTAGCCTTCAAAGGTCAGAGAAAAATAAGCAGGACATGTGTGAAACTGATCTTCCCCCAAAAGCAAGTACACTCTACAAATTAATGTCTGCATCAAGACACTTTGTCAGCAGTTGACAAGACTTTCACACATGCTCCTGTCTCCCTAGGTGTATTAAATCTCCCTTTTTCAGAAAGAACTTATGAAGTAGGGAAAGAAGCATGTGATCTCTTACAAAGGATGTTTGGAAGTCAACCAAAGAGACCTTGTTATGAGTCTTTTTGATAAAATGTTCAATCCTCTCCCCCATGCCCTGCCTATTAAGAAAACGACATGATAGGAAACTTGGCAGAATATTGAATCTGAACGTGTGTGAGACTCCAACACCCCCAACAGCTAAACTACCTCTGCTGCTGAGAAGCCAGAAAAAGTCTCTCCTCCGTTTGTATCTATGGGGAGCTTAAAAAAGTTTTTAGTCTTACGTGCTTTATTGCTTTTGTCACTGACTCAGAAAGTGTTTGCTGCCTTAATTTGATTACAAAGACAAAGGGAAGTTTTTTTTAACTTCTCAAATTATATATCTTGCACATATAATTTTACATCTTTTCTCAAAAGATCCTCTGCTAATGCAAAAGACCTCTATTTTGTCACAAAGTGAGCTTTGCAAAAGTCAAGTTACTATAACAACCAAGTACACCTTTTCAATCAGAAACCATGCTCTTATGCTGGTGCTCTTCTTTATTTTAGAATTGTAGAATCATTTAGGTTGGAAAGGACTTTTAAGGCCATTGAGTCAAATCATTATCCTAACATTGCAAAATCCACTATGTTTGTAAAAATGCTACATCTACATGTCATTGAAATACATCCACTCCACCATTTCCCTGGGCAGCCTGTTCCAAAAGGCTGGATAACATAGAGAGATACCCTCACAGATGAACACCAGGTTTACATAGACTTAAAAAGTTTCACAGTTTGTACATGTATTGGAGAGACATGCAACATTATGCAGGCATATTCCTTTTCTCATCTCTACAACTAATCTGGACATGAAGGCAAGAATTGAAGAAGAAATTTTCTTTAATTGTTTCTGTACCAAAATGCCTATATTCTTTTTAATATGACCCTTCTGAAAAGCCCGTGGAGAATATTAAGTAGGCTCATCATTGGATGAACTGTATTATTTACCTTTGTGGCTAGGATCCCACTGTACCTCTCCTTTCCCTTTCTGTGCTGTGGCTTCTTGAAGCTGCTGGCAGCTGATGGAAGAAGAGCAATCTTCAGACAACTTTATATATATAACTGAAAATTTTCAAAACAGAGGCATGGGTGAAATTGTGTAAATTATCTTCTCCCCACTTTCCTCACAAATTGCTCTCTAAAGTCCTTAAAAGTACTAAGAATTGGACCATCTAACAGAAATAAGGAGACACAGCATAGTACGATTTAGTTTATGACCTATCTGTTTGCTAAGCACAGTTACCTTTTTAACTTTATAATTCGCTGTCTGAAAAAATACCAATAGTCTTAGAATTACATTGTCAAAGATGGAAAAGTAGCACAGATGAATACACACAAAAAGCCACAGCATGCAACTCAGCCTTGACCCTCTCCAATTCCATCTGTTCTCTCCAAGTAAATTATTACAGTGTGGGCTCTCTACTTAAAGTGCTGCTGCTTGTGAAAGAAAACAAGCTGGGGTAAGCTATTAAGAAAATAGTGCTATTTTGGCTTTTAGGATTAAGCAGGGAAAAAATAACTTCATTTAAGCTACTCAGAGATTTTTAAACCTGGAATTGGTCTTCCCTGGTGTCTATTAAATGAATAAGCCCCCAACCTTTCTCCAGAAATCTGTCAGAACTTCAGAAGAAAAGGTTTTGATGTATGCCATAATGGTTAGTTTGGAAGTGGTTGAAGGCAGCAGGAGTGAAAATACTGGGGAAAAAGTCTGTCCTCCAGGGCTGGAGTGTACTGGAGAGAACCTGCTGCAAACAACCATTGTGGTACAGGAACTTTTCCATGTCTCCTAAAGTGCAGATTGACACCTGAGAAGAAAAAGTGCCTTTATATGTGCATTACAACATTTTGGATGAGCTATTCCATGTTGCTGTGTGTACCTTTGTCAAGCTGGACTGCAACCTTCCTTTATAGATGTGAGCATGGGATTTGGAGGATGAGATGACAGGTGAAAGAATGAAGAGTTGGAAAAGGATGGCTGTGATCTTCTTGCTCTGGGGCACTGCTAGAGGTCTGAAAGAAAAGCCTGCTGCCAGTGGTTGGTCAAGCGAGAGCACACTTACAAATGTGCTCTGCAAAACAGAAACAGCACATCTGGCAGCATTTAAGATTTTAGGTCTGTGAAGACATTGCATTTTTCTGATTACTGCACAGAAAAGAAAGAAGGACAAGTCCTCATACTGAGTGGACAAAGGAGGTGGGATTAAAAAGGGAGTATCAGAAGTACTTTTTTCATGTTTACTGAAGGTAAAATATGGAAATCCAGTTGAGATTCTTGCCTGTAATAATGCAGAAAAAGAGAAAGAGAAGAGCTAATAGAACATATTCATTCAAGATTACTGATACCAACAAGACTGTAATAAGCTTTGTAATGAAAATGAAGAAGTAGTAGAAGTCCTTGATAACGTGCAGGATCCACATATGATGCTCCCTACAGAATAGCAGTCAGACACCAATGCTACTTTGAGAAAGGCATTGTGATTCTCAGTTTTGTTGGGACATACAGAAGGGAAAGGGCTTGCTTCTCTGCAATGGATGTGGAAGTCTGTGCTCTTCAGATCACCCCTACTCCAGAAAGATAATTCAAATTGGAAAAGATAGGAAGGAAGGTTACTAGAGTAACTTAGAAAATGGAGATCCTTATCATGCAAACAGAGATTAATGGGATATGCTTTCTTTAGATTAGCAGCATTAGGATAAGCAGGGATGGGTGCCATCCACACACACATGTTAAGAGAGTAAACACTACAGAAGGATAAAAAACACATTAAGACAAAGAATGATGATGAAAACATGAACAAAAGATTTATGCTATCTGTTAATGGGAAAAATTTGAAAATTAGAATAAAAGTTTTCAACTGTCAGGGCAATGTGGAAAACCCCTCCTTTAAGATTTTGAAAAAGGAATTTGATAGGTTTATGAGAGGAATTATTTGACACTTTGTTAATGATTTAGAATGCTGTCCCTGACGGACCAGACTTGCCTGCCTAATGGCATGTTCCTGGAGTGGATAGGTGTGTATGTTATCAAGCTGAAATCTCTGCCCTCCTTACATTACTTTGGAAGCATAATTGACTGACTAATTAGTGCCAAGGGAAATCATTTGTATGACCACTGACATCTGTTTACAGGTGAGCTTCCACAAAATCTTGTTAAGCCTTGGAGAAAAGCTGGCAAATAACAAGAGGAGATCAAAAGTACAGAAAAAAAATTAAAGGATCAAATGAGACAAGCAAGTAATGGAAAACAAGTAAAAGTTCTTAAGATAGAAATTTAATGGTAGGAGACAGAGAATCTGAGAATTCAGAAGTCTTATTCTTGAGCTTGTGTGCTGGGGAAAGTGATGGAGTGAGTAAGGCCACTCCTTAAGAGTCCACACAATGAGAAATAGGAAAACTTTATGAACTGTGGCTACTACTACCCCAGGAAGAAAAAAGCAGGACAGCACAGAAAGGATTGATGATGATGTGAGTGTGAGCCTAAAGCTGTGCTCAAACTGAAACTTCCTGTGTATAAGAGCTCGTGGATGACAAATTGTGCTCAGGTGAAAACTGAGTGAGTTTTATGGTGTAGGTGGAGAGGAAACCCCAGACTGGGCTATTTTCTTCATAAGGGCTGAGCTGCTGCATGGAGTTTTCTTGACTAAAGTTGACTTCAGAATCTGTCTTTGCAGTGACAGCAGGTGACTAATGTTGAGTTGGTGAACTGGTCACACAAGTCCTCCCTAGAAGGGACTAAGTTGTATTTGGCACAAGAAGACTGTGCTGGTGAGTAGTCAGGGAATAATGCTATCATTCCCTCTGAGATACACGTGTCCTGTCCTGTCCAGTAGATTCCACTGCTCTGGAAGGAAAGCATTTAGATGCTAGTAGCATATACAAGATGCCGGCAAGAAAAGCTGCTGGGTATCTTGCCAAGATAACCCAGTACATTAAAAGATCCCCAGCTGAACGTGATCAACATCTATTGTGTGTATTGCCAAGACCTCAATATGTTGAAATGAAGATAAAATGTTTCCAGGGAAAGACATTATTGATGGATGGTACCAGCAGCTGGAAATAACTATCTGAGTACTAGAGACAGCCATGTGGAGGAAGAAAGACACTGGTGTGAGCTTCTTGCACTTTCGTCAGGAATATGCCAGTGGTCCACAAAAGTACTGAATAGGGTGTGTTACAACAGGCAGTTGGAAGATTCACCTTGCAATCATGAATAGACCTGAAAAAGTAAGCAGGAGAGGAGTTTGTAGTGTAGGATTAGCTGTGGGTACAGTGTGGGATTTATTTTAAAGGGGTGAATGTGAATTTCAGTGGGGTTAGGAGTTGTGTTCATTAGGTGCATTAGAGTTTAGTATGCTGCAAACTTCTAAAAATTTGGTGTTACTCAAACTATTAATTTATTTCTCTCTTTGCCCAAGAATTTAGTTTGATGGCTGCATTGAAAAAACATCCACTTTGTGCGCAAATTTGAGCTTGGAGAATACTTTGGTAGGGCCTGAGATCAGGCAGCTGAAAAAGTTAGAAGTGAGACAATCTTGAGAAACTTTATATGGGAGATTTCTGAACTCTCATATTGAATGGAGTGAGATAGGGTATAAATAACTCAGATGCAACTTGGTTAGATACTGTACACATTAGAGCTAGTCTGAGATGAATTCTTTATACAGGAGCATCAGATTTCTAAGAAATTCTTTCCTACTTATAGGAATGAAATGGAAAATACAGGGATTTTTGGAATTGATTGACATCTTCATGGTACAATTCTGCAAATCTGGCTGAATATTTTGGTCTTCACATGACAGTAGATCTCTTCTGAAAATCCATCTTTAAATATGTGTTTCAAAGATACAGAGGCTATAGCTCTTGTAAACAAACTTATCCAGTGCCTGATCTTTTGCTATGGAAGCCTCACAGACTCAGGAGTTTGCAAACTCTAGGGTCTCACAGACTCCAGAATGAGGTGGCAGTATGCAATGTCCCTGGAGGGTATGGCGTGTGTGACAAAGTGTGCTTGGGGAGCCTTGCAGAGCTTGTGTGTGGGCAAAAGACAATTATTGCCCAGTGCCTGTGAACCTTCACAGACTCTCCATAATGCACTGACAGGGATGTAGCCCCAGAGGCTAAACTTGGACTTGCTGATGCAGTTTTGGTTCAGTTCTTGCACTTTAAAACTCAAAATTATGGTCTAACCCAAAACAAAATAAAAAATTCAAGATTACAGCCCTATATACAGCTGTGGGAGAAGAAAACCCAGAAAGCTTTGATAAATATATTAGATGCTTAATTGTTCAATTTAGTGCTTGGTTGGTAACAAAATCAGACACATATGGTAATGAGGCTCTTTTTTTACTATTATAAGACACTTTGGGATATTTTGAATATGCAGTGTGCAATGGTATATTAAACCAAATTGTAGTTCTGTATTTGACAATTTGGCTTTGTTAGCATAATACAATTTGTCTTTATTGTAGCAGTAAAGGAGGAAACATGTTGCAGTAAAGGAGGAAACATGTTGATAATAATTTGCTTTCATTATCCATTTATATTGCTTCTTCCTACTCAATATTTTATTTTTAAAGAAAAACAGAGAAACTTTACAACTGAAGGAACTGACTGAAGGGAAAAAAAAAAGAAGAAAAGAAATCCCAGTCTGATTAGTTCTGTTTTCAATAATATTTAGTAAGGAGTTTGTTGAAATAAAAACACAACTATAATATCCATCAACTCTTACATATTCCAAATATGTTTACAGGAAAGACTAAATATTATATTTTAAAATCAGCATGATAGTAAAACGTTATTGCACTTGTGATTCTCTCAGGATATAAGAGGGAGATGGTTTGGAAGAAATTATATCTTTTATTAGGTCAACTGGTATAACTGAAAAAAAAAAAAAAGAGGAGAAGCATATGAGATCTGTTTGGTTTTTTTCTACCTGTCTGATAAAAGGTACTGTTTCATCCTTCAAATATTTCCTCTTTTAGACATCTCCATGCAAAATCTTGCTAAAGTACCATTTGCATCTTGCTAAGGTATTATTTGCATATCATGTCCCTTAGTCTTTTCCATTACATTCAGCTAACCCTAGATCCGTTAATTTTCTTTCAGAGCCCAATCCTTATGCACCTGGACTTTTGCCATCTGCATGGGTGGCCATGGACAGCTCTGCCACTCCCTTTCTGCTGACGATGCCTAGTCTTGCTTTTCTCACAATCAGCTTTCTCTTATTTTCCCCCAGTGTCAGCCTCAGCAAAAAAAAAAAAAAAAAAAAAAAAAAATCCCATTTCTGTAGGTGATCTGCTGACTTTCTCTGTGTTTTGTCTCTAATCTGAAGGTGGAAGACACAGTGAAATGTCTTTTTGGTTACCTAGACTTACACCCCAAGTGCACATTGCACTCCTACTGTGGGCTTGCTGTCCCCCATTGGAGTACTTGTCAGGGCACAGGCTCCTGCTGAATCTGTGTCTGGGAGATACCTGTGTTGTGGTGTGGTCCATATTTAATGTGTCTGATGGTGGGTCCTACCTACCTGCAAGGAAGGAGTAACTGCTAGCGTGACTTAAAATCTGTGGCTGTTCATCCTCTGCATCCTACAAAAGGAGACATTATCTGCATTTTGATATCCTACATTAACCAGCCTTAAAAATTCCCATCTCATGGCTTTGAGTTGCTCTTTTTGCAATGTAGGCATAGTCTGTTCCAGCTCTTAGCTCTGGTCAGTCATTAAATAAGATAGCGTTATTCAGCTAATTAAAAAAAAGTCTAGCAGAAGAGTGGAGTGTAGACTTCTGCAGGATGTACAATTAACCTTAAATGAGTGAGGAAGGGAAACATCAAATTAACAACCCAGCTGCCATTATTCTGTTGCCATGCTTGGCTTTCCTCTCCATGTTAATCGGACAGATTGTTAGATGATTTGAGAAGTTTATCTGACTTGCCGTATCAGCACAAAGCAGAATCCCACCGAGGAGGAGATCACACAGTGTTTCCAAAAGCATCTGAAGAAATTTATAGCTTGTGAATTACAAAAGCAGCCCTAATTAGTCCCGAGAGGCAGTTGCATAAGAAAAGCTGAAAAGACTGCCTCGTCATATTTGCTGCCTTCTCCTGATTTTCATAGAAGATTCTGATAATGAATGTTTACTAACAACTGGGGCTCAGAGACTCCTTGGCTAATAACAGTCCTGAGTAAACAGCATCCTGTATTTGCAGTCCCACAAAGATAGGTCGGATACAGGTGCTTCTTCCACGTGTCAATATTGCCACAGGAGCACAGAGGTTTCAGCTGGAAGATTCTGTAGCCACCTGGGAAATGCCTGAAGGAAAATAAATGTCCTGACAGCCTAGCAGTAGCCAAACCACTTGACAATGTGTCATTCTTCAGTATTTCTTTTCTTTTTTTTCTTTTTTTTTTTTTTGAGGTGTAGGTTTTTTTCTAAGCTCTGGAGGTAAGAATTCTACTTGGTGCTTTTCTAATGGGATATATTGCTACATTATGGTAGTCAAAGAAGTTTTGCTGTGGTATCAGTGGTTGAAGGAGGTCTGGAGCAGGGATATGGGTGAAGGCAAACCATAACTCTTGAACACTTTCTAGGTCTTACCATTCCTTACCATTCCCTGTCCCATTCTCAGATTTTGTAATGATGCAAAGCAGCTGCCTAGAAAACTTTAAGGAGCCTGAATTTAGAAATTCTCCTTGTGTGGAATCAATTGTATAGTGATTTAGGTGAGTCCCATTGAGAAATGGCAGTCTGAGAACTCCCTAATCTGTGGCAAAGTTATGAATTTCAGTCTAGTAACAATTTTCTTGCTATCTGCTTCAAAAGCAAATGTGAACTCATGAGGTGGCTGCCTTAGGCTTTGCAGACCTGGATGCCTTGAGTTACCAGTCATTAGGAACAGTTTTATTTGCTATTTACCTAAAATCCCTCAGGTCAACATGCATAACTCAGTGACACCATGAATCAACAGGTTTGACATTATATGAGATATAAGAAGTTTTCTTCTTAATCCCATAATTTACAGTTATCATCAAAATTTTGATATCTTTAATTTGTAATATTGAGGAAGAAGTTTCTGAGAATAGTTTTTCTGAAGTAAATAATTTCAAATATGAAAACCCACAGTTAGGCATTGTGTATGAGTACTCAATTTTTCACTAGCAATGAAGAAAACAAAGTGACTAGGGAAATCAATGGGAATTGCTGGAAGTTCTGTATTTTTTTTTTAAATTGGGTTGTTTATTTGGTTACTTTTATACGGATTTATGTGCTTGTCATTAAGCACCCAAGTACAAAACTCTTGGCCTCGGGTAGTTTGTGATTTCTCTTCTATTTATCTTGATTAGAGGAAGATTGCAAATCCCTTACAGGAAAGCAAAGAAAATGTTAATTCTCTTCACTACTGAAAAAGAAATATTTGAATTAACACCTGATGATTAAAGAGTTTTATTAGTTTTAAAGGTGAAACAGTACCTCAGAGGTTCAGGGGAGAAAAGTAGGGAAAGATAAAGAAAAGATATGCACAGTAGGAAGAGAAATCTGAAAACTGTAAAATGAGAATAACAAGAGTATTTCTCATTTAAGGTTTATGTTTGATCATGAATTAAAGGCTTTGGAGCCAAAAGAATCTGCCTTTTTTTTTTTTTTTTTTGACTGTTAGTTAGTTTTATTTTTAATTGTAAATTCAATGACAGGATTCCTGATCAGCATTCGGGTGTAGTATTTAAAAAGACGAATTGGGTTTTCTGAAAAGATGTGTGCACAACTAGAATACTTCCTGTTTCTCAGTCATGGTCTTTGTTGTGTAAAGTGGTCTCTGTTTGACTGAAGCACAGAACAGGGACACCTGTGAGATCACATTCCTAAGGTGTGCTGAATGCCATTGAAACTCACTGACTCCCTGAGTCAGCACCTCATGCAAACACGCCTCAAAAGATCAAAAAGCTGCAGGTAAGTAAGAATTAATTTAAAAACTTGCACTCTGCTGCACCAATAGATTTACTTGATAGGATGACTCTCTATGCTGTACATTTCTTTAAATACAGATAACAGCAGTATCTTTGCTCTTACTCTAATAGAGGATAAGTGGTACTTTTGCAGTGGTGTTTGTCCATTAAATGCTCAGCAAAGGTGATGTATTTTGCCACTGTGTGAAGTTGTTACAACAATGTAGTCCTCAGGCATTAATTCTGCAGTCTTATGTGCTAAAAAGCATATTTTCTAGGCCATTAAATAAAATATGTAAAACATTGAATGGCTTTGAATATCTGATTAAAAGCCATTCAGCCCCAAATTCCACTGACAGTGAAATGCCATCCTAACATCCCTCTGTCAGATTAAAACGCGACTACTCTGAGTCTGCCCATGCTGTGCTGAGAGAATTGCAGCAGGATCTGTTTGATCACTGAAGCAAGAGAGAAAGGACCATGATAAAATCTTGCTCTCTGTCTGATCCCAGAAACCATATTGGCTAATTGACCAGGTCTGCAGTCCTAGTAAGAGAGAATTATATCAGAAGTTATGGAGAGGAATGACCCTTCAGATAGACCCTGTGATTTTGGTGTACTTGCTTCTGCCAACAGGCTGCCTGACTGGCACTTGTCAGGTGATGACCTTGCAGAAGATGAAACAAAAAAAGCAATGCTGGTAGGAAAAGAAAAAAATTGTTAAGAGAGATTGCTAGAACCCTAGATGTTAAGAATTTTAGACTTTCTGAGTTAAAAGGCACAGACCCTCAACAGAACACTACATTTGACCTGAAGTTGTAGAGAAGGCTTCCAAAATTGATTGATAGCTCTAGGATTATAGATATGTAGTTTGAATAGAAGTGTGTAATATCACATGGTAGAAAGCTTGGAGTTTAAGGTTTTAGAATATAGTAACATATATAAGACAAGATAAAAGTTTTAGAGCAGTAGCTAGTCCTTCTTCTTCACCTTCTTCTTCAGAGGTTTAGGTGGTATTGTGTAATTAGACAGAAAAGTCTGCATTGTGGGACACAGGTGATTAGTTATTAAATTAAAAGTAAAAACAATTTAAGTGTAATTTCTTAATTAGATCGTTTTTCTCTGAAAGACCTTATAGAGATAGATATGGAGCCATTTTGTAGCTTGTTAGTGAAATGCTATAGAACTCAAGCCTTGTAAGACTGTAATATAAATAAGAACTAATAAACATCTGAGTCCAAACAAAAAATACCATCTCTGTGCACTTAATCCCAACCCTGACCAAAGCAAAAAAAGAAGATAAAAATTGACAAGAGATGATATTTTGAAGTGCCTTGAGAGCTCCACAGTAGGACTTAAAGGACTTCCTCTTTCCAGCCTGTTAGCAAATAAGTAATTGCTGAGAGTCAGTCAAATGATGAATTGAGACAATGGTTATCTACAAAAGGCTTATTTACTGTACCTTTTATCTTTGAGGCTGTGATATTTCTGAGAGAATCTGCAGATGGCTGCCATTTACCTAGACAGATGAACTCATGTACAGGAAAAGGAGAGGCAGAGACACCCAGGCTGACATTTCTACTGTGTGGTTTGAAGGTACAGTGTAAAGCCCAGGGTCTCTGCTGTCCTTGGGGTGCTCATCTGCAAAGGTGGGTAAAAGGCTAAATGGATCTAGAGGAAAAATGACTGCAAAGGACAGATAAGGACTATGCTCCTATGGATCCATTTCTATGCAGAGATGAAAAGAGGATGAATGCCAGAGGACTGCTGACATACCATGTCATGACAGCCACCTTTGAAGGTGAGATTAATTGGCAGCAGACCTTCTTTGAAGGGATCTTGGTGGCTGGGTATGAATCAGGAGCATGTGGATGGCAGTCTGGATGTCTGTTGGCAGCTCTTGCCTGCATGTGCCCTCTGTGGGGCACAGCTGAGTGCAAAACAGGCCTTTCTCAGGCAAAGATGGAGAAAGAGCATTCAGAGAGATCAATGAAGGGAGCTGGGGAACCTAAGGAACGGGTAGGAAAAGGATGGAGGGACAGGTGATGAAGAGGGGTTGAGAAGGGAGGTAGGAGCAGTGCTAACTTAATATACAGGCAGTCTATAGACTTGAAAATGAGAGATAGGCAAGAGATTTATAATAATTTAATTGAGGGAATGACAGTGATAATCCAGGAGACCTGGCAGGTACCAAATAGAATGAACAGAGCGAGGGGAAAATGTTTATGATAAACAACAGCACCCAAATGCGTCCTAAATTTGAGGGAGATGCACAAGAACAAAATGTTTGCAGTAACTTATCTGAATCATTAGCAATGTTCTGCCAGGTCATTACTGCACTGTCCAGAACTCTGAGTCCTTTATTGTTTCTCCATTCAGTCTTTTCCTTTTCATTTACTAGCAGTTTTTGGCCTGCTCGTGCAGGTTTTGTTCAAGTAGATTTCTCTTTCAGTCTCAAATTAGTGAGAGTTTCACCTAAGTAATGCCTGAAGTGTTTGGTTCTTCAAGCTATTATTTCAGTATTGTAAAGCCATTATTCATCAGCAGTCAATTTGTGTGTGTACCTGATGTGCTCTACCTGAATTTAAAAAAGACACTGCAAGAAACTGTTAGACAAAGCTTGGAGCACTGTCCATGAGCAGTTCTAAGAATAATTTTTACTGATGAACAAAGTACAATTAATTTTAAATTAATTTCTAATGTTTATAAAAATTGTAATGTCAGTCGGGGAGTTGTGCTCAATTGAGCACAAATAGGTTTGTTTTGGTTTTTTTAGTAGTTTCACAGTGATGGAAAATTCAAAAATAAGTACTTTAAATTCTGAACAGGTATATTCAAACTTTTTCTATGATAAAAGGTATAAATGCTGAAGACATCTGAAGTGACTTTTGGTGAGTTTCTACAAAAACCCGAACATTTTTGAACTCTTTATCATTGTGATGCGAAGGAAGTTTCCCTTTGCTTTGCTTTGCTTTGCTCTGCTCTTGGATGTCTACATTTCTGCTGCCCTTAGCATGTGAAGTTCTCCTCATGACTGTGTCCTTTGCTGAACTTTTCAACTGTGCCACTGGCATCAAAATACACTTTACTTTTTCCTCTGACTGTCTGCCAGCAAATATCCTTCTATGCTCACCTGATATCAAGGAGGTGAATATCTCTCCATGGGTTGCATAGTTCATCGCAGAGTCTCTCTAATTTAGAATGCATTTTTACTTTTAGCTTCTTTGTTTTATGATGACTTTGGCATTTTTTTCTTCACATTTTCCCAACTTTTTTTGTAGCTGTGTTAATTTACCTTAAACCCGTGTTAAATTTCCTCTACCTTTTCTGTACTTGTTTTAGAAATTTGAAAAAGCCCTGTGATGTTACCTGTGCTGTGTGATTGGCAAGAACATTCTTGCAACCAATTTTTTTGAAAAACAACTGAAGACTATTTTTTTACTTTAGATTCATGTTCTTCAAGGGAAGTGCAGCTGCATTCTGGCTCAGAAGCTCATTTCTAGGAGCAGAGACTTTAATGTTTACTCATTTATTTATTTTCATTGTTTGGTACCATCTGGAGGTGACTTATTTTGTGGGAAAAGAAAAATGAATCAAACTTTGCTACGACAGAGGACCTCAGGAACTTCAATTACTATCCAAAATATTTTGAGAGCTAATAAAAGCAGACAACATGCCATTTCCTGATGATGTCTCTCCTCTTCACGCATTCTTTCAGAGCTAATCTAGCGCTCTGAGAAAGGGGTCTTGTGTTTGATAAAAGGAGTCCTTCATTGTCACAAGCCTTAGCGTACTGCTTTGGTACACGTGCCCCTGAAACACATTTCATGCCTCATCTGTTACCTAAATGAGATGTGAAAGCATTTCACACCTCGTTTACATTTGCGCAGTTTTACGGGAGCGGCGTCCATGCAGTTCCACTGAAAGTAGCGAAATGAGGTCACCAACCCCCTTCTCTCTCCTTGTATTGCATCCACACGGCCTGATCCTTTCAGTTCACTAAACTGGAAATGAATATCTATTTTTCTGAAGAAAGTTACTGCCAAAAGCCAGCATCCTCCAGCGTGTGGCAGTCATTGGCATTTTACAGAGATGTAAGCTGTCCACGCCGAAAATAAAAATGTAAGCTATGCATTTACATGAGATATCTGAACCCAGAGTGATTTCTCCTGCACTGAGCAGAATATAATCAAGGTGAATAAACAGGAAAATTGACTAAACTGATACGAGAATAACACCACAAAAAAGGCAATAAGAAATCCGTGCACCTCTGCTACCCCCTCCTTGGCTGAGTTTGCAGCAGAAAACTGCCAAGAGTGTGTCCAAGGTGTCAAGGGCAGCTGAAAGTCAGGGCAGATCCATGGCTCTGGCAATCCTAGGTGCTACTCCAGATCAATTTCTAGAGAACTGCAGGGATTTTGACTCCAATGCCTGGGTCTTTGCTGCCTTATATGGTGCTTTTGCACCAGCAGAGACAAGTACAAATTTCTTATTTTTTAAAAAGAAATTGTTATTTTTGAACCTTTTTGTAAAGAGCTATGTAACAGAGGACAGTGAATGTCCAAGAATGTAGTGATACAAATTCAGCCACGTCTTTCATCAGCTGAGCTCCCAGTGTTGAAAATAGTGGAAATAGAAAGCTTACAAGGTGCCCGCACTGTTTGTCACCTTGCTGTTTCAGAAGACACAAACTGAAAATACTAACTTTGTTTGCCAGGGAACCCTTGCTTTTCTTCTAGTGCTCTATGTTTTTTTATGTGATCAGGGCGCTTTGGCTGGACTTCAGCTCACATAATTCTGAGAGTATGAAATAACCATTTACGTCTGAGCAGTCAGACTTGACTGCTGCTGTGAATGGAAAGAGACCACGTTTCAATACCGTGGCTATTCTCATAGGAGAAAATGGGGCATGGTTTAAAGCATGAGAAGAGGTGAGAGCCTTTTACTTCCTGGGTCTACAAAGGAAAACTAAGTGTGTGTACTGATGTAAGCCAAGATGAATCCCTCTCCTTTATATTTTAATGAAAGGAAGACATTAGGATAAAAGAGAAAATTTTCATATATTTCTGAGATGAGGCCATACACAGCTTTTCAGTGTCCTGCCCCACTGATACTAATGGTTCTCATTTCATTTGATATCTACAGGAAAGGCAGATGAGGGATTCCAGTGCATAAACAAAGAAGCAAACAAACCAAAGTTGTCTTGGCTCCCACCTTGTGACAGCAGAAATATTATTGGCCAAGTGGAAAAGGACAAAATCTTTTGAGGAAGAAGTGCTATTTCAAAGCTTTATGAGAGGCATCACAAACATTAAAAATGAATGAACTGGAGATTACAAAATACTGGTTGTTTTTACAAAAATAACGAGAGGGAATGTGGTGGGCCTGGTGGAGATAAGTGAGAATAATGTGCTGAAATGCTTGTCTTACAAGGCTCTGGGGTTAAATCACTACGTGAGCATGAAGATTTAATGATTCAGGTTTCTTTTAAGGGCTGTCCCTTTGGCTCAGTTCTGTCTGGTGCTGTGGCCCCTCAGGCACCACTGGAGGAGGCGCTTGGAGTGGTTCACAGGATCCCTCTCTTTGTGTTCAGCTGTAATGAAACAGGGAAAATAGTTTGGTTTTCTCAGTTATTCAAGCATGTACCTAGAATGGTTTTCTCTCTCTCTGCTCAACCTTTTATGTTTTTCTGTTATTTTGTGCCTGCTTTTTCTGCAGCTTTCAGGCAGGGACAGTTAGTGAGGTGTCTGTCCTGTGCTACAAGGCACTTGCATACATGGATAAACACAGCTCAAAGCAGACTTTCTCTTGTGTGGGCAAGTGTTTTGGCTGCTTCACTGGGGAGCAGAGCCATGCTGACTACATTCCTGATAAAATACCCTCCCCTGATTTTGTAGCTTGCCACACCATTGTGAGGTTCAGAAAAATCCCAGCCCAGTGCTTTTTCTGGCCCCTGTAATGCTAAAAGTGTCAGGTGTATATTTTATTTCCCATTTTTGTTGTATTTTGATTTGCTTTCACTTTGTTCTGGCTGCAGTGTGTTGGAGGATTTAAGGCATGATTCCACCCTCGCTTTTGCTCTGCATGGAAACCTTCCTGAGAAATACCCTGGGAACACGATGCTTCTTCAATTCATATCTGGAAACACTGAAAAGAAGCAGTATACTAATTGATGAGGAAAAATATCTCCAAGGCTAAATTACTATGTGTGGATAGACTGGAAATATTTACAATGAACCCTGCCAGATCTGAGGAATTAGGTGCAGTGCCTACTTTTACAGTGAGAAATTTGACCAACTTTAAAAGTACTAAGGAGATTTATTCACAAACTCCTGGAAATCCGGTATTTGAAGTTGTTTCAGGTCAACATAAATGGGCAAGCAGTTAAATGGGGAAAGTGACATTTTCCCTGGCTTGGCACCAAAGTCCTACTAGTGATCTAAATTGTAAAGCTCAATGTTATGAAAGAACTTCACTGAGCATATTCTTCAGGTTAGTGTAAAGGTCAGAAGTAAGTATCCTTGAAGGGTTCATGTTGATCTGTGGTAAAAAGTTTCTTGGCTTCAGCTCTGCAGTTTCCACTGCTAATCTCAAATCTGCCAGACCTCTGCACCAGTTGCTTGCAAGTGAAGGGGGGTTTGCACAGGAACTCTCCATACTCTATACCTCTGAGCAATAAAAATAATCAGACTTGAGATCTAGTCATATCTGCTGAAAAAAACCCACATGAAGGCCTCTTGGAGCAGTCTTGGACCATCACAGCTCTATCACAGGCTAGGCTGATAGTGCCACAAATGCTAAACTAACAGCTTCTGTGGAGCAGAAGAGAGGGGAGAAAAAAATGGTAAGGCAAAAAATTTGGAAGAGAATTTCTCCTAAGTGGATAACAGGATAAATGAAGAAATGGAGATGTAAAAAAGTTTGAAAAAGATAAGGGGAAGCCCAGTTGCTTAACTAAGGCCAAATAATTCTGATTTTGCCTAGCAAAGCACCGCTTTTCTGTAATAATGACATTTTTTGTGCAAACTTCAGCATTGGAAAGAGTTGTTGTTTCTCAAATGGCTAAAACTGCAGTAAGACCCTTATGTAACATACAGACTTCTGTGGTTGCATCTGATGTGAAACAGAGGACTCCTGACCTCTGACTCACCTGGCTAGTATTCAGTTTCTCCTGCTTAGATTAGCCTTTTCAAAGAAGCTGTTGGCTCCTTGGTTTCGGAAGGGTTTCCTGTTGTTCTGCAAAATGTTAAAGGCATATGGCAGTGCTGCTAGAAAATGTCACAGATTCCATCTATGTTCTACCCTAACACAGGGGCAGAAGTTGTGCTACCTAGGAGGGACATGGGAGCAGAGAGAAAACTTGTAAATACTTGGATACTTGCAAAATTTGGATTCTTTTCCAACCTATCTGGAACTTCATCATCTCACTCTAAGGGTAATGGAGTGAAAAGCTAATGAAAGTCAGGGGCCTGAAGAAATATTTTGTTTTTTTCCATCTGTCCATTTCTCAGCAACTGTGTCTCGTGTAGGCAGATCCCCAACTAAATTGTGAAATGTTGCATCCATTATCGCGGCATTTACTGTTTAGATGAACATCTTAAGCTGCCAGAATATTCAACAGTGGAGCCCTCAGTGAAAATATAGTGTGCTCCATCAAGAACTTGGCTGTTCTTACATGTCAAGTGTTTTTCAGAAAGACAGTGCTTTATTTTTGGCTTTATTTAGAAGAGCATGGAAGTGTCAACAATTTATTCACGGTGTGAGACAAACAGATATTAATAGAATTTTAATGAAGGCCTTTCAACAGGATTTGAAGGTTTTTTTACTGAGTGTTTTGTGTGTTCCTGTTAATATTGGGAGAGTGAAAAATGCAAGCGTCATAGGACAAGTATGGAAACAACTTGCCAAAGACAGCAAGAAAGAAGAAAGTAAGGAGACAATTTCAGCTGGGCAGTGCCAGAGACTCTGTCAAGAGCCAAAGCCAAGACAATTATTTACAGATTTCCTTGCAAATTATCATGTAATAGAGTGGACAGGCTTGGGGACACTTGAAATGCATCTTCACATATTACTCCAAAGTGGAAAGGGCTTTCTTGTTTTGGGTTCATCTTGTGTCTCTCTTCAAAAAGTTACTTCTTATTTCTGCCTTTTTATATATGTATTTCAAAACAGCTGCTACCTGCTAGTACTCCCTTAAAAGCCTATGTTCTTAAATACTCAGAGGCACAGTTTCAGGCCTCCGGCTTCCCATCCTTATACTTCAGTGACCTTAATAATGCCTCTGCCTCCTGAAGTGATAAAGAGGGGGTGTACTTCTGTTGGGCCCTGCTCTCTGAAGTGAAATATTGAAGCTTTCATTTTGTTAGTGAGAAAATCCTCACTATGAACTCTCTCGTCTCTGACCCCGTATTTTGTTACTGTACCATAATCTTTTTGCACTAATGCTAGTGCTAATGCCAACTTTTTGCAGGGAGGGCATGATGTATCTATGGAAGGCAGCTTCCCAAAGACTCAGTGTCCTTCCCTGACAAAAATGATCCTTTCATTAGTGGGCAAGAACATAAAGGTTGGCTGTCACCAAGTGCTTGGTACCAGCCATCTGAATGCAGTAAGGGTGCTTGTAGCTTCTGCTGTATTAGTCCACACATCAGCTTTATAATTATCAATTTCAGTTCCAACACAGCACATTGCTAAAGGGCACAGCTTCAGATGCAATTCATTCCCCAATGAACACTGATAAGTCCATCCCTTCTAAATCCTTCTGCCTTTATATTGTCAGAAATATTGCCTGCTCTTAATGTAGTGCATGGCTCAGTCACATTTCCTTGGCTCTCTGCAGTTAATTTAGACAGTTTGGTGGCTCTCACCTGAAAAGGTGCAAGAATGCTGGGGGTGATGTGGGTGAGTGCTTATTCAGGGTCCCAGAAAAAAGAAACCAGATTGGCAGTAGTGATTTGGTGGGATGTCTAGGTATAGGACTAATTAACTTAAATCTTAGTGTGCATCAAAACAAAGACCTGTAACTGTAGACAAGTTTTTCCTCAGTCCCAGGACAGATTCCTCACATGGAGGCTGCCACCTACACTTGCCCTGTTAGACCTGGGCTTTCAGTATGGAGGCTACAGGAAATCAAAGCCTAAAAACCTTGCTCTTATATAAGGCTTTTAAAGGAGCTGAGTTACAGCTAAATAGTAATTATACTGAAAATAGTTTACTAACCTCTTTAGGAAGCCAACTCCACTCCTAGGTTTAATTCAGAGAAAGGTTTTATTGAAGTCAATAGAAAAAAATTAGGATCCCTCCCTCCAGCATCCAAGGGCCTCAGGGTATGAAGAAATTGCTGCAAAATACTGTGGTGATGTCCTAAAGGGAAAACCCAACACAGCAGCTCCAGTTTGGTTTGCTTTAACAGCTTTTGCTCTTAGGAGCACCTTCCATTTCATGTTTTTAAACTTTTATCTTGGAGGGCAGGGCTAGTTCACTGCTCACATCTAGCAGGAGCTGATGCCAAAAGTACAGTTCAGTTTGATTCCTGACACTGCAAAAGAAAAGAGGAAAAAAGTATTCACTGGTTATGAGGGAGCCTGTGTTTGCAGAAACCCTTCTTCCCTCTCCCTCTCCTATTATTTTTAATTTCACTCTATACAATGGCAGCTTGTTTTGTCAAGATTTCAGCCTGTGAAATAGCTGACTAGTTTTACAGTCTTTTATGCATGCTCACCTGCACCAGGACAACAGAAGCAACAATATATTTCAGCTGCATCTTGGGGGAAATGCATTGCAATCACAAGAGACATCAGACAGATCCCTTTCCCATTAGACTCTGAGAAGGACTCCTGCACCTGCTCATGCTATCAAACACCCTTGGTCCCCTGGCAGTGTGTGAGATGGAGTTTCTTTCCCCCAGTCTTCAGTGCCCCCATCTCCTACCTGCTAGTTCCATTTATTATGCAAGCCTCACGGGTAATTGTCCAGTCTTTTCAGCCTCCTGTGTGCATGACCTTGCCCTTAAGATTTAATTCTGAAGGCACTTAAAAAAAATAATCTATTTTCTCCCCCTGCTTTCCTCCCTTTTATTTATTTTTCTATGCATGTGTCTCATGTGCTGAATATTAAGCAGGAAAACAAAGATGTATATCATCTGGAGCACAGGTGCACCTACCAGGCAGAGAGAGAAAACAAAACAATTCATTTAGAGGGTTTTGATTCACTATTGTCCGCTCATACTTTATTCGACAGCCTGGTATGACACCTTGAGTCCGCCCACGCCTGCATGCAGCTTAGAATGGAGATGTTTTCTTGGCTCCTCCACACTGTAAATTTTTTGCCACAACTCTACTTGAAGTTGCTTGGCACGGGTGCTTTGCTAAGTACACTAAAGTGGGGGAGGATAGGGAGGGGATGAGGGAAGAGTGAAGAGTGAAAAATGAAAAAAACCTAAAAGGAAAAAACATGAAATAAAAAGAGTATCTCAAATATTTATAAATTTATTTATTTCCCAAATTTTCTAGTCTCACTCCTATTGCCTAAAGGCAAAGTTTCCATTCATTTTCCGGGTCTGTGGTGTGTGTTGGACAATCCTTTGTCTAGCAGGACATGAGAGAAGAAATCACCTCTGGGTGACTTTGGCTGGAGGCTTGAGTAGCAAGGACAGAAAAGTAACCTCTCTGTAGAAATCTTTTCTTTTTACTTACCAGCTTAAGTTTTTTGTTTTTAGAGGAACAAGTGGTTAGTCAAGTTCCCCTTTTATTCTGTTCTGGTTAGAGTAGGCAGCAAAAATGACTCTTACATGGCTTAGGAGTGGATCTGCCTCTCCTTGTTTTTCTCTGGCTTGCTGCATATCCTTGTAAGGTCACTTCACTCCATGTGCTTTTTCTTTCCTTTCTTTGTCTCCTAAAACTTTAAGCTCTTCTTGAGTCAAAATGTTGTCTTTGATGTGTTTGTTTTATATCTTCCACACAGGAATTGATGAACTCTGTGGCAGCGGTGGCATGTGGGTGGAATCTGCTCACTCTTGTCTCCCCTGGTAGAGAAGGAGATGGGATATGAATTGTCCTGATAGCCATGTCTGTGGCCTCACCTCATTTTACTGTAAATCCATGGTTGGACTAAGTCCATTTGTTTTACTCTGGAGCTGGATGTAGCAGCACTCCCCACTTCTGGCCCTTTTTAGGGTGCTTTAAACGCACACTGGAGAAATGGAGAGTTGGAAGTGCAGTGACTCCCATGTTATTTCTGCTGTAGCTTTGCCACTGCAGGCTATAGAAAGATGTGTATATAGGGGAAAAAAAGCCAGCATCAGGTTATATGTTTATGGAATATGAGCTAACTGTTACCCCCAGGAGCAAGATCTTGGAGTTTTGACAGATCCTTCAAATCATAAACAAATTTTTTTTTTTAGTGGGAAACCAATTAAAATGTTAGGAATTGCCAAGAAAGGATTAAAGAACAAAGCAGAAAATAACCTTGGTTCACTCCTATCTTTAATACCATATACATTTCTCATCTCCTTGTCTCAGGAAGAATGTAGTGGAACTAAAAAGGATTCATAGGCAAAGGGAGTGAGCAAAGACAATTAAATAAACTAGGACTCTTCAGTCTGGAAAAGACATGGCAAAATCTTGAAAGGCACTGAGTAAAGCCTATAAGAATTGATTGTGTGTTGTTTGTGCCAGTGGGAGAGCTAAAGTGCGTGGAGTGAGGCTCAAGAGAGCAAGGCTCAAACCAAACAAAGAGCAGTGGGGGACTGTGCAGCTCTGCCCCAGAGTTCCAAGGGAAGTGGCACAAATCTGTCCAGTCTGTCAACTGCTGTGGCTTCAAGATGGCTAAAGTATTTCACAACAGTAAAAAAGAAAATGGCCACGGGAGGAGCCTGAGATCTGTGGATCTTGGACAGATTCTGAAGGATCACCTTCCCTGAGGAATGCCAGAAAGAGCACTAGTCGGAGTGAGTAGTGATACCTAACCCTTTTACCAAAATCTTCAAACTAAAGTTCAAGGATATTAAATAGTTATAGGAACTGTTGAAATAAGATATTTCCCTAGAGCCGGAAGAGGAGGCAGTGAGGAATAAAAGACAGAGTGGCACATTAGGACAGGAAAGGAAAACCTGGGAGAGGCTTCTTTGTGTATTAACAAGATGTGTTAACAGAGGTTTTGCCATGCTGCCTGGCAGGACAATGACTCACATGTTTCATAATCTGCTGTGCCAGCCCTGGACGTGGCTCATGGTCATCTCTGAGCCAGGAGAGATGCACCGGTTTGGAAAAGCACTTAATGAAGGGGCTACTAGGGGAAAATCACAACCCATTTGCAAAGAAAGGTAAAAAGCGAAATAAAACTTTGGATTTGGCTGAACTCAAGTTACCAAAAGAAAAGCAGGAAGCTGTTTCCTCTAAAAATAATTAATTCTCTTCAGATGGACATCCTGGCAGTGTTTAAGGCCAGGTTGGATGGGGCTCTGAGTCTAGTGAAAGGTTTCCCTGCCCATGGCAGAGATTGCTGGGACTAGATGATCTTTAAGGTCCCTTAAAACCAAAACCATTCTGTGATTCTTTGATGGCACATGGAGGACTTAAAGAAATTTTCCTAAAATGGTGGGTCAAAAATGGAGGAGTGTGGGGTGCAGACTAGCTACTTTTAGCTAGTCTTTGGTGGGTTAAATGAGAGAAGAACCAAAGAAAAGTCCTTATTGAAAATCATCCTGTGCATGGAAAGAGCATACTTAGTTGATAATGGTGGTGCAGTATAACCCTAAAAGAAATAGCAGAAGCCACAACTCGAGAGAGTAAGAGCTAATCAGGTATTCTGAAGGATAAAGTTCTGGAAAAATTATACTGGGTTAAAATATGCTTGAGCTGTAGAAAGCACCCAGGTAGGAACTGGAAGGAAATAAACAGTGATCATATGTATAGTTTAATTCATAAACAATTCATGGTGACCCACATGACTTATGACCTCTGACCCTGGTCCTTTGTTTGTGGAGATGCAGCCAGTGAGGGTTGAGATAATGATGGATGGGTTGCCATGTTGATTTACGCCTGCAGTTATCAGGTTATTGTGATCCAGTTTCAGTGTGCTTTGGTTGTTTGACAAAGTTTTTCAACAATTCCAGACAAGCAAGATCTGAACTGGCTATATCAGTGCAAAGCTCATCCATCCACATGAGGGCCCTCATGAGGGTGAATGTGTTTATTCTTTAAATTGGATCTGTTCCACTGCATTAAGCATTGAAGAGGGTGTTTGTATTTCAATTTAAAGAAGTTTTATTTCAAGTTCCTTTAGTCTAATACCAAAACAGAGTCTAAAAAAGGAGGAGTTGCATTTTTATCCAGGGAGTCAATAAATAGTGGAAAAAATCCCAAAGGATTCCCAGTTGTGAGATGGCCTTTACACCCTTTAAAGAAATCAAACAATTTGTTCTTGCATATTGAATATTGAATATGTGAGAACTTGCCCTTCTGTACTACTTTCCAAGCATCTGCACATGAGGAATAGAAAAGAGTAATCACATAATTCTGGGTGAAAAGAAGAGCCTATACCTTCCAGTTTCTGTTCTCTGTCTTGATCCCACTGTGCATGGTGGGAAAATTGATGGCTCCAGGCACTTCACCAACTGTGTTTACCAAGCAGTGCTTAACCAGCTTGATAACAATTGCTAATTCTGAGTCAAACAGATTTATCTCAGTAACTCAGTCTTTCTGTGTGCAATAACCTTTCTGCATGAGTTGATTTTCCAAGATGGTTGTTGAAATGAAGTTGGATACCATTTCATTTGTACATCTGCTACTACTGTTTTTATTTACTTGAGCTGCTAAATTTTTGAGCAGCTTACAATACACACAGTGTTTTATTGGGGGTTTGAAGAAAAAATGTTTCATCTATGGAGCTGAGAAGCAGAGAAGAAGAGGGAGCCAGTGAACATTTTCCCAAATTCATAAGGAAGAAATGGAATGATTTGCACAACTTCAGAAGATACATGTGCCAATCCACTGCCACTGCAGAGCATGAATTTTCAGACTGGCCTTCTGAAACCTGCCCAGAGCCATTGTCACTTTCCAGTTTTGAAATCTGCCTGCTTGGAATAGAAGCACATAAATCTCTAATGCTTGTGATGATGCATGCCAAGTGCATTTCAATGGATCTTGCTGTAATGACTGATTTTCACATATCAACCATGGCCTTGGAGAATAACTCTGACACCTAAAAGCATGGTTACCTGGAAAATGCTGGTAGTGGAACGTGCCAGAATTTTGTATTTGTGACATTGGTATAGTCCAATTATGATAGGATTATTTTGGGCATTTAAGCAAGAGAATGGGACAAAATTCTCTTTTGTGAATCTGTTTTACAAGTGATAAATTGGACGTCTGTAGCATAAGTAAACCATATCTATACTAGAAAGCTTCCCAAATGCCCACATGCATCACAAAAATGGTAGACATTCTGTTTGAAGAGAAGTGTTCTTGTTAAAAAAAGATTAGTAGCTGATAAAACATCAGATACAGACTTATTTTAGGTGTTACAAAAGGATTTAGTTTTGAACTGGAATTGTCAGAAGGTACTGCTTTGATGCTGAGCAGTGAAGCATTGTATGACAAAATAGACATGATAAAAGGAATGATTTCTTACTCCAGCAGATTTCTAGCTCTCTAGAAATACCAACCAATGATATCTAGAAACATCATTTGAACTGCTTGAGAACAGCTGGTTAGACCTAGAAAGAACTGAATAGATATAATCCACTTATTTGACTGCTGGAGAGCAAGTCCAGGGAGGAGATATTGATGACAGCAACAAAGATAAGGCAGTGAGGCACAGTGATTTCAAGAAGAGAAGAGTGCTGCTTTTGAAAGTAACCCTTCCCCAGTGACATATGACCAGATGGCCATTACAGGAGCAGAAACAGCTGATAGAATCTTAGGAAATGAACTCAGGCAGAACACATTCTGATTCTTTTGGTAAATGTTGTTGTTCAAAGATGGAGCAAAGTGTTTAGTAGGATCTGTTCTCTGGGCATTAGTGTGGTTCAATGAGTCCATATAGGAACTACACAAGGAAAGAGAGACATGGTATAGACTGCAAGTGCTGCTGAAAATGCCCTCTTGACATGTGGTTGGGATGAGACTGGTGCAGTGAATAAATGGTTGTACCAGAACATTTTCACAGCTTATGGACCATGCCTGGTTGTCAGCACTGTGTGAAGACAAAGAAAACTCTGCAGAACTGGTGTAACTTTTAAAGTTTACCAGGAGATATCAATAAAAACTGCTGAGAGACGCAAAGTAGATCTAAGCCAAACAGTTTTTCAAGAACATAGCAGCAAGACCCACACCTAGTAACTCTTCTTTTTTTTAACAGGTCAATAAAATCAAGTCTAAATAGATCCTTGAACAAAGATTATGAGAAAAATAAGCACATTACAGATAAAAGTTTTCAATGCTCTACAAGTGTTCCTATGTAATGTGCTGACCAAAGAGCACTCAAAATTTAACTCAAACTATCTCAGAAGCAAGAATAAGCAACGTGTGTTTAGTGACTCAGATGATGACTGCACATCAGTTATAACCCACAAAATAATCAAAATATTGATTCCAAGGAGGAGAATGATGTGCACTATCATACCAACAGAGATTCTGAAAAGTAGAATTATCATACTATAAATTTGAGAAACAATTTCTTCAAAGAGTTTTTCAACCATTCCACATGCTTTCATTGACAAAAAGAAAATGTAGAAATTTACATTTCTAACATTTGAAAAATTATTTTTGCTTCTAGTTCCTTAATTGCTGGAGGGATTTAGGTTTGATAATACATATGAAAATGTCATAATACAAAATAGATTTGTCAGCATGTAGGAAGGTACTGCAGCTAAGAATATAATCAAATATACAATGAGCAAAGATGATTATAATTTTGACACCATGACAGAGACATCTGAAAAATAAAATTAAGGAAAAAAGTCTCAGGTGACAATAATAATAAGATTCACTTTTGTGTTTCCTTGACTTTTAGGAGAACTTAGGGTAATCCAGAAAGTTCTCATGGCTTATTGTGAGACATTGATGGTAAGACTGTTACAGGCTGGAACTGGATAAAAGTTTTAGTAAGGTGGAAAGGTATTACTGGCTAGAGTTGAAGTAAAATAGAAATCAGGTAAGACTTTGATCAAAGGAAAAGTATTGTGTTGTGTGACCAGAGTAATTTTATTTTTGAAGTATTGCTAATATTTTGTGAAAATTTTTACTCCTGCTATTAAGTATATCAGCTTTTTTTAAAAAAGAGTTTACAGCTTTACAATGATGATCCAAACTTTTAATGAGAGAATGATATGGGAAGGGTTTCCTCAGGTTTTTCTCTCTCTCTTGTCTCCCTCTCTGCCCCCTGAAGTGATGAAACGCAGAGCAGGAGGCAGCAGCTGAGGCAGCCAGTCGATAGGAAGCCCTTCACACGCCCCTTCTGCTGAAGGCAATTCTTTGTCGCCTTTGATCACAGGGAGGAAGTGGCCAGGAAAAAAGTTGAGTCCTGCCTGCGTGTGGCTGAGGAGGTGGTTTGCAGTGTTCCTACAAGCTCTTTGATTTCCAGGCGCGGTGTCTCCCCATTGTGCCCCCTCTGCTTGGCTGCCCTGGCCTCCCTGGTGGACACCACCTTCATTGCTGCATGCTGGAAATGCTTCACCTTCTTGTCAGAGGCAAACACTAAAATGAATGAACTTGAGATCTGCAGAGGGGCTTGTTCAAATGAAGAGTGAGGGGAGCACGGCTGTGCCCTGCTGGAGGAGCTGGGGCCGGCAGTGCATTGGGATGGAGGGAATGACTGGGGCCCTGCTGGCCTTCCACTGTGGCCAGGCTCAGCAAACAGTGCTGGGCAGTCAGGCTGACTGATGGGCTGAGCTCTCTGCTCTTTTACAGTTGGGGTTTTATGCCTAATTGTGTTCTGGGGTCTTTTCTGCAGTGGTGCAGTGATGTCCTTAAAAGGTGGCTATTTCTAAAGTGAGGGGAGTTGTGGTGCTCTGAAAAAAGAGCCCTGAAGTGAGAGCATAAGGATGTATATCTTTACCTGGATGTATGGTTCTGTTTTGTGGAGCTGCAAGAAATTATTTTTCTTCCTTTCACAGAATCACAGAATTATTTAGGCTGGAAAAGACCTTCAAGACCATTGAGTCCACACTTTGACCAATCACTACCTTATCAACCAGGCCATAGCACTGAATCCGCTCCAGTTGTTTCTTGAACACCTTTAGGGATGTTCAAGAGCATCCACTAGGTGGTCAAATAGTTTACACAAACCCAGGAGACAGGCTGCAACTAGATGATTTAGATGTGGAGCTAGGTTTCAAAAGCTCCAAAATTCAATTATTTTTTCCAGCAGATCTGGGCATAAGTTTCAGTTTATTAGGAAAGTAAAGTTCAGCTGGAAAAACTCCACATGGAGATCCATTTCACAGCTTCAAATGTGGGCAGTGGGAAACAGTTCTGGTGTCAGATTTTGTCTCTCTTTCAGCATAACTGATTTTGTTTTTATTTTAGTTGCTCAAGAGGAAATTTAAAATGCCACTGAACTAGTTGGCACAACAGTGCTGCAGTTTCCAAAGTCTCTTCTGAGTTCATCTGCCAAATGCAATGATGCACTGAACTCCAGGTAAAACACCAGCACATTGTTCCTTATGAAGTTACTTATCACACCATTAAATGTTTGGAGAGAAATACATATGCAGCTGAGTGATTAATGGACAATTGAAAATCGCTTCTCTCAACATATCTTTAAAATTCTAAGAGCATCTTCTTCTTCTTCAGAGTTTTAGGGTCAGGATGAGAAATGAAGGTGTAAACCAAGTGAACACTGTGCTACCCTTTATATGGATAGTTAGACCTGCCTTCTGCCTTTCTGCTTGCAGGCTGAGGTGTGCACCTTCCCTCATTCTCCTCGTGCAAACAGGGGACCTACATAAGAACTTTACTTTCTGAAAGGCCATCACAAAGGAGGACATCTATGTCCCAAACTCCTATACAGTGGTTTCTGGTAGTTTCCTTCTTATGTAAACCTTCTGTCTTATTTATTCTTAAGTTTAATTCTTTGGTGGATCACTTGGGCCAAATCCTTAAGGGGTATAAATCATGCTGATGCCATTAGCAATGCTGACTTCAGCAAAGCTCTTCTGATTTATAGCAGCTGAAGATCTGGACCCCCATTAAAAGCAGAGTTTTCTCAACTCTGAATTCCTGGACATTATTGTATCCTATTGCTTAGGAACAGATATAGCTGAAATAAATTAATAAATGCATAAAGGCAAGAATATTATAGGATGTGGCTCTGTTTCTGTGGAAACCTGATCTTTTTCTTATCCAGTTCTTTTTTTCTCTGTCAGCCAATTTAACCTCTCTATCTGTCTATTAAAACTCCTCCTCATTAAACACAAGGTTGCAGGGTTTTTGCAAGAAAAATGTAGGCAGAGAAATATCAGCTTTTGCATCTGTTTGGTGAATTAAAAAAAAAAAAGCATCTGAACTGTAAGGGAAAAATGTGGAGGAGGGTGAAGGTAGCAGGAAATGTAATCGTATTAAATATAAAAATATGAATCAGTTTGGATAATCAGTCTGTAAATTGGTAGCAACCATGCTACCCATAAAATCTGTATCTTTTTTTTCCTGTATTTGTTCCAGTCTGCATTACATTAAGAGATGCTCTGTCACTTAGGTGTACAACAGGGCACAGCTCAGAGTAGTATGTGATGATATTAGTGATATAATGGTATGTGACCAATAGCATTTAAAAGCAGAATTTGCTGCCTGAATGGCTTGATGGGTTGGTGTTGAAGGGGAAGCTGGATATTATGGCAGTTCTCTGTCTCTTTCTCATTTTCATTTCTGAGTCACTTTCTCAGCCATGGTGACAGGGCTTTCATATGGAGAACTGCCAATAAAGGATTCAATTCTTTTCTGAAATACTCCTGCTAATTAATTTGTACTCTGAAATGCACCTTAATGACAGTGGAGGCTTCCAAGCTCTTCTCGAGTGCTTTCTACCAGGCAAGGTTGATCTTTCTATCAAAATTTTGGACATGGCTTTTGTCCTGTCTGCACTCCTGGTCATATTACAGTGATTTTTTTTTTAATGTGGTGATCTGACACAGCACTGGAAGCAGTGACATTGTTATTCTCTCCCCCTCTGCTTTTTAATAGCTGATGAATGTAGTGTACTTCAGTGGCATGGTGCTGGACTTCCACAGAGGACAGGAGTGCAAGTGCCAAGTGAAGAGATATTACAGAAGATTGCAGAAATGTTCTGCATTTTTGCTACCCATGGCAGCCAGTCTTTTTTAAGCACATCTTGTGTAAATATATTGTTTCAATAAGCTCCAGGCTGTTCCTGATCTCAGTATAGTCTTGGTCTTGTCAAAGCTGTGCTTTCTTTTCTGTAGAGAAGGGTCAAGCAGTTTGACCATAGGTGAGATCAGAGGGCATGAAAGCTCCACAAGGGTGAAAATGTCTTTTTTTTTTTTTTTTTTTTTCCCAAAGGAGCATTAGTCAAGTTTATGTGCTGTATATAAAAATATTCATTGTGATTTTTTAAATGATACTGCTTGTATATCTGAGAGGAAGACTTACACTTCAATGAAAGAAACACTGTCCTTTTTTCCTCTACCTTTCATGCTCCCATCAACTGTAATTTCTCCTTTACTCTGCCCGATTTCAGGGCATTACTTCCAGGGCAGTTTAACCCAGCCATGTCTGAAAATGCATTTAGAAGTGGAGTGAATCAAAAAAAACCTCCTTTCCAGAGCTTCATGCTTGCACTGCCTCCCTTGACAACGAGGAAGAGCAGCAGACTTCTCTTGCACATTGCTGCTGCTGCTCCCTTCCCTTGGCAACATCTCTTTAAGTGTTCCTGAGTGAGCTTGGCTGCCAGGAGGGAGCCAAGGCCAAGCAGAGAGATATGGCCACATTTCTGACTTGCTCAAGGCACAGTTGTGAAAGTGGTTTATCTGCTGTAAAGGTGTTGGTCAGGCCTGTAAGAGAGAACCTCAGATGCTATATAGCCACTTGTCCCTCCCAAAGTATTCAACAGAGCTTTGTGTCAGAGAAGAGAGATGTAAAAACTAACTGAGCATGTTGTGTTCATTCTGGATTTTTTGAGCCACATTGCATGTGCTTTGCAGCCTGGGGGGCTCATTTAAAGCAACCAGGTGGGATTTTCAGAGTCTTCCATCCTATGGCTCAATTGCTAGTCAGTTGTCAGGGTGTGCAGCCCAGAGAAGGAGTTAACATCTGATTATTGAGAGATGGCTCTGCCCAAATTAAGGTGCAAATGACATCATATGCTGAAGTGAAGAGTACAAATTCTATTTAACAGTGAATGTGAGGTAGAGAGATAGAAAAAAATAGAAAGAGTGGAGGGAGAGAGGGAAGGAGAGAGACAATCATCACCCATGGACCCAGTAGCCTCCTGTTAGTCCTTCTTCACCTTGGATTTCTTGGTGTTCTTGGTGGTGGAAGTCCTGGGATTGTTCAATACTTTTCATTATATGTACATTTTTACAAACAAAGGAATGAATGCTTCTTGGCTATACAGTTCTCCTGTTCTGTTGGTTAAATTATTCCCTTGCTTCTAGTACTGTTTAGGCCCATGCTCAGTCTTTCTTTTGAGTGGGTGGGTTGTGAGTTGGTGCCAGACTTTTATCCAGCCTGAACTGACTGCAGCACAGTTGCTGAGTTGGCTTTCCTTATGGAGTGCTCATGTCCATTTTCAGCAATACATTCTTCTTCCCCAGCTTTGTTTACCTCCCTCTAGGGCTGAGATGACACGTGGACAAAAACCTGGGATGATCTCTGTTTGACCAGTGATAAGCATATGAAAAATTGTAATCCCACATAACTTGTCACGGCGGGAACCCTTGCCTGGATGCATTGCCCAGGATGCGCCAGACCTTGCCAAGCCTGGAGCCAGTGCCATTTTTTTGCTCCATTCTGTGCTTCTCTCATGGCAAAATCCTTCTCTGCAACAATGCTTGAGACAGACAACTGCGATATTGAGGTCCTGACGCCATGTAGTGGCCCAAATGGTGTTTTCCAGGGATTTTCCACCAGTTCACATGGGTTGTCCACCAGAGTGTTGAAGATAGTGGAAAGCAGGAGAAAAGACCAAGATAGCAGAAGCAATAAAACAGTCATCATACAGGTATCAACAGCTACCTCAATCATTAAAAATATAAATCCAATTGCAATTATCAACCCCACTCTCATTAGCCACTGCCCCCACCCCGTGAGTCCCAGAGATTGGAGTGTTCTTTAATGTGTGGTGGGTGTGAGGAATTCCACAATGCCGTGCCTGACGGATGTGGACCCAATATGTCCTGAAATTAGATATAGAATTACAGAGTGGGTCTTGATTTTTCATTCCCCTAGAGAGGTATCCCAAACAGATAATGTATAAAGATGCATATTTTCTCAGTCAACCAAATTTCAAGGGGATCTTCAGGCGGTGTAGTCCAACTGATTACTTTTGCCCAATGGAACAAGTGTAAATGGGTTTGTTGAAGAGATGTGTTCACATCTCAAAGGCTTTAAAATAGGGTTCTCTCTCAGCCACATCCACAGAAGAATTTTATAACTAATGTTCCTGTCCCACTGGGTAATGAAAAATTAACTTTTAGTGCACAAAATTCTCATACAAAATACAAAAATGTTGTCATACAAAAGGTTCTGATCTTCAGAGTCATTTGGTTCCCATGGAGATACCAATTCAATCCAATATGTATCACTTCCTCTAATTATGCCTTGGATAAACATGGTGGAAGCAGGGAATGGGATGGAGGAATTCCCATAGGAAATGTCATACATACTCTTGATTAAGAGTCTTTTCTTTACCCATGAAAATATGTCCTCTGGTAATTCCAGGATGCCTTTTCTCTTGCACAAGACTTCTCTTCCAAAAGGAAGAGACACCTTGAGATTTTGCTACAGGAGGGTTCTGTATCACCAGCAAAGTGCCCAATTACAGACTCACAGATAAAAGGGCCAGAGGCAATAATTTATCTTGCCTGAGCTCCTGCATAACACAGAACATAGAATTTCACCCATCGATTCCTGCACCAAGACTGTAATTTGTCTGAGCTAGACAATCTTTTGTGTGTGCTCTGCATTTGTGCTTTATTTCCCGTTGTGGGATTGTCTCGTGTGCTGTGGATGTCCCTCCAGAGGAGAGCAGCTACAATGCCCTGCTCCCTGTGTCTTCAGGTAGTCCTCAGGGCTGTGGGGCTCAGGGTAGGAAGCAGCTCCCTGGGGGTCAGAGGACTGCAGACCTCTGGATTGTGGTGCAGGCATCCAGACAATGCTCTGGGGGCGTGTTGGGGGTGCAAGAGTCCCTGCAGTTGCACAGAGATGGGAAGCCACAGTTGTGGAGGGAGTGGGAATCTACTTGAAGTAGTGTGGTCCAGCAGGAACTAGATTGAGCTGTCAAATGCATGTCACACAACCACTGATTGCCCACCAGGTCATTATAGAGCTTTAGGGGATGTATGAGAACAGCTCAGGGATTTGATTCTTGCTTTTTTTGTTTGCTGTCATTCTACTTCTTATGGTGGAGATTTTTTTATTAAGTGTTTACTTGTTTAGAATTCAAGTATGCGTTCAGATGCACACTATAGTAAAGCAGCTCTGAATATTGAGCTAGTAATTCTACTGAAAGACACATCTAAGATGACAGCTCACACAAATGTCAGAAAACAACAGGTATATTTAACTCAGTAGTCAGTCGGATAAACGGATAAGAAAAATATACCTCTTTAATTTGAGCAAGAGCATACTTCACACCCCTACATCTGGTTTCAGGTCTGTCTTTGCTCCAAATCAAGGTTTTTTATTAAAATGTCTTGCTTCAGCCTTGCTACTAGCCAAAATGGTGATTGCCATATTTTCTGGAATAAAGGAAGGAGCAAGCAAGTGTCCTTTGTTGTCAATTGCTCCCTGCTTTCTTCTGGTGATACCAGCTCTTCCCTGGGAGGGATGTTTGCTCTGGAGAAAATGAGGAGTGAGATCAAGACAAAATATAAGGAGAAAAAAAAAGTGAATTTTAGTTTTGATAAGCAAGGAACTGCTGTGGATATTTCATCTGTCCTGGTGCAGCAGCAGTGCTTCCCTCCAGCCACTCAGACTTGCAAGGATCTTGGTGGAGCCTTAGTGGGTTCAATGCAGGTAGCTGAACCCCTTTGTGCTTAACAAACAGTGCTATGTGCTTGGTAGGATTTCTCCTGCAGTCTAGAGAGCTGTAGGTGTGCTCATTGGGCCAGCATGAGCTTTTAGCAAACTATGGTGTGGCTCAGACTGATAGCAGATGGGATCACAAGGTGCAGGGCTGTAAGACAGAAGGCTGTGAACTGGGTAGCTTTGTTGGAGCTGGACTCTGGGAGGAGATTAGATCACTGTGCTGCTTGCTGAAATGCTGAATAACATTCCTTGTGTCCCTTGTTAAAAGCATTTTCCTAACTGATCCCAAGTCAGAGATGCATTGATAAAGGGAATTGTGGTTAAGAATAAGTCTACATTATATGGTTGAGGCAGAGAACAAGGTAGAATGTGCTATTCTCTGATTTTGCTAACATCTTTTAAATTAACACTGCCTACAAAACAGGCTTGTGTGCTTCTGGCAGTCTGTTCTCTCCACGAAGTCCAGTGCACCTGAGTTCATTTCTTGCCAGCCTCATGAAATACAGGGAATACTTGCCACTGGATCTGTATTAACTCCACATTTTGTTTCTGTTGATGTTATTTGCCAGGTGCTTCATCTTTAAAAGCTATTCTGGCAGGAGGGTTGCCAGCTACCATAACTCTTGGGGGGCTAGTAGCACTTAAGGTATTTTTAAATGTATTTTTTCTTTCTGCACGATGTATCTCTTTGAAGAAGATTATTTTTCAGAAATGACCTCTTCTATTCTAACGGTGCAAAGGAAGTTTGAAAATATGAACCTTAAGGCTGAAACCTACATTTTAAGAAATGCCACATAAAATTTTATCAGACCAGAGGATGTGATCAGTGGCTTCTTAATACTCTGACTGTAACTTTCCCTAGGTAGTCTTTTACTCTTTTCCATGGTAGTCTTCCATTTTGTTGTTGTTGTTGTTTCTATTTTCTTAAACAGTGCCAAAAGAGAGAAAAGAAGAGCACTAACTTTTGGCATCTCCTGAAATATGTTATCAAATTAAAAAAAAGATCAGCACCACAATAGCTAGATTATTGAGAACAGAACTTTAGAGTTTTGTGTTAAGATGTCATTACAATTATTCCAGGCAGAGTTAATTATGTTAGGTTTGCCAAAAATCTAGTGGTTTCAAATGACTGAGAAAACCTTTAATTGACAAATGGAGATGAATGTCTTCTGTCCTTCAGAACCCCCCATTTAGGAGAGAAACTTCTGCCACCCATTTTTGAAATCTCTGCAATAGTTGATAGCTTGGCACTGAATAACTCAATTTTGCTGGCACATATATAAAATCTGTCTCTCCATAGCAACAAGAGATGATAATGGTAAAAGATGCAGCTAAGCCATATATGTGCAGTTTATTCTGTTGCTCCCTATCCAGCTTGCCTTAAGTGACTTTTCCTTTCATAGTCAGTATAAAGCTACCATAGAGACTTTTAGGGAGGAGAAGCACCAAGACACAGTTAAGCTTTACAAAATCGAGATGAATTTAGCAGTTATCCTTCACAAGCATTGCCTTGATTAGTGCAAGAAGGACAATGGGAAAGTGACCATTTCTCTGTGGAAAGCAGTTGGATTTATGTGCCAGGATATATTTATTTGCAGATCTTTCAAAATCCTGATCTTGCTTCTTGCTCCAAAGTTCTTTCTAAGCATCTACTAAATTCACTGGAACTTCTATCTTATTCCCATTTTAACAGGAAGATGTAACTGTGGGCTCTAGTTAAATAGAAGACAAAGGAGATGAATGCAGTATGAAAAGGGAAGGGCAGGATGGCAGCAATAGCTCACTTGCTTTGGCCAGTAATGTGCAAATCTCTTCTTTTTATTCTAAAAATGACAAATGTTTTCTGTAAATCTTAGGAGTTATTTGATGATGTCATACGCTGTTTTCACGAAGTTGCTTTAAAGCTTTCTGCCTGAATGCTTAGTGTTAGGAGGATATACCTCCAGCCTGTGGACCCTATCCAGTTTACAAATCCAGTGGCTTCCTGCCAGTCACAGTCTTTCCCAGATGATCTGCAATGCCTTTCTCTCTTGACTTGCAATAATTCATCCATAATTCAGCATTTCAACAGCTCAGACCTCTGTGTGATTGCACCAAGGCTATGGATCCATTCCCATCAGATCTAGAAAACATAAGGCTTTGCACCATCTCACATCCTAGCAGAGGGCTGGCTACTTTGCAGAAGAACAAGAGATTCTTTATCACAAAGGGCTTCATGTGCACACACAGCAGAGCATCAGTGGGCAGGGCTGGCTGTACCAGGCAGTAAGAGACATCACTGTCAGGAAGGAGGGCAATCATCCCAGCCCACCTACCACGTCTGTGTGTCTCTGTGTATGACTAAAGCACAGTTTTCTTTCCTGCAAAGTCATTCCCAAAAGAGTGGGGTCGTGGCATATGAAGTGCAAGCGTATATTGGCACAAATGTATTTTAAAGGGGACCATATCCCCTCAGCACATTTCTCAAAAGATCATTAGATCCCCGTGGAGCATCCTCTGCTCCCCTGTACCTGAGATTTTGTAATCAAAGCTTTAAAAATCTGCAGCAGACAAATTTTAAAAGCAGATACAGCATCTCAGCTGCCAAGAGACTGTATTATATTCATCCAGATCCTTATACCCTACACAATGGTGTAGCCTACTTAATTTTTCCTTAATGATTGCTTTCTAACATAAAAATTCTTCCTTCCCAAAATGACTTGCTCTACAGCCAAAAATAAGCATTCAAGTTCAGACAAAGAGTACTAAAGAAGCATCTGACCTCCTGCTGTAGTCACATCTCTGCTCAGGAGAGGGCTAGGCAAGGCCACAAGACAAGGAGCACAGGGCTAATAATGAGTGGCTTGAGGAAACTACCCATACAGCCAAGTCACCTTTTTCTTTCACAGTTTTCAATATTTTGCACTCAGAGTGTCCTTTGCTTCTGGCATTTAATAAAAGGATACATTAAATTGGCTCAGCCATATAAAAAAAAATCTGGATATTTACTAATACCAACTGATCTGCAAAACATAGTTTATATTTTTTCTTGCTTTCTTTCAATGTATCTGCAGCTTCAGAAGATCCAGCATAAGTGACAGTCACTCCGGGAGAAACTGAATTAGGATTAAGCTTGTAATAATAGCAGAGACATCTGTCTGAGCAACAGGTGTGCCACCCCTCCTTGCTTCTTCTCCTGAAGGAGAATTATATGAAATGAAGGAGGATGAGGTAGTCACAATTGTCTCTAACCTTAGACAATAAGGCAAAGCACTGCTCTGATTTTTTTTTACTGCAGCAGCACAGATTGAGATGCTCTTGTATGCCATAGCAATTGTGTATAGACTCATATCCAGAGAAAAGTCGGGAGTGTTTTTATTATTTAAGATTTTTTTTTTTCATTGTGTAAAAATCAAGTTTTTTTTTCTTTTTCATATTATGATATTAATCATCTGTTTTGATGTGGAATAGTAGTATATAGGTAACATAAAGAACACAGCTGAGATGGCACTGCCAACAGAGATAATGAAATTGCTCAGATATAAAAAGTTAGGTTTGAATACTGCTGTGGATCAGAATCTAATTGTGTTAAATTTTTATTTGATGCTCAGTTTTACCTGTTCTTAAATTACACCACAGTATAGATATTAAAAACCCCAATATTTTCCTCTGAAGAAGTAATTTCACTTAAGCTATAAAATAATTAGAAGCTTAAAGCAATTATAATACTAACCAGACTTTCAGAAATACTATCTCCAAAGTAAATACTTTCTTGGACAAATATCCCCTGAGCTGTGTTACCTTTACACCCTGAACACCTTACATTATTCTTTATCAAAACACTGAAAATATTTCATTGGCCCATCACTCTACCTAGAATGCTCCAACAAATACATTTTATTACTCCCTTTTCTTATCTTTTTAATAAATGCCATTCTGGTTATTTCCTGCATTAAAAAAAAAATTCCTTTCCTGGATAACAAGCTGTATGCATTCTGTCACATAGTCAACATTACTGCTGATGGACAGCTTAGGCTTTTTCTTTCAAGCTAATGATTTCATTGTCTGAAACTCGTGCCGGTATTTGAGACATATTTTCAAGTTTGAAATCCCAAAATGCCAAAAATATAAAGTGAATGTGGGTATGGCAAATATTTTCAAAATAATTGGGAGAAAGGAAACAGAACAGAAAAGCGAAGCATATATAGCAATAGCTGTTAAAAAAAAAATCTTTTAAGCCAAATGTCAGGAGAAATAGTTAAGGAGTTTCTCCTTTAACTTAAAGCAATGATGAAGAGAGAATCTGCTGCAGCACAGAGGGCTATAGAGAGGTGAAAATGGTGCTGCTTAATGCACAGTCGTGCCCTGGATTTTATACCCAGATCTCCCCGACAGCTCACAAAATACAAGAATAAATCAGTGGCTCCAGAGCAGTTTTGCTGTCAAAGCATGAGTGCAAGCAGCAGGGAGAGGCGTTTCTAGAAAGACAACTCCAAAAATCATTCTGATTCTTTCTCCTGCTGCTGTGGTTTTTAAAAGCCTCTCCAGAAACCTCTTTTGTAGGTAGAAAAAGCAAACTGAACAGACTGGGATGTTTCCTCACAAGACTGCAGACCGAGGGCGTGTGTGCAGGGCACGGGAGCCCAGGCTGACCCATAAACAAGCTATTAAGGCACTAAGTCTTCCATGTCTGGTTATTGCAGAGCTGGAGTGATGCACTGATATTAGTGCTATTCCTTGAAGACCGATTTAGCTTTCACAGGCCTCATCATTTCACACAGGACAGGTCAAGCTTTACAAATGTCAATTTCCTGGCACGAGTAATTTCCAGCATCCCCATACCTGCTCAGAGCCCAGCTCCACATTCTGGTAATTCTGTTACCCTGAATTTAAACAAGTCTGCTTCCAGAGCCACCTGCAGGACTGGGCTCGAGAAACTAATGCTGTAAAGTTTTTGTTGCAATTAGAAGTACTGGGAATTAAGTGCTTTATTTTTTTGAAGGGCAATCCAGAGGTGAAAAAAGGGAAAAAAAAAATCCAAATCCAAGCATAAAGGTCTACTTCCAAGTCTTCTATCTCTGACCTGTAAAACAATGTGGTCATTACACGAATTTTGTATGGGAGCATATGGCAGATGCTTGTCAAGTGATACCTACATCCATTGCCCTATAAAACAGGAGACATTTCTCTTGTTTCCCCAGTAGGTGAGGGAATCAAGGCATGTGAATTTAGGGGGAGAAGATGACATCTGGTGAGTGCTTATCTGTCTCAGGGTTCACCTGCAGCCTGATTGTGAGTACAGTTGCAGTGCTGCCTCTTTTTTCCTCCTTTTTTTCCTCTGTGTATGTGCACATGCAGCTTTGCTTTCATTAAATACAGATTTCCTTGATGTTTATGCAGGATACATGTGTTTCTCTATCAAATCACTTGCGATGGAGTATGCCAAACTTCCCAAAGCAAATACAAGCTGCCTGCTACATATCCACTAGAACATAACACAGGAGCCAAATCTCATCTCAGTCCTTTCCTTGGGAACGATTAATACTCACTCATCTGAGTCCAACTCTTTAGAGCTCATGCTACAACGTTCCTACCCAATTATGCTTAAAACACAGCGGTATATGGCGTTTCTATATAAGGAACATACTAATGTGTTTTGTCACCCAACACATGGTAAAAGTGTTTCAGTTCCCAAGAGAAATGGTCTGTGTGTGTGGGAGTTCCAGCCTCACAAGTCCAACGGCATATATTTGCTGCAGCATGCTTCACTTTTCTGAAAGTGAAATGAAACCAACTCCAATAAGTATAATTTTTTCTGCTTTAAAGGCAAAAAAGAAAAGGACCAAGTCCTGGTAGAGAACTAAAGGAATATTATTAAGAGCATGCATGCACTTACTAAAGAGAGAGAAACTAGAGAGAGAGTTAAAGGAATGAATTGGCCTCCTTATGTTTTGATATTGCTTACAGGGTAACACAAGATGTGTATGGTTTTGCCATGGGCTTTGATGGAGATGGGTATCTTAGGGAAGCCAATGCAACCAGATTATCCTGTATGATATGCACTGTGACGCATCACTGTGGGCTATGATGAAAGAAGTGGCTGGTCCAGGGGGAGCAGCTGTAGGGGGAGGTTTAGTTACTGCTGTGCTCTGTGCCAGCCTGCTTGCCCATTTGTCAGTTCCTCAGTTTTGTCTTGCTCTATGCAGTTCCCAAACCAGAGCCCCAGACAGCAGCTAGGCAGCGCAGAAAAATGCACATCTATAATAAGCAAAGAATTACAATAACATCTCCCAGTATGTTTCCCAGTTCTTTCCAAAGGCTGTTGGACTTTCCCTTATGATATTTCTTGTTTAAAAGAGACGTGTTCTGCAGTGTCCCCACATTAGTGCTGAAGGGATGCAGCCTTTTCTGTCTGTCACTGACAACTTGCTGCTACTCACCATGATCTACTAAAGGCCTGCCTAACCTTATGTTGCCCTGTAAAACTCACAAAGTTATGTAAAACTCACAAAGTTATCAGGAGACTGTTCCAAATAGACTGTGCGGTGCTTATGGATCTGGGACAGAACTATTTTATGACTGTGCTGCTGTGGGTGTAGGTCCATGTTCTCTGGCCTTTTCCATAATTACCATTTGACTATATAGGGGTTTTGTCTTTGAATAGATGAGTTCACTGCAACAAAGGAGGGGGAGTTATTGGAAAATCAAACTAAAAAGCAACAGAAAGGCTTTAGGAAAGAACACTTGTTTGATGGGGAGAAATGAGGGAAGAAGGAAACAGTGATGAACTGTGATGTAGGTGATATTCCCAGGGCTTCCTCCCAAGCCATTATCAGGATTGGCAATGCTGCCAAGGAGGTCATTAACTGGTTAAACAGATTTTTACAGAGGAGGAAAAAGGGATGGCTGATCTATGTATGATATATGAGACTATGTTTTTAGAAGAGATAATTGAGAGCCCTTCAAACTGCCTGCAATACACCCAACACCACAGCTGCACTGCCAGATTTGTTCAGAGGTGAGGGGCAAGTTTGCATCCATCCCCTTCCAGCTTGGCCTCATGGAGGATGTTTGTTGTGCAGAGGAGTTATTTTATACTGAGAGCAGGTCCCTGGTACCTTCAGAGTCTTGAGGCTTGGACTCATGAGTTCTTGTTAATTCTGGATGCAGCTGGAATTTGCTAAGCAGTGGGGGTGGGTTTTTGGGACTGCGGCATGTGTAAGCCTGCTCCTGGATCCTTGTGCCTCTTGCCTGCCCTCACAGAGCTGCCTAGAGCTGCTCTGAAATGGGGACTTAGCTCTTCATAGGGAGCAGAGACAGCCAAAAGTAGTTTTTGCAAAGCAAAATAGTCTTTTTAAATCAAATTGACATTTCTTGGTCAATTGGCTGAGCGCATTGCTTGGGTAGTGGCTCTGCCCCACAGCATCCTTCTTGGGCAGAGAGCAGCACATCTGCTCAAGCTCACTTTGTCAAACCTGGAAATCATTTATCAATGTCTCTCTCACTCACACTCATCCACCACATCTCTGCGTCACCGGCTGCTACATTCACAGGACCCCTCTGGCCAAACTGAGCTCCATGTTGGAAAGCAGTGCTCAGAAAGGATGCTGCTTCCACATTCTCTTCAGAGAAGCTGTTCATCCTTCTCTGCTCAGTTCCAGATGGCTCATTTACCTCCAGTTCAGATGGATGATAGCAAATGTCCAATTTTTTTTCCACAGGACTTCTTGCCTTTCAACTTCAGGTTTAACCCATTCCCCTTATGGACAAAATGCAGTCTGTTGAATCACACAACTTGAAAATTTGTCTTGGAAAGTCTTTGAAAATATTCTGACCTTCACTACGCTGAAAAAAATTCTGCTTTAATACCACCTAGTAACCACCTTGTTATGATCCTAACACTTCAATTGGTAACAAATATCCCCATCAGAATCATGCCACGCCCCGAAAGGTTCTTTAAAGCCAGCACCTTTCCCAAGTTTTTCTATCTGCTGCTTCAGGTTTGCATCTCTCCCAGTCTGCCTACAACAATAACTTCGATTTCTAGTCCTTTCCCCATGACAGCCCTTTTAATCAGTGCTTCCTTAGTCTTCTGCACAGCTCTTGGATGTCTCCCTGTTCCTGCAATCCTTTTCAAAACACCTCTTGGCCCCTTTCCTGAGTAAGAGTCCCTGTTCCTGCCATATTGCCCTCCATATGGCCACACCAAGATTGTGAGCTACAAGGGCTTGGCAGTGAGTGTAATCCACTGGGAGATGTGGTTCTGATGCTAAAATGGAACCTGAGCCATATGCAGGAATGGTTTTAGTTTGGTTTAGTTTAGTTTTCCATCAGAAAGAAAACCAGTCAGGTTAGTTAAACCAGTGGTTTTGCACTGTACTTCTTTTGTGATTTTAGAGAGTTTAGAAGGCCCAAAGTAAAGGTGCAGAATTTCAGCTTTGAGACAAAGTAATTTTTTCAGAGCATGGATATATAATTTTCATTCATTGATGGCTTAAACTAGTTTTGGTTTTGGCAGGTTCAAAATAAAACAAAGCTTGAAATATCCACATTCCTTTGCATAATTAACCTTCTTTCATATTCTGAATACTCCTGCTTCCTACTTCTTTTAGAAGCACCCATTTTAGGTTGGGGTATTCTGAGGTGTACTTCTACATAACTTTTTGTGGTGACTTTCACCCAGTCATGGTGCTACCACTCAATTTACTGTTCCAGAACCACAGCTGGAGTGGCACAGCTCATGTCTTCAAAAGTTAATTTTGTGTAAAGCAACTAGAAATTGAATTAAAACATTTCCCATTTTATCCCAGAGAAAACATTTTTGCAAACCTTAAGCCTCCACCCAACTCTCTCAGTTTCCATACACCACAAAATCAGGTCCTCCTCCTCCACAAAAAGGTAAAAATTTTCTTTCAGAGACTCCATCAAACTAAAGGACAAAACTGAGCAAGAAAAAAACACCAACCCAAACACTTTCAAATTCCCTATAATTTCAAAACTTACCTTGATATTTACCAAACTTCCTGGAACAGGAGAGGATAAAAGGCAACAGAAAACAATCTAATACAATATCTTTTCTCTGTGGGTAGCTGAGGGACTTAAAATCACATCAGAGTTTGATTTATGATAGTAAAGGTGATGAGTCTAAGCAAATTATCTGGATAGGGAATCATTAGGGGACATTCAGAGCTACCAATGGGATCTTCTTTTACCTGTGTTTTCCGATAACATTTCAGAAATGCCCAAGAGACTCCAGCAGCTCGAGTGCTGCATCTATTAAAGGATCCAACAGGCTCTGGCTAAATTATTATTTATTATTTTTATTACACAGTTGCCTAAATGTCAAATTATTCACAGCTGTTGCAGAAAAAGAGGCACAATCTTTTTATGGCATCTTTCCTACATTACAGGAATTTATAGCAGACATTTTCAGTCTGGGTTGCTGCTGAGGTGAAATTCCTACCCCTTAGAAAGCTGGTGCTGTACCAAGTCGCATTCCATCACGTTGTGTGTTGTGTCACTTTACGTCCTACTGTGACACACGATATTAATAGGGACTTCCTTCCACATTCTCTCTCCCAGCTGGTGATGCTATTCCCCTGGGGAGGGCGGGCTGCGGATACAACTGTGAGGTTTAATACATCCAGGCACCTGGTGGTCCCTGGAGGGTTTGCTGAGTGACCCTGCGGAGTGCTCCCTGGATGCTGCTGTCACTTGGGCCCCTCTCACAGCACTGCACTCTGCTCCAGGGCAGAGAGGAGGGGAAAGCAAGCGGAGGGCTTGGATTCCAGCTTTGCCACGGGAATTGCGCTTTCCCTTTATTCCCCAACTTCATCCTTCATCACCTATCATGCAGCTCTCAGAGGAAAAAGAACAAAAGGAGATTATACACTTTGGAGAAGAAGAAAGTATATTTAGTTGCTGCTGATCTTGTAACTTTTGTTACTTTGTATGTGGCCAGCCATCCATTCTTGCCAATTACCAATGCGGTGCTTTGACAATAGCAGAATAAGATTCACAGCTACGCAGTCACAGCTTGAGACTTTGCAAATGAACATTCATAGCATGCTTCTCAGCTTCCTTTTTATAGAAAAACTGGCACTTGCAATTATATACTTTTTAACAAATACTCCTTCTGCATCTCTCGTTTCTAACTTTGCTTTGTGATCCTAAGGGAGAATTCTTGCACTGCTAAACTTCCCAAAAATAAAATGAGAGAGAGAGAGGCAAATTATGTCCTCTCATAAGCAGAAGTAGCTAACAGAGGCTATTAAATGAAGATATCAGTCATCTGATTCACTCTTTGAAAAATATTGTTAATCTAAAAGTTGTATTGTTTTTGGCATCACCAACTGCATCTAATCCAAGACAAAAGATTTTCTAGCTAAAAGTTTTTATTTCTTGGGGAAAAAAAGAAAAAGACATGACACATTAAAACCCCAAAAACCTCAAGGCAAGGGGAAAAATTTCATTGTCCTTAAATCTGCATTAGTGTCTGCTAAAAAGGAGGTAATAAGAGAGCAGTACTAATGGTCAGCAGGTAGACTTAGAGCACTGCAGGTCACAGGCTAAGGCCAGTGCTTCTCGCAGGGCTCTTAAAGTGAATGTCTCATTTCTGTCTCATGCCAGTCTTAGAGTAGCCCTGAGCATATTTATTTCAAGTTTTAGCTGAGTGCAAGATGAATTTTAATGGAGAGCTACTTGCTAAATCAGCTATGGAAAAACCTGCAACCCCTTAACAGGAGATGCTAGACGAAAAGGAATTTGTTTTGTTTTGTTTTGTTTTGTTTCTGGGTTTGATTAGAACAGAGATGAGCAAAACCTTCTCTCATTTCAGACAACATTTCATGGCTATGTGGCTGCAGGGCTGGGCAATCCTTGCTCTGTATTTTTGGTTGTTTTTTTCTTCCTTTCTTTCCTGTTCCCACAGACTTCCTGTTTCTTCCCCTATATCCTCCCAACATCAGGCTGAGTCCCAGTTACTGTGCCTCAGCTTCAGTCACAGCCTCGTTGGTGGGATCTGATCCCATCTCCTCCCCAGGAGAAGCAAATGGATTTCTCAGTGATAGACAGATTTCCTAGCTAAACTGAAGCAAACATTATCAAACCTGCATTTAAGAAAATGGGGTTGTGAGGTAAGAAAAAGTCTTCACCTAGATCCTCATTGCTTTAAACCATTCGCTCTGGGAAGGAAGGAAAAACTGCCTACTTCAAACCCTTCAGCAAGGTCTTCCTTCTTGCTCTTCGTCAGGCACTTTTTCTGTGAATCTGCACAGACATTCTCCTCTTTACAAAAGTAGCTTTGTTTAACAAGATTTTAACCAAACAAAGCAATCTAGCTTCTAGTTTCCTAGGTGAGCCTGGCTGTCCACTACGAATGCAGTGGGGCCCTCAGGAGATTGTCAGAAACAGAGTTTTCCATAGTATGCTTAGGAAATCTTGTTTTCCAACAGCCTGCTGTTACATTGAGCCACTGTACTCATACAATGTCAGCAGCTGAACTGCATGGTTTTCATAAATGATCAAAGAGCTATTTCCATCATGTAAAACCACTTCCTTGTACCACTGACATCACCAAAACCAAGGTGATAACGTCTGATATGGACACACCTAGCAGAACTGGAGACTATATTCACAGAAATAAATAGAATTAGCTCAATTTAGGATTGTAAAATATCACTGAAGGTACAGTGATGAGTCACAGTTTGTCAAAGGAGTTGGGAGTACAGGGCAAATAATGAAGAGCTTGAGTCTATCTCTCCTTGCTGATGAAAAAATAACTATCATTAGAATTCCATAGATGTGCCAAACTGAAAAAATTCTAGTCATAACTAATTCTCTAAGGAGGAAACATATTAATAATCAGTCTTTTGAAAAAACAGAATTAAAATCAATTCTTTTTCTAATTTTAAGGCATATTCTGCAGCCTTAATTCACACAAAACTGCTACATCATTATGATTCCCCTGATACTAGAAAAGTAGTTGTACTTCCTTATTTTATTGGAGTGCTAAAAATCTGAATGCTTTAACAATATAACTGTGAGGTAGGTGTGGACAAGTTCTAACTGTGTGGCTATACATGCTTATTAAGAATCTCACATTCAGGCTTTAAAATAGAATGTTTCCTTACTTTTATTTTTTAATTGGTTTTGGAGTCTATTATTCACAAATTGTTATATTAATTCCACCCCCCCCCTTTTTCTGTCGCTGAGACTAACAGTATGAGTAGCATTTAAGTTTTTTAACTTTTTATCTCTTTTTTTCTTTTAAAAATGTTTACTCTTTCCAGTTATGGGATGCAACTTTTTGAAAGTTAGATTGTTGAGTAGATTTTTAAAATGTATTTCCCCTTTTGTTAGTCTGTCTTTTCAGTCTTGCTGATGATTCAGAAGATAGGAAAAAAATCAGTTCTGTTCACTCAAATGATTATAGTTACAAAAGAAGAAAATAGAATGACAAGTCATGAGAATCTTGAAATCCACTGAAACCAGAAGGCTTATTTAATTTTATATAAGATAGCCTGTTTAAAAAAAAAAAAAAAAATGAAACTGCTGAAATAGCATTTCTTAGCCAAATCTTGTTCTTGACACAATCTCATTTTTTTACAGGAAAATCTTCCAGATGACAGTTTTCAATCTCAACAGTTGCTAGCTGTAGGAATGGCAGAACAGTTGGAGCAGTGAAGCTTTAAGCTATTGTTCTTTTCCTTGGAGTAGCCTTGAAAGAATGCACTCACAGACTTAGCAAGGATGAACAGTTTTTTAACAGATGATTAAAATTTAATTTCTTTTTCATTGACATCAATCACCAAGATAAATATCTCGATTCTCAGCTGCTTGTAGTCATTTGCAAATATGGAAGGTAAGTAGAAAATATTAATATCTAAAATGGAAGGTAAGTAGAAAATATTAATATCTAAACAGTGTAAATGGCTGCAAAAATTCTGTGTTCTCTATTATTGACATTAATTTTTGCTGAGTTTGCCTAACTACAAATCTGCATGATACAGTAGTGCAATGTACAAGAAGTGGACAGTCAAACTCCATACCAGTATTTTGACCACATCAGGGAGCTGAGAAGAGCCTGTTCTGTTTAAGAATCATGGATTGTCACACACACACACACACACACACAAATAAAAGTAGCTGCAAACTCTATGTTCTCAGGCAGCATTACATCATCTAAAAAGAAAAACGAAAGCAGCCTTTGCTGGTAAACTGTTAATAGCCATGACAATCAGGTTGGAATAAATAGTTAAACTGAAATAATGGCATTTAAACAGGAAGACACCATCAATTTGGCAAGTGATAAATGGAATCCATTTGTTAGTGTTGGTGAAAGGTTTTCTTCTTGAAAAACTAACCTTGAGATGAAAACCAACTAAGCTATAGACTAATGAGAATAGATTTTGACCTAGCATGTAGCAGCTAAATTCAGAACAATTTACAGTCCCACAGCCATGATTAGGTTTCCAATACAAAGCATGGGAATTCAAAAGTTTCTGTTTTGGTAGTTTTTTACATCTTCAGGAGCACAAAGGATATAAATGTGTATTTCTTTGATAAGCCAAGTATGTGTATTTCTTTGATAAGCCTAGATGCCCCTGGCTTCAAAAGGTGGCAGATCAAGGGTGCAGCTTCTGCTGGTGTACTGGGCCTGCACTGAAATCAGTGGGCTTTCCTGTGACTGAACCTGGACTGAATTTCTCATGTTTCAAATTCCTGCTCTCCTGTGTGCCATGTTGTCTCTTCTTTCAGCCTGTCAGCACAGTCTGTCTGTGTGATCTGCACTTCCCCTCTCCTATGTGTTTGTAGCCTTAGGGACCACTGAAAATGATACGTGATGTCATGCACAGGTGCACATACAGGTTTTTATATTTCTATATGTGTGTGTGTGTGCATGATCATAAAATATCACACATAATTATGTCAATGCCCAGTGAGACAAAATAAATTGTGGTTAAGTTCAATTCCTCTCTGAAGTTCTTGTTTCAAAAGAAGGTTTACATCAAAACAGGGCCTAGGTGCCTAAATATGTAGGTGGAAGCAATCTGGGATTTAAATTCACCCCAAATGCTGAAGTATCAATGGGTATTATATGTCAGCAGGCTTGTAAAGTCCTGCCACATGCTGATTTGCACATCTAGATCTAGTCCAAAAGTACTGTGATCCTATTCTGTTTGCCATATATCAAATCGCACATCATTCTGTGGTCACACCAAGAGAGGAGCCTTGCAGGTGGCTGAGCAGCCTTCACTGCCGAGCAGCTGGGGTGCACACCAGGGCTTGAAGGAGACAGAGAAAGTGGGCAAAGAAATTGTTATTACTGAATTGCAATGAGAATTGTTATAACTGAATTGCATCCTAGCCCAGTGCTAGGACCTAGGATGGCAATGCTTTTGCACAGTATATAAATGAAGGGAAGAAGAGAGATAAGTGTGGTAACTGTGAAGTCTCTTTTTGTTTGATTTGTTCTGAGGAAAAATTATGTGGAAGGTCTTGCTCCCTCAGTTTAGCTGCTGAAGCACTGCTTGAGTGTTGAATTTTTATCATTTGGATTTCTTATGGCTGTTAAAATAAATGCTGGCTGAAATACCAGTATGAAAGCCCTAAGAAATGCCTCAAACATCTGTATTTAAAATAAACAGACTATTTCCCCTCTGTCTGGATTCTCTCTTTGGATAATGGCTTCCACATACTAAAGTCTAAGTATCACCCAGTATCTCTTTTGCTGTAAATTCTTTTTTGGATAAGGAGCAGTATTTAAAAGTATTTATGTAACTAAAGACAGAGAGTTGCCATTAGTGAAAGCTGTTTTAGAAGTGCAAAGCTAGTTACCTTAACCTCTAAGTCAAAACTCAATTAAGCTCTTACTTCACTTTAAATTGTTTCAAATGTAGAAACCTGGTATCTGACTTGCAATCGAAGTTATTTACTTTTCCAGATCATACTGTAAATGTTCTGGTCTGAAAAACTGAAAAGAAAGTCTGGTGCATGCACAAAGAAGGGACTGAAACCCTTGGGATCAATGGCAGGGAGACACCAAACTGGTCAGAGACATTTAGCAGTCTTCTAAGGCATTTTTCTATAATTTTGGAGGATCCAAGCATTTAGATTTGTCCTTAAGCTGCTTAGACTTGACAGTACTGACACTGAAATCTCTAAAAAATTTAAGGCACCTGAGGGAGACACTGAGACTTAGCTGATACGAGCTGCTCCCAAAGAAGTCTGCCTCTGTCCTCCAGAGGGAACTGAGGAAGAATCACTTCCCTTGGCTGAAGGTGGTCTTGTGAATAGTTCTCTGAGACTCTTAAAGCATGTTAGTTCTTGTGTATTTTGCTTCCTAATCCAAAACCCTGTGTGGGTTGGTTCTGGAGACCAATACAACTGGTGCTGTGAAAGCAAAGCTGCTTCAGAACCGGTGCCAGGACAGGGTCTTGCTTTGGTAGATACAGTACATTTTGTTATTGTGTGAGCAAGAAAAGAGTGCAGCTAAAGCATGACAGCTAGCCAATATAAAATGAAGCACTCTACAGAAGCATTAGGGTGCATAAAAAATTAACTCCAGGCTCATGTATGCAAAACTTAATTATGTAGGCTTCAAATCTCATCAGAGTCATTGTTTAACTGCTCTCCTCAGAAACTAGGCTAACTCTTGAAACCTTTCATATTTATCATTTATTTAAAAAACATTTTAAATGCAGCAAATATTTAAACTTGAAAGATAATTCAGCTTCTTTTTCCAGGGCTAAGTTTGTTACGAGGATTTTGTTGTATTGTCATTTAGACAGATACTGTACAAATATAGATATGAATGAAATAAGGCCCTTGAGCCCACAATTAAAATCTACATAAGTTGGCATTGTTTTATTACAGCTCAGGGGGGCAGATTTGCCTTAGTAGAAGAGTTTGCTCTTGTCTAGTTTTGAAAATGTGATTTAACATGGCTGGCATCCTAAAAACAGGAGTCAGAAACCAGGAGTTTTCATAAACCAGAAAACCTTCAAGAAGAAGTAAACAGTCATCCAGTTGGGAGTCTATGCTAATTTTTGGGGATTTTTTCTTCACCAATACCCAGAGATATTCTTGGGCACTGGATGCTCAATGCAGTACAAATAAACTGTTTTGAGATGCTCTCAAAATTTTAGCATGTTGTCATTCAATGTCCACATATATATCATAGATGTTTTAAGGCACAAATAATGAGCTCAATGAACCCTATATGAAAATCCCTACATTTGAGGCTTTGAAATATCCAGAATGTAATGGCAAATATTATTTTTTTAATTTCTATTATTTATTTTATTTCATTTTATCTTTCTTTAAATTTTATTTTTTGTAATTTTTAAATTTTTATTTTATTTTTTGTATTTTATTAATTTTTATTTTAAAAATTTTATTTATTTTATTGTATTTATTTTATTTTATTTTATTTTATTTTTTATTTTTTAATTTTTAATTTTTAATTTTTTTATTTTATTTATTTTAATTTTATTTTTAATTAATATTTTTATTTTATTTTCTTTCAATTTTTAAATTTTATTTTTAATTTATTTCAATTTTATTTTTATTTTAGAGGAGTAATGCTACATCTTTCAGTATCAGAAGGATCAACTCATTCTTAATAGCGCTTTGAAAGATGAGAACAGGTATTTTACTTTATTTCCAGCCCTGCCCATGCTTCAATAACATCAGTGTTTGAGGGCAGTACTTGCTGTGCAGCAGCACTGTGATCTGCCAGGGTCTCGGTCCTGCCAGTAACTTCTCTGTCTCAGTCCCTATTTTCTCAGTTGTCCAAGGAAACATATATATAATGGGAACATTTAAGACCTAGCTGATCTTTTTATCCTCTGCAGCAAATGAAAATGATGTGTGTAGAGCCTGGCATGTTTTTTAGCATTGTTGAAGTGCTGCATAAGGGATTTGGCTGCCTGAGTCCCATTAAGGTATATAGGAACCATACGGCCACATTTTCAAGTAGCACTTTAAAAATGTAGGTGATTCTGTCTGTAGCAGAGCACAGGAGTTTGAAGCTGTTCAGTACTCCTCTTTTTTAACCTGTATCAGGTTTTATTTTCTGCATTTAACTCATGGAAATTGCTGTAGATAAAGAACCATCCTGCAGGCTGGATTCTGGTTCAAACCTTGCTTGCCACTGCTTTAGTTTGCCCAGTACTGTATGGACACATTTGCTGAAGTTCTTCTAACTTGTCATTTGGGGCCCTGTAAACACATAGCTTGGCTCTGTTCTAAACATTATTTAGTAGATTTATTGTATTTATTTGCACTCCTGTTAAAGAGTAGAGGCAGGTAAATGGTTATCAACCAAGTATTTTTTCTCATTTGCCACCTTCTGAAGCCTTCTGAAATTTAAGCCTCTTGTGTCCCTCTGCTTCCCCTGACTGCAATGTGTTATATAAAATTTTTATTTCAGAATTGCTAATCAAATTTCAGAAAGACCTTATCCCTTGTGAAGCACAAGGACAAAATCCCTTGGTTATGACATGGGATGGTCCCATGTCTAGTTTCTCTAATGTGGGAACAAGTAAAGAAAAAAAACCCAGGGAAAATAGAGAACTTGGGTTCATATAAAGAGTGAATACTTCTTGTGGGTTTTCAGAGCTGTAGAGAGACCCCTGTCACATGTAGCTTTGGCTGAACCTGGATGGCTTCTGTCACCAGGGAGGGCAGTGGGATCACCAGTGTTCAGCTTTGAGCTAATCCAGTGGAGGTGATAGCTTGAAGGGGCCCGAAGAGATTAAAAAGAGGTGAAGGTGTGCATATCTCTATCTCTATCTATCTATCTATCTATCTATCTATCTATCTATCTATCTATCTCTCTATCATCTATCTCTATACACACATGTTTTTCAAGGTGCATACCATGTGGCTATCAAAGCATGTCTCCCAGCTGGTTCTGTTTATCCCACTTTTACACTCTCCAGTATTGTATGAACTGTCTGTCAGAAAAAAAAACCAACCAAGAAAACAACAAAACCAAAACATTTAAATAAGCAAAGAACAAAAAAGAGAAAAGAAGATGGGAGGAGAGGATAAAAGACAGAGTATAACCAGAGAGGATGGCTTGCACAAATTGCATCCAACCTGTTTCTCTTAATTTCTACTTATTCTCTGACTCTTCTTATGTGGATTCCTTGGAAATTATGTTTGGGATCTATTTGGAATTGACAAGGGGAGCGTTTTTCCTATCCAGATAGCCGTGTTTACACTGCACTTGAATATTATAAAACCTCCTTCATGATCCAGACACTTTTGTGCAAAAGGTATCTATGAGCATAACAAACACAACTTTCAGAGATCCTTTTTGTATAATTGTGATTGTCTAAGTTGTATAATTGTGACTCATCCTTGTAATAATTCTCTGTTTCTGAGAATTATAGGGGCATAAACACCTTTGCCCTTTTTTTAAACATAAACTGAAATGTTTATGTGGGTGCATTTTAAACCTGTATTTGTAGGTAACTGAATGTGCATAAGGCGGTTGGCATGTCTGTTCTGTGTACAGATATGACTCTTGCACACATGATTTTACAGCTGACAGGAGGGTCTACCAGATATTTAAGGCGTAATTGTTAGAAAGGAAGAAAAAGAGGGGAAAAAAAAAGTCTGAATCCCCTAAATTCATTTGAGTGTCTTCTGAACATAATGACAGCCTCACTGGCCTGTAAGGACCAAAAACCTGCCAGAGAGACCTCCAGAGACTGCACTTACTTCATCCTCTGTCATTCTGAGCAATCCTTTATTTTTGTCATTTCTGGATACCACAGAGACCTCTATTGCTCTTTGCTCCCTGTCCCAATGTCTGCCTTTTAATTTGCAGTCATCTGTGCCAACCCAGCTAAATTCCTGCTTGACATAGCTGAAACTTGGTTGCAACAGCAGGTTCTCGGAAATGCCCAAGACAATGGACAAATGCTCCAATTCTCTCAGCATCTGTGCTAACCTTGAAACTCTACCTGGTAGGCACAGTGCAATCAAAAACTAATCAGTGAAATCAAACTGAGATTTGGTCTTGGGAGCTAATAGGATAAAAAAAAAAAGATGACTGTGCAAATATGGTTGGGCTTTCAAGGGGGAAGATGCACAAAGCCATCCTTAATCATCAGTATCTCAGAAGAGTAGTGATAGGAGTACCTGGCAAAGCCTGTCAGCGTCTGTGTTAATCCAGTTAATTAGCTGGAAAGGACAAATTCCTCTGAAAGCACCTCTGTGATGGGCAGGCTGTCTTCCTATTTCATTAGGATGATTGTTTTAAAGGTTGCATGTGCTCCTTTAGATCTTTCCTTTAACATGCTGGAGCTGGGGCATGTCAGAGGGCGCATGTGGGGCTGGGAGGTAGCATGGGGCATGGAGCACCCAGACAGCTTCCCAAGGAAGCAGCCTGATAGGGAGGCAGGAGCTTGAGCTGCAACCTACGCAGTCTGTGTGATTTTCCTCTCCCTCCTTTACTGCCTTGCTCTTTCAGCAAGGAAAAAAAAAAAAAAAAAAAAGGAAAAAAAAAAAAAAGAAGGGAAAAGGCTGCAATGTGTCACAAAGGAACAGACTGGCAGACATCTGCCTCTTGCTTTATTTATTTATTTTTTTTTTACAAAAAGGAAAGGGTACAGAGCCAACTCTTCACTCCAGAGCCCCCAGTCCCTTAACAAACCAAATGGTGGCTGTTGGCAGGGTACTGACAGCTTGTTAATGAAGGAATTCTTGACAAAATGACAACCTGTGTGGGATGCCGTGTGAAGCTGAATCCTCCCACAAACCAGTACTAAGTAATTAGGTGGTGGTGAAAATAGCAACTAACTACTGTTGAGGAGAAAAGGAAAGGGGGGAAAAAATCTCCTAAATTAATTATAAAAGCAGTTCTCATTTGAATAGTATCCCTTTTCCCCTTCCCTGAGAAGACACAACAGTTTTCCCTGAACTGCCTGCATCTCTCTCACTGGGCCAAAGGGTGCATCTCAGAAGGCTGAGCCTGATGACTGTGAATTCAGTGCTTTTTTCTCTGCAAATATGACCATCAAATGAAGCCCTAATGAAACCAAACAAAAAGCTGTCCACTGGGGCTGCCCCTATTGCTCCCCAGTATGGCCCCGTCTGGTTCACCTTACTCTGTTTTTCCCTTGATTTTTGTCTGATTGCTTCAGGCAGGTGGGCCTGTCTGTTGACAACTGCATTAGGTTCTAAACCCCTGGGATGGGCTGGGTGAGGAGCCAGCCAAAGCAGAGTGCTCGAGTTACAAAGTGGGTCTTGCAGAAAGGCACATTTTTAAACAGTGCCTCAGCAAGAGCAGCATCCATGTTCACAACCATGGCATCAGTGGCAGGAGCCAGAGCATTGGCTAGTAGCAGCTAAAGTCTGGGACTTGTGGTGAAATTAGGTTTTTTATTTTGGCTCAATACAAAGATACCATTCTCCACTGTGTCTTGAACAGCAGGTCACGATAATTTAGCTAAACAGTTCAATAATATAGAGCATAGGAGTTTGTACAAGAGAGAAAATAATGTATTGCTTTAGAAATGTTGCATTTTTTTTCCCTCCCAGAGGCTGAAAACTTTGGGTCAACTGTAAAGTGCAACAAGTAATTTAAAATAAAAAAAAGGGGGGGGGGGGGGGGGGAAGTCAGGGAACTTTGAAAGCCAGAATTTTGAGAAATTCAGTTAACTTTGTTGTTTTGTGCTCTTAGGGTGTTTGGTCTTTTCCCACTTTGTTTCTTGTAATGACATTCACTTTCTACAGCTGTAGTTTTACATAAACAACACAGACTGAAATGAACATTCTATGCCTTCTAGTTTTAAAATAACATGGAGAAATTAAGAATTTGCAGACTTTGAAGGCACTAAAAGAATTTTATCTACAAAAAGAACTACATCATCTCAAAAAATTTCAACTTATCTACATTTTCAATTCCTCATGACTTTTTGTTTTCAATGGGCCTCACTGATTTTCTTGTATCTCATCTATTACCCAGGTAAGTTTGCTCCCATTTGTGGCTTTTGTAGTCAAGCTCTGTTTAAACATTATGAAAGCTACAAACAAATAGCTTCCTGAGGAACAGTTCATTGATTCTTGAAATAGATGAGTAATAAAAGTAATAAAAATTTAATTCTATTAAAATTTTTTAGAAGGAGTAGAGATTGATTTAGTTCTGGTTTACTGCATGAGGTCAAGAATGGACATAAGAAAGAACACTTTAAAGGTTAAAGGCTTCACTTTAGACGGAGCTGTGAAGACATCTAACATTTCAATAACTTATTGTGCCAGGGAGAGGCAAAAGCCAGGTCAGGGATATTTTATTCTTTCCAAGTATACAGATAGAGCTATGAAAAAATTGTTTATGCTGCAAGTAGACAAATTTGTTTTGCCTGTATTGTGTGCCTTAAATTACTGATTATTTTTTGAATGACTTCTCACCCTGCTCAGTTTTCAAAGAAAGCAAAACAGTTTTTGATCCTGGATAATTACATTGCTCAGTAGCATTGGCAAATTAAGGATAGAACATAAATGGATGCTTTAGAATTTGAACAGTCAGAGTCTTTTGTGATGTGAAAAAGTACATAAACACTGATGATGAAATTTTGGCCCATCCAAATTTATGAATGCATGCTAGCATTGGCTAATAGAATCTTACTTTAAACAGATAAAAAACGTGACTGAAATTCATTTGGGTTTCATTTCTGGCATCTGGATTAAAGCTTTTGGAGGTGTTCTTATGGTAACAGGATCAAGAAATTACTCTAGAAAACTATTATGCCATGCACAAAGCAAATAAATTCATTGGTGTGGTTAAAAGTGCAGGTTGTGAGGTCCTTTCTTCTTGGGAGGATTTACTTCATGTTCTGGCCCCTAGAAAGGGCCACAGGATGCTACCAATCAAAGGAAAATATATGCAAATACAAACAAAACAAGGCTTGTCAGATGCTGAATATATTAAAAAAGTAAATACTGCAAAATTAGTCGCAGAACTTATTAAAATCTGGACTGGACTGTAGAGAATAATATTTCCTTTGTGCAAGTGCATACAAGGTGCTGTAATAAACTTTCCCATAAATGGGAAGGCAAATGTGTATGACCCCTTTGTGCTTGTGGTGGCAGTTTAGGGCTGGCTGGGTGATACTGAATCAGGAAGAAGTTAATTTACAGTGAACAGGATTGCTTGTGTTACTGTGCTCCTGGGGCCAGGTTGTTTGCTTGCAGACTCAGAGTCAAATATTAATGCTACCACTGATTTGAAATTCTCAGTTCTCAGGGAGATGCTGTGATCTGAGCTATTCATAGATCTTGACATCCCACGTTCGGTGTCTGTGGAGAAGGTGGAACTAGCATTGGCTTTAGTGGAAACTGCTCTCTTGTAGAATAAGTAAGAGCTCGTCACTGCTACAGAAGGTGACTGTGAGTAGGGCTTGCTCCTCTGACATGCTAAATAAAACACATACCTTATGTCAAACTCTTTGCAGGATTCAGCCTCAGCATGCTCAGTCTTTTGTTGTATCAAAGTCTCAGAGAGGAGCCAGAGAACTTCTTGGTCCAGGGCTATTTGTCCAGAAGCAATCTCAAATGTAAGTAAATCCTGAGTAACTGCATTAGTGAGACAGCTGGAACATTGTCAGCAGAGACAGACTTGTGCAAGCAATGTGGACTCTGCTGAATTTACTTGCATGGGATTTGTTCAGCTGCTGAACAACAAGAATGTGATGTGATGAGATCTCTATCACACTTCCATTTATTTTAATAAATCCGTACATTTCTTGTGCTAACTGAAACAAAGGAAGAAGGCTTTTCAAAGACTGCCTATTAGTACCCCTTATGCACGGACTTCTGTTATGCTCAGGTGCTCAGAAAGGCATCCAAGGCGCAGCACCAGTAATGATAATCTTCAAAGACATTGCAGAATCACTGAATCTTCTGAGTTGAAAGGAACCCACAAGGATCATCAAGTTCAACTCTTAAGTGAACGATCCATGCAGTGGTTGAACCCACAGCCTTGATGTTATAAGCACCATGCTCTAACAAGCTGTGCTAATCATCTTATGGATGAGGAAATGTACATCACTCTGCCTTCAAGGATCATACTGTTAGATTTCATGTGGAGTAACAATAACCAGTTGAAATGGTAGTGCCTTAAACATGCTTGTTTTTGTGGCAGTGCAAAATTAAGTTTAATATTTGCAAATTGTTATGTAAACTCACATTGTGTCTAATCAGTAATAAATCTCATGATTCTTTCAGAGCAACTGAGCATCCATATTTCTTTCTTATTTAAGGGAATCAGCCAGGGTACTGAATACTTGATAATTTTGCAAATGAAATTGCTGAAATAGGGGCTGAGGTAAGGCCAAGGCAGCTCTGTTTCAGTGAGTGATTTTGAAACTCTTCACCTGATATTTGTCCTGTAAAGAACTGAGAAAATGTGGTGCCAGCGTGTAGCACTTTTGTGTATCCTTCACATTCAGCATCAGATCTTGACTTGTCCAACATTTGTATTTGTTACAGCTTCACAGTCAGTGAGTTCTCCTTGTGAAGACTGACAGCTAAGTGTCTGAATTACAGCCTGCAATTTGAGTCTGCTTAAATCTAATATTTTCTGTACTATGCATAAGGAAAGAGCAGCACTCAGTAAGCAGCCTCCTTCCCCTCAGCATTGTTTAGAGACTCTGCAGGAAGAGCATTTGTGAATTTTAGAGCAGAACTCTGCTTTCTCTGTTTTGATTAGGAAAAAATCCCAATAACATCATGTTGCCTCTTTCCTCACCAGCCAGCACCCAAACAATTGCTTTCCCACCAGGGCTTACCAATTCCAGCAGCTAGTGATGGCTGAGAAAATTGTAACCTGGTATCTGTCCTTCCTGTACAGAAGGACAGATATTATTTACCTTATTTATCTCCCACCACATGGCCTCAGCCATGGGCTACATAGTGCCACACGTGGTGACAACCTGATCCTTGACAGTGCTGTCCCAGCATGGTCCAGGTGCTACCATGAGGCAGAGCCTCACTGAAAGCAGATTTTACTGTTGTAAAGGGTACACTGTACTGTTGTAGAGGTACACTGAGGAAAGCTATAGATGAAGGAAGCTGCACCAAAAATGCCACATAGGCACATGGCACCACTTTACACAGCTTTCAGAATAGTAATAGCCCTGCGTTAAATTGCTGTTATACCGTTTGAAATAATTTACAAAAGAAATTGAGAAAATAAAAAGCAAGGCAGAAAAGATAAAGGAAACTGTTCAAGAAGACTGCAATTAAACTATGGGAATTTTTGGCTCTCAGGCAGATGTTCAGCTTGGTTTGTCAGACCCTGATGCTTGATTATTATTATTTAAAGTGAAATGTATGTTGGCTTGTTCACTTTATTTATTCACTTTAATCATGTCACAGTTCCCTCCACTCCAGGGCATTGCTGGTGTACAGTTGATTCAGAATTTGGAGAAATTTTGATTCCAGAAATGGCTGAATAACTATAGATCTTGTTCAGGTGTCATTTCATAGCTCTAGATTCACTGATTTAGACCAGTGGGCATTCTAGGCTAGCAGAAACAAAGCTTGTTTATCAGGCTGTAATATATATATGGAAAAATAGATGTTGCTGCCTTGCTATTAGGATAGGGGCTAGGAGATGTTTGCTCTGTCTCAATAACAAGCTATCAATATTCTCAGCAGCATTATTAGTATTTATTGAAAATCTTTTGTAAAGCACTGCAAGTTTGCACAGAGGTAATTTACATCACATAATTAGGATGCCTAAAACCATATACAGAAGCATAGGTGCTAGTTGTGCCAAGTACTTGATTGTATTACATTGCAATACTATTCTAGGGGGATTATAGCATTTTCTGTCACTGCTGATTGCATGGCAACAAAAAGAGGAGTTTTTACACACATTTCTTTGTCTGACAGGTTACAAGTTCTAGGTTGTGTTCTCCAAATTAGCCCAATCCTGCACAGCCTAGGTGATACTGTCCAGCAAAACAACATGCAAGTGACAATGCCACAAAATGTTGAATCTCTTGTTTTCCATAAACTATTCTCTTTAAAATAAAAATGGTTTTATAAAGCATCCATATATAACATAGTCACTTTCCTTTTACCAGTATGCAGTTTTGAAACACAATATTGTCAAATTCAGCCACATTTAATAGTATTTATTGATTGCATCTTATCATAAGACAATCTTCCCCATTTTAAGGAATTGTTCCACTGGGTGAACTGTGAAAAGATCTGGATATTACCAAACTGGTTTTCTGTCTACAGAGACAAATTTTAATTTCAGTTCCATATACTGTGAAATGTCCTATTTGTTCAATAGGAAGGTATAGGTCTGTATGGTGTGGGGGGATAGAACATAAGAAAATAAAGAGTGTAGACAGTAATCTTACCCCTAAGGAGTTACAGCTGGGCCAATTATCAAAGATTAGGACCAGGCCTGACTTTAACAGGCCACAGCTGTAACCAATGAGAAGCAGAGTGCTATAACAGAGTGGGGTGGCTGCTTGAGAAGGGAGCTGCAGTCAGTTGGTTACTTGGTGAAGAAGAAAGAGTCAGTGCTCTGAGGAGCTGCCCATGGGAAACACCAAGAAGGTATGGAACTTTTGTGATAAGGAGACAACAGCATGGCATATGCAAATTTAGCATATGTTTAGGTTGTATCTTGAGTCACACAGTTGTGGCATCAGTCGACCCTTAAATTCATGCTGTGTTAGAGCCCTAATCAATACTGTGAGCCTGTTGCAAACCTCACAGAATGCATTGGAGCTGTCTGACCCTCTCAGTGGACTTGGTAAGCATCTACTCAGCTTCTAACTGAGCTTTTCAACTAAGGCATAGGTCTGGCCATGCCACAGGCCTGACCTTCTGCCTTCTCAGAAGGGGAAGCTGGTAGCACTATACTTTGAGGAATTTTTTTGTTGCTTCCCTAGTGCATGTTAAGGAGTGGTATCTGGTTTACTAGTTTATCTGATGCACATAAGAAGTAATTTCCTGAACTCTACTGAGGTGCTGAGGGGGACAGGATGAGACAGCACTGCCTCTGCAGTAGGGAGAGCACAGAGTGCGTTTCTCCTCACATGAGAGCTGTCAAAGGTTGTGAAAGTTTCCATGGCCCCTCCTTCTGCTTCTTCCTTAAGTAGTCACATGGAGACCAGGCAAAACCTGGTGTTGGGCCTGAGAGAAAAATGTTGCTAGGTCAGGCATGGGGATGATGCTCTCCAGGGCTACAGTTTCACAAAGAGCTAAGGCACAGAGATCCAGAAGCATTAGGAAGTGGGCCAATCAATACCAAATCCATTTTTCATCATTCATTCATAGGAAGAAAAGGGATGTCTAACTTAATAATTCCTTACAGAAAATAAACAGGCACCTTGTCAACCCATAAGAAAAATCATTCACTAATGCCAAGATAATGTTTCTAAACAACTGAGTGGATCAAAGGTGAAATTTAATTGATTATGTGTTAAATATTCTCTCTCTCCCTGTTTGTGACATAGCACTCCCTTGTATACACAGAGTGAAAATACCCAGACAGTAGGCTGAACAATTTTTTTCCTTGTTGCCATAGAAATTTCAGGCCATTATCCAGTTCTGTGGCTGGATTGCTTCTAGAGACACAGATTCTTTTCACTTAAATTTTTTAAATCAGGCACAGCTCTGCTGAACTCAAGAATTTGTAGAACTAGTGTAAACCAGAGGAAAGTTAATACAATAATAGTGATTATTTTCTTCTTTTGTCACTTTTTCAGTGAAAGAAGTGATTGAATTTTGCACACAATCCAAAACACATTTGTTGTGGAAAAGTTCAAAATCCTGGGTGGACTGTCACTATTTTAGGATTTTTGTTAATTGCTGCCAAAGTCATTGGAGTAGAACTTGGGTACTGCTCTAATTCATACTACAGTTGTGTCATTCGCAGAAAAACTTACATCTGAATGTGGAAAAAAAATGGCAAGAGGAGAAATTAGATGAGATAGAAGCATTTTGGCAAAACTATTTGCCTGGAGTCACAGACAGACCAAAGGCAGGGTAGGAGCATGTATCCTGTCTCTCTTGGTCCCATGCTACCAGACAATGCCTGTGAGTGTAAGAGCCATCCAGCAGGTTAAAAGAAGGCAACGCTTCATTAGCGGGTTTACTTACACCAATGTGCATCTGTCAGGTCTAGTTTGTAGGCTAATATTGAACTGGGCATCCCAATAAACAGCCTATGACTGTGGCATCCAGCTGTGTTCTGCTGGTTCTGTGTTGAATGAACCAGGGTTTGGCTCTGTGTTCTTCGTGGGAAGGGGAAGCTGTGGGAGTGGAAACAAATGAGACTGAGCTGCTTTTATGCCAGGCTTACATATTTGTAACAGTGCATTTGACCCCTTCTCTGGGCACCTTTTGCAACAAACCACTTCCAGTGCTTGCCTGGGAGGCAAACTCAACGGGCAGCTGAGAGGGATGCGTTCTGGTGGAGATGCTCAGGGTCTGAGGCTCCCGCTAGGTCCAGCTCTGCCATCAGGAGTTGAGCTGGCTTGGGACTACCCTGGCACAGCAGGTCTCAGACCTGGTGCTGTACTGAGATTCCAGCCCAGGCTTGGACAAGTGCAACATCAGCTTCATATATCAGAGTCCTGCAGCTTTGCCCTTGCCTGGAAAAGCGCATTCCAGTGTAAATAAGAGAGTGCCTGAGAACAGCTGTGTTGGGGATCTGCAAATTCCAAGGATCGCCTTCTTGTTTGTACATGTAATTATGCACACATAGTTTCAAATATGTTAATTTTGGCTCATTCCTGGCCTCCAACGTGGGGAACACGGAGTGCGTGATGGTTCCTGGAATTCAGCGTTGATTGTGCGTTGGAAGCAGTCACCTCCGAGGGCAGTGAGGCACATGGCACACAGCAAGATGTAAGTTGTTTCTCTGAGCAGCATTAGTCTCCCATCTGTAAGCTGATTAGGCTCCCAAGCCTAATGGGATGGCAGTAGCAGGGATATGAACCACTGTTCCAGGAACCTTAAGTGGATCATGGACTAGCTGAAGTCAATCTCCATGGCCTACAAAAGCCTGGATCTACAGACACATGTTTTCCAGCAAAATGCTCCTTACCAGATAACCATTCTCCAGGGATATTTTCTTTCTCTTTTGAATACTTATAGTCATGGGGAGAAATATTTGCCATATTACATCTTTCCTATATCTATCCTAGAAATAGGAATTTGTAACATCAGGGCATGGGTGGCGTTAGGCACCTTCCTTGTGCGCTGTTGTTATTACTTGCCTTTGTTTAGAAAAGTTATCCTGTACTATTTGCACTCTGCTCTTGCCTGGCAATAATTTCACAGAATTGATGGCTGAATGCCTGTCAATAACACTGCTCATAGATATTAATGCACTTCAAAGTCATTAAGATGCAGTCACCCCTGAATGAGCTTATGTTCTATAGCCACACTATTGGAAGCACTATGGATTTTCACATTTGGACCATCTGTAAATACAGCAGCTCCATGACTCGTGTATTTTTTTTCCCTATTTGAACTCAGAGAAAAATTAATCTGGCCCATCTGCAGCTGGACTTGTTTAGAAAATCTGATTGCCTTCCAGACACCCGCCATCCATGCTCCAGGGATGCCAGTCTTTCCACATGCTAATTAACTGAGGACAGAAGAAATCACCACAAAACATTCCCATCTTTGTGCCTGCAGCTGTAAATTCAGAATTAAAGTAATTTGGGGAGAAATAATGTTGTGAAGTGTCACAGAAGATTTGCAACTGCCAGTGCTTTTGAAGGAACTATCTATGCCTACAATCATGCACTGAATATGATACTGAAATATAATATTCACTTGTTTAGTGACTTCTTTGTTCTGCCAAAAAAAGTCCAGCAGAATTAGGGTCTAGAAAACTTCTTCACAATTCAGATTAGAAGCTTGACTAGGGAATTACAGATAGAGGGGATAGAAGTTAGTCAGGTATGGACCTTGTGTTAAACTAAGCCACTGAGAGTTACTAGCACTGTAAGATGTGCCAGGAGAAATGACAGAGGCGTGAGGCTCAGCTGCCAGATAAAGAAATCTAAATGAGCAATATCTTGAACTCCATGGATTTATGTTATGCCAGCTGCCTGAAAGATACAAATGTTAGCTATTCAAGAGGAACCACATGCAGTAAAGACTTACATGTTAAGAATATTGTGAGATTGGCAAGTGCTGCATGCAAATGGGAAGGTAAAGGACATCCTTAAAGTTTTCCCATTGATGACTACACTTTTGTTAGCTCTTATTTTTTTACTGAAAGTCTAAAGATATGTGCTATTTTCCACTAATCCTTGGTGCTATTACAGAAAAATCTCAGATTGCATAGGGAAGAACTAAAATAATGGGGAAAATCCTAAAACCATGATTTTAAACATTCCCCATCCAGAAGATGAATTAAAAGAATTTAGCCTTTTTCCTTTACCACAAGATTTGTCCTTCAACAAAAGTGAAAATAACTCCTTAGCTGCAGGACTTCACTCATCACAGTGGCTCTAAACTGTCTGTGGACTCCCATTTACACCCACCCTGATTTCCCAACAGAAATCTTTGTGGGGGATGAGTACATTCAGGATAGTTACAAATCCCATTAGTCAGTCAGAGTCTTTCAAGTGCCTGTAGTGGTTTTTGTATCAGTGATGTGAGCAGAAATAACAAGTTAGAAATGTCCACTCCAGTGTGTGGCTACACCAAAAATCTTATAGCATTTTTCTGCAGCAGCAAGTCCCACCCCAGTGACTGTTCTAGTTTTATCTGTTCCACTGAGCATAATAGGAGTGTGAAAAAAAAAAAGCAGTTAGGAAAATGTCTTCTCCTTTTCTGTCTTCTAAGTATTTAGGCATGCCTGCATCACTGTCAGTCGAATGCTAGATGTCTCAGTAATGAATTAGAATTCAGCTTCCCCTGAGTATTCTGCTCTGAACAGTTTAAAAAAAATCATTTTAAAAGACTGACAGATTGAGAGCAAAAGCAATCCCAGAAGTTTTGTATCCACTTGACTTGTGATTCAAATCCTGGGTGTCTAGGTGTTTCAGACAGAACTTGCAATGATTTTCATCCTTGTAGTTCCTGGCTCCTTGGGAATGTGTTACCAAACAACCTCCTGTTGCATGGTTACACTGGTAAATGTGTGTGGTATCCCAAGGCTGGGAAGGCAGCAAGGCTAGAAAACTTCAGATGGAATCTGGAATATTTCCGTTTACTGATACAGTGAGACAGAGCTCTACAGATATGTAGCAGTGGGGTCAGCTATCCGTGTAAGGTGGCAGAAAGCAGGCAAATTTTTAATGACAATCAGCAAGATCAATGTAGTGCTGGGAACTAAGTCCACAAAATCTGTAGACAGGTATTTCTGAAAGGCAGCATTGGTTGGCTCTTTTGTAAGAGGGAAGACCTGGTGACTCTTAGGAATTTGTGGATCCCCAGCCTTATCTGTTACAAGACAATACATCATCTTTGCTTTATGACTGGCTCCAGCTGGGTTTCTACTGGGAAATCTGGTAAAGCAAAAACTGTTTAACCAGCTTTTTATGAAGACTGCAGTAAAAACCATAAAGATTAATTTCTTTGACTATTTACATCTATTTTTATTTGTAGTGTTTTGATCCTGAATATTAATGAAATCATGCTATGCAAAACCAGCCCCTCTGCAGCTGTTTCAGCATCTGGGATACCAGAACAATCTCTTGAGACAGGTTTAACTATAAAAAGTAAAAGACTTGGGAGGGTAATCTGAACCACATGCAAGTAAGCAGGGAAAGTGTGTCAGAGTCTGGTTCTACAGGGCACATCAAAAGGTGATCTGGTTTCTGAAACAAGGGAGTTCAGGGGCCAGGCTGGCACCTGCTGGATTTGCACCAACACATATGCTCAGCTTCCAGCTAGATATGAAAGAGATGGGGTCTCATCTTGGACTGGAGTCTGGATGTGACCCTGGCAGACATCAGCTGGCATCTGGCTAGAAAATGTGTTCCACAGTGTAGATAACATCACTTACTGTAGCAATTAATTATGTGGGTTGTAAAGGTGCACATATAGTGCAGCTATTATTGTGGCTGATACTAAAAGTACATCACTTGGCTTGCTCCATGGTGGTTAGCCTTTGTCCTTACACTGCCAGAATCACTTAGAATGCTCTGGTAAATTCCTAGGTGAGTTTTTTTATTTACTATATATTCCTTGTTCAAATTCCTGATGAGAAGGGAGCCCTGGTAGAGTGTCAGACTCAAATCTGCCTCCTTGTGATGATAGCAGTTTCATACTTCTGTATTACGATTCCTTCCTAATAAAAAAAAAGGCACTAACCTTTGTTTGGCTACAGCTCAGCTGCAGCTTGATTCTTCAGGCAATATTAAATCTATTAAAAGGGAAGTGTAGGCTAAATAAATAACATGGAGAAGACAAGAGGTGTATGAGCAGGTTAAGCATATGTTTCATTAGCATGGGGCTTTTCCACGGTGCTACACAGAGGAGGATGTGGGTATAATGTGCCAAAGCTCTGTGTTCCACAGGGACCAGCTGGAACTGGAGATAAGAACTTTGCTCCTCTTATAAACTGGTGGGTTTCCAGTTGCAGTGTTTTCCAGCAACAGTGTATTTTCACAGAAAGCAAACTTTTCATTGAAAAATACCTAGAGTTCTGAAGTGTGACCAGCTATAAGTTCAGTAAATGTTGCTCTCCATAGTTAATGGTGCAATTTGCCTTAGATAGGTGGCTATGTCTCACAGGCACTTTGCATTTACTTTGTATGGAGCTTAAAAGAGATGTACAAAGGCATAAAGTGGAAGCAAGTATGTAATTTCTGTTATCATACAAAGCTGTTCTTTTAAATGATTGTGCTGTCATACCTGGATGTTTTGTTTGTGTTCATATGGCTGATTCCCTCTATTGGGCCAGTGCTAGGCCCAGTCTATCAAGCATTAAGTTAATTAACTGCGTATCTTTTCTGTTGCTGTGTATCAGGTTCTATTTGTCATTCATGTGATACTCAGAAATATTTTTGATTAGGCTATGCTGCCTCTGCATTTGGCTGTGACAGTGTGAATCTGTCTGATCAAGAGAAGGAGAAAAACATGTCTGAGGTGACTAGTGCTTGGAATAGCTCCAGCCTGATTTGTTTGAGTTTTGAACTTGTTGGTTCATATTGCACTGAGCAGACACAGCACTTTCAGAAAATTATTCCTGCTACAGAGACTTTATACCTCTGTCCCAAGGGATGGGAAGTTTAAACTGGGCCAGTCACATGATATAGTCAAGAGGATGTCAGTGAGGCTTAAGTCATATGCAAAAAAAAAAAAAGTGAAAATACTATTTAAAGAGTTATATTGACTTGTTAGTGCATGCAAAGTGAGTGCCTCTATCTGCAGTCTGAGTTGCAGCTGAGTAGACCCTGCAAACTGCAAGCTGATACCAGACTGCATCAGCTCCAGGACAGCAAATTCTTTTAGCAACTTTTTCAACTTACTCACTTTCTCCTTTTGAAACCTGATCTTGAGCAAATGCTTCAAGCAAATTTCACGTTGCTTCAGGCAACTTTGACCAGCAGGTTTAGTTCTGGAGGTGGCTCCAAGATGCCAAGAATGTGTCCTTAACACAGTGTAAACAGGCAAATAGAGGACCTGACCCAGAGATCTGCACTGAGACTGATTTCTCTCAAGTCAAAGTAGAGAAAATTCAGGCTAGGTTTGTGTTTCCATGTGTGTACAATTGATGTGGGTCTAGTATATGCTGTTTGTAAGTTCCAGGGTGTTTTTTCTAGCATTAAGAAAGCAACCATTAACATTCAATGTGTGTAGGTGAGGAAGACATCTGATTAACTTTCTCCTCTGTTTCTGGATGAAAATGTGGAGATAATGGAAATAAAATGACTTGTTAATGACTTTGGTAATTCAGTGTCTCTTAGAAGGATATTTAGAGTGGCATGACATAGCTGAGAAACAACTGAAATTGTGAGTTTTGGCACCTACTACTCCATTTTAGCCACCAGCTATCTTTTCTGCAGTTACAAATTGCCAGAGCAATAACTGCAGGCTCAGTTTAGCCCACATGAGTGCCCTGGCTGAGATACAGGAGTTCATGGCAAAACTCCCTTTGGCTTCAGCAGGGCTCTAATCTCTCCTTCAGAATGCAGTTCCTGGAATCTCTGAATAGCCCATAATAATGTTTCTAAGCTGTTAAATGCAAAACAAGATATAATTAAGACTAGACTGAGGACTCACTCCTCAGATGTCTGTGCACACTTGGGCATGTGAAGGGCTAAGTAGTAGGCAGGGAAATATAAAGCTAGTAAGGGCAAATTAGTACTTGTGTCTTATACTGGTTTCCTACCTGAAAGAAATACTCAGATTTTAAGAACAGGTCTGCATCTGTTAATTTTCTTTTAAACCTTCCAGACACACACATACATTTCTTGCACTTACTGAGCTGATCAATCTGCCTTCAACTCAGCAGTTTCATTACCAAGGCTTTTTGTCACTCCTAAGAGTGTCTAAAAGTGCCTTGAGCAAGTGAGATACTTATCGGGTTTGACTGAGGTCTTTTTAAGGGTGTAGAGAGGAGCAGTGGCTGTGGAAGGTTGTGCTGATCTCTGCCACAGCTGAAATAAAGGAAAGCCTTACACAAGATTATTAAAGTTTTCATTTTAAGCACAGATTCATAACACCTCTGGGGATTTCCGTTGAGAGATTGCTTATGGGAAGACATTTTACAAAAAAAATCAATAGTTTAGATTCACTTCTGCACTAGCACAAAACTTTCTCTTAGTATGCTAACACCTTTATTGAGTGAAACCACTGTACAGAGAAAGTTCCTTAGCTCTCATTGGACTTTTTTCTCTGGATGGTTGTCTTTCTCCCATGTTGCTGTCTGCAGGCTGGTCTGCCTATTCCTTCAGTAGCAGAAAAATATTTTCATATGCAGTATAGAGTGCATACACAGGACACTGTTTTTTTGCCAAAGTGCTAGTCATAATGTGGATGTTCTCAATAAATGAGGCAGGAGGTTTTGAGCAGAGGTCAAAAGCTGAGCAGAAAAAAAGGGCTAAATGTCATGGAAAGAAAGGTATGTTTTCAGTCATGTCTGTGGCCCTGAATTCTTGTGGGAAGGATGGAGCAAGAAGCCATCTACTAGTGGGTACTGCATGTGCACATCTGTACATGTGTACATCAACTGTACGCATGCAGCAGCATAGTATGAAAATGGCCCCGATATAGCTGGAAGATTTTCCATGCAGAATTATGTTCTAATCTATTATTAGTCTCCGCTATTAGCCTATTCTTATATAACTGTCACATGTATATATAATCTTAATATTTTTCTAATCCCCATAGAAACCTAGTAAAATAATAGCCATATAAAGCCTGCTCTAGCATCAGAGGCAAAAGGAGAAAGGATTTTCATTTTTGTAGTTGTAGTAAATATTGGCTGTGTTAAAGACATATTAAAATACTGCTTTCTTACACTTGCATGTCTGATTCTGACATTTTGTATCTACAATATCAATGGAATAAATATGAAGAACAGGGCAGCATCTGTTCAGTTTGGGGAAAAAAAAGGCAACAGAGGAAAGGCAGACCACATCTTTTGCAGAATTCAGGAAGTGGTATAGCTGTATCACAAGCTTCTCTGTTGCTCTCTTTCTTTCTCCAAAAGTTCGCTGTGGTTTCAGCTCTGGGCGTCTCTCACTGAGCTATAGTGTATTGTCTGTAAAGTCTCCTATTAGTAAGGATTTTTAGCACTATTGGGAGCACCCTGCAGGGTGAGATTAAATGTAGATGACAACAGAGTGCTGAAACCCAGCAGAATTACAGTTTCAATTATGCAACTACAAACATGGATCAGAGACATATTCCTAAGCCATCAGTTCCATCTGGGTCTCAAATGACTTCAAGCTCACTTACGGTTTCCTTGTTCACTTGAAACCTGTCTTATTTCTGCTCATGGTCCATTCATTTTCCTGGGACAGCTATTAAAGACATTTAGTCTGGGAGGCACTAAGAATTACTTTAGAAACACGAGCTAATATCACTGTTGGGAAATGGTCTTCTGCCATTTCACACTCTCTGTCTCCAAATGACGTCTGGTGCAAGTCCAAAGGCTGAAATTAGAAAGTACACTGCAGCTGCTTAAATAACCCAAATTCATTTTGGATGGTTTCTCCAGGAGTATAATGTGCATGATGAGCCAGCTACTTCTGAGACTTCCAGGCACTGATAGATCATAATCTTATAATAACAGATATGAAATATAATAAGAATTGTTATTATGAATGTTGACCTAACAATATGGGTGAATGTATCAACTCTGGCAAGTATACCCAGATTCAAGATAACTTCTTATGTTTTGTATGTTATGTGGCAAGGCTGAAATGGATGCATGTATTACAGAGTTAGGCCCATGCCAAAAAATAAACAAGCAATCATGTGAAGTATAAGCTCAAATACACTTCTGGTAAGGTTGGAATAGTTAATGTTTCAGGAAGACAAGCATAACAAAACATCAGGTTTCAGTAACATAAAAGTAGTTTTTTAGTGCAGAGTCTCTGGAGCAGTTCTCCAGCTTTCCTCTTCTAGTGAAAAGCATGAGCTTGCCAGTTATGTATGAAATATCCCACTAAGTTGTGTGAATTCCCAGAATGTGACCAGGCTGAAAGTCAAAGATAGTGTCAGATGTTTGCTGTAGCCTTTCAACAAGTTCCACATTATAAGTAACCACATAGCACAAGCCATTAGGCCCAAGGCAGAGCAAGGATGGCCGGGGCTCGTGCTATTATTCTACCTGGCTAAGAATTCCAGGGAACATGTGGTATGGCTGAATGGAGTTTCAACCCTTTCTGGTGTGCTGCTCATTACAGAAATGGGGGTTAACAGAGAAAGATTGTATCAAACTAGTTAGAAATTGCTGAAAGGGCTATGAATAGTGGTCCAGAACTTCAGTAGGCATAAATTGGCACAGCTCAGTTCAACTTGGTGGACTATGCCTATTTTAAGTCTGCTGAGATTCCAGCTCATTATATAGAAACCTGCATCCATATATAGATCATAGTAAGAAAAGGTTAAAATTTAATATCACAGAAGAAAAGCATTAGTAGATAATACTACATTTTTCTTTTTATTTTGAAGTCTCAAAGTCAAAATGACCTTTAAAGGCAAAAGGGTGTTTGGGGTGCTAAGTGTGTATGTATGTTGCTGCAGAGTAAATCCAATATTAGGAAGGTAACGCACTTGTATTTCTTTGTATTGGAATTTTAATTTTAGTGCACTTTTATAAAAGATATAAAAAGTTAATGTGTCTGACAATTAAAAAAAAACCCACAACAGGAAAAATCTAACAAGCTGAAAGCTCTTATAGATTCATAGCAGTGTTCTTGCCCTATTTCAGACACAGTCTGGACTCTTCCTTGCTAGCTTTGCCCTTCAGATAGCTCAAACTAAAACTTTATTTATACACAGAAAATTATAAAAAAGAAAAAAATTGGGCCCTCTCCTTTCTGCAAAGAAGGGAGCTGTGCTGCAAGTTTGGTGGTGCTGAAGAGTGAGGGAATGGCTGCTGCAAAGCTACTTTGTGGTAAACAAATCCCTTTCAGCTTGAGGGAGAAATCTTCCAGGTTTTTCCAGGAGGGCTTTATGGAGTAAGTGCTGTCCCACAATGATTTCTGCTGGAGAGGCCTGAGGGAGGCAGCAGCTGGGAGATGTGAGTAGCCACAGGCAAACATTCCCTCTGCCTGCTTCCCTTGCTGCCTCTTGGGAATGTGGGACTGGGGGACTCCAGTTTTAAAGCTGGTTTTATTGGTACAAGCAGCAACCACACACAAAGTGGGGTTTACCATGCGTGCTGCTGAGGGGATCAGGAAAGAGACAAGCCCTGGAAAAAAAAAATCAAAAGAAATTTTTGTTGTGCTGTAGGTTTTTTGTGAGTTTAGGCATCGCTCTGACTTTTGAGAAGAAAGCTGACTGGCTGATATGGTCCTGGTGTTTTGATGTATTTTCTGATAGAGTTCAATAACAAAAAGGCCCAGACACACATAGGTGGATTCATTTTTCCCTTGGACTGGAATAAATCAGGCATTACATCAAAGCCACACTGCTCTAATCAGAATTGAAACAGGGTTTGTTTAGCAGTGTGATGGCGTGAAATGTTATTTTGCATAACCCTTCTCACAGAAATGAGACTATTCCCTTTTTTTGTTTTAAATGCTACAAAAGAAGCTGGTTTTGATGTTTGGCTAAAAACTTCCTATTTTCAGACTCTGTTGTCCACTGCTTATGACTTTAGCCCTTCAGGCTTAAATTCTCTGTGCTGCCTCTGTCTCGGGCTTAATGCTTTTATGAGGAATGCAGCAGACGAAGGTGAAACAGCCACAGAATGCAATTTGGAGGAAACACATTGCTTTGCCCCAGAACACCTTCCCCTTTCCCCCAGCTCTCTGATTGAAAAGCCAAAATCCCTAGTGGCACAAATAAACCTCAGTGGGCCCCATAGGTGCTTCCCTCCCCACAGGACTGTGCTGTGGAGGGGCTCATGCCCAGCCCTCTGTGCCACTGGCTGTGGTACTGAGGAAACTTCCCTAAACAGCAAAGGAGGCACCTGTTAAAAAAATGTTAAGGTTGCAAGTTTAATCACTCAAGATCTATGAGATACCATTTTCAGCCTTTATAAATAGGAATTGTTTGGGTAGAAATCCTTTTCCACAGGCCTTGCCCACCAAGTAGCTGCTTTTTCAGTATTTCCTCCCAGTCAGACCCACACATGGCTGCAGGGCTGTGTTCAGGGTTGCCCAGCCCTGCTCCCAATGTGCCAGGGCTGCTTCTTCCCAGGGACATGTCAGGGGCTTTCAGGGTTGTGTCTAAATGCTTTTGAGTTGCTGCTCATGAACGTCTGGAGAGGTGAAGTAGTGCCTCTGCCCTAGTGCTGGAGAACAGAGGCCTGAAATTAGAGGGCATTTTAATGTTTTCAATACAAAATATTGTACTATGTCTTTTTAAGTATATGCTAGTGTGAGATATCAATCCTGAAAGTCCAGACTCAGTGTTTGCATTGTAGACTTTATAGGAATATGTCCTATTATTATTATTGATAATTAGTTCATTTCAGACCTGGCTGATTATGGGTTCTGCAAATCTGCTGAGATATTAACGTGGGTACCCAGAATACACATACCATCATCATGTAGGTACTGATACTAGCCAACTCTTTGAGCAATGTGGCCAGCATCACATGGAAATGCTTTAGCAGGTGAAGAGTAGGTGTAAATTCAGACTCATTCCCCCCCATAGGTGACTGTAGCTTTTACAGGCACATGGTTTCCTGGGGAGGCACCTGTTCAGCCTTGGTATAGCAAGTACCTCCAAATGTTGGGTGCATGATTCATTTTGAGAATCTCTTATCTAGAGCTATTGTCCTCTTATTTCTCTATTATTTACTTAAAGCCTTCTACAGCTGGTGAAGAGTTAATCTAGTTAATGTGTTGTTTTGTAAGCATGCTGTTTATAAACCTGTCCTTACTGCAGTTCTGTAGGAAAAAAAACCTTTTGGATGAACAAAGAAATATGTAGTTCCAGATTTACAATAAACTTTCTCATCTAATCTTTCTGAAAAGAATTCAAAGGCATAGGCCTTGTTTTGGGGTACTGAAATTTCAAATTTGCACTGTATGGTGAAGTTCTCCAAATTATTTATATTCTGTGGTCTTGACTGCAGTGGTATCTCTAGGTGCATGCACATATATATATATAGGAATTTATGTATATATATCTAAGAAAGCATATAATGGAAGTTAAATTTCATCCTTTATTTATAAAATGTGAAAGTAGCTTTTGGGCCCAAATATTCATTGGTTGAAGCACTGAAAATAAGTTTTAATTTTTCCTCTTTTCTGACTCTTGGACTCTCTTACTTAGGTAAGTGATTTCTATGAATGGGGAATGCATTTAATCTACTAGGGTCAAGTGAGAGGTGGTAAAAACTGGTAGCATATACATCATCTCTATTGTACTATTTAAGCAAAACTGGCATGTTTCTTTGACTTTTCTTTAGCTGTCTTTTTTCCTGTTATTCAGTCAGCAGGATTACCATTTTTTAGTATTCTAAGATAAATTATCATATTGGTTGGATGAACAAGCATCAGGGCCTTAATTAAAGAATGAAGGTTATAGAATTAGATTTGTACAGAAAATACATTCCTTTTAAACAATGAAACAATTTAATATTTGAGCTGTAATAAACCGTATTTTTTACTTGAATGCTGTGTCCTATTAGAGTTAGATAAAAACAGCAGTAATCTCTGATTCTTCACAGTGTGATTTCATAAGAGATAAAATTTATGTATTACTGGAAAATATTACAAGTAGAAAATTTATTGAGTTGTCAGTATAATAAGCATACTGAGCATAAAGTCTGAGGCTTTTTCCAATTATGTATGAAATTAATGTAGCAGAGCTCCGTGCAAGACCTTACTGAAAATTAAGGTGATAGTTATCTTGAATACTTGAAGTTGATGGCACTTGCTCCTATTTTCTCTTGGATTTCTCCCTCACACTCACTAGCACAATGCCCAGGTGCTCTGGCTAGGATGTGTGCCACATGGAATATGAGGGATTCCACCTGCTGAGCCCCCATTGCACCTTTGGGGTTACCATTCGTGGTGGTGGCAGCAACTGCTTTTTGCACAGGTCTGTCGAACCTTTTTGGAATGGGTGGTTGCATCTTATTAAGAAGCTCACCATAGGGTTTCAAGGTGATTTCTTATCCTTCTGGAGAAGGAGAAAACTGTATTGGAGCCATGCTTCCTCTTCTAATGTTTTACAACAATAAGGCCCTCAGTTTAAGGAGACTTGCAGCCTGGCTGCAGGTGTAGCTTCTGTAACAAAGATGGAGGAAAAAGCAGATTATGTGCATGGTTAATTTGGGGCAGATGCTTCTAGCCAGCTGTGCTCATAAATACACACATACTTGTGGTCTGGTACCTCCAGCAACACAAATTTGGTGTATCACAGTGTGCCAGAGGTGAGATTCCACCTCATTTTGCCAGATGTCCAGTGTAAAACCGGTCCCTTATTCCATGTCCTGACAATTTAACAAGGTGTAGGAAAAGATTAGCAGGTAACTAAAGTGGAAAATTGCAGTTTGCAGGGGTGTCATGAAGGAATTATCAGATCTTCCAGCAAATCCACACTTTTTGTGGCTTCAGGCAGTATGCATGTATTGCTCCAGAGCAAATTCAGTAAAGCAAGGCAGTGTGCCCCAACACACTTTTTTTCAGGCTAGTCTCTTGAAAAGATAATGTTTGCCAAGTGCTGCAATACACTTGGATGAGAGGTGGATGCACCGTGGGACAAGAATTATTAATATTATTGATTTGAAATAATAAAGTATGTTTTTGAATTCCTCCTCTTTCAGGAGGAAATTCCTGAGGGACTGGATGACAGGGACATTATTAAACTGGCAGCATGCCTTTTGAGACGAGAAATTACATATTTGATTCTAGCATTTGTATAAAGAAAAAGAAATCTCTGCGAGGTCCTCAGAGATGGAAGTGGAAGGGAGAGGTCACTGGTGTTGCTGTAGATGGGCCATTCCTATTAAATGAAATAAAAAAGAATGGAAGCTTTCCTTACAATGGGTCTGACAGGGTTTCCTTTACAGAAAATGATGTGTCTCGACAAAATGTAACCTGACATAATGTGATGTGATGTTCTAAATGAGAGGTACCATGCTTAGTTGTAATGTATAATTTGACACAATGCGTGTGCTATGCATGAGCTGGCAGAAAGTGTGCTGTGGTTCACTGAGTGCCCAAATTGCTTTCAAATGACAAGCTTGCCATGTCATGGTGCACAAAAGTAAGCTGGCAGTAGTTTAGTGATTCAGTCATAGACTAAGAAACTGTAGGCACATCCATGCTTTTCTTTTGAGTTTTGGGTTATGCATAGGCACAGGTGCTGAGCTAAGGTGACAAAAAATGCAAATTGGCATGTGAAAAAAGATCCCTGCTACTATTAGCATGGCTTTTGTTTTCTGCCATGAGCTTGGAGAGAGCCAGGCTGGTCTGAGCACCACACCACTGCTCAGCTGGCTGGAATGTGATCAAGTGCAAAGATTACCTTTGAATCAGTGAGCCCGAGTGCCCACGCTCTGATGATTCCAGCCACCTCCAGATCGATCAGAGCATGTTGTTGAATGTTCATGAATTTTCTGGTAAATTCTGCCTCTTGACCAGGAAAAGCATGGGAGTAGTCAGAGGTGAACTAATGTGTGATTTTACTGCCAGCATCAGAACAGAAACAATTCTTTATTACTTTTAAAATGTGCACAAGGGAGAAATATCTCTATAAGTTGGCAGTCTTCATCCCCTCTGGTAATGGTGAGTGACACAGGGGATATCCCCAGGTTCACACACCTGGATTTTTTTTCCTAGAGGCCAGGGCATTCCCATCAGCCTCACACCAGAAGTCCTGCTTTGTAGAGGTAGTTATAGAGCATTTCTGTCTTTTTAGAGTCTTTGCATCTCTGGATCTTTCTTTAGCTCATCTGGCCCCCAAAGACCTCTAGCTAATTTGCTGCACCAGCAACCACTCACAATTTTCAAGTTGCATTACATAAGACCTATTGTTATTATTATTACTGTTATTATTATTACTACACAAAGTACATAAATGATTTTTTGCTGCTCCTGTACAAAGCATTTCAGAAAAAATCCTCAAATCCCTCTGCTTGCCTTTTCAGACATGTGATTGAATATTCTATAAATGTAGAATGCACATGAACATTTCTCTGCTTCTCTGGAGAATAAGTACATTGTTTTAAAAGTTGTAATTATGAAGCTACAGTATTGAATAAAACTATAATTATTTCAATTCAAATATTTTCAAAGGCAACAAACATTCAAGAATTGAATACATTCTTTTTCTCACTGCCTTGTCCAATGCTGGGTGACTGGATTTTTGCCCATCCTGTGATGATATGTATTCATCATGCATATTGCAGCAGAGGCTTCTCTGCAGGCAGAGGTGTGGCAAGTCAGAAACAATCTGTGACAAAATTTTTGATGGGTGCAAGCTGTCACAATTCTGTGAGTTTTGTGGCCAATTTCAATGCTCTCAGTTTTCTTGGCCCTGGTTTCAAGAACATTTTTTCTTTTTTATGAGACAGATGATTTTCAACACCCTTCTCCCTCTCACCTGTGTTTTTTAGGTCTGGAGAGATAAGCAGAGTGCCATGTATTGAATTTCTGAAGCAAGTGCTCTGTTTTCTAACTTCTTGATTGCTTAAGCTACACATGGCATAGCACCCTACATTGTTTTCACTTTGATCCAGTCTCTTCCTTCTTTCTTACTGTGTTAACATTTGGTAAAAGCAGAAACAAGTAGGATCTAGTGCATTTGCCCAACGAGCTGCTGTGTTGTGAAACCATTGCTGTGCAAGAGACACACAGGCATGGCTCCTGCAGAGCTGAGCACTTTGCCAAGGACACATCAGAGGATCTGGGCAGAGATTTGCCATGACACACACACACAAAAAGCATGGTAGAGTCCGAAAAAATGCTTTTGTTTCAAAGCAGAAAGCCCTGTTGTGCGCCAGAGTGGACTCCATTAGCTGCTGTGAAGCAAGAGAAGCAGATAAAGCGCAGGTGTATTTGGAAAAAAACCTGAAAACAAACAAATACACAGACACAAACCAGCTAGAAGTCAAAAAACAACCAACCCAAAATGTTTTCTCTAAGCTTAGTGGTACTTGTTTAACAATTGTGAGGACTAAGGGGTGCTCTGGGCCATCTCCTTGTGTGCTCTCTTTGTCTTTTAAGACTTTTCAGCTACTGCTCTTAAGTTCCTCATCTGTGTGGTGGAGGCTTTTTTATGACTCGACCTTGATTTCTCTGTTCAAGTTTTGAACCTTTTGCAAAGGTGCCTAGATATTGACACACTTGGCACAAGAAATCTGCTTGGGAACACAAAACATATCAGCATCTGCTGGAGTTTGGACAGGGCAGGGTACTTGTGGTGCAGCTCAGACTAGCTGGGCTAAGAGTTTGCTTCTGTTTTCACAGAAATTGCCTGGTCTCCAAAACTAAGGGAATAGTCCTTGGGATTTGTGGACATCCACATGTCTAGATGACACCCTTCAAAATTAGTCTGACAAAGGGAAAATGCAGTCAGTACTTGAATTTCAGAAGTAACAGATGTTATTTGGGAAATTGGGTCAAAACCAGCAAATGGTCAAGGTGAAGAAAAAAGATGCAGGTATTAGAAATGTTAAAATTACTAATTTTGTAAAGAGCAATTAATTAATTTCTCTTTAATGGTATTTCTTTTTTTGAAATCCTTTCAAATTTTTGCTTTAAAGTAGCTTTTATCTTTCTAAAAAAACTTGACTTAGGTAGAACATGGAGGAAAGCAATATGCAAGATGGCCACATAATGCTCAAAAAACCACTTTAATATATATTGTAACTTTCCACTTTGACTACAAATGGATGTTTCCCATTTTCATTAAATATTCTTTCCTCTTATTGCATTTTCCCACAATTCATACACATCAAAACTGATTTTCTTTTTTTTCTGCACAATTCCCATTCTTGCCCAGACGCGTCCCATGATGTCTCAGTGCTGCTGCTGCTTCTGAGGAGGGAGGATGCAGTGGCCTGCTACTGGCTCAGGCAGGGCTGCCTTCTGTCACTGTCACCTAGCAGGACACGTGAACTCTGCCAAACACCTTGACTCCATCCTCCTCCTTCTCTCAGGAGAACTCAGAACTCTTGCATTTAGACTTTCAAGCTCTTTCGCTGTTTGTTTTTGTGTAAGGCTAAAAATGAAAGAAGATAGTTTGAGGAATCCTGGAGGGAAGAAGATGCTGGTTTTATTTCTGTGATTATAAAGGTGAAAGGATATCTCTTTTATGCCTTTGAAGTTTAATTACATGATTAGATATTTTGAAAAGAAATTACTGTTTCATTAAAGAAAGGCAAAGAGAATGCCCTCTCATTTTAAGCCATTTTAACTTCTACTGTGGGGTGTGAGTGACTTCAAAAGATTCTGTGGAATTCCAGGGACAGTGAGCACCAACAGGGTTGGTTTGGGTAGATTTCTACTTGTTTACTATGATGACCGAATTATTTAGAGTCAGTTCATCTGGAATTGAAAGCTGTGTGAAAAGCTTGGCCTTTGAGTGCATGCCAGGTTCAGAACCCGTGCAGCACTTGTGTCAGAATTACCATGCAGCCAGCACGTTGAACTTGGTTTTTCTTTGTCATCTTACAGTGTGAAATATTTAAGAAAAGGAACAAGAAATGACATGAAGCCTCTATCATATTTTGATAAGGAGGCAGCAAGTTTTATTTTCCAGCAGGAAACCATGAAAAAGAGCAGAAAAAGTGAAAATTCTTACAATGACATTTTTTTCTCTGTGCTCATTTGATACTGAAATGTTTACATAAGGACCTGATGGCAATCAGTTTTAGCTTTAAAGAATGAGGAATAAGGAGAATTGGGATTTTGTCTTATGTTGTCCTTGTCTTTGATATATTGTAGTAGGGGACAAGTAATAGAGTATTTTGTAGTAATGAAAGTAATTGTGTATATTGTTCTTCAGAAAGATTAGAAAATATGAGTGTAATTAAACCAGTTGTCCTTTTAAAAAGTTCAGACTCATGCAATCTATTTTTACTTGCATATTCTGACACAGAAGCAAAATATGCTGAGAGCTTATTCTTTGTCTTGCTGTTATGTGTAAAACCTTATTTTAGATATTACTAGAATGCACTTTCATGGGGTACTCAGCCCTGCTCTGCAAATCACCACACATTCCTGAAACTCAGAGATGTTCCACAGCCTGGATATGTTTTTATATTTATATTGCCTGGTTACTACACCATTTTGTCCTTCTCCTAGTAGCTCCCTGAAATGCAGAGTGGCATTTGGCTCCCATGGAAGTGGTGAGGTTCAGTTCTGAGCATACACAAGAAGTCAGCTGGGGATGAGAAATAGCAACAGAGGTTCAGCTTCTTTTTAAATGAAGAGAGCAGCTTGGTCATTTCTGCCTGGGTCAGCAGCAGGGTGTTTAGGGAAGGATTCTCACGTACTTTGGCAACTGTGTTTTCTTCACATGGCTGTGTAAAGGACATAGGACAGGGAGAATTCAAAAATACTCAACTTCTTATGTAAAAAAGCTCACAGCAGGGGTTTGTTTCAGGCAAGCCAGCTATATAGTCAGAGTGCTTTCTGAAAAAAAGAATCCCAAATAGTGTGAAAACGTACTAAAAAGGCTTATGCTAATGGAAGAGAATGATTTTTAAACGTTTTTTCCCTCCCAGTGGAAGGGAATATGCATAAAAAACATTAATCCTTGCTTAATGGTGTAAAAAGATGCAAAGTCTTTCCTATTAAGTATTCATGAACGCTGACATTGAAAAAAGAAGGAAATGCTTCCTTCCTAGTGTAGCATGTTTTGTATCTGATCAAAGGGCAGGGCTCCATGAGAACTGAGCAACATCTGTAGCAGTTGTTGCCTACCTGCTCTTGGAGCAGAGCTGCTGTGATGTGTACTCCTAATCCACTTCAGTGCAAAGTCCTCTGCCTGGATATAAATCACTGCTGGAGGGCAGGGATGGGATGTGAGGAGCCATCAGGGCGTTCATTTAGAGGCACAACTGTAATGGAAGCGACCAACAGTTTCCAAAGTCCACATGTGACCATGACCTGTTAATACCAGTTACGTCACACTGAATTTCAAATAAATATGTAGTTTTCCTACCTGAAGTATTCTGGAAGTCTCTAAAAGTAGATTTTGTTTTAATATTTTTCCTCCCTTCTGGTATTTTAAGAGAGCTATTGGGAGGTTAAGTGATTTGTAAAAGGCTATTTAAGGTCTAGAAGATAGGAAGAGAATTTAGCTATTTCACTAAATCTACTTAGATAAAACTCTCTCATCTACCAAAAATGATTTTTGCATAAAACATGAACCAAGCAAGGCATTATTATTTTTGTCTCAAAGTAATGTGTTCATATTTAGTGAGGGGGAAATATCAAAATCTGTCTTTTCCAGCTATTTGACTGACAGGCTTCTGTTGTATTTTAAGAAGTTTTATAACATTCATGTTTGATAAACTATGGTGGATGCATGTGTACATATATATACAGACAAACAAATATATATATTATTATGTGTATGTGGCTTTCTCTACAGGCAGATTTTCTGAGTATGGAGGTCCTTTAAAAATCAAACAATTGAAATGCTAAAATAATGATGGTTAAATAATCTTGATGGGTCCCTGTCACTACCCAGGGAATAGAACGCAATTCAATGAACAATGGTTGCAACAGGTATAGATTATAAGAGTTCGGTCTTGCATTTATTATTGTCAGAATAATCAGACTTTCTCCATCCCATTGGTGGCTTTTTCCTCATGGCTTTGTGGTCTTGGTTCATAGTTGGCAAGGAGAGTCCAACACTGGGGCCATAAACTAAGTACAAATACCAAAATCTCATTGGTGACACTGGGGGAAACACAAAGAAGTTGGAGGCAATTTTTATACTGATTCTTGTAGTACTCAAATAACATTTTCCTTAATACTCTAGATCTTTATGTAATGGTGACAACCTTACATTTTAAGAATAGTAGCAAAAGAGATTCTACCCTCAAACCTATAGGGGAAAAATCTTCAATACTGTTGGTGCATGAAGAATCAGGAGATTGATTAAAGGAATCCTATTTTTCTGTGATAGAAGAATATGATTTTTAATCCTAGTACTTGATCAACATTGGAAACACTTTCTGGGATATACTACTGATCCAGAATAAGCTGCAGATGTTTTGCATGGGGTTATGGCAGGGGAGCAACATCTCTTATGTAAAAGAACAGCAACAACACTAAAGAAAACACTGGGAGAAATCACACTGTGAGCATGAACAGGTAAAAAGTTACCTAAAATGTGTAAATGCAATGTCCTCCCTATATTACCAGGATAGTTCATTAGTTTTAAAGTAAGATCTCAGCAGCTGGTATACATAAGTCTAAATATTTCAAGAAATCGCATTAGGATTGATTTCACAGTTTTTGTTGGCAGAAACAGAGTCTCTTGTACTCTTGAACCCCATTATTTTCATTTGGGTTCTATTGGGTGACATGCATGTGCACATAAAATCCCGAAGCCCTGGGCTCAGAGATTGAACTGAATGACCAGAGTATAGTCCCTACACATAAAGATAACTTCAATTCAAGCAAATGTTCAGACTCCATAAATAAAGGTGACAGGAAGGGGAGAGCACAGTCTCCCTAGAGATCAGGACCTGTCAAGATATGGAAAGGGTGACTGTCAGTTTTATGCAGTCTGTTTTTCCCCCACCATCCTGCTGAATGAAATGATGCCCACGTTTTTCTGCAGGGTCTTTCAGGAGCAGCAAGCCCATCTTGCCTTGGTGCCTGCTGGCTGATGATTGCTGCACCTGCGTTTCCTTACATTAGTCACAGGTTGCCTGGCAGTGCTCTAATGGCATCCAATTGAGAAGAAATAGTTTAGGGACTCATTCTCTGTCTCAGGAATAAACTGGGATTATTGAACTATTATTTTTTTCCCCCAAGGTGATCACTTTCTTCATGGGCAGCAAAAGAAAAGACGAAACAAGCTAAACTAGATTAAGGGATTTCCTCTTATTCCCAGCTCTTATTTTCATTTGTTCTTGTTGTTTCCCCCCCTGCAGTGCTGTGGAACTACAGCTATGCTTTACCTTGCAGTTAACCTCTGGAAGAGAAACACAGGAAACACCTCTTGCTCTGAGGGGAGACTGGAAAGGCAAGGTTATAGAAATTAGTGGGAAATGAGGATGTTAAGGGATATTGCTTAGGGAGGAGTTTGCTATGTAGGTAATGGGCACAGAGGATGCACAGCTCTGGGGTGTGTGTGCTAACACATTTTGTAGTGTGCCAGAATGGCACATCTCAATCCCTCTGAAAAAACCAGTATGGTGGGTGAAGAGCTGAAGGAAATACCTGTTTGTCTTTCTTCCAGAATGTGGAAAATGAGGGGAAGATGCTGGCCATTGTTGCCTGTACAGAGAATTTGAGTATTTTGTCAGGGTGTGAAAGATATCAATTTGGTTTTCTTTCCTGTCTGAGAGAGCTGAAAACTACCTGTTTTGCTGAGAATGGCACTCTTTAGTTTTTAGTGCCCTGGGATGGGTTGTTTTCGTTAGAGAGGTGCTTCCAATGAGAAGAGATCCATGAGACCAAATAGAACCAAGGGAGAACCCACCCTTTGCCCTAATAATTAAAATGTTTCCCTGGTAATTTTGGTATTCAGTTCCCTCAAAAGATTAGCTAATTATCTTATGATTCACCATATCATAAAGTGTAATTGTAATTTCAAGATGTGCAAAATTTCATAATAGTACAAATAACAAAGGTAGAGATGAGCAGGGTTCTTCCTTTATCCCAAACAGTGATTTTGGTGGAATAAATCTGAACTCTACTGAGGTCTGGCTTTACAGCCATAAAATCTGTTCTGAACCTGGTCCCAGATGATTTTCTAGTCTAGAATGAAATGCCTTTGATGAAAAACTTGTATTTGTATGAATTTTTACACATAAAAATTAAAACCTATATTCTCAGCCTTTTGAAAGGGGAGAATGCTTATTTTCCATTCCTGCAGGGAATGTAGTCTTGGATGCTGAGATCTGCATGGAGTTTTCTGCACATAGATGAACTTGGCTGGTATGAAGGCAGTACCCATCTATTGGGGGAAACAAAAAGGAAGGAAAAGGATCACTTACTTATTCTGCTGTCAAATAGTGAAACACAAGTCAGCAACAGCATCTGTGGTCATCACCTGTGGAAAAAGTGACCACTGAAATTGCTGCCATAATGTGCATAATGCCCAAAATTTGCTTAGCTACCTAGTTTAAGTATAGTTCCACATTTGTACATGTCAGCAGTCCCTGTACACATTAGCTGCAGAGCTGACCTGTGGGACTTGTGTTCCTATATCATTCCCGTGCTTGCAGGAACCTTGACCTGTGCATTCTTTGTCTGACACCTAAATTACTGTTTTGTTTTATGAAAGACAATAGTTAGTCACTCCCTTTAAAATATTAATTTTGTTACTCCTTTTTCTCCTGTTTTAATGTCTCAAAATTCTATCCAGGCTAATTTGCACTGGTCCCTGAAAAGCAAATTAGCTGTAGTCTGTTACAGAGCATACAAGAAATCAATGGCCAGGCTCTTCCTGCTATAAGAAATTTCTAGAGGAGTCTGAGAGGTTTGTCATATTGTTCTGTGGGGCAGGATTAGGTCCAGCTGTTGCTGGATTTAAGATTTCCAGCCTTGCAAGGGGACCTAATGAAAAAGCAGTGCACAGAGAGTTTTATAATGCAAGATGAGTCTATAATCTTAAGAGTGGTCTATTAAAGAAAACTATTCTGAATGCACATGTCAGGGTAGAGCACCACAAATTACGACATTCCACTCTGGAAATAAATAGCAAAACAGTAGAGAACTGAAAAAGCTTTACTGTTTCAAAGCTTGGCATTTTTCATCTACCTTCCCACCTCCATTAGATGCAGCAATTTAAAAGTGGGCCATGGAACTGTGCAGACATAGAAAATTAAACAGAGCTTTAAAGGTGTCGCTCTTAGTGTCTGTGAACTGTCTGTCCTTTCTAACTAAAAGATAATAAAATTGAAGGTGGCCATTTGGTATTTGGCTGCAGAACAGGCCGAAGGTTTCTAGGGGGTGTGTGCCACCCTCCTGGGACCAACAATTTCAATTTCTGTGCACTTTCCTCGTGCGTTTAACACTTTGTCTGCTGTGTTGTCAAGCATTTCCCACAAAACTGCAGTACAGGTTCTCAGCTCTCGTTCTGTATCCCAATCAGCACAAAGGCTGATGGGGCTCCAGGGCACAGACAAACTCCTGGGTTTAACCAGCAGACCCATGGCTGTAGCTACTGAGCTGCTGCTTATCCTTCACCATATTCACTCAAAGAGACCAGGGCTTGTCTGAGTCACTACCACTGGGTGGTTTTTATTTTCATAATTGACATGAAACTCCTGTGTTCTCCATCTTCTTTTGTTCTGCCCAGCTCCTTTCATTCTGGGCTGTGGATCTGAAGAGTGTTTGGACTGCAAAGCTTCTTTGTGCAGACAAATCCTTCATCCTCCATGTAATGGTCTCGGGCTCTATGTGCGTGCTCCAGCACTGGGCACTAGAGACCCTCAGCTGCTTTGCTGGAGTCACCTGCATATTAATTTTACTGACTGACCAACATATGCCCAAGGCCTTTGTCTGAGCTGTGTGTTTACAGCTGCTTTGGCCTTTTGTCCTATCGTTGAGAGATGTGCCCCTCACTTAAAAAGCTATTGATAGATTTTATTGATCCCCAGCTTATTTCCTGTCTCCACCAATTCCTGCTTCTAATGGTCAGGCTGTGGCTGATGCAAGTGTGCCCTCCCCCAGGTAGAAATGAATAGGCCAGATTTAAAATCCTAACAGGTGGCTTTAATCTGCTGCCTGAAACAGGTGGGGGAGTGTTGGGGTGCCTGCCCTGCCAGCCAGGTCTGAGGGAGCTGGGGCTCCTTCTGCCTGGCACAGGCAGAGTTTGGCCGCTCTCAGCTGGGATACCTCAACACAAGGGCTTGTTTAGGGCTCTCTCTTGGAAACCTGCCTGCTGAAGGTAACCCAGCTCCTTTCTAATTCTCTGCACAACTCTATAAAGAAATCTGTTTGTGCTGTGGGCCTGCAGAGATTGCTAGTTAACGGGGGTAGGGAGAAGGGAAGGGAGTTAATCTCACAATGTTTTCTCCTGAATAGTAACAATTGAATTAACTTCTGATATGAAAATGAACAAAACAGTGTGTTTATAGCTATAAGACTCCTGATGACAATGCCATCAAAACAGTTTTCCTTTTTCCCTCCTCCTCTGGATGTTTTGATGCACCTGATGTGAGCTGCTCTGAATCCTGGCTCGTTTCAGCATGAGCTGGAATAATGTTACTGGGGGAAAACACAAGTAAGATATTTGTGCTGATACACAAAAAGCCTCATTTGTAGACTTGTTCCAAGTTCTGTCCTTGTTTCTTTCTATTGTTTGGCTTTTCTTTCTTGCTTCTGTGATTTCTGTTGCTATTTCAGGATTTTCTGCAATGTGGACGCTGTCTTTGATCTTGTTTTGTTTGTTCTCAGTGTTTTTGCAATCCAAGCAGAAGTAAATGGTATTTGGAAAACAGTAAGTTTGAACCTTTTGGTGATTGCTTGTTTCTGCTGAAAAACAGAATTTTAAAATTTTATTTGGAATAATGCTGATTCTTCTACAATCTATGAGAAAGAACTAGTCTATTAAAAAAAACCAACTTGAAAGACTCAGTCAAGCAGTTTCAGCTGGCAGTGTTATTCAAAGAAATTGTCACTGTTCTGCTCTTAATTCTGGGAGTCCAAAATTAGACCTCTAATTCCAGACCTGCAGCTTTCAATATTGTTTGGGGGAAAATGTTGTCACAACACTAAAGACTTTTATTTCAGCTGTATTGCACAGGATTTACTTTTTCTAACAGTGGTGTTAGAAAGTCAGCTCCTAAATACAGATGAAGAAACTTACCAGTAGCCACTTGTTTTCTAATGTTTGGGACAGAGTTATGTATCTCTGAATGTGTCTGTTAGTTATTTCCTTTTGGCTAACAAAACTTGGGTGGCTTCTGATCCCAATATTTCCTTTTCTGTAAATGTTGACAAAAATCCATAATTCCCTTCAAATGAAGCCTGGGAGATCTAGTTTTGTTAGTGTTTAGTGGCTGTGCAAGCTATGAAATTTTCCTTGTCTGCAATTTTGAAATGGCCTGGGACCTCAGCAAAGCTATGGTTCTACTCATATAAAAGTCTTAACAACATATGATGTGGTTATATTTATATATTTTGGCTATATGTAGTTGTTATATCTTGCATATGTTGCACTCTACAATGTTCCATATCATGGGCACACTCCCATGGCAATGGCCATGTTCCAGAGAAAGCTGGAATGAAACCATCCTATGATTAAAAAGCATGTTCTGTACATTTTTCTGTGAAAGGACCAAACCTTTCATTCTTCTTCCCAGCCCAAATCATAAAGCTTGGAAACATTAGCATTTTTTGCAATTTTGGTTTGCTTTGTGTGTGTAGTGTTGCTGCTGTTTTCCTTTTTTCTTTTTTTTTTTTTTTTTCCCTTGTTGTGCTTGTTTATTTGTGAGGAGTTTTGGTATTTGTTTTCTTTTATCTGGAAATTTCAGTGATAAGAACTTTTTGTGATAGCTGATCTTGCAATAGTTTGAAGGAAAGGGCCAGCAGTATGCTCTTATTCTTTTAAGGAATCATCAGTGTGCCATGCATAACATGAAAATGTAGGTAAAAGCGGCTCACAGTGAAATGAGGTTTCAAATGATTTATCATTTCCCCTTTAACTTCTTTGGCTTATGTTTGTTAAACCCTATTAATAATAAGCGTTGAAATGTGGTACAAGATGCTATTTACCATAGATAGACATCACCTTTTAAATGAAATTGTGAGACTTTTCAGTGCAGCAAACAGATATAATTAATGTTATTTTTAGTTTTTTAAGGTGAGAGACAAAAAGGTGTAGGGAAAGCGAGAGGAGAATAAGCTCTCACAGCCTTAAAACTTGAGGGCAGTCGGCTTAAGGACTTCTTTCAACTTTTAGTTAAGAAAGGGTACTAATAAGGGTTGTGACTGAAGGTATTAAAATCTTTGTAGGTCATTTATAATAGCTCATTCAGAACAAAGAAAATAATCTTTCTGGAAACTGCTTCTTTTGCTGTCTTTCTGAGATACTACACTAAAATATGGAGGGTTTTTTTGCAGAGGAAAAATTTTCATGGTGGAAAGGTAGAACTTCACCTTTGCAGTACCTAAGCTAGCTTCCCAGGCTAGCCATCACAAAAGATTTAGGTTTGTTTACACATAATTTAGGAAAAAAAAAAAGTTGCCCGTTCTGTGCTCAGTATGGACAATGCCAGCAGAAGCTCCATGTTGTCAAAATGGATAGAAATCATGGAATCACAGAGCTGGGGCTGGCAATGGCTGCTGGCCTTTGCAGAGCCCTGGTGGGTACAGAGCTCTGCAATAGGCTCAGCTGTGGCTTATATCCTTGAAAGCAGCAGCTTGTTGGCATCATCTCCAGGTTCTGTCAAGCAAAATGTGCAGCTCCTTATGCATATTGCCTATGTCTATTGTACCTTTCTGTGGAAAAAAATTCATATAATGTCATAAATTGGTTTAAAGAAAATTGGCAAAGACCTACTCCTTAATTGTCTCAGGCTGACATCTCCAATAAGTGAAACTTGAGTCTCAGGAAGAAAAGTCAGGCAAGGTGAGTGTCTGACTTAAGCTGTGATCCTGGGCAGCTTGGAGGTCTCTACAAGAATGATTTGTGTGGGTTTGTGAGGAAGCTGGTGGAGTGAGAGACAGGAATTTGAGATTACTTTGCAGAGGAGGGAAAATACTATGTGAGATGGAGTAGATTTTAATTGATGATTAACTCCATTGAGACTGTAATTTGTTCCAGCTGCGGGGAACATACCTTGCTGTCTCTGTCTCGAGTTAATTTCAAGAGCACTCCAGGCCTTTAACCACAACTGTGAAATCTCAGCACTTTGTAAAACAAGCCCTTAGCCATGCCTGTGTTAGCCATAGGACTAGGCTTTTCTTTTTTTGGCCAGTTTTCTACAGAGCTAGTAAACATGCCAACATGCAGTGGTAATACACTGCTTCAGAGCTGTCTCAAGTCAACCTCTGTTTCTTAGAACATGCTATTCATATACATACAAAATTATGGTAAAAATAATATTTTAAGTATTTTTTCTCATAATGGTTTCCTAATGTCTTGTCCATTTTTCCTGTCTTGCAAAAACCTTAAGGTTATAAAAATGGTGTATACTTTGCTCCCATGTGTATCTGGATTACCAAATTACTATGGTTTGGAACCTTACTTAAAGTTTAATATCTATTTGTATTGGGAAATCCAGTCAAGATCAAAGCTGCATGAAAAGAGCTGATGAGAAAAGATGCAGTAAGATGATGTCCTGCTGTCCTTCTGTCACATGTGTTCTCCAGCAGTGTATGGGAACGATTTTGGTAATGAATTACAGTTGGGTCCCCTCAGCTCCTCCAGAGCAGGGACCAGATTATCTGTTTGATAGTGTGAATGCCTTTTAGATTTTAGCAGATAATTTTCTGATTTAGGCTGCTTTTCTGGTTGAACTATTTATATTGGCAAACTTCTGAATATGGATATAAATCATTGCTAGTTCCTCTTGCAAATCTTGCTAGTGGTAGAAAGGATAGAGAAAGGATTATAGCATACTCCTATGCAGGCATGTGCATCTTGAGTCAGACCTGTAACCTACAGGAAAACAGCACTGTAGTTTGCCAGAAGTCATGAGATATCCAAATAGGAGCAATTCACTTGGTTCTGGCAGAGCTGGCTTTGAAACCAAATTTTTATTCACCAGTTTTTATCCAAAACAGTGAAATTCTGAACTGGAATAAGAAGCTGTAATCCTCCTCCATATCATGCTATTAAAATACCACAATGCTTTGCTTATGAAACTGGTGTGCTCTGCAGGATCCCTGCCTGCTGCTGGGTGAAGCTGACGGGGTTTGACTGTTTTGCTGCTGTTAATCAGTAGGGTTTTCTAGTGAAGCTAAAAGGATTATAGCAGTCTTATTCAGCAGCTTCCTGGGTTCCCTGGTGAGTGGGAGGCTGTCCTGGGAGTCACAGGCTGGAGTAAAGCAGCTGGAAGCTCAGGTGGCTCTGAAACCTGCAAGTCTTCACATCCAGCTCTTTATTGCTGAGGAGACAGGTAAATAAACAGCTACGGAACAGCAGGTTTCCAGCCTGCCTCTGTGTTCTGTCAAAAGAAAGTGTTTCCATGAAATGCTAACATTTGACAAATTGCAGTTTTATGATGGAATAAAGATCAGATAGAAAATTTGTTGTATCTGGATTTTGATCTTTCTTGCATCTCACATGGGAGCAATCTGCTCTTTGGATGAACAGGCATAACCTAGAAGTTTATTTCTGCCTAGAAGCAGTCCATAGCAACATGTTTTTAACTCATTAGTCCTTATTAGTTTGAGTTTTATGCTCTATTGACCACAGACTTGCAGCTCCTCACTGTCTTGGAAAGAAGACAAATCTCTTTGTGGCTTACTGGGAGATATTGGATAGGTGTAGTCAGTGGAGGTGTGTCCTCTCCCCTGTGGTTAAACTGTGGCACCCAGTGTGTGCCACAGTGTGGTCAGGTGCACATAATTGTGACCTCTGCATATATGGGGATAGGTGTAACCATAACTGCTGTTTCCACAGGCTAAAAATTCGATTTCATTTTTAATTATCTTTTAATCTTTTTTCTTTGAAAGGTGGGTATTTGAATGTGCATGCTGTGGTTCATATGCCTCTTTAAAACATTGATAGTCTGCATCCCCAAATTCTAGTTGAACACTTCTTTAAGTCTGTGAGTGATTGTTATTTAATCACCTTTTTTGTTTTGTCAGTTTTTTTCTCTGTAACCTGACAGAGCTACGGTGGCAATTTTGTACAAGATAGATTTGGTAGTATGCAAAGTACCTTTTGGAGAAAAGGGAAGAAGGGAGAGGGGAAGGAATGGAAGGGGGGAGAAACCTGTCACTAATCAGGCTTAGGAATTTTTCTTTTTGTCACTTAAACTAAGAAATGCAGGCAATGGCAGTCCTCAGGAAATGACTTCCCCTGCTCTAGGAGAAAAGGTGTTGCCTTTGAAGTACGGTTTTGGCATAGTTTCTGACTCTGGTGGCTCATCTAAACAAAACCAAATTATTTTGCTTCTCTGTCCCTTTGCCTTTTTCTTATGGGTGGTTGTTACTGTGGGCTCTAAATGCAAGTGTGCAGTTGGGAGACTGTGGGCTCTAAATGCAAGTGTGCAGTTGGGAGACTGAATGGTTTTCCCAGTGCTTGGCACAGTGGAAACTGGTGCTGCTGGGAGCCAGAGGGTTCCTTATGATGCATAACAATTTCCAGCCAAGCAACCCTACTCAGTTAGTGTTCTTAAGACACACACAGGTTAAAATATTGTTTATAGGAGCATGCTACCAAAGATGCAAGAGGAAAAAGCTATACTACCAAATGAAGCTTTGTGGCTATCCCATTGCAATGAAGTGTTGTTCAAATAAAAAGAAATCCATTTAGAAATTTCCAGTGGGCTCAGAATACTAGACATCACGATTTCTAGCAAACATAGCTTCTATAAATGCATTCCTTTGACACAAAACCGACCTGAAATGCCTTGAACTCCTAGAAACTGGAGATTTTATTGTGTCAGTTACCCACTGTGTATATTGTGCTGAAAAAAATCCAGCACTGGCGTGGAATGATTAAATCAACCTGGTTTCCTTAGAACATTCTCCAATCAAGCTTCTATTCAGCACACAATGCTGTTGTTGACATTGCTAGGGTTCATAATGGCGTCTTTTTTTTTCTGCAGCAGAGGAAGGTTTTTTAAAAATTACTAGTACTATTTGTGGACCTTAATTTGGCCTTAAACGTGAATCACATAATTTTTGCCAAGTGATTTCTTTGCCAAGGCATATGGCTGTTTGTACAGGAATAGTTGGTAGTTGCAGGTTTGTAACTGGCTCAGGTTGGATACTATTGTACTCTGGGCAGAGCATCTTAAGGGCACATTGTCTCTAAATTTGGATAGACTGTTCAGCTCAACTGATATTGGATCTTTGCCTGTCAAATTGCTTGCTCAGGGATTTCCCTCTCCCCTTGCTTTCTATTATGTGTGTAATTTCAACGATTCCTGATTTATGAAAGGCAATCCTAGAAAAAGAAATGAATTGGCTTGGCATTTGCAAAAATGGATCTTGGTGTGCAGGTGCAATTCCATTGAGGGACAACTCTAATGAGGAGAGTTCTGAAGTAAGACAAGGGCATAAAATGAATATTCACTGAAATAAAGAATTAGGGGTTTTCTTGGTGGTAAGGAGCTGTTTAATTGCAGGTGTAGGTTGGTTATTTGGTCCTTATCCAGCTTTAGTCTGTTCATTTCAAGATACAAACTTTCTTGTGAAATATTCTAAATAAATTTTTAGTTAGATTTGCAACTGCTGGATGTCTCAAATCCTTGGTCTCTTTTAATACTCAAAGAGGAAACTTGCAAATGCATCTCAGCCTCATTTTTGCAAATTAGTTGAGTCCAAATGTTCTTTGAAATCAACAAGGCTGCATAACTCATCTCTGAAAATAAGTAATACAATTATAGATCTCTGGGATGGGCTTGGAAATATTACATCAGAATATTTATTTTGAGGTACTTTGTGGGCAGAAGGATGAGTATCCCAAAAGGAGAGTGTTTAAATAAAATCTGTATCTTTGCTTATATTTTATATATTAGTTTTCTTTAGTTGATTAGGTAACTGGATTTCTTGAATTTGTTTTTCTTAAATGTATAAGAATCCATTTAATCATTAAACTTGAAGCTTCAAATTTCTAAAGTCAAAGGTCAGGTTCCAGGAAACAACAGAATTATGGTAGAGATGGAATCAATCAGAATGAAGTTAAATTAATAACAACTCTATTATCAAAATGTGAAGACAGTGCTCCTTTTTTCAGATTGGGGGGGAGGAGTTGGTCTCTTCAAGATTGAATTCCTTTCTTTGTGGGGGAAGTGATAGTTATTTCCTGAAGAAAAGCGTGTGTTGTGGAATGGCTGAATGCACCCAAGACTTCTTTCATAGGAAATGCCTTGAGTATGATGTACTTTCACAACAATGGGATGCTCTGTGAAGACCAAGGGTTGCTAGACCAGGTTCACTGTTCCAGTAGAAGGAGAGCTTTAAACTAGGAATGACAGACAAGTGAGATGTCAAACTATGTACAAATGAGGATAAGAGAGACCTTCTAATCAACAAAACAGGGAGAAAGTGGACCCATTTCAAATGTGTGCGCACAAATAGGGGATTAGTGAGATTACAGCCTGATGGAAGAAATGTTCATCCATTTATTGGGAAATCAGCACCTCTCTCAAGGGCCTGTACGCTAATGCTTGATGCAGGGGAAACAGTGTCCTTCTGTGTAATCTCAGGTGTATTAGAGATGTGGTAGGGTAGCTCAAAAGGAGATGTGTTGCTATGTGTGGAAATAAGACCTTTAGGAGGAACAAGCCAGGACAGTGAGGTGGGGGAGCTGACCTTTATGTGAGAAGGTAGGAGGAACACACAGAGCTGTCTTGTTATGGATGAGCCAGCTTAGCTTGTTATGGATGAGCCAGGGTTGGAATTAGCAGATGGACCAATGAGGATGATATGGTGAGTGTTGCATCAAGAAACAGATGTAATTAAGGCATTCAGACATCTGGAAGAAGCCTCATGTTCGCATGCTGTGGGACTTTAAAACACCCCTATCTGTGCTAGATGGGAAACAGCAGGGCACAAGCAATCCAGGAGGATTTTTTCCAGTGTGCAGCAAGGACAGCTTCCTGACACAGATGACTGAGAATCTGCTGTGCAGGATCCCTTACTTACAACCGAAGAACTGGTGAGGAGTGACTGGTGACAGTGACCTTAAAATGGCGGAGTTTAGGATCCTGAGAGGAAAGATGGAAGCAAATAACAGGATCACAGTCTTGGAATTCAGGAGAGCTGAATTCAGTCAGTTTAGGAACCTGCTTGAAAGAATACCATGAGCTACAGTCCTGGAGAGAAGAGGGAATCTAGAAGGTCTGGAGGATTTTCAGGAATGACCGGCTCCAATCTCAAGAATGATCCATTCTTATCTTTAGGAAACAGGCAAGGGTTCAGGCACAGATCAACAAGATTCTCCTGACAGAACGCAAATATAAAATGTAAGAATATGTGTAGTCAGTAGACCTAGGAGGAATACAAAATAACTGAGTGCAGAAATGAGATTACAAGAGCCAAAGTGTGCAGGGAATTGAATCTGGCAAATGATGTCAGGGAGACTGAGATGGACGTCTACAAAAGGAAAACTGGGGAAAATGTGGATCTGGTACTGAATGTGATGCCATGATGACAAATAGTATTGGAAAGGCTGAGGTTATTGTTGCCTTTTTTGCCCTGGTCATTACTGGGAAGATCTGCCTTCAGGAGTCCCAGCCCCCTGAGAGTACTGGGAAAGCCTGGAGCAGGGAAGTCTTGTCTTTGGTGGAGGAGAGTCAGGTTAGGGAGCACTTGAACTGAACATACACATACACAGTAGATGGGACCTGGTGGGAATGCGCCCATGAGGACTGAGGGAGCTGGCTTGTATTATGGGGCTACATTTGGTGGCCTTTGGAAAGTTGTGGCATTTGAGATGAAGTTACGGTGATCTCCCATCTTCAAGAAGGGCAAACTGGAGGATAAGGCAAACTACAGGCCAGACACCTTCACCTTGACCCCTGGGAAAGAGAGCAAATTCTCCTGAAATCTGCTTCTAAGCACAGCAAAGAAGAGAAGATACAAGCTGGGCAGGCTGTCTGTTAGATGGACTGTCCAGAGAGGGAGTCTGTAGCATCTCCATCCTTGGAGTTACTGAAAATCCAGACAGGCCTGAGCAGCCTGCTGTCTTTGACCCCTCTAAGCCAGAGAGGTTTGACTAGAACATCTCCAGAAGTCCTTTCCTACCATTACAGTTCCATGATTCTGTGTTTTAAATAGTGAAATAGTTGAAGGACCTGATCTGCTCATGGCCATTTTGTGCACACAGAATGATGTCCAGTCAGCAAACAGGAATTTTTATAGTTTAATTAATTTCAGAGTTGAATATGCTGAATTTTATTTCTATTGAATAATTTGTGCTATCCTAGATAGAAAGCTGATAAATTTGGTTTCTTTATAGATCTAGAAAACTTTGCCCATTATTATTCCAAATGTAGTTTGACTTCTTTCACTATTTTTAACAGCTCTTGTACTTAATATCTGAGCTCAAGAGTTCAATCTTCTATAAAGACTGTACGGACAGTCTACAGTTTTAGTTTCTTGAAATAATTCTGAAAAGTTCCTACTTTGCATTTGAGCATCTGAATGCATTTACTCCCATAAATGTAAAAAATAATATTTTGGGGTTTTTCAGTATGAATAAAGATAGCACTAAATACTGACACAGAATACTTCTCATTCTCAAATTGCTCTAAATTTGTTGTCTAATTACTATTCACAATACTCTTGGGAGGTTCATGTATTTAATTATCCTCATTTTATAAGCTCTGGGAATATGAAACAGTGGCACATGGGACCCAACAAGTCTTTCCTTTTTTGCATTTCTGCCCCAGCACCAAAAAATTCATTTCCTGTGTGACATATCAGAAAGTACAAGGGGAAAGAGAAGACACCTTGAACTGAGTCAAGGTCTGCTTTAGCATCTAGGCTGCTCCCAACCAGAAAGCTGTTTTCAGTCGTGAACTTCCTTGCTTTCATTTCATGACACTAACACCAATGAAATTTGACTTGGAGAGGAAACAAATAGGACTTAAATTTATTGTCCTTTTTATCTTGAAAGTTGTTGCAAGATTTAATTTTTTTACGGTCTGTTTTGTAAGCTTTGCTCATGAACATGTTGCAGTAAGTGACAAATGCATAGACTAAAATAACATTTTAAAATTATATTTTGTAAAAAAAATTAGAGCCTGACATTTCAGTAGCATTTCCTTTGTGTGTCCCTTCCCAATCAATCATTTTTTACAGAGAATGGAAAAAGCAGGGTAACTACTCACTTGTTAAAGATTTTTTTTTTTTAAGATTGATTAACTGTGCTAGAATAATGGGAGAAGCAAACTGCTACTTTTCTGGAAATTTACACCATGATTTGAGGGCAAAGGTAGTTGAACCACTTGGCTTCCCATGTGGTAATTATGCACTTAATTATTTCATAAGCATCCTTATTTAAAAAGTAGGGGGGCTCCATATAGTGATCCTTATGATTCACTTGGCCTAATAATGCAGGAAAGGAAGTATTTTATAAGTGTAAATACAAACATAGATTGAGTAGTTAAACTGACTCGGTTTATCCCGTGTAGTGAAGCAAGCCCCTGTCTTGTCATCTTCTGTATTTCAAGAAAATACAGGTATTCAAATTTCTAGATTCTAGATGATCTCCTGACTTGGCAATGGAGGAGGGAAGTGCCTATTTTGTGGTCAGAAAATCTCTGCTTGTGAGGCGAAAACAAATAAATTGTTCTTTACTAGGACATGTTGTTTGATTCTATCAAAAAAATTCACACTTGCTGGCTTTGAGCAAGTGGCACATGACCAACCATTCCCCCAGACTTCTTGGTGTAGTGTTGCTTCAGTGCCTTTCAAGGCTGGAAGCTACACTTGTACTATGAAAGTACTCACTGATACTGTGGCGAAAATTATGTATATTCTGGGGAAAAATTAGGCTATTTTGGAAAGCCTGTATTATGCGAGTGGTGACTCCAGAACTCTTGATGTCTCTCGCTTACTGACAAGTGCTGTTCTTCTTGAGTGGTTAATTGAATAAAGCTGACTTACCAAGTGCTACATTATTTTAGGTCTTTACATCTGTGGATTAGCTACTGATGGACTTTCACTTGTTAGTGATAAGGTTGTTATATTTAGAGTAATGCTATCAAGTTCAATGCTGGAGTCCCAGTTAAAACCAGAACTGTCTTTTGTCTTTATAGTCATATGAAGACTAAAAGGTGTGAAAAATGCCTGTGTGCTCCAACTTATTTCTGCAGTCTCAAAGATGGTTTTGGGCAATCACTAATATTAAAACAATACTCTTTAACTAAGATTTAAATTTCATTTTTGCATTAGCCTTTTAGCTGTTCTTTTTGGTGTACTGTAATGGATTTGATCCACGACACTTGTGTGAATTGTAACTCCCATTGGAAAATTATACCTTTAGAGGTATCTTAGTGAAAGTCTTGCTGGGAAATGTGAGGGTTTTTTTGAGCCAAAGTAACAATGAGAAAGAGGCAGAGAAGACCATAAACCCAGTCATTTAACACACTCTTCTAGCCTTAACTGGGGCACCAGTTGGAAAAATAATCATTCACAGCTGAGACAAATGCTCTTGGCTGTTCAGCTGTGTGTCTGCTTTACACTTACGTGAAGAACTAAATGTTCCCAGAGCTGTTTCCTATCAGTCTCTTACCTGGTAGTTAGGATGCTTCCTTGAACACTGAGCCTGTGCTCAGTCAGGTAATGCAGGGATTGCAGCATGGTTCTGGGGCATGGCTGGCCCCACATCCTGAGTGAATATTGCAAAAGTGAGCAAGTTGAGTCGTCCATCTGAAAGGAGGAGTCAGCTGTTTTGGTTTTTGTTTTATTTCTCCTTTTCATTATTTGATTGTTCTGACACAAATCTGTTTTTCTGACACACTTGATTTCATATGAATACTAAGCAATGGGATTTTTTAAAATCTGCGGGATGGAAAACCTCTTTTGTTCTCAGGTTCTGTTTGTTACTTAATTTTCAGTCGAGCAGAGGGGGCTTGTGAAGTGTCTGCAGGAATTGCACACAGGTTGTTGAAGCACTGCATGCTTCTAGTTCAGAACTGAGCAAATTCACTGTGCTGATGACAGCTGTAACTATGTGCTAATACAAATATTGGTGTGCAGAAAGGAGTCACAGCTGGGTGTATTGACATAGACTAAGCTTCATCCCTTCTCTCCTTTTAGTAGTCATTATTGGGGAAAAAAGCTAAAAGAGTAAAGGTCAATAGAACAATAACAATAGAGTATTTATAGTGGGGTAAAGTAAATTATTTTTAATGTTATTTTTGAGTGATTGAATTGATACATAGTTTAATATGTATTTACACATAGTTTAATACATAGAGTATTTACTGGGGAGGGATTAAGAGTGATTGGGGAGGGAATTAAAGAGGTAAATCATCCAGGGCCAAAATGATAAATCATCCCAAAATGATAAAAAAAAATGCCAACACCCCTCCCCCTGCAAACTGAATGCTGTACCTCTCAAGGGGCCTCATAAATGTCAGCAGCAATATTGATTTTAAACCATCTGGTTCTTCGCAGTAAGTTATGAGATCTTCTAGCTTTAAATACAATATTGGTTCATGCAAATGACAATATAACAGACTTTGACATCCCAAAATATCCCTTCCCACCCTGCTTCAGCCTCCTCCCTCCCTTTCCTCCCCTTTCTTCATTGACATATCTGCAGTAAAATACCAAACCACTACATCTTGCCATCCCTTTTGGGCTAAAACTTCTGTTTAGACCTGTGAGCAGACAGAGATAGTAAAACTAATAAACTAGCTCTGGCACTCTGTATTCCAGCATCTATTTGAGCTTGTGATCAGCCTGAGAGCTGGTATGTTGTTGAGGCTGTTGAAAGAAAATTCTGAGCATGTCCTTCTTGGACAAAGAGGGAATTAAGCTGGTCTGTGAAGCTACACAGTCAGAGATGTAAGTAAAGAGCTAAAGGCAGCAATGGTCTGGGAATGTTTATGCAGGTGAAATGTCCAGTATCTTCAATTATAGTTGCACATTATCCTTTGGGATCTGACTTTGAGAGCGACGGTTTTGAAAAGTGCTGGGTGTAAGTTTGTGTCTCTTTCTTCTGCCTTGCACTGGAGACAATGAAGTCAACACTGAGGACCTTTGGAAAGGGAAAAATACGGAGGTAGCAGAAGTAACTGGATTATCAAGCTGGCTACCTTCAGATAGTGCCAATACCAGGTTGTAGATCTCAGAAATGAGACTGTTTCAAAAGGAACTGTTTCTTGTTTTTCTCCTCGTATATGCAAGTCCAGTCACCAGTGTTGTGCCTTTTATGATCTGAAGCTTTTATGAATTCCAGACAGAATGTGTCTGTGGGAATTTTTATCATTGTTCCATTGCTTTTAAACAGTTTTTTCTCTCTGTCTCTGGCATTTACTGTTGAGATGATGTGGTGGGTTGACCATGTCTGGATGTCAGTTGCCCACCAAAATCACTCTATCTCTCTCCATCCTCAATTGGACATGGGTGAGAAAATATAATGAAAAGATTTTGAGTTAAGGATAGCGAGACATCACTCACTGATTGCCACCATGGACAGAATAGACTAGAATTGGGGAAATTAGTTCAATTTATTATCAAACAAATCAGAGTAGAATAATGACAAAGAAAGAAAACCGAATCCTAAAGTACCGCTGCCCCATATTTCTTTCTGTGCTTAACTTTACTCCTGATTTTATTTAACTCCTCCCTCTCAGAGCTGCAGGGGGATAGGGAATGAGGGTTGAGGTCCATTCGTCACATGTTGTCCCTGCTGTTCCTTTCTCCCTGGGGGAGGAGTCCTCCTACTCTTCTCCTGCTCCTGCATGGGGTCCCTCGTGTGTGAGAGAGGTTTTCAGTAATTTCTCACATCAATGTGAGTCCTGAGGAGCTGCACCCCATGGGTCCCTTCTACAGGGTGCAGTCCTTCAGTAGCAAACTCCTCCAGCATGGTTCTCCTGTGGGCTCACAGGTCCTGCCAGTACACCTGTTCTAGCATGGGTTCCTTTCTCAATGGGCGCACAGGTCCTGCCAGGAGTCTACCACAGGTCTTCCTGCTGGGTCACACCTCCTTCAGTGTGGGGTCTTCCATGGGCTTCAGGAGGCTATTTGCTCAATTTTTAATCTCCATGGGTTGCAGGGGCACAGCTGCTTCACCATGGTCTGTACCACAGCCTGCAGAGGAATCTCTGTTCTGGCGGTGGAGCGCCTCTTCCTCTGCCTCCTCCTCCTCATTCTTCTTCACTGACCTTGGTGTCTGTGTAGTTGTTGCTCTCACATTCTCACTTCCCTCTCCAGCTGTAATTGTGCAGGGGTTTTTTTCCCCTTCTTAAGTATGCTATCCCAGTGGTGATGCTGCCACCCCTGAAGGGCTTGGCCTTTTCACAGAAGCCACCCCTGTAGTCCCCTTGATACCCAAACCTTGCCCCAAAATGCAAATGCTTTTGCTAAGCTATAAAAGTAGGCCCTTCTATTTGGCTTCCACAAGTGCCTTTTTAATTGCTCTCCTTCAAGGCTTTTTATTTTTTAATATTGTTAAATGGAAAAGTTATGCATAATCTTCCAGATAAGGTCTCATCAGGGCCACATATGATGGCTTTTTAATTTTCTCCCTGACAACACCTCTTGCAGTGTGCCCTCTGTCTCTCTCATAGCCATGTCACTCACCTTGAGAGCAAAGAAAAGATTGAATCTGCCCAAACCCCAGAAGAGCACTCCATATGGTGCTGTGTGGGAAAAAATGCTATCTAAACTGGAGGAGATGGTTGTTAGTACAAATGCTTTGGGAGTGACTGAAGGAGATAACAAGAAACTGTGTTGAAAGAAGCTATAAGGCTGGAGGGAGGTTATTAGTGGAGTTCCTCAGGGAGTGGCTTTGACATTGATCTTATTTATTATTTTCACTAATTACCAAAAAGTAGGATAAAAACAAGAATGTGCTAATGAAATTTGCGAATGGCTTGAAGTTGAAGCTACATAAGAGACTGGGATTGACCTTGAATGGTGATGAATTGGAGATGGAAAGGAATTAGTATTAAAATAACAAGAAGTTGCATGTTTGGAGGAAAAATAATAAGTATTTCTGGCATTGCTCATTCAGTGGAGTAACAAAAAACTTTGTGGAAGGTTTAGCTGTATAATATAGTCAGAGGGTGACCATGTATCTTGTTTGAAGTGTAGAGAGGTCTGATCCTCCCACCACTGGAGGGAGACAAGGACCAAGGAGAACAAACATTGATAAATGTCAGATGATGTGTGAATTCATGTGTAAGGGTGGAAAGCAAGTGATGAATTGTATGGATCTGTTTGTCTTCAACTGCGCCACCTTAAAATGGACACTGCAACACAGTTAATGCATGGGAAGGGAGGATGCAAGAAGTCTGTGCAGAGCTGCTGTTTTATTTGGGGCACATGGGTTGTTTTGAGGTATTTACCTTAAGAAAAAGGAAAAAAAGAAGAAAAAAGGAAAAAGAAAACACAAATACAAGCCTAGGCAAACTAATTGAGAAATGCAGTTGTCCTGAATCAAAACAGTCCTGAGGATGATGATGGAAGCTCTTCTTAAACAGCTGTTCTTAATCTCTGCTTCCTGGAAAACTACAATCAGTTTATTTTAAATCTATTTCTTTAATTATAGTGGAATTGTTCAGTATTAATTGTTCTGTATTGCTGTTTACAGTAATAAACTGTGTTACTGTTTACCAAATTGGCACTATTGAATTGTTGCTAATAGGCCAATTTCTTTTTGCATGTTTTTAACAGAAGATAAAGAAACTGCAGACAAGCCAACAAGGGTCCATTAAAGAGAAATCACATGTACAGTCATGAATTGAGAGAGATGTTAACAAAGGCATCAAAATTGAAGGAGAGGCAATATTTGCAAAGAAAAGAGGATAATCACTTAATCCTGTTCTCTGCTCCAACCAACATGGAACATTAGACAGTAACAAGACTGGGAGATTGCAGCTCCAGTGATTGTTTTCTAAATGTGGGAAACACTAGTTAAAGGAATAAGAATAAATTAGACAGGTCCTAATGTAATGATGACTCACTGCTCTTTCCCATGCTTTTAATCTGGATGTCCTGTCTCCACTGCAGGAAATGTTGTACAGGCAGCACTGCTTTTCTAGCTAGCATGTACAGTACTTGGTCACACATATCTGTTCTGGAATTTCACAGTCTATTTTAAAAGATAAAATTGGAGGCAAAGTTTCTATGCAGTTTGTAAACCAACTTTGCCCTCTTGTTTGCCAGAATGTTACTTTCTGACTGGAAATGCCCCTGTTGCTTTTCCCCCCTTATTTCTTCTGCAGTGGTGTGGGGTTTTTTTTTTTTTTTGGTTGTTGTTGTTGTTGGGTTTTTTGGGGTATTTTTTTTCCTGTTATGGTGGCTTTTTTGTGCCAGTGTCCTTATTTAAATCAAATTTCTCCTCTTTGTTGTAAAGCTCCTGGGGACTTGCATGAACACTTGGCTGTTTTGGTAGAAGTCTCAGTGGTGCCATAGCAAGCACGTTCACAGGATTTAGCACCTTTTGATGCAATTTAGCTCTGGTGATACTTAAGCTACTGTTTCACCTGAAGTCTGCAGTTCTTCTACTCCCTCATGAATATGTTAATGAATTATTTCACACTCTTTAAAAAATATATCTTTGCAGTCACAGAGCCAACTTGGCATCTTGGGGTGGTATTTAAATAACTTCATGGAAAATGTATCAGTCTAGTTTTTTTTTTTTTTTTAAAGCATAGTGAATAAATTCAGTGTGGCACGAATCTGGTGGCAGCTGCATTGCAAAAAATATTCAGTGCAAATAAATTATGCATTTTTTTGTTGTTAAAATAGTTCAGAAAATATACTTTCAAATGTTATTTTAATTACTACCTTTATTTTACTGCTTCTAAATAAGCTTTCTAGTTGGCAATTTACTACCTGAAATCTGATATTCTAAATGATTCTTTGTTTCCTAATGTAAAATGTATCTTTTATGATCACTCCCAAATTCTAATTTTTTTCTGTCAATCAAATTGGTATTTCAGCCTGTTTGTTTCTTTGCACCCATAAAAACACAGGTGCATAGTATTACTATAATTTTCTTCATGTTGTATCTTTTCTCAGTGTTTTCATGTATGGACATTGCTGTAGTGATTATCTGTCCTCCACTTTATTTATGATTGGAATTATTTTTATTCTACATAATTTCTGGATGTGCTTTCAGACTAGTAAGTGCTGCAGTGTTTTAAAGTTCATTTATAAGCATATCCTCTATATGAATTAGAGTATATTAGTGCTGAATGTACTAAGAGTTAGAAGTGTTTTTTGTATTTGCAGTTTCTGCTATTTTTGTGAGCTATTAGAAACCTCATTAAAAAGCATGAAAATAAGAACCATACAACCTACTTTCCAGATCAAAGTAGTTCAAAGAAATCTAGATATGCATATATATTTTCTTTAATATTGTATTTTTGCCAAAGCCTGCTCTGGTTATTAGGCATTTTTTTCAATTTCCATCTGTGAGTTTGAACAAGAATTTTGATTTTACAATGCTTTTTAAGCACGCTGGGGCTGTTCAGGTAAAGAAATACAAGTCCATATTTTGATTTGAGGGTACTTATTTCAACTCCTATGACCACTGAACTTCAATATTGCATATTGTGTACTATCAGAACCTGTGGGGAAAAGAACAACAGTTCTATCAATTGATACTAGAGGATACTGGAGAAATGGAGAGCAGAGAAACTGACAGTTTGGGGAGCCTGGTTTTGGAGAAATGCTGTGATTTACCTAGGATGAGTTGGAAGTCCTTGGCAGAACAGAACTCCCAGGTACTGGGATAATGCACTGACTCCTCTCTCCAGTCTCTGTGCCCTAAATGCATCCTATCTCTTCGTATCAGCACCTTGAAAATGAGATTTTAAATGATTTCTGTTACTGCAGCTGTTGTTGGCTGTGCATTTTTTTTAGCTTCATGGAAGTGCAGGATGGGGAAGAGGAGCATATTCCCTCCTATTCCAGATCACTCATGGCCTCAGCAGACCTGTGGGTAATGGGAGGAAAAGGACTGTAATGCAGACTGTTGAAAAGAATTGAAGTCTCAATTGTAATATTCAAGTGTTAGGATAAAGTACTTCTTCATCCTCAAAATAAAAAAGATTTGCATAAAAACAAAACAAAAAAAAACTTTAGTCTTCTTCTGTGAAAGAAATAATAGGTTTTAGGCCCTAGTCATAAAGGAGTATTCAGAAGCATCTGTTACTCCTTTTCCTGTGTGCACACTCAAGGGCGCAAAGGATTTTTTTCACTTGGGTGAAAATGCACTCAAGGTTTTCAAAACTTCAGAAAAATAATTTATAATGTGCCTTTGCACTGCAGCAGATTGTGTTTGAGTCTCTTAATATTTGTGTTTTAGATGGTTGGAACACCAAGGCAAGAGGTTTGAGTATGGCACCAGAGAGTTTGCTGTTGACTTGCGCTAGCCTCAGCAAGTCATTCAGACAGATGGGACGTGAGACTCAGGTTGTAACTTAAATGTGGGATTATAACTGAGCCCTCCAGGGACCTAGAAATGTTTTTGTTATGGTTGTAAATGTAATGTGATAGACGTTCCTTGGTGAATTGTTCAGGGCTTAAGCTCTTCCTAAAACAGGCTGGGACAGAAATTGGCATTGTAACTTCTTCATGTGAATCCCTCATGTCTCTGTTATGAATGGGCTTCTGCTGAGCACTCTGCCTTGGGGTGTCTTCAGCACTGGCTTTGTGACCTGTGGAATTAAAATTCTTTTTAATGATTGGAACACATTTAATTTCAAAAGGAGTATTCCTTGCATGTAGATTCCAGAAAAAAATGGATCACCTAGAATTTAAAGAGAAAATTTTAAAGTTCAATAAGAGCAGTAGTCTTAGGCCTGGGGTATGAATAGCTTTATATTTAGATGCTTGGGAAAAAAAAAGACTTGCACTGTTAGGTGTTTGCTTGTCTTGCTTTAGTGACAAACCACTTTAATTCTGTTGTTGTTGAGTTGAAAATTGCCACTATGAAAGAGTCGTGAGAGATCTGGATATTTTGGATCTTAGTGAGTCCTACCAGATTCTTATATTAGTCAAAGAAGAGCTCAGCCCATCCATGGTTCAAAACAACAGGTTGTGAGTCAGCCCCAGTCAGATGTTCACTGTGTCACTGAGGGGTTGTGGCCGAGGGACTGATTTTTTTTTGAAAAATGAACTCTGTATTCTAAGAATGCACAGAGAGATAATGCCTGTGAGTAGCATTTTCATATTTAATTCCCCTTGTTTCTAATAATTTATCTGTGATAAGCAAGAATCATAATTACAATACTTCTGTAGTATAGTTTAGCTTTTGTAAACCAAATTGTTGCAGGGAACGATATCCTACTGGGTTGAGATGGAATCTGTTGTATGTGGGAGAGGATGCCAGATACATTGGCCCAGCCTGAAGGGATGGTGAATATTTGCACGCTGCCAAAAGTCTCAGTTCATTTTGAGAGTTCCACAGTTCAAGAATCAATTGGATTTGCATATCCCAAAAGTTCAGGAATTGATTTCCTAAATGGTGATATTCAGGGCATAATGATCATGTCTGCCTGTTATTATATGATCAAATATATTCCATGGAGGGTGAATTATTTAATCTCTGTGGAAACATGGAATTTTCATGATGCATTAGGATTGCAATGGACACTTTTTTTTTTTTTTTTGCAAAGGAATGAAATTATCCTGTCTTCTAAACATATGATCTGTGATGCCTTGAAGGCTGCTTGGAGAGGTAGATAATTAGCTACCCCACTGCCTAGAGAAATAGCTTGGAGATTTTTAGAAGCCTTATGCAAATGGTTTGGGATATTATACAAAATTAGTTTCAGTTAGGCTCAAATTTATCTAATTTAATTTAATTATTGGGAAAAGTAAATCTTTGACTGAGAAAAAGAAGGAAGGAGAAGACAGAGTGAGAAAATATATTGGAATATGAACTGCAACAATTAGATAGTGATGGATTTATAGCTGTCATTCACTTTTTAGGTGTTCACCTTTAAGGCATCTGTAATGACTTTCTTTTATAAGACTCTAACAAAATTAATACCCTAGACCACAGGTGAAATAATTACTTAATGGAATTAAACCCTGTTGCTGAATATGGCTGTATCCTATTTTAGAGAACTGTGAACTCAGCTGGTAAATCTACAGCCTCCAGGGAAGTTGAAGTCCCAGCTCATTCTGCGCATTGTGCTTGAAGTTTCAGGGAGTCTCTGGCATGGAGAAGAGAGTTTTCTGAAGAGGAAACCTGACAGCCTTACCAGGCCTGCATATTCATGCATGCATGAGCTGTGGTGGTCTGTTTTATGCCTGTGTGATGTCTCCAGCAGCCTTTCATTCTCCTGCTTATGGGTGAATCAAGTTTCTCCTTAATCCAGGGAAGACGGTCAGGCGATCAGAGGAGCAGGTGGTGCACAGCTGATTGCTGGTGGCTAGCTGCTAGCTGCCTCTTCAGCATGCAGGGCCCAGGCAGAGAGCAAGGAGGAAAAGGAAATCTTTTGGAAGCTGCTCAGGCCTTCCAGCTTGGCTGGTGGTTTGGTGGCTGAGCTGAGACCAGAGGAGCTGTGAACCGGCAGTTGTATGGCCTGGGGTAGGAGGGAAGGCTGCCAAAGCAGGACTGTACCAACAGGGATGAGTTTTCTTCCATGGAGAATAGCAGGAGTATACAGCCTGTTGTGGTGGTGTGGATAAGTCAGCAGTGTGTATAAATGAGGAAAGACATGCAGGACAAGTGGGGTTATCACAGACAGCCCTTTGATGATTCTGTTAGAGCATGTAAGATTTATACCCACTCTTTATGAACTAAATTTCTGCAATTTCAGTGAGCTTTTGTTCTGTTTCAACATGCAGAATGATTTTGCAGAGCTATTTGAACAACTTCTGTGATTTGGCCACTGTAGGAGCAAATTCTTTGAGCAGCCTTGAATATGTGCTTTAGCAAAAAGCTTCCTCAGGCAATGCTAGCTTCACTTACTGCTTTTGGAACACATGCTGAAGTTTACATCTAGGATGTTTCATTGTGAGCTCTTAATTTGCTGCTTGGGCAGTATTTTGTGAACAACTTCAAGAATATGATTTGACATTTGATTAAATACAGTAAAAAGTTTTCAATGAAGGCTCTTCTGTATGTTTATCAGTAAAAGAGATGTGTTACTTTACAGGATGAAAACAGTTTCGGAAAAACTCAAAAGTAGATTGAAATATCCTAGATAATCATCCCAGCTTTAGGAATACATGTAGTACTTTGTTATTATAAGATACATTGAGGATATAATACTGAGGATAACAGGCACCATTGGTGACAATTTGTTATAGAGCTCTGAACATAGGATGCTGTTGACCTGCACTTTTGAAAAGCAAGCCTGTCCTACAATTCCCCCTGGGGCTTTGCAGCTTGGTGAAAGAAATTTAGGAAGATATACTGTTAGCACTGAGAACTGTGGTGCTTTGTTTTGGACATTGGTATATGATCAAACATGGATCCTAAAACAAAAAGGTTCTGTACAACTGCACAGTTACAAGAAACTATTTTACAGCATTTACTTGGAGGTTTTTTTGCATCTTCAGGGTGCTGTATTGTTTCCTTTATGTATAGCAGTTTCTTGATGAGGATACTCTTGTTTTCAGTTCTCTGTCACTTGGAGAACTAGGCCAAATGAGTCAGCTGGAGAGAACAGCCAGGGAAAAGCAGAAACCCAGTTAGAAGCTAAATGACAGGTTAACAATCTGTCATAAACCAAACCAGAAAAAGGAACACGGACACAAGAAGTTAGCCAATCCCTTCTGGGGCAGCAGAACAGTCTTTTTCTGCCCCAAACAATATCTCAGTGTACAGGAAGATTGTTTGTATCTTGCCCATGCATACTGGATTTCACTACACTTCTCTGGGATCTATTCTGGTGGTACTGCAAAAAAAAAAAAAAAAAAAAACCAACCTAAAAATATCAAAGAGCACTTTAGACTTTTTTGTTGCTGTTATTTAACTTCAAGTGGGAGAAAGTTTTTTTTTTTTAATATTATTTTAAAATAGATACTTGTTGCTCTTTGCTCACAATAAGCTGTTGAAACTTGAGGCTATAACATTTTCTTTACAAGAAATTAATTTTTCTATTTTGCAGCATTCTATTGTTACAATGATGTTCCTCAGGAACAGCTCAAGAATTCCTTTTAGGAGTGGCAGCTCCCCATAAAGAATGCTGTTCTTAGCCAAAATCTATGGTGTTGAGCAGAAGCTAAAGGTTAGGTCAAACATTGCTGTTATCTTCCTTTGATTTCCATTTGAACATCAGGGACATAATTTTGAAGCATAGCTTTCTAAACGTGAGGAAGAACTTTACTTTGTGAGGGACCATAAACCAGAGCAGATTACCCACAGGAGTTGTGGAGTCTCCCTCACTGGAGGTATTCAGGAGGTGTTTTGACAGAATCCTGTCCCGGGTGCTCTAGGATGGCCTTGCTTGAGCAGGGAGGTTGGAGCACATGATCCACTGAGGTCTCTTCCAGCCTGACCCATTCTGTGACTTAGGTTTCATTCATACTGATGCTGATCTGACCTCATCTCTGATAATCTGACTCATTTGTGTCAGTAGTATCTATTGTGTAGCAGTATCTTGATGACAAGATATTTTGAAGCCTCTGAATATCTATTATGTGATGAGTGACCTTCTTTTTAGTCCTCGAATATGCAAATGTTCATGAATTCTCCTTTCAAGATTTTATTCATGTTTGCAGGGTGGTTTTAAAACTGGAAACAAAATGCAAAACTTAATATAAACACCCACTTTTTGATCTGGTTTTGGCCATTATTGGTAACTCATAGTACTCTATCTTTTTAAACCCAGCTTTACATTGTTAAAGTATGGAAAAATGGTTTCAAGCTAAAAACTCTATATTACTGGTCAACTTGGACCTGAAAGTGAATCTAGTACTTGCAAAACCTTCACTGAAGGAAATGGAGAGAAAAATGGCTTTTTTTCCCCACAAACCCATAATTTTTTATGATTTTTATCTCCCAGTTAAAATGATAAATAAATATTCTTTCAGCAAAGAATGGAAATATTATTTTTGCAGGCAGATATATACTGAAATGCTTTGCTGGTTATGGACAGGCCTCATGTGCTTAAACCTGAGGAGAAATTTCTCAGTGTTTGTGATAGCAACAGTGCCAGTACAAATACAGACACAGGAGCACATGCTGTTTGGCTCAAAGACAAGAAGGAAATAGTGTTCTGCAAGCATCCAGAGGGAGAATATTTGGGATTTTTCAAAACGCAGGAAAACACTGGTTAAAGTCAAATGAGCTGCTAGATAGCAATGAATGGTCCTTTGCAAGCCAACATTCTTTGCCTTTAAAAAAGCAAAGGAAGATCTTCTCTAGTTAATATACCGTGACTTTAATAAATATCAAGTGTTCTCTTCCTTCAAGGCACATATTGACTTGCTAACCTTTTTCTAATCTGTCTTAATCATTGTCAATATTTACCTCTTCATGCAATAAATACCACGAAGTCAACAGAAGCCAATTTCATCTCTGCTTTTGTGTTTGTGCCATTTCTTTGCCCATTTCAGTGAAATTCATATACAGCTTGAGAAGAAAAATTAAACTTGTTATGGAACTGCTGCTATGAAGTTTATAGTAATGATCTTGAACCATTTAGACCTCTGTCTGTAAGTAGAACTTACATTTCTATAGACCTAAAATAATATTAGATACTTTTGATTCTTTATATTTCTAGGCAAACTGAATATGATATTGCTATACTGCTAACCAGTTGAATTCCTTACCAAAATAAGTGTATTATACAATTTATAATGAGGTTCTTTAGATGGCTGGTTCATGAAATGATTACAAAGTAACCTGTGCAAGCTAAATCATTAAGACTATATTTTTAAAAAGAAAATGTCAATATCTGTTCAGACTACTGATCTGTTAGGATGCCAATCTGTTAGGTGTCTGTTTTGGGACTCCTGGGGAACCTTCTACTTTTGTTTGTCATTGATTTCAGTCTCCCTTTATGTTGTGGACTGGGGTGACAGGAAGGGGGTCTTTCATGGAGTCAAAACCCAGCCTAACCCCTTGAGCCCTATGCAGATACTGCATCAAGCAGAGCTGAGCTGCTGTATGGTGCTGAGGACAGTATTTCATGCCTCTCTTCTGGCACTGAGCACTCTTGAGTCAGACCTGCCTAATGCCTGCTCCCCCTGAAATCTGACTTTGTTGAGCCGCTACTGCTGTCTCCTGAAGTTTAGAGCATGTGGGAGCAGTCGAGACATGGGCTGCCTCCACAGAGCTCAGCTCAGATGCTCTTCCCAGATGACCTTGTCTGTCCTCGTTGCATCCGTAACACTTTTAAACCAGGCTTCCGGAGGTCTTGTGAAAACTGTGAAAATCTTAATTATTACAGCATTGTTGCTCAAGGTGAAACGTTTACGCCTTGAAAAGTGCTTGCTTGATTGCAAACAATGTGGTTTTGAGCTCAGATGTGTGCATGGAGGGGAAAGTGCAGTTTAAAAGTACCTCCAGAAATAGAAGTACTGATATAACTTTTGTGCTGACTTTGGCAAAGTATAAAGTGAGAGGGAAGGAAAAGAGTTGAAGCATGCAAGAATGACTATGGGGAAGAAAGGGGAGCTTGAGTTGTGATCTACATTCCATCTCAAATCCCTCAGACACTGTGTGGATGTCTGCTATCATACAGTTGTAGTTCATTGTCAGTGCTGAGTTACCCAGACTGTGTTTTTGGTGCTGATTAGCAAACTGCTGCAGACAATTATCAATGTTTTCATGGTATTTAATAGAGCTGGTTGCATATTTTCCAACTGAATGCTTTTTCACTTAAGAAAATCAAAACACTTCCTGGGAAATTGCCTGTTTCGTTGAAAGTTTTGGGCAGCAGATTGTTGGAACACCTTGTTTCCATTTGCACATCTTCAGGGCATGATAGGTTAGATCAAAAAAACTGTAGTAGTTTCCTTTTTTCCCAGTTTGAGCCAGGAAGGATTTCCCACTGCACAAATTTTATGTGACCGAGGAACTGAGGGGAAAAATTTGGATTATCTGCACATGTACAGAGCCATCATGAGTTTGAGAACTGAATTATATCTTGGGAGAAAACTGTGTTAAAATCCAGACCAAATTTGGCTGTATAAGTAGCCCTGTTAATTAGCACTGTATCTGGACAGTGCTGCATTCCTTGATACTCATTAGTAGAAAATTGTAAAATAAATTATAAGACCCAAAGGGCATTAAATGTCTCTTACCTCAGATACTGAAAACAAGTACTGCAGAAGGAATAGGAAGAGGCCATTCATGCTACTGCTTTCTCTTCCTCAGAAATTTCATCTTATTAAAAACCTTCCCTGTAGGATTATTGGACTGGAATTATACATTAAAATGAAAACACAGTAGTTATTCTCTTGCCTACAAAACGAAATAGTTAGCATAACTGTATATTGTTTAGAAAAGTCAATTATACCTCAAATAAGGAGGAGAAAAAGATTTAGCAATGTCTTTTGAGACTAAGCCTCCGCTGAAATGTGTTAGATAAAAGAGCAGTGATGTAGCTGGGGGTGCACAGTATTTTGGTGTCTGCCTTTGTGAAGATTTGGGACTGATTGAATCAAACCCCCTGTGAGAGTGGCAGTCCCATTATGTTTGTTGCAGGTTGACTGGTGCAATGTTTGTTTCTGAGGTTATCAGCATGTTCAATCAAAAAACTAATATGTGCATTATTGCTTTGCTAGGTTTTAAGCCCTTTTCTCATTATAAGTATCGATCTTGATTAGAAGCTGTTCTCCAAATGTTTGGTTCCACTGACATGAAATGATTCTCATCATCTCTTCCACCAGAGGGAAGGTATTTTCATTCAGGTTAATTGCTGGCGCCTGATGCTAAATGCAAACACCAGAGCGCTGCTTGAAGTGAAAATTCAAAACTGGGGAAAAAACCCCACAAAAGCAAAAATCAGCTGTTAAAATGTCTTTTCCTTCTGTATTTACCAGAATGGTGAGCTTTTCTTTGGCATTGCAACATTCCAAAGAAAATTGCATTAATACTGTTTTGAAGACACAAAATTTTCAGTTTTTTGTCAGTGAATATGTATTGTTCTCTCTTTCTACCAGAAGCAGGGGGAGGGCAAGATAGTAGCAGACACAAGTGGGTATAGAAATACACAACAATAAAAACATAATAACCCAGTGCCAAAAGAAGGAGTGATGTAGAGTCATGTTTAATTTAGACAAAACCAGAAATCCTGCTATTGTAATCTGAAATATGTGGGCGGACCCTTATGTCAATGATTGTGATGATGTGCACAGGCAATAAAACTCCAATCAAAATTTGCAGGAAGATTTAGGCTTTTCCTGCAGATAACTTGCTCAAAAATACTTAGAAAGGCATACGTATGCAAATGTATTCTCTATCCAGAGCTTTATTTATGACGATGCTTTGTTTATTGTAATTTTGTTGTGATAAAAGGAAACCTCTGCTAGACTCAAGATATCCTGATGCTTATCTGTCTATGCACTGCACCCCACACTTGTTCAGGCAAGGGTCAAAAAAGCCTAGGAATTGCATACCAGAAGGACGGGTGGAAGCTTTTTAAGGTTACCAGGGATGTGGGACCCAAAATTTCCAGTTTTGTTTGGTTTAAAGTGTTCATAAACTCTAGTAAACTGTCCCAATGAAAAATGATCTTTTAACATTTGGGTTTTATTCTTTTTCTGAAATGGTTTCAACACTATTTCTTGCTCTTAGATCTTGCTCTATACTTGTTTGCTGGATTGAGATCCTCCAACAGTAGGTTGCTTGCAGATAGTTAGAAGTTAGTCTTCTCAGTTAAATAAGCCGATTTTCATTTCTAGCAGATCAAATATTTTTAAATTATTTAATTGCTCTTCACTGAATTTTTCCACAGTATTTTACTAGGTCCAAAGTAAAGCTTGAAATATTTCATGAAAAAGTTGAATGCCTCATGAAGTCAGTTTCAAAAGAACCCTAAATTAAGTTTGTTAGTTGCCTGTGTGGAGGAGCCTCTTGTCAATATTTCCTCTCAGCAGACAAAGTCCAGGAAAAATATGGAGGCTCATTGTGGGGGCTAAATGCCTTGGCCATCTGTGCTCTGGTAATGTTGAATCTGTGTATCTGCTACCAAAATAGCCATAGTCCAATAGTTGCCTACAAGCCACTTGTCAGATTGAAATTGGCCACAGCTTCCCCAACAGGAGGACAAAAGCCCATCAGTGTTCTGAACCACTTCAGTTTTTGTGGTGGATTGTTTTACTTCTGTTAAATTCTGCACATCATGCACGATAAATAGATTTTTGAGAGGTGGGAGAGGAATGGAGAAGGTTAGTCCATCAGGGATCCTAAAAAAGGTTTACTGAAAAATGAATCTCTCTTTTTGGGGGTTGTATTTCTCCCTGTGCTTATAAGAACATGGGTTTGAGCCCAATAAATACGGCATAAGCGAAAGCTTCAGTCCCAGGTATTTTCATGAGAGAGTTCCCCTTCTCTTTTATCATAGATTTGAGCTCTGCTGCTGCTTCTCCAACCAAGCAACACCTTGTCCCAGCAGAGCTATCTTTTGTTGCCCTTGGGAGGGAGTGTTCATTGTGTAACCACTCACCAACAAGTGTGAGGGCTTTCATACATTAGATCAGAAAAGGGCTTTGGGTCCCACAAAACAAAGCAAGAGCTCCAAAGTCCTTTGCTGATTGATGTGTCTTATTGTCATAAAGGTTCTTGGGGCAAGTGTCATTTGGTGTCAAGTGTCCAATTCATTACGTGGCTACTGTGATATTTGGAAGAGTAATCTGTGCAAAAAGCAAAAAGAACATTCATTTTGAATAACAGGGATTTGTTTCAATCTAGCTTATACCTGTTCTCTAAAATACAATAAAATAACCCAAGTTGCATATGCATAATTACAACTGTCTTCCATTGTTTATCCCTTGTCTGAGAGGCAGAAATTCTACAGCATGCACCTCAAATCTGCATAAGTTTATTTACCTTACTTCACCAAAAATTTAGCTAGAAGTAGGATAAACGTATACTGTCTTAAACTGAAATAAATTATCTTTTTACTGATATTCCAAATGAATTTAAGCTGTCATCCTTCATTTGCTTTGTTCAACTCTAAATGCAGTTGGACCTGTAGTAATAATGTGGGAAGATAATAAAGCCACTCTTATTCTTTAGGGATTTTTTATTTCTTTTTAGAAAGCCTCATATATTAATGAAGCAGATGGTCACTCTTAAGAGCCAGAATGTAATTGAATAGCATGGATGCTCTTAGGTTTGCTTAAGTCAGGAACTCAATTGAGGTATGCTTGTGCGCTGGTTCTGGCTCAGGTAGAGTTTGTTTCCTTCACAGTGGCTGGTGTGGGGCTGTGTTTTGGATTTGTGCTGAACACATGTTTGGTAATATAGAGAGGTTCTGTTATTGCTGAGCAGGGCTCACACAGAGCTGAGACCTTTTCTGCTTTTCCTACTGCCCTGCTGGCCAGGAAGCTGGGGGTGAATGGGAGACTGGGAGGAGATGGAACCAGGACAGGTGACCCAAACTGACCAAAGGGACATTCCAGACCATGTGACATCGTGCTCAGTATATAAACTGGAGGGAAGAAGGAGGAAGAGGGGGATGTTTGGAGTGATGGTGTTTGTCTTTCCAAGTCACTGCTATGTGTGATGGGGCCCTGCTCTGCTGGAGATGGCTGGACACCTGCCTGCCCATGGGAAGAACTGAATCAATTCCTTGTTGTGATTTGCTTGTGTGGATGGCTTTTTCTTTCCCTATTAAATTGTCTTTATCTCAATTCACAAGATTTCTGTCTCTTACACTTCTGATTCTCTTCCCAGTCCCGCTGGTGGAAGAGTGAGAGAGTGGCTGTGTGGGGCTTGGTTGCTTGCTGGGGTTAAACCGCAACAGCTCTGAACACAAATAATGATTAAAAAATGCACTCAAAATCTTCTGTTTTGAAAAATTTTCAGAGCTGTCCTCTACTCCTACCATCTTGAACTCCCTAGAGATAAACTCCAACAAGACAGGATGACCTTTTAAGGACACACCTCCTTCTTCAATCTCAGTTATCATTTATCTTGTCATTTGAAATGCTGCATGATAAATCACTTTGTGAAGATGTAATATTTGATGCTCGGCCCCTCTCTGTTTTTATGACTTTAATAAAATTTGAGATTTTGCTGGGAATTGCCTTTCTTTAGTGAATTTCCTGATGTATTTGGATTTCAAATGTTTTCATTTTGTCAAGTTATATGTGACATTATTCTGATTCTTGTGAATGACATTAAAATGATTGTTCTTAGATAATGAATATAATTCTATTCAAAGAATTAATTTTGTTGAAAGTTTAAAAAAGCAAGTAGAAAATCTCAACCCAAAGCATACAAAAAATTAAGACATTTGGCTTTTTTGGATATAGTTTCCACTATGGAGCATCAGAGTAATACTGAAGTGATCAGTTGTCAGTCATTACACCAGTAACACTGTTTCTAATTTGATTTAGCTTCAGATTAATTGAAACAGGCAGTATTGATTGCCACTAAAAGGACTGGAAGTTATTTCATTTGACAGAAGTCAAATGGGATGGTTTGGAAGACGAGTCCAACTCCTACACAGACGTGCCTATTTTCTGTTTTGTATTTGCCCTTGAAGGAATTTTCATTTGTAGAGAGATGCTTCGTAGTTGAGCGTGTTATGCATGATCCAATCTACTGCAGTTTACAAAGGCTTTCTAGTCCTTGGTGGTTCTTGGATGCCATCTTGAAAAATCATATATTTGAGCTATCATTTTTACCTTATCTCAGAGTTTCTTTTTTACCTATAAGGCCTATACCTTCCTACTTTCACTGGAATTAATCACCTCGTATTATGTCACTTGCTGCCTGCCAGAAATTTCAGTCAGAAGTGATCAAGAACTGGTTTCTGGATCTTACTTAATAGATTGGGCAAAAAAGCATATAGCATTAGTACAGGTCAATGAATTGATAATGAAAGAATAGGAACATCACCTAACAACATAATTAATTTTATTGAGTTCAATGAATAGTTGTTTCATTTCTGGATCAAGCCTGAATTTCACGCATGGAAGCCAGGCAGTTCACTGATGCTTTTATCAGGGTCATCCTCACTAGTTTTGTTTAGCGTTTGAATCTAAATTAATAAGAAAAGGTTGAACTGGATTTTACTTGCTTCCTGGAAATAAGGTCAAGGCATGTGTAGATGCAGGAAATTGAGCTACAGGATTTTAATGAAAAACTTTACCTGTAGAGTTAATCTGTTCTAAGAAATTTAAAGTGGGAAGGAGGTTTCATTGATTTGCTATTCCAGTCTCTGCAGAAATAACATATACCAGGGTGGTAGCACTGCTTTATTCCCAAAGCACTGCTCAGGTGCTTGAGATGAGTCCTTGTAAACCTGTGCACAATGCCACAAGGTGACTCCCACTGGAAGGAGGGACCCTGGCATCTGAGCGCACAGTCTGCCTGCTTACTTGTTTCACCAGTTTTCCACCAAGTTTTGCTTCTGGTTCCTACAGTACTGTGAGAGTGGGAGGAATGGCTCAAAATCCCATATTAATTTCTGTGAAGATATTTCATATTTAACTTCACATGCTGAAGTCTACAAGCAGTCTGAGCACTCTGAGTTTCAGTTAAGATGCCTATAGGGATGGTTTTTCCTGGATTGAAGTGTGACCTAAAGCACCATAATGTCCATGCAGAAGGAGCTTTTGTGCCAAATGAAAAATAAATCACTATGAATTGATATATATACTGTAGCTGCTCCAACCTACCAGTCAGTGCTGGAAAAGATATCCTGGGTTTTGGAAGTATCCTGAGGGTTTGCCAAGCAGTGGTCCCTTAAGGAGGAGATTTTCATTTCTAGTAATGTGCTTTGTGGGGCTTGATACGTGTTTTTTTCCACTTCCATTAATTCCAAACATGTTATGTTCAACTTCTAGGTTTCTTTTCAGAAGTCACACAGTGATATTCAACACTGGCTAGCCTGCGCAGATGGACATGTAACTTCCTATTGTAGGTCAGATTTTAAGTAAAGTTTTTGTCAAGTTTCAGGGTTTACCAGCACCCTATGTTGAGGAGGACTGAGTCACTATTGTTCTTGAGCTGGCTGCAATGTGACAACCTCTCTTAAATTTGTAGGGGTTTTTTTTTGAAAACAAATGTTTTCCATTTTTAAAGGCAGGTTAAATTATGTTCTAGAATATTTTCTGTAATCTCTGGCCTTGTAGTAAGCCACTCAAAACTCTGCTTTTCCTCCAATCATTCTTGAATCTATCTCAAAGTAGGATGCTTTTCTATGTAATTTTTTTTTTTTTTATTTGGGTATGTTAATGGTCAAGTTGCATAATTAAGACAAGCATCCCACTGAAGTTGTAGTCGTATACTCTTAACTTATCCTCATTTCAAAGTAGAATAATTGTGCATGTCTTCCCACCAAGGTGTTGACAGATGAGCAGCAGCAGCTGAAGTTACTTCTCCCAGGTGTCCATCCTTCCCGTGAGGAGAGCTGGAGAGACAGAATGTGTCTGTGAGCCTCAGGCTGTTCAGCACGAGTCTGGCAGCCCTGCTCCAACCTCTCAGAAGTGTAGAGCAAGTTGTCAGGGTTTGCACTGGGGTGGGAGAATTGAGGATCCATTCCCTCTTGCTGGCTATGCAGGCGGTGCGGCAGCCTTCCTACAGCCATACTTAACTGCTCTAGTGTCCTGCACTGCCAAAGAAAAGTATGGATCAGAGACCTAGATCCTTTTCATGTATTTGAAGTTCCACCTGTCTTGAGAGGATGCTCTGCCAGAGCTTGGACCAAGATCTTTGATATCTTCTTTTAGGTGATGGTGTTTCATTCATGACAGTTTTCACAGGCACTTACACAATATTAAACTGGAAACTCCTATTAATGCACAGTGAAAGTTTCATAAGTGAGCAGAAGTTGGGGGAGAAAGATAACTATCTTAGTATAATATCAATTTACCTACTTTTGTAATTTTTCTAGATAACTGGGAAGAGAACTGTTGAGGGTAGGAATGCACAAGATGTGACAAATATCAGGTGTCATATATCAATGTCATGCATTGGGTTAGTGAAGTAGCAGAGCTTTATTTTTTATTTACTTATTTCTGTGTAGCTAAAACTTTCTGCCTTTAAAGGTCATTCTAAGGCTTTTTGCTTTTCTAAATTTGTGTTTTGGATAGATTATTAAAGAATCTACCTTATGTTTACTGAAATGTGAATGCTTTCTGCTTGACAAATCAGGCAGAAATACAAAGGTGGTGCTTCTAATAGGCAATTTGCTGTCTAAAGGAAGAAAACTGTATTAAAAACACTAAAGCTGGAAGCAAGAGATAAAACAAGATATAAAAAAATAGAAGCCCAAACCAAACCCCACCTACAGCTTCCCAAACAAGATGTAAACCCTCTTCTTTTTTGCGTTCCCAAAGAATCTTTCATCTTTAGTACCTGTTACTGCCTATTACTTTACTGCTTGCAAGCTGTCAATTATCAAGAATCTTTTCCCCCTGCCTCTCACCAGTATAGTATATTTGGAAAAATGATCAAGATAATGTACTTAAAGGATTGAAAAGAATTCCAATATAGAAAATAGATGAACTTTCCTGTTTGAAGCTGCACATCTGCATCCTTTCCAGAGCTGGATAGATCACTGTTACTTTGAAAGACTGTTTTGCTGCAACCCCCTCTTCTTGCCTTTCAGATTATGTGCTTATTGTGACTCATGTCACAGCTCTTGATTGAGAGGTCTGTTTTGGTGATTACATGAGAGAAGTAGTCTAGAGCTCCTAATCCATTTAAATTGCTTGTAAATGACTCACCTATTTTGTCTCTTGCTTCTACTATTGTGTGGTACCTTCTTACTCATATGTCAAGGTGAGCTATTTCCTTATGCGCTAAGAATGGGCTCACATAATCCCACAAAGTATAAAAATATAATGAGAGCACGGCACTTAAGTAGCTACTGATACTTTATTATATGATGTGTATGGATTTCCATTAGACAAATATCTCAATTACCAATTGAAACTTTTTCCTTAATCCTCTTTTTCTACATTATCATGCAATTGTATCAGATCCAGAGGACAACTATTGACAAGAATTATGGGGCTGTCTTGATCTTCACTGTGGGACCTTCTGCAGTGAGTCTCTTGTCAAATTTTTCTGATCTGTATTTTGTTTGGGCTGACTATTGGACTCCACAATATTTTTTGTGTTCTCCTGTGGCATTAAATCTTTTTGAGAGAAAGCTGACCTTCTTTCTCTGTGCTTGCTGAATGTGAAATTGTAGCAGTGGTAAAACAGTTTAGCAGAAATGATGCAGTGGGTTGAAGCCACTGAAGTGGGGCATTTCTGTTCCTTTTTTTATTCTTTTCTACCCTTTCTCTACCCTTGGGCCCTACTCTGGGCTGATGTAGTCGTGGGTATTCCTTGTTCTTTTATCTGGCTCTTTTATGGCTTTACCATAAGCTAATTGAACACAATAAGTCAGAAGAAATATGGTCATTGCATGTGTTGGGTTAGTTTCCTATTGGATTGATGAGGTGAATTCTTTTCCACACAGCTATAAAAGCGTTAAGAGTCGTGAATAATTGTCCAATAGGAAAAGCAGTAGATGTATACTCCTTCCAAATCTCTTCCATCTCTCTATGTGTAACAGAGATAATGGCATTTTCCCCATTAGCAACTGTGTCCTGGTTTAACCCCAGCTGCCACCTCAGCGCCACACAGCTGCTTGTTCTTTTTCTCCAGTGGGATGGGGGAGAGAACTGAAATGGCCGAAGTGAGATATCCTTGAGATAGACAGTTCAATGGGAAAAGAAAAAGCTGTGTGTGCAAACAGAGCAAAACAATGGATCCATTCACCCCTTCCCATGGGCCAGCAGGTGCTCAACCATCCCCAGGAAAGCAGGGCTCCATCACATGTTACTTGGGAAGACAAATGCCATCACTCCAAATACATCTGTCAGTTCCTTCTTTCTCCCCAGCTTTGCATGCTGAGCATGATGCCGGTTGGGATCAGCTGTCCCCTGGGCTGTGTCCCCTCCCAGTTTCCTGTGTGTCCCCCAGCCCCCTAACTGGCAGGGCTGTGCAAGAAGCAGAAAAGGCCTTGGCCATGTGCAAGTCCTGGTCATCAATAACAGAATGATTCCTGTGTTATCAACACTGTTTCTGGCCCAAAAGCAAAACAAAACTTAGTCCCATACTATCTACTATGCAGAAAATTACCTCCATCCCAGCCAAAACCAGCACAAAAACTAAGGTGCTCTCTTTTTGATGTTGTTTGTTTTGGTGGGTTTTTTTCTTTTATTTTTATTTGGGTTGGGTTTTTTCCCTTTGTCTTTATCTTTGCCAGTGTGCATTTTTAAATCCAGTTTGTTAGCATCTAATCAGAGATGGGGTTTTACTTCCCCCTTTATGATCTACATGCCTTACCTTAGATAATTGCTTGTGCCTGTTATTGGCTGAGTAATAGAAGACTAACATTGATTTTAATAGTTCATTATACCCTGTGTGGACCTTGGGAGACTAAAAAGGCTATGCTACTTGAGCATAAGAAAGAAAAAATATAAGTCAGTTTCATTGTATCAGATGAAAACTGCAAAGTGTGTATATATATATATATATGTATGTATATATTTGCAGCATTGGGTAGTTGTTTTCTTAATGTAGTTTAAATTTATTTTATCTATAGTTCCCTTAATAATCTATAGTGTATTAAGATTAAAATTTTATATTGGAAATGTTTTGATTCTTTTGATAACTTTGTTTTTATATCTTTGTGTTGAACTGATAGTAAGGGAGATCAAAGTTTCCTAAAGGGAAATTTAAAACATCATAAATGCATCTGAGTCAGCGGAACTTTTCCCATTTGCTTTTTTCCTGTGTTATAACATAAAAGTTGATTCCAAAGGAAAATAGAAACGCAGTTCTGCAACTGTTAAAACAATTTGTTAAATCTGTACATGGTTCTACAGGCTCTGATCTCTAGAACAGGCACATTCTCCCCATTTCTAGTGTCATTTGAGGCAACACTGGAGATGCTTGAGAATTATCAGGACTTGGCTCGCCTCAACTAGAAAGGAGCTTGGAGCTGGTAAGCAAGGCTATGACTCCATGTGTTAAGGCAACTGCTCTCAGGAACAGATGCAGCCTCTGCAGGAATGGGCAGGCTGACCAGCCCTAATCACATCAGCTGGCATGGGATGCCTGTCTCTCTTACCTCCCTCCCCTGCCAAGTGCTGGCCAGCAGTATCCCTGGGGCCTCGGGATAAATCTTGCACTTGTTCAATAGTATTGTCAATTTAATCCAAATTTAGGAACTGCTGCAGCACTCTAAAATTTGATATCTCTCTCCAGGCTTTTCCAGGTAGATTTATGACTTAATCAGTTAATCAGTGACAAAATATGTACCTTTTTTTTTGAGTTGTTTTATTACTTAGAAGTAAATAAATAAAATTCACATCTTGATACTACCTTGCTTTCTATTGACAAGTATACTTGTTAATGTGTGCTTTAAAGACCTTTCCCTGTTTAAGGGCTAAAAGGTTAATAATTGAACCCACAACTGTCTCCAGTGAATCAAGCTCAATTTTCCTGAGCCTATTGAAAGCAATCTGCTCCAAAGAAGCTAATTAGAGAGAAGTATATGGATTTCCTGGGTGATACTGTCTACATGGTGTCATATATTCTATGCAATTCCTCCTGCAATTTTGGAAAATAATTTAGTTGTGTCTAGCTCACTTTCCCTTCTGCTGATGATGGAAAAAAAAAATACATCCCCCTCTAAAATCTCAAGGTGGACCTGATGTGACTCAACAGCAAGGATGCTCTGGTACTGGTAGCTTAGTAACTTTGCTAATAAAAATGGTACTGTCAGTTTTACAGCTTCCTGTGGTTGAATTGATGACTGTTGGCTGGCTTGGATGGCATAAAGTATGAGAAAGCCATATTTATTTATTTAAGGGTACTTAGTTGATGCTGGTAATGTTCAAGCAAGCATGCTTTCCATCTGTGTTTTTATTTTAAAGTCACATTTGTCTTACTCTGGTGGATTGTTTATTTTGAACTTCAGAGTGGTAGCTGAGGAGCCATTGTTGTGTAGTGTTCCATAAAAAATGGAAATGTTTCTTCATTATATAGAGGGTGACAGTGTGACCTTGGACCCAGATGTAGATGACCTTGAATTTAGAAACAGGTGAGTCAAAAGGTCTGATTTCTAGACTCAATCTGTGTTGTGTAGGCCATGGATTTGCAGGTCTCAGTTTTGATAGCAGCTTCAAAATTATTAGCTTACATACTGAAAACCTTATTTTGTAGAAACTATGATAGCACATGCTACAATTTTGAACTTGATATCACTCAGGGTCATGTGAAACCATGGTGGATCAGATCTGACGTGGAGTTCCTTGGAATCCAAGCCCTTTAAGGACACCTTTCAAGCCTTTGGCTTCTGGTAAAAATGTGTTTAACTGTTCCAGTATAAATGCTTATCACCTACTCCTCATACTCTTGGCCTGAGACCTGAAAAATGTCTACTTCTGTGAGGAATATTAAGGCTGTTGGCAATAATTGTGTTTACACATCCCTGCTAGATAAGGAAGTGGTTTTCTTTTCACAAGGGCTTGACTGTTTCAGAAGCTTTCCTAATTCTTCTTTGCCTTCCTTGAAGCTATGTTTTAAGGTAATCCTATTCCTCTTCTAAGCCCCAAAACGTTGCAGCTAAAAATAGACGTTGAGAAACAGGGCTTCATTGTTTGTTGGTTTCCTTTAAAGAAAAAGGTAGTACAGAATATCCAGGGGGTAAAGGGAGAAATATTTCCAACACTGTCATCTGCCTTCCCTTTGTATGAGGTGGTGAATGTGAAAATCCGAGTAATTAATCAATGTGAACTTTTGAGATTCATCATTGTTAATGTGCACCTGTGCCAAGCAACATTGTGCTGATTCTGGGCAGAAAATAATGCATCATATTCATTAACTACCTCTGGTTTTTGTGCCTCATTTGCAGAGCAGCATCCAGGGAGAAGGTGGGATTTTAGTTTGTGCTGAGCCAGTGTTGTGCAAATCGAGCAGAGACTTTGGCTAAAGATCTAAGCTCTGGGCTTTTATCCCTTTGCTGCTTAAACCTTTAACATGAACAGAAGCTGTACCTGAGCACTGATGGTAGTTTACCCAGTCCTATGTACTGCACTGTTCTTGTGAATGTGTTTGTGAATAAGTTGAGTAGGTGGCAGCTTGCATATAACTAGGAAGACATTTAGTGGCATATACTTTCAGAATTTATCTTCCTTTAGTATTTTGGAGATGAGTCTGGCTGCACAAGTGGTTAAAGGAAGGAGGGGAGGTCTTGGAACATGCATGTGGAATTGATGCATTCCCCCTGATTTGTAAAGTGCCTGAGAATTCCTTCTGCCCAGTGGTTGTTGGAATCTGCTGAGATGTCCCACTTGTGTTTGCTGTAATTGCATCTCTGCTTTCACTGCTGACTGGTGTATACAGCTGCTGGATTTTTTTAGGTATCAGCCTTGTCTAAACAAACGTTTATTTTGTTGATACTAATTTTCCCAACAACATTTTGTGTGTGTTAATTATGGATTACAGGAAAAAAACCAAAACAAACCCATGAAACTTTCCAAACAAAGACTGACAAACTTCTGAAACATCTTCATTCTTTTCTTAAAATTCTTAATGTATTGTCTGCTGCTCCAGGTATGGGAATATTATTTTACGTTCTTTTGTGTCAATGAATTTAATAGGAAAAAAAATTGAGATTCTTCAAACAGTACTAATTACAAATTGCCCTAGAGAATGTTGAAAATAATGGAACATCCATGTACTGGCATCAATAATAGTAATATATAATTATACAGTACTACTTATTTGTTGAGAAATAATGGGAATCCCTGCCAAATGTGGAAGAAATAATTGGAGGTTCTGAAAGATAGCACAGTTTTCTGTTCAGAACTGCCATTTCATGCATTCATACAAATGAAAATTTTATTTGTTTTGAAGTTTCCCACAAGTAGAATTTCAGAATTTTGGTCTGTTTTTTTACTCTGATAGCTGAAACAATTTTTTATAGAATAAGACAGAGGTTCATGTTCTATATATTCTTATGTTTGGATTATTAGACTTCTGTCTAGATAACACAAACAAGGATTTTTAGGAGCTCTTATTTTAACAGTATGTGTAGATACACATTGGCATTCAAATTCTCTGACTGTATCATAGGGTGTTTATTCACTTCTGTTTTGCCATGAGAGTTTAGGCTGACTCAGGTATCTATTCACAACTGTGTTTAAAAATAGGAGAGAGATACTGGGGTGTGACTGCCTGATAGAATTCATGAACTGCACATGGAGTGCAAATAAATAATAAAGATAGGGATTTAATAAATCCTGAAGAGAATCAAAGAAAATCCCTGTCTCCTGTAGCTCCTCTGGTTTTTAGTTGTCCACCTTATAAATTGTCTGTAGAGGCTGTCATACTACTTTTCCCTACCTTGTATGCTGCAGCTGGCTTTTAACTACAGGCATTTGCAATGTCAGCAGTTCTGTAAACTTGGGCAAGTGAAATATCTGAGTGCTCAGTGTCTATATGCAGGCTTGACTGTTACTGGTCAGCTGCAATGATGCACACCAAATGAAATTAAAGGAATAATTCTGGAACTTTATTCTTCTCCCTAAGCCCAAAGTTACATATCCCAACCATAGCCAAAGCCATCAAAAAGCGGCATAACAACTATAATAATTTCACATATAGATTGGTAATATCAGCTATTGCTCTTGGTAGAACGAATAATTAACTGGAATGGTAATTTATGGTCTTGCAGACCTCATTTATGAAGCGCTGCTTGCCATTAAAATTAATAGGAGCTGAGGGAAATTGATGAATGTCAGAAAGTTCAGATGAATCTGGAACAACTTGTGCTGGTACAGTACCACCCAAACTATTTTACTAAACTTGTCACTCATCAACATGTCAATCATACTTATGATGGATATGCATTTCTGTTGACACTCTTGCCTCCTCACTGCAGCTATGGGTGGGTAAGAGAGGGTTATGTCACACAGTCATAGGGTGAGAGATTACTGTGTCAAGGTGAACTTTGTAAGGATGTGAGGCATGCAGAAAAAGAAATTATTCAACAATGTGTGTAATGTGTTTCAGCCTTGTTTTATGGGGTTTTGTGTGTGTGTTTGGTTTTATTTTAAGAACATCAAGAGTTATCTCTGATTGGCTCCAACAGCACTCTGTTAAAACAGGGTGCTAATAACACCAAGGATGTGGATTTGATCTTCTTGTAGGCCATGCATTTAAGAGCTAGACTCGAAGATCCTTGTAGGTCCCTTCCAATACAGAATATTCTGTGATTCTGGGATCATTGTTCCTTGGAGGATTCTTCCTCACGGAGGAAGGAAGGGAGAAGATGGAAGCCTCTGTTCTAGCAGATAGAACTAACGCTTTTGTTGCCAAGTGTCATCAGACTGGTGTCAAATTCGTGCTGTTCTTTGTTTGATCGTGCTATAGACTGCAGCAGAGTTGGGAATAAGCAGATTTGGCCCAAGACAAAATGGTGTAGCTTAGGAACCCTGACATGGAAGCTGAGAGAAACAGGGTCTTGATAAAGCAGTGCAGTACTGCCAGTATCTGCTTCAGGACCCACTGGGCTTTGGTAGAGTTTCTACCTCTTTCCAGCTCTGAGAAAGTTTAATCTCTTAACCTGTCTAGGCCCCTCTCCTGTTGGACTACACCAGTCAGCCACGTTCTATCATGGGTATGCACTGAGCCCAAATGCTTAGTCTGTTATAATAAATTATTTAGATCAATGCCTACTGTGTTTTGAGAGTTACTTCCTTTCCCTCTTCACCTTCCCCCCCCAAGACATTTGCATTCCATTCTCTTGTGGTGTCCTAGGATTTAGCCACTGGGAATCAAAGTAAATTAACATAATGCAAAAGAATTGAGTACTGCAGTTTTAGAAAGAGTATCTTACCATAGGAACTCAAATTGCAGCTTTTTAACATGCCTTGAGGTTCTCATATCTTATCTGAATGTGACCTTTTTAATGTGGCAGTGTTCCAGCAGTATTTTGTGCTGGGTCATTTTTCTTGCCCAATTTTTCTTGCTAGTTGTTCTTGCAAATCTTTGCTTGTGGGTTTGACTAATTTTCCTAGTCTGAAAAAAATGTTGCTCTTAAATGCAGACTGAATTTCTGTGCAAGGTGACAAACTCCAAAACCACAGATTTCTTTCCACCTGTGTCCCTTGCAGGTCCTTGTGCTGATGATTTCATGAGATGAATCATTGTTTGAGATGCAGTCAAAATTCCAGATCCAAAGCCTTGATGGCTGTCAGATTGACTTTTATTCAGGTGTCTGAAAACCAGGTAGCTGGCTGGAATGCTGTGTAGCAGAGGAGTCTTAGAGTTAGTATTCAGTACAAAGAACAAAGCAGAATGTATCATTTTTCATAAACTCCACACTTCCCTCCTGCCCTGTGCAGAGACAACAGTATTGTCTCTTTTGTGTTGCTTAGTGTCCTTCCCTAGGATGCCTGACAACAACTCTGCATCCCTGCTACCCAGCAGCTTTTTCTGACTCTGAAGAAACTTTGCGTGCACCATCATTAACCATCACTTTGTGAAATGGCTTTCAGAACTGTCGTCTAAAAGCTGAAGTTTTAACTACTGCTCTTAACTGTCCTTACTTCACAGCTAAGAATGCCTTCGCAGAACCATAAAGTTACTGTATTAAAAATAATTTTTTTCTAAAGAAAGGGGAATTGAGATGCCATCTGTACTACTTCTGGCTCCCATTCAGCTCCTTTAAATGAATGCCAAATTAACAGCAGCACTTCTTCCTCCCTGCTTCCTTTTTATCCCATAGCACTCTTTCTAAGGTTCATCCAGAATCCTTGAGTAGGCAGGGAGTATCACCTCTGCAAAAACTTCAGTGGGAATTTTTCATTTATTTTGTGCTCATTCTTTGTGTCTGTTACAGTCCTGGTATTTTGTTCCTATGGTCTGACCTCCCTTCTCTGAAGGGAGGGCACAGCTTACCTGGGAAGGTTGGACAAAAAACTGTGTTTTCTGCTCTGATGCTTTTTTTAGTAACTGGTCTTGAGTACCATTGTCCCAGCTTCATGGGCATCCCCTGGCACTGGCCTCCATATTTCCCTTTTTTCCAACATCAACCCTTTTATTTTTCCATAGACCTCTCCCTGGGCCAATATCTTCACCTTCCTGATGCCATATTTTCATTTTAAGGCTCCATGTCTTTATCTTTTCAGCTGGGAATAACCTCCCATTTTTTCCATTGTAAATGGAGAATGTGCAGAAGCACAACAGAGGAGCAGCCTCTTAATTGGAGGGTTGATCTCATGTTTCTTCATTAGCAGTCCATGCTGGTTGCAGCTAGCAAGTATCAGACATCTACTTGAGAGTTCAGGAGGTTAGTTTTGGGCATTCACCCATGCACTGACACACAGTTTTCTCCTGCCTGTTCATGCTCATTATTTCATCTCATTTTTGCAATGACTGCAGCTGTTTAACTTTCTGTGCCCTGTTGGACTGTGTATCAAGAGAAACAGAACCTAATATTTCAAAGGCATATTTTTTCAAGTTTAATAATTTTGATTATGTATACGAGTTTGGCATAGGACAGAAGATGTTTTTGAAGTGGTGATATAGTGGCCATGTAAAATGTATTATTTCTGCTGAGGTAGGCTGCCTCAGTTTTGAAGAGAAAATTTAGTTACAGTGTTTTTGTTTCATGATTCCACTTCTTGGTGCAGTGTTTTCCAAACTGTGGTTTGCAAGGCTAACACAAAGCTACTGGCTCATGTGAGTGCATACCATACAACCCTGACTAGCTCACATTGTTGCCTGTACCTTTTCCTATGACAGTAATACTAACTAAAACTCTCCTGGATACTTTGAAAAAAAAACACTTTCCATGTTTTGTTTTGTTTTTTTGGTTTGTTTTTTTTTTTTTTTTTCCCCCAGTTAATTTGGTGATAGGGTAGGGGAAAATATATTGATGTTTCTGTAGCAGAAGTCTTAAAGTGGCACAAAAGAGAGTGGAGTGAGCTCTGAATTCTCCCATGGAGCCTTGTTTCATAGCCTATTCCTATGATAGAAAATGTTTTGCTTCAGCTCTTGTGAAGCTTGGTCTGGGTTTTGTGATCAGTATCGTCCCAAAGAAGCACAACTGTTTAGGAAATGTGCAGATAGGAATTTGGTCCCCCGTGCACCAGGGGCTCATCTGTTAATTGCTTTGAAGATTAAAGTCAAGACCTTGAACTGGCATCTGAAACTGCCTTTAGAGATAAGCCGCAGCTGTGAACTTCCGTCATCTCCTTCCCAAAGCCTTTGGTATTTAGAGGATAATAGATAAGCAGGATATCGAGGGCAGCATCTAACTGATGTAGCAGATTTGTATAATGGAGACCTGAATTGTTATGGGGGCAAAGCCAGTTGTCCCTGGATAACAGATCTAGAGAGCTCTCCAGAGATGTCAGCAAAGAAAAAGAAGTGTGACTGTAAGACCAGATAGCCACGTGGAAGTGACAAGTCAATCAAGTGTTGATAACATCCATTACATTTATAGCAGCCACTCCAGTCTGCTCATTGAATTGATATGATGATTTATTTTTTCTTGTAAATTAAGAATATTATAAATAAATGTCTTCTAAGGTGAGTGTTTCACTTTCTCTCACTTGATATTGCACACTCTGCTCACTTCCCTGACTTCCTGTCTCCTCCCCCAGGCCAATTTGGACTCAGTTGAAATCCTTTGCCTAATGAAGTGAAACATTTTATTCTGCAGTTGTTTAACCATTTTGTCATAACCTCTTTTTTTTTTTTTCAAGACAGTTTCATTTCAAAATATTTCTTTTTTTCATGTTAAAAATGTTGAAGAAAAATGCTTCTGGCAAGTTAAACAATTTGTTTAGAGATCTTTGGAAATAACTGAATTCCCTGGTAGCTTTGGTTCCATCGCTCAAAATGTCATTCTTCATCAAGAGCAGCTCAGTTAGTCAAGTATGATGCAAGAAAATAGGGAGTTTTCAGAGTTACTCTACCGTCAGCATGTCAAAGGCTGTTTTAAATACAATGCTTGTTAAGAGAGCCCTGTGGATGACATTTGTTTTTATGGTGTTTGAGAGCAGTGCCTAAGGAATAGTTGTTGCACTTGGCCACCTAAAAGGACAAAGTTGCAGACACTTAATGCACCATGGAGTCTGTAGCATGTTGCTAAATGGCAGAAAATTAAGATGCTCTTAGAAAAATAGTTTAATTCGGAGGGGATATATTTTAAAGGAAAACAAAGCATTGGAGGGTGAGGGAGACAGTGGTGAGCAGTAGAGAATGATCAAGTAATTGGCAAAATCTAAAATAGAAATGAATTAAGATGCAGCACAGCTAATAAACAGAGATGAACAAATAATCATTGAGAAGTCTGAGAAATGGAGAAATACAATTAAAAAAAACTTATGCCAAAACAAAACCAAAAGCTTCAGTCTATTTCGGCTGTTTCTACTCCCTCTAGTTCCTCCCTAGTCATCTTTTTATAGGATTGCCTTTCTTGAAGTTTCCTTTTCCTTTTAACACTAGTGAAGATGTCCAGTGTGGGATATGATCTGCCTGCCTCATGGGTTTGGGCAATAGAGTCTGTCCTCTTTGCACTGCTTGGCCTGGGACATCAAACAGTGGATTTACCCTTCTTGGGGTTTCCTTGCTTGGTTTTATGTCCTGATGTTCCTACTGGCATTGCTCAGCTTAGACAAGTGCAGGAGCCCAAGGGAAAACCCTTCAGACAGCCACAGCTCCTTCTAATTTTCAGCCAAGGGTGAAAGTATTAGGGAGACATGGAAATAGCTTTGGGGTCCTGAGTTCTGTTTCAGGAGATCATGTGGGCACCTGGTGAGGGTAAAATGAGCCTTTCCACCCTTCCATATTATAGGAGGGAAAGATGGGAGGAGTAAGAAAAAGAAAGGACTTAAGTTTCAGAGCTCTTAACCAGCTGCTGGGGAGCTTTCTGAAAACGATGCTGGGAAAGAGAAGTGTTTCCCTTTAGCTCAATGAACAAAACCTCCTGTTCTTTCTCTCTCTTTCTCTCTCTCTCTCTTCCCTGCCCCCTCATTCCCACTGCTTATTGTGCTATATAAAGTAGATGTAGTTCTGTGCTGCATCCTAGCCCTGCAGCTGGTGCTCTATTTTGAGAAGCGAGATGAAAAGAAGGGTAAAAAGAAGATACTATGATTTGGTTCAATTTGCAACCCCTCTTACCAGCTCAACTAGGGCTCTCCAAATCAGAAATGGGCCCTTCCTTCTCTTTTGTTAATCTTTTATTAGTTTATGTGAGTGTTTCTGTGGCTGTAAATAGAAATCCTTTTCTTATTTATTAATTTTTTATTTTATTAGATGTAAAGATACTGACCTGTAGGTAATGGCTATCCTGCAACATGAACCAAGCACAAATGGAATTCTGATTAACTTCAGGAAGCTACAGATTGTAGCTTGATATTTGTTTTCTTTGTAGCAGAGACTGACTACTAAGCACTTGTGCAAACTGTTTATGTGAAGAGGAATACAGGACAACCTTATAGAGCATGGTATTGCCTTTTTGCCCAGTTTTTATAATGAGAATATCCTAAAAGTTAAGTTTCAATTAACATTACTTGCATTTAGGAGAGGTGTAAGAGTGATCTTTCACACAGGGCTCTGCTGGGTATGTTAAAATTGCCATTTCTGCAAAAGCAGTTGGTATTCCCTCATTTGGCAAAATAAGTCTCCTCAGTTTTAGACATAGGTAACCTCTGAACTAATGGCCTGATCCGAGAGAAAGACTCATGTCTTAGTTACCATGCTACTAGTGTTTATCTTAGTGTTTGTATTAATTCTGATTTATCTTATTATTGAAAGGTAAAATGAGCTTTGTTTGTATGTGTGAAGATAAATACTGTTTCTACGTGAGCCCATGCCAATGAAATGTTTTTATCTCTACACAAAATTGAGATACACAAAAGATCTTGAATCCTACTGCTCCAAATGCCACATATCATACTTGTATAATAATCTCCCCACAGGGCCTCTAAAAGCAAGGCATTCTAGGGCAAATACATGCAATATGATAGCCTCTCTTCATTTCAGATACACTTTAATAAGGAAGATCTTTGTAGATGCTGTGAACATCCTTCTGCAATAAATATATGTATCCTTAGCACATTTGTTATAGAAATCAGATGCTGAAAAAAAAATCAAATATTTCAGACAACAGCAGGTTTAAAGAAATATAAGCAGCATGATTTTTTGAAGGGGTGTGATGGCTGTCTGAGCTAAATTTGGACTATATCAGTTTACATAAATCATAATTTAAGTGATGCTTTTGCAGTCGTCTTTGAAAGTTGCAGCTTCAAACTTCACTGCATGATGTCTTGTCACGACTTGTTTAGTACAAAAGTAACTGTGGGCATGAGGCTAATCATGCATTTTCAATTAGGGAAACATTTGTGACTACTTTTAATCTAAAACGTATTTCTAAATGGCACAGGGTTGTATTTTAAAAATAAAAATTGAATACAAGTTATTGACTGGGTAGATACTCAGAGGACTGACATTGATCATAGAAATGTACAAACCAACAATTTCTTTCTAGTTTGAGCAAAACTGCTACGCCAGTTGAAGTTTTCCCTCACTGTGGGAAAACAATGGGTGGTGGATGGAGGTCTTTTAACGACATTTTGTGGATTCTTTGTTGGGTTAGGTCTTGAGGTGTTTTAGCACCTGCATCTCTCATTGACTTGTGAGAGATCAGTAGGTAATACAGCAGCCTGCAGTATCAGGCTGTTGGAACTGAGCAGAATTTAGTGAAATATCATTTGAAATCTCTTTTGAAGGCAGCTGTTATTTAGAAGGCTTAAAATACTTGTTGTAGATAGTTTGTGACATTCCCATCCATCTTGTGTGTGATCAAAATAAATTAAGAACTGTAAACAAAGCAAGAACATTCAAAGATAATGACTCAATAATATTGCACTGATTTTTCTCTTCTATTCCTTTCTGTCTTCAGGCTACAAAGCTGGAATTTGCTGAAAATTGAGTAAGTCTTTAAAAATGAAATAAATGTTAACAAAAGGAGTTTTGTTTTGGAAACAACAGTGGCAATATATTGGAGGGAAATAGCTTTATTCTGAACTGATTAGAGAGAACCTGAAGTTTATCTCACTCTGTATAAATCCTAGAAGTTAATTGCAGGTGTCAATGTTGCATTAATTTTGCCCTTCCTAAAGACACTTGAAAGTGTGATTCTGAGTAAGGCTTATGTACAATGTTGGGCCGGGCTCTTCCAACATAAATTTGCACAGATGCATTGATTACAGGAGTATCAGCAGCATAAAGAGTGCCCAAAGAGTGTAGGCCATTATGAATGGTACTGCTAAGACATGGATTATCTATTTCTTGCCAACTTAATAACTCCAAATCCTAAATTTAAAAAAAAATACTTATTATTTAATAAAAGCAAAGAAAAAGGATAATTCTGTCTCAACTTGCCAGAAATTTGCAATGTAGCAGTCACCCAAGTCAACCCCCAACTTTCTTAGTTTGCTAACCAAATGTTTGAATGCTCTCCAAACACTGTTGGAAGTTTTTTGATCCACACCATTGAACTGGAAGTTCTGAATATTATTAAAGTCTCAGATTTTACTGAGTCTTGAGTCTGAGCAAGAAGGTAAAAAATTATTGTGAAAGGCAAGACAAGTTTGGTGCTCTTGGGTATCAAATAAGCTGTTCTTGAGTTAGGATTTGAGTGATTTCTTGTCTGAAGGAGCAGACCACATCTAACGAGAGTTGCCTTGCATTGTTTATGAGTTGATGACATTAGTCTGTTTTGGAGGAGGGAGGATGAAAATATTGATAATTGATTACTTGCTTAAAATTTGGGCCATATCAATTCATAAAAGAAATTATAATTCACCAACTGCCACCAGATGTTAAAAGATTTCTCTATTATCTGCTACCTTTTCCTGTAATGATGCTCGTTATTTCAATCTGGTTATTTAAGCAATCACTTTTTCCCTAGTGCCTTAAATTAACTGGCATTTTGATTATCCGTACCTGATTTAATGTGAATTTTTTTATTTTCTCACTCTCCCCAGAAATTAGCTCTAGACTCTTTCCCTCAGTAGTCAGAATTGAGAGGAGTGATCTGCACACCTCGCTGAGTACTGTGCTTTATGCTCTGTCTGAAAATCTACCTTGTGCTAATTGCATAAGGCTGAAGAGGAGTTATGATGAATTGCTTGGTTGAAGAGTGTCTTAGTAGGCTCAGATTAATTTTCCAGAATGATTTCTGAATATTATATGGGACCCTTGGTGAGAACAAGATAAAGTCTCAAAATGAGTCTTCTCAGATCAAATGCTCTGGCTACTGAACAAGATGACATGTGAGACCAGCTCTGGAGAGGACAAGCCCTCAAGGGAATCAGCAGTGCTGGAATTGTAGGACTTAAACATAGGCAGGATGATATAACCTGAGCATATAGCTGCAGCAGGTGAGGAAGAGTTTTTCTTTTTAATAGCTTAGACTTTTCAGGTCCCCATCCAGTTGTTCAGGTACTTTGGGTGGGTTGATGAGCAATGTTTTCCTTTATTTCTTTCCCTTTGAAATGGAGAAAACTCAATGCCTTGTAAACACCCAAAAAGGGACCACCTAGGTATCTGCAAGGAAAGGAGGAATTTTCAACAAAACTCCCTTTGGAAACAGAAGCTGCACACAGGACACTTTGACGGATGAGTTGGGGACAGAGGTGGAACACTTTCTTGCTGTGTGAATTGCAAGAGTTCATCATATGTAGCTGCCAATTTTCTCCTTTGTTTAATGACCCAGTAGACATCAAGCAGAAGTGAATCTGTGGCTCTTGCTCAGTGTTTCACTCAGCTCTGGATAAGAGATCCTTGACATTAGAACTATAATTTGCCATTTGCCCCCTAGTTGTAACTGGTGTGGGATGTTAATTTGCCCCTTTTGAGGTTGGCTTTAATTTCCTGAATAAAAAGTTCTCTCACAAATGAAAATGTAATGATAAATTTTAAAAAGTAGTCACAATATGTCTTTCTTGACCTAAATGCATTCATAAAGATGAAGAATAAATGCAAATCCAAAACTGAGATAACTATTCTTTTGCAGTGTGAAAAGGGTCATTTGAAAACACAAGGAAAGTGACCAACTCCATGGGAACAAACTGTGAAATAAATGAAGACGAGTAAGGGAGAGACAGGAGGGGATCAAGGAAGTTGACTGGGTTTGTCTTCTCTTTTATTTGTTTTTATTTTCTTCAGTAAACATTTTGAACACAACATTCAAAGGTATTTGGACTTTCTTTGGCTAGTTTTGCTATATATCACTTAATTTCCCCTTTCACGATGATAAAAATATTTACCTGCAATAGATGCATACTGTTTCCTGCCATCATCCTCTGATTACAGGAAAAAACATGTGGGTGTTTTCTCAGCATGGCTTTTTTACCATGGCTTCATCTTTTCAATGTCTTCTTGGTGGTGCTGTGCCATCTTTGTAAGAGTACAGCTGATTTGTACTCCCTGCTTTTCCTATATTTTTTTTGTCTTCTCCATGCATTGTAATTCTTTCCCAGTGCTCAAGCATTCCAGTTTAAATCTCACCAACAAAGTACATTTGGACTATGCTTTTTTTTATGTTAAATTTAACATGTGTTAAAAATTCCCTGTTATTTTGATATCTTTGTTCTTTAAATTGAGTATATTTATTTTATTCACTGTTAGGAACTTTAATGACTAATTGCCTTGAAAATTTAGGCTAGTGTGGTGTTGAATTGCGGTTGCCCTTCCTGAATCTCATAATGAATTCTTTTTTAACAGTGAGAAGGCCCTGGTCTTCTCTATTTTTATGAGAAGGATACCTTTTGTTGCTCAGATTCTGGGAGTAATTCAGCTTGTGTTTTTCTCCTGGTCTCCTGCACCAATAATTGAATTACCTGTGAGCACCTTGTGTTTTGATTCTCAGGGAGATGGATGTATCTGAAATTGGAATATCTGAGCTGTTTGTTTGGTTTGTTCTTCTCAAATAACCACAGTCTGGAATCAGTTTCAAAACATGTTTTCCAGGAAGCCTGTGAGTGTTTTTTAAGCCTCCATAAAATTACTTCTGATTTAAATGATGAAAGAGCATCATGCTCTTCTCAGAGATTAGATCTTTATCTTCTTATGCTGTTTGTTTTGGATGTAAAGCTATGTTGCCTACTTTAGATTTCACATTTCTAGGGACAGGCACAGACTGCATTCCAAGAGTCATACACTGTTATGCTTATCAGTGCCGCTGTGCAACTCTTGTTTTCTACACAGAGGTCTACTCCTATACAATATTTTTTTTCCTCATATTTTATCATGAAATAAAACCACCATTGGATTTAGTATCTGTTCATATTTGACCTGGATGAACTCTCCTATTCTAGCCATCATCCTGAGGTTGCAAATGCTTTCCCGCACATATAAAATTAGAAACTTGGAAGAGATGGTTCTTGCATAGTCACAACCAAGAACAGAAATAATGAGGCAAAGTAATGAGCAGAATTTTTAGCTCTGTAAAGGTCTGGAGACAGGGCTTTGGTGAGCATTTATCCAAAATGTCTCTTCTATATATTGAGCAGGTTCATCTTAACACCTGGCCAGTGGAGCCAGCTGGACATAACAATGGGAGTACAGCAAGTGAGATGATATGTGGCTCCTTGCACTTGTCCAGACCTTCCTATTCTGTTCCTTCACCAAAGTTTCCAAAGCTCTCATGGCTCTTAAGATTGAATTTGAAGGCCTTCATGAAAATGTGACTGTTTCCCAACAAATACAGCAGTGTTTAAATTTCCCAGGATATGGGATTTGAAAGAGAGATAAAATGTTGAATTCAAAATATTGCTCTTGCTGGAAGCTGGAAGTATTACTGATATACTAATATATATTCTAACATTTTATTTTATCTCATAGAAGAAGAATATTTCCTAAAAACAAATGAACAAGTTTATTGTGATACAGCAAATCTATTAAAAATCAGTCTTTGGGCTCTGATATTATAGCTGTGTCCTGAAGTTTCCCTCTTGTTCTAGTAGGCATCTTTTCATAGTGGCTAATGGAATTCAAATTAACTTAGTGCAGCTGGGAGAAACTTGTGAGAACTAATTGAAACAATCTGAAAGGAAAATTGGATATTTCTTTTAGAAATTCACAACTGAAAGAGTAGTTAATTATTAAATGGGGAAAAATAAACCAAACTCTTTTCCCCTCTAGGAACTCTTGATCTAACTCAAATTTTAAAACTTTTATTTTGTTTTGTAACTTTGTTTTAATAAGTAATAAAGTTTCAATTTTAAGTGAAAATGGTTAAATACTAAAAATGCCTTACAAAGGCTTACAGAACTGGAGTCAAAATTCTGTGATAGAGGGCTAAATGTTTTTACTTTAAAATGGGGTATTTTTGTGGGAGTGTGTTTGTACATGACGGCATTTTTAGGTTGGGGTTGTGCTTTTTATCAGAATTGACAGTGCTGTGGAACAATACTAATTTAGAGAGCACTGTCCCTTGCACAGTGCCCTCATTAAGTGTAATGAGGCTCATCTAAAAGTCTTAATAATCCTTCAAAATATTATTGAATCCTAATTATTTATGAACAATGCTAGTGTATTTGCTTGAGGTCAACATAGCATGCAAGTCATTTAATTAGTGCATCATGTCCTGTTGTATTCACTTATATTGTTTTAATTAGAATGGTAATTGAGAACTGAGTAGTATGTTTTTTCTTGCAGTTGCAGTGCCTAAACCTACTTGTTGCTGCTGTAATTACTACATGCCCTACATCTTCTACCACCCCTCATTTATTTATTTATTACTAAATTGAGAATATTTAAAGAGGAGACACAGCTATTGCACAAAACTTGTTTCAGTGCAGCTAGATCACATAATAATGTAACTGAATGATTATCAGAGTTGACTATGAGATAGAGCCTTACCTGTAATCTTCATTTCTTCCCTGCCACGTTGGATCTTTGGTCCTGATTAAGTCATTCAAAGCCACTGGAAAAGCAAGGAGGTGCCTTTGTGTGTTCCAGACACATTTTTCTGACACTCAGTGGATCATGTACTCTGCATACCAGCCGTGCTCTTATCAGCTCTGTTAACTGCAGTATTGTGGGGAGTTTTGCATTGCCAAAATGGCTTGAATATTCTAAAAAAGACGAATGGAGAATAAAAATGTAATTTTTATCTAAGTGAGGTTTGCAAATAGCTGCAGCCTGACTTGGAGTTTGCATTTAACATTTGAACACATAAGAGCTAATAATATTTTTTGTTGTGGTGGAACATCTGTTAGTTAATCAGAACTTGAATTAATGGATAACTGAAAGCAATTAGCTAAAGGTTTCAAACTAATTAGTGTTATAATATTATTAAACTAGCCCTTCCATAGATAATATTGCAGCCAGATTCTGTAATTTAAAACCTTTACTTTAAGGGACCCCAAAATCTTGGTTTGGAGAGAAAAATTAATCAATGGAAGACATTTTGGCAAAGTTGGAGATATAAAATCAAATTGCTCTAGGAATATAATTTAAATTAAAATTAAGACCAAAAAAAAACCCCTTTTCATTTTGGATTTTAATCTTTTTTTGCCAAACAATGGGTCAAAAAATGTTCCTTTTCATGCTTTGTACCCTCCCATGTAGTGAAATCTCCCTGGAAACAGATGCAGCAGCTTTAACTTAAGAAGTTTCATTATAACTGAAATAAATTGCTAATTTTGTTGAGGATAATTTTGAGAGAGATCAGCCCATTTCCTTGACTTCACAGGCTGCTACCAACATGTTCCTGTTATCATTCAGACAAAATAATGATTTGGAAGTTTTTTGCTATTTGAGAATATCCTGTGGCAAGTGATTTCAAAAAGGGACAGTTTGCTTTGTTTTCTTTTCCTTTTTTTTTTTTTTTTTTTTTTTTTCCCCCTAAGATGATCAGCATGTACATAGTGGTTGAAAATTCAGAAGCCTGGCTGAGAGCTGAGGGATTTTGGTGGGTGGGTGGAAAAATGATGGGCAAGTTGACAAGCCCTTTGACAATTACGAGTATATTGCTCCTTCAAGGGCTGTGCTACCTGGAAATAAAACTTTTGCTGAGAAAATGAACTAAGAAAGTCAAATTTCTTTTGGATTTCCTTTTTGGGTTGTGATCGGAGTCTCTCTGTAGTTTTAACAGAAAGGGAACTTGCAGTTCCTGGATCTTTCTTGTAAGAATTCTCCAGTGGGAAATAAGTTGTGCTCTCTCTTCAGTCTTTCCTTGGGCAAGGGTTGTAATAATGCTTGTTATTTATCTGCTCACTTGTTTTCAAAAAGTGTGAAGAAACTCAATATCTTTGAGACAATGACTGCTTTATTAAAAATAGAGGTTCAGGGGTTCCAAAGTCAGTGACAAAGGGAGAAAAGAGACAGTGCATGTATGCAGTGTATCACATAATTAAATAAGCACAGTTTGATTAAAGACACGCTGCTAAAACCTCAGTGTTATTTTGGCAGTAAAAGCTGATATATCTTGAAGCTGATATATATCTTGAAGTGCTGTGTTGTTTTACTAGTTGCATGTTTTTAGTCTCCTTGTGTGTTGTTAGACTCATTACTCTTCAGTGCTGGTGGATACATGTGGTTTAGTAATGAACAAGCTCATCTTCACCTGATAGGAGTTGCAAGGTCCCAGTAAAAGTCTGCCTCTGGTTTTGTGCATTTGGAGTAGATAAAGTGTTATTTAATGAATAAAACATTTATCAATGTTTTTTAAGCATTCGGAAATAGAAATGCCAAGTGTTTGTCAGCAGGTTTAGCTATAAATTACTGTGGTTTGTTGGGGATTTTGTTTGCTTTTTTTAGGGTTTTTTCAGGTGGTTTTTTGTTGGTGTTTTTTTTTTTTTTGCATTTATGTTTGTTCATTCAATTTTTCTGGAGTGACTCTCTGAATACTTTCCTGCTTTTAATGAAACACATGTAAGAAAGTGGACAACTGTACTTCATGCACATTGCTATATTTATTTCTTTGTCATCAGGTTTCGTTCCTTCATCTGTCCTGCTCCCAAACCCACAGCTGTGCATTGCAGCCTTGTGCTTGGTGCAAATGTCTCACTGGTGACTTTGCAAGGTTTGCTGAAGTGAGTTATTTGATACAGGCTATAGAAGTGACTGGACAGTTTGATTAATCAACTCTTGAAATATTTTCTAAGTCTCTATCCAGAACTTCAAAATAGCTCATTTAATTTTTCTGGGAAAATAAAAAGCAAGCAAGTAAACCAAAACAAAGCAGGTTTGGCACCTTCATGGAGAGTGGCATGTTTTGTTAATAGTCTTCATCTTGGGTTGGGGTTTTTTTTTGTTTGTTTGTCCTTTTTCATGGAGGAGTGTTCCATCTGAGTAGCAGTTACTACTGCATTAGTTCTCTCACTTTTAATAAAATTGTGTTACATCATTAGCATCCTAAGGGGACTCACACCCTTGAGAAAGGAGAGGGATTTTCATAAGCATTCTTACAAAGTTGTGTCAATGTAAAACACTGAGTCATTTCAGATGTAGCCTATTGGGAAATTGGAGGCACCTTTCCCATCTTTTCAGCAGTCAGGAGAAGAGCCTTTTTTTTCTTTTTCAGTCGAGGTGCTAATTCTTTATTAAGCTGCGGGTAGGAGTTCCTCAAGATCAAGGCTGATGCACGCTGGTGGTGCAACTGCCTTTGGCACCACCTCTTCTGCCATGGACCACCTCTCCACCTCTTCAGCTGGATTTGACCTTCCTCTTTGGAGAGACAGAGCTGCTCAGTGTTGGGAGCTGTCGTTCTAGCCTATGTCATGGATGCAAAAAATAGTTTAACCAATCGTTAAAGCAGAAGACAATTATTCTAGTTTTATTCCTCAGAGCACTTCATTCCACATGCACGCTCACATGCGCACGGAGTGCATTTTTGCACTTTGCATTTTGCATTTTCTCACTGCCCCAGGCCCCCCATATGTGTTTGCTGCCTGCCTCATTGACACCCTCTCCTGTGAGTCAGCAGTCTGCCATGGCAGGACAGGCTTTACAGCCATTTCTCATGCTCCTGTTCTGAAAAGAAGCCTGCTGCTCTGTCACAGAGAAAAAAGCTGCATTCCCCAGCCCTTTCTAAAACATACACGTTGCACTCAGTGTGATATTTGCTACTTATTGGCACTATTCAGTGTTTTGTTCCAGTGCCCTTCCAATTATTACTGTATATTAATTTTGATTAGACAGGAGGCTGCTTTGTGAGTTTTGACTTCCTGCCAGTACAATCAAGTGTGAGCCATGGGAATGAGAAGCAAATGTTGCTTTCAAAACCTTGTGAAGAATATATTACTTGCAAGTCATGGTAAATATATTTAATTTTAAAAAGAATAAATGCCTTTGTTGGTAGACCAGGAATTCAGATAGGGCATGAACCCTACTCTAAAAGGGGGACTATGTGAAAATTGATGAAGTATCTGTATAAACTATTTTGTTTGTCTGTGTTTCAGTACTCAAACTTAGTACTTTTTAAATTTTTAATCAGCTGTTTGCTTAATTCATCAAGCACTATGCTATAAATCAGAGGAGTAGAAGCAATGTTAGGTAGTAAAAATAGGAATGACATAGGCTCCTAAACACCTTATTGTGAAATATAGTACAAGGAATTCAGGTAGAAGTGTTTATTTGGGAAAGTTCTGTGGTTTGTGCTGTTGGGAATGGGTGAGCATAGTATCATCTCTCTCCTGTTGTTCCTTGCTCCACACCCTCCCTCCCCTCCTGTCCCCTCCCCAACATCTTTGGTTTCATCAATGGATTTATGTATTCTGCGAGTCTAACTCTCAGAGCTCAAAAAAGACGATTGCGGTACACACAGCTTTTTTGGTGCCTGAAAAACAAGTTTTGAATGTCTTCCTTTTTTTTTCTTGCTCTGCTTATTTTTCTGGCTGAAGTAATTGTCCTTCTTAGTCCCCTTGCTCATCTCACTCCTTTCTTTGGCTGGCGACTGCTGAGTTGTCATCCTACATTACTTACTCTTGAGAGGGCAGCTCCTGTGGCCCTGCTTGTGCGTGGCTCAGGCAGCAGCAGGTGCTGGAGGAGCCAAGCGTGTCAATATTTCATGCATTTAAAATCAAACACATTGACTCCCATATGGCTGCTCCAAGTATGTAAGCACGCTTCCTTTGTGTAGGTGTGCTGAGCTGCTGTCCCTAATGCACCTCCAGCCTGGCAATGGAAATGTGATTGTGAGCAGGCAGTGTGATAAGGAAGCCTTACTTGGGTTATGAAACTAAGTACCCGAAAATTGCAAAAGAGGGGATTCGTGGCTGGGAGCTGAACAGGGATTTTGTATGAATCCGTTACTATGACAGGAAAATGATGTGTGATCATGGAACTACAGAATGGGTTATAAGGGGACAAAAGTTTAGTATGGATAGTTCATAATTTTTTACCCCTGATTTTACAGCTGCAATGTTACTGTAACTTAGCTTTCAGATATAATTTACACCTATGGGAGTTAGAACATCATACACTTGTTTTTACCTTTCTCACTGTGTAATTGGTGCCCTTTCCTTGAAACCTTCCTTCAGAAGATGATCTCGAGCTCTGCATTTTTAATATTGCAGCATGGATCTCCACAGGTTGAGCTGCAGAAGTAACTGCTCTAACTCTGAGGGGTAAGCAGGCATGATGCCCCAAGTTTTAGCCTTCATATTTTCCAGATTCTGTACTGCATTAGTATATAACTCTGAACTTCATATAAAGCGTTAGCAAGTTCTCTTCACAGTTCAATTGGACAAAACAATCCTTTTCCAGCCTGAGAACCAGGGACACCATTGCAGCTTCAGGCCCAAAATGTTTAAACAACGTTGAATTGAGGAGAGCAAGGTGGGAGGATGTGATTTCATAACCTGAAGCTGTTATTGGACAATTAACCCCAATATGTAAATGGACCAAAACTTACAAAAGTGTGAAAACTTGGGACTCAGATTCCATCTTGGGTCCATCTTGGTTAGAGCCATGCCTAGGCTCTTGTACTGCCCAGGGTGCATCCTTGTACTGCCCAGGGTGTATTTAATAAAAAGGACATTTTATTAAATACCTGCTTTATTCCTTCAACACTGTCCAGCCTCTGTTCTAGGCAGCCTCTCAAGGCGTCAGGATCATGCAGGTCAGATGGGGGCTGTTGAGTTACTGGCCATGTTTGATCAAGAGAGAGCAGCTGAGATGTCTGATTGCATTCTTCCATATGTTGCACACATTTTAAGTGTAGTTCTTTCTTCTCTGCATTTGCCAGTACTGGCTTAGCAGATTTCTGTACCTTTGTTCTTTAAATTGATAGGGAGATGAGCATTGCTCAAATGGAAGTGAAGGAATGCCTTACTTGCCAAACTGCACATATCAAGAAAAGGTGTGTCTGGCTAATGACTTCCACATTTTCAAGTACTTGGCATTAGAACTTAAACCAAGAAACAAACCCACCACTTTGGAGGAAAGCTTAGGCTAACTGGTAAGGAACTTGGTGTGCAGGAAGTGTTGAGAGTTTTTGTAAAAAGCAAGAATCCCTCCCTAAAATCAACCAACCAACCAGCCAATGACCAGCACCACAAAGAAGAATCAAAAAAAAAAAAACCCCAAAGCGTTTTTTATTAATCATGCAGCAAAGACTAGCCTGCTGCCGAAAAAAAAAAATAAACTGGACTTTGGAATTTGAAGACCATTTTAATTTTGTTACTATGGGGCTGAGGCAGCTACAGCAGAAATCTGTGAATGTTTAGCTGCCCTGGGGAGAAATCAAAGCATAGTGCATTGACTTTTTTTGTCCTCAAATTATTCTAACTGATTCCTTGTACCATTGATGAGCATGTAGTTGAAATTTAACTGTCTACTGAGAATGAAGATGATTGTGCAGAGTACAAGGATAGGGAAACAAGTGGAAAAGTACTGAATGAAAATTTTTTCTCTAGGAAGGCAAATTCTCGACAAGATTTTATTTTTCTGGGCTGGAATTTTACTTGAGTGCTTATGTTTTTATCATGATTGAAAAGAATTAAACTTTATTTCCTATTTAATGGGGAGGATATGTTATTGTCTTTTTATAAGAAAACTCCAAAAAACTCCCAATTTGTTTTAAAGTTAGAATATACTAATTGTCTTTCCTACATGCATGGAATAGGTTTTTTTAATTGTCATTTTCATTATCTGTTGTAAAACTCTGCTGAAATCTTGAAACAGTCTTGCTTAGAAAACAACTCTGCCAGCTAATGTTGCAGTTGCAAAGTTAAAGATATATATAAAAATCTGTCACTTTTTTGAGATATTTTTTTTTCTTTGGTTCCAAATTTTGAACAAAATTACTTACTTTTCTCATACCTCCCCCCTTCTTCCCCTTTCCTCTTTTGATCTGCCTGGCTGCAGGAGGTTTGGGAGTCTGAATACCTATCTTGTGGGACAAATACTGCAGCGTAAATCATGTTGATGCTGTTGAAACAAAGTGTCTCTGCTTTGATTATATTTCAAAACTACAGAAGATAAAAACAGAAACCAGGTAATCCTCGGCACGATGGACTGAGAGAAAGCAGCAAAGGCTAGACACTGTGAATTAATGCAACAAGCAGAAAGCAGACAAAAAGGAACAAAGCAATAGAGGTCTTATAGGAATGATGTGCTTTCAGAAAAATTTTAAAAGTATATTTTAATCTATTTTTCTCAGCTCTCCTCTGTTTCCTGAACAATGGGTGTCAGTCTTTGCCTAGATACACTACAATGTGAAAGCTCCCATCTGTAGATCCTGCCCCGCTTCAAAACCCACAAATATATTTAGCCTCTCAAAATCCTTTCACAGAACCAGGAAACAGCAGCTCTCTGTCACCAGCCTGCTCTTGACTTTTAGAAGAGATTTATTTTACCACCATGGATAGGAACAGTGGGTCTGATGTTAGATGTTCGCAGGTATATTGAACAAACTCTGCAGCATGTAAGATTTCCTTTTAATTTCCTCTAAGTAACAAGTGCTTGTGAAGAGGGAATAAGCAAAGAAGTGCCTGGCTTTGTTGCTAATCCTTTGTTGTATTAGCAGTTGCCCAGGAGTAACAAAGATGCCCTCTCTCCTACAATGCCCTTCATGCCTTTTGCTAATTTGGTGACTTGTGGTCTTCTAATTTATAAGCAGGATTTTCAAAAGTAGATGCTTGATATACAGTTGAAAGGTGTTTGTGCAACTCTGTGTACATTGTCATACATGCAGAGACCCAGGAATTTAATGTAGGTTTTTTTGGTGTTTGACAGTATTGATCCCATGACTCTGACAACTACCTTGGCAGCTTTGGCAGCAGGAATAAATTCCTGGGAAAATAATAAAACAGGTGATAAATATGTAAATAGTTTACAATATAGGTGGAGTGACAGAGATTATGGGTCTGACCTGCATTTTTCTCATTCACTGTACTTAGGTTTCTTCCTTGGGGCAAAACCCTATTTATTTTTACCATTAAGTGATTGTGTTTTCTGCAAAACAAGCAAACAAACCCCAAACATGATAGACATTTTTGTAGTAACGCAAGAGATATTGTCATCCCACTGTAGCTTTTGTGAGACCAACCTTATGCAGCCCTATTTTTCTCAGGTTGGACTAGCAGGAAGGTAGCAACACCTTTCTGGCTGTCTTTTCATGGAGATTTTCAACTATGTTTGTCCAACACAGCTGAGATTACTTAACAGAATAATACACTAGTTTTGGCCATTACCTGAGATCATGTACTCTGGAAATAATATATTCTGAAGTTTTATCAAGCACTAGAGTGGTGGTACCTGTTTGTCTATGCTCTGTAGAACAAGGAATGAATGTTTTGAATTTTGAGTCTCTGTGTACAACACTGTGAAGCAAGATCCATAAAATATATCATAGAAAAGGTGTGGTATTTAAAATATACAAATAGTTTGAGCTGTTTGTTTAAAAGGTTCCTGAAGGTAGGTTTGTACTTTACTGTACCATAATGCAGTGGTTACAGTACATGTCCAGATGTGGGATGTCTGGCTTGTAGATGTCTGCTGGCTTTGGGGTGCCCCCAGCAGGTTCCTGGTAGCCTGCACCTAGGTTCTGGAAAAGGCCAACTTCTAAGATGTCTCCTTCTAAATAGCAAGTCACAGTAAATTATTTAAATGGATTTGCAGGAGTGAGTTCTGAATCCAGACCCTTCAAAAAAACCTCAGTTTTCATTTAGGGATACTGAGCTGCTTCAAAACAAACTCAAATATTAAAATCAGATTTTCATCAAGCAAGAGTGCTCAATGGCTGTAACCTTCCAGTTTCCTGTGTTGATCTAAAGCTGCTTCAAATATTCCAGTGAGGCAGTCTTTCTGAGACAGGCTGCTGTCTCATGTGTTGCATAATCTGAGGTTAGAGCTTCCCTGAAGTTTCTGCTAGAAAGTCAGAAGCTGTAATGCTGTACTTTTGTGCAGATGGTCTGTTGAGACTCCATTTCATCATGTCACTAAAAGTAAAGGATTTTTTAATCAGAATTGATAACTGCTCAGCGCAAGGGAGCATAAGTAAATCTTTAATGAAAATTGCAAATGGTTTGCCTTACCAGTGGATATGAAAGTTCTGAAACTGAAATCTATTTGAAAACCATCTGATTAAATGAGAAAAACCTTTAGAACAACTTAAAATTAATTTAACAAACAGCCTAGAGCTTTACCTCATTTAACAGTGATCTCATCCAAACTACTGACCTTCTGACTTCCAGTCAGTGTCTCTTTCAGCTGTCACCAGCTGCCTTCCAAAAGGTAGATGCCTTTCTTAGAAGTGATCTCAAACTAGTCAGTTAGGATCCTGTTTAGGGTTGAAATCTACACCCAGCAGTCATCTCAGCTCTCTGAGCTTTAATTCTTTCAGTGTTTTACACAGCAGCTTTTTTTCAGAACGTCTGCACTATGCAAGTGGGGATCGTGCAGAGGTGCCTGAGATGGATCAAACCAAAGCAGCAAAATCCTTGTGCATCCAAGCAGTGATCTGCCAGATTCCAAAATGATCCTGAAATAGGGATATCTATCTTTTCATATTACCTTTTAGCAGTACATCTTTCCTTGGCCATTGTACCACAAGGGTACTATTGCATTGTTTTAGGAGCTAGTAGGTGCTAGAGTGATCTGAACTAGCTCCACTGTCCATGTTATGATCACAATTTGCAGTTTAAGTGTGTCCTGTGATCAGGTTAAGACCTTTTGTTAATGGCAGACCTATGGGCTAGTCCTTTTAACTATACTTTAACAGGAATAGTAGTAAACTTAATCCATGAGTTCTCATAAACTTCCTCATTTTAATCTAGAACTAATCATGACTGCGCATACAAACAAATACATGGGGAAAAGTTTTCAAGTCTCTTCTAAGGATCAGGATTTACTGGGGCAACACTGTGGCTGTGGAACTATGGGACACGCCAGGGATCAGGCTGTTCTGCCGAGGGGCTGCTGCTCTGACTGCTGGGTGCATGAGGGCCAATCTCATTTTTGGCTCTTGGAATACTGCAATGAAAAGTGTATCCTTGAAATGACAGGTCCCTAAAATATTAAAATCCTTGTATGTTCCCTGCTGTCCTCAGCTCACCCAGCCAGCTGGCAGAGAAAAACTGAAGGAAAATTTTTAGACACTCTCCCTCTTCACTAAGGAAGGATTTATGTAAGTGTATATTGGCACATATTCATGTATGAGCACATATACAAGGACTTGCTGAAAATACAATTGCAGTGTTAGTTGACAGAAGCTCCTGGGAGTTTAGATTTGGTTTCCTGCCTGTGTATGAATATTAGAAATGCTGGCATTTCAGTGTAACCGTCAGGTGTTTGTGACGTTATCCTTTTGTGTGCAACTACACTTAACTAAAAAAAGATTCAATAAATTAATTTTTTAACAAAAGGGGATTGAAGAAAGGACCATGAATTACTTAGAAAAACAGTAAAGATTTTCGTTTTTCTTTACAGATACAGAAGATGTTCAGGAAGTCTGTGTTATTCAGTACAATGCTTTATAGCTCTCAGTAGTTATAAAAGTGTCACACTGCTTGCAGTAGGGTGATTAGCATGCATGTTTAAAATCTTTTCAGGGAGCTCAACTATTGTTTTCCAAATTGACTTTAATTAGGTGGATTGGGTGCTTAATCTCATTGTTTCTTATGGGATTGGATTCCTAAATTACTGATAGTAGAGCAAAACACGAGGAGAAGTGTTTTTCTGGGTATATGAGGGAATGGGAGAATATGGAGCTGAGAATCCTGATGTGGAAAGGAGTAATGAATCTGGGAATGGAATGGGAAAGTGTCAGATGCTCCACGTGGTACCTTCATGCATGACTGCACAAGGTGTGAGAGGACACTGTGGAATATGCTGTGTAAGTTGTACAGATGTGATGTTGAGACAGATGGAACTATTGCACTGAAGATGAATACAGCAAAGTATACAATTAAATCTGAGATTAGGAAACAGTGAAGTAAAAAATTAGATAGTGGAAAGACCTTAAAGGCAGCACAGTAAATTCTGCTTTGTATGATATTTCAAGGAACTGGGGTTGCATTGATATCAGAAGAAGGAATGAAGAACAGATTTATGAAAGTCTTGACCAGATTTCATGTGAGAAATTCAGAGAGGTTATCCAAGGGTAGGGTGCCATATTCACACTTACTACAGATCATGGTTACTAAAAATAAGGAGTTTTTTTGTGATCTGTGCATATGTAATATTTTAATGTTTATGATTCTTATAAATTTTAATTTTACTTTGTGCCATATTGTTTATGCTGTCTATTGATAATACAATGACAAGCTTTCTAGGTTTTGAAAGATTCTGGGAGAAAAATTTCCCTAGATATATGTACATTAATTCACTGTTACTCTTAGTCTTTCTCTTGTGAATATGAAGAATATTCTTCTCCCCATGGGTTAGGACCTTTCCTTCTATAAGTTTCAATATCTTTTCTTTGTCATACCTTCTGGCAAATTTAAAGAGGGGCAAATTTGGTATAATAGAGATTGAGCTCTTTTTATAACCTCTTAAATAATTAAGTCCCCTCTACATCTGCACTGTCCAAGACAGCCTAATCCTCTCTCTCAATTAATGAACCTTATCATTTCCTTGTGTCAAGTTATTCCTTCAAGAGTTTTCCCTCATAACAGTTTTGGCAATAGACTTGTAGTCTTTCTTGAATTATATTTTCATAGGTTATACTAGGTAATTAGTATAATTTGAGATTACATAGTGAGAGGTTTGTTTGAATTTTTCTTTCCATGTAAAGGATTCACCAAGAAATAACTGTCCTTGTTTGCTTACTTTGAAACCCATAGAAAAAAACCATTCTAATCAGAGACTTTATTTCAGTGGCACATAATAAATATGTTTAGCTTCTGACCATTGAAGGGATTATTAGATATCAAGGATAGAAAATTAGTCAGATATTTTAATGTAAGCCGCAGGAGACAACCTTCAATATATTTGAATTATGCATTTCAAATGTTACGTTTTCAAATAGGACATTATTGTGGCATGAATCTTCCTTATTAAAATAAAAATCTGGTCTTTATAAAAGCATAACACTTTTTAAGACTTAAAAGAACGATAATCCTTGAGAAGGTGACAGCACTTATAGCAAGGAAGGTAGATGTGATTCATCTGAAAGCTGGTTGTGAAAACAGAGAACTTTCTCCAATGTCTTAGTATAGGCGAGGGGGGCTTCTAGACAAGTCTTATTATGTGAAAGGATAGTATTCATCTGAAAAAAAGTCATTTATCTGGGCATGACACATGCTTTCCCCAAAGCACTGACTTGCTGGTGAAAATTATCATGTTTTATTCTTTTCTAGGGGCTGCCACAGAAAGAAGTCAGCAGACTGCTGTTCTTTTGTGCTAGATTTAAATACATAATATGCTAAGTGTTTCACTAGTTCATTGTTAGAAAATTATCTGAAGATTTTCATTTTCTTTTATTTCTGTAAGTTGAGCACTGAAATAGCATTGATAGACACCGTGCTGCCTTGTATTTCCATTTTTATTTTAGGCTATGGGTGATATTTTGTATGTCTATTAGGTTTTTAGCAGGCTAGGCTTTATCAGAGAGCAAACAGTTTGGCTTGATTACTGTGATTCTGAGATTTCCATTCTGTCCCAAGATCCCACAGATTTACTGAATGTGGCCTTATACCACACAGAAAACACTGCAGTTTTATTCCTGATAAATATGGACTGAAGAAAGAAATTAGCTAGTGGGAAGACAAGATCATCTTTGAGGTTTTAAGGAAATAAAATAGGTGATAGACAATAGGTAACATGAAGCAAAAAAAAAAAAAAAAAGCGACTGGAGTGGAAAAAAAGACACTGCTTTTCTTTCAACAGCAATTTACAAATACAGGCAGGGTGCAGTGAGGAGGAAAGAGGTCTTCAGAATTCTTCAGAGCTGGGAAATAACAAAACATTCAAAATCAAAAAAGAGACCATTATGTCAGGAAAAATGTGCATGTTCCTCCCATCTTCAGCAAAGGCAAGAATGACAACAACCCCGATTGCCTCACCTTTATGCTATGAAATATTATGTCCTTAGAGAAGCCACCTCTGGATACATGATGGACTGACTGGAGGCATGTATCATGAATGTTACAATGGCCAAATATACCTGACTGACATGGCTGATTTCTGTGGGGGTATTGGACTGTCTCTCTTGCAAGCAAGGCAAGAACAATGAAAGCTGTATACCATAACAAGACTTTTGTTTTGATTCCTCACAGTACTCTTTTAGTTAAACCAGGGAGACATGGCTTGTAAGTGTGGATTACATGGGTGGCTGAGAAACTGGCTGGCTTGCCAGCTTCAGTGGAGTGCTAGTATTTCAAGGCCTAACTGCTTGTTATCTGGATTAAAAAGAAAATAATTCTCCATTACTGTCTCCAAGTACTGGAGCAGGGCCAAAAGTGATTGCAGAATCTTCCTCCTGAAGTTCTGACAGAACTTGACTAGATCATAGACTGAGCAAATGAATCTAAAATTGAAGCTGGCCTTGCTTTGAGCTGGGTGTCTCCCCGATGTCCCTTTGAACCTAAAATTGTTCTGTGATTCTGAGTTCTCTCAGTACTTTCAATAGTCACTCAAAGCAAGCCTGATTGTTGAGTTTTGTCATGCCCACTCACTGCACAAATCACTCTGAATTCACCCGGAAAACAATATTAGATGCAGGTAATCACTTCAACATTCAGTGTGCATGGTGAACAGCGTATCATTACCAGAAACTGCATCATTAAATATGTAAAAGTCCTTGCTAATCACTGACCATTGTTAAAGATTCATATAGTCAAAATACTTTCCCAGAATTTTAACAACCTTCCCCTTCAATTAAAATAAAATAAATGCATCAGAGCACAGAGAGAATCATCAAGTGCAGGAAAGTACAGTTGAAAATGGACATACTTACTTGATTGAAAAAGTCACCTAATCAATGGGATCATTGAAGTAATGTATAATCAAGTAGCAGGGAATGTTCAACAGCTTTCCTCTGCATAAAAATTGTGAATAGAATTTAATTGTTCCTGGACTGAATTTTCTTTAACCACCTTGAGTCATGTTTCAGCAACACCATTGAATGAACTCTGAGCTGTTACTACTGATCAACCTAAAGAAAAATTTGCTGAAGCCTTTACAAAAGTCTTCAGGAAGAAAACAAGAGGTGGGTTTCATATAGGTATAAAAAATTAGGTTTATTTTCAGTTAGAAAAGCTCCTGAAGAACTAAAGGGTAGCACCTAAAGCTATCCAACCCAGACATATCAGTTAAAAAAAAATATATTGATGGATATTTAATTTTTGTGTGGAATCATTGTAGTATTTAAGAACCCTATAAAGAAATTATAATGGAAAATATCCTCTGTTGGAACTCATTAAGTTTTGGTTCAGTGAAGGCCATCTTGATAAATGCTGCTGTTCCTACCAACGGTGCTTCCTTTGCAGGTGATTTTATGATATAACAGGTTATGTATTCGTTTATGTGAGAAGGGGTAGGGAATCCTACCCTTGGAGAAAGCTCTCTGGAACCAATTCTGCTGGTTTTCCTTAGCTTCACTACTGACTTGCATGAGACTTTTGGACCCACACTAAATATAGGATTGGTACCAATGGGACTGTGTGTTATTTCTGTAACCCACTCTCTTCTGTAATATCTACAGGAGATAAGAGCAAGACTGTAATTATATTAATTGGTTTAAACATCAGAGGTTTGTTTTGGTTTTGCCTTGTGGTGGTTGTTTTTATAAAGTTCCCTCTTTTTCTAGCATTGAAGTAAGAAAAACTTCTCAGTAGTTTCATCATACGTTCGATCTGTGAAGTCGTATTGATTGTCAGGTGTAAGCATCCTGACAGCTGTGAAATGAGTGGATGCTGTGGTGCTAAGGAATGAAGGCTTTGGAGCTGTAGGAATTCTGGGACAAGGAGTGTGCTTCTTATTGCTTTTTTGTTGAAAGTGGCAGATGTGGTTACGAGTGAAGATGACTATTATTTCAATGAATCCACCCTGAAGTCTGTCACTAGATATAAGACGGTATTTGAAAGAAAAGTTGATAAGCATGGTAGGTAAAGCTCTGAGAGAAAACCATACTGTAACAAGGAGTTAGCAAGCTTGTACCTGTCTGCCTTTTACAAAGTAGTTATCAGAGTTATCAGAGCTTTTAGAAGAGAGGTTTTCAGATATGGAAATGGGACTTGGTATTAGGGGCATATACTGGATGTTAGGGGCAATTTGGCAATAGGAGATGAATCTTTGCCTCTGAAAACACACTTCAGTGAGCTTTTAATTTTGTCATAACTTGTCTTTCCTGTGAACTGAACTAGCAAATGCTGACACTGTACTCAGAGTTTGTTTGGTCAAAATGCTTCTACTCAAGATTGCAAGTGGGGGACAGAGATAGATGGTTCGAGACTAATTTCTGAGTTTGAAAAGTAATCTGCAGCAGTCTCAGTCTTCAGTAAGCAAGCTCTGAGGGGCAGAGAAGCCTCTTTTGTTATGTAAAAGGATATGTTTGCTATTGTGATTACATTGTTATGGAAAAGCATCATAAAATGTAATGTAGAATCTTGTAAAATGCTAAAGCACTTTTAAAATGCCACCAGAAAGTTTTTTTCTACTTCTCCAATCAAAAGTTATTACTTTCCAGTTTTACCTTGATTATGGGGTAAATTCCTTAGACCCTTATTTGTTTCATTCCCCTAAACTTATCTAGACTCCTCCATAACATGAACGACAGATGACCCCAAGGGGCCTGAACTTGCTTTGACTGCTATTTTTACCCTATTGGAGACTCAGTGATTGAAGTTCAGTGTCATGTACTGAGAATGAAATCTGTCAAACAGTTTAGAAAAACGTGGCTAATTTAGCAGTGTTAGATAAAACAACTCCTTTCGTTTTTCCCTCTGAGAGTAATAGCCTCTATTTTCAGCACAATTGGCCTTTGGCAACTGTTGGCAACATGGGAGGGTATTTTTGGAAAAGGAAGGAAATAAAAAAAAGGATTAAACCACAGGGAATTGCAAGGGAAAGAGAATGCTGAAGAGCAGAACTGCTAAGGAAGAAATCGCTTTACAGCAAGTTCCTGGACTATAGCTTTTTATTTCTCTTGTGTTCCCTATATGGGTTCAAAATAGGTCAGACGCAAAAATGCACGCTTTATCTGACCATTGTGGTTTAACCCAGCCAGCAGCTAGGCACCACACAGGTGCTTGCTTGCTCCCCACACCTCTTTCCCCACCCTTCCCTGGGATGTGGAACACAAAGAGAAATATGAAAAACCTGCAGATTGAAATAAGAATAGTTTAGTAACTGGGGGGGGGGGGAGTAAAATATAAGAGTAATTTTAATGAAAAGTAGAGGAAGAGAGATGATGAAAATCCAAGAAAAAAGTGATGACCGATACAATCGCTTACTACCCACTGGGGGATGCTCAGCCCTAACCACAGCAGAGTCTGGCACCTCCCTCAGTTTTTATACTGAGCAAACATTTTATGCTATGGAATGTCCCTTTGGCTAGTACAGGTCAGCTCTCCTGGCCACGCTCCCTCCAAGCTTCTTTGCACCTTCTCTCTGGAAGAGTATGGGAAGCTGAAAAATCCATGTCTTAAGGTAAGCACTGCTTGGGAACAACCAAATCATCAATGTGTTATCAACACATTATTCCCATCCTAAATCCAGAACACAGCCCTGTTTCAGCTACTAAGAAAAAAGTCAACTCTACCACAGACAAAACCACGAGAGTATCCACCTCTTATTCAATACTACTTGTGTCATGCCAAGTCTGTGCTTTCCAGTACACCATCACCTTTCCTGTCCTTCAGCTCATAGACACACCCTTAGTTTATGTACCATTCTTGCAAAACTTCATTAAGTTCATGTAGTCCTTCACTTCATGCTCTATCCAAGACAGGTACCATGCTCAGTGTGGTGATGGGCTGCCATAAAAGTGGTAACATGTAGTGTTATATAGGAGTTAATATATTATAATATAATTTATTGGTTGTTTTCATCCAAAATAAAATCTCCTTGAGGTAGACATCAGAATCCTGTTCTCCCATATTACCCACATAGTAAACTGAGGTCCCCAAGAAAAAGCAATCCCATTGGATGGGCAGCCTTTGCCAGAGAGATGAATAACCCAGCAAATTTTTGTTTATGTTATGAAGCCTTATCCTCTCCTGCAATATATGAAAGTCTTGATTGGGCAGTGTCAGCCAGATTGGCAGATCCTGTATTGTTGACTAATCAAATTACATTTGTTAAATGTGTATCTCAATGTTTAAAACTCCTTCCACTGATTGCTCTCAGTTTCATCTTTAGCAATTCATCATTTCATTAGATTTTCCTGGAGTTTGGTGTGTGGGACACACCCACTCTATGCCCTGTTCTTTAGGCAGGCCTCCATGAAGTTCTTTCAGAAATGAGTCTCATTGTCTCTTTTTTCTGGAGTATCATGCCACCATAAGCCTTGCTTTTCAAGGCTCAGGACAGTGTTTTGGGCAGTGGCTTGGGGCACAGGATCTGTGTCTGGCCATCCAGTGGCTGCTTCCACCACTGTAAGCACATGGCCCCGGCCCTGGAGGGTTGGTGGGAGTGTGTTACACCAATCTGCCAGGCCTGCCATGGTTATACTGCACACACCATCCTCCACATGAGCTTGTCCTGCTTGATTGCAGCTCATGTTTCACATTCATGGATAACCTTTGTGAGTGTGTCCATGGATGAGTTCCATACCTCAGGCATGAGCCCATCTTTGGGTGACATCCCTTCCTTATGGCCCAAGGTGTGATGGGCCCACTGAGCTAAATGTAGCTCACATTTATGATATATCTGAGCCACTTAGCAGTCTGATCTACCTTTTGGTTAATTTGATATTCTTCAATGCCTAGGTCTTGGTACACGAGCATTCATTCATGTGATGTACCAGGTTATCCCCCTGGGCCACATGTAATCATTGAGGTTGGAAAAGACCTCCAAGACTATTGAGCCCAACTTTTTACCAAACACCACCGTGTCAACCTATACATAGTGCTACTACATTGAGTAGTTTCTTGAACTCTTCCAGGGATGGTGACTCCACTGTGTTCCTAGGCAGCCTGTTTCAATACCTGACCTGATCCCTGGCTAAAGGCATGTGTGATAGGAAATGGATTGATCTTTTAATAGTGCATTTTTCATTGTCAGGCTTCAGTGCTGTAACTGGGGATGCCTTGAAAACCCAAAGTTAAGTATACAATGCAGTATACAATGGTGATGATGGGAATCTTGTGCTGGTCATTTCCTAATTCTGTTTTACTGTGTAAGTAAATCTCAAAGATGTTTTTACTGCTTTAATTGGTACTTCCATTAAGTGCATAGTGATGCTCATGGCAAAATCTGTTCAAATGTTGCTTTTGGTAATCTCTCAGCCAAATGTAGGTCTGACTCACTGAATCTTTCTGTAAATTACAATAAAAAGCATGTAGGTGTGTCACTTAAGGACATGATTTAATGGTGGACTTGAAGTGTTAGGTTTATAGTTTTATTCAATCTTACAGGTCTTTTTCAGCTTAAATTATTCTTTGATTAAATATTTTGAATAAAGGAAAGACCTGTGTTTCCCCCCCACCTTTTATTTGCCCTTGACAGATCTTCCAATCATAGAGTGTCAAAGACAAGAAATTCAGGTTTGTTCCTCTTTGTTTCCACTCAGCTTTGAAGTTCATGACAGTGTAGACTTAGTGTGGAATGTGAAAGGAAACATATGAGAAAATAGAGAAATAAAAAAAAAGGAATTAATCTTTTTGTTGTTGTGGAGTATGCAACTAGAACTTCTTGAAATTTTATCTCAGTTATGAACTTTTGGCTTAATTCATTTTTTATATGTTTCTTGGTCTTCAAAAATATGGATAATCTGATTTAATAAGATTAAACCTATTAATATTTGAACAGAATGTTAATAAAGAATTAAAGTCTTTTCTTGGTTCTATCAACATGAGTCCAAAATAACTCCCTTGATTTCTTAGAATATTTGTCCAGTAATGCAATATCACAAAGAATTGAAAGTAAATTACGGTGCACTGCTTTTGAGCTCTTCAAAAGTACTTTCTTGCAAGATTAGGTTGTTTTTTAATTGGCTCACTAAATACTTATTAACTGCACTTCAGTTTACACTAGCTTTTTTTATGAACAGTGATTAGATTGAGCTTTCAGCCGGAATGAGTTTTTCTTGTTCCATACCCAGTGAGTGAACTTTGAAATTAGCCCAGATCTGCAGAATGGCAGTTTAGTAACATATATACTGAGATATTCTTCCTGCTTCCATGCAGAGAAGAGGACCTGACTTGTACTCTGCATGTAAATCTGGTCTGATGCCAGATAAACTTGGATCCTTCAAAGAATTTTTATGTTTGGATTGATGCACATAGGCTTTTAGAAGAGTAATAAGGGTTTTCCAATAAAAACAAAACCAAGCTCACAAAAACCCCAAATCAAACACAAGCCATGGGTAGTCCTCTTTTTCTAGGCTTTTTGTTTTTTATTTTTAAATTTTCTTCTATTCACTATCAGAAGCAGGGCATCCTTCCTCATAACAGATGAGTGTCTCTGCGCTGCTCTTGCAGCTCGGATCATGAGTTTCTTGCCATCTTGAGTTACTATTAGTTTTCAGGCCTTTTTCCTTGAGGGGACATATTCCACAGGTTAGGTTATAGAATTGGTTGGAGATGAAAAACTACAGGAGTGAGTTGCAAGCAAATAACTTGATAGTGCTGAGCCTGTTTTCAAAGAAAGAAAGCAAGCTGCATGGCAGCCCAGTGCTGGCAGCTCTGAGAAACACTGGCTTTTTGCACATTTACTGTCAGATGACCTCTGTATCAACTGAGGTAAACAATATAAATGACTGACTTTGAAGTCACTATCATAGGGTTTAGGGATTTTCTGCCTTATTCAACAAGCTGTGAACTATATGCCTTTATGAAAATACTGTGCATTCACAGGCTATTCAACAGCATCTGCCCAACTGGCTGCTTGTCTTCATTGAGGATCAAAGGCATTTTTACAATGTAAATACTGAACAGTAAAGAATTTCATAGCTTGGGCAAGCTAAAAAATGTGAACTGAGTTTTGGCTATAATGAGTGACTGGCAACACTTAAAGTCAGAGAAAACCATCATGACTTAAGCCAGGGTACTCTGTTTTGTGATTAGAGGCAGAGTTATTGTCTCCAGTAAGAGTTAATGATGTTAGAGTCATTATTGCAGAGCTGGTTTCCAGTAAGAAGTCATAGTATAGTGAGGTGAAGTGGTATTTGTATATGACCTTCACTAAAATCTTCTGACAAAGTTACCTGCTATTTATAGCAATTTAAATAAATTCAAGATAACTATAAATATGAATTGAAACATATTTCCTATGTGTTCTAGATATGTGTCATAATTATGTGATGAGTGGAAATGCACTGATCTCTGACTGAAACTTCTTGAGCCTGGTTTTAGGACTGGATGATGTCTTAGTGAAGTTTCTCTTTATTAGAAAAAGTAAATTTAATCCCCAAAATAGTCCATAAACTGTTTTTTTGCAGCTTATTAGAGATTGTCCTAATAGTTAACTTCCCAGGGCTTTGCCTGAGGCTGAAGTGGATTTTAACAACCCATCATTAACTTCTATGACAACTGCAGGTAGGCTGTGATTGTCAGAATTAGTCATGACATACTGTAGACCTCCTACTGTCATTCTAAAAAATGCAGTTACACCAGGTTTTGCACCCTGCAGAATTGACTGGGTATGAGGATGAATGTGAAGCAAGTTCATTTCACACACTCCTGAAGGCAAATCTATGCTATGTTTGTCCAAGCCCCTCCTTAATGTCTTAAATATCTGCTGCTGGAATCATCTCTTCTTCAACATCCATATCCCATTGTCATCCATGCATCACAAATGCTCCAGTTTTAACCCCAGCCATGTGCAAATCCCTAGAGGAGAATCAGAATCTGCAAATAAACCTGATGAACTGGATATAGTTTTAAATATATCATGAACTGTCACTTTCCTATTGAGAAGAAAATATGGATATGCAACTTTAGCTCCTTAAAGTTAAAATCCATTTTTAAGCATGTTCTGCTAGTAATACATTTCCTAAAAATTGTTTCAGCTGCCAGTAATTTAGGCATTTATTGTGCTGTATCTTATAACCAGGACAGAGGGTTAACTTTACAGACCTCATTCTTTGTTGGAACAAGTTGGTAAGAAAACTACATTGTCCTCCTTTCAGCATCTCCCTGTAAGTCCCAAACATAATAAATACATTTGGTAATCTGGCTGTTCATGTATCAATATGACTCCAATGTGATAAATTGTATTATGTCACATCAAAAAGATCTGATGCCAATAATTTGAGTGGGAAACTTGACTGAGAAAATGTGTTTATAATTGTATTTTTAGTGTAACATACTATATTTTTACTTCTCTATCATGCAGGAAGAAAACCTATACTCTTCTGGACTGACTTCATTATTAAATATGCATAGCATTCACAAAAAATTGGAAGAAAAAGCATTTTAGTTCCTGTGAATAAGTGTTGGTATTTAAACTTATTTTTTTTAAGTTGAGAATTTCCTTGGGGCAGAAAACTTACTAGTGCTGTTCGTACATTTAGTCAAGATTGACAGGAAGATGATGCCTTTCTATTCTGCTAGGATGCAAAACTTTGTAGTTACTCATTTGTTTGGGCCAGTTATGCATGCTGAATGGGAAATACCTGGATGTTGAGGAAGCTGTGGTATGATAAACTGAAGAACAAAGCATGTGTTTGAGGAGAAGAGAACACTTCAAGGACAAACTGAAGTACTATTTCAAGTGATGTGCAACTGATGAAATTAACTGGAAATTATAAAGAGTAAACAGATCATAATGGTACATAGCATGATAACCCAGCATGACTCTTTCTGGGGAAAATATGAAGAGAGAATGAGGATCTAAAGAGATGGCCTTGAAGGCAGCCAAAAGTTCAGAGGCACCATTTTCCTATGTGTCTATGAAACAGCCTATGTAAAAGTGATGAAAAATCAACTGCTTATCTACTAGAATTTTTAGCTGCAACTGTAGCGTGAAATTGCCCGTTCTGACTCACCTTAAGTTTCAAAAGGCAGCACAACAACAATGTAAGGAGAATCAAAGAACTGAGAAAACCTTAAAAAGGTCACCTAATTCATCCCTTTATCCCCAAAGTCCACCAAGACCATTTAAAATCATTCCTGAATGAATTTTATGTGATCTTTTTTTTTATGACCAAAACCCTTCCAGCTAGCGATTCCACAAAGTCTTAAACAATCTGTAAAGTCTGTAACCAACCTTACTGCTACAAAGGTCTTTTTTTTTTCTTTTTGTTTTTCTTTTTTTTTTATTTCCCCTTTTATTCACTGTAATTTAAACTCTTCACTTACCCCTTCTGCAATTAGGACAAGAAAACCGCTTTTTCTTTCCTTTCTGCTATGCTTATTATATTATCCCACTTTTCAGGCTTCTCTTGTCTAGATAAGATAACTACCATTCCTTCCCTTTTTCCATATAGATCATATTTTGCAGACCTCTCATTGATCTGTTCTGGACTTTGTCCAACCAGAACATATAATAGAGATCTTACTAGCTTGCACAATAAGCAAGATGATTACTGAGTATGACTTGCCAACAATAGTTTTATTTATGCATGTCAAGATAGTATTTGTCTTTTTCTTAAAAGTACAGAATTCTTGCCTTATCCTAGCTTGTCATTAATAATCACTGACATTTTCTCTATCCCTTCTGCAAAACAGTTGATAAATCACTTTTCCTATGTTTGCAGAGTATGCTTATTTTTGTAGGAAGTTGTCTTTATTGATTAGTATCTTTTGTTTTTAAATTCCAGCTTTCCAATATTTGTGAACTGTAACAATGATTCAAACATGCTTAAATCACCTCTACATTGATGTCACTTGCATGTATAATTAGAATACTTCTTAGTACATCATACGAATATGATTAGTTGTGATTTTCAGTGGTATGGGCAGAAGACTATTGTGGAGTTTCATCTTGCAATACTTTGTTTTAATACTGAGCCACTGATAATTATTTAGAATAGTTTTCTCTCATGTAGCTTTATATGTATATATTTATAACAGTTTTGTTTAACCTGTTTTGGTTTTAATCACATAATGTAAAAATATTATAGAGAAAGTGTCAAAGATTCTGCTAATGACCAAATGATAGCCATATTGCCCTGTCTTCAGATATTCCTATCTACATAGGTGCATATACCTATTCAGATATTCCTATCTACATAGATGCATGTACATATATCTTATTATACATATAATAAAATGGCATTTTGTATTTATATAGCAATAGCACAAAATAGAGAAGGTGGTAGTCCAAGCAGAGTTTTCTTCTTGTAGGGGATTTCTGGAACTGTTTTGTTGTTGGAGAGATGAGTTCTGGTAGAAACTGCTAGAAATAGTGTTTTCTTTTTATAAAAAGAAACCCAAGAAGTTAGGTGAGGGTTGTTGAAGTTTGCATCACGCTGCTGTGTAAAAGGGAGCAGAAATCAAATAAATAACAGCAGTATCATTTTTGTGAGAGATCTTTTTCTTCTGCTTTTCTATGTGTATTTGGAATCTGATTGAACCAAAGAGTGAGAAGTTATGGATTAGATCTAGAAACAATAACATTTAAAAAAAGCTAAAGACATAAAATACAAAAAAACTTTTAAAAACTCTCCTGCTTTTTCCTTGAGTTTGGAGTAGTTTTAGCAACTAAGTTGTTGTGCAGAAAGATTCTGAGAGATGGAGTATAGTAGATTAAAGACTTTTCACCTCTGTACCTTTCGAAAAATTGTCCACCTTGCACATAATGACCGTGGGGTGTTGCTTGTTTCAAGCCATGCAGGATAGACATAAAATCCTACAATCTTTTAGGTTGGAAGAGATCTCTTAGATCAAGAATAACAGTTAACCCAGAACTGCCCTGTCCACCACCAAACCATCACATCTACATGACTTCCAAATACCTCTAGGTGTGGCAACATAACCCCTTCTCTGAGCAGCCTGTTTCAATGCTTGGCAACCCTTTCCACAAAGAAATTGTTCATAATATTCAATCTAAGCATCCTCTGGTGCAATTTGATATAATTTCCTCTTGCCCTATTGCTTGTTCCTTGGGAGAAGGGACCGACCCCCACCTGGCTACAACCTCCTTGCAGAGAGCAATGCAGCTGCTCCGAAGTGACCCCAGAACTGGGACATTTGGCCATGTTTGCTGTCCCCTCATGGCTGCTGACCCATATGGGGTTGCTAACTCTCTACAAGTGCATGTACTTTCTGTTTGTCTAGATCCTAGAGTCTGACATTGGTCTTGGAGCCTCTACCTGTGAATTTGTGCTGATACGTCAGCATAGTTGAGCATGGGAGCTTTTCTGATTCATTTTGCAAGGTAAAATGTTGCAGAGAGAGTCTTAATAAATGTTGGAAAGGTGGAACTGTAACTATAGAAGTATGTATTCTCATGCCTTTTCAGAAGGATCTAAATGCAAGTAGCATGTTCACAGCAATCTGTCCCTCTCTAGAATTTCTGTTCTAGATGTACTGTACTTTGTGCTTAATATTGTTGAATCAAAATATAGTGTAAAGTAGAATGTATAAAAAAGAAAAAAACAGATGAAAAAGCCCATAAATCTCTCATATTTTTTGGGAAATATACAGTGATTTTATATGCAATTGATAACTGTAGTTATAAAATCCATAATTATTATTATTATTATCATCATCCATTTGCATTCAAGAAATACTTAACGAGGCACAAATACTACCATGCTCTTTCAAATTGAATGTCATAACATGAAACTGGTCCAAACATCAATACTTATTTGGGTGAAGTTGTTTGAATAGTGCAAAATGGCTCATAACAACTCTGATCAGGATAAGAGTGCTCTTGCTTATATGGTGGTATCTGATTGTAAAAATTAAATACAAGAATTATAAAACCCAGGCATTTCTAGATGCACAATATTGTTTTGCTACTGCTCAAAAGTGCTGTAGCAAGGGCAGTAACATGTAAACACTGGGTTGTTGTCTTGCTTCATCTGATATGCAGCTGGGTAAATCAGGTTGTTTACAAGGTAGTTTTGTCAAAGAGGTAAATTTATCTTTCTGCTGTGAACAGGAACATAATTTTGTCCAAGTAACATGTCTGTACTTAGTGTACTGTAGTAGTTACTGTTGGGGGAGAATTTTCCTGAGGGTGCATTGAGATGGCATTAGAGAAATCTGTGGCTATTTGTCTCCATCAATGTTCTCTTTCTGAAGAGCAGGTTATCTGTGGGCAGAGGGCTTGGATGTTTAAAGGTTTGGTTTTTTCCCCTTTCCTTGTCACACGAGTATGTCTCATGTATGTCATGTGGGCTTTACCTGTTTTAGATTTGATGTGTAACAAACTGCAGGGAAGTTCAGCATGACGCTTTGAACTCTCTGATGTCCCTCAGGAGGACCTGAAGTTGTAGGATGGGGTCATATCTCTAAAAGTGGAAATAAAATTGAAGAGGTTAGCATGGGGTTAAATCCTGTGATTTAACCCTAATATTTGGAGAAGAAAGTGATTCTCTTTGCCTGTGGGTCTTGGGGACCCTATCTCAAATTGTATTATATCTGACTGGTGGAATCCCTGGTGTGAGTGTACCTTGTCTTTATTATTATTATTGATCATGTATTCTTTTTTTATTTTAAGAAGAATAATTTCTTTCCACAGTAGAGAAAAACACAATTTTGAGAATGCAACACTTCTTTCAAAGTAGAATTGAGCTTGTATTTCCCACTACACAAGTTGCTATGAATTTGCAGAGGGACTTCTGTATGGAAGGAACCAGCCTTTACATGATGTTTAAAGAAACCCTTTTTTTGCCTTTGATCCATGTCTGTATTCCCCTGACTTATCCACAAGGGGGACTTAGCTCTAAACAAATACACAGCTTGTGGTTATTTTTGAATATGAACATTTCTAACCCTTCTTATTATAAATGATTCACTTGGAATGCCTTGGGACAATCTCAAAACTGTGCATGCAGTCACTAAGGGAACTCTTTGACAGGAATAAAGAAAAATGCTTTTTAAAAAAATTATTATTTTTATTTTGGAGAGCCTTCTTTTCTTTGTTTACTTATGAACCTGAATTTGCTCACCTAAGTGTCAGTAGTGACTTCTTACAGCTCTTCACAGATTATTTGTGAATATGCAGATGCCAAAGAGATCATTATGTTTTGTTGTTTTCCAAAGAACCTTACTTTGGCATCCTTGAGAATGTGTTGACATTTCTCCACTTGCTTCAGACATAGCTGGAGCTATCAATTAATCTAGAGGATGTGGTAATGAGCATTTTCCTCTCCCTACGTCTGTCTTCTCTCCTAATAATTAGTTCTGTGTGAAACAAAGATTTGAATTAGAGGGACAGCAAGAAATGGGCTTATATAACAACTTGGCTTGACTTCTGAACTTCAGAAATAGAGTTTTTGGTTTGTATTATAACTATGTTCTAGGGCTTCTAGAAAAATGAGAAATATGATTGAGGCCAAGTTGACTGTGGGATCCAAGATTGTTTCTACCCTTCTGGTATTAAAAAAACAAATCTACATGGAAGCCAGGCTGTCCTGTAAGGGAGAGTAGTCAGTCTAAGGATGATATCTCATTTTATAACCAATTTTGAGTGGAAGAACTCACTTTGCATTTTCTGGCTAAGATTGAATTTTGGAAGGGGAATTTGGTACTTTGTTGAGCAGATCTGCCCTGGTTACTAAAGAAAGAAAGAAAACTCTCACTGTACCCTCTTTTTCATTCACTAGGAAGCCTTGACTTTTCCTATAACATATTAATACCAAATGTCTTTTTATGCTTGGTATTTAAAATATAATTCTGCTTATATAGCTTTCCAATATCAGAAATGAAAGAGCATGATATCATCTCTTTTCACCTAGCTGTAAATATTATATTGGTGAACATTATTTTGCAGAATAAATTGCTGTGAGTTTACCTAAAATTACTCCTCTAGCCCACTCAGATGACTCATATCATCCACAGGAGACCAAATTAGATTGTCATAAATAATGTGCCTCACATTTATGTTTATTTCTCAGCATCTTTTTTGAAATTGTTCTTGTGAATGAGTGACATATTTCCTATGTACATTGGAAGCTTGCTTTATTAGTTCATTTTCTACTTAAAAATTCCAAATGTCTAAATACAGAATTTTCCATCAACCCAGCAGGGCAAACAAGGTATTTAAAGATTTCTAGCCACGCGAAATTTCTGGAGTCTTCTGGAACTACCAGTTGTGTTTAGAATTGACACCACCTTGGCAAAGATTTGTTAAATCTATTCTCAAAATCCCTGTAGGTAAAAATTTGTAGAGCCCTAAGTATTTTTTTTTTAATCCTTTGTAATCCTTGCAGTTAAAAAGTTTTTTTCCAGTAGCTAACCTAAACCTTATCTGCTTGAAATTTAGCTAATCTTTTATTGTTCTGTCTCCCCACTAGACGTGGGAATGACTGGTTACCTTTCTCTTCAAAGCAACCCTTTACATTCTGTCATCATATCTCCTCTCCTGTGATCCTCTTTAGTTTCCTTTTTTTCCCTCATAGATCTTTTATTTCCTGTCGCTCCCTTCTGCTCTCTCATTTGGCTTCATCCTTCTAAAATCTGAATGCAGCATTGCAATTGAAATCTCGACAGTATTGAACAGAATAAATAATTGTCATCCTTTTCTTGCATAGGGTATTTCTGTTAATGCATCTCAAAGTGATGGCTGCCTTTAATGTATCATCCTAGAAATGAGTCAATGGTCTGTGCTCCTCTAACACTTCAAATCCTTTTCTTCACAAGAGTTGTCTACACTAGTTTCTCAGTTTTGCATTTGATTTAGCCTTAATAAATGCAGTTCTTCGGATTTGTCTTTGCACATTTTTCTCATTGGTGACGTTGGATTATTTTTTCTTTCTTTTACTGTAATAGCATTCCAGCTTGATGTCATTTGTATGTTTTGTGTGTGCTGACCTAACTTCTTCAGGAAAATAATTAACAGAACTGGACTTTTGCAGGGTCTGAGCTGAAACAGCCTCCCTTAACACAAAACTGCTGACAAAAAATATGTTTTAATTTTGGCCCTTTATTATCAACAGTAAGTGCTCTACAGCATAAACAATTCCAAGCTGGCAGCAGCAAATCTTCAGTTTATGTAATTTGTGACACGTGGTGCAATCTTTCAAGACAGTGCTCTGCATGAAAGTACATTTTATAGTCAAACAGAACAACTTGATCAAAATCTCCATCATCAATGGGTTGTTTGCTTTGAAAAAGTGTCACTGGCAATCCAAAGACACTAAATCCGCCCAGATATTTCTCTCCAGGGATCATATGATTGACACATCTGTGTAAAAGGAGAACTTGCCTTATTGAAGTGCTTCTTCTATTCTATGTTTTAAAGACTTCCACCACTTATGTTTCCCTAGCACAATGATGGAGGCAGCTAGAACATGGAGAAATTAAGAACAGCACTGCCAAGGTCAGGCAATATGCCCATGATCCTGTCTCCAGTAGTGGTCAGTAGCAGTGCCTCAGTAAAAACCACAAGTACAAAGGCAAGCATACAGTAATTGCTGCACCTCCTCACCTCTTTTCCCCAGGTAATTTCTCAGTTTCCAATTATTTATATGGTGTCAAAAGCTTTCCTAAGCAGAGGTAATACTGTTGTATAGAAAATTATTCCTGCTTTTGTACAAATGATTTGATTGATTCAAATCCTCAATCTCACGTTTATCTGGATTAAGCTTTGTTCATTTTTTCTTCAATCTATGCTAGATTCAGAACAAAGGGTAGGATGTAGAAGTTTGACATTTTCAAAGGTGCTGTCAGAAATCTTTCCTCCCTGCAATTCTTTGCTCTATGCACTACATACTGCAGTTTCAAACTTTGCCTATTGATTTGTCCTGGCTTGTTTAATCTGAGCACAAGGACAGCAATACTGATGAGGGGAATGTGAAGTATTTGCCCTCTATATGGCAGCTGTACCAGTAATTATACTCCCTTTCATAAAAATATATCTGAATAGTGTCACTTAAATCCTCATTCATTGTCAAATGATTTCCTTGTTACTGTTGCTGCTTTCCTCCCATTTTTTAGCAACAGCTATAAAGGGAGTGTTTTTTATCGCATTAATTTTAGACGTTACTTTGAACTTGTTTTTTCTTAGTTCTAGAACTTTTTGAATAGTATGTGTCATATATTTCACTGAACTTAGCACATAAGCTTGAATTTTCTGTGAGGAGCTTTTTCTTTCCCTTTGGTTTTTTTGTTGTTTTGTCTTTGTGGATTTTGGGGTTGATTGGGGTTTTTTGGGCTTACTTATTCCATGGGAAATTAACAGTGAGGACAGCAAAAGTTTGTCTCCAGCTGCTCCCGCATTGCAACCACATTGGCAGAATCCTCTTTGTAGTGCTACCACCCAAACAAAGAGAAGCAGACTGTTCTAGCACAACTTTATGCCATTTTTTAATTGAAGTAGTTTTACTAAATGCTAACATTTTGCAGGTATTGCTTTCCTGGTGGGGATGTAGGGGTTGGTTTTGGTTTTTGTTTCTTCCCTTTTATTTTCCCCCCAGCAGGCTTGTAGGTAGTAAACCTATCCAAAAGTTTATAAAAAGGACCTGATAGAAAGCTCCCCATTTTGACTACAAAATTAGTTTGAAGTTATTGCATCTTCTCTTTTTTTCCCTTTTTTTTTTTTCTTTTTTATTAGTTTTCTGCTGGATTAGCTAATTGTACAGGCCCATCAATGGTCAAAGAAGTGTAGAGCCAGAACCAAAGGAAGAGAAGCAAAGTGGGACAGGGAGGGGAGAAATGGAGGGAGCTTCTTGTTCCTGTACCTATTTTGGTAGTAGTAAAACTACGCGGACTTTGCAATCTTGTCAAACTGCACCCTAAAATATGCTGGTTTACATGTTAGTTTTCCCAGTTGCTGGAAATAAGGATCTTTGAGGGAGTATTAAGCCACAGTGAACTTTAAGCCAATTTATTTCTGAATGAGAGCATTCCCATAGGTCTGTAATACGCTTTGGTTTCTCCATGCTGATTTCACGCCTTTAGCCTCCTTAACTTCTCAGTTGTCCCCCACACAGAACTGTACCCAACTGCATTATTGTTTTCATTATTTTGAATTTTAAAATGAAGGGGAATGTGAAAAAAGCAAATAAGGCTAGAAACAGTGATTCAGAAGTTTTCAGCTCTTACACATCTCATCTTCCTCAGTATCTAGGCACTGTGACTAAGCCAAATTCTTAACAGAGAGCAGTGGCAGATCTCTGCCATCATGCTTTTTCTAGACAATTGTAGGTTTCTGTTCAGCGCAGATGCACATTAAAGGAACTGCTTGGGCTATTTTGACTTGATGTCATGCACCCTCTTTCACATTGGCATTCCAAGGCAAGTTAATCCCAGCACAGCACGACAAGAGCACCCCAAAGGTGGGGCACTCTCTGAAGGTCGGTGCTGCGCTCCTGCTCTGCTCCTCTTGCCCTGCCGGAGTGGAAGGCGGTGGCAGCGGGTAGCGAACCATGGTGACAGATCTGACAGCTGCAGGAGCAAGAAGCTCAGGCTCTGAGACAAAGCTCTGCATCCCAGCCATCTGGGAGGCAGCTCCTCTTCCTTGGCTGTGCTGGTGGGTGTTGCCACTCCGGCTGCTGGGGCATGGTTGGCTGCCTGTGAGAGTGAGCGGGCTCTTCATCTGCTATTAGGTTCTGCGTGCCTGCTTGCTACCATATGGCTGCATTGAAAACATGCAGGGAGGAGAATAAGCTGTAAGGCAACAGTAAAAATTCTGTTCAATGCTCTTCCATGGTGAGAGGGCTACTGGCTCACCCTCCTCTTCCCCCAAGTCCTTACAGCTACTGCTTTAAATAGGAACACCTGCACCAATTAGGCCCCGTCACTTCCCCACTGAACTGCTCCAAGCAAAGACGCGCTTCCCTGCTTGACACACTGAATTCTGTAAAATTCAGGGTGCTTTTACCCTCTGCTACTGGAAACAGGAGGCTAAAGGAGGAACTAAGAGAGGTGGGGTTAGCTTTGATTGAGGTATTTTGGAAAAGTTGCCAGGCTTGCTGGATTGGTCTGTTGAAGAAGTGAGGGCTCTTCTGTCCTCTGAAAGAAGCTGATTCTCTCACACCACAATAGGAGAAAATCATATAGCAGCATCACCAACAAGAGGTTATTTTGCAATATAATTGTCTGTATGGCTGAAGAAGAACAAATGCTTTCCTTGTTCCCCATGGAACTAATAAAGAAAGTCAAGTTGAGGAGTCCAGGATAATTATTTAGTCATCTTAAATATTTATGAGCTACAGAATGTGCTACATGCAATTTAACAGGGACTTGACAATTGCAACATGCATCATCTTGTTCCACAGGGGCTAAAAATACTTAATCTTACTCCTTTAAAATAAAAGCATTAATCCTAAATATGTCTTAAGCCAAGAATGAAGTTGTAAACTGTGAGAGGAAGGAGAAGAAGGTGTTTTTTTTTTTTTATGCAGGTTGGGGAAAACACTTCAGGAATAAAAGTTTTGTTGAGAAGATTTTGTGTGAGCTTTCTGAGAATGGTAATGGTGCTAGGGGGTGTGTAATTCTTGATAACAGTTTGCCATTGGCTTCACCATGATCTGGGGGATTTTATTCTGTTTAGTAGGCTGGAAAAGGGATAGACTTTCCAGCTTTGTTTTGGCAACAGTAAAATCATTGATGCAAATCCAAAGAATCAGTTACAGTGGGATAACTCTCCCCATGCTATCTCTTTACAGGATTCTTGAGCCACAAATCCATAACACAAAGTCTCTTCTCTCACTTTTTCTGGCTTTCACATGGTTTTCTGTTCCATGTGTGACTTGTTGATGCACAGCTCGTAGTGGAGAAATTCACATTGAAGGACAGCTTCCACGGGCGGTGGAATCAGACATAGTAAATTTTCTAGAACAGGTTGCTTTATTTTGGACATTACAAGTTCTAGATCAGATTTCCTGAATTTTGGATTTCATAATTTCTGTCTGCATCATAATCTCCAAATTAGTAGCAGTAGTAATAATAAAACCTTGGTTACATAGGCTTAGAGTAGGTATTTGTTAGTTCATTTTGACGAGAGCAACACTGATGTGGAAGAGACCTAAAATGTCTCTGTTTCTTATTTCCCCACAAGTTCCACGGTTGACAACTTTGTAAGCATGAACAGATTGACAGGTCTTATGTATTTTTCTGCATTTGCAATTCTGTGCAATCAGTGTACTTGAAAATGTTTCAGTACTGCTGAATTTGGCAGCCTATTTAAATTTCGGCTCTTAAAATTGGCAATTGTCTTCATCCATTGTTATAGCTCAAGAGTGGCCAGGATTAGAGCTACCAGGCATTTGGGTTTCCTCAGACATATCTTACCTTTCTGCCAGGAAATTTTGTCTAGGAGTAATTTGAATTCCTTGGCTTTAGGGTAGAATGCATCTTTATGTGCACACCTAGAGTAAATTTGCTTGTTTTGTGATACCTGGGATTCAGGGATTCTGTTCGTTTAAAATGTGCATGCACATATTAAAATGCACAGAAGCATGGCCAAAAAACCAAGAGCTCTGAGAGCATCTTTGCTGAGCAGATGTGCCTTTGCTGCTCAGTGTCACAGGACACGTGTGAGCTGTGTGTGTAACATGAGTGCCAAGGAGCTGCCTGGTACTAGAATTCCCAGTCTGACTGCGCACAGTCAGCACATGCACTGATTTATGCTCAGAAATCCATGGTCATGCTCTGAAGACAGTCTCTGCTTTGCACCAGTTATAACTTATGCATATTGAACAATCTGCATTGGAAATTATCAAGGAGAACAAATGTTCTCCACCCTAGCATCTGAAATACTTGATCTCTTTTGTGCCAAATGCAAAGTGTTATATGCTTTCACAGAAATGTGAGGGTTTTAATTTGTTGGAATGCAAATGTAGACAGTGTAAAGGGAAAAGACATTGGTTTTGATCCAGTGTAAATTGTATAGGTGGGCTGAATGTACTGTATATTGAATGTACTGTATATTGTGCTGAATGTGCTCTGAACGTCTCAGAGCAGGGAACCCTGGAGGTTGCTTATGTTGCAGCTCACTTTCCATTGCTGCAAAGTGGAGGGTTTTAAAAAGAACACTTCCTTGAGCTTATGCCTGTGTCATACCATGATACATGCTCACATCTTTCTGGCTCAGTGGCAGCAGCAATAGTGGAATCTAGAGCTTGCTGCAAAAAAAAAAAAAAAAAAAAAAGAGACAGAAGAGATGAGGGAATGCAAAATGTGCTTTCCAATTAGATAATGGCAAATATCATACTTGTACTTGTGGAAGGTCAGAAAGGTAACAGCTGAAGGAGTCAAATAATAGACAAATTGATGATGGTAACTAAGAAAGTATAAAAGAGACTCAATCTCTCTCTCACTGATAAAGCTGTTTGAGGTGCAGTAGATCAATTTAGCCATGGCTGTTGTTAGGAAATTGCTCTTGTTTGATGTTCCACAAGCAGATCATGCAGTTTCCTAGGAAACATCTTTTTCCACTTAAAATCTAATTTTCTTACATTGCTAGAACTGATGAGTCACCCTGCCTGGCTTTTACTTACTTCCCCTTACCTATTAAAATGTACTCACCAGATAGAAATCCAGGGATTTATTAGTCTTTATCACTTGGCTGTTCAATTAACTCTTCTGGTTCCTCTCTGTTATCAGACAGAGTACTTGATATAGCAAGTCAAAAGTCATAGGTTAGAAGACAATCAAAACATGAAATAAATCATGGATCTCTTAATGGGACATGCCTCCTAAACTGTGAAGGACTCCCATACTGACTAATATTTCCATTGCAATATTTCCATTATGACCCACCATGAAATTCTCCATGTTCCTTTGCCAATAACATGCCATCATATTTTTGTTACTGTTTTGTTAATTATTCCCTTGTTCAGCTGCTTTATAAGTGGGCTTCAACTTAGCAATGACAATTGCAGCTAGTTACTGCCAGAAAATAGATAGGTTCTTTTAAATTTTGCAAAGTATGGTTAAAGTCTAAAAGCCCCACTTCTTGAATGAGATGCTGAATTTTAGTTGTAATGAATGGCACTTAGGTTGAATGGAAAGTTGCCAGAGAAAGAGACAGGGCTTATTCATGGCTGTGGTCAAAGGAACGGAGGTCAAAGAATGGATTGGCAGCCTGAGTTTTCAGTGACTTGTGGAATTAGTTCCAGTTTCTCAATGCAAAGGTATATGCTACAATTTACCTGTTGTTTGTGCTATATATAAAATCCTTGTAGTTTGCAGATGCCTAATGAGCCCCTGTGGCTACATCATTAATAAAAGGTTGGTCCAGCAGAATACAGCTTCCATAAAATTCTCCATGGGCTGGAATTCTTACCCTTTTTCCATGTGCAGCTGTGCCATAATCAGTATTCCTGCTGTTTCCCAGTGCCTCTGATGCCTCAGTTTTCAGTATCCTACTGATGTGCCAAACCCTAGATAGCAATGCTGTGGAGTTTCAGCTGCTGACAAATGGCTTTCTATTCAAAGGGCAATCTCTCTGCAAAAGTTAGGCTCAATGTGACCCTACATCCCAAGAAGAGGATGGCTAAAATAATTCCCCACCCTTTAGAACTTTGCTTTGAGACTTATGAAACTTTTTGGTTTAAAATTTTTGGTGTAGTTGTTGATTATTGGATGACATACTTTTATCTTATTGTGTATCTATTTGTCTCTGCTAGCACATGGCTTGTTCAGCTGCGGCTGGTGAGTGGGTGGCCTTATCGTATAAAGCTGTGCATAATGCTTAAAAAATTTGGTAGGCTTATCACTTGCATTGGCTTGCACTGGGTTTTGCTTATATTTCCTAAACATTAAAAATTAGAAGGCATGACCATGGCTTTCAAGCAGCTATTTCGAAGTATAATTTCAAAGTACTTTCTCTAAACTAACACTAGATTATGAAGTCTGTGGAAATGGTTCTTACACACTTCTGATCTTATAGACTTTTAAAATCTGTTTGTCTTTTTCTTAATTAAAAACTTGGACTTCTGATGAGTTTGATTAAAATAGGCCTTTCAAGCTAAATTCAAGCTAAATTTCAAGTTATTGATGCTAGTTTTGGGGATTTTAGAGACTAGAAGACTGAGTTTCAGCAGGACATAAGCTAAAAAGTTCACTGGGCCCAAAGACCAGCAAGGTTCAAGTTTCCATACATTTCTAGTTTGATGGCTGTGTTTGTACCCAAAGGGCACGTGTAATATCGACAGAAAGATACAGGATGACTTACACTCACTGAAGTCTAAGTTTTTTCTGGTATAAAAGAACTGTATAGATTGAACATTTGCTTTGAAACCTTGCAAATGTGAAAGATGACCTTTGTTCAGAGTCTGGACTCTTGGAAAATTTTGTGTAGAGATGTGTTGGTGGCTTTGATTTTTTTTTTAATGAGTTACAGGAAAGGAAAGACCATAGAGGCAAGGGAATAATAAAAAGGACATGCTTTAATGTTGTCATTGCTAAATATAATTTGCCAAACATAAATATTCACCTGGGCTCTGGGACTCACCCTTGATGAGGGAAAATACATTGAGCCATACTCAAGCCATTGATTGCAGGCACTTGCTGAGGCCATTTGCCGTAAATTAACTTTCTGTGTTATGCTACAATAAACTCAGTATAACTTTCCCACTCTTTTAAACATGAAAACAGGTTGGATCAAAACTCTGGCAGCAGAATCCACTCCTTCCAAGTGAAATGATGAAACTACTGGTAATTTAGAACTGGCTGCTGCACTCCTCTTTTATTCTGCTGGTGATATACAAGTGCACTTAGGTCTTTTCATTCCTGTCTCTATCTCTCTGTCTCCTCCTTGATTAACAATTGTGGTATGCCACTATGTGCTGCCTATGTGGCATCTGGTTCAGGTGCCTGTCACTTCAGGGGCTGCTTGCGTCTGGGTATGACATAAAATGCCAACCTGAGGTCTTTTATCCTGGTCAGTGGCTCTTCATGGTCTAAAGTGGAGGCAGTTGAATTATAGCTTTATTTACTTCTTTCTGGAAATGTGCTGAATGTCTCAGTAAAACGTTCCTAATACAGAACAAAGGCTTTTTGCTGACCTTTGGGTCGCCAGAGCAATTCACAGTCCAAACTACTGATCCACTGCAGAAGCTGTCCTCAGACCATAATTTTTTATCAAGGAGCACAAAAAGGAGGCTAATTTATAAAATTTATGCAAAGCATCAACACTTCTTGGTTCTCCAGTTCATGCAAACTTTTTCCCTTGTTTTGATTCACATGGGTCATACCTTTTTGTTAAGATCAAAATGAAACAAAATTTTCTCTTGGCCCCCAAGAGAGAAATAATTATATGTTTGTTTCATTTCTTATCCAACCATTTCATAAACTGCACATTTATCATAGCAAGACATGCAGAAGGCCCCAGCTCTGCTGAGAATATTCATGCAATTGTTGACCAGTAACACACCATGAATAAGTGGGTATAATTTATATGTACAGAACATCTAAATCCTGTCAAGCCAACAAAGTCTATTGCTGAAAATTCTCACCATTTGTTTCTGTTTCTTTGTCTACTCTGCTGGCAGGAAATCATTTAGCCCAACCTTAGTGTAGCTCACCCTATCTCTGTATAATCTTTACTTCTCTTGCATTTGTGGTGAGAAGCTTTCTTGTCCAGAGACACTCTTGAGATTCTGGAAGTAAAGCCGGACTTTTCTCTTATGGATGCAGTATTGCTCTTGGAGAAAAATGGTGCTCGCTGTGCTAATGGTATAACTATGGGGTCTCTCTTCCAAGAGTAGAAAGAAGATATTGGTTATCATAATCTGCATGAACTTGGGCTTCAATGCAAAATTTATAAAGAAGATACAAACAAACAATTTCTACTAAATAAGGTAGGTTGTGGTGAATAATAGCATGCAAAAATTTGCTCAATAAATGTAATCTTTACAGTTATACAAGTGCTTTTTCTTTTTTTGTTTGAGGTTGTGTGTTTGAAGTCTTTTGTTATAATGCTGATTGCAAGTATTTGAAATGTAGTTATTGAAATTTGATCTCTCATTTAGGGGTAGCAACAAATCACATACTGTTGTTCCCATTTCCTGACTATATTATCAGAATACTTGTAATCAGTGCAATGTCTTAAGAATGCCACTGGGAATTTTAATCTATCCTTCTGGATAACAGAAACAAATAGAGGATTTGAAAAAATTGTCAACCATTTTGTCAGTCCTGAGTGTCCAGCCCTTTCCTGAAGCATTGCACATAGAACATTTTATTTCTTTCCCAATATATTGGTTTCATGCAGAGTTTAAAATTTACCTTGTCACCATATTTGCACAAAAACATTACATAAGCAAGTATGGTCCTAATTGAGATAGATATTTTTCTACCTTTTAAATTAGCTCTATAAAGGTCTTTGAAGGGGTTTAAAAACTTAGATTATGCAGTGTCCCAATTGCATAAAATCTATTGCTTGTCTTTTATTCATATGCATGCTTAAGATTACCTGTCTTTGTGTGCATATGAGAATAGGTATTGATTCCTTGACAGTCTATGTTGAGCAAACAAAAACCCAAAGGAAATAAGTTTTCAAGCCTTTGTGACAGGTTTTGCTGTGTTTGCTGTGTTTAGAGATGAAGAGATGAATTATTTGAGATGAAACGGAGGAACCTCAAAGAATTAGTGAGATATAAGTTTTAGCCAAGGTGAAAAAGTTACAGTGTCTTTCTAGGTTTGTCCTGGAAGTAAACATTCTGAGCCCATACGGCTGAATGAATAATTTTCCAATTTAAAATGAGTATGTTCAAAACTTCCTACCTTTGGGAGACATATACATAAACATTTTTCTTCAAAATTTTGCTGTTTTGTCTCCTGCCCCCCCTCATTTTTCTTCCTACCCTAGGAAGTGGAAAGTAGTAAGAAATATGATATCACAGGAGCAACATGCAGTTAACATACACAGATAATGCTACATAATGATACATCAAAACAAGAATTCAGAATTGGAGCACTTCAAAATTGAGCATTTCAGAATTGGAAATTATCAAAATTTTGGATTTTTTAAGTTATGAGGAATAAATTTTTTAATCTCAATAATGCTATTTTAAGAGTACTTGCTATTTAAGAGGTGATTTTAAGCTGCCTAGAAGAGTAATCTCTTCTCTTCCCTCATTTTGCTTTTGTACTATACCATCACAAAGACAGCTATAAAAGCCATCAAGAGAAATAGGCTCTTCAGGCTGCTGGCTCCAAAGCCCGGTACCAGAACAAAGGTAGTGCAGTGTCAGATCTTTGTTCTCTGTGTGAATGAACACCCAAAAAAGGAGTGAAACATTTTCTATGTTGTGAAGATCTGTGGGTGACTTGGAGATGTGAGCTTCAGGACTCTCTTACTCTGATCCAGGCTGAGGAGGAATGTGTCACCTGCCCTTTTGCTCATTTCCTCTAGAAAATACCACTACAATCCCTTGTGCTTCTGGGTTGTCCAAGTCCTTTTTATTCTTCATAATAGAATGATTTGCATTGGAAGGAACCTTCAAGATCATCTAGTTCCAAACCCTTGTTCTGGGCAGGAACAGCTTCCTCACTGGAACAGTGGAAGATGCTCCAAACTCCATCCAATGTGACCTTGAATACTTCCAGGGATGAGGCATGCATAATTACTCTAGGCAACTCCTACCAATGCTTTACCACCCTTTCAGGAAATAATTTATTCCTAATGTTTTATTTTAACTCACCCTCTTTCAGTTTAAAGCCATTCCCCTTGTTCTGTCACTGTACACCCTTGTTAAGAGTCCCTCTCCAGCCGCCTTCTAGGCCCCTGTTTTGCACTGGAATGTGCTCCCTGAAGACTTTTCTTCTCCAGACTGAGCAACACCAACTCTCTCACCTCTCTAGAAGAGGTCTTCCATCCTTCTGACCATCTTTGTGGGTTTGTCTGGACTTGCTTCAGTGGGTCTATGTTTGTTTTACACTGGGGCTCCCAGAGCTGGATGCACCACTCCAGATGGGGTCTCATGAGAGGGAATGAGAAGGTGAAAATCACTTTTGACCTGCTGGCCACACTTCCTCTGGTGCATCCTTTTGGCCTAGCTGTATACAAGAGACCCATTTTCAACTCTTCAGTAGGTGGTTTTCACTGCTAAATACCTTTCTTTTTAACCTTGCCTTGCTCCTATGAGTCTTGAGGTTTCACTTCTGGCAATCCATGAGTTGCTCCCCATGCCCGTCACCAAATTCCTGCTCCCACTTCAGTCTTTCCTCTTGTGAGATGTGTCCCTTTCTTGCCACTTCCATGTACCACACTAACCATGCTTCTGATTCCCAGTTCTCTTGTCAGCCTCCTTCCACTCTCTTATTCTATTACCTCCACTAGGGAGATCTCCCAGGTATGATCACCAACTCTGTGTGTGATAAATATTTATTCTTCTGCCACCTTACATAGCTGGGTCTGATTTTAGTGAACTTGAAGGTGATCAAAATAAGAGACAAAAATTGTATGTATTATGCAGAGATATTTGATACTTCTCAGAAGCTGGTTGTTTTGTGGTTTTGGGTTTTTTTTTTTTTGGTTTGTTTGTTTTGGTTTTTTGGGTGGTTTTTGGGTTTTTTTCATTTTTTTTCAATTTGGTTGATTGTTGTTGGGATTTTTTCCCCTTAGGGTATTTCTTTAGTTGTATCATTTTCATATATGAATATTATGTGGAGGCTGCTGTTGGTGCCCCCATTTTTCTTGTGAATAGTTTTGTTTCCCAGCCCAAGATGGGATGTCTGGCAAATGACCTTCCCCTAAGGGTCTTTTCATTTTTGCTGGAAAAGGCAGAGCTGGAATTAGAGTCAATGTAACTGTCAAGGCAATGCTGCACCCAAGTTAACAGTGACCTACTAAGTAATGTGGCTATAATGCTATTTTTTTCTCCACATGGCATTGGAGTGAGGGGATAGTCTCAGCTATAATGTGTTGCAAAGTGTGGACCATGGGAATTTGCTTCACCATAACTATTCACCTGCTTTAGGGTGAGTGCAGGAGCTGTGTACTAAATGTCCACTATACCCAAATAATTTATAGCCCAGGTGAATCTCCAACAAAACATCACCAATCTCATGTGCTAACTGTGTGACAGAGACAAATATAGTCAAAATCTCCAGGGCCGCCTTACTTCCTGCCTGCCAACTTCATAATGTGGAGACCTCATCACATATAGTCTGACAATGTGTGTCTTTCCCCTGAGCTTCCTTGCAGGCATTGGGACTTTGGTCATCCTTTTGCCCAGGAGATTTTATAAGCTTGACACCTTTGTTGAAGGCAGAGCATATGGAAATGAACTGCAATGCAGCATGTGGTATGAAAATGATTTTAAATTCTGTCATTATCACAGTTTAGCATTGTGGCCAGAGCTTTCCCTTAATTACTCCCTAGAGGGAAAAACTGCTGATGCTATAACTAGACTGAGGCCATCTACTAAACCCAAAGCCCTTTTTTAATTCTGAAAATTAAATATTTATTGTTCACAGGAGCATTTTGTTAAAAATAAAATGAGAGACAGAGGAAGAAGCAAGTTTGTGGGGTTTAGTTCATCGCCTCATGGGTGTGGGTTGGCAGATATGGATGTGCATTGCTTCAAGAGGCCAGACTCCCTGTTGGCAAAAGCAATCGGATATCTGACTCCAGACAGGCTGCAAAGGTAAAATTTAGTTATGTATATTACAAGACTGCATGGCTCTGAAAGTTGAATTTCAGGAGCCCAGCAGTAGTCATTTGATCTATGCCTTCTCACTTTAAAGAGGTTGTGATTTTTTTAAACCTCATCTGTAGAGGACATTTCATGTGAACTCCATAGACTTCAGAGCATTACATTTGCTCTGAATGTCTTTGTGATAACTTAGGCCAGCATATTCTAGCCTTGATTTTAACCTCTGCTTTTGTGTGTCATCCTGTATGATGATGAAACTTTTTCCTGACTTTCCTATGCTGCTCTATTCATAACTTCCATTTCTCCGTATTTCTATGTACTCTTTTTCTCCATCTTCTTTAAATAGTTTTGTAATGAATAACTGTCTTAACAAGGTGCATGTACTTTCCAAGTGAGCGCTGTCCTGCAGCCATTAGCTCTTAGCCTAGCAGATGACATTCCAGCAGTGATGAGATCTTGGTATTACTCCTAATCTTGCTTCTAATTGGGTGTACAATTTTAGGTAAGTCTTGCCTGCTGGCATTGATTTCTGATGAAGGGGAGATTATAATCGGCAGTGGTAACTTGACTGAGGAACAATCTGGCACACAGGGCAAGAAGGCCCAACTACAAGAAGGGGTTAAATTGTCAGAAAGCAGGAGTGCTAGAGGCAGAACAAATTCCTTGCAAGGGTGGAAAATTTCCCTTCATGGTGAGAGAAAAAACAGCCTCAGCATTGTCTTGTGGCCATTGTGGATTCCAAGTGCTCAGGGGCCATTTTTGGGCAGTAGAGCCAGGGCTGGGATGGGGTGCCCAGTGCCAGAGCTCTCAGGATGGGTGCTGGTCCAAGAGTATATAAGAAATCTGCTTGTGCCACATCCTTTCAGACTCCACATTTGAACTGAATAGTGTGATAGGACTCTGCCCAATGCATTGTTTATCACATTTTTCTTTTATGTTTAAGTACCAATGTGTTCTTAATTCATCTCGAGGGATACCATAAAAATTTCTAAACACTTTCCTAGTGTTTGTCTCTTCCATGTATGGTTTTGCTTTTTCAGTATGAAGGACTCTCTTACCATGTGATTTTGATGTGGTTTTGCACAGGAAAACACAAACTTTTCTGGGGCTTAGTGGTGATGGTAAAGGACTACTGAGCAAAACACATTGAAATAAGTTCACAAGATGAACTCAGCTTTTCACAAATTAAAATAAACTCTCAGTTCAGCTGGCAACATTTTTCTGGAATTCAAATGTTTCTGCAGATCTTTTCAAGCAATGGAGGCCCTTGCATAGGGAACAGACTTGCCTCCTCTCCCTGTAGACTTTGCCTATTCATCCTTTTTTGGTTTTAGCTTTGCTGCCTGAATAACAAGTCCGGTGTAGACAAACCAGTTTTATGCAAGTTTAGAAAGATTAGAGTTTGGGGATTAACCTAAGTGTAGGAAGGGTCAGGGAAAGTGAAATTCTCAGAGACTTTGAAGAAGTAGTGCAAAAGGGAATGAGTGCAATGAAAGTAGGGATATCAGCCTTGCCTCAACAAGAGCCTGGAATTTTTGTAGCTGTAGTTGCCTATTGCAAGATGTAATCCTAAGGAAGATGAAAGTATAAATAATTGTTATTTTGTGTTGTAAAGCTGTTTCTCTAAGGCCTTCCTTCAGGGTTTACCTTGATCTAAGAGGTATACAAAGCACCTTGTACATATCAAGGCCTTTCTATAAAAAGGCTTTGTTTTAACTAACCCTAGACTTACCAATCCTGACACTTCCAACAGCCAGAGCTTGTGTGGCTGAAACGCTGGACTTAATAGGCCTTTCTGGAAGAATAGATAGGAAAGCTAAGCTTAATTGCTTCATTTAATTTTCATAAAGCTTGGTAATTTTCAGTGAGTGTCTTTATGCCAGCTCTCAAGCCAATTTTTAATTATTTAGCAAAACATTTAAGCACATACTTTGATCCATGCTATTCATCAAAGCACTTTAGGACCTGCTTATGTGCCACTTGAACAGGTTGAAAGAGATGCTTAAGTGTCTTCTGAATGGGGAAAGTTTATAAAGTCAGGACCTTAAGAGGGAGCTGCTCGAATACAATGATCAGAGATACCAAAAATGTCCACCTCTGTCAGCACTGCAAAGATTTGAGACCAGAGTTGAGTACATAGCAATGTAAATGCCCCCCTGCTCTTCCCCCCATATGCTTTGGGCATATTTCACACACAGTATTCAGCTGGTTTTGCTCACAAATTGATTTTTGTGTGTGTGTCTGTGTAATTTCAGTGTCACCAGCCTGGCATGCCTGACACTGCAGTCTTTTTGAGATGCAATAAGCCATGCAGTCTGATGTGGAAACAAGTCTCCATGGAGCTAATCGGCTTTGGTTTTTTGCTCTGAGCACTTGCTGGCTTTTTCCCCTTGCAGTGGTATTGGAGCACTGTGTTAACTCTAACAGAACTACTGATTGACAAAACTAATGCCATGGAGTTGGCTTATAAGCGAAACTATGAGAGTAACTTAAATCTTTCTGTGTCAGAGGGGCAAAAGATAAACAAGCTCAGTTGGGGTTACAGTGATTTTTAGATTAGTCATACATTCACTTTTCAGCCTTTTAAACAGTAAATGATTTTAGGAATTCTGGACCAGGGGCTTGGCTGAGGGCACATCTCTGCTTTCATGTTATGCTGTTTATTGTCAACTCAGGCCTAATTTTTTTAGGCTAGCCTGGAATGCAATGTGTGCTTTTATCAAGTCGTTGATGTGGATGCAGCAAGTCAAAATAAGCCAGGCTAAGGTGACCTACTGAACTTACCTATGCAGGTTTTCTGTCTGCAATCCCTGTAGCTAAAGCATATCTTCAGAGAGCAGCACAAAACAAAAACATAGATGTTTTTTGCTCTTTTAGTATTTTCTTTTGTTCTTGTGATTTCTTTTGGAAAACCAGGGTGTTGTCTCTGAATAATGTCCTTAAAATTCCAGAGAAATTAAGAACCTTTATTGGCCAAAACTGCAATGACAAAATTCATTGCACCAAGCAAGACAAGATGTCCTTGGGGTTTTGAGCATGTGTAGAGCACCACATATGTCCAGGCATGAGTTTGGGGTATTTTATGAGGAGGCACAGATATTTTAAAGCAAACTGGATTGCCCATACAGACTTGCTGAAGAATTAATAATGAAACTTGAATTTCAACAGTTTTGCTCACAATAGGAGTACAATCCCTCAAAAAAAAAAAAAAAAAGGAAAATGAAAAGATAGGTTTCCAGGATAACAAAGGAGACCTGGCAATCTATTAGTGGGATGACTGTAGCAGCTGACAGGCTGATAGACTGCTCCACAGTCCCAGCACACCTGTGTGGAGCCACCTGTCATAGGAGTGAAAAATGTATCACGAGTTATAGAACTGCAAATTCAGCAAAACTTCTACAAGGGGATCAGAGGAGTGAAATGGCCCTCATGCTAAGGTTTTGTTGCCAGAAGATTTCTCACCTAAGGAAAAAAACAAAAAACAAAACCATGAACAACTCACTCAGAAAGTAGTTTTGCCATTTTTACAGTATTAGGACTACTAGAAAATATATTACCATAGTAATGAAAAATGTCCACATCTAAATTATCATGTATAGTCTATGTAAGTTGGTTTAATCAGGTAAAAATTCTCTATGCACTTCTTTACCTTAAAAAAAAAAAAACCTTCAGGAAAATGGTGAGCTGGAGAGTGGAGGGAGCACAGGACAGGTAAATCAAGGCTTGCAGAGGGATCAAGGGGGAATCATCCTGGACTCACTGTGGATGGTAAATGCTTCCTAGCTCTCAAACTAATACCACAAATGGGATATGCTGCAGAAGAGATCAAGGCTATGGATAAGGTCCATAATCTACATAAGAAGTCTACTGGGTAAAATTCTCAGATGATTTTAGGAAACTGAGGGTACACCAATGGACAGGAAAACAGTCCTTATGTATAGAATCATGGAATGGTTTGAGTTGTAAGGGATAATAAAGTCCAACCCCCTCCACTATGGTTGTTTAATTGATCCAAATCTGACTGTAGGGAAAATTCTTACATAAACTGATATCTGCCTGCTTCCTAAGCTTATGAATGCCATTCTTTGCCTAAAAAGAATTTTGTGGGTTTGGCAAGCCAGTTTACATAGCCTGGTGTTTTCTGTCTAACTATGGCATGCTCCACTGCTGCAGTGGGAAGTGGAATAAAAACAGCAGAAACTAGTTGTGGAAGGGCTTTTTTCCTGGTAATTGGTAGAAGGTTCAAGCATAATTGCTTGTAAAAATGATGCAAACAAAAGATGATTGAATCTCCTCCAAGGCACTCAAGTCATCAGCACATCAGGTACCAAGGACTCAAATTATAAAATTAATTTCTCATTGCTGGAATTTTGTAAACAGTCCCTTTCATAAATTTAGAAAACTCACATCTTCAAATGGCATTGATCCCTTCTCCTGATGACTCTTCTTAATAATTTCATCACTCTCCATATGGTTAGAAGTTTCCTCTACTCATTTACCTCTAGCACAGTCTAGTTATTGTCTTTTGGTTTACGCTTTGCTGCTGTTTTCATATTTACCCCTACAGCATGTTATTAAGGAATTATCATATAACTTGTCAGCCTTTGGATAAATTTTCCAGTCTGCTCATGTAACTTCATGTTAGATGTTTTGCATCATGGCTATTCCCATAACTGGGCATTATACCTTTTCTTTACCTGCTGTAGTGTAAATTTACTTTTGTAACCATAGCTATCCCAAGCAAGTGTTCCCAAAGACAGCAACATCTTATTTCAGACACTGTTACTGTATGAAATGCTTTAGTTCTTATAAATATTTTGCTTTATGAGACCATCCTAAAACCACATTCATTTTCTCACAGCTGTAGTAAATGATGGGCATTTCCTTAAAGCCTCCAGCTGATGAGCCCAGTCCCAGATTTATATTTTGAAGTATTTACGTTCAAAGTACATTTACATTTATTCATCTTTGAATGGATAAATTTGTACTTTTGGCTGTTCAGTACTACTCCTTCATTCCTTTGGTTGTGTTGTAAGCCAGAAAGGAAAGGTTCTGTGATCTTGTTCCCTTTCTACTGATGGTTCACAGAAGGGACTTCTCCCATAACTCTGGATGCAATACATGGAGACTAAATATTGGAATGAAAAACACATAGGAATGGGGCACATTTTATTGTTAAATGTTTTATTTATTGAAAACTACAGATCTGGGTTAACTTCGTCTATTTATGAACCCAAATATACTTTGATTCCCTATCCAATATTCACCCAGAAAAAAAAAAATCTGGAGTGTTTCATTGAAAAAAAATCCTTAAATCTATACTTTGATTTTAAATAAAATTGTTTTGGTTTTGAAAAGAGCAGTGCTTCTCTAACTCAGAAACATAATGGGGTGGTTTGAGAATATTGACATAACCACAGATGTTTGCTTAACAATGCTCTCATTTTCACAAGAATACAACATTTTTTCCTTTTGGGTAACCTGAAACCAAACTCAGGCAGCAAGTGAAAACCAATGTATTTGTACAGCTTTAGTTGATATTAAACTGCTCCTGTTTCTTGTGGTGATAGCTGTGCAGAGGGTTCATAGAAATCTCACCCCTTGTGCCATATGTTTCTTTCTGTAAGTCATTCTTTTCTAAGCAGAAATAAATTTCATTCTTTCTAAGAAATTTCCCGATTGGTAGTTTTCCATGAAAACCCAAACATTTGTCAGAAACTGTGGAACCGCTGAATATAAAATGTCTCCTTCAACTCCTCCTCATTTTTAATCAACTCCAGCCACAGCTAAGGCTGCTTTCTGCAGGAGCAGCCCTTGTGTTGCTGCAGTTGCTAAATATTCTAGGACATCATACCTAATCAGAAAGTCTTGCTCAGGACTGAGATGTAAGCCGTGACCAGCTGCAAGCTTTCTTTCCTTATTATTTATTTATTTCCTTGCCCTTAAGAACAAAATGGAGAATATTCCCATATTTATAAATTCAAAACCTAAGTTTGTTGATAGTTATAAAGAATAAAAAGTGTGCAGTGAACATTTTTGTCTGGAAAAAAGCAAAACTGTTTTAAGTTCTCATCTGTAACACTACTTTGCAGTGTGACTTTGGTCAGCTCAGTAAATCATTCTGAGTTTAG